>NC_142867.1:6435000-7635000 GCF_051225735.1 Oryctolagus cuniculus | reverse complement strand
ACCCAGCAGCTCCACTTCTGATCCAGCTCTCTGCTATGGACTGGGAAAGCACTAGAAGATGGCCCAAATCCATGGACTCCTGCACCCATGTGGGAGACCCAGAGGAGGCTCCTGGCTCCTGCCATCAGATCAGCGCGGTGCGCTGACCACAGCGCGCCGGCCGCGGCAGCCATTGGAGGGTGAACCAACGGCAAAGGAAGACCTTTCTCTCTGTCTCTCTCTCTCACTGTCCACTCTGCCTGTCAAAAAAAAAGATAATATTTTAAGCATTAATTTATATGTTGTTTTCTCCACCCTCAAACACACCACACAGACACATGCACACACACATCCCTCTTTAATTTATTCAGTTATGCACTTGGGCGATTATCCGGACATCCTGGTTGGGCCAGGATGGGCCCAGCTTACACCTGTTATCTAGGCATAATTATACTTTAACTGTCAAAAACGTCTCCATTTAGTTTTAATGATGATCCTACCAAAGCCTTTCTTCGCAGGTCAGGAAGCTAAAAGTGAATAATTAACCCGAGACTGGCATCAGACATCATAGGAGGGAAAGAATTGAAGTGAGACAAGCAAATATTTGACTCTGAGTTACAAAATATTTGCCCAAGGATCAGAAAGATTTATTAAGACATTTCACATAGTCCATCTTCTGGGCTGAGGCAGGAGAGAGACAATGGAAACTGGTGAAGAATCTGGGTGTGTGCCCCCACCTCCAAAATGGAGGGAAGGAGCGCTTCCACTCCGTGGGAAACCAAGGGTGTGTGGGGTGTTTATGCGGAGAATGTAAAATTGAAAGTTGAGCTCCATTTTATTATCACCATCCATCAGTAACTTTAATACTTGAAGGGGCAAAATCCTCCTACCGGAAAAAAATATTTTGTCTAAATTCTAAGCAATTGTGACCACAACTAACTGCAAACATTACATGTGTGGGCTTCAAACTAGCACACTTTCATTAGCACTTAATAAATGTCACACTCCACTTGGATGCTGATTTCAAGAACTCCCAGTGACCCAGTTGGCCCCAGTTACCTCTGCACTCAACACACTCATTTGTTCATGAATAAGTTCACAGGATTCAGAATCATATCAGCCTACCTCAAGCACTATTATGCTTTCAATCCCGGTGGTACCACGTGTTCTTGTCTTTGGTGGGTTCAAGAAACAAAGCAAGCACAGTGATAGGAAAGATTTGTTTAAAACTTGAATTACTGTACTTATGTTATTTTGTGTGACCTCATGGGGTTTTATCCATATGTAAAATGAAACCCAGTACAACAGAATGCAAACTATAAGCTGGAGCATTTTTGTTGGAAAGTGAAAAAAAATCTTGATGTATACAGGAAATAGCTTCCTGAATTTCAATAACATTAACTTGGAAATGTACTGTTTTTAAACTATTAGCTCTGGTCAGATAAAAGAATAAATTAAGGAAGCCAAATGCTGTATCCTGTAGTAACAGTTGCCTCTACTGGATTTTTTGCAGATATTCTTGTACCTTTAAATTCACTCACTAGACAATTACACACAAAATACTATTATGTCAAGCTGTTTGTTCCCAAATGACCAAAGTTCGAACTGTAAAGTAGAATAAAAACTACAGAGTAAATAGTTGTGCCTTGTAATATTCCATTATGCTTCCTCCACTGCTCCCATAAACCTCCTACCCACAAACCTCAGGCCCAGAATCTGTTTCCCAGCGAGCCTGAACTGCAACAGTAGCCTCTCTCCAACACTGGATAGAACTGAAACCACAGAAACTGTACACCCCAAAACACATTGTTTCCTATGGAAGAACCCAAAGGGGTCAATGTCTTACAAGGGCTGCGCATGTGTTTCGCCAACCAGGAAGCTTCTCCAGAGAATCCCAGTCGTGAGTGTGGACAGAGGACCCATTTCTGTGCCGTCAGAACGTGTTCTGGATCTGCCGAGCTCAGGGGCATTCTCACCCACTCGACTCCTCCCCTTGCTTCTCCACAGTGATCACGTGGCTCTGGAGGACTGAGCCCTCAGGTTGTTCAAAGCCAATGCCATGTGTTCTAAATCCCCTCTACCGTTTTCTGCTCCAGGATTTGGCTGCCACTTAATCCAGTAAGTTCCTCACTGCTTACGCTGCTTAGTTCTGCTTTCTGTCCCTTGCAACTGAGAGTCCTAACACAGGTCTTCTTGTAGCTTGGGTATACCTAGAGAGATGAGACTGATGGAGTCTCCAATGGGTTCTTCTTCCATATTTAGAGATTGACAGGTCAACAATGCCATACACACCTTTCCTTTCTACACTTTTCTTAATATTGTGCATCTGCCAGACTCCTTGTACTTGGAGTCTGGGCGTATGTTCACAATGATCACACACACACACACACACACACACACACCCTTCCTGAGCCCTGCTTGGCATAGTTGTATTCCTGAGTGTGAGCCCCAGGGACTCCTTTGCCAGTGACCTATAGGCAGTTACTAGAGCATTGTTTGCCCATTGCCCTGTGAAGTCCCAGAGTTTGGGGGAAGGAGCTTCTGGGCTGCCCTGGATGCCCATCCATGGGGTAAAAGACACGGAGGAACACAGCCCTCAGCATCAGCATTCGAGTGACACAGATACAAACTCTTAGCCGCCTCCTCTGGAGATGACACTTGCTCCTGCCACATCTGAGACAGACTGGTGTCCACTGGACACCAGAGCTGCCCTCCTGATAAGGCTTTGCGTCAGTGCAAGCTCTGCCATGGTCACAAGGTGGCGGTCTCTGTGCTGATTAGCCCTGAAGAGGTCCTGAGGTTCCACAGCTCCCCTCTTCCTCTGTGGACTGAGTGCTGACCCCACCTCACCCTCGATAAAGAGGTTACGCGTCGGCATAGGTATTTGGTGCAGTGGTTAAAATACCACACGCAATGTCCACATCCCATATCAGAGTGCCCAGGTTCAAGTCCAACTTCACTTCCCATTCCGTATCCCTGAGAAAGGGCACTCCAAGAGGCAGCAGGTGATGGCTCAAGCTCTTGGTTCTCTGCCACCACATAGATCTAGATCCAGTTCTCAGCTCCTGGCTTCAGCCTGGCCCAGCCCCAGCTGGTTCACACATTTGCTCTGCTCTGTCTCCTGCTCACTCTCTCTCTCTCTCATAAATACAATATAAATTTTGAAAAAAATTTTAAATAGGATACACCTTTTCAGCACTTGTCTAATGCCCACATTCAGTGTCTGTATCCTTTTTTCAACTCAGAATTCAGCACAGCCAGCCCATACCACTCACTGCTCACAGGTTCAGGCAAAGGCGAGATAGCCACCTTTTATTTAGAAAAAGAAAACACACAGACACACACACACACACAATTGGGAGTTCATGGCCTCCATGGACTTTTCTCAAGTCTTTTAAAGTGAAACTGTATGGCTGTACCAAAAATTAATCAACTACAAATCACTTCCCACATTGCTATAAACTCAGAAACGCCTTAACTTCAAGAGTTTTTTTTTAAAGCCAATGTAAAAAACTTTTTGTGTTTAACCTAGCGAACTGGATCATCTGATTCATCGAAAATATTTTTAGAGCAAATTCCACCATGATCAAACAAAAGAGCAAAACAAAAGTCACTTGCTCATTCCCCGGCAGCAACCTGGAGATCTTCAATACCTGGCTTCTCTCGACAGATTCTGCCTGGTTGAAAGTTGGCTTTGAAAGCACTGGGGACAGAAGTTTTGAGAGATCAGAACTTTGAGCATCTCACAAAGCCCTTTTAGAGTCTGTGTGGCTGCTCATTGTCCTGTTAAAGTGACGAAAGTTTTCACAGGAACAGTGTGGGCACCGAAAAGGTCTATGAGCACCGGAAGGCTGTGTATCCAACTGCAACGCCCCCTGTGCTGTGCTTGTCTGTGTGTGATGTGAGCGTCCATGCCCTACAGGTTCAGGAACCACCCTTCCCTGTGAAAATCTGACTTTGTTAGCCAAGCTCTCCTCCCGCGTAACTGCAGGAAACCCTGTCCTCTCTCGGAGTATCCCAGTGCAGGCTGCTTCTGTCCTAAGCCATTCCAGAACCCCTGCGCTCCGCCGACATCAGGCAGCCCCTGAAACCCTTCTCTCCAGAACAGCAACCTTCTAGGTTCTAACAAACCCCGGACAACGGCTCCTCCCCTTACTCTCCAAGCACAGCTTACTCTCCAAGCAAAGCTTAAAGAGAACAAAAGGTGACTTTGAGACCAAAATTTAAAACTGGGAGCCAGAGAGCAGCTTCTCTCGCCTCCTGGCTTCATGGGGGCTCCCCTCTGGCCCTTTCTCTGCAGCCTCTGGCCCACTCCCCAAGTAGCAGGGTCCTTTCTCCCTCTTACAGATGGCAACCCTGACTAACACTTTCCCCACCCCCACCCCCAACCCCCAGATCACTTTGCAGCCATAATAATCTCTGCCGGGGTGCTTTCCAAAGTCAGCTTTGTATCGCGGAACAAAACATCTGGATTCATGCACCTGCTAGCTCATGTAACACTAACTCACCATGAAGAAGCACAGCAAGTTCAAGTTCTCTGAGTCTCCATGGGCCATTGAGCAAACCAACGCCACCACTGCCCCACGTGCCCACCTCACCAAAAATGAAAAAGAAAACACGTGAACAAAACACCCGTGTTCGACTAATCTCAAAAACACTCACGTCAAATCACTTCCCCCTTGGAATGTCCTCCCTCCCCCACTGCCCACCCCACTTCTGTCCTGGGCATGAGCCTTGCATTCCACAAGATGAAAAAGGCTCATCCAGGGGCTGGTGCTGTGGCTTGGCAGGTAAAGCAGCCACCTGCAGTGCCGGCATCCCCTATGAACGTCGGTTCAAGTCCCACCTGCTCTACTTCCGATCCAGCTCCCTGCTAATGCACCTGAGAAAGCAGCAGGTTCTTGGGCCTTTGCTACCCATGTGGGAGATCTAGACGGAGCTCCAGACTCCTGGCTTCAGCCTGGCCCAGCCTCGGCTGTTGCGACCATTTGGGGAGTGAACCAGTAGATGGAAGATCTCCCTCTCCCTGTATTACTCTTTCAAATAAGTAAATAAATCTCTAAAGCCAGTGAGAATGGAAACATCAAATTTTCTGGCAATTCTAAGATAGAAAAGCAATAAAGAATAAAATTGATGTATAGTTTTAAAAAAAATATTTCTTGGAAAATGTGTACCTAGATTAAGGTACAGGTGGCCCTGGGCGGCGAGTCACAGCATTCCTGGAAGTCCTCCTCCCCTGGACTACACCGTGGGTTGGAAGGGGCAGGACTAAGGGGAGTGGAAGGAAGCGGGAGACGTTTTCATGCAAGACAAAGAATTCTGGAAAGGGGTCTTCATTATGGGAAAGGCTCGGGTGGAGGCTCCGGGATATTTCAGGGGGTGTTGAAGCATCGCAGACCACCGTCAACCTAAGAAACATGCAAGGCCCCTTCCTACAAAGAACGTAAAATCAAACAAGCGCGTACAAGGCCTTATTGATGGGTGGCAGAGCACCGTGCCTGGCACGTAATACGTACACAGTAGATAGCTGTCCTTGCCCTCCTGAGAGTCCACCGGTCTCTGGTCACATATATTGGATGTATTTCTGGAGGGGTAATCGGATACATTCTAGATTCTTCCGGAAGCTCACAATTCTCTTAAACAAGGTCATGGAGAGAGGAAGGCAAGGGGAGGGAAAGAGGCATGTTCTCTCTGCGAGGGTCAGGAGCCCTTCCTCTGCTCCGAGTTCCCGGCATGCTCAAGCGATCACTGCTTTGGGCCTCATGCTATCCACCACAGCTGAGATCACCGCGCCTGCAGCCTTCGCTCCTTCCATCAGTGCGTGTTCAACCTGCAATACATATCGATCGCAGAACAGTCAGAACCAACCCTAGGCGTGCACCCTCCTCCCCCACCTCAACCTCCTCATCCCCCTTCAGGGAACAGCCTGCCGAGAGTGTTTTCCTAGGGAAAAGGATCGACCATGATATTCTGTATTTCCAAAAATCCTGGAGCTGCTAAAGACCAGGAGAAGCCAGGACTGCTGGCGATGGACACCCAAGGCGCCCAGCCTCCTGGCTCCCTTGCTCCCTCAGAGCCATTCTGCCCAGAAGCAAAGGATCCCAGCATGCCACAGCATTCTACAAATGTGGGAGCCGAGAACCAGGAAGGGAAGTCTTGAGACACAGCCACACAGGGAGACGCTGTCCAGGCTACCAGCCTTGGGTCTCAGGACTCCAGGGCCTAGGCCTTTTCTGAGGGCCTCCTCTCCTGCCCTCGGTCCGTGGGGGTCTTCTCTTCACGCCCCTGGGAGCCCTCACAGCAGAGCCTGCCAAGCCCCTGGCACCGGAGCCAGAATGGAATACAGGCCAGGGGACAATGGAGAGTGCAGAGGAGGAAGATATGGACAGCAACAGCTGGGAGGTGCGCTGCCAGCGCTGGCTGATGGGTGGGAGAGCAACGGCGGAGAGACCCCCGCTGGCATTTCAGAGAACTCAGCAAACACTAGGGCAGGGGATGACATGGAAAAATTATGCTCCACCATTAATTCTTGATTTTTAATTAATGATTTATTTATTTATTTGACAGAGTTACACAGAGAGAGAAGGAGAGGCACAAAGAGAGAGGTCTCCTATACACTGGTTCACTCCCCAAATGGCCACAACAGCCGGAGCTGTGCCGATCTGAAGCCAGGAGCCAGGAGCTTCCTCCGGGTCTTCCCATGTGGGTGCAGGGGCCCCAGGACTTGGGCCATCCTCCACTGCCCTCCCAGGCCAGAGCAGAGAGCTGGATCGGAAGTGGAGCAGCCAGGACTGGAACCAGCACCCATATGGGATGCCGGCACTGCAGGCAGCGGTTTTACCTGCTATGCCACAGTGCTGGCCCCTTTTTTCATCTATTTTAAAGGAAACAATAAGACAATAACTACTTCCCCTGTTCATCTCATGGAGTCGTAGTCAAGAACCAGCTATTGGGGCACAGCTCAGCCGGGCACAGGGCTGGCAAGCGGGACACCAACCCTGGGTGTGGCCTGGTAACTGAATGCTCAAGAGAAGCTGGGAAACCAGACCCTCTCATATAAAATTTCTATATTTTCACATATTGGCACGTGATTCAAATTTGTTTACAAAATAATAATAATAATATAGTCATCATCCAAGATGTGGCCCTCAGGGTGCTATAAGCAATAAAGGGAAGTTCAGAAAGTTCGTGGAAAATAAAATGGAAAGGTCAGTTTATTTTGGTGCAGAAAAAAAACAAAAGTTGAAATTCACACACACAAGAAGAAATCCGGGGAAAATGCATCTCATGAAGAAGCTATGCACGGATTTCAAAACGTGTCGCACCGAAGTAGACTGAGCTCTTCGCTCCCTCTTGCAAAAATGTTCGGAGACACTCTCCTTTCTGGCTCCATCCACCCCACTGTGTAAAAGGTAGAAACAGGCTCAGCCATTGGGGGACCTGACCCAGGAGACCAGCTGAGTTCATGGCCAAGCTGGGGCTCCAACCAGGCGGCTAGCACAGGGCCTTTTCTCCTCCTGCCGGGGACAGGAGGCGTGGAAATCCCTCCTGAACCACAGGAAGGCCCCACAGGTGCAGCAGACTCTGGGATGGAGCCAGCATCACCGCTCTGGTCACCGAGGCAGAGACAAAGCCCCAGGAAGCCCCAGGAGAGGGCGGCCGCACCTGCTGGCTCCTGGCCACGCCGTAGCGGAGGTCGTTGACGAAGTGCTCGCAGTTGCCCTCGATCAGGCTGTACTGCACTGTCTTGTTGACCATCTGCTTCGTGCGCTGGATGATCTTGTCCACGGGCAGGGGCAGGTACGTCCTGTCCAGCTTGTTGTTGACCTTCCAGGAGCAGCCGTGCAGCACGTCCTCCAGACGACTGTATTTCACCACGGCCCGGTTGCTGAACACAGAAGTGATGCTGCCAGCCTCAAACTCCTCACCTGGAGGTCAAGGAGCAGCACAAGTTGGGGGGCTGGAAGGCCGGGGTGGGGGAGAGGTGGGGGCACTGGTGCGGTCTCAGACTTCGGGTCCGTTGCTTCCCTTGGGGGCCCCGATTTCACCGACCATTACAGGCAAAGCACAGGGAGGGGAGTCGGATCAGACACACTGCACGGCAGCCGCTTTCCTGAGAAGCCTTTGCCCTGCCCCGGCCTCCCTGCTTTCAACCTCAAAAGAGGAGTCTCTTATTGTTAACCCTGCCAGTACAGTTCAGTGTGGGCCTAGACTGGGTTTACTGGCCTAAGAACATTCTGTGCTGTGTTGGCCTGATGGAGTCCCGGAACCTGCGCCTTGTTTCCTAACCAAATGTTCAGTGAGCATCCCCTAGCCAGGGCCAGCTCCCAGGGCAGAGCTGTCATGGACAGAGTCAAGGGAACCCTGAGACACGCCTCCCTCTGTGGCCACAGTAGGGGCACAGGCAAGGACAAGCTCATGAGGCCCTGAGGCACCCACTTCCACCTGCTTCCACCCAGAACCTCTGGCCCTTATCTCTACTCAAATTCAGGGATTCAACAACTTCGAAGAAAGAAACCTTTGGGCCGGCGCCGTGGCTCACTTGGTTAATCCTCTGCCTGCGCGCCAGCATCCCATATGGGCACCGGGTTCTAGTCCCGGTTGTTCCTCTTCCAGTCCAGCTCTCTGCTGTGGCCCGGGAGGGCAGTGGAGGATGGCCCAAGTGTTTGGGCTCCTGCACCCACATGGGAGACCGGGAGGGGGCACCTGGCTCCTGGCTTCGGATCGGCGCAGCGCCGGCCGTGGTGGCCATTTGGGGGATGAACCAATGGAAGGAAGACCTTTCTCTCTGTCTCTCTCTCTCTCACTGTCTAACTCTGTCAAATAAATTTAAAAAAAAAAATCTTTGAAAGCTGCTACATTGCCCTATTCAGTCCTGGGAGGTGACAGACACTCAGAGAGGGCAAGGAACCCACCAAGGGCTGGGGGGTAGCATAGAAAACCAGCTAGACAAGAGAGCATTTTGGGTGCTCCCATCACAAAGAAATGACAGATGCTTTAAGGAATGTGGTAATTTCCCTAACTTGAGCTTGACATATTTTATACACACGTCAAAACATCACAGTGCACCCCATAAACACCTACAATTATTATGTGTCAATCAAAGACAACAGTGATTTTTCTACTTCCTACTTGTTGAATTCTTCATTTAGTGGAAGGGTAAGCTTGTGATAATAAGGAAACCGAAAGTATGCCATTATAAAAATTTTAAAAAATAAGGAAAGGAGGGTGGGAAGAATGAGGGAGGAAGGAAGGTACAGTGGGAAGTATTATTACACTCTTAAAACTGTATATAAGAAATAGATGAAGTGTTCCATTTATATGAATAAAAAAGGAAAAATAACAAAATAGTTACATAATTATATAACTATATATAATATATATTACTATATGTATAATAGTCTATAACTCTACCTGTCAAATAATTTTTTTTTAAATGTGAGTACCCTCCCCCTTTGTAAGTTGTCTGCGAGCAAGAAACCTTCCTTGTCCTTTCTTAAGCATTTGAAGAAAATCTACTGATTCTACAGAAGTTGGAGCAGGCAGCAGCAGAGACAGCAGAACCCCGTTGTTCGAGAAAGACCTGATTGAGGGGTTCCCCATCCCTGGGGTTACACAAGAGGGAAGTCCCCGGAGCTGGCCTGGGAAGGACCAGGGGAAATGAATGTGTACCTTCTTCAAACACACCCCCAGGCAGCAAGGAAGGAAGGGTGTGAGGGGTGGAGGAGGGGAGAGAGGCCATGAAGAAGAGACTCCGCTCTGTGGAAAGAGCCCAGCAAGGTGAGAAACTGGGACTAGGGCACAGAAAGGAGAGATGCAAGCAAGTTGTGGTCAAAGGGTTTTCCCTGGCACAGCATCGCATGCAGAGGATACACAAATCAAAAGCATCGCAAGTGTGTCATGGAGCCACCCCCAGCCCTGCCTCCTCTTCAGGTCCCATCTCCTGAGGCAGCCAGTGTGACCACTGGTCCTTCCCATCCTGTTGTGGTCTTCCTCTGTTACTGCCACCTCCCCCCGTCAAGCTCCACTACAACTCAGTGAACCACAAGTTCAATGTCAGCCTTGTGTCCACGCTGCCTTGAGCACTGCAGGCCACGTAGAGGGAAGTGGCCTGGAACAGGCTGGAACAGCAGGAGACAGGCGAGGAGAAAGGTGCCGGAGGTGATCGGGAAGCTGGGAGCAGCACTGGCGGACAACAGGAAGCAAGTGCCACGTGGGCACTTGCACCCTTCCCAGGCCACCCCCCGAAACTGGAGGAGGAGGCTGACCTGTTACCAACACACACTGGAGGCCCTCGGTCTTCAATGTGTATTTTCAAAGACAGGATGTCATGGGAGGCCAGGGCACCTTGGGACACTCCTTAGTGACTCATGTCATTTGTAGGGCTGACAGGGGGCAAGCTCTGTCACACAGTTAATTTAAAAAAAAAAAAAAAAAAAAAAAAAAAAAAAAAAAAAAAGGACCCAGGAATGCTTCAGGTGTTTTGTTGCTACCAAAAGCAGCCGGCAAGGGGAACACAGGCATTGACTGCCCTGCCCACTTCGATACCAGTATTTCAATAGAGTATCCACCCTTACTCGGTGGGGCCAGATGGACCACACAGTCATTCTCCACGTAGATGGCCCAGTGCTCGTAGCCAATTCGGAAAATCTCAATCAGGTCTCCAGGTCTGGGTCTTGCTTTGCCCTACAATAGGGGGAAAAAATACAAACACAGATGAAATTGCCACCTGCCCGGGGAACTCTTGAAACCCTGTTTGCGGACCAGCTACAGCTCAACCCCGAAGATCCCTTCACCGTGGTTTGTCGCTGGAGAAAGCTCTCATCACACAGAGACCCAAAGGACTCCCCACCTCCTGTGCCACCCCCACTACCACAGCTACCAGGGCCATCAGGGCCAGGTTCAGGTATGCGGCCTCTCAGCTGGGAATGCACCTGCAACAGACGCCTGTGAAGACGTCCAGCACTTCCAGTAGAGGGCGCTAGATGGGCACGGCAGGAGGAAGGGTTCCCGAGCAGCTTCTGCCTGGCAGTGGGCAGGATGCCTGTCAGTAGCGTAGGGTAAGAACACCTGGCAGAGCTGCCTCGGCCCCAGCGACCTTGCAGCCGTGGCCTGGCCATCTCTAGGGCCCACCTACCAAGGAAACCAACGCCCAACACCCTGCTGCCCTTGCTGGAACCCTAGTTCCCTCTGTAGCTCCCCCGCCTATAGCCTGAGGGGACTCTATCCATCCTCTGTCCACCCACCCCACTCACTGCTGGTGGTCACTCTAGTCCTGCTTCCCAGGATACAGACCGGCTCCAGCCCGGCCAAACCAGTGAAGCTCACCCGTCAACCAGGCGGCTGAACCACACTTCCCCAGTGAGGTCTGGTCCCTTACAAGCATGGCCTCTAACCATAACTTATGGTCACTCTTCTACCACCCGTTAGTAATTCTGCAGGGTTTCTGTAGGTGACCCATTTCAGGGTGAGAAGCTTTCTTAGATTCATAGTGTAAAACAAGTTTTAGGCCAGCTCTGCAGCTCACTAGGCTAATCCTCCGCCTGCGGCGCCGGCACCCCGGGGTTCTAGTCCTGGTCGGGGCGCCGGATTCTGCCCCAGTTGCTCCTCTTCCAGTCCAGCTCTCTGCTGTGGCCCGGGAAGGCAGTGGAGGATGGCCGGCCCAAGTGCTTGGGCCCTGCACCAGCATGGGAGACCAGGAGGAAGCCTGGTTCCTGGCTTTGGATCAGTGCAGCACACCGGCCGTAGTGGCCATTTGAGGGGTGAACCAATGTCTCTCTCTCTCACTAACTCTGCCTGTCAAAAAAAAAAAAAAAAAGTTTTATCCCAAGTGGCAGTTAGATTCTGTCAGATGCTTTTCTAGGGATACTGAAACAGTCATATGGTTTTTGTTCTCTACTAACATTATATTCACTGATTTAAGAGTGTTACATCAAACTTGCATTTCTGGGATAAATCCCAAATCATTGTGTTTAAAACCTTTTCTATGTTGCCAGATTCAATTTGCTGGTATTTTTCCAAGGATTTTCACATAAATATTCATAAGTTTTCTTTTCGGCTTGGATGATCTCTATTGATCCAGCTTCAAGTTGCTGATTTTTCTTTTTGGCAGTTCAAAATTGCTTTTGAAGCTGAAAATAGATCTACCGTCTGACCCAGCCTTCCCACACCTGCAAATTTACTCAAGGGAAGTGAAATCAGCATATGAAAGAGTGACCTGCACCCCCATGTTTATTGCAGCTCAATTCACAATCCTTAGATAAGGAATCAACCCAGATGCCCATCAACCTAGGACTAGATAAAGAGACTGTGGTATATATACAATATGGAATATTATTCATTTGTAAAACGAATGAAATCCTGTCTTTTGCAACAAAATGGATACAACTGGAAACCATTTTACTTAGTGAAATAAGCCAGTCCTAAAAAGACAAATACCACGTTCTCCTTCATCTGTGGTAACTAATCGAGTTCAAAAAAGATGTAGAATTATTTGCATTGCAATGTGCATAGATTTATTCCTGCATATCAACTGTTGACAGGAAATGGCTTAAAGTCTAAGTGAACGTAACTATTCCCTAGTAACCATACAGCAAATATTTAGAGGTTACACTGTCATTGGTTCTATTTCATTGAAAGGAATTATGAACAACTAATTGACAAAAAAAAAAAAAAAACCTGTATATATATGTGTGAAATGGTCATTTTTCCATCCCATTACTGTTTATCGCTGTTGTCTTTATTCCTACTAAACTCGGGCATTTTTGCTTTTTACTTGTTAAACTTCTTATTTGGTGAAGTATTAATCCTTATTACTGTAATATATATTAAAAATTAGTTATCTCAAAAGCTAAAAAGAAGAAAGAAAAGTGGAAGGAGGGAGGGAGGAGGGGAGTATCATTACATTCTTTGACTTGTATCTCTATCATGTTGAACCTGGTAAAAAATAATCAAAATGAAAATTTTTAAAAATCGCTTCTCAGTCTTTTGACTAAGATCAATTGTAAAATTAAAATAGAAAATTTTAAAAATGGTTTTGAGCCCCTCTAGTGAATTTATTTCACCATTGTACTATTCAGTCCCAGGATGTACCCTGTTGCTTTTTATAATTTCTGCCTCCTTATGGATATTACCTATATGTTCAGTCATTTTCATCCCACTTTCCTCTTATTCTTTCAACATGACTTCATTTACTTCTTTAAACGTGTTCATAATAGCTGGTAAGAAATACAAAGGTTACTTCAAGTTCTGAAAAAATGGAATTAAAAGGTAAGCTAATTTTGATGCAAAAAAAATAAAAATCCATACAGTTTTTCACAATATGCATTTTCTTGAACTTTTTAAAGATCCTTCATATGGATACATTTCCATTTTTGCACCAAAATAGAGTTGTCTTTTATTTTCAATTTCCATAAACTCGTGAGACAGAAAACAGTGACCCGCACACAAGAAGAAAACCATAGAGCAAATAGAGACTGTTTCCTAGTGGCTCCAGATACTGCCCACTCGATTCCTGATTCCAGTTTCCTGCTGGTGCAGATCCAGTAACGGGGTTCCGGCTGCCCACGTGGGACACTGAACACAAAATTGTGTTCACAGCTCCTGGCTCCACGCCCAAGCCAACAAGGGCACTTCTCGGCACTGGGGCATGAGCCAGCACGCCCATCTTTCTGCTTCAAACTTTTGTTTTAAAAAGGGAAAAGTGCAATAGCAAGCAAGTTCCCACTAGAGGGCCCCCCAAACTAGGCGTCTCACTCGGAAGGCAGAACTACCGCCTAGGAGACTGCAAACGGGACTTCATTTTCCTTCCTCCTAGGACCAGGCACAGAGATGCAGAAACGCCTCTCCCTAGAACCTGGGAGGTGGCTGTACACTGGGCTTTCTACTAGCGTTGTGCATGAGGGCCACGGGCTGTGAGAACACACTTGAAGGTCGGCACAGATCAGAAAGGATGAGAGTGGTGACCGGGTCCTGCAAGACCAGGAAGAACAGGGGACAGGAGAAGGCAAGAGAGCCAGCGGCGAGGAGAGAGGAGCTCTTTCTCTACTCTGATTAAAAAGGAACGATGAGCCAATCAAGGGCTTCCCTGTGTGGTTCAGCTCCTCCTAAGAATCCACTGTTTCACACAGTGCCCGTGTTGATCAATGGCAAGGGGAGGAGAAAGCAGCGTCCCAGATGTCCACAAAGAAGTCTGATCTGCAAACGCTTTGAAATTCACTGTTCAAAGTTCACTCGGGTCCAGCCTCCGCGTGTGCCGACACAGGTGGACGCTTAAATCACCTTTCAGTTTCAGTTTAGGTGGACACACAGGTATACAGTTTAGGTATACACACAGATCTTTGGCTCACAAACTTTCTAATTATCTTTGCCTTCTGCACACAGGTGAACTAGAGGAAGCAACCTCATGGAGTCGAATGTCTTCCCACGCACACACACTGAGCCAAGGCCACGTCTGTTGTTAGCGTATTCGTGACACACGAAAGCCTGCAGGCCCGTTCTCACGGATGCAGTGGCCTGAGTGCTGACCATGCAAGGCCTGTGGACAAAAGATGAACAATAAATGTAGGGGGGCCGGTGCTGTGCTGCAGCGGGTTAATGCCCTGGCATCCCATATGGGTGCCGGTTCAAGATCTGGCTGCTCCACTTCCGATCCAGCTCTCTGTTATGGCCTGGGAAAGCAGTAGAAGATGGCCCAAGTACTTGGGCCCCTGCACCCATGTGGGAGACCCAGAAGAAGCTCCTGGCTCTTGGCTTCGCATCGGCACAGCTCCAGCCATTGTGGCCAGCTGGGGAGTGAACCAGCAGATGGAAGACCTCTCTCTCTCTCTCTCTCTCTCTCTCTCTCTCTCTCTGCTTCTCCTCTCTGTGTAACTCTGTCTTTCAAATAAATAAATAAATATTTAAAATAATAATAATAAATGTAGGGCCAGAGTTCAAGTCAATCAAACTGGCACAATCAGGTTGGAGCGGCGGTAGAGATGGAAGTGGAGGAAACAGAAGCCTGGGCAGATAGCTTAAAGTTTTAAGTGGGGCCGGCGCTGTGGTGCAGTGGGTTAACACCCTGGCCTGCAGGGCTGGCATCCCATATGGGCGCTGGTTCAAGTCCTGGCTGCTCCACTTCTGATCCAGCTCTCCGCTGTGGCCTAGGAAAGCAATAGAAGATGGCCCAAGTCCTTGGGCCCCTGCACCCACGTGGGAGACCCAGAAGAAGCTCCTGGCTCCTGGCTTCAGATCAGCTCAGCTCTGGCTGTTGCAGCCATTTGGGGAATGAACCAGCGGATGGAAGACCTCTCCCACCACCACCACTCCCTGGCGCTAACTCTCTCTGTAACCCTGTCTTTCAAATAAATAAAAATAAATATTTTTTTAAAATTTTAAGAAGTTTTCTCCCTTCTTTAATACTGTCTCATCTATCGTATTGCAAGTGGCAAGGCAGAAAACTGAACAAGAGTCACACAGGCTTATCACACACCCCTACTCTCTAGCTAAACTTTCTCCTACAGTAAACTTAACTATGTTGAGTGTTGGTTCTCAGTCTTGGTGAAACACTGAAATCACCCACAGTGGTTTATACAGTTCAGGGTGAGTGTTTGGCATAAGAAGCCACTGGGATGAAGTGCCAGAGTTCTAGTCCCAGCCTCACTCCTGACCCCTGGTTCCAGTTCCAGTTGCTGTGCGCCTCAGGAGGCAGCAGGTGATGGTTCAACTACTCGAATGCTTACGTAGGTCCCCGCCACCCACCTGGGAGACCTAGATTGAGTTCCTGGCTCCTGGCTTCAGCCCAGGTCCGTGCCCCCAGCAGACAGAAGGGGCGGGGGAAAGAAAGATCCCTTCCTCTCTTTCAAATAAATAAATAATAAAAATACACAGTGCAGGGGCCAGTGCTGTGGGGTAGTGGGTAAAGCCGCTGCATGCAGTACCGGTATCCCATATGGGCGCTGATTCAAGACCCGGCTGCTCCACTTCTGATCCAGCTCTCTGCTATGGCCTGGGAAAACAGTAGAAGATGGCCCAAGTGTCCTTGGGCCCCTGCACCCACATGGGAGACCTGGAAGAAGCTCCTGGTTCCTGGCTTCAGATCAGCACAGCTCCAGCCATTACAACCATCTTAGGGAGTGAAGCAGCTAATGGAAGACCTCCCTCTCCCCCTCCCTCTCCCTCTCCCTCTCCCTCTCCCTCTCCCTCTCCCTCTCCCTCTCCCTCTCCCTCTCCCTCTCCCTCTCCCTCTCCCTCTCTCTCTCCCTCTCTCCCTATGCCTCTCCTCCTCTTTCTGTGTAACTCTGTCAAATAAATAAATTAATCTTTAAAAAATAAACAGTTCAGATCTGTCAGGGTATGGTCTGGGAGCCACATCCCCCAGGTGAGTCTGAAGTGCAGCCAAAGTGTCCCTGCATTGGAAGTTCTTCCAAGGCTTCCCTTTCCTTCAGCACCTCCCCAGCCGCTGGCAACCACAGGAGCCTGTCTCTGCCCTCCAGAGAAGCCCCCGATCCCTTCAATGCTCTTGTCTCCAATTCCAAGCTACGATTCTCCCACCGTTTTCCTCCATTGGAACAAGCAGCTGCTCCACAGCCCTCTGCCCACCTGCCATTGATTTCCTCTGCGCAGGCAACAAACCCACTCTGGCCCTTCTCCCAAAAACAGACACTCTTGGTTTTCCCAGGGCCCCCTGGCTAAGCATGGTGTCTGGAAGTATCGTCAACCTGACAGGTGCGGTGCTGGGAAGTGCGGGGAGTGGCGTGTGGCCAGGAGGCAGGAGCAGGACCACAAAGTAAGTGGTTTCTAGGAACTCCCAGGAGAAGAAAACAAATCAAGCCCTTAGATTGCTTCTAGAACACGCTGACTCTTGGGTCTAGCTTAACCAGGCACTGGAGTGGAAGCCCGGAGTGGAAGAAAATCATCGGCTGGGAGCCTCGCTTTCAGCTCTGACCCCAACCCAGATGGCAGCTCAGAAATGAAAGTGAGCGCCTCGAATGCGGACAGGACACAACGGAGAGAGTGTGCTTCATGGTCAGCCTACCTTATCCTCAGCTCCACTCTCCACGAGCATCATGATGACATCCCACACTACCCCACTCCGTCCTGCCCAGGACACGAAACATCCCTGGATGCAGCGTATCCACGCAGTAAATGCTACCCACCTGTTAATCACAGTGTATACAGGGTTTGACACTATCTGCATGTTCAGACATCCACTGAGGGGAGCTGGAGCCATGTTGCTTATCACATTATCAAATAAGTTCTCATCTTCTTCCTATTTCCCCAAATAGTCCTTGAGGGCAAGGACAGGAATGTTTCT
This sequence comes from Oryctolagus cuniculus, assembly GCF_051225735.1. Taxonomy (NCBI): domain Eukaryota; kingdom Metazoa; phylum Chordata; class Mammalia; order Lagomorpha; family Leporidae; genus Oryctolagus; species Oryctolagus cuniculus. The sequence goes on along the minus strand of NC_142867.1, from coordinate 7,617,725 downwards.
CCAGACCTTTGCTGGATTAAAAAAAAAAAAGCAAAACTGCTATGTACTCCTGTTGAGTAAAATCCTGTTCAACCCTTACTCCCTATTTGCTAATGCCTTGTGCTTACATGAGTAGAGCCGCCAAATGAAATTCCAGAGCTGAACCTTAAACACAAGTCATCATCAAGTTTGTGGGTTTGTTTTTTTTTTTTTTTTGCGTGTGTTTTTTTTACAGGCAGAGTGGACAGTGAGAGAGAGAGACAGAGAGAAAGGTCTTCCTTTTTGCCGTTGGTTCACCCTCCAATGGCCGCTGCGGCCGGTGCACCGTGCTGATCCCAAGGCAGGAGCCGGTGCCTATCCTGGTCTCCCATGGGGTGCAGGGCCCAAGCACTTGGGCCATCCTCCACTGCACTCCCGGGCCACAGCAGAGAGCTGGCCTGGAAGAGGGGCAACCGGGACAGAATCCGGCGCCCCGACCGGGACTAGAACCCGGTGTGCCGGCACCGCTAGGCGGAGGATTAGCCTAGTGAGCCGCGGTGCCGGCCTGTCATCAAGTTTTTAAAAGGAGGCTCATGAAGTGTGGAGGGCAGTGGCCACCTTGCACGCGCATGGGCAGGAAGAACTTTCTGTGTCATCAGGCCTGGGAAGAAGCTGACCCCATGCGGTGTTGTTACATGAAAACATTTACGGGGATATTGACCTTGCTATCTTGGGCAATACACAGACTTCATGAATATTCACAATGGTTCTGTTCTTAATATAAATCAGGCCTTGAAAGTATAATTTGAACACATGCTCCTGAAAGGGTCTGGAAATTGCCATAGTGTCCTGAGAAAATGCCCTTCCAGGAGCATCTGCAATTGTTGGTAATTCGTCAATCTGGGAATAATGCTGTAATCACTGACGTCTCTATAATCCTGAACAATGCAGTTAATCTGCAGGAGCAATTGGCACTTTTCTCCCCATCATTTAATGAGAAGCAGAAATCTAGGACTCTTAGAATTATTATACTGAAGAGACCAAGAGTCTCGCCCTATTCCAGTAAAGACAGTGCACAGAGCCATGGCGACTCCAGCACAGCTGTGGTAGTCCTATTCTCTGGCAGATTCTGAGCACCCAGAACCACAACGTTTTAAGATTCATTTTTATTTATTTGAAAGGCAGAGTTACAGGGGTGGGGAGGTACACAGAGAGAGATCCTCCATCTGCTGGACCACTCCCCAAATGGCCACAGCCGCTGGAGCTGGGCCAATCCAAAGCCAAGAGCCAGGAGCTTCTTCCAGGTCTCCCATGTGGGTACAGGGGCCCAAGCACTTGGGCCATCCTCTACTGCTTTCCCAGGCCATTAGCAGGGAGCTGGGAAGTGGAGCAGCCGGGACTCGAACCTGCACCCCTGTGGGATGACAGCGTCACAGGCGGTGGCTTTACCTGCTATACCTCAGCTCTGCCCTGAGAGTCATACCATTTTCAAAGCACTTCTAGCGAGGCAGGCACTGTGGTTCAGTGGGTTAAGGCATCACCTGTGACGCTGGCATTCCAGGTTGAGCCCTGCCCCTCTGCTTTCAACCCAGCTCTCTGCTAATGCCCCTGCTTGGGCAGCAGACGATGGACCAAGTGCTTGGGCCCCTTCTACCAACTGTGAGACCCAGCAGGAGCTCCAGGCACCTGGCTTCAGCTGGGTTCAGCCTTGGCTGGTGCTGCCATCTGGAGAATGAACCAGTGGATGGAAGCTTTCTGCATCCGTCTCTCCCTCCCTGCCTTTCAAATAAATAAATAAATCTTTCCAAAATTAAAAAAAGCACTGCTAGAGGATCCCAAAACAAACATTAGGCCCAACCTCCAATTTTTCCTATAATTTCAAATCTCTTAAAAGACAACTAAGTGACCGAATACAGCCAAGAGGATTGAAAACTCATAACCCACTAAAATAAAAATAAAATAATGAAAATGTACAATATAACCCACTTAGGACTCGTGCATAAACGTTCATAGCAGCATCATTCCTAATTGTCAAAAAGGTGGTAAAAACAACCCAGATGCCCGTCCACTGAAGAATGGATAAAACAAACATGGTCTATCTATACAATGGCATATTGTTTGCCGATAAAAATAAATGAAGTACTGATACACACTGCAGCACAGCCGAGCCCTGTCATCATCAGGCTACAGGAAAGAAGCCAGGCTCAAAAGACCACAGGTTGCAGGAGTCCATTTACCTGAAAAGTCCCGGGCAGGAGTATTCATACAGAAAGTAGGTGAGCGCATTCCGGGAACTGGGTGCAAGAAAGAGTGAAGTAACTACTAACAGAGTTTCTTTGTAGGGTGGTGAAAGGTTCCTAAAATTAGATGGTGATGGCCAGCGCCGCGGCTCACTTGGCTAATCCTCCGCCTGCGGCGCCAGCACCCCAGGTTCTAGTCCCAGTCGGGGCACTGGATTCTGTCCCGGTTGCCCCTCTTCCAGGCCAGCTCTCTGCTGTGGCCCGGGAAGGCAGTGGAGGATGGCCCAAGTGCTTGGGCCCTGCACCCGCATGGGAGACCAGGAGAAAACACCTGGCTCCTGGCTTCAGATCGGCGCAGCACCGGCCATTGCGGCCATTTGGGGGGTGAACCAATGGAAAGGAAGACCTTTCTGTCTCTCTCTCTCACTGTCTAGCTCTGCCTTTCAAAAAAAAAATAGATAATGATGACCCTTGCACAGCCTGTAAATATACTGAAAGCTGCCACGTGGAATGCTTCCAAGGGATGAATTTTATGTGTGTGAATCATAACTCATTAAAGTATTTTTAAACTGTTTAAACAAAAATAACAATGTGTAGCAGATGTGTACATACACAGCAACAATACAATGAAGTCAGATATGGAGAAGTGGAGGTGTACTTACTATTACAAGATTCTTATGCTTTATAAAAGTGGCATAATATCCCTGGAGGACAGCCTGTAATCAGTTTAAAATGTACAGTATAAGGACAGACATCTGACCCGATGGCTAGGACACTGCTTGGGATGCCACAGCCAACATCTGAGTGCCTGGGGTGGTGTCCCAGGTCCACTTCCCATTCCAACTTCCTGCTAATGCACACCCTGGGAAGCAGCGGTGCTGCCTCAAGCAATAGGGTTCCCACCACCCCTGTGGGAGACCTGACTGAGTCTGCAGCTCCTGGCCCAACCCAGCCCTGACTGTTGCAGGTATTTGGGAAGAGAATCAGCAAATGAGAGTTCTCTCTCCCTGTCCCTCTCTTTCTCTCTCTGTCTTGCTACCTCTCAACTTTCAAAAAACAAAAAAAGAAAAGTTCATATGAAATGGAATTAAAGGATAAGATTATTTCTAAAATAATAAAAACTAAAATAATGAAAGTGTACAATATAAAATTCCTAACAAGGATTAAAATACAATAAGCCACAAATACAGTAAAACAATATTATAAAAACTATTCGATCTGATAGAAGTCAGGAAAGAGAGGAAAAAGCAAACAAAGAACAATAAAATTGAAAATAAAGAGTGAAATGACAGAGTTAAATCTAACCCTGTCAGTAATGACATTGAAGTACATGGATTAAATACCCCAATTAAAAGGCAGAAACGGATTAGATTTAAAAATCAAAACCCAATTCTATGCTACTGAGAAAAAGCACATTTTATATAAATGCATAAGTAAGATAAAATAAAAAGAAAGGAAAAATCATATACTACACTAACACTAATTGAAAAAAGGCAGAGTATGTTAATATCAGGCCAAGCAGATTTCAAAGCAATGAATACTACCAAAGATAAAGAAGATAATTTTGCAATGAAAAGGAATAAGTTGATCAAGAATAAGAATATTGAATGTTTACATATTTAATGTGAGAATAAATAGATAAAATTGCAAGGAGAAATGAATGAACCCACAATTACAGTCAGAAATTTTAGTACTCTTCTATATAAATGGACTCAGAAAGTTCATGGAAAATGAAATTAAAAGATGGTTATTTTGGTGCAAAAAAAATTGAAATCCTTGCATAGTTTTTTTTAAAGTTTTATTTATTGTGGACAGCACTGTGGCACAGCAGGTTAACGCCCTGGCCTGAAGCACCGGCATCCCATATGGACACTGCTTTTAGTCCCAGCCGTTCCACTTCCCATCCAGCTCTCTGCTATGGCCTGGGAAAGCAGGAGAAGATGGCCCAAGTCTTGGGCCTCTGCACGTGGAAGAAGCTCCTTGCTCCTGGCTTCGGATCAGCACAGTTCCAGCCGTTGCGGCCAATTGGAGAGTGAACCAGTGGATGGAAGACCTCTCTCTCTCTCTCTGCCTCTCCTCTCTGTGTAACTCTGACTTTCAAGTAAATAAATATTTTTTAAAAGATGAAGTTTTATTTATTTATTTGAAAAGCAAAGTTACAGAGAGGCAGAGGCAGAGAGAAAGAGGATGTTCCATCTGCTGGTTCACTCCCCCAAATGGCCGCAACAGCCAGGGTGAGCTGATCTGAAGCCAGGTGCTAGGAGCTTCCTTTGGGTCTCCCACATGGGTGCAGGGGCCCAAGGACTTGGGCCATGTTCCACTGCTTTCCTAGACCACAGCAGAAAGCTGGATGGGAAGTGGAGCCGCCGGGACTCAAGCTGTCACCCATATGGAATGCTGGCACCGCAGGCAGCAGCTTTACCCACTTGACCACAATACCGGCCCCACACAGCTTTTCTTAATAAGCATTTTCCATGAACTCTTTGAAGAGCCCTTGTGTAACTGATAGAAAAATATAAAAGGAAGACCTGATCAACACCATGAGTCTTGACCTACATTTCTAGAACATTCTAGGCAACAGCAGCAGAATGCACCTTCTTTCAAGAGCTAACAGAACATTAGCCTGGGGGGCTCTGTTTGCACCCATAAAACAAGTCTCATAAGTCTAAATGGATTCACGTCATTCAAAGTATATTCCTAACCACAACAGAATAAACATGAATTAACAACAGAAAGATATCTTGAAAACCTTCAAGCATTTGAAAATTAAATAACAGTGATTTCCTTTTCCATGGGTCAAAGAATAAATCAAAAGGGAACAAAAAGCATTTGGAATTAAACAAAAATGAAAACACAACGTGCCCAGATGTGTGACATGCTAAAGCACGCTTATGGGAAAGTTTACAGCAGTAGATGCCTACAACTGGAACAGAAGAAAGATCTGAAGTAACTTACCTCTACTTCCCCCTCTAGACAGGAGAAAAGTAAGTGCAGATATGGATCCAAGATAAACACATGGAAAGATGCATCATTACTCATTCCTAGGGAAATGCACTTTAAAACCACAGTGAGGGGCCAGCGCTGTGGAGTAGCAGGCAAAGCCGCGACCTGCAGTGCCGGCATCCCATGTGGGTGCTGATTCGAGTCCCGGCTGCTCCACTACCAATCCAGCTCTCTGCTATGACCTGGGAGGGCGGTAGAAGATGGCTCAAGTCCATGGGAGACCCAGAAGAGGCTCCTGGCTCCTGGCTCCTGGCTTTGGATCGGTGCAGCCATCTGGGAGGTGAACCAGCAGATGGAAGACCTTTCTCTCTCCCTCTCCCCCTCCTGCCTCGGTTTCTCTGTAACTCTGCCTTTCATATAAATAAATAAATCTTTAAAAAACACACACACTGGGGGCCGGCGCTGTGGTACAGCGGTTAACACCCTGGCCTGAAGCACTGGCATCCCATATGGGCGCCGGTTCTAGTCCCTGCTGCTCCACTTCCGATCCAGTTCTCTGCTGTGGCCTGGGAAAGCAATAGAAGATGGCCCAAGTCCTTGGGCCCCTGCACCCACGTGGGAGACCAGGAAGAAGCTCCTGGCTCCTGGCTTCAGATCAGCTCAGTTCTGGCCGTTTCAGCCATCTGGGGAGTGAACCATCAGATGCAAGACCTCTCTCTCTCTCTCTCTCTCTCTCTCTCTCTGCCTCTCCTCTCTCTGTGTAATTCTGACTTTCAGATAAATAAATAATAAATAAATCTTTGAACACACACACAGAGAGAGATGTATACACAGCTGTTAAGATTCAAGATTGATCACACCAAATGTTAATGAGATGTGGAGGAACTGGAACTCTCATATACTCCTGGTAAGAATTTAAGATGAAAGGCAGAGTGACAGGGGGGAGAGGGAGTGTGAGAGAAGGAGAGGGAGAGGGAGAGGGAGAGGGAGAGGGAGAGGGAGAGGGAGAGATAGAGATCTAGTATATGCTGGTTCACTACCCAAACGGCTGCAACAGCCAAGCCAGGCCAGAGCCAGGAGCCCCATCTGGGTCTCCCACACGGGTGGTAAGAGTCCAAGTACTGGTCAGTCGTCTGCTTCGTTCCAGGCACATAGCAGGAAGCTGGATAGGAAGTAGAGCAGCCTGGACTCTACTCAGCTACCAGATGTGTGTGTCCCAAGCAGCGGCACCAAAACGCTAGCCCCTATGCTTCGGAAAACTCTAAGTAAACAAACACCTGCCATATGATCTAGCCACTTCATTCCTAGGTATTCACCCAAAAGAAAAGAAAACAGATGCTGTATAAAGCCTTGTGCACACATGCTCACAGCAGCTTTATTCAAAACAGCCAAAGTCCAGAACACCTGGCCTGAAGCACCGTCATCCCATATGGGCGCCGGTTCTAGTCCCAGCACCTGAATGGGGAAACAACTCAAGATACAGCCCTACAATGAAACCGTATGTAGGAGTTCATTTGAATAAATCTCTAGAAGATGCAAGCTAATCTATGGAGACATGAAGCAGAGCAGCTGACGTCTGGGGATGAGGCGGAAAGAGGAAGAGACTCAAAGGGGCATAAAAGACTGTTTGCACCTAGGAGAGGTGACGGTTGTGCCATGGTGTCACTGGTGTACACCTATGTCACGATGTACCAAATTGGACATTTTAAATAGTGGAATTTACCATGTGTCAGTTATACCTTGATATGATTTAACAGTGTAACCAGCAGCCCAAACCAGTGTGGATGTTTTGAGACAGTCAAAATAAAATTTGGTATCAAGAGACATCGGCGACCTGTCCAAGACCCACCCTCCGAGCCTTCTTGGTCTACCCACCTCGGCTGCTTGCTTGGTTAACCTGCCCTCACTCTCAGCTTTGGGTGTTGGATTCAGCTCTGCTCTCTTCTGGCTCGATGTGGTCTCCACGCTGACTGCAGGCTTCTCCCTAAGTGATTTTGCAATCATAGTTAACAACACAACGCTGGTTCACAATTATTGGAAAATCGGTATCACAGATCAGAGGTTGATCTTCAGGTATCATTCCCATTTCAGACTACAGGAAATCTCACCTGTTTCTGAGAAGCCATGAGATTTCACACAAAATACTCCCTGTTTACAGGTTTTCTGATGGTTGTTTAAAGTGCTAATGACAGGGGGGTGGCATTGTGGCAAACCAGGTGAAGTCGCCACCTGCAGTGCTGGCACCCCATATGGGTGCCAGTTCCTGTCCTGGCTGTTCCACTTGCAATCCTGCTCCCTGCTGATGGGAAAGCAGCAGAGGATAGCCCCAAGAGCTTGGGCCCCGACCCCTCCAGGGAGAGTGAAGCCCCTGGCTCCTGGCTTCGGCCTGGTCACTCCAAGCTGTTGTAGCCATTTGAGGAATGAACCAACAGATGGGAGATATCTCTTTCTCTCCCTCTCCCTCTCTCTCTGTAACTCTGTCAAAATAAATTTTAAAATCTTTCCTATAAATAAAAAGAATGCTAATGATAGCAACAAATAGCTTTCATAAGGGCTTTGTTTTGCTTTCTGTGCTAACAATCTTTTTCAAATGTATCTCAGAGTGGTAGTTGTGCACAGATTTTAAAAATAAACAGTCCCTAAGTGCTTGGGGCCTCTGCCCCACTTCTTCTGCCCAGAGGCAAGCTCTCACCCCTGAGCTGTTTCTTCCAGTAACTTGAATTTGCTCCATATTTCTGAGAAATCTTGTCAAGCCCCCACTATGTAACTCAAAGGACTATGAAGGCAATCAGCACATTCCATCCCAAGGGACATACCAGACCGCGCCGACACAGAGGAGAGTGGCATATTTTGGAGCCAAAAAGTCCTGGATTTGAATCTTAGCTCTGATACTGCTGGCCAACCTTGAGCTAGTAAATAAATGTCTGAAGCTCAAATTGAGCAATTTTTTAAATAGAGACAGTAATAGGAGGGGACTTCAAAAGTTCATGGAAAACAGAACTGAAAAATAAGCTTCTTTTGGTGCAGAAAAAATTGAGATTCACACATACAAATTTGTCTTTCAGACTTGTCGAAGGTTAAACGCAAAAGCTGGTGTCCACGCCTGGTGCGGCACCAGCCCAGAAAATGGCTTTTTCTTTAACTTCCTCCACGCTTCATTTCTTCTAAAAGGGCAAGGTCTGGGAAGACGGGGAAATCCTCCTTTTCAATCCAGTCCTGCTCCAAAGCTCCAGCAACTCAGAAAGGTTCAAGAAAGTTCTTGTAAGTCAGCCATCCTGTGCTTGGGGAAAGTGCACTGAGGAAATGCGCTGGGGGCGCACACGCAGGCAGCCCCCAGCTAAAAGGATTCGATTCGCAGGGTCTGGAGCCTGGCCCCAGGCCCGCCTGCAGCCAGGGGCGCCCCCTCGCGCCCAGCCAGGAGCTGTAACCAGCTGCCCTCTGGTTAACGCCGTCTAAGTCCACCCAAAAGCCCAGTCCTGGGGAACAGACTCTTACCCCTGCTGGACTGTCGTCTCTTCCAAGGTGTCCTGCTGGGGCTGCCTGGGCAGGAGCTGGACCAACGCCTCGCATCCCACGGATTCTTCTAATTCAAGGATGGGAGGGGGGTGCTATTTAATCCTGGGCCGGGTGGGGATGAGGGAGAATCTCTAAGAGGAGAATTCCAGGGAGCACCCAGATGACCATGCAAAGCTGGAGACCCCTGCCTGGCTCCCCGGGGCGCCCTCAAGCGAGTTTCGGAGGAATGAAGGGGATTTTGTGGGGTTCGGTGCTGCAGAGGGCTCGGGTCCGCTGTCAAACTGAGACCCAGGAATTCCCTGTCGCTTCTGTCCCAAGCCCCTGCGGAGCCACAGCCGCCCTTAACCCCACCTGCCGGGGGGGGGGGGCTCCCCCACCACTGTCCCACCTCCGCCTCTGCCTGGCTCGCTTGGATTAAATTAGAAAAAAACGGCCATTCGGAAGTACTCATTCATTCCGCTTAACAGGCCTTTAACACAATAACCAAATGCCCATGAGAAAACCCAGGGGGGCTTCCAGGCCACGGCGCAGCGGCTTCATGGGGGTGCCCAGGGAGGCCCTATTCCGGGGGCGGACCTGACTGGGGCTCGGCTGAACGTCCAGGAGCAGGCTGGTGGTCATCGGGCTCCGAACTGGAGGTTCTCGAGACGGGCTTGGGGCGGGACGCTGGGACCCTGTGGAAGGGGAGCCCGTACTCGGCCCTGGCGGCGGGGCTCAGGCCCATCCCGCTGCTGCGGCCCCGCCGTGCCCCGGGCCTCGCAAAGGACGACGCGCCCGGCGAGGGGTCCGTGGGCGCGGCCCCTGGACGGCGGAGTCGCGGGCGCGGGCGCGCGGCAAACGGTGGCGGCGGCGCGCGGGCGCAGAGGTCGCGTCCCGGCTTGGCGAGGGGCGCAGATGGCGGCGCCCCAAGGCCGGGGTATCTGGTGGGGGGTAGGGGGTCTTTGATGGCCAGAGCAGGGCGAGGGGCCGTCGGAGACTCTTGGTGGGGTGTGAGGTGGCGCCGAGGCTGCAAGGTGCGGGAGCCAACGCGAGGCGCTTGAGACCACAGAGCAGGCGCGCTCCGGGGTTGAAATCCCGAGGGCTGCCGAGTGTTTTATTTAAAAATAGAAATATACCCAATGTCATCCATATAGCACCTGAGCACCTGTGGTTACGAACTGTGATGAGTAAAAATCACCGGAGCATCCCCGGACCGGGCGCTGCACCTGTGCCGCCTCCCTTACCGCCTGGGGGTAGTTACCTCTCTCCTGAAGTTTGCACCTGTCCCGTCCTTAATTTTTTTTTTAATCTTTTCTTTAAAAAAAAATGACTTCTTCGCACCTTTGATGCTTTGGGTTGTTTTTGTTTGGTTTCAGATATGTTTTGCTTATGTGAAACTGCATAAAATGGTACTAGTTTTTAAAATATGGTAATTGTGGTGTTGGTATTTATGTGCACCTCAACCCCGATCCTGATATCCTAACCCCCAAGGCGGTGGGAGGCGGGGCCGTTGTGTGATCAGGGTCAGAGGGTGGAGCCGGCATGGATGCGGATTCAGTTTCTATAATGAAATTCTAGAGAGCTGGTCGACACCCACCCACGCGCGCATACACCCACCCCTGGGAAAACATCAGTTACCATTCCGACTGGTGTTTTGCATGTAGCAACCCAAATGGACAAAGACGAATGGAGTCGTGAGGGTACTTCAAAGGGCCATGGAGGGCTGGGGTTTGGCCAAGCTCCAGGCCCAATTCCAGCATTCCCACTAATGCAGACTGGGAGGCAGAAGATGTGTTTTTTTTTAACTTTTATTTAATGAATATAAATTTCCAAAGTACAGCTTATGGATTACAATGGCTTCCCCCACCATAACTTCCCTCCCACCCGCAACCCTCCCCTTTCCCACTCCCTCTCCCCTTCCATTCACATCAAGATTCATTTTCATTTCTCTTATATACAGAAGATCAGTTTAGTATATATTAAGTAAAGATTTCAGCAGTTTGCACCCACAGAGAAACACAAAGTGAAAAATACTGTTTGACAACTAGCTATAGCATTAAATCACGATGTACAGCACATTAAGGACAGAGATCCTACATGAGGAGTAAGTGCACAGTGACTCCTGTTGTTGACTTAACAATTTGACCCTCTTATTTATGGCATCAGTAATCTCCCTAGGCTCCAGTCATGAGTTTCCAAGGCTATGGAAGCCTTTTGAGTTCACCGACTCTGATCATATTTAGACAAGGTGATAGTCAAAGTGGAAGTTCTCTCCTCCCTTCAGAGAAGGGTACCTCCTTCTCTGATGGCCTGTTCTTTCCACTGGGATCTCACACGCAGAGATCTTTCATTTAGGTCATTTTTTTTTCCCAGAGTGTCTTGGCTTTCCATGCCTGAAATACTCTCATGGGCTTTTCAGCCGGATCCACATGCCTTAAGGGCTGATTCTGAGGCCAGAGTGCTGTTTAGGACATCATCATTCTATGAGTCTGCTGTGTATCCTGCTTCCCATGTTGGATCGTTCTCTCCCTTTTTTATTCTATTGGTTAGTATTTTCAGACACTAGTCTTGTTTATGTGATCCCTTTAATTCTTAGTCCTATCATTATGATCAATTGTGAACTGAAATTGATCACTTGGACTAGTGAGATGGCATTGGTACATGCCACCTTGATGGGATTGAATTGGAATCCCCTGGTATGTTTCTAACTCTACCATTTGAGGTAAGTCATCTTAAGCATGTCCCGAATTGCACATCTCTTCCCTCTCTTATTACAACTCTTATATTTAACAGAGATCACTTTTCAGTTAAATTTCAACACTTAAGAATAACTGTGTATTAATTACAGAATTAAACCAATAGTATTAAGTAGAACGGACAAAAAAAAAATACTAAGAGGGATAACGTATTAAGTTGTTCATCAACAGTCAGGGCAAGGGCTGATCAAGTCACCGTTTCTCATAGTGTTCATTTCACTTTAACGGGTTTCCTTTTTGGTGCTCGGTTAGTTGTCACCAATCAGGGAGAACATATGATATTTGTCCCTTTGGGACTGGCTTATTTCACTCAGCATAATGTTTTCCAGATTCCTCCATTTTGTTGCAAATGACCGGATTTCATTGGTTTTGACTGCTGTATAGTATTCTATAGAGTACATGTCCCATAATTTCTTTATCCAGTCTACTGTTGATGGGCATTTAGGTTGATTGCAGGTCTTAGCTATTGTGAATTGAGCTGCAATAAACATTAAGGTGCAGACAGCTTTTTTGTTTGCCAATTTAATTTCCTTTGGGTAGATTCCAAGGAGTGGGATGGCTGGGTTGAATGGTAGAGTTATATTCAGGTTTCTGAGGAATCTCCAGACTGACTTCCATAATGACTTTACCAGTTTGCATTCCTACCAACAGTGGGTTAGTGTCCCTTTTTCCCCACATCCTCGCCAGCATCTGTTGTTGGTAGATTTCTGAATGTGAGCCATTCTCACTGGGGTGAGGTGAAACCTCATTGTGGTTTTGATTTGCATTTCCCTGATTGCTAGTGATCCTGAACATTTTTTCATGTGCCTGTTGGCCATTTGGATTTCCTCTTTTGAAGAATGTCTGTTGAGGTCATTGGCCCATCTCTTAAGTGGGTTGTTTGTTTTGTTGTTGTGGAGCTTCTTGATCTCATTGTAGATTCTGGTTATTAACCCTTCATCTGTAGCATAGTTTGCAAATATTTTTTCCCATTCTGTCAGTTGACTGGGAGGCAGAAGATGTTAGCTCAAGCAGGTTGGCTTCCTGCCACGCACGAAAGAGGTCGTGGTTGAGTTCCAGGCTCCCAGCTTCCTCCTGGCCCAGTCCAGGGCTGTTGTGGGCATTTGGGGGAATGAACCCGTGGATGACGGCTCTTGCGCCTGTGTCTGTGTCAGCCTCTCAAAATCATAAATTAAAGCATATTGAAAAAAGTTCATGGAAAATGGATTAAAAAATAATGCACATGTTTTGTAATCTTCAAGTCTTCTGCAACTTGCTTTTCTCAAAATTCTGTATGCATCTGTGTCGCTGTATAGACCTGAAATGCATTTTCACTGCTGTAAAATACCCCACGCTGTCACTGTACCACAATTTATTGATACAGTGATAAAGCCACCTGGGTTCTTCTCCAGGTTGGGATTGGAAACTATCAAAAAAACACAGTTGTGCCCTGGCCTATGGATGAGAGAGAGGCTGTAGGATTAACTGCCCAGAAGGAAGGGTATGCAAGTGTTCAGCGCTACAGTAAACACTAGCACCTTTTCCCAGCAACATCCAGGAATTCTCATTGGTTTACATGCTCACCAACAAGTCCATTTTTCCAGGTGAGTAGATGCAAAATAGTACTCACCTAAATGTTCATTTGCAACCTCCATCACTAATGTAGTTAGGACGTTGTCGCATATCAGTCATTTAGATTTCTTGTTTAAACAAAATGCTCACTCTTTTGCCCATTTGTCTTTGCAGTTTTCTTATTGGCTTATGTAGGAGCTCTCTGGGTATCTGACATTCATCTTGAGTCACGGACGTGTTTGTACCAAGTTGGCCCTCCACATCTGCAGGTTCCCATCCACAGATTCAACCAACCCCAAATAAAAAAAAAAAAAAAAAAACTTTTGGAAAAAAGAATTTACATCGAGGGCCGGTGCTGTGGCACAGCAGGTTAAGACCCAGCCTGCAGCACCCACATGCCATATGGGTACCTTTCTGAGTCCCAGCTGCTCCACTTCTGATCCAGCTCCCTGCTAATGCACCTGGGAAAGCAGAGGAGGATGACCCAAGTGCTTGAGCCCCTGCACCCACGTGGGTGACTCTGGAAGATGCTCCTGGCTTCAGCCTTGCCCAGCCCTGTTCATTGCAGCCCTCTGAGGAGTGAACCAGTAGATAGAAGATCTCTCTGTTTCTTCTCCTCTCTCTGTAACTCTGCCTTTCAAATAAATAAATAAATCTTTTAAAAAATTACTTGTGCACTTTCTTTTCTTATCAATATTCCCTAAACAACACCGCCTAACAAGGTTTACATAGCATTTACATTGTATTAGGTATTATAAGTAATCTACAGATTATTGTAAATGTCTGTGGGGGGAGGGGCAGGCATTTGGTGCAGCCATCAATCCAGCACTTGGGACGTCCACATTCCATGTCTGAGTGCCTGGAGTAGCCCTACTCGCCACTCCAGCTTCCTGCACATACACACCCTGGGGGGCAGCAGGTGATGGTTCGGGTCCCCACCACCCATGCGGGAGACCAGATGGAGTTCCTGCCTCCTGGCTTTGGCCAGGCACAGCTCTGGCTGTGGAGGCATTTGGGGGGTGAACCAAATAAATAATATTGAATAAATCTTTAAAAATTAAAATATATGGGCAGATGTGCAGGTTATGTGCAGATATGTGAACCATCTCTATAATGAACTTGAACATCTGCGATTTTGGTATCTACAAGGGATTTTGAGAGTAAACTCCATGGATGTGGAGGAGCAACTGTGCTTTCCACCTTCTTGGCTTGTCTTTCTTTTGGTGGAAAGAAATCATTAACTTGGGCTGGCGCTGCAGCTCAATAGGCTAATCCTCCACCTGCGGCACCAGCACCCCGGGTTCTAGTCCCGGTCGGGGCACCAGAGTCTGTCCCAGTTGCCCCTCTTCCAGTCCAGCTCTCTGCTGTGGCCCGGGAATGCAATGGAGGATGGCCCAAGTCCTTAGGCCCTGTACCCACATGGGAGACCAGGAGAAGCACCTGACTCCTGGCTTCAGATCAGTGAGGTGCACCGGCCACAGCGGCCATTGGGGGGTGAACCAATGGCAAAAGGAAGACCTTTCTCTCTGTCTTTCTCTCTCTCACTGTCCACTCTGCCCATCAAAGAAAAAAGAAAGGAGAAATCATTAACTTAAATGAAGTAAAATGTATCAGTCTCTGGTGGTCAGCTCCCTGGGTGTTTTTTTTTTTTTTTTTTTTTTTTTTGGAAAGGCAGAGTGGACAGTGAGAGAGAGACAGAGAGAAAGGTCTTCCTTTTGCCATTGGTTCACCCTCCAATGGCTGCCATGGCCAGCGCGCTGCGGCTGGCACACCGCGCTGATCTGATGGCAGGAGCCAGGTACTTTTCTCCCATGTGGGTGCAGGGCCCAAGCACTTGGGCCATCCTCCACTGCACTCCCTGGCCACAGCAGAGAGCTGGACTGGAAGAGGGGCAACCGGGACAGAATCCGGCGCCCCGACCAGGACTAGAACCCGGGGTGCCGGCGCCACAGGCGGAGGATTAGCCTCAAACTGGCACCCATATGGGATGCCGCCACTGCAGGTGGCGGCTTTACCTGCTATGCCACAGTGTCGGCCCCTGTGCTAAATCTTAATGTATGGACATTATGAGATTGAAGCAACACCCTGACAATAGGGACACCACTTTAGGGCACTCGGAACTCCATCTTGAGAAAGCACCCCACACACACATCGTGAGATTCTGGTCTGAAACTCTGAGCTAAAACTCAGACGACAGCAGTCCACTGCATCCCATGTGGCGAGCATAGAAACCCCCTAGCACGATCGCTCAAGCTTAAAATAGATAGGCTGCACCTGCATTAATGATAAGATTATAATTTGTCTGTTGTCAAGATTGTAATTGACAGTGGTTTCACATAGGCCCTAGGTCAGCCTGACCCTAGCAACCATGTATTCCCCATCCCCTCCTTGTGGGTTTTGCCTTTATAAAGCCTGTTGCTTTAAGCTTGGGGTGGAGAGTTCTTTAGGACATGAGCCCATTCTCCACCATGGACACTTATCAATGTGTGGTGCTCACTCAGACACAAGACCCTCCCTTTTTATTTTTTCTTTAAGCTTCCCAACTATTCCTAGGCCTTTACATTCCCATAGGAATTTCCGAATTACCTTATTGAGTTGCTCTCAAAATGCTGCTTCAGTATTTGGATTGGCATAATATTGAATCAATAAATCAGCTTGGCAATTCTGACGTGTTTGCAAAATTGAGTCTTCCAATTCATTAAATATCATAGATCTCTGTTTATTGAGTCTTTAACATCTTTCAATGAAGTCTTCTAATATTGTTAGGATCCAGTCTACATTTTCTCTCTACTTGTTTGAAAATTTACTCTCTATTCTTTTACTTAATGCCCTTGAAATTTTAACATTCACCCTTAAAATCCAAAATTAACATCCAACAGGGATGTGTGTTGTGGCCCAGCCGTTGCTCTCACCAGCATCCCATACTGGATGCCTGATGCAAGTGCAGGCTACTCCGCACTCCTGATCCAGCTCCCTGCTAATACACTGGGAGGCAGCAGAAGATGGCCCAAGTGGGTCCTTACCACCCACGTGGGAGACCCGGATGGAGTCCCTGTTTCCTGGCTCCAGCTGTTGCAGGCATTTGGTGAATGAACCAGTATATGGAAGATCTCTCTCCTCCTCCCTCTTTCCCTCTCTCTGTCACTCTGCTTTTCAAATAAATCTTAAAAAAAAAAATCAATGTCTTGAGCACCGATTTGAAACAACGCAAGGTCCTTAGAACTCCACCACCCCCATCTTTGCCTGCTGCTTCCGCTCTGCCCTTTTTCAATCCCAAGTTCACGTCATTACCATCATCCTGCCGTGCAGACGTCCTGTAAGAGCCGCTGGTGCGTTTGCCACCACCTCTGTTCAGCCTTCCTTCTTGTATCTCAAGCCTGCCCCCTGAGACTCCTGTCTTCTCCCTGGAATACAGAGAGCCCTCAAACTCCCATGGTGCGGGTCTGTTGCTGTCACCCCCAGCCCTCAAACTCCCATGGTGCGGGTCTGTTGCTATCACCCCCGGCCCTCAAACTCCCACGGTGAGGGCCTATTGCTGTCACCCCCTGGCTCTCACGGTGCCCACGTGAGGGCCTCGGAGCTTCCTGTGGCATGCCGCGGAGGTGCCACAGCCATGGGGGCTGCTCAGGCAGCGAGGCCGGGCCGGAGGCGGGAGGAGGAAGGGCCCTGAGGGAGACCCGGGTGCCTCTCTGAGGGGATCCTGGGCGGCAGAGAGGGTCCTAGACTTCCCCCACTGCAGGCCCTGTCAGCCCCCAACTCTGACGGCTTCGGGGTTCCCGGAAGAGAGCAGTTACTGCTCCTCCTCCGATGCCAGTGCACTGGAACCCTCTGAAAGTCCTAGGTTGAATCCCTCACCCCCCACACACCCCATCCTAGGTTGAATCCCTCACCCCCCACACACCCCATCCTAGGTTGAATCCCTCACCCCCCACACACCCCATCCTAGGTTGAATCCCTCACCCCCCCCACACCCCATCCTAGGTTGAATCCCTCACCCCACACACACACCCGTAGCTCAGAGTGGGACTGAATCTGGGAATAGGGCCCTCGAAGCAGAGCAGCGAGGCCACGTGGGTGGGCCCACTGCAATACGACTGGTTCCTTGTAAGGGGAGGAGATCCGGACACGGGCTCAGGGGCCACAGTGAGGAGGTGGCCGCCTGCAAGCCCAGGAGACAGGCCGACGCCGTGACCCCAGCCTCCTGGACTCAGAGCCGTGAGAAAACGGATTTCTGCTATGGAAGGCACCTTCGTGGGGGTCTGCAGCAGCAGCAAACGCACATTATCTCCAAAAGCGCGTGAGCATAGAAGTTTATCTTACTGAAAAGATTTGAAACCCATGCATATGATGGATTTTCAGAGTTCATGGAAAAATGCGTGGATTTCAGGGTTTGGGGGTTTTTGCATGTGTGTGTGTGTGTGTGTGCACCAAACTTACCGTTTAGCTGCATTTCCCATGAACTTGTTTGAAAGAGGAACTGAGGCGAGTGAGGGGCAGGGCACCACTGGCCTCTGACCACAGACCCGGGCAGGGCTCTGGGTGCCCACAGCTCCTCTGCCCCACCACTCTTCCCAGCACACCCGAGATCAAATTTCCCCACAAAAGCAAGGTCAGCAACCCAGGTCTACCTGCCCAGCAAGATCTGAATAAATTCCTGGCTCAGTCCCTACAGCCCTGGCTTCTCAAATACAGGCTTGTGCCAGAAGCACCTGGGAAGGGGGACGGGGCGGGGAGGGGGAGGCGTTGAAATGCAGAGCCCTGGGCCTTGCTCCCAGAGAGCCCTCTTCAGCAGTTCTGGGGCAGAGCCCTCAAGTCTACCTTTCTAACGAGCGTCCAGGCAGCACAGCTTGAGTCACCTGGCTGGGATACGGTGCACCAGCATCCCCGAGCCCTGTGGCTGCAATCGATAGCCGCTCACTCTTCCCCCAGTGCCCCGTGCACTTGACCCTGTGCCCAGCCTGTCCTGCCAGGCATTCCTTGCTGCTCAGTCCAACACCGTGATCAGATCCCCCGAGTCCCCACTCGGGCTAAAGTTGAGAGGCTGCAGTGTCTCTAGAGGGAGAAACCTTAGGGGAATCTGAACCAGAACTGGAAAGATTCTGGTAAGATACAGCTGTCTGGGTGCACCGCCAGGTGCCCACCTCCCTGTGCAAGACACACTGATGTGAGCCCCTCTCACAGTCCAGATGAACACAGGAAGGCTCAGAGAGGGGAGGCAGCTTTCCCAGGGGCACACAGCAGAGGCTGAGCAGAAACCAGGTCCCCTTCCCCTGCACTGTGGGCTCCCTGCTGGGCTCTCCCACCTATATCTGCCCCCTCCCTGCCTTCTCTGCCTTCTTGTGATCCCAGCTGTGCCCAGGCGTTCCCAGCCAGTGCTGAAATGGAGCCTCAGGGGACTGTGAAACTTGGCAAAGAAGAAAAGTGGGGAAAGAGGGAAGGGAAATGAGGGGAGGAACGAATGGGAGGCCGACAGCTCAGCTCAGCTTGGGCTGTCCAGACACTGGGGGCGGGGCTTCTCCGGGAACCTGCACACGTGTACCACCACCCCTTCCTCCAGCCCTGGGAGGGCTCAGGTCACGCCGGAAACCACAAGCCTTCTCCTTTCCAGAGGAGCCAGCCCGGGGCTTCCCTCTGCCGTGACCGTGAGCTTCCCGCCCCCAGGCGCAGTTTGGGCAGCCAGCCACAGCCCAGCCAGAGCTACCAGCTGTGCTGTGCAACACAGGAGCTGTGGCCAGTGTGGGGCTGGGAGGGGCTCTCTGCCCTCCCTGGACTGCCCCAGGAGGGGTGAGGATCCTGCAGGGTGCAGGTGAGACCGGCAGCTGGGGGAGCTTCCCCAGACCCTGAGGACCCTGGCTGGGGCAGGCGAGTCTGTGTGGAGGTGGCAGGGCTCCTGGAACCAGGATCTGCAGCCCTGCTCTGAGTTGCCACACCCACTATGTCACCCGGAGAAAAACTGGACCCAATTCCCGACAGCTTCATCCTGCAGCCACCAGTCTTCCACCCGGTGAGCAGGCGCTTTGGCCCAGAACTTTGTAGGTCTCGGGGCTCCTCCCTCCGAGCTGGGCCCAGACTCCCGAGGGCCGGGGTGGACAGGACTTCACCCTCGGACCCTGCTTTCCCAGGGACCTGCCCAGGCTTCGGCAAGGCCCTCCTGAGCTTAGCAAAGTGACCAGTCAGCTAATTCTCACTTGAGTGTGAGTGACTGCTGGACTCCCAGGGTCCTTGCATTGTAAAAGTGGTGAAGCCTGGAGCCGGTGCTGTGCCCTCACTGGGGTGGGTGGCAGGGAGGATGGGGGGGTGGGTTGGATCATTGAAGAGGACAGTGATTACCAGGAAGGCCAGGTGAGCGGACGGGGTCCTTTTTCCCTCTTCCTGCTCAGTCCCGGGAGGGTTCCTGGTGCCAGGCAATGTTTCACGTAATTACAGGCAGGAGCCTGGGGAATGGAAGGGACTGACCCGCCGAGCCTGGCTGAGCTGCCCACAGGCTCTGACAGGTGGGGCTAGGCACCCAGGTGCCTGAGTGAAGGCTTGAGGCAGCTGCCCGGGTTACCGTGGGCTTTCCAGAGGGCGGAGCCACCTGGTGGGTGGGGTCTCTGCTCTTTCTCGGGTGTTTCCGGCTGCCGAAGCCTGCTGGGAGCTGGAGGGCAACACAGGAAGAAGGCTCAGCCTATGGTACCACCCTGTGCATACCTGCTGCCCATCCCACAAACATCCATGCACAGCCCAGGGAAAACAGCCAGCCCCCCAGCCCCCGGCAGCCAGGGACCAGGGGCCAAACCAGCCATAGGAACAAAGCGTTCTGGGGTCCCAGGGGAGGGAGGAATAAGGGAGGCACCCACCCGGACGATGCCCCAGAAATGGCTGGGAGCTGCAAAACTGCAAAGTGTGTTAGACAAGCCCACAAAGGGAGCTGGAGCTGGACCACCCATATTGTCCCTCGGGGCATGTCCCTCAGGGTCACCTCCAGGCTCCCAGCTGAGTCACTCCTCCTGCCCCCTGGTTCACCTCGCTGGGGACACAGCAGTGCGTTGTGTGCCCCAGGAGCTGGGGGCAGCTAGCTGGCTGGTCTGCGTGGGCACGTGCTGCTCCCCCCCCCCCCGCCAGGGGTGACGTGGCCTTGGCCTTGACGTATAAAGTCTCAGAAAGGCAGAGAAGCAGAAGAGCACTTCCCAGAGCAGACTGATGTGTCCTGTGTGAGGAGGGAAAGCTGCGTTTCCTCGTTCTGCTCTCTGTACCGCCTGGACGTGGTGGTCCCCCAGCCCGTTCCTCCCCCGTGTCTCCCCTCGCTCAGGTGGTTCCGTATGTCACGACAATCTTTGGTGGTCTGCACGCGGGCAAGATGGTCATGCTGCAAGGCGTGGTCCCTCTAAAGGCTCGCAGGTAAGGGCACCCTTGGTGGGTGCCTCTCTGCCTCTGGGGTCTCCAGGGGTGTCAGGCTGCACCGTGAGAGCCTCACCTCCGGCCAGGTTTCAGGTGGACTTCCAGTGTGGCTGCAGCCTGTGCCCCCCGCCAGACATCGCCATCCACTTCAACCCTCGCTTCCACACCACGCGGCCCCACGTCATCTGCAACACCCTGCATGGTGGCTGCTGGGGCGTGGAGGCACGGTGGCCCCGCCTGGCCCTGCAGGGAGGAGCCGCCTTCCTCCTCCTCTTCCTCTTTGGTAATGAGGAGGTGAAGGTGAGCATGAGGGACGGCCGTGGGTGGCCTAGAGTTTGTGTCCGTCTACCCTTCCTTCCCTAGTCAGTTCCCCAGGCCATGGTGCTGAGCAGCATTTAGTTAGGAGAGGGAGGGGGTCAGGCACAGAGAGAACCAAGGAGTTCCAGGCTATCCTGGGGCAAGAGTGAAGGGTCCACTGTTATTGTCATAGCAAGCACTTAAAGAGCCCTTGCTGTATACTCAGACTCTTAGCCTTTGACGTATAACCTGCTCATTGAATCCTCGCAACAGCCCCATGGGTGGACACTTTCCTTATCCCTGGCTCACAGCTGAGCGCCCCCTGGAGGGTGGGAGGGATTTGGGGGCCCTCAGCCAGTTTCCTCCACTTTGATTCATGATGATGTCACGGGTCTGAGCTCTGTCAGGGCAGAAGGGGCCTTGGAAGGGGCCTTGGGCCCCAGGCCAGCTCTGGAGCCTTGACAAGGTCCCTGAAGCTCCCCAGACTGGAGCTCCTCCTCCTCTTGAAAATGCCGTAGCTCAGGGGCTGGGCCAGCGGTCAGGTGAGGACGGCGCTTCCCGAGAGTGGACCCTCAGCCTCTGCCTGTGCCCCTAGGTGAGTGTGAACGGACAGCACTTCCTCCACTACCGCTACCGGCTCCCGCTGTCTCGCGTGGACACGCTGGGCATATTCGGTGACATCTTGGTGAAGGCCGTTGGATTCCTGAACGTTAACGTAAGAGCTCCTGGGACTGACCTCCCCTGGCTGGGACCTCGCCCCTAGCCCAGCCCAACAGACAGAGGAGGCCCCTTGTCCCCTTGTAGAAGCCGTGGGGGGAGGAAGAGAAAGTGATGACAGAGGGGCCTGGTAGCCGTGGGCGGGAGTCTGTGCTGGCTGTGGTTACACTGGCTAACACTGAAAAGCAATAGCCAATTGGGCACAGTGCCTCGGGCACAGCTGTGGCTGGCTGCGGCTGAAGGACAACCAAGCCACGTGGGACACAGCGGGAGCCTCAAAGGCCAAAGCCCGGCCTCTGCCCACCTGCCGTGCCCCGGCAGGGGAGGTGGGGGCCAAAGACACGGCCTCAGGGCTTGCATGGTCCTGAGTGCCGCTGGCTCTGTTTTCTCCCCCTGAACAGCCATTTGCGGAGGGCAGCCAAGAGTACCCCGTTGGGCACGTGAGTCTCTTGGGTTGGGAGCACGGCTGGACCTTGTGGTGGGACAAGCTGGCCACCAGCGGAGCCAGCTGCTTCCCCCCTCCCCCAGGTGACCTGCCCACTGCATAAGGCCCAGCTGTCCCTCGCCTCTCTGCTGCGGTCACCATGGATACAGGGGCTCCCATCAGTCCCTGGAGAGCCTGCATTGGGGAAGATGGATGGGGTGGGCTGGGGGGAGGACTCTGGCTCTGCTGACAATTCTCAGAGCAACCGCGCCAGGTGGCTGGCCTCCTGGGACTCAGGGGAGATGGGGCCCGGGTTCCAGGGTGCTTCAGAAAGTTCACGGACAAATGGAACTTCAGTTTACTTTGGTACAGAAATATGTGAAATCCATGCTTTTTTTTTCATAACCTGCATTTCCTGTGAACTTGTTGAAGGGCCTACATCCTGGGCCCAGGCTGCACAGTGAGTGGACGGTACATCCACCATCCAGGTCTGCCCCAGTGGGGCTCCTGCGACTCCCAAGCCACCATGAGAGACAAACCCGGGGACACCCACTTTGTAAGACTCATGCGAGCGGTCCCTTTCCCTGAGCAAACACCGACGGCCTCCCCGTGCCCCCTCTTTCCCGACAGCCCTTCCTGCTGACGAGCCGCAGGCTGGTGAGTGAAGCCCACCCCTCCAGTCTCCCAGGAGATCTGGTGCCTGGTCCGCCTCCTCGGGGCTGGGGGGCAGCTGGGTGGGAGGCTGGAAACTCCATCAATCTCAGGGTTCCCCTTCCTTGCAGGCTGGGGGAGGGCCGGGCAGCTTCAGGCTGAATCCCCAGCTCCACGCTGCCTTCTCGCCACTTCTGCAAAAAGTGATTTTATGCTCTTCTGTGCCGGGCCCAGTGCCAGGCGCCAGGGTAGCAGGAGGTGCCGGTCCTCCAGTTGCTGGGAGGGTACAGGCCTCCCAAGGGCCACTAGGGTCCAGGGAGTGGCAGTGTGGGAGAGGTAAGGACACAGGGGAGGCACACAGGTGGCCAGGCCTGCGGAGATGAGACTCCTGGCCTCGCGTCCGGGGACATAAAGGGGCCTGCCCGCTCCTGGGTGCGGCCCCTCCCTGAGCACTCTCCAGCCTCACCTTTGTTTCCTGTGTCCCTTCAGGAGGTACCCTGCTCGCGTGCTCTTCCCCGGGGCCTCTGGCCTGGCCAGGTCATCATAGTGCGGGGGCTGGTCCTGCAGGAGCCCAAGGAGTGAGTACCCGGCCCTGCTCAAGCTTTGTAAACATCACCTCTTGTCCTCACCCAGCACCAGCATCCAATCCCCGAGGTACCAGTGAGGACTTCGCCAGAGAGGGGACGCCATTACCAAGTGGATGCTGTGCCTTAACATATCCCACAGGGGGCGCTCAAAACACATCTGCAGGGCAAATCCATTAGCCAGGGTGGACCTGCCCAGCTGCCTGCCTTGAGGAAAGGCATTGGGTTTTATGACTTTTCCAGGCCAGGTTGCTACCTGTGCATGCTTAGGGCTGTTACTCTTCCTCTCTGTGCCACCACGGGCAGCGCCCACGGATGTGGGTGGTGTTAGAATGGCCTCAGTAGAGGCAGGGAGCGAGCCACGCTCTGTTCTCCTTGCTCTGTTTGTGTGTCTGTTTGTGACTAAAGCCTGTCCAGCGAGCTCCTAGCCAGGCCTGTGAATCCTAGGCACAGGTGGGAGCCCAGCATGGCTGGCATTGGGCCTCCAAGGCCAGGCAGGACGGGATTGGCTTCCTGGTGTTGTCTTTTATGAGCTGCGTGGTCTTGGGTCACTCACTATACCTCTCTGAGCCTGGGTGTCCCAACCTGGTAGAGAAAACGGAAAGTTGCTCTGTGATCAGAAGTGCACTTCTCGGCTGGCACTGCGGCTCACTAGGCTAATCCTCCGCCTGTGGCACTGGCACATCAGGTTCTAGTCCCGGTTAGGGCGCCAGTTCTGCCCCAGTTGCTCCTCTTCCAGGCCAGCTCTCTGCTGTGGCCTGGGAGGGCAGTGGAGGATGGCCCAAGTGCTTGGGCCCTGCACCTCATGGGAGACCAGGAGGAAGCACCTGGCTCCTGGCTTCGGATCAGCGCAGTGCGCCAGCCGCAGCAGCCATTGGGGGGTGAACCAATGGAAAAGGAAGACCTTTCTCTCTGTCTCTCTCTCTCTCTCTCTCTCTCTCACTGTCCACTCTGTCTGTCAAAAATAATAATTTTTTAAAAAGTGCACTTCTGCCTCGCAAAATCTGGAGGCGTGAGTCCAGGTTCGTGTGCTATAATCCAAAGTTGCCAGGGCATTAGTGACCTGGCAGGCAACTTAACTGCCCTCTCTAGAGGTAGGGAATGGGGTTGGGGGCTGCTGTATGGTCCCCTCCCCAGGGTCCCTGCCTTCATCCCTTTCCCAGAGTGGAGCCCACCACGTCCTTACCAATGCGGGAAGTTTGTGTAGCCACATCCACCGCAATTCCCAGGACCCCGACTCCGTCCCGCCCGCATCCTGTCCCTGCTTACCCACAGCTGCCTCCCCTGGCCAGTCAGCCAGAGCTATCCCAGGGGTGAAGACAAGAAACAGAACCAGCCTGCCCCTTCTGAGAGGCAGGTGCCCAGTGACAGAAGCGCTCCTCCCCACCACCGCAAATCTGAATCACAACTCCTGGCTCATGCATCGCAGCCGGAGGCCCCAGAGCTGGATGCATGAGCCAGGAGCCCTCATGACCAGGTGGGCGCCCCGCCCCGCCCCTGTGGTCCTCTAGTGGGTAGCTGCAGACTCAGGTCTCCCCACCCTCTGGGCTGTCACGTACCCGGGCGTCCAGCCCTGAGCCCTGCTTTCTGGAGGAGGATCCTGCCCAGTGTTCCAGCCGCTCTCCACCTCCCTGAGGGCCGTGGAAGCTGACCCCCTTCTCCCACCCACCCGCCACAGCTTCACTCTGAGCCTGAGGGACGAGGCTGCCCGCGTGCCTGTGACGCTTAGGGCGTCCTTTGCGGACAGAAGCCTGGCCTGGATCTCCCCTTGGGGACGGAAGACGCCCATCTCAGCCCCCTTCCTCTTTTACCCCCAGCGGTTCTTCGAGGTGGGTCAGAGCCAGGATGGGTGCAGAGCCTGGGGGTGGGGCATGCCTGGGGGAGGTGGGCAGGGCCAACACCACGGGGCTGGGAAGCCAGAGACACCCACATGGCAGCCCTCAACACTATGCTGGCGCCAGGGGTTCCGCACCCAAGAACTCAGAAGCAGTGAATACAGAGACCCCAGCATCAGCTCTGTTCAGTGGCTCCCCAGGAATCCTGGAAGCTGAGCCCCAGGGCTGATCAAAGTCCACCAAGGGCTGGCTGTGAGCTGGACCCCTCTGAGTCCCGCCCTTGTGTCCACTGCGGGGAGGAGGGTCTTCCAGGAAGAGTGCCAGGTGGAGAAGGAGGACTGGAAGCCCACCGGCCACTCACGCCCCCGTCTTGCAGGTGCTGCTCCTGTGCCAGGAGGGAGGGCTGAAGCTGGCCCTCAATGGGCAGGGGCTGGGGGCCACCAGCCTGGGCCAGCAGACCCTGGAGCAGCTGCGGGAGCTCCGGATCAGCGGCAGCGTCCAGCTCTACTGTGTCCATTACTGAAGAGGACCAGGGAGACCCCAGGCAGAGGAGACTGGGGGCCAGCACTCGCCCAGGGCCCCCCACCCAGTGTGCCCCACCTGCTCCCTTCATTAAATTCTGCACCTGTCACTGTTCTGTCAGGCCTGCTTCATCCGGCTTCACGGGCCTGGGTCTGCAGGACGTCGGGACCCTGGGCAGACGTTCATGGAGGCAGGTCTGTAGCCTAGGATGCCAAGAACACGGTGGCTTAGAGAATGCAGACATTTAGTCTCGCACTCAGCAATTCTGAGAAAATGGCCCAGGCCGGTGGGGCAGCTCTGTGCCCTGTGCACATTCAGGGCATATCCTAGACCCGGAGGCCCCTGTCCCAGGGCACTGCCACTGTCTGCATTGGCGAATATGGATGAGACACCCCTGGTTCCATAAGCCCCAGGCCCAGGATCAACACACACCACGTACACTGGCACTCTGAGTCCTGCTCAGAGGGCCACACCATCCGCAAGGGAGGCTGGCAATGTTCTCCAGCGGGAAAGCCACGTGCCTGGCCACAGTGCTGTCTCTGTGAAAGACGGAGAGTGATTCTGGTGGATAGCCAGGCTCTGAGACAAATAGATGCTGTTAACAGCCTCATTTTAAATATTTTTTAATGTTAAGGTCAGCAACTTTAAAAAAACAGATTTATTTATTTATTTGAAAGTCAGAGTTAGAGAGAAAGAGAGAGAGAGGGAGAGACAAAGATGTCTTCATCCACGGTTCACTCCCCTAATGGCCACAATGGCTGGAGCTGGTCTGGTCTGAAGCCAGGAGCTTCTTCTGGGTCTCCTTTATGGGTTCAGGGGCCCAAGAAATTATGTCACCTTCCTTTGCTTTCCCTGGCACAATAGCAGGGAGCTGGATCAGAAGTGCAGCAGCCAGGGCTTGAACCGGCACCCACATGGGATGCTGGTGCCGAGGGTGGAGACTTAGCCTACTATGCCACAGCACCGGTCCCTAACAACCTCGTTTTGTAAAGTAGGATGCTGAGGCCCAGAAAGGCTAAAGAATTTCCCAAGATCACCCAGTTAGAAAGTGGGGGTGGCTGGCGCCGCAGCTCACTAGGTTAATCCTCCTCCTGTGGCCCCAGTACCCCGGGTTCTAGTCCCGGTCAGGGCACCAGATTCTGTCCTGGTTGCTCCTCTTCTAGTCCAGCTCTCTGCTGTGGCCCAGGAGTGCAGTGGAGGATGGCCCAAGTGCTTGGGCCCTGCACCCCATGGGAGACCAGGAGAAAGCACCTGGCTCCTGGCTTCGGATCGGCGCAGCACACCAGCCACAGCGGGCCATTTTGGGGGTGGACCAACAGAAGGAAGACCTTTCTCTCTGTCTCTCCCTCTCACTATCTAACTCCACCTGTCAAAAAAAAAGTGGGGGTGCCAGGATTAGAACCCAGGGATTCTACCTGCAGAGTGTGCGGCCTGTAACCATTGCACTGTTGTGTACACACACACACACACACACACACACACGAACTCCCCGATAAAGGTGATTCTGGGAGCTGCAGGCTTCGGAACAACAACTCACAGATTGAGAAGTACAGACATGGACAAGAAGGGGACACCATGGAGGAAACGGAAAGGTTAATTAAGAAAATAATACGATATGGAACACTATGACATGCATGTGCTACACAGCATGCATGATACAGTAATACATGCTCCAGAATGAAATTTTGTGTCCTCCACCCTCCGAATTCGTATATTCAAATCCTAATGCCTAAGGAGCTCTCCCGCCACGGCCGGATGCAGCAAGAAGAGGACCCTCGGCAAACTCGGAAGGTGCCAGCGCCTTGAGCTGGGAGGCCCCAGCCCCCAGGACTGTGAGAGAGAAATTTCTGTTGCTTCTACATTACGCAGGCTAAGGAATGTCATCCTAGCAGCCTGAGTGGACTGAGACAGTGGACTGCAATACCCAGCAGCATATTATATCATTACCATATAATAGTATATACCATACCTGTATGTTTTATATCTATATATTATATTTAGACTCACAAGAATTGATAAACAGAAGATTAAAACCAAACATCTGGCCGGCGCTGTGGCTCACTAGGCTAATCCTCCGCCTTGCGGCGCCGGCACACCGGGTTCTAGTCCCAGTCGGGGCGCCAGATTCTGTCCCGGTTGCCCCTCTTCCAGGCCAGCCCTCTGCTGTGGCCTGGGAGTGCAGTGGAGGATGGCCCAGGTGCTTGGGCCCTGCACCCCATGGGAGACCAGGAGAAGCACCTGGCTCCTGCCATCGGATCAGTGCGGTGTGCCGGTCGCAGCGCGCCGGCCGCGGCGGCCATTGGAAGGTGAACCAACGGCAAAGGAAGACCTTTCTCTCTGTCTCTCTCTCTCACTGTCCACTCTGCCTGTCAAAAAAAAATTACTTAAAAAAATATATCTGGCTCCTCCCAGTAGAGGAAATTGAGTCCTGTCTCACTAAGAAACGGAATCTACCTGTGGGCCACACACAGGAGCGCAGTGACTCGGAAGGCTGTCTCTTGGGTGGGGTGTTTACTCAGTCGTTCTCTCGCTCGGTGTCTGTGCGCTGCACACTAGGTCCCTCCACCACTGTGAAACACCTGGGAGCAGCTAACTCGCAAAGGCAAAGGTTTCGTTTCCCGCACAGCTGGAGAGGTGCACAGTCCAAATGAGGCAGCCACATGGACCCGGCATCGGATCGGGGTCGTGGGCGGTGGGCCACAGCAAGCCAGGAGTCAGAGAGAGCGCTTATTTCAGCCTTATGAGACCAACCCTGTAGTAAGGACTGCCTCCCGAGCACACATTCTCAATGTCCTAAAGACCTCACTGTGTCCACCTACTAGACACCTGATTGGATCAAGTCTCCAGCCTTAAGCCATTTATGGTTCGCAGTAACTGTCAACCATTGACATAAGACTGTGGGGGCCAAGCTTTCAGCACATGTGCTTTAGAATGCACCTGAACAATTATCCAGGTGGTGACAGGCACCTTATAGCTTTCTATGCTGGTTGTCATTGCAGTCGTTTTAGAAAGGACAGCTGGTTGACAGTGGTAGGAGAATGCGCCAGATGTACACCTATTGGTCTTCTTTCCAGCAAAGTTGCTGAATTATTTTATTTGTTCAAATAAGCAATCAGAACACATACAAATGATAATCTGACTTCTGGTTTCTTCCTTTCCAGTCACTCTCTCCTCCTCCTCTCTCCAATGTGTTCATTGGCCAGGAGTTCCTGTTGTACCAAAGCTGTTAACAGGCATCCTTGGCTGTTTCTTGACACTGCGGAAATGCTACCACGTATTCATCTTCAAATATGATGAAAGTGGCAGGTTGAAGATAGACACCATTTCTAGGTAAGGAAATTTTTACTTTCTATTAGTTTGCCAAGAGATTTTTTTCTTTTTTTTTTTTAATAAGGAATGTCAAGTTTTTCAGTGTCTTCATCATCTATTGATACCATTATGTTTGTTTTTTTCATCTTTAATTTCTAAATGAGATAAATAATAGGCTTTCTAACATTATGCATTCTTAAAATTTCCTGGGATAAAAGTTACTTCACAGTGATGAATTTTTAATGAAAATATTGTACATTTCATTGTCTGATATTACTATTTTTGTACTGTGGTCATAAATTAAGCTGGCTTCTAATTTTTCTCGTGCCTATACCCATTCTACATTAGCCTGAAATTCTGGATTGTCTCCTTCTACTCAAGGTCACCAATTCATAGATATATATGTGTGTGTGTGTGTGTGTGTGTGTGTGCCTTTGCTAAATCTGCAAGTTCTGTCCTCCCTCTCTTTTTTCTTGTAGTTTATTTGTTGCAAGGCTGCTGAGGGGTGGATGTCTTTATTCTCATAGAGCTTCTGAGAGCCTGAGTCGTGTTGACGAATCCCTGGAGAGCCTGAGTCGTGTTGACTAGTCCCTGGAGAGCCTGAGTCGTGTTGACTAGTCCCTGGAGAGCCTGAGTTGTGTTGACTAGTCCCTGGGGAACTGTCAACCATTCCTCCATCTCCTGAATTTCCTTAAGTGTAGAGATTTGATCAGATTTGTTTCACTTTTCTAGCAAAAATACAAAAATTTTTATCTTTTTCTCTGAATGCTCCCTTTTTATAGCCCTCCTGTTTTTTTTTAAGGATTTATTTATTTATTTAAAAGTCAGAATAGCACAGAGAGAGAAGGAGAGGCAGAGAGAGAGAGGTCTTCCATCTGCTGGTTCACTCCCCAGTTGGCCGCAATGGCCAGAGCTGCACCGATCCAAAGCCAGGAGCTAGGGGCTTCTTCCGGGTCTCCCATGTGGGTGCAGGGGCCCAAGGATTTGGGCCATCTTCTACTGCTTTCCCAGGCCATAGCAGAGAGCTCGACCTGAAGTGGAGCTGCCGGGACTCAAACCAGTGCCCATATGGAATGTTGGCACTGCAGGCAGCAGCTTTACCCACTATGCCACAGCGCTGGCCCCTAGCCTCCTATTCTTGTTTCATGAATGCATTTCCTCTTATCTTTTCAATGACATTTGTGTTTCTTCTGCTTACCATATTTACTTTGTTTTCGTGAAGTTTGTTAGTCATCTGTTTTGTTGTCTGCATTTCAAATTAGAAGATTTGGGGCTGGCGCTGTGGCGCAGTGGGTTAAAGCCCTGGCCTGAAGCGCCGGCATCATATATGGCACCGTTTTAGTCCCAGCTACTCCTCTTCCAATCCAGCTCTCTGCTATGGCCTGGGATAGCAGTAAAGGATGGCCCAAGGGCTTGGGTCCCTGCACCCATGTGGGAGACCCGGAAGAAGCTCTTGGCTCCTGGCTTCGGATCGGCACAGCTCCAGCCGTTGCTGGCATTTGGGGAGTGAACCATCGGATGGAAGACCTCTCTCTCCTCTCTCTCTCTCTACCTCTCTCTACCTCTCTCTGTAATTCTGTCTTTCAAATAAATAAAATAAATCTTTTCAAAAATTTGAATATTTCCTCACTTGTCTGGCAATTTTTAGTTTGTTTTCATTCAAGAATAAGACACAAACATACATACAAATCACAAGCTTGTGTTCATAGGTTGGGCTGCTTGACTTGGATGCCTCATGATGGGGTGACCCAGCAAAGAAATGGATTTGTTATCAGAGTCTAACCTGATATAGATAACTCCCACCGACGTGAGAGACACAGATGGAGTTCCAGACTGCCGGCTTCAGCCTGGCCCAACCTCGGCCATTGCTGCCATTGGGAAATGAACCAGCAGGTAGAAGATCTCCCTCTCTGTGTCTCTCCCTCTCTCTGTAACTCCATCCTTCGATTAAATAAATAAATCTTTGGGGAAAAAAAGCAACTTGACCCCTCCCCACCCAAGAAGCCCTGATCCTCATCCAGACTTCCCTAGGGCTGCCTTCCATCGATTGCTCAGGCAAAGACCTAGAGTCCACTGGACTCTCTTTCTACAGCTCCCTGCATGCAATCCCTAGTCATGCCTGATATCCTGACATAGGGCCCAGCATAGGCAGGGGTTGGGGGGGCGGGAATGAGCTGGAAGATTTTCCCATAATTTCTGTCTCACTGCCCTGCACTTGAGCTCCACCTCCCAACATGCCAATCCAGTATGCCCACTTTCCCATGGTGCACCTGTCTCTCATCCTGAAATGGGATAGAGGAGATGCCATTATGGACACATGGAAGCTAAATTCCATGTGGAAAATCCATGATGCTCCCCAAAAACTTCATGTACACTAAGCCCCACCCAACTAACTCCCCATTTGTATTTTCAATTAAGTCACCACTGTTGACATGGGGGTGGCCCTTTTGGCTTCCCTCTCTTGCTTCTCATGCACTCCCTCCTCTTGTACAGGTTTCCAGCTCTCTCATGGCAAATATCTCTTCCTGTGGGGCTGCCCACGCTCACGTCTGAATGTGTACTCCTGTCCTCACTTTAAATAAATCCTACTCTCATTTATGCACCTGACTTACGCCTGTACTTTGAGTTCTCATCTCATTCAGGGGCATAGAAACTTGGAAACGCATTCTTAGAACCATCCCGCTTCCTGTCTGCTTCCGGAACACAGAGTCCTCGTCATGTCCCTGGCTCCCTCCCACACTCGTCCCTGTGCTCCAGCCACTCTGGCCTCCTGTGTGGATCCATGTCAGGCACACAGCTTGGCGATTAGCCCCGGGTGGAACTTCAGCTGTCACATGGTCACCTTTGCGCAGAGCCTTCTCTGCAGTGCTCAGACAGAGCAGCCAAGAGAAGCCACCCTTGTGGGAACAGCCAGCCCCACCCCAGAGGCCCTGAGCTGGGAAGAGTAAGAGGAGGGAGAGCTCCAGAGACAGAAATGAGAAGAAGGCTCACGGGGTGACTGATGGGGTCTCTGCTCATGATGAGGACCTTGAAGGACTTTTGGGGTCCCCTCTTAGCCCTGGTTCCAGTTGCCCCCCCCTCCAGGCATACATGGAAGCCTGTTTAGGACTTTGAAACTGAGCCTCTAAACATTTAATGTGGATACCATCAGGCCCCAGTCTCGGAACCTCCCTCCCTTACATGAACTCATTGAATTAAGGGAGTGGTGCCTCTGGCTTTACAAGGTCATAACCTGATGACACCTGGATGGCTGCTATTGTCTCAAGGGGTTTCATTTAAGGGAAATCCAGGTCTGGACAGGGCAAAAAGCACTGAAGCCCCACTGAAAAGCCCCATCTGAAACGTTCCCTGAAAAGGTGGTATTGCTGACCAACCTGGAATGTGGACATGAGCTGAACACAAACCAGATAACCACTCTGACTCCAAGCAGCCCTCATCACCTGGACAGAGGCCAACACACAGCTGCCCTTGTCTTCTGTTCATCCTGACCTCCCCCTTCTCATAGCCTCTTTAAAAACTGCAAAGCCTCCTCATGCAGCTGGGGAGGTAAGCCTTGAGACTCATGTGTGCTACCTCCCATATCTGTTGACAGATTAAACTTTTTCTTTTCTTTACCCTCAAACTTTGTTCTCATTATTTTGATTTGGTGCTGGAGACAGGGACCAAGCTTTTGATACAAGCTATGGGATGGGAGAGAGGAAGTTAATCTGGGTGAGTGTTGCTGTGTGCACACGTGCAGGATGCCGTTATGCATGGACAGGTGCACTGTGTGTGTGCCCCGAAGGTGTTGACACCAAGCCTATGTTGACAATACATTGTATATATTGTGTTTATATAGAGAGATATGGAGACAAATTATGAGAAATTGATTGAAGTGATTATGTGGAGTTAGAAATCCCATACTCTGCCCTCTGTAAGAAAAGCAAGGCTCAGGGCCGACACTGTGGTGTAGCGGGTGGGCTGCCACCTGCAGTGCTGGTATCCCATGTGGGCGCAGGTTCCGGTCCCGGCTGCTCCACTTCCAGTCCAGCTCTCCGCTGTGGCCTGGAAAAGCGGTGGAGGATGTCTGGGTCCTTGGGTCCCTGCACCCACATGGGAGACCCGGAGGAGGCTCTGGGGAGTGAGCCAGCGGATGGAGGACCTCTCTCTCTCCCTCTCTCTCTCTCCTTCTCTCTCTCTGTGTAACTCTTTCAAGTAAATAAATAAAATCTTAAAAAAAAAAAAAAAAAAAGAAAGAAAGGAAAAGCTATGCTCAAGGAGCAACAGTAGAACTGAGATATTCCTGCCCAACCAAAGCCTACAATCAAGCTTCCATAGGGCCAAGAAGATCCACCAGTAATTTAACATTTTCAAAGATGTACATATGGCAGGCTGGCGTTGTGACAAAACTGGTACAGCTACCATCTGTGATGCCAGAATCCCACGTGAGCACTGGCTTGTGTCTTGGATGCTCCACTTCTGATCCAGATCCCTGCTCAAGGCCTGGGAAAAGCAGTGGAAGACGGATCAAGTTTTTGGGCCCCTGACACCCATGTGGAAGGCCCAGATAAAGTTCCTGGCTCCCGACTTCAGCCTGGCCCAGCACTGGCCATTGCAGCCATCTGGGGGAGTGAACCAGTAGAGAGAAGATTCTGTGTGTCTCCAGCTCCCTCTCCAACTCTGACTTTCAAATAAGTAAATCTGTTTAAAAATATATGTATGTATGAATGAATGTATTTGAAAGGCAGAGAGACAAAGATCTGTCTGCTGGTTTTCTCCCCAAATGGCCACAACAGCCAGATCTGGCCAGGCCAAAGTCAAGAGCCAGGAACTCCACCCAGGTCTCCCATGTGGGTGGCAGGGGCCAGGAACTTGGGCATCTTCCACTGTCTTGCCAAGCACATTATCAGGAAATTGGATTAGAGTCAGAGCAGCCAAGACTCAAACCAGGACTCGGACATGGGATGCTGGGAACATAAGTGGTTAGCTTATCCCACTGTACCACAACACCTGCCCCCCAAATTTACTCTTCTTCAATCCAGACAGCCTACTGTATACCACACAGTCTTTACCACAGAATAAAAATTCACTGGATAAGCAAAGAAGGGAAGGCTGATTGATAATCCAAGAATAAAACCATCCACAGGGCAGACTCAGACCAAACCGAATATTTGAGTAAGCAAGCCAAGACTTGCAAATTCCATGACTCAAAAGATCAAAAATATTCATGGAAAAATGGAAGATATACCCAACCCAATAAAAAACTATCCGGGGCAGAGGTTTGGCACAGTGGTTAAGACACTTCTTGAGGGGCTGGCGCTGTGGCGCAGTGAGTTGTCGCGGTGGCCTGAAGCGCCAGCATCTCATGTGGGCACCGGTTCGAGACCCGGCTGTTACACTTCCTATCCAGCTCTCTGTTGTTGTCTGAGAGGGCAGTGGAGGATGGCCCAGGTCCTTGGGCCCCTGCACCCGCGTGGGAGACCCAGGGGAGGCTCCTGGCTCCTGGCTTCAGGTCGATGCAGTTCTAGCTATTGTGGCCAGTTGTGGGGCGGGCCATCGAATGGAAGACCTCTCTCTCTCTCTCCTCTCTACCTCTCCTCACTCTGTGTAACTCTAACTTTCAAGCGAATGAATAAATCTTTTTTTTTAAAAAAAAATGCATAGGTGTCAGGGAGAGGAAGGAAGGGATAATGGACAGTAGACAACAGGCAATAAAGTTGGTTTTTTTTTTTTTAAAGACACTTCTTGGGATGCCCACATCCCATATCAGCACCTGGTGCCAGGTCTGGCCCCACTCCGATCAGGCTTTCTCCTGGTGTGCACACTGGGAGGCAGCAGGTGATGTCTCAAGTACCTGGGTCCCTGAAACCTGTGGAGGAGATCCAGAGAGAGTGCTTAGCTCCTGACTTCAGCCTGGCCGCACCCTGGCCTTCGTAGGCATTTGGGGGTGAATCAGTAGATGGAATATCACATAGATCCCTGGTGGGATCTATACTAACTAATCCACCTAGGAGCCCACCTGTGGTTTCTCTGTATATCCCAACTGAATCTTGTCCCACTGATTGTGTCTACTGTCTGCCATTCCTGACAAGTTGCATGCCCATGTGGTTTGCAATTTCTCCATGTGAGTTAATATGCATGGGTAATGATTTCTCTGTCAGGGTCTGGTATGCCCGGCACTCACTCCACAGGATGACTGAGAGGCCTCACCAGTTTAACAGGGCAACTCTACAAGTGAGTAGGGAAAATGCAGACTTTCTGTTTGTGCATATAAAAGGCTTACATTTGCTATTTCTGTAAGAGACTTTGAAAATTTTTTATCCAGAAACATAGGTAGGCATAATTTTTCATCTTTCTCTTTGTCTTAAGGGTTATTTCTTGTACAGTCAGCTTCACACAGAGATCTCAGTTCTCACTCGTATGTCTCTTGCTCTACATCTGGTGTGCCTGTCCCTATGTGGGCAATGAAATCCTAGTTCCAGATCCTTAGGGTCAATATCTAAACTATTAGCCATACACCTCCATCCCAACCACTTCAACTTTTAACTTTCTTTTTCATTCCTGGCACTTGGGTTTCCCCTCTTTTTTTCTCTGATCTTTCTTTTGAGTGCATTTGCACATACCTTCAGCCTTTCTAGACCTTTCTCATGGGAATATCTTCTATATAAGACGTTGTGAGAAATTCCAGGCCGACAATGCTGAAGGAAAGGCATCACGGTACCTGGTTGCACAATGACAATTATTGTACGAAAATCTGTGGATAGGAATCACACAAGCACACACCGTAAAAATCAAGCTGCAAATGTGGTGAGTGCTACAAGGAAGAGGAGCATAGAGTGCTAACACCTGATCCGTTCAGGAAGACAGCCAGGAGACATGTGATGACGGATACCTCACTGAAATCAAAGCCTGACCCCACAGAGTTTGGGCATAAAAAGTGGCTGTGATGGGGGCCGGCACTGTGGCATAGTGGGTAAAGATACTGCCTGTAATGCCAGCATCCCAGATGGGCACCAGTTTAAAACCCAGCTGTTCCATTTCCGATCCAGCTCTCTGCTATGGCCTGGAAAAACAGTAGAAGATAGCGCAAGGCCTTGGGCCCCTGCACCAGTGTGGAGACCGGAAGGAGGCTCCCAGCTCCTGGCTCCTGGCTCCTGGCTTCAGATCAGCACAATTCTGGCCATTGCGGCCATCTGCACAATGAACCAGCAAATAGAAGACCTTTCTCTCTCTCTCTTCTCTCTCTCTTCTCTCTCTCTTCTCTCTCTCTCTCTCTCTGCCTCTCATTCTTTCTGTGTAACTCTTTCAAATAAATAAATCTTTATAAAAAAAAAAAAGTAGCTGTGACTTCACTCAAAAGTCACAGGTATTTAACACCCAAACTCTGTCAGAGACAAACATTTATTACAACAAAGAAGGCTGACCCAAAAGGAGCACTGAGGGATGGTGGATGACGCTCTTCTGTCGTGAATGTGCACTCGTGGGAAGATCTGGGGATTAGTCAGGAACTGTGGGCCCTCACCCACCCCAAGAATAAAACTCAGCAAGACAGCAGTGAAATGCAGTGAGCAAATTTACTAAGCATCTGCTACAAGCCGGAAGTTGTGTGAAAACATTTTGTATACGCCATTTCATTAAACCTCAACAATACATGGTGAAGAAATTACTGTTGCTCCCGTATGAGAAATGAAGAAACTGAAACCTGGATTCGGGGATATTTTGAAAGTTGTGCTGTTGGAAGTGCTCAGGGAGGACTCGCCTCTTTTCCGATGATTCATGAGCCTACAATTGAGCAGGAGGAATATTTCATGAAGGGCTCACTGGGGTCAGCCGCCCAATTCTTCAAGAAGCTCACAGTCTTGTTAGAGTCAGTCCTTGCAATTGCCAGTGAGAGAGAAGCAGGTGCACAGAGGAAGTGCTATTCTGTGCAGCAGCCTCTAACTTCAGGATTTGCATTGCTTCTTCATGCAGCTGTGGCTTTGGGTAAGTGTACTCAGATGATTGAGGACGCCAGTCCACCCAGAACACCCAGAACTCCAGTCCTGAGAACTTGGTTACTCTGCAAAGTAGAACAGGGCACACTCAGAACCAAAGGGCAGACATGACTGGTCCTCTCCCTCTCAAACCACACAAAGACATCCATTCTTCTGTCCATCTCGGCAACTCTGCCACCAGGAAGGAACTGCCTGTGCCCCCAGGAACTTCTCCCTCTGCAGAGGACCCAGGAGCTCCCCTGGGGAAGAAGGAATCTTGGCTGAGCTGAGGTCCGTCCAGACAACTCAGAGATGCTCAGGACCCCCACACCCTCAGAGGCTCCCTATTGAACCCCTCAGCCTGCACCCAAGGGAAAAGGGCCCAGAGTCGGGGAGCACCCTGCCTGACACTCAGAGGCTAGAGACTGATCCGTGATTCAAGTTCAGGTCTTCTCGAACCACAGCCAGCTCAGTACCTGGGAGGGACCCGGGCAGCGAGAGCACCAGGGCTGGATGAGATGCTGCTGTCTCTGAGTGCACATCGGGGCAGGAAGGAGGGGGTGGGACCCGTCCACCCCACAGTAAAGGTTTCTGTGCTCTAAGCCTCTTCTGCAGAATGGAGATAAGAGATACTGGCACTGATCATCTCCACTGGGATTGGAGAAGACGCAACTGTCAGGAACAGAGGCTCTGATTTGAGCACAGTTCCCAGCTTTCAGAAGTCCTTCTCACCCATTTAACCCCACAACAAACTACCAGGTGGATGGGATAAAGGCACTCACAGCAGCTCCGCGTGGGAAAACCACATCTCAAGTCAGAACAGTGGTTTTGTAAACGGTCCCCAGCCTGGTCAGCGTTGCTCGCAGAATCTGAGCCAGTTACTCCTGAAGGGCCAGACAGCAAGCCCACCCCCAACCGTGATGAGGAGCCTTGGGAAGGGTTTCCCCATTAGAAAGTGCTCATCAAAGGGGAGAATAGGAGGCAATATTGGGGTGCAGCAAGTTAGCTGCCACCTACAATGCCAGCATCCCGTATCAGAGTGCCGCTTAGACTCCTCACTCCTCCAGCTCCCTGCTCATGTGCTTGGGAAAGCGGTGGAGGATGGCCTGAGTGCTTGAGTCCCTGCACCCACGTGGGAGACCTGAATGGAGCCCCTGGCTCCTGGCTTCAGTCTGGGCCAGCCCTGGCCATTGCAGCCATTTAGGGATGGGCCAATGGATGGAAGCACGCTCTCTCTCTCTCTCTCTCTCTTTCTCGCTCTTGCTCTCTCGATCTCTCATCTCTATCTCTGTGTCTGTCTCTATCTCTATCTCTATCTCTCCCTCCCTCCCTTTCTCTGTAGATCTACCTTTCAAACAAATAAAACAAATTTTTTTTAAGAAAATTTTTAAAGTGGGATCCAGCAGACACAGCACTGATTGTGGAGTCAAAGCAAGTGTGTTCAAAGTCTGAAGCAAGCTCTCAGCGTCGATCCCCTTCGTATTTGCCCACAGTTGCCCCTCCCTTCTGAAAACACACTCCCAGATGCTCCCCACCCTGGGGTCTGACCTGCTTGCTATAGCGCTTGCCGTATCTCAGGTCAGTGGCAAAGTGCTCGCAGTTTGCCCACAGAACATTGTAATAGCAAGGTCCTACTCTCTCCTCTGCCAGCTGAATGATCGCTTGGACAGGCCGTGGAGGGAACTTGTAGTCCAGATAATTGTTGACGCGGTACGTGTCTCCTCCCACCACATCCCTCAGGCGCTCACGTTTCACTTCGCCATTCCTGTCTTCACATGGGCTGCTACATGGGCTGCTGCTGCAGGAGCCAAGCAAGGGCAGATCTGGGGTCACAGACAGACACACGTTCAGCTGCTGCAGAGCCGGAGGTACAAGGGTGGGAAGGAAGGAAAGGAGGAGGAGCCACAACTCTTCTCTTGACCTCTGAGTCTGACTTTCCCTCCTTCTCTTCTCGTTTGCTCTTTTTACATGTGAAATTTAACACGGGTGCAATGATTTGGTACACAACACTTTTTTTTTTTTAATTTTTGATAGGCAGAGTGGACAGTGTGAGAGAGAGACAGAGAGAGAAAGGTCTTCCTTTGCCGTTGGTTCACCCTCCAATGTCCGCCGCTGCAGCCGGCGCACCGCGCTGATCCGATGGCAGGAGCCAGGATCCAGGTGCTTTTCCTGGTCTCCCATGGGGTGCAGGGCCCAAGCACCTGGGCCATCCTCCACTGCACTCCCTGGCCATAGCAGAGAGCTGGCCTGGAAGAGGGGCAACCGGGACAGAATCCGGCGCCCCGACCGGGACTAGAACCCGGTGTGCCGGCGCCGCAAGGTGGAGGATTAGCCTATTGAGCCACGGCGCCGGCCCAGTACACAACACTTTTATGAACTAAATGTTTAACGGTGTGTCGATATGTTCCCATAGCAACAAATGTAGCATATTTTATAAGGATGAATGGTTCCCATGGTATTCCACCTCATGCACACACCTTAATTTGACAAATCTCCTGTTGTTACGCATCTATGTAGTTGAAGCTTATTCCGTGCCACTAGGCAATGATATTAGAGACATACTTACCTCTTATATGTCTTTGAGCACATGTGACTAAATAAATTTTTGACTTTTTTAAATATCTCCTAGGAAGAAGTCTCACTCTGTCTTTGTATAATCCCTTCCCGGTGACAAAGAAAGTCTCTCCAATTTACAAAACTCATTTTGATGTAGGCAGGCAGATAGGACAAATTGATTGGATTTGTGAGCTGGAAGACCATGCCCCCACCACACCCCCTCAGTGATCCCATGCCCATACCTGACCTCACCTGTACGCCCACCTGCCAATAAGGCTGCATAGCCACTCCACCTTGGAAGTGGATAAAAGGCCTGGAACCCAGTGGGCCCAGCCCTTCTTCCCTTTTCCGCCCTTATTACCCTTCGTCCGCTCTCTCTGTCTCTGCTTAACCACCCGTGATAAGCTTCTTGTGGCTGCTCATAACCAAACACTTGCTGCACGTGGCTCCTGGTCTGCTCTCAACTTGGTACGGACCCAGCTTTCTAGATTTTTCTCTCTCCCTTAGATAGAGCCCTCAATGTCCTATGCATATATCTCACTAAACCAAAAGCTTAAAAACTTACCATGTTGGGAGCTGGCACCGTGGCTCACTTGGTTAATCCTCTGCCTGTGGCGCCAGCACCCCAGGTTCTAGTCCCGGTTGGGGTGCCAGATTCTGTCCCAGTTGCCCCTATTCCAGTCCAGCTCTCTGCTGTGGCCCAGGAGTGCAGTGGAGGATGGCCCAGGTGCTTGGGCCCTGCACCCGCATGCATGGGAGACCAGGAGGAAGCACCTGGCTCCGGGCTTCGGATCAGCACAGCGCTGGCCGTGGCGACCATTTGGGGAGTGAACCAATGGAAGGAAGACCTTTCTCTCTGTCTCTCTCACTGTCTATAACTCTACCTGTCCAAAAAAAAAAAAAAAAAAAAAAAAAAAAAAAAAAAAACACTTACCATGTTGCCTGGTCTATTTGAGCCAGTATTCAGAATCCTTCTCT
Organism: Oryctolagus cuniculus; assembly: GCF_051225735.1. Lineage (NCBI taxonomy): Eukaryota > Metazoa > Chordata > Mammalia > Lagomorpha > Leporidae > Oryctolagus > Oryctolagus cuniculus. The sequence continues at coordinate 7,577,577 of NC_142867.1, read as the reverse complement.
GAATACATGGTAAGAGCCCACATAGCTCATTAATTTTGGGAAATATTGATAAGCAAAATGGTTTCAATTTCAGTCAGAAAAGCTAAGCTTTTGCTTAGCTTACTCATGGTCTGAAAGTCGTGGCACAAAGTTCTGAATCAGCTCCAAAAGCCTGGCAATTTGTGCACTGTCATGTGGAAACTTTGTAACTCAATGGTAAAAAAAATATTGTTGTCATTTTTTTATTTGAAAGAAAAACAGAGACAGAGAGAGAGAGAGGTCTTTCATCTGCTGGTTCACTCCCCAAATGACCACAGCCAGAGCTGAGCTGATCCAAAGCAAGGAGCCAGGAGCTTCACCTGGGTCTCCCACATGGGTGCAGGGGCCAAAGGACTTGGGCCATTTTCCGCTGCTTTCCCAGGCCATAGCAGAGAGCTGGATCAGAAGTGGAGCAGCCAGGACTTCAACAGGTGCCCAAATGGGATGCTGGCACTATAGGCTGGGCTTTAACCCGCTGTGCCACAGCGCTGGCCCCTTGTCATTTTCCTACTTCCTGTCACCTGGCATGGTTCTGGACTCTTACAAGATGGACACACAGAATTGTCAACAGGTGGGGTCCACATGCCATTCGTTAGTGAATAAAAACTGGGGTATTGTAATACAGACAAGAACAGAAGCCAGGAAGTCCATAATGAATGGTGCTTTTGTTCCTAGTTCTCAACTCAAAACTGCTGCTTTCACAATTCGTTTTTACCTGAACCAAGCAGATGGACCACGTAACCATCTCCTACATAGACAGCCCAGTGCGCAAAGACACTGCGAGAAATCTCAATCAGGTCTCCAGGTTGTGGGTCTTCATTTGACTGCAACACAAAAAGCAGAGCGAGTGTAGCCAGGCTTCCAGGAAACACCAGGCACCTGGCATGGGGGGGAGGGGAGGGAGGGGGCTGCAGCTCAGCTACACAAGTGCTCACTGCCCTGTAACACCCACTTATAACCCAGGCAGGAGACACACACACACACACACACCCACACCCGTCCCTCTCAGAGGATCCCCTAGGAGGGGCACTGGGACAGGGTTTGCTCCTGGTATGCACTGGTGTGTGTATGTGTGCATCTGATCGCATTGTGCACACGTACGTGAGGCACAAGTGCCCCACAGGCTTCATCCACACGCCCAGCTGCACGAGTGGGATCCTCCATGGTAGATAAGCAGGCCCAGCCAGGGCAAAATGTGAATACTGCCTACTGAACTCTCTGCTGAGACTGGGAGTCAGGCCCTGGCAATGGTGTATTGCTACTCCCAGGTTTCGACCCTGCACAGACTACTCCTCCCAGAGCTACCAACCTCCCAGAGAGGACAAACCACTCTCCCACAAGCACACTTTTCTAAAGCAAAGGAACCAATTCATAGGCAACACTTGCTTTCCTGGATTCTCACATTCCAGACCACCCTCCGTGTCCACCACCACTGATCACTCCAGGGTCAGAACCAGCCAACTAGGGATGAGTCCTCTATAGCCTAGAAATTACTTCAGCAAGCTAATCCCAAATGTGCTTACCCTGCCCCACTTGTTCATCTCTGAGGCTCAATGAAGGCCTTGGGCCACTGCCCCTCCCCGACCTGCCCCATGAGGCTGCTGTTCTCTGTTCACGGGGAGGGAGCCTGTTGGGTTTCCCCCACCCGACAATAAACTTCTTTAACTCCAGTGTTTCACCACCCTGACCGCCTGTTAACCCATGTGACTCCTCACAGCGGGACCAATGAAAATGGTGTGGCAAACACTCAGCCACCACCAAGGGCGACAGCACTGGGCAGTGGCAGAGACTCCCTCCCTGTGTGCAGTCGTTCATCGGTCCCGCAAGGCTGAGGGGATGTCCCACTCACTGGTGCTGCTATCGCACCTTGCCAGGTTAGAGGACTCATGCCAAAGCCCTCAGCCACAAAGCAGTTCTCTCTGCCGGCTCCACACACTGCTCCCTCCACAGCCATTGCTTTCTCCACATTTCCCTCCCTTCCCAGGACTGGGAGTGCCACGTCCCAGACTGCAGCCAGTGCCCCTGCAACGGAGCCTGCCTGCTCTGCCCTCTCTGTTTCCCCTGTTTCTGGAGTCCTGTCCTGCATGCCTGGCACCTGCCAACCCAGCACTCAGCTCTGCTGGCTCACTTGGATGCCTGGGGAGTGGGGGGACGTCCTTTGCTCCCCATCCAACCACCAAGAACAGTGTCAACAACCCAGAAATTCACTGTCTCCTCAGCAGGAGGACTCGGATTCCATTCAACAGCTTGCCAAAGCCGCCAGCGACACAGACTGATGGAACAAGGACATAAGCGTCATCCACTCTAGGTTGTTACTGCTCCTTCTTTCAGGAGATCAGTTCCATCTCATACCCTGTATTGTTCCCACCCCTTGCATTCTTCCCCAGGTTTGGAAGCCAGTGGTAAAGTTCAAGAACCAGTATGGAGAACCTAGCTCATCGCCACCTGCTGCCCCCACCCCCAGCCCACCGAAGTTATAAAAGGGCCCAGCCTCAACTGACAGAATGGAAGTCATTATTTGCAAACCACGCAACTGATAAAGGATTAAGAACCAGAATCTACAAAGAGATCAAGAAACTCCACAACAACAAAACAAACAACCCAGTTAAGAGATGGGCCAAGGACTTAAGCAGACATTTTTCAAAAGAGGACATCCAAATGGCCAAGAGACACATGAAAAAATGTTCAGGATCTCTAGCTGTCGGGGAAATGCAAGTTAAAACCACAATGAGATTTCACCTCACCCCAGTTAGAGAGACTCACATACAGAAATCTACCAACAACAAATGCTGGAGAGGATGTGGGGGAAAGGGTACCCTAACCCACTGTTGGTGGGAATGCAAACTGGTAAAGCCACTATGGAAGTCAGTAAGGAAATACCTCAAAAATCTGAGTACAGACCTACCATATGACCCAGCCATCCCACTCCTGGGAATTTACCCAAGAGATGTGAAATCAGTAAACAAAAGAGCTGTCTGCACCTCCATGTTTATTGAAGCTCAATTCACAATAGCTAAGACATGGAATCCACCTAAATGCCCATCAGCTGAAGACTGCATAAAGAAATTGTGAGAGATGCATACTATGAAATACTACACAGCATTAAAAAATGTTGAAATCCAGTCATTTGCAACAAAATAGAGCAAGCAGGTGTCCCCTTATTTCTGCATGAGAAAACTGACTCTCAAATGGGTCAGGTGACTTGAAGAAGGTGTCCCCACTGGTGGGCGGCAGTGTGAGAGCCATAACAGGCTGTGCAGACGTGGAGGGCGCCAGCACTGGGCTCCCCAGCCACTCCCATGCGGATGACTCTCTGGGATACTTCTCCAAACTGCAAGGTGCTCTCTGTGGGTGTGCTACCCCTGCTTTCCTCCTCATCTTATGTTGACAAACTGGACAAGCGACCTAAAACTCTGTGAGCCCAGATCTCCACGAGCAGCCAAAGGGAATGTCAAGTTCATTGTCAGGACTTAAGGAGCAACGAGCTTTTAAATGCCTGCTACTGCAGCATCACCATGCAAATACTCTCAGTGCTATAAATATCGCGTTATTAGTGTGTAGTACCAACATGAGAAATGCTATGAAAGTACGGCAGCAGCTTCTCCCGCCTGTAGTCCCAGCCGAGGAAAACCCCAAAAGAGAGAGGACACCCCAAAGGGGACCTTACCCACTTGCGGGGGATCTGGCCGTATCTCAGCGCATTGACAAATCTCTCAGAGTTCTGAATGGGGGCTCCATACTTCTTCCTGTTGCAAGCCATCTTCTCTGCAGCCGCGATGATCTCATCCACAGGCCGAGGTCTGTACTTGTGGTCCAGGTGGTTGCAGACCCAGCGGACTCTCCCCAACGCCGCATCCTTTAAGGGCTCCTTGGTGGCCTCGGTATCACCCCACAGATACGTGAAGAAGTTAGAGAGCCCTATAGTGGAACTCTTACCTGGGAGTCCCAGAGAGGAAGCGAGGGCAGGGAGGAAGGGAGGCAGAGGCAGGAGGGAAAAACAAAGATGACAGTCACCGATCACTGAGACTCGATGTGAACTTTCACACGAGAGTGAGGGACTCACAGATTTTGCTCTCCTTGCTTACCAAGATGTATTTTACATGTCATAAATGCTGTTTGCAATGGCTGCATCGGATGACAATGTCATCACATTGCATTATAAGTGTGTAGTTAATTTACCCCATTGATCCCCTACTATTGGGACATTTCCATGGTTCAAAACTTGTATCCATTATACGTAATGAGGCTGGCATTGCAGTATAAAGGGTTAAGACACTGCTTGTGATACTGGCAACCCATATTGGATCACCAGTTCAGGACCCAGCTACTCCACTTCCCTACGGGATACTGGCGTTGCAGACGGCAGTTTTACCTGGATGCTACAACACCAGCCCTTTAACAAACATCTTTTTTTTTTTTTTTTTTTTTTTGACAGGCAGAGTGGACAGTGAGAGAGAGAGACAGAGAGAAAGGTCATTCTTTTGCTGTTGGTTCACCCTCCAATGGCCACTGGGGCCGGCACACCACGCTGATCCGAAGCCAGGAGCCAGGTGCTTCTCCAGGTCTCCCATGGGGTGCAGGGCCCAAGCACTTGGGCCATCCTCCACTGCACTCCCGGGCCACAGCAGAGAGCTGGCCTGGAAGAGGGGCAACTGGGACAGAACCCGGCGCCCCGGCCGGGACTAGAACCCAGTGTGCCGGCGCCGCAAGGTGGTGGATTAGCCTGTTGAGCCACGGCGCCGGCCTTAACAAACATCTTGAAAATCACTTTTTCCACCGTCCTTACCTGAAGTCAGATGGACCACATTACCTCCTCCCACATAGACGGCCCAATCCATATAGCGAAGGTGCAAAATCACAATGATGTCTCCACGTTGTGGCTTCTCAGAACTCTGCAACAGAAAAACCAAGACAGGGTAGAAGGGGCCACAGCCCAGGCCCTGGCTGGGAGCCCCTGTCAGTGTCCATTACCCGGTGAGAACCAGGGAGGATGGAGCTTATGTCCACCTTTTTTTTTTTTTTTCTTGACAGGCAGAGTGGACAGTGAGAGAGAGAGACAGAGAGAAAGGTCTTCCTTTGCCGTTGGTTCACCCTCCAATGGCCGCCGCGGCCGGCGCGCTGCGGCCGGCGCACCGCGCTGATCCGATGGCAGGAGCCAGGAGCCAGGTGCTTTTCCTGGTCTCCCATGGGGTGCAGGGCCCAAGCACCTGGGCCATCCTCCACTGCACTCCCTGGCCACAGCAGAGGGCTGGCTTGGAAGAGGGGCAACCGGGACAGAATCCGGTGCCCCGACCGGGACTAGAACCCGGTGTGCCGGCGCCGCTAGGCGGAGGATTAGCCTAGTGAGCCGCGGCGCCGGCCCATATGTCCACCTTGAAATCCCCTGCCCTGCAGTCACTTTGTGAGGCTCCCATAGAGGGGACTGGAGCCTGGAGAAAAAGACCTTGTAGGGTGGACAGGAGGAGGCTGGTCTGGGAGTATGTGAGTGTTCTGTGTACACATGGAGGATGCAGGTGTGTGTGGACAGATGCACTGTGCATGTGTTACTGAGGGCGGGGACACCAAGGCTGTGTGCACCAGCAGCTTGGCTGAGGTTGGGAGCTACACCAGGTGGGGAGGGGGCTTTATTAGGGGACCAGGAGGGCATTGTGAAGCAGGGTCAGGACACTGTCACCGCAGCCAGTGGCCCACAAAATATGAGCTCAGAACCACGAGGGTAAGGAAACGTCTCTGGTTAGCAGAGCCCTGGTTTGCTTGGGCAGCAATACGTCTCCTCCCTGAACCAGGCGACGGACGCCCACGGGGCCGCTCCCCAGGAACCTGCGGCTGCCCTCCCAGGATCAGCTCTTTTCCAGGCCACGCCTGAGCCCAGCTCTTCCCTTTCAGCTGCTGCACTGCCCGGAGCTTCTGCAGATCTGCACACGTGGCTGATGGCAGGGGAGGCGCACACATGTCATTTCTCTAAACATTTTATTTGAGGGGTCGGCACTGTGGCACAGGGGGTTAATGCCCTGGCCTGAAGCACCAGCATCCCATATGGGCACCGATTCGAGTCTGGCTGCTCCTCTTCCGATCCAGCTCTCTGCTATGGCCTGGGAAAGCAGTAGAAGATGGCCCAAGTCCTTGGGCCCCTGCACCCACGTGGGAGACCCAGAAGAAGCTCCTGGCTCCTGGCTTCGGATCAGCACAGCTCTGGCCGTTGCGGCCATCTGGGGAGTTAACCAGTGGTTGGAAGATCTCTCTCTGTCTCTATTTCTCTCTGTATCTCTGTCTTTCAAATAAATATTATAAATCTTTAAAAAAAATTTATTTGAAAGGCAGTTAGAGAGAGAGAGAGAGAGAGAAACTTCTGTCTACTGTCTCATTCCCCAGAAGACCAGGGCTGCACTAGGATGGAGCCAGGAGTTTCGTCCTTGTCTCCCACACGGGTGCAGGGGCCTAAGCACTTGGCCATATTCACTGCCGTTCCCAGGCTGTTATCAGGGAGCTGGATGGGAAGTGGAGCAGCCGGGACCTGAACCAGCACCCATATGGGATGCTGGCCTCCCAGGCGGCAGCCCCACCCTCCATGCCCTGACCCTGGCCCCCATGGCATTTCTTAAGTTAGGACAAATGCCATGGAGAAGGAGGAGGGAGAACGGCCTGTTTGGGGTTGAGACAGAACCCCAGTCAGCAGCAGAGGCAGACAATGTGGGGGACCCCTCACTTTCCAGAGACCCGGGGCTCCCTCCCCAGCTGCGTCTGGAGAGCAGGGCCCCTGGCTCCAGCAGGTGCAGCTCCTGGAGACCCCTCCCCAGCTCCCTCCCACGTGCAGGGCTGTGGACCCCGCTGTGCCACCCTCAGAGAGGAGGCCCGCTCTGCCCTGCAGACCTCAGAGTCCAGCAAGATGAAAAACAACCAGGCTTTCGAATGGCACCGTCGGCCAAGCAGCAGTGGGAGACTCCCGGACACCTCCCGGGCCAAGGCGGCGCCTGGGACCCCACGGCTCACAGGGCAGCTTCTATTCCAAGGACAGGAATTTCACTTTTGGTTTCCTTTCGATCCTATTCATAGAAACTTAAATGGGAATCATTTCTAAAGGGAAGCCAGCCCTTATCAACTGGGTGTTTCCCGGAAATGGGAAGATGGCCGCCGGCCTGCACCACTGCCTCACTGGTGGTTGAAGCCACCATAGGAACAGCCGGAGGAGCCCTGCCTTCCTGTCCCCGCTTGAGGAGCCGAATGTCTCTCCTAACCGGCCCCCTGGGCAGCTGTTCCCACCCCGGGAAGGGCAGGACTCAGAGGCAGGGAGAGGCCAGTGCCCCCAGGACGTGGTCCTGTAACTGTCCGAAGCAAGCATGGGGCTAAGAGGAGCCAGAAGAATTTCTGATTTTTGAATTCAATCACTAAGATTTTTCCACACACAAAAAAATTGATTTGCTGGAATGGAGTTCAGCCTAGCAGCTCAGGTGCCAGTTAGAATGACTGCATCCCATATCTGAGCACTTGGGTTCAATGCCTGACTCTGGCTACTAACTCCAGCTTCCTGCTAATGCAGACCCTGGACGGCAGAGTGATGGCTGAAGTCATAAGGTCCCTGCCACCCAGATGGGGTGCTTGGCTCAAGTTCCTGGCCCTTGGCTTCAGCCTGCCCATTCCTGGCCATTCAGGAAATGACCCAACAAATGGAAAGATGGGAGTGCGCTTGCTCTCTCTCTCTCTCTCTCTCTCTCTCTCTCTCAAAAATAATTACTTTAAAACATCAGCCAATCATACAATCTTAGTGCACAAAAAAAAAGTGAACAAGTTTCATATAATAGAACTAGTTTAGAGATATTACCCATAAAACATTCTGAGCTCAAAACACAATGGTTATTTCCTGTGGAGACTAAAATGGGTGATCTAAAACACAGTGTCTACAACCATGGCAGAGGCCCTGTTGGCAGCAGCTGTGGCTTCCCCCTGAAGTACAGAAGGGGGAATCCGTTTTGTCCTGAAATGTCTGAGACCACAGTCGGGAAGCCAAAGTAACAGCTGGGGTCTGTCTGGGAGAAGCGGCAAGATGCCGGCCCTGGGATGGACAGCGTCCCGCTGCTCTGGGCTGACACCTGCCCTTCCACAGGCTGCGAGAGCCCTTTTCCCACAGCACTTGACCTCGGATCATGGTGAGAGTCCGGCTTGGTCTTCTCCAGCTCTGGCCATTACACAGTTTGGGGAGTGAACCCGAGGATGGAAGACCTTTCTCTCTCTGTCTCTCCCCTTCTCTCTGTGTGTAACTCTGCTTTCAAATAAATATAGACATTTCTTAAAAATAATCATTTTTAAAAAAATAAAAATAAGGTCCAGAGCAAAGTGTCCCCAAGGCTGGGAGGAGTCTGCACACCCCCACTACAGAGTCAGTTCTGGAAAATCCTGGGGGACTTACCTGATTCATCGTGAAGGCAAGGCAGCATCTGTAGTTCAACTGCTCCAGTGGTAGCTCTTATACACGGGTCTGAAATTCCACTTTCAGTTTCTTTCTTACATCCCGTGTAGCCAACCATTTAAAAATAAAACATCAGGATAAGCATCTGGCTCAGCAGTAAACATGTTTCTCGGGACACACATATCCCGTATCCCAGTGCTAAGATCTGAGTGCCAGCTCCGCTACTGACCACAGCCGTCTGCCAGTGAGGACACTGTGCAGCAGTGGCTTAGTCCTTGGACCCCACAACCGCGTGGGAGACCCAGAAGGAGCTCTTACTCCAGGCTTCAGATCGGCCCAGCTCCAGCCGCCGTGGCCATTTGGGGAGTGAAACCAGCAGCTGGGGGAACCTTCTGTCTCTCCCCCTCTCTGTCTGTAACTAACTCTACCTCTGAAATAAATCAATACAAATCTCTTACAAATCGCTCTGCTCGGCAAGGATAATGTTGGTTGTGCAATGGTGACATCGTGATTTCCCTGCCTCAAAGCCGGGAAGCACTGAGGCTTGAAGACCTCCCAGAAACACCCAGAGGAGGGCCACTTCCTGAGTTTCTCTCCAAGCTTAAAGAAATCAAGGGTCTCGGGTTGACCTTGTGGCATAACAGGTTAACCCTTCACCTGCAACACCAGCATCCCATGTGGGCGCCCATTCACGTCCCGCCTGCTCCACTTCTGATCCAGCTCTCTCCTATGGACTGGGAAAGCTGCAGAGATGGCCCAAGTCCTTGGGCCCCTGCACCCACATGGGTCCTGGATCGAGTTCCTGCCTCCTGGCTTCCCCAGCCCATCCCTAGCCGTGACAATCATATGGGAAGTGAACCAATAGATGGAAGATCACTGTCTCTCCCATTCTCTGTCACTCTGACTTTCCAATAAATAAATCCACCTTTAAAAAAAAAAAAAAGCATCAAAAGTCTCCTCTAAAAGAACCCTAGGCAACCACTTTTGTTCCAAGAAGATGAGACATTTAGAGGCAGGGACGGGTGGGTCCGTGGAGGGCTACTCACTTTCTGTGGTAGGGTGAGAAGGTCAATGTGGTGGGGTGAGAACATCAATGTGGTGGGGTTGTTAGGTAGGAAAGTCAGTTATGAGCTTATGTGTGTGCAACAGAAGGCCTAAAGGGAAGACATCTATGTCCAGCATATGCTGCATCTCAAAGTCATCCTGATGGTGTTTCAGGGGCAGCCCGGTATTCACATCCTGCCCTGCCCTGCCCCCTTCTACCTGAAACCTGCCAGGTGGAGGTCCCCACCCCTTCTGCCTGACAGTCTTCCACAATCTCCCAGGTGCAGCCAGTATCTGCATCTCAAACACCCTGCTCCCTTCCTCCTGCCTGATAACATTTGCATCCATAAAGTCCTTTGTTGCATACCAAATAGCCCTTTGTTCAAAGAGGAGCAGAGGTGGGGAAGCAAGACCCACCTCCTTAAAAACCCCTGGCCTCAAGGGGACTGCGGGACTGCAGGCTCAGCCCTCTGCCTCTCTGCTAAGCCGCCGGCCTGGTCTGGCCAGGTGTACTCTCTCCACTCAAGCATGTAACTTCGCTCCCTCCCTCCCTCCCCCCAGTCCCAGCGACTGCACTCTCTCTCAGGTCCTGTCTGGAGAGGTGCCCATCCATTCTTGCGGATGTCCCTTCCTTAATAAACTTTGCTACTTTTACTTTCCACTCTCTGTCTCACGCCTGAATTCTTTCCTGTGCGAAGACAAGAGCCCTCCAATTTGTCTGGTAACAGGGTGAGAAGTTCAATGTGGTGGGGTGAGAAGGTCATGCCAAGAAGGCCACTGACAACAGGCCGTGATTGGATGGCTTCGGAAACCACATGACAACAGAGCCTGCCTGGCAACAGGCTGTGATTGGTTGTGGCATAGACCGCCCCTTGACCGGATTGACTGCCTTGGCTATATAAGCAGCTGTAGCAACTGAAATAAGCAAGTCTGGGGGCTGCTCACCTCTGGCCTGCTTTCACCCGACACCCAGGGCTGTGTGGTGACTCCGGGCTCTTCCCCCTACCACGCTCCCCCTCTCAGAACGAATCCTCTCAGAAGAAATCAACTCCAAAAACTTCCCTCTGGTTTCATTCTTTGTCCTGTCCAAAATATCCGGGGTGCCTCGGCCCGCGTTAGTCCTCCTTCCCCAAACCACGGTCCGGAAAGTGCCACAGGCTCCTCCTGGAGCTTATGCCACTTGTTCCTCAGGTTTTCAGCTCCCGTGCTGACTGTTGTCCAACATCTCAGAATGGTTATTTCATGTATTTTTTTCATGCTTATTTCTAGCAAAGGGACTATTTGTACCAGGTGCTCCCCCCGTCCACATTCTGCTGTCATTCCTTTCACATTTGGACAGTTCCCACAAATCCTGCCTCCCCATGAAGGGTCACAACTATGTGCCCAGTGACTTGGGTCCTGACCCTGTTTGGCCCTCAGGAAGCCCTGCTGGGTTGTGAGTCACAGAGGAAACAGGCTGGCTGTGCAGCATTGTTTTGTGGCTTCCTTTATCATGCCGGGAAATTCCAATTCCTTTCAATTGACTTTTCTGCATAAAAGCAAAAAAAAAAAGTTTCAAAGATAATACGGGGCCAGTGCTGTGGCATAGCAGGTAAAGCCGCCATCTGCAGTGCCGGCATCCCATATGGGCACTGGTTTGAGACCCGGCAGCTCCACTTCCACTCCAGCTCTCTGCTAGGGCCTGGGAAAGCAGTGGAAGATGCCCAAGTCCTTGGGTCCCTGCACCCATGTGGGAGACCCGGACTAGGTTCCTGGCTTCGGATCCATGCAGCTATGGCTGTTGCAGCCAACTGGGGAGTGAACCAGTGGATGGAAGACCTCTCTCCCTCTCTCTCTCTCTCTCTCTCTCTCTCTCTCTCTGTGCCTCTCCTCTCTCTGTGTAACTCTCAAATAAATAAATCTTAATTTAACAAAAAAGATAATAAATACAGAGATTCTGCTAAGTGTCATTTGAAAGGCCACCACAAAACACACCAAACACCGGAGTAAGGGAGGTTTGTTGTCGGGTGGGGGAAACCCAACAGGCCAACTCCCCGTGCACAGAGAGCAGCAGCCTGCGGGAGAGCAGCTCTTCTACAGCCCAGCAGAGATGAGGATGTGGGAGATCCTGTGAGGGTGGGGTGGAGCTGACACTTGTGATTGGGCCATCTGGTCACCTGACTTCCAGTAAGCCAGGCTGGGCTTCTTAGGAAGATGGTACCATTTTACTAACATCAGGTACATCTGTCCCAAGTATGCTTTGGAGCAAGCTGTGGGATACATGTTTGCATGCCCCCAGAAGTCTGCAGCAGCCTCAAACTGGCTGCAAACTGATCCCAATGCAATGGTGTTACAGAGACAGCGCCTGAGGGTGACTGGCTGCACCTTCATCAGCGGAATTAGTTTCTTCACAAAAGAGCCCCAGGGAGTCCAGCTGCGTCTTCCCAGCTGAGCGATGCTAGGCCGGTCCCTCTGCCTCTCAGATCCTCCATTTCCCCACCTGTGCAATGGGACCATTGCGCCTTCCCCTGGGCTGTTGGGAGGGTTGTGGTTATCCTGGGACAAGTGCCCGGCAGAGCCCTGCTCTGTGATGGAGCAGCCCCACTCCGTGCTGGGGGCCAGCTGGCTCCTCAAGACCCACTGCAAGTTCAGGTCCCAGCAGGATGCTGCCAGCTCCTGTCTCCCAGCCCGTCCTCTCCAAGGGATGGCTGTCCAGATACCGGGTGGGTGCAGGGTCAAGGAGGAGGTGCCCGGCGAGGCCATGGACAGGCACGGGGCAGGAGGGTGACAAGGAGCCCAGGGGTATGGGAAGGGGAGAGGGGTCAAGACTCCCCCTCCCCCACCCAGTATAGCTGCCAACCTCAGCCAAGCTGCTTATGCACACAGCCTTGGTGTCCCCACCCTCAGGAACACGTACACGGTGCATCTGTCCATGCACACCTGCATCCTCCACGTGTGCACAGAACACACGGTCGCCCAGACCAGCCTCCTCCTGTCCACCCCACAAGGTCTTTTTCTCCAGGCTCCAGTCCCCTCTATGGGAGCCTCACAAAGTGACCGCAGGGCAGGGGATTTCAAGGTGGACATAAGCTCCATCCTCCCTGGTTCTCACCGGATAATGGACACTGACAGGGGCTCCCAGCCAGGGCCTGGGCTGTGGCCCCTTCTATCCTGTCTAGGTTTTTCTGTTGCAGAGTTCTGAGAAGCCACAACGTGGAGACATCATTGTGATTTTGCACCCTGATGCTGCAGTAGCAGGCATTTAAAAGCTCGTTGCTCCTTAAGTCCTGACAATGAACTTGACATTCCCTTCGGCTGCTCATGGAGATCTGGGCTCACAGAGTTTTAGGTCGCTTGTCCAGTTTGTCAACATTAGATGAGGAGGAAAGCAGGGGTAGCACACCCACAGAGAGCACCTTGCAGTTTGGAGAAGTATCCCAGAGAGTCATCCGCATGGGAGTGGCTGGGGAGCCCGGTGCTGGCGCCCTCCACGTCTGCACAGCCCGTTGTGGCTCTCACACTGCCGCCCACCAGTGGGGACACCTTCTTCAAGCCACCTGACCCATTTGAGAGTCAGTTTTCTCATGCAGAAATAAGGGGCGGGTGACCCCAGTCTGCTCCAAATCACAGGGTTCTTTTGAAAATTAAATGGGAGGGAAAATGTGTAAAGCCGGGAATCTCTGTTCAAAGGTGAGCTGCTGTTTGTAAACATTTGTTCCTCTCTTAATTCTGAGGGTGGCCAAAGCAAGCACTTTGTGCCCCCATGCTGCAGAGGCTCAGAGAGGGCACGTGATTCACCTAAGGTTCACCAGCGTGGCTCCCATCACTGTGCACCTGCGCACTCTGCACTGTCCCGCCTGCCCTCGGTATGCACCAGGGTCTTGCTCCCTCATGTGAGTCCTCCCCACATGCTCATGTGCTCTCCTCTTTTACAATCGTCCCATCCTTCAGTGCCCAGCGCTCAGCAGGTGGTTACTACCCCCCGCCAGGAGCTGAACTGGCTGTGGCATGAGGCACAGCTGAGGGACAGTCGCTCCTGGGAAGGGGCCTGGGCACACCCCAGAATCCTCAGGGCCTGAAGCAGAGGTCTTCATCCCGGCTGCACACTCAGGGAGAGGCTTCAGAAGATCTCCATCTGCAGCTGCCGGCCCGAAAACCTTTGCCAGAAACCTCAAGAACAACACAACTTGGGCCAGGGCGTCTCGTCTCACAGCGGGTCTGAGAATGAAGGCCAATGGGCGTTAGCACGCTTGTCCAGGGCCTGGAGAGCGACAGAGGTGTGGAGGAGCTGAGCCCTTCTGGAGTCTCAGGTGTGGGCTCCTTCTGCTGGGGAAGTGGCCAGACGCATGGGCCTGCTGATGTCTCTTCCAGTACACTGCCCCCCGCCCCCATCCAACACCCCCATGAGACGCCTGACTCCACTTGTTCCTCTGCATCCTGTAGAGGAGCAGTGTGATCGAGAGCCAGCTGTACTCTCTTTGTAGCCTTATAATGAACCTGTTGGGGGGGGGGGGGGGAGTAGGTGTGTATCTTATGTTTTGGTTGCTTGACCAATAGCTACCTACACGTACACACACACACACACACACACACACCCCACTGTCACCTCCTTCTGAGCCCACAGAGCCCTGGGGTCCATGGGCAGTAGGAGCCTCTTTCACAGATCCAGGTGATGCCCTGTGGGAGGTTTGAGCCTCTCAGGGTAGCCCCTTCCCCTTGCCCATGATTGGTTTGGGGTAGAAATGTCCCTGGTTCTGGCCAGTGCAGGGTGGGAGCGAGTCAGCCAGGGGAGTCTGGGAGAAGCTCTACTCCCCGAGAAAAGAGACAAATGACAGGAAGCACCTGCCGCTCCTCATTTTGGCCCTTGCTGGGTGAGATGAGCTGCTTGCGGACGCTGTGTCCACAGTGTGCTGTGTGGGGCCACACTGTGCTCACAGGACACACGTGACGAGAACAGCCTGTGTTGGGAAAAGAGTGCGGATTGGTGCCACCTCACGTGGGTCACCAAAATGTTAGGAGAAGAGGTGCAGAACAGAGAGAAGACAGAATACAAACTCGCAACCAGAAGGAATGCATTCAGAGAAAATAAATCCGCAGAGGCCGCTCCTCCCTACCCTGCAAATCTGAATCACAACTCCTGGCTCATGCATCGCAGCCAGAGGCCCCAGAGCTGGATGCATGAGCCAGGAGCCCTCACGACCAGGTGGGCGCCCCGCCCCGCCCCTGTGGTCCTCTAGTGGGTAGCTGCAGACTCAGGTCTCCCCACCCTCTGGGCTGTCACGTACCCGGGCGTCCAGCCCTGAGCCCTGCTTTCTGGAGGAGGATCCTACCCAGTGTTCCAGCTGCTCTCCACCTCCCTGAGGGCCTTGGAAGCTGACCCCCTTTTCCCGCCCGCCCCCAGCAGCTTCACTCTAAGCCTGAGGGACGAGGCTGCCCGCGTGCCTGTGACGCTTAGGGCGTCCTTTGCAGACAGAAGCCTGGCCTGGATCTCCCCTTGGGGACGGAAGACGCCCATCTCAGCCCCCTTCCTCTTTTACCCCCAGCGGTTCTTCGAGGTGGGTCAGAGCCAGGATGGGTGCAGAGCCTGGGGGTGGGGCATGCCTGGGGGAGGTGGGCAGGGCCAACACCACGGGGCTGGGAAGCCAGAGACACCCACAGGGCAGCCCTCAACACTATGCTGGCGCCAGGGGTTCCGCACCCAAGAACTCAGAAGCAGTGAATACAGAGACCCCAGCATCAGCTCTGTTCAGTGGCTCCCCAGGAATCCTGGAAGCTGAGCCCCAGGGCTGATCAAAGTCCACCAAGGGCTGGCTGTGAGCTGGACCCCTCTGAGTCCCGCCCTTGTGTCCACTGCGGGGAGGAGGGTCTTCCAGGAAGAGTGCCAGGTGGAGAAGGAGGACTGGAAGCCCACCGGCCACTCACGCCCCCGTCTTGCAGGTGCTGCTCCTGTGCCAGGAGGGAGGGCTGAAGCTGGCCCTCAATGGGCAGGGGCTGGGGGCCACCAGCCTGGGCCAGCAGACCCTGGAGCAGCTGCGGGAGCTCCGGATCAGCGGCAGCGTCCAGCTCTACTGTGTCCATTACTGAAGAGGACCAGGGAGACCCCAGGCAGAGGAGACTGGGGGCCAGCACTCGCCCAGGGCCCCCCACCCAGTGTGCCCCACCTGCTCCCTTCATTAAACTCTGCACCTGTCACCGTTCTGTCAGGCCTGCTTCATCCGGCTTCACGGGCCTGGGTCTGCAGGACGTCGGGACCCTGGGCAGACGTTCATGGAGGCAGGTCTGTAGCCTAGGATGCCAAGAACACGGTGGCTTAGAGAATGCAGACATTTAGTCTCGCACTCAGCAATTCTGAGAAAATGGCCCAGGCCGGTGGGGCAGCTCTGTGCCCTGTGCACATTCAGGGCATATCCTAGACCCGGAGGCCCCTGTCCCAGGGCACTGCCACTGTCTGCATTGGCGAATATGGATGAGACACCCCTGGTTCCATAAGCCCCAGGCCCAGGATCAACACACACCACGTACACTGGCCCTCTGAGTCCTGCTCAGAGGGCCACACCATCCACAAGGGAGGCTGGCAATGTTCTCCAGCGGGAAAGCCACGTGCCTGGCCACAGTGCTGTCTCTGTGAAAGACGGAGAGTGATTCTGGTGGATAGCCAGGCTCTGAGACAAATAGATGCTGTTAACAGCCTCATTTTAAATATTTTTTAATGTTAAGGTCAGCAACTTTAAAAAAAACAGATTTATTTATTTATTTGAAAGTCAGAATTAGAGAGAAAGAGAGAGAGAGGAAGAGACAAAGATGTCTTCATCCACGGTTCACTCCCCTAATGGCCACAATGGCTGGAGCTGGTCTGGTCTGAAGCCAGGAGCTTCTTCTGGGTCTCCTTCATGGGTTCAGGGGCCCAAGAAATTATGTCACCTTCCTTTGCTTTCCCAGGCACAATAGCAGGGAGCTGGATCAGAAGTGCAGCAGCCAGGGCTTGAACCGGCACCCACATGGGATGCTGGTGCCGAGGGTGGAGGCTTAGCCTACTATGCCACAGCACCGGTCCCTAACAGCCTCGTTTTGTAAAGTAGGACGCTGAGGCCCAGAAAGGCTAAATAATTTCCCAAATTCACCCAGTTAGAAAGTGGGGGTGGGCCGGCGCCGCGGCTCACTAGGTTAATCCTCCTCCGGCCCCGGTTCCCCGGGTTCTAGTCCCGGTCAGGGCACCAGATTCTGTCCTGGTTGCTCCTCTTCTAGTCCAGCTCTCTGCTGTGGCCCGGGAGTGCAGTGGAGGATGGCCCAAGTGCTTGGGCCCTGTACCCGCATGGGAGACCAGGAGAAAGCACCTGGCTCCTGACTTCGGATCGGCACAGCACACCGGCCATAGCGGGCCATTTTGGGGGTGGACCAACAGAAGGAAGACCTTTCTCTCTGTCTCTCCCTCTCACAATCTAACTCCACCTGTCAAAAAAAAAGTGGGGGTGCCAGGATTAGAACCCAGGGATTCTACCTGCAGAGTGTGTGGCCTGTAACCATCGCACTGTTGTGTACACACACACACACACACACACACACAAGAACTCTCCGATAAAGGTGATTCTGGGAGCTGCAGGCTTCGGAACAACAACTCACAGATTGAGAAGTACAGACATGGACAAGAAGGGGACACCATGGAGGAAACGGAAAGGTTACATAAGAAAATAATACGATATGGAACACTATGACATGCATGTGCTACACAGCATGCATGATACAGTAATACATGCTCCAGAATGAAATTTTGTGTCCTCCACCCTCCGAATTCGTATATTCAGATCCTAACGCCTAAGGAGCTCTCCCGCCACGGCCGGATGCAGCAAGAAGAGGACCCTCGGCAAACTCGGAAGGTGCCAGCGCCTTGAGCCGGGAGGCCCCAGCCCCCAGGACTGTGAGAGAGAAATTTCTGTTGCTTCTACATTACGCAGGCTAAGGAATGTCATCCTAGCAGCCTGAGTGGACTGAGACAGGGGACTGCAATACCCAGCAGCATATTATATCATTACCATATAATAGTATATACCATACCTGTATGTTTTATATCTATATATTATATTTAGATTCACAAAAATTGATAAACAGAAGATTAAAACCAAATATCTGGCCGGCGCCGCGGCTCACTAGGCTAATCCTCCGCCTAGTGGCGCCGGCACACCAGGTTCTAGTCCCGGTCGGGGCGCCGAATTCAGTCCCGGTTGCCCCTCTTCCTGTCCAGCTCTCTGCTGTGGCCCAGGAGTGCAGTGGAGGATGGCCCAAGTGCTTGGGCCCTGCACCCCATGGGAGACCAGGAGAAGCACCTAGCTCCTGCCATTGGATCAGCGCGGTGCGCCGGCCGCGGCGGCCATTGGAAGGTGAACCAACGGCAAAGGAAGACCTTTCTCTCTGTCTCTCTCTCTCACTGTCCACTCTGCCTGTCAAAAAAAATTACTTAAAAAAATATATCTGGCTCCTCCCAGTAGAGGAAATTGAGTCCTGTCTCGCTAAGAATTGGAATCTGCCTGTGGGCCACACACAGGAGCGCAGTGACTGGGGAGGCTGTTCTCTTGGGCACTCGGCTGCCTGGGCGGGGTGTTTACTCAGTTGTTCTCTCGCTCGGTGTCTGTGCGCTGTACACTAGGTCCCTCCACCACTGTGAAACACCTGGGAGCAGCTAACTCGCAAAGGCAAAGGTTTCGTTTCCCGCACAGCTGTAGAGGTGCACAGTCCAAATGAGGCAGCCACATGGACCCAGCATCGGATCGGGGTCGTGGGCGGTGGGCCACAGCAAGCCAGGAGTCAGAGAGAGCGCTTATTTCAGCCTTATGAGACCAACCCTGTAGTAAGGACTGCCTCCCGAGCACACATTCTCAATGTCCTAAAGACCTCACTGTGTCCACCTACTAGACACCATGATTGGATCAAGTCTCCAGCCTTAAGCCATTTATGGTTCGCAGTAACTGTCAACCATTGACATAAGACTGTGGGGGCCAAGCTTTCAGCACATGTGCTTTAGAATGCACCTGAACAATTATCCAGGTGGTGACAGGCACCTTATAGCTTTCTATGCTGGTTGTCATTGCAGTCGTTTTAGAAAGGACAGCTGGTTGACAGTGGTAGGATGTACACCTATTGGTCTTCTTTCCAGCAAAGTTGCTGAATTATTTTATTTGTTCAAATAAGCAATCAGAACACATACAAATGATAATCTGACTTCTGGTTTCTTCCTTTCCAGTCACTCTCTCTCCTCTTCCTCTCTCCAATGTGTTCATTGGCCAGGAGTTCCTGTTGTACCAAAGCTGTTAACAGGCATCCTTGGCTGTTTCTTGCCACTGCGGAAATGCTACCACGTATTCATCTTCAAAGATGATGAAAGCGGCAGGTTGAAGATAGACACCATTTCTAGGTAAGGAAATTTTTACTTTCTATTAGTTTGCCAAGAGATTTTTTTCTTTTTTTTTTTAATAAGGAATGTCAAGTTTTTCAGTGTCTTCATCATTTATTGATACCATTGTATTTGTTTTTTTCTTCTTTAATTTCTAAATGAGATAAATAATAGGCTTTCTAACATTTTGCATTCTTAAAATTTCCTGGGATAAAAGTTACTTCACACTGATGAATTTTTAATGAAAATATTGTACATTTCATTGTCTGATATTACTATTTTTGTACTGTGGTCATAAATTAAGCTGGCTTCTAATTTTTCTCATGCCTATACCCATTCTACATTAGCCTGAAATTCTGTATTGTCTCCTTCTACTCAAGGTCACCAATTCATAGATATATGTGTGTGTGTGTGTGTGTGTGTGCCTTTGCTAAATCTGCAAGTTCTGCCCTCCCTCTCTTGTATTCTTGTAGTTTATTTGTTGCGAGGCTGCTGAGGGGTGGATGTCTTTATTCTCATAGAGCTTCTGAGAGCCTGAGTCGTGTTGACGAATCCCTGGGGAACTGTCAACCATTCCTCCATCTCCTGAGAGCCTGAGTCGTGTTGACTAGTCCCTGGAGAGCCTGAGTCGTGTTGACTAGTCCCTGGAGAGCCTGAGTCGTGTTGACTAGTCCCTGGAGAGCCTGAGTCGTGTTGACTAGTCCCCGGGGAACTGTCAACCATTCCTCCATCTCCTGAATTTCCTTAAGTGTAGAGATTTGATCAGATTTGTTTCAATTTTCTAGCAAGAATACAAAAATTTTTATCTTTTTCTCTGAATGCTCCCTTTTTATAGCCCTCCTGTTTTTTTTAAGGATTTATTTATTTATTTATTTATTTAAAAGTCAGAATTGCACAGAGAGAGAAGGAGAGGCAGAGAGAGAGAGGTCTTCCATCTGCTGGTTCACTCCCCAGTTGGCCGCAATGGCAGGGGCTGCGCCGATCCAAAGCCAGGAGCCAGGGGCTTCTTCCGGGTCTCCCACGCGGGTGCAGGGGCCCAAGGATTTGGGCCATCTTCTACTGCTTTCCCAGGCCATAGCAGAGAGCTGGACCTGAAGTGGAGCTGCCGGGACTCAAACCAGTGCCCATATGGAATGTTGGCACTGCAGGCAGCAGCTTTACCCACTATGCCACAGCACTGGCCCCTAGCCTCCTATTCTTGTTTCATGAATGCATTTCCTCTTATCTTTTCAATGACATTTGTGTTTCTTCTGCTTACCATATTCACTTTGTTTTCGTGAAGTTTGTTAGTCATCTGTTTTGTTGTCTGCATTTCAAATTAGAAGATTTGGGGCTGGCGCTGTGGCGCAGTGGGTTAAAGCCCTGGCCTGAAGCGCCAGCATCATATATGGCACCGGTTTTAGTCCCAGCTACTCCTCTTCCAATCCAGCTCTCTGCTATGGCCTGGGATAGCAGTAAAGGATGGCCCAAGGGCTTGGGTCCCTGCACCCACGTGGGAGACCTGGAAGAAGCTCTTGGCTCCTGGCTTCGGATCGGCACAGCTCCAGCCGTTGCTGGCATTTGGGGAGTGAACCACCGGATGGAAGACCTCTCTCTCCTCTCTCTCTCTCTCTCTCTACCTCTCTCTGTAATTCTGTCTTTCAAATAAATAAAATAAATCTTTTCAAAAATTTAGAGTATTTCCTCACTTGTCTGGCAATTTTTAGTTTGTTTTCATTCAAGAATAAGACACAAACATACATACAAATCACAAGCTTGTGTTCATAGGTTGGGCTGCTTGACTTGGATGCCTCATGATGGGGTGACCCAGCAAAGAAATGGATTTGTTATCAGGGTCTAACCTGATACAGATAACTCCCACCGACGTGAGAGACACAGATGGAGTTCCAGACTGTTGGCTTCAGCCTGGCCCAACCTCGGCCATTGCTGCCATTGGGAAATGAACCAGCAGATAGAAGATCTCCCTCTCTGTGTCTCTCCCTCTCTCTGTAACTCCATCCTTCGATTAAATAAATAAATCTTTGGGGAAAAAAAGCAACTTGACCCCTCCCCACCCAAGAAGCCCTGATCCTCATCCAGACTTCCCTAGGGCTGCCTTCCATCGATTGCTCAGGCAAAGACCTAGAGTCCACTGGACTCTCTTTCTACAGCTCCCTGCATGCAATCCCTAGTCATGCCTGATATCCTGACATAGGGCCCAGCATAGGCAGGGGTTGGGGGGGCGGGAATGAGCTGGAAGATTTTCCCATAATTTCTGTCTCACTGCCCTGCACTTGAGCTCCACCTCCCAACATGCCAATCCAGTATGCCCACTTTCCCATGGTGCACCTGTCTCTCATCCTGAAATGGGATAGAGGAGATGCCATTATGAACACATGGAAGCTAAATTCCATGTGGAAAATCCATGATGCTCCCCAAAAACTTCATGTACACTAAGCCCCACCCAACTAACTCCCCATTTGTATTTTCAATTAAGTCACCACTGTTGACATGGGGGTGGCCCTTTTGGCTTCCCTCTCTTGCTTCTCATGCACTCCCTCCTCTTGCACAGGTTTCCAGCTCTCTCATGGCAAATATCTCTCCCTGTGGGGCTGCCCACGCTCACGTCTGAATGTGTACTCCTGTCCTCACTTTAAATAAATCCTACTCTCATTTATGCACCTGACTTACGCCTGTACTTTGAGTTCTCATCTCATTCAGGGGCATAGAAACTTGGAAATGCATTCTTAGAACCATCCCGCTTCCTGTCTGCTTCCGGAACACAGAGTCCTCGTCATGTCCCTGGCTCCCTCCCACACTCGTCCCTGTGCTCCAGCCACTCTGGCCTCCTGTGTGGATCCATGTCAGGCACACAGCTTGGCGATTAGCCCCGGGTGGAACTTCAGCTGTCACATGGTCACCTTTGCGCAGAGCCTTCTCTGCAGTGCTCAGACAGAGCAGCCAAGAGAAGCCACCCTTGTGGGAACAGCCAGCCCCACCCCAGAGGCCCTGAGCTGGGAAGAGTAAGAGGAGGGAGAGCTCCAGAGACAGAAATGAGAAGAAGGCTCACAGGGTGACTGATGGCGTCTCTGCTCATGATGAGGACCTTGAAGGACTTTTGGGGTCCCCTCTTAGCCCTGGTTCCAGTTTTTCCCCACCCCCGGCATACATGGAAGCCTGTTTAGGACTTTGAAACTGAGCCTCTAAACATTTAATGTGGATACCATCAGGCCCCAGTCTCGGAACCTCCCTCCCTTAGATGAACTCATTGAATTAAGGGAGTGGTGCCTCTGGCTTTACAAGGTCATAACCTGATGACACCTGGATGGCTGCTATTGTCTCAAGGGGTTTCATTTAAGGGAAATCCAGGTCTGGACAGGGCAAAAAGCACTGAAGCCCACTGAAAAGCCCCATCTGAAACGTTCCCTGAAAAGGTGGTGTTGCTGACCAACCTGGAACGTGGACATGAGCTGAACATGTAAGCAAACCAGATAACCACTCTGACTCCAAGCAGCCCTCATCACCTGGACAGAGGCCAACACACAGCTGCCCCTGTCTTCTGTTCCTCCTGACCTCCCCCTTCTCATAGCCTCTTTAAAAACCGCAAAGCCTCCTCATGCAGTGCCGCTCCCTTGCCCGCAAAGGAACGACACTGTTCACAGCTTATCGGTCTTCAGCAGACTTTTAATGGGAAAATAACAGGGACAGAGAAAGAATGAAGGGAGGAGAGTGGACAGGAAAGCCCCTTCCTTCCTCAGCACATAGCTTATATACAAAATCCGGCCAATTGCAAGCGGGCTCAAGTCCATGCACGGAACACTCCAATCCGCTGTCTGTTGACGCAGTGTGCACGCGTCCTCAGGCCAATCAGATGAGGTGTCACACAGCAGGCCGGCTCACCGCGCGGTCCTCGGCGCCATCTTGTTGTTGACAACATTCTCAACTCCTCTGCAAAGTCCCGACCGTGGGAAAGCATTGCCCTAACCGAAACTAGCAACATCCGCCTTGTGATAAAGACACAGCAACAGCTATCAGACCGACCTTGACGTGGGGGCTCCATGGCTGCGCATCCCATGGAGCCCCACATCGCAGCTGGGGAGGTAAGCCTTGAGACTCATGTGTGCTACCTCCCTCATCTGTTGACAGATTAAACTTTTTCTTTTCTTTACCCTCAAACTTTGTTCTCATTATTTTGATTTGGTGCTGGAGACAGGGACCAAGCTTTTGATACAAGCTATGGGATGGGAGAGAGGAGGTTAATCTGGGTGAGTGTTGCTGTGTGCACACGTGCAGGATGCCGTTATGCATGGACAGTTGCACTGTGTGTGTGCTCCGAAGGTGTTGACACCAAGCCTATGTAGACAATATATTGTATATATTGTGTTTATATAGAGAGATAAGGAGACAAATTATGAGAAATTGATTGAAGTGATTATGTGGAGTTAGAAATCCCATACTCTGCCCTCTGTAAGAAAAGCAAGGCTCAGGGCCGACACTGTGGTGTAGCGGGTGGGCTGCCACCTGCAGTGCTGGTATCCCATGTGGGCGCAGGTTCCGGTCCCGGCTGCTCCACTTCCAGTCCAGCTCTCCGCTGTGGCCTGGAAAAGTGGTGGAGGATGTCTGGGTCCTTGGGTCCCTGCACCCACATGGGAGACCCGGAGGAGGCTCTGGGGAGTGAGCCAGCGGATGGAGGACCTCTCTCTCTCTCTCTCTCTCTCTCTCTCCTTCTCTCTCTCTGTGTAACTCTTTCAAGTAAATAAATAAAATCTTAAAAAAAAAAAAAAGAAAGGAAAAGCTATGCTCAAGGAGCAACAGTAGAACTGAGATTTTCCTGCCCAACCAAAGCCTACAATCAAGCTTCCATAGGGCCAAGAAGATCCACCAGTAATTTAACATTTTCAAAGATGTACATATGGCAGGCTGGCGTTGTGACAAAACTGGTACAGCTACCATCTGTGATGCCAGAATCCCATGTGAGCACTGGCTTGTGTCTTGGATGCTCCACTTCTGATCCAGATCCCTGCTCAAGGCCTGGGAAAAGCAGTGGAAGACGGATCAAGTTTTTGGGCCCCTGCCACCCATGTGGAAGGCCCAGATGAAGTTCCTGGCTCCTGACTTCAGCCTGGCCCAGCACTGGCCATTGCAGCCATCTGGGGGAGTGAACCAGTAGAGAGAAGATTCTGTGTGTCTCCAGCTCCCTCTCCAACTCTGACTTTCAAATAAGTAAATCTGTTTAAAAATATATGTATGTATGAATGAATGTATTTGAAAGGCAGAGAGACAAAGATCTGTCTGCTGGTTTTCTCCCCAAATGGCCACAACAGCCAGATCTGGCCAGGCCAAAGTCAAGAGCCAGGAACTCCACCCAGGTCTCCCATGTGGGTGGCAGGGGCCAGGAACTTGGGCCATCTTCCACTGTCTTGCCAAGCACATTATCAGGAAATTGGATTAGAGTCAGAGCAGCCAAGACTCAAACCAGGACTCGGACATGGGATGCTGGGAACATAAGTGGTTAGCTTATCCCACTGTACCACAACACCTGCCCCCCAAATTTACTCTTCTTCAATCCAGACAGCCTACTGTATACCACACAGTCTTTACCACAGAATAAAAATTCACTGGATAAGCAAAGAAGGGAAGGCTGATTGATAATCCAAGAATAAAACCATCCACAGGGCAGACTCAGACCAAACCGAATATTTGAGTAAGCAAGCCAAGACTTTCAAATTCCATGACTCAAAAGATCAAAAATATTCATGGAAAAATGGAAGATATACCCAACCCAATAAAAAACTATCCGGGGCAGAGGTTTGGCACAGTGGTTAAGACACTTCTTGAGGGGCTGGCGCTGTGGCGCAGTGAGTTGTCGTGGTGGTCTGAAGCGCCAGCATCTCATGTGGGCACCGGTTCGAGACCCGGCTGTTACACTTCCTATCCAGCTCTCTGCTGTTGTCTGAGAGGGCAGTGGAGGATGACCCAGGTCCTTGGGCCCCTGCACCCGCGTGGGAGACCCAGGGGAGGCTCCTGGCTCCTGGCTTCAGGTTGGTGCAGCTCCAGCTGTTGTGGCCAGTTGTGGGGCGGGCCATCGGATGGAAGACCTCTCTCTCTCTCTCTCTCCTCTCTCTTCTCTACCTCTCCTCACTCTGTGTAACTCTAACTTTCAAGCGAATGAATAAATTTTTTTTTTTTTAAAAAGTGCATAGGTGTCAGGGAGAGGAAGGAAGGGATAATGGACAGTAGACAACAGGCAATAAAGTTGGTTTTTTTTTTTTAAAGACACTTCTTGGGATGCCCACATCCCATATCAGCACCTGGTGCCAGGTCTGGCCCCACTCTGATCAGGCTTCCTGCTGGTGTGCACACTGGGAGGCAGCAGGTGATGTCTCAAGTAACTGGGTCCCTGAAACCTATGGAGGAGATCCAGAGAGAGTCCTTAGCTCCTGACTTCAGCCTGGCTGCACCCTGGCCTTCGTAGGCATTTGGGGGTGAATCAGTGGATGGAATATCACATAGATCCCTGGTGGGATCTATACTAACTAATCCACCTAGGAGCCCACCTGTGGTTTCTCTGTATATCCCAACTGAATCTTGTCCCACTGATTGTGTCTACTGTCTGCCATTCCTGACAAGTTGCATGCCCATGTGGTTTGCAATTTCTCCATGTGAGTTAATATGCATGGGTAATGATTTCTCTGTCAGGGTCTGGTATGCCCGGCACTCACTCCACAGGATGACTGAGAGGCCTCACCAGTTTAACAGGGCAACTCTACAAGTGAGTAGGGAAAATGCAGACTTTCTGTTTGTGCATATAAAAGGCTTACATTTGCTATTTCTGTAAGAGACTTTGAAAATTTTTTATCCAGAAACATAGGTAGGCACAATTTTTCATCTTTCTCTTTCTCTTAAGGGTTATTTCTCGTACAGTCAGCTTCACACAGAGATCTCAGTTCTCACTCGTATGTCTCTTGCTCTACATCTGGTGTGCCTTTCCCTATGTGGGCAATGAAATCCTAGTTCCAGATCCTTAGGGTCAATATCTAAACTATTAGCCATACACCTCCATCCCAACCACTTCAACTTTTAACTTTCTTTTTCATTCCTGGCACTTGGGTTTCCCCTCTTTTTTTCTCTGATCTTTCTTTTGAGTGCATTTGCACATACCTTCAGCCTTTCTAGACCTTTCTCATGGGAATATCTTCTATATAAGACGTTGTGAGAAATTCCAGGCCGACAGTGCTGAAGGAAAGGCATCACGGTACCTGGTTGCACAATGACAATTATTGTACGAAAATCTGTGGATAGGAATCACACAAGCACACACCGTAAAAATCAAGCTGCAAATGTGGTGAGTGCTACAAGGAAGAGGAGCATAGAGTGCTAACACCTGATCCGTGCAGGAAGACAGCCAGGAGACATGTGATGACGGATATCTCACTGAAATCAAAGCCTGACCCCACAGAGTTTGGGCATAAAAAGTGGCTGTGATGGGGGCCGGCACTGTGGCATAGTGGGTAAAGATACTGCCTGTAATGCCAGCATCCCAGATGGGCACCAGTTTAAAACCCAGCTGTTCCATTTCCGATCCAGCTCTCTGCTATGGCCTGGAAAAACAGTAGAAGATAGCGCAAGGCCTTGGGCCCCTGCACCAGTGTGGAGACCGGAAGGAGGCTCCCAGCTCCTGGCTCCTGGTTCCTGGCTCCTGGCTTCAGATCAGCACAATTCTGGCCATTGCGGCCATCTGCGCAATGAACCAGCGAATAGAAGACCTTTCTCTCTCTCTCTCTCTCTGCCTCTCCTTCTCTCTGTGTAACTCTTTCAAATAAATAAATCTTTATAAAAAAAAAAAGTAGCTGTGACTTCACTCAAAAGTCACAGGTATTTAACACCCAAACTCTGTCAGAGACAAACATTTATTACAACAAAGAAGGCTGACCCAAAAGGAGCACTGAGGGATGGTGGGTAACGCTCTTCTGTCGTGAATGTGCACTCGTGGGAAGATCTGGGGATTAGTCAGGAACTGTGGGCCCTCACCCACCCCAAGAATAAAACTCAGCAAGACAGCAGTGAAATGCAGTGAGCAAATTTACTAAGCATCTGCTACAAGCCGGAAATTGTGTGAAAACATTTTGTATACGCCATTTCATTAAACCTCAACAATACATGGTGAAGAAATTACTGTTGCTCCCATATGAAAAATGAAGAAACTGAAACCTGGATTCAGGGATCTTTTGAAAGTTGTGCTGTTGGAAGTGCTCAGGGAGGACTCGCCTCTTTTCCGATGATTCATGAGCCTACAATTGAGCAGGAGGAATATTTCATGAAGGGCTCACTGGGGTCAGCCGCCCAATTCTTCAAGAAGCTCACAGTCTTGTTAGAGTCAGTCCTTGCAATTGCCAGTGAGAGAGAAGCAGGTGCACAGAGGAAGTGCTATTCTGTGCAGCAGCCTCTAACTTCAGGATTTGCATTGCTTCTTCATGCAGCTGTGGCTTTGGGTAAGTGTACTCAGATGATTGAGGCCGCCAGTCCACCCAGAACACCCAGAACTCCAGTCCTGAGAACTTGGTTACTCTGCAAAGTAGAACAGGGCACACTCAGAACCAAAGGGCAGACATGACTGGTCCTCTCCCTCTCAAACCACACAAAGACATCCATTCTTCTGTCCATCTCGGCAACTCTGCCACCAGGAAGGAACTGCCTGTGCCCCCAGGAACTTCTCCCTCTGCAGAGGACCCAGGAGCTCCCCTGGGGAAGAAGGAATCTTGGCTGAGCTGAGGTCCGTCCAGACAACTCAGAGATGCTCAGGACCCCCACACCCTCAGAGGCTCCCTATTGAACCCCTCAGCCTGCCCCCAAGGGAAAAGGGCCCAGAGTCGGGGAGCACCCTGCCTGACACTCAGAGGCTAGAGACTGATCCGTGATTCAAGTTCAGGTCTTCTCGAACCACAGCCAGCTCAGTACCTGGGAGGGACCCGGGCAGCGAGAGCACCAGGGCTGGATGAGATGCTGCTGTCTCTGAGTGCACATCGGGGGCAGGAAGGAGGGGGTGGGACCCGTCCACCCCACAGTAAAGGTTTCTGTGCTCTAAGCCTCTTCTGCAGAATGGAGATAAGAGATACTGGCACTGATCATCTCCACTGGGATTGGAGGAGACGCAACTGTCAGGAACAGAGGCTCTGATTTGAGCACAGTTCCCAGCTTTCAGAAGTCCTTCTCACCCATTTAACCCCACAACAAACTACCAGGTGGATTCTTCTCCAGGGCCACAGTCTTACAGAAATTCTCCTCCAGGGCCGGCACCACGGCTCACTAGGCTAATCTTCCGCCTGTGGCGCCAGGTTCTAGTCCCGGTCGGGGCACTGGATTCTGTCCTGGTTGCTCCTCTTCCAGTCCAGCTCTCTGCTGTGGCCCGGGAAGGCAGTGGAGGATGGCCCAAGTGCTTGGGCCCTGCACCCCATGGGAGACCAGGAGAAGCACCTGGCTCCTGCCATCAGATCAGCGCAGTATGCCGGCTGCAGCACGCGGGCTGCGGCGGCCATTGGAGGGTGAACCAACGGCAAAGGAAGACCTTTCTCTCTGTCTCTCTCTCTCACTGTCCACTCTGCCTGTCAAAAAAAAAAAAAAAAAAAAAAGGGGCTCTTGTTTTTAATACCTTGAATATATTATCCCACTCTCTTCTGGCCTTAGGGTTTCTTCTGAGAAATCTGCTGTTCACTTCATTGGTTTTTATTAACACATAATTCGTTGCTTTTCTTTTACTGTCTTTAGTATTCTCTCCTTGCCCTTAACTTTAGACAACTTGACTACACTATGTCTTGGAGATCCTTTTTCGGCTGAGTCTGCTTAGGATCCTTTGAGTTTCCTATTTCTGAATGAGTGAGTTCAAGTGACTCCAGAGATTCGAATACCAACATCAACTCTCCCAGTTCCACAATGCATGGATAAACCTGCCCGCAGGTCTCAATGGCACGCAATAGCTCTCGCCACCACGAGCTAGAAGGTGCAAAGGGAACTTCCTCAGGTCAGATCCAGATTTCTTACGGGATACTGCTGGTGCCAGGTACCCCGGGATCACACTGAGTGAGTGACACAGCTCCAGGGCTTATGCCCAGAACGCCCACGGCTGCAGGACTCTGCTCTCCACCCTGTCACTGCCCCGACTCCTGCTCTGGTTGCTTCTGGTAGCAGTGTGTTCAGCAGCAGCTCTACCACCCTAGTGCGTCTGGAGCTTTGGGAATGTGGCAGAGGGGAGGGAGGCAATGTGGCTCTCCTGTTCAGAGCAAAGTAGTCTCTCAGCCTCCAGTCAGCTCCCCAGGCTGGAGCTGAAGTCACTGGGGGACTGTAGAATTCTCCCTCAGTTAAAGCTGCTGCTAAGGGCCGGAGCTGTGGCGCAGTGGGTTAATCCTCCGACTGCGGCACCAGCATCCCATGTGGGCGCCGGTTCTAGTCCCGGCTGCTCCTCTTCCCATCCGGCTCTCTGCTATGTCCTGGGAAAACAGTAGAAGATGGCCCAAGTCCTTGGACCCCTGTACCTGCATGGGAGACCCAGAAGAAACTCCCGGCTCCTGGCTTTGGATTGGCACAGCTCCGGCTGTTGTGGCCATTTGGGGAGTGAACCAGTAGATGGAAGACCTTTCTCTCTGTCTCTCCCTCTCACTGTCTGTAACTCTACCTCTCAAATAAATAAACAAAGCTGTTGGGGGGGGGGGGGTCAGCTCTGTGGTGTAGAGGGTAAAGCAGTAGACCACAGCAACTTCTTCCTACCTTGGAGATGCACGGCTGGCGGGCAGCAACCAGGGGCAGCAGGTGCCTGTCCTCTCTGCTCTCTGCTCCCTGGGTCTCTGTTCTAGCCTGTCACTCCTCCCCTGGGATTTCCTCTCAGTCCCCTGGGGTGTGGTCCTTCCTTAGTTCCTCTGGTATTTTCCGGCAGCTGAGGTCAGTGTGGCTTCTCACTATTCAGCCATCTTGGATCTCTCCTGCCGCACTGAAATGATTTAAGGACAGAACTTATAATCAAAAGGGAAGCAGGAAAAAGATTTGGAAAATTCTCAGCCTGCCCTTATTTCTTTTTTTTTTTAAAGATTTATTTATTTGTTTGAAAGTCAGAGTTACACAGAGAAAGAAGGAGAGGCGGGGAGGAGGGGGGTCTTCCATCCGCTGGTTCACTCCTCAGATGCCTACAATGGCCAGAGCTGCATCAATCCAAAGCCAGGAGCCAGGAGTTTCTTCTAGGTCTCCCACGCCGGTGCAGGGGCCCGAGGACTTGGGCCATCTTCTACTGCATTCCCAGGCCACAGCAGAGGGCTGGATCAGAAGCAGAGTAGCCGGGACTCAAACCAGCGCCCATATGCAATGCTGGCACTGCAGGTGGCCGCTTTACCCACTACAACACAGCACTGGCACCTAACCTGCCTGTATTTCAAATAATAAAAAATAATTTTGGAAGAGAAAACACCAGCAGTGTGGCCAAGTGACTGTTTGATGAGGAAGTTCGTAGCCAAGGACTATTCACCAAAACAATGGAAGAATGACCCTGAAGGCAGAGACCACCGGTGCTGCCACTCCCACTGCAGGCCCAGAGTGCCACGTCCTAGGAGACAAAATTGCCCAAAATAAGGACCCCCCTGCTGGTGCTCCCTGCATTCCACAGCAGCACTCTGCACCCTAGGTGTGGCTCCAGCGGGCCCAGGTGTGGTATGAGCCACAGCAGCCAGCCATCTGGAGGGCACCAGCAGTAAACCCAGATTGTGTCCTCCCAATGCCATCTCCTCCCAGACACAGTGGACACAAGCTCCAGGGACACAGCTACCTCTACCTAGCTTTCCAAGGTGCTCAAATCTCAAAGAAGCCTGGCAGGGCTGCAGCGAGGCTGGGAGCCCTGCAGAGAGTCCCCATTCATGCCTCCTGAGTCACAGGTATAAGGGCTGCCTCCTTGAAGAGCCACCAGGAGGCAGCTAGAACCATAGTTAACATTAATAATGTTGATTTGGGGGTTAGCATTAATCTAGTGGTTGTCAGTCAAGACGCCCATGTCCCACATCAGTGTGCCTGGTTTGATTCTCAGCTCTGGCTCCTGACAATGCAGGCCTTTGGAGGCAGCAATGATGGCTCAGTTAATCAGATTCCTGACACCCACAGAGGAGATCTGGATTGTGTCCCTGGCTCCCAGCATTGGCTCTGGCCCAGCCCTGGCCATTGTAGGCATTTGGGAAGTAAGCCAGTGAATGGAAGCATTCTCTCTTTCTCCCTCTCCCCTAAAATAAATAAATAAAAATTTGGATGTTTCTTTAAAATTAATAACATTAACTTAAGTCTTGAGAATAGTCTTTTCAGACTCCTTGTCCTGCTATTCCCAACCAAGAGATAGCCCACCCTTGCACCTAGGCTGACCTGAGATACTCTAACCAGTGGAATGCGGTGGACATTATCTTATACAAATATTTGACTAAATAACAATGGGGAAAGCTTATTGTGGTGCCGCATTGCATTGGGAACACGTGTGACATGGTAAATACATACATATCTAAGGAGAAAGAACCAAAGGGAAGTTTTTAAAGGCAAAAAGTAGGAAGTTACATAAACTTTTTTACATTTTTAAGATACATTTATTTCGAAGGCAAAGTTACAGAGAGGCAGAGGCAAAGAGAGAGAGAGAGAGATCTTCTATCCAATGGTTCACTCCCCAAATGGCCACAAAGCCCAGAGCTGGGCCAATCTGAAGCCAGGAGCCAGGAGCTTCCTCCCAGTCTCCCACACCAGTGCAGGGCCCACGCACTTGGGCCATCCTCCACTGCCTTCCCGGGCCACAGCAGAGAGCTGGATGGGAAGTGGAGCAGCCGGGAATCGAACCAGCGCTCATACAGGATGCTGGCACTGCAGGTGGCAGCTTTACCCGCTACGCCACAGTGTCGGTCCCTACATAAATTGTTTTCAAACAACAGTCTTTGGCTGCAAGGATGGTCAGTCCAAGGTTAAACAGCTGTTGTTGGGCAGACATCGTCACAGAAGTATCTGTGAAAGGCTGTGGTGGCCTTTGAGTAAAGCCGTGGCTCTAGCAGAGTCTTTTTCTTTTTAGTTTTTTTTAAGGTTTTTGTTTTTTTTTTTTTTTGGACAGGCAGAGTTAGACAGCGAAAGAGAGAGACAGGGAGAAAGGTCTTCCTTCTGTTGGTTCACCCCCCAAATGGCCACAACGACCGGTGCATTGTGGCCGGCGCGCTGCGCCTATCTGAAGCCAGGAGCCAGGCGTTTCCTCCTGGTCTCCCATGCAGGTGCAGGGCCCAAGCACTTAGGCCATCCTCCACTGCCTTCCCTGGCCACAGCCGAGAGCTGAACTGGAAGAGGAGCAACCAGGACTAGAACCGGCATCCATATGGGATGCCGGCGCCACAGGCAGAGGATTAACCTAGTGCACCACGGCACCAGCCCCAGAGTCTTTTTTTTTTTTTTAGATTTATTTATTTATTTGAAAGTCAGAGTTACACAGAGAGAGAAGGAGAAGGAGAGAGAATTAGCGAGGTCTTGCATCCACTGGTTCCCTTTCCAGATGGTTGCAACAGCTGGAGCTGCTGCGCCAATTGGAAGCCAGGAGCCAGGAGCTTCCTCCAGGTCTCCCAGGTGGGTACAGGGGCCCAAGGACTTGGGCCATCCTCCACTGCACTCCCTGGCCACAGCAGAGAGCTGGATCGAAAGCAGAGCAGTCAGGACTTGAACAGGTGCCCATATGGGATGCCGGCACTGTAGCCACTATAGCTTTACCCACTAAGCCACAGCACTGGCCCAGAGTCTTTTGTCTTGTTACCAAGCACACATGCGTAAGATCCTCTCTATCATAATCTCCCAGGGTTTTTTTTTTCATATTTTGTTAGAATTTGATACAAGCAACTCAATTTTGATTCTGATATCTTCCATAAAACACTGAACCTGCACTTGAAAACGCCTTGCAACTTCCACGCTCACACATTAGCTACATTTTGAACCCCTAAACTTCCGTGTGGGAAAAGTCCAGGCTAGACTTCTGAATGATGAGCTACCATGTGCAGAGGAGCTGAACCCCTCCAGCTGTGCCCCACATCCAGCTGGGTCACCAGACATTTTGAGGGAGACCACCTCAAACCTTCAGCTTAGCCATGCAACCAGCCTATGGCAGGCTCATGAGTGACCTCAAGCAAGACAAGTGAAAGAACTGCCCAACTGAGCCAAAACCAAAGTGCCCACCTACAGAATCCTGAGCAGATAAAATGGTTATTGTATGAAACAGCAACAAATGGAATGATTTGTTTTACAACAGCAGATGCCCAGTATAAAACAGAGGGCTCTACAGAGGCAGAGGCCCTGAGGAAAACTATGCTATGGTGTTCAAGAAACAGCATGAAGTTGACATTTCTGGAGTGGGATGAGCATCGAGGACAGTCGGAGATGTCAGGGAAGGACCAGATCTGTCTCAGGGAAGGCTTTGGCTTTTGCTCTGAATGAGGCTGGAAGCCATTGGAGGGACACACGATCTGACTATGTTTTTACAGGGTCTCTGCTTGCCACATGGGGACGGGTCTGAATGGGCACTGCTGTGTACAAGGAGGTCAGTTAGGAGACTAGCTCAAGCATCCAGGAGAAAGTGGTTGGTTTCAGTAAGGGTGGCAGAGTAGGGAAGGAGGAGACCCAAGAGATTTGCCAATGGAACAAACAAAGGAGATCGGAGAAAGCCATGGAGGATGGTTCCGAGACTTTGACCTGATTCAGTGGGTGATGGAATTGTCATTTACTGATCGAGAAAATACCACAGGCAAGTCTGGAGTTGGAGAAGATGACCAGGAGTTGTACTTGGGCATGTTAGGCTCACAGCACCTGTTAG
The DNA here is from genome assembly GCF_051225735.1 of Oryctolagus cuniculus. Taxonomy (NCBI): domain Eukaryota; kingdom Metazoa; phylum Chordata; class Mammalia; order Lagomorpha; family Leporidae; genus Oryctolagus; species Oryctolagus cuniculus. The sequence goes on along the minus strand of NC_142867.1, from coordinate 7,543,923 downwards.
ATGTCCCTGGAGATGTAATGAAGGGAGCTGGATGGGAAACTGGGAAACTCAGGTTTTAGGGATCCAATTGTGATGATGTACATGAGACACATTGTTAGGAGTCATTGGCACAGAAGCATAGAGGTGGTGTGGAGGTCGGGTTTCCCAAGAAGCTGACGAAGAGATTGGTGTTCAAGAAGTTGTCCGAGGCTTCTGGAAAGAGCAATACCTACGGGGTAGAGAAGGGAGCAGGATTGAGTATAGGGAGAAGTTCAGATGTTGGGTAGTGTTAACAAGTCTTAAGCCCAATCCCTAGGGAGTTCAGAGTCTAGGCTAGCCCTCCAGAGCTGTCTCCAGTTGGAGCAAAGGGGCTGAACTTTCAAGCATCCGCTAGACAGGTCACTGGGTACAGATGCTGCTGCTGCATGACATGAGCTAGACACAGAAGTCCCAGGACCTTCTTTGCCCTCCTCCCTTCTGGGTGGTGATCTCACACTGCTGACCCTGCTGCCAGGGGCTTCCCCTCTCACAATATCCTGCCCAAGTGCCATCCGGTAAAGCTTGCTGTGCAATGCTGCCATCTTGCAGTTTTATCTTGTCCAGGATCAGTCCCCAAATTCTTGAACTCCCCAGTGGTATGCACCTAAGAGAGGAAGTCTAAGTGCAAAACACCAGAAACAGCAATATTCAGAGGCTGGGGAGAAGAAGAGAGGACCAGTGATGTGGGAGGCAAAGTGAGACTGGCATGTGTCAGTGAAGTGAAGAAGCTACCTCCAACCCCAAGGCCATCTACATTGTGTCCCTCGCCATCAATGCAATGCATCATGGCACCTGCTATTCATTGCATCTCTGTCTCCAAAATGGAAGCTCCCCACTTAGGGAGGGAGAGACTGTGTGGACACTCTTCCCCAATGTCCACAGCCTCTAGACAGAGAACAAAGCATCTGTAATGCTATATGAGACACTGAGTGAATAATTCGCTTACAACTATTGCTTCAGCATCCAAATAATAGAGAACTTCTGTTCATGGCAAAATGATGTCAGATTTAAAGTGTACATTTTCGTTTAAAAAAATTTTTTTAATTATTTACTTGAGAGATAGAGTTATAGACAGAGAAGGAGAGATAGAGAGAAAGATCTTCCATCCGCTGGTTCACTCCCCAAATGCCCACAATGGCCAGAGCTGAGTTGATCTGAAGCCAGGAGCCAGGAGCCAGGAGCTTCCTCCAGGTCTTCTCACATGGATACAGGGGCCCAAAGACTTGAGCCATTCTCCACTTCTTTCCCAGGCCATAACAGAGAGCTGGATCAGAAGATGAGCAGCCAGGACTTGAACTGGCGCCCATATGGGATTCAGGCACCACAGGCAGGGGCTTAGCCCACTACACCACAGCACTGGCCAAAGTGTACCTTTTCTTTTTTTAAGATTTACTTATTTTATTTGAAAGGCAGAGTTACAGAGAGGCAGCTGCAGAGAGAGAAAGGTCTTCCATCTGCTGGTTCACTCCCCAGATGGCCGCAACAGCCAGAGCTGGGCGGTTTCCGAAGCCAGGAGCCAGGAGATTTTTCCAGATCTCCCTTGTAGGTGCAGCTGCCCAAGGACTTGGGCCATCTTCTACTGCTTTCCCAGACCCTGTCAGAGAGCTAGATTGGAAGTGGAGCAGCCAGGACATGAACTGGAGCCCATATGGGATGCCAGCACTGCAGGCAGCAGCTTTACCTGCTATGCCATAGTACCAGCCCCCAAAGTATCCTTTTTCATAAGTGACAAATGAAAATGTAGGTTTCATTCTGAGCATCTAGATGTATGCCATGATTTACAGACATGGCATAAAAAACTTTATCCCTAACCAATTTCTCTCACCACAAAGAAATGGGGTATTCTTGATTAACTAGCTTTTTTCAAATAGTTTGGGTTTGTTAGCTTCACTTTTATAGACAGCATTTGCATGCAAAAGTAAATAGAGCATTGAACATTAAAACATAAAGAATTTTTAAGAACACTTTTATTTAATGAATGTAAATTTCATAGGTATATCTTTAGGAACATAGCAGTTCTTCCCCCCATACCTGCCCTCCCCCACCAACTCCCATCCCACCTCCTACTTCCTCTCCCTTCTCATTCTTCATTAAGAATCTTTTTAAATTAACTTTATATACAGAAGACCAACTCTATACTAAGTAAAGATTTCCACAATTTTTACCCACACAGACACAGAAATTATAAAGTACTGTTTGAAAACAAGTTTTACAGTTAATTCTCATAGTATAGCTCATTAAGGATAGAGGTCCTACATGGGGACAGTACACAGTGCACAGTGACTCCTGTTGTTGATTTAACAATTGAGACTCTTATTTATGATATCGGTGATCATCCAAAGCTCTTGACATGAGCTGCCTAGGCTGTGGAAGCATTTTGAGTTCACAAACTCCATCAGTATTTAGACAGGGCCATAAGCAAAGTGGAAGTTCCTCCCTTCAGAGAAAAATGCATCCTTCTTTGATGGCCCCTTCTTTCCACTGGGGTCTCACTCACAGAGATCATTCATGTAGATCATTTTTTGCCACAGTGTCTTGAGCCACAGAGAATTGACTTCTATCAAGTTAGGCACATTGGGCTACTTTATTAAATGTGTTTCTCTTGTCCTCAAGCATGTGTCTTTATCCATCCTTGAGGTATGAGGGCATGTCAAAAAGTTCCTAAAAAGTGGAATTAAAAGATGTTTATGTGGATGCAAAAACACAGAAATCCATGCATAACAAGAGTTCTTCAAAACTTATGAAAATTCACATTATGAAAAAAAAACTATGAGTGGATTTCAAAAAATCTAGCACCAAAAGAAATTTATCTTTTAATGCCATTCTGCTAAAAAGGCTTTTGAAGTACTCTAACACTAACCAGCCTTAAGAATTTCAGTAACTATCAATAGTCACCTTGAATATAAATGGCCTAAACACTCTAGTTAAAAGATACAGACTGGCTGAATGGATTTAAAAAAAAAAAAAAAAATTTGCTGCCCACAAGAAACACATCTCACCAACAAAGAGCATGCAGACTGAAAGTGAAAGGATGGAAAAATATATCCCATGCTAACAAAAACCAAAAAAGACCTTGGGTAGCCATCCTAATATCAGACAAAACAGACTTGAATACAAAAACTGTTAAAAGAGACAAAGAAGGGCACTCACTATGTAATGATTAATGGATCAATTCAAAAGGGATATGTAACTATTATAAATGTATATGCAACTAATTGCAGGGCACCTAGCTATTTAAAAGAAATGTTAAAGCATCTAAAGGGAGACATAGACTATAATATAATAGTAATGGGGGATTTCAATACCACACTTTCAGAAATGGACAGATCAACCTGACAGAAAATCAGCAAAGAAGCAGCAGAGTTAATCAACACTATAGTTCAACTGGACCTAACAGATATCTACAGAACTTTTCATCCTACTGTTTCATAGCATACATTCTTCTCAGCAGTACTAGATCCTTCTCTAGGATTGACCACATACTAGGCCATAAAGCAAATCTCAGCAAAATCGAAATCATACTATGCATCTTCTTGGACTGCAATGCAATGAAGCTGCAAATCAGCAATTCAGGAATCTCTAGAATATATGCAAACACATGGAGACTGAAAAACACATTCCTGAATGAACAGTGCGTCATAGAAGAAATCAAAAGAGAAATCAAAAAAATTTCTGGAAACAAATGAAAGTGACAACACAACATATCAAAACTTATGGGATACAGCAAAAGCAGTGATGGGGCTGGCACTGTAACACAGTGGGTTAAAGCCCTGGCCTGCAGTGCTAGCATCCATATGGGTGCCACTTCATGTCCCAGCTGCTCCACTTCTGATCCAGCTCTCTGCTATGGCCTGGGAAAGCAACGGAAGATGGCCCATGTGCTTGGGCCCCTGTACCCATGTGAAATACCTGGAAGAAGCTCCTGGCTTCAGATTGGCACAGCTCCAACTGTTGCAGCCATCTGAGGAGTGAACCAGTGGAATGGAAGACCTCTCTCTCTGTCTCTACCTCTCTCTCTAACTCTGTCTTTCAAATAAATAATAAAATAAATTTTTTTTAAAAAAAGGCAGTGTTAAGAAGAAAGTTTATTACAATTGGAGTCTACATGAAGAAATTGAAAGGCACTAAATAAACGAGCTATCAATGCATCTCAAGAATCTAGAAAAACAACAGCAAACCAAACCCAAAACTAGTAGGAGAAAAGAAATAATTAAAATTAGAGAAGAAATCAGAAAATTTGAAACAAACAAAAAAAAAACACAAAAGATCAACAAAACAAAGAGCTGGTTTTTTTGAAAAAATAAACAAAAATTACAAACCATTGGCCAGCTAACTAAAAAAAGGAGAGAGAAGCCCTAAAACAATAAAATTAGAGATAAAAAAGAAAATGTAACAACAGTTACCACATAAATAAAAAGAATCATCAGGAATTACCACAAAAAGCTGTATGCCAACAAACTGGGAAACCTAGAAGAAATGGATAGATTCCTGGACATATACAGCTCACCTAAATTGAACCATGAAGACATAGAAAACCTAAATAGGCCCATTACAAAGACAGAAATTGAATCAGTAATAAAGACCTTCCCAACAAAGAAAAGCCCAGGAATGGATGGCTTCACTGCTGAATTCTACCAGACATTTAAAGAGGAACTAACTCCATTTCTTCTCAAGCTATTCAAAATAATTGAAAGGGAGGAAATCCACCCAAATTCCTTCTATGAAGCCAGCATCACCTTAATTCCTAAACCCAGAAAAGATGAAACAGAAAAGAGCACTACAGACCAATTTCCCTGATGAACATAAATGAAAAAATCCTCAACAAAATTCTGGCCAATAGAATCCAACAGCACTTCAGAAAGATCTTTCACCCAGACCAAGTGGGATTTATCCCTGATATGCAAGGATGGTTCGACATTCACAAATCAATCAATGCAATGCATCACATTAACAAACTGAAGAACAAAAACCATACAATTATCTCAATAGATGCGGAGAAAGAATTTGATAAAATATAACACCCTTTCATGGTGAAAACTCTAAGCAAATTGGGTATAGAAAAGAACATTTCTCGGGGCCAATGTTGTGGCACAGCAGGTTAATGCCCTAGCCTGAAGCTCCAGCATCCCATATGGGGGCCAGTTCAAAACCCAGCTGTTCCACTTCCTATCCAGCTCTCTGATATGGCCTGAGAAAGCAGTAGAAGATGGTCCAAGTCCTTGGGCCCCTGCACCCTTGTGGGCGACTGGAAGAAGCTCCTGGCTCCTGGCTTTGGATCAGCGCAGCTCCGGTCATTGAGGCCATTTAGGGAGTGAACCAGCAGATGTAAGACCTTTCTCTCTGTCTCTCCCTCTCACTGTCTGCAACTCTACCTCTCAAATAAATAAATAAATAAAATCTTTAAAAAAATAAAATCAGTTGTTTTGAAAATTGACAGAGGTAGTAGCTACTCGACATAGCGAATATACTAAATGCCACTGAATTGTATGCTTTAAAGTGTTTAATTGTATGTTATGTGAGTTCTATCACTATAAAATATTTTTTCAAATAAGGAAAAAATGGAATACCTTTGATTCAAAGTTTCTACATCTAATCTCTGGTTTCTCTTCCAGTTGTATAAATCTTTTGATTTACAAAGTTTCTACATCTGCCAAGAAGGAGCAACAAGGAAACATCCAGATTTGGTTGCATGCTTGTGAGATGTGAAGATTTCAAAGGCAAAGAATACATCAGCTGTCAGAGGAGCAAAATATATCAAGGACCAAAAGTCCCAGGTATATCCCTACTGCCTAAAATGGAGCGCAGAGTGCCATAGGTTCTCAATAAATACGGGTTGAATGAATGAATGAAGACATAGGAAATAGAACTAGCCATGTATTAGATATCTATGGAAATCTCAGTAGTGCCACAAGCTTATTCTCTGTCCAGATACAACTATAGTAGAAACAAAGACTAGAAATACTTTTCCCCAAAGCCAGATCTGTGAAAAGTTTCCTTTAGGGTCAATAACAACACGGGAACATCTGGGGACAGGAATTCTGAGACACATCCTTCCAGCTTCCTTAAGCTATCACAACAAAAACCATCCAGGCCCACTCCCTGTCAACTGGGCATCCACGCTTCTTTCCCTTACCCAGACTTAAGTTCCAGTTAAAGGCCGGCGCCGCGGCTCACTGGGCTAATCCTCCACCTTGCGGCACCAGCACACCGGGTTCTAGTCCCGGTCAGGGCGCCGGATTCTGTCCCGGTTGCCCCTCTTCCAGGCCAGCTCTCTGCTGTGGCCAGGGAGTGCAGTGGAGGATGGCCCAAGTGCTTGGGCCCTGCACCCCATGGGAGACCAGGATAAGTACCTGGCTCCTGCCATCGGATCAGCGCGGTGCGCCGGCCGCAGTGCACTGGCCGCGGCGGCCATTGGAGGGTGAACCAACAGCAAAAAGGAAGACCTTTCTCTCTGTCTCTCTCTCTCACTGTCCACTCTGCCTGTCAAAAAACAAAACAAAACAAAACAAAAAAAAAGGCTCCAGTTAAACTCAATGGTGAAATTAGGCTTGGACCAATCATGATGTACAACCGCCCCCTCATATGACTGAAGCACACAAGCTTCTCCCTTAGAAAAAAGCTAGCTTCTTTATCAACCTGTGGGTGATAGTCATTTCTCATTTTGCCAATAGACACTCCCCCTTTCACATCATATGAATTAGACAGAGAAATAAAGGTGACTACTATTCACACAGCTTATGTTACATGGCAAGAGAGTGGGAGAGGGAAGAAAATCAATGGCCAATACACAACAAATATATTCAAATCATAATTAGGAAGAAAAATCTGCAATGCCCTCATCCATGTAGCTTATATACGTCAAGAATTCAAGCTAACCATCTTAACCACTAGGACAAATGTCCAACCCACATACATTTTTTAAATTGGTACACAGAAGCATCTGAAAGAGTAAATGAATCAAAAACACCCTCCCTTCCTAAAAGGTTCCTTACAGAAGCCAAATGAAAAGCTTACGCAACAAACTGAGGACATAAAGAAGTGTCCTTGACTGAATGAACCAGCCTGCTGCTCCTTCTCGTTACCCATCTCTACCTAAATGCTCACTACCCACAGACATTTCTGCTCAATTACCTCTTCACCCTGAAGATAGTGAAATAGAAGTTAGACAAAGGCCTTACAAAGTGAGACCTGATCAGCCAGCCTGGCCATAACCACTTTTCCCTCATGGTCCAAGGCTGAGCTTAGAGTAAGAGACTTTCACGATCCCAGAGAAAAATTTTCAAAAATTTACTAAGGAACGTAGAATCCTCATAGGAGGGTATGATCCAGGGCTCTCTGACCTTTACTGATTTATTCACGTGACATTGGAACCAGCAAAGCTGGAAATTGGTGGCAGCCACAGAGAGGGGAGAACTGAGGAGGACAATAAGACCCCTCCAAACCCCTCTCACAAGTAGAGCCAAGAGGAGCCAGAAGAACTATGACTTTTAAATTCAATCACTAAGATCTTTCCACAAAAACATTGGCTGGAATGGAGTTCAGCCTAGCAGCTCAGGTGCCAGTTAGAATGACTGCATCCCATATCTGAGCACTTGGGTTCAATGCCTGACTCTGGCTACTAACTCCAGCTTCCTGCTAATGCAGACCCTGGACGGCAGAGTGATGGCTGAAGTCAAGGGTCCCTGCCACCCAGATGGGGTGCTTGGCTCAAGTTCCTGGCCCTTGGCTTTAGCCTGCCCATTCCTGACCATTCAGGAAATGACCCAACAGATGGGAAGAAAGGAGTGCACTCTCGCTCTCTCACTCTCTCTCTCTCTCTCTCACACACAAATAATTTTTTTAACATTGGCCAATCATGCACTCTTACTGAACAAAAAAAAAGTGAGCAAGTTTGAGACTACACTCTAAGTTCAAAACACATGGTTATTTCCTGCAGATTAAAATGTCATGAACTGTTCTACTTGTAAATGGACTTCATCCTGAACTTAATAATCTAAGTAGAAAACAGAAACCAAGGTGGGAAGTGATAGATATGGTTGAATTGGTGGACTTAGCTGAACAGTTTGAGAGGATTCTTGAGCAAGAAAAATATTCGAAAGATTAGCAAGCTGATGCCAGTCCAGTTACAGTTACAGGGGGCAACACTAAAGGGACCCTTTCAACTTCACTTCACACCACCACCAGGGGGTCCTAGAACACGCATTCATGCTCTGAAGTGTCTCCCTACATCATAAGCAGCCAGGGCTCTGGAGGAGAGGTCGTCCAGGTTTGTGTCAACCACCAAGCCTCCTCGTAGAGAGAGCGGTTTCCCAACCAGGGGGAGCCCGCGAGATGACAGCTGGCATCTCCCCTGGCTCCAAGGGGATAAGTTGTTCTCCATAATAAATAAATGTTGAGAAACAAAGGGTGAGTTAAGCAGAGAGGTTGCTGCGCGGTTCTGGTAGACACCGAGGCCATCTCCTCCACCGTAAATCCCTCGTTAATAAACCAACAAATCCCGCACATTGGGAAGGTCGTTTCTGTGGTGGACGTTTTGACTCAAGTTCAAGAGTGTCTCTTATCCAGTTGACTTAAGGCTACTTTCAGAGAAACATGTCTTTTTGCTATGTGGAACCACCACAGTAACCTTGCTAGGGTGACTTACTCTCCAAGATAAAAGGGTGTATTCAGTTCTCTTCTCAGAGAGAAATAAGTTGGTTTCCTGATTCTGCTGAACAAATACTATTAGATTATATATTTTATAGGCAAAAATTGGCGAGCTCAAATCATAGGCCTAGGATACCTGACTCTCCTAAATTCTTGAATGTTTACAGGCCTCTTCCTCCTGACACAGAAAGGGTTAAAAGTATGGCACCCACCAAAACCTATTTAAGATGATTTAATTAATTGATCAATAATAATTCATAACCAATTAATAATTAATGATTCCTAACCAATTAATAATTAACAGTCATTCTGTGTACCAGTCCTTGAAACACTACAACCTGAGCAGTTGAAAAGTCAGGTGGATGGGATTAAAGATTTGTTGAAGACTCACAAGCAATTAGTAAAAATTGTGACCCCAAGGTTTCCTATAGCCTCAAATCCTAATCCTTGCCTGTCTAATGTGCCTACCCACTGATTCAGAGTGGTTCAGCCTTCTTGGGATTTCAGCCCAGGGACAGAGTCGGTACTTGTTCTCTTTCCCTGGGAACCATCAACAATACACTAGGAGTGCGATGCCACGAGGATTTACTGAAGTCCCTCCTTATCTTCCCCAGGCATTATGACCCTGTCGCATCCTCAAGATTCTACGCTCACTCTGTCTGTAGATGACCTGTCCTGCGTGTCCTGCTAGAAATCCTTAGAAACCAACTCAGTGTACCTCCTCCAACAACTCGCACCTAAATGTCAAAGCCTTTTACAGATGGATTTCAGTTCTCAAGGGAAAGACCCACTATTCAGGATATGAACCGATGGCTGAAAGGATTGCTCCCTTGCCTTAGAGATAAGAAGGATTCTGTTTTTATGGCCTGCAATCAAGAGACAATTAAAAGGTTTTCTTGGCTGGACAGGATATTGCAGATTCAGAGTCCCAGATTTCTCGCTAATGGCCTCAGTGCTGTGTGAACTCGCTCTGAATACAGCACGGGTGCCTTTATCTGGGAAGAGAGGCACAAACTTTTAAACCAGTTGAAACTGGCCTTGCAACAACCCCCAGCCTTAGGACTTGGAAATTCTACTGAACCACTGAACTTGTTCATTCGTGAACATGGCAATGAAGCATAAGTGTCTCTATGTAAGAACGTGGGGGAAAACAGGCCACCCGCATGAAGGTGCTTCAAAAAGTGCATGAATACATGAAATTTGTAGAACTTAAATAAAATTTAACTAAATACATTAAAAGTTTATGGAAAATATGTATTAGAGAACACCCATGCAAGACTGCCAAAATTTTTGGCATCAGAATAAACTCAAATCTTAATTCTATTTTCCACAAACTTTTTGAAGTGCCCTCTGTTATGTGGCCAACAATTAGACTGAAGGCTAGTATGCATCTTACAGCAGGCTATCATGGGACCACAGCAAGGTAAGTTTCAGACTAGACTTTGTTCGGAAGCCACGCAGACAAAGGAGATGGTCCTCTCTCCCAGCCCCCAGGGGCCTATGTTGGGTCTGCGGAGAATTTGCACCCTCTGTCCTGTCTCCACAGATTTGGATGCTGTGGGTTGGCCTGGCTTGCTCCTGCCTTCTGAACAGTTGTCCCGACATTTTCCATAGCATCTCCTACAACCAGAGGAGGCAGCGACCAGAGCCCTCGAGGTTGGTTTGCAGGCATCCTGGAAGGCGGCCAGCATGCTTAGCTCTTCCAGGGTTTCCTAAGCTTCGTGTCTCTTTGCATGGTCTCGATTACTGTGACTTGTGGTACCAGGCCCACCACAGAACGGATCCTCCTGAAATCAGGGCATTTTATACAAACTGCAGTCCTTGATTTCCCTCAGGCCCAGAATAAAAACCATGACTCATTGGACAATTTTTATTGCCTGAACTTTGAGTTGTTTGATATTAGTTCAGATTGTGCAGAACCCTGTCAGAGAGTACACCTCCATTTCCTGGTGTTCTCCTGATAACCATTGTGAGAGCTCCAAAAGCGAACCCTCAAAGCATGGCACTCTGACATGCTGAGTCTTTCTGACAAAAGGAGATTGGGGGGCTGGCACTGTGGCGTAGCGGGTAAAGCCAACGCCTGCAGTGCCGGCATCCCATGTGGGTTCTGGTGCGAGTCTCAGCTGCTCCACTTCTGATCCAGCTCTCTGCTATGGCCTGGGAAAGCAGTGGAAGACGGCCCAAGTGCTTGGGCCCCTGCACCCAGGTGGGAGACCCGGAAGAAGCTCCTGGCTCCTGGTTTTGGATCGGCACAGCTCCATCCAGTGCAGCCAATTGGGGAGTGAACCAGCGGATGGAAGACGTCTTTCTCTCTCTCTCTCTCTCTCTCTCTCTCTCTGCCTCCTCTCCTTCTCACTCTATGTAGCTCTTTCAAATAAATAAATAAATCATTAAAAGCAAAGGAAGCCCACCAGGGGCCGGTGCTCTGGCGTAGTAGGCTAAGCCTTCACCTGTGGTGCAAGGCATCCCATATGGGCACCAGTTCAAGTCCCCATTGCTCCTGTTCCAACCCAGCTCCCAGCTGACGGCCTGTGAAAGCAGTAAAAGACGGCCTAGATGCTTGGGCCCCTGCACCCATGTGGGAGACCCGGAAGAAGCTGCTGGCTCCTGGCTTCGGATCAGCCCAGCTCTGACCATTGTGGCCATTTGGGGATTGAACCAGTGGATGGAAGACCTTTCTTTCGATCTCTCCCTCTCTGTAACTCTACCTCTCAAATAAATAAATTAAATCTTTAAAAATAATAAATAAATAAGGCCCACCTGGAAACAGAATGGGTTGGGCAAGGCCTGAGGATTAAGGGGCTTTGGACCAGTGTGTCTGGGCCCGGGCTTGTTGAGGGGACTGGGGCCCAGGGGTACTGTTAGGAGGGGTGATGCCTTTCCGGGGCCCACTAGCAGAAATTATCTCTGATGGGTGCCATGGCCACCTAGGCAGGCCCGAGGTTTTATCTTCTAGTGAGTTCATTGCCCCCGTTTTTCCTGCCAAATCCTACGAGGAAGCAGTCTGATTGTTTGAGAACTGGATTCATTCTCCTTGTAGCCTTAGCGTGAACCTGTCTGTGTGGTGAATGAGAAGTGTGTGGGGCCGGGGCCACAGCTCAATAGGCTAATCCTCCGCCTGCGGCGCCGGCACACCGGGTTCTAGTCCCGTTCGGGGCGCCAGATTCTGTCCCAGTTGCTCCTCTTCCTGTCCAGCTCTCTGCTGTGGCCCGGGAAGGCAGTGGAGGATGGCCCGAGTTTTTGGGCCCTGCACCTGCAGGGGAGACCAAGAGAAGCACCTGGCTCTTGGCTTCAATCCGCACGGCGCGCCAGCTGCAGTGGCCACTGGGGGATGTACCAACGGAAAAAGGAAGACCTTTCTCTGTCTCTCTCTCTCTCACTGTCCACTCTGCCTGTCAAAAAAAAAAAAAAAAAAAAAGAAGAAGAAGAAGAAGTGTGTGTGTCTTATGTGTTGGTCATCCTGCTAATGGCCCTCTCCACACACTCACATGTACATACATGCATGAACACACATGTGCACACACACACACCACTGTCATCTCCTCCCAGTGTAACAGAGCCCTAGGGTCCATGGACAGCAGAAGCCCCTCCCACAGATGCTCTGTTGGAGGTCCCAGCCTCTCAAGGTAGCCCTTTCCCCTTTCCTGTGATTGGCTTAGGGTAGAAATGTCACTGGTTCTGGCCAATGAAAGGTGGGAGTCCACCAGCCAGGGGATTATGGGAAAAATTCTACTCCCTGAAAAAAGCAACGATCAACGGGAAGCACCCGCCACCACTCCTTTTGGCCTTTGCTGGGTGAAATGAGCCACTTGAGGCTGCTGTGGCCATAGTGGGCGGTGCGGGGCCACACTGTTCACAGGAGCCACATGACAGAAGAAGCCTGGGTCCTTGGTGGCCTTGACAAGCTGCTGAACCAAACTCCTCCTTGTCTTCCAACACCTGAGACTGCTGAAGCCCCTTTGGTATAGTACTGCTTCTTGCAGCCAAATGCAGCCTGATAGGGCCACGAGCTCTGGGCCCCACGTGGTCTACAGCACCCATGGTCTCCAGGGCATGTCCATGGCTGAAGCAGCCCCTGGCTGAGTCCCTGGCTTCTTCTCATTGCTTGCTGTGGATGGTTACAGGACCACGTCCTGGGGGCACTGGCCTCTCCCTGCCTCTGAGTCCTGCCCTTCCCGGGGTGGGAACAGCTGTCCAGGGGGCCGGTTAGGAGAGACATTCGGCTCCTCAAGTGGGGACAGGAAGGCAGGGCTCCTGCGGCTGCTGCTATGGTGGCTTCAACCACCAGTGAGGCAGTGGTGCAGGCCGGCGGCCATCTTCCCATTTCCGGGAAACACCCAGTTGATAAGGGCTGGCTTCCCTTTAGAAATGATTCCCATTTAAGTTTCTATGAATAGGATCGAAAGGAAACCAAAAGTGAAATTCCTGTCCTTGGAATAGAAGCTGCCCTGTGAGCCGTGGGGTCCCAGGCGCCGCCTTGGCCCGGGAGGTGCCCGGGAGTCTCCCACTGCTGCTTGGCCGACGGTGCCATTTAAAAGCCTGGTTGTTTTTTATCTTGCTGGACTCTGAGGTCTGCAGGGCAGAGCGGGCCTCCTCTCTGAGGGTGGCACAGCGGGGTCCACAGCCCTGCACGTGGGAGGGAGCTGGGGAGGGGTCTCCAGGAGCTGCACCTGCTGGAGCCAGGGGCCCTGCTCTCCAGACGCAGCTGGGGAGGGAGCCCCAGGTCTCTGGAAAGTGAGGGGTCCCCCACATTGTCTGCCTCTGCTGCTGACTGGGGTTCCGTTGCTCCTCAACCCCAAACAGGCCGTTCTCTCTCCTCCTTCCCCATGGCATTTGTCCTAACTTAAGAAATGCCATGGGGGCCAGGGTCAGGCCATGGAGGGTGGGGCTGCCGCCTGGGAGGCCAGCATCCCATATGGGTGCTGGTTCAGGTCCCGGCTGCTCCACTTCCCATCCAGCTCCCTGATAACAGCCTGGGAACGGCAGTGAATATGGCCAAGTGCTTAGGCCCCTGCACCCGCGTGGGAGACAAGGACGAAACTCCTGGCTCCATCCTAGTGCAGCCCTGGTCTTCTGGGGAATGAGACAGTAGACAGAAGTTTCTCTCTCTCTCTCTCTCTCTCTAACTGCCTTTCAAATAAATTTTTTTAAAGATTTATAATATTTATTTGAAAGACAGAGTTACAGAGAGAAATAGAGACAGAGAGAGATCTTCCAACCACTGGTTCACTCCCTAGATGGCCGCAACGGCCAGAGCTGTGCTGATCAGGAGTCAGGAGGCAGGAGCTTCTTCTGGGTCTCCCACATGGGTGCAGGGGCCCAAGGACTTGGGCCATCCTCTACTGCTACCCCAGGCCATAGCAGAGAGCTGGATTGGAAGAGGAGCAGCCAGGACTTGAATCCGTGCCCTTATGGGATGCTGGTGCTTCAGGCCAGGGCATTAACCCCCTGTGTCACAGCGCCGACCCCTCAAATAAAATCTTTAGAAAAATGACATGTGTGCGCCTCCCCTGCCATCAGCCACGTGTGCAGATCTGCAGAAGCTCCGGGCAGTGCAGCAGCTGAAAGGGAAGAGCTGGGCTCAGGCGTGGCCTGGAAAAGAGCTGATCCTGGGAGGGCAGCCACAGGTTCCTGGGGAGCGGCCCCGTGGGCGTCCGTCACCTGGTGTTGGGAGGAGACGTACTGCTGCCCAAGCAAACCAGGGCTCTGCTAACCAGAGCCGTTTCCTTCCCCAGGTGGGCCACTGGCAGCCGTGACAGTGTCCTGACCCTGCTTTAGAATTCCCTCGTGGTCCCCTAATAAAGCCCGATGGGTGCAGGCACGGCAGGTGGCCACTTCACTGCTTTGCCACAGCGTGGGCCCCCTGGAGCCGCTTCTGACCCACGGGTCTGGGTTTTGTGCCTGGATATCGGCACGAGGGAGAGGCCCACGTGCACAGAGCTTGTCTGGCTGGACAGGCCGGGATGAGGGCCGGAGGAGGGTGCTGTCCACGGAGCACAGGCACAAAGACGGAGAACACTGGAAAAACCCTCAAAGCAGAAGCTGCAGTGCCCTGGGAGGGACAGAGGCAGAAGAGGAAGGATGAGTGAGGGGGTCCTGGGAGGAGGCAGGCAGAGCCCCGCTGTGTCTGCCCAGCTGAGCTATGCTAGACCGGTCCCTCTGCCTCTCAGATCCTCCATTTCCCCACCTGTGCAATGGGACCATTGCGCCTTCCCCTGGACTGTTGGGAGGGTTGTGGTTATCCTGGGACAAGTGCCCGGCAGAGCCCTGCTCTGTGATGCAGCAGCCCCGCTCCATGCTGGGAGCCATTGGCCCCTCTAGACCCACTGCAAGGTCAGGTCCCAGCAGGATGCTGCCAGGTCCTGTCTCCCAGCCCGTCCTCTCCAAGGGATGGCTGTCCAGATACCAGGTGGGGGCAGGGTCATGGAAGAAGTGCCCGGCGAGGCCATGGACAGGCACGGGGCAGGAGGGTGATGAGGAGCCAAGGGGTCTGCAAAGGGCAGAGGGGTCAAGACTCCCCCTCCCCCATCCAGTGTAGCTCCCAACCTCAGCCAAGCCACTCGTGCACACAGCCTTGGTGTCCCCACCCTCAGGAACACGTGCACCTGCATCCTCCACGTGTACACAGAACACACTCACGGTCTCCCAGACCAGCCTCCTCCTGTCCACCCCACAAGGCATGCACATTAGATGGGAGCTGAAATTGGGAGCAGAGCTTGGACTTGAACCCAAGCACTCTATCAGATGTGGGCATCTCAACTGCTGGGCCAAATGCCCACCCCAGGACCCACCTCTGAGACCTACCCTGCTGTGGGTCAGGGGGACAGTCTGGGTGTGGAGCAAGGACCCGGACAGTTCTCTGAAGGCCCCATGTGGGTACAAGGACCCAAATACTTGGGCCATCTTCCACTGCTTTTCCCAGGCCGTTAGCAGGGAGCTGGATTGGCCATAGAGCAGCCAGGACACAAACCGGCCCCTATATGGGATGGCAGCAGCACAGGTAGCAGCTTTACCTGTTACGCTGCAATGGCAGTCCCCTGACCCGCAACCAAAACACAGCTTCTAAGTAGCAGAAGCAGGATTCAAAGCTCAGGTGTCCCTTTCTGTAGTCTGACTATTACTGCCACGTGACAGAGCCTCGGGGCCCCTGGGCTCAGCGATTGGACGGATGAGGACCCCTCGGGATGATGGGGGAGGAGCTGGTTTGGAACCAGAAAACCGAGAAGTCGGCGCAGCAATGTGATGCTGGCGGTGTCCCCGAGGACAGCCCGGGGAGACTGGAGAAGACGAGGTGCCCAGGACCAGGGCGGGGCTTGAGCGTGTCCTCGAGGGGGCTGGGGTCTGGGACAGCCAGGGCACAGGAGGAGCAGGGGAGCTCTCAAGGCTGCCAGCCATGTGTTTTTTTCATTTTCATTGCTTTTCCATTTGTTTGAAAGGCAAAAGAGAACAGAGACACAGACCAAGAAAGGGCTCTGACCCACTGGTTCACTCCTCAAATGGCTGCAATGGCCAAGACTTGGCGAGGCCACAGCCAGGAGCCCAGAACTCTATCTACCTAGGTCCCCTGTGTGGATGTCAGGGACCCACGTACTAGAGCCGTCCCCTGCTGCCTCCCAGGGAGCACCGTAGCAGGAAGCAAAGCTGGGATTCAAACCCAGGCACCTTCATGTGGGATGTGGCGTCCCGAATGGCATCTTCACCACTCTGCTGAACACCCACCCATCACACTGGGTTTGCTTTTTAATGAAAGGCAAACATTCATTACTGGAGAAGAGAAAAAGCTAGATTCTTTCTCTTCATGCACTACTTTTGTAATAATGTCGCAGAATCAACTTTAAAGATTTTACGAGGGTAAACTCTTCCTAACATGGGCTCATTCATTGTGTGGTGGACCTTGTATTCAAAGAAACCATTTTCTGTAAATTTGTTCTCATAATTTGCAAGAAACTGAGAGCAACTACATATTAACAAAGATGACAATGTTATATTTGACTACAAAATATTATAAAATGATACAATTGTGTGGCTTTTGAGTATTTAATTTGATTTGAGCAGGACAACGGAAAAAAAAAATACATAGAAAAATCATCCAGACAGGCCTGAATTTTTGTGTTCTATCGTCATCTCCAGTTAGCTGAAACTCATTAAGTGACCACTGGGGAAGCCTGGCTACCCATCAACACGAATGAAGGAACAATGTTTCTTTCCAAGACATTATACGCCCCAGTGGCAGAACCTGGGCTAATCTAGAATTTGTTTTCATGCTCAAATGCTTCAAATTGTGTGCACGTTGAATGATGAGATAAGAATGTCCACATCAAGCAGGCTCTGCCGCTGGGCGAAGCTGGCAGGACCGCCCCACGGAAAGACTCGAAGTCCACGGGTCAAGCCAATTTTGCACCGTCGACAGTCACATCTTCCTGTTCTGTATCATTCAGATTCTCATCAACGTCTCCTCTCACATGTGAACAACAGCAGCCAGAGTCCGCAGAGAGTCAGTGCTTTATTTGGAGCAGAAGTGTGCAGTCCAGAGAATGTGCTTGTGGGGAGCAACTCGGACTAGACTGTTACTGGAATTAAGACTTATTCTATGCATCTGCTCTCCCACAATATGGCGCTGGGAGAGAAGAAAACAGCTTCTACACAGCTGCCTCCAGTTCAGCCAATAAACAGCAGGACCTGCTCCTGATTGGAGGAGAGCAGCGTGCTCGGCGTGTGGGCAGCTGAGTTGGGATTGGCGGAGGAGGACTATAAAGGAGGAGAGAGACGGCATGCACCAGGAACATCTAAGGGGAACATCTAAGGGGAACACCTGTGCAGCCCCCGAGAGAGCCGGCCGGCGGTGTGCCGCTCCCCCTCGGAAGTGGGGAAAGTGGCAGGGGGAACCGCCCTTCCACAGAGGTGGAGGGACGGTAGCCAACCCGGGAAGAACCAGCAGCAAACCCGGGGAGGGCCGAGCAGACGAAAGAACAGCGCAGGGTCCTGTGTCGTTCCTCCACGAAGAGGGGGAGCAACATGTGCTAACTCTTTCCCTGGTACCGAGTTTTTTGCTTGGTTTTTTAATGTAGCTGGCAAACTGTCTCCCGGGCGTGGGATGTGCGGATCTCCTGATACCAACCTCAGCATCCTGTAACCCAGCTTCCCCGGCCCCCCACGTGATTTCTTAATTCCACTATTCCATGAACTTTCTGCAACCTCTCCTATGTACACAAGGAAACTAGTCAGCCATAAGAAAGAACAAAATCTTGTTATTCATGACCACATTAGATGATTAGGTTACATGAAATGAGCCAGGCATAAAGACAAAAGCTGCGTGATCTCCCTTCTCTGTTCAGTCTTTAGAAGTGGATCTCAAAGAAGCTGAGGGTAGAATGGGGGTTGCCGGAGGTTGGGAAGAGTGGGGGACGGAGGATGTGGCAAAGCTGATCAACAGGTCTAAGTAGGAGAAGTGAGTCCTGGCGTTCCATGGCCAGTGGGATGGCTGTGGGTAATAGGTGCGTGCCGTATATGTCACCAGAAAGAAACAACAAATGTTTGAGGAGGCAGACATGCATATCCTGATTGGAACATTATATAAATAGACATAGCAAAACAGGGTATGCCCTAAATATGTATACTTTTTAACAGGAATTTAAAAGATTTATCTAAAAAAAAAGAAAGAAATAGGAGCTTGGGACTTCTTGGGGTGGAAGAGGCGGTGGCAGAGTGTGGGATGTGAGAAGGAGTTAGGTGCAGATAAAACCCTCAGACAGGGGTGCGCACCATGGCAGGTGCCTGCAGACACCAACGTCTCCCTGCACGAGCTGTTGTGCTTCTTCTCTTTCCAGTCCTCCAAGCCAGTTTTCTGTGGTTGACGAGGGGAGGAACCAGTCTCTAGGCAGACAAGGAAGTTCCCGGATGCCTTTGGTTTGCAGTAATCAGCACGGCAACATTCCATTCTTGAGGGTTTCCTCTCCTGAGCGCCAGCAGGGTGGTCTTAGTCCCTGCCAAGATCTAAACGAAGCATTGATTGGGCCTGGCCCTTGAGCCCAAGGTCAGGGAAGAAGCAGGGGGCAGTCAAGACAGTGCAACGTAGCGGGACAAGCCCCAGGACAGGGGCCTGGGCTCTGCGCCCGGCTTATCAAAAGCCCCCTGCGCAACAGCAAGCTGAACACAGCTTCTCCTGCTGCTCTGTTCAGGCCGAGACCACCCCACCTGAGGGGAACGACCGCTCGGTATTCCGGCGCTCGGGGACACAGAACCGCCAGCCACGTCCTCGGGGTGCACGGTCGTCCCAGCTCCCTCAGCCACTCGCCAGAGTCACACAACTCCAACCAGAGGAGCTGGTTTCCCTCCAGATCTGCTTGATCCAAAAGTCACTTCTTCAGTGCGCCACGTGGGAGGCGGGGCTTCAAAATATAAAAGGGTGGGGGGGCTAGGACCAAGCGATGGAGTCCATGACGTGGTGCAACGGTGTCTAGCAGAATTCACATGGAGCTGCATTCCTCCTCAATAAGCAGTCAGGATCACGAAACAGAGTGAAATCAACAAAGCAAGCCCCACTCCCGTCGGCTAAGCGTGATCCCCTCACAGTGGACGCATCTCAGGGCAATGCCTCGAAGTTACTGCCTTTCCCGCTTGCTTCTGGCAAGTGCCATCCCGAAGATGCCCAGAACTGCCAAGACACCCGATGCCACAGCCACTGTTGTGACCGTGTCCGTGACCTTAGGTGGAAGAGAGAGGGGCTCACGCTCAGTGCCAGGGTGCTGACCAGGAACACTCACACCCACAGCCTGCAGTTCAGCAAAGACCTGCCTGGCCCTGGCCCTGTAAAGACACATGGGTCACACTATGGGCAGGAGAAGAAAGGGCTGAGCTGCGCTCTGATTGGGGCAGAGGCGGAAGAAGGGAGGGGAGAGGGGAGGAGCCTGGGCTCAGCAGAAGCAGGGATGTGAGAAAATTCAACGCCGTGGTCTGAGCCAGCACAGCCAAGCCAGCGGCAGCCTTGTGAGGATGACCCTGCACAGGTCCCTGAGAAAGACGCTTGCACTGTGGGAGACAGTGGTGGGGGCTGGGGTTGTCTGAGGGACACAGCCTCAGCCACTGGAAGCAATAAATAAACAGGTGACACCTGCTCCCCAGGGCGCCATACCCCCTTGAGCTCTAACCCTTGGAAGGACAGTGGAGGGTCAACCATCCCCAAAAACCAGGGTTTCCCAGACCAATCCTCGGGGAAAGGCACAGCCTCTGGAGTTGCCTTTAACGCAAGCCCACCCACAGCCCCTGCCCCACCCCCACCAAGCACACCACCCCTTGGTCCAGAAACAGGTCCAGCCTGCTCAGCTCCCAGGAGGGGAGGCCCCACCAGCAGGGCCACCGCCAGGCACCGGAGCAGTTCCCGCTCCAGGGCCCAGAACAGCCTGGCAGCCCCTCGGTAGCTCCATCCTAGGGTTCTCCTTTCCACCACCTCTCCTGCTCCTTAATAACTAGGAGATGAGTCCTATGTAAAACAGGCGGGAGTCATTTTTCATTGGTTGAGCAAGCTGAATGTGCAACCCCAGGTGTAAAGAGAGCTCATGCATGAAGTGTGCACGCAAGGTGCAATCTGCCAAAAATCCCATCTTTTGCAAATTTCTCGGATTTTTTTTAAGCAGCTGATGCCAACTAAAAACAGATGAGGAGTCTCCCAGTTTTGCAAGTGACTTTAGAGCAGGAGTTGGTAAACTTTAGCCCAGGGGGTGGGATCCAGCCTGTGCCCATCTATGAAATAAATACATAGAAACAGACCACTACCGGGACATGGCCTTGCTACGTCTGCCAATCCCTTCCTTGGCCAGCGAGAATCCCATCTCCACAATTTCGTCCACGTGCCCTATTGCCATCCCAGACCAGCCACAGCAGGTGGCCAGCCGCTGTCACTGAGGGAGTGCTCTGGCTCCTGGGGAAGGGGACCCTGGATGAGGACCCACCTGGTCGCTGCGGGAGACCCTGTAGCGCAGCTCGTTCACGAAGTGCTCACAGTTGTCGTGGATCAGTGAGTAGCGCACCTTGCGCCCCACCCACTCCTCTGCCTGCTTCACGATCTTGTTGGCAGGCAGCGGCGGGTACTTGTCATCGTGTTTGTTATTGATCCGGTACCTGTCTCCCCCAGCCACCTTGGACAGCAGTTCCTTCTTCACTATGGCTGTTTCAGCCACGGTGGACAGGATACTGGATGCCCCAGCTCCCGCGATTTCACCTGCCGAAAACAGCAGTTCAATCAGAGAAGGGTCACCAGGACCCCCCGCAGCTTCCAGCAGGCAGCCTCACTGCCCTCGGCCCCACCCACAAGGACCTGTCCATCCTGCCTGGCCTCAAACTCAAGAACAGGTCACACCCAAGCCTTCTGGGAAGTCACCAGGGGTCCCCGATCTCTGGTTTCTTCACATCCAAGGCCAAGGTAATGGGTTTTAAAGGACCAGGTGAGTCCACATTGTCTCTGTAGGAGCCAGACATCGAGACAGAAGACAACCAGGTCCCCGTCACTGGCCTAGAAAAAGGCACTCGGCTCCCTAGCCAGCACCGTGGGAGTACCTGCAGGGGAGGGGGCGGTTGGAAATAGTACGGCAAGTACTGAGCCAGACAGAGGTGTGACCTGGGAACCCCGCTCAGTCACTCTGTATCTGCAAGCAAGCCCCTTCTCCCCTGGGGCCCCACTGGCTCTGTCACTCACAGATCAAAGGAACCCAGCCAGGTGAGGGCCATGACCCCCAGCTCTACGCTCTCTGGTTTGTCATTCCTGGGGACGCCTGCCTCCTAAGCCTCACCCAGACTACCTGGGAAGCAGAACCAAGGTGCCAACGAAGACCCTGGGCCAGAGATCGAGTGGGCTTCCTGAGAGCTGTGTCCCTCATACATGCTGGGTCCGTCTGCCCTCCCAGATGATTGATGGCTTCATCATTGTTGTGGGTATCTGAGGAGTGAACTGGTAGCTGGAGATGGGGTGTGTGTGTGTGTGTGTGTGTGTGTGTGTGTGTCTGCTCCTAAATGAATGATTTCTACTGACTTCCGTAATCTAACCCCCTGGTTACAGACATCCTGAGTAGAATATCTTCTCTCTTGTAGTCCATCCCAGGATGCTCCAGCTCCCCCCACACACCTTGGTAAGTTTCCCTAATAAATGCTTTAAATTCATCAGCCTTTGTTTATCAATCGCATCTGCCTTTGGAATCCAGCTGACCCCATCTGGTGAGGATTTGGGGCAGTCCCATGCAGGAACTCACCACCACTTCTAGGACAATTCCAGTCATCAGTTCAACCAGACAGAACACAAGGGGACTCTTCTGTATCTGTCTTGTGGTGATGGTTACGTGATTATACACATTTGTCAAAACTCAGAGACCTTGGGCCAGCGCTCTGGCAAAGTGGGTAAAGGCATTTCCTGTTGTCCGGCACCCAACATGGGCATCAGTTCGAGACCCAGCTGTTCCACCTCCAATCCAGCTCTCTGCTATGGCCTGGGAAAGCACTGGAAGATGGCCCAAGTCCTTGGGCCCCTGCACTCCAGTGGGAGACCTGGCTTCAGATAGGCCCAGCTCCGGGCATTTGAGGAGTGAACCAGTGGATAGACAATCTCTCTCTCTCTACTTATGCCTCTCTGTAACTCTGCCTTTCAAATAAACAAATAAATCTTTTTTAAAAGAAATTAAAGAATTGTGCACTAAAAAGTTGACTTACTATTTGTAAATTATCCCTCAATAGGTTTAACTTGAAGAAAAATAAATTTGAGTATCTGTTAACCAAAATGGAGGCCACAGTGTGGCTATAAACCAAACATCCACAGCCACATAACCTAACTGTTTACCCTGATTTCTCCCAAAACGCTAGCTCTGTCCATACACAAAACCAAAGCTCCCCTCACGTGACTGTGAACTTCCGCAGCTTGCAGCCAATCAGCTACAAGCAAACTCCCGGAGGCGGGCACTTCCTTAGGGGAGTGTAAGTCTCCAGTACCCAAACAAACCAGGCAACAATGGATGGGGAGTCCTCAAAAGGTTCATGCAAAGCCCATTTGTTTTGTTTTTTTTTTTTTTTTTTTTTTTGACAGGCAGAGTGGACAGTGAGAAAGACAGAGAGAAAGATCTTCCTTTGCCGTTGGTTCACCCTCCAATGGCTGCCGTGGCTGGCGCGCTGTGGCCGGTGCACCATGCTGATCCGAAGCCAGGAGCCAGGTGCTTCCTCCTGGTCTCCCATGCAGGTGCAGGGCCCAAGCACTTGGGCCACCCTCCACTGCCCTCCTGGGCCACAGCAGAGAGCTAGACTGGAAGAGGAACAACCGGGACAGAATCTGGCGCCCCGACAGGAACTAGAACCCGGTGTGCCAGCGCCGCAGGCGGAGGATTAGCCTAGTGAGCTGCGGCACCGGCCGCAAAGCACAAATCATGAAGAAACTATGCATGGACTCAAATCTTCTTCATCCTATTTTGCCCTTAACCTTTTGAAGACCCCTTGTACTTTCTCCTTCGTGCTTTGTAAACTGAGCTACGCCTGCTCCAAGGCCAGGCTTCTCACCATTTCAGGTTGAAGTCCCCTGGTTCCTGAGCTATTCCTTCCCATGTGCAGTAAACCTCTTAAATTTCTCTACCGTGAAATGACTTCATCTCTTTTACACCTGTATGTGTGTGTCTACACTGGCCGTGCAGCAGTCCACGGTAGCAGGTGTATCTGGTTCATTTCACCGAGTTCCTGCATGCTCCTCAAAGCCATGATGCTTCAGCAAGAGAGGCCAGCCCTGCACCTGTGCCTGGGAGGAAGGGAGTCTCACCCCTGCCCTGCAGAGAGTACAGCTGACCGCAGCGAGGTGAAGCCGCACGCTCGGGTCACGCAGTCCACACAGCAGCCAGGATTCCCAAGTGTTCTGGAGAGCTGGGAGTCCCACACTCCTCCCATCACACTCCACAGCCAGCCAGGGGTAAACAACTTGGAGGGAATGACTGTTACTGGCTCTGGCTTGCACCTCCAGAGGAACCGATGTATGGGATTGGGCACACAGCGGGATGCTCACTAGGGAGAGAGGGGTGTTTGGGGCTGAACCACCCCCCCACAATGGAATAAAGGCCAACAACCATCTCTCCACCCACTTTCTGATAAGAACGGGCGGCCGTTGAATCACCTAGCAGGGAAGAGTAGATTCATTCAGCAAATTATCGAGTGCCTGCTCTGCCAGGCAGAGAGGACCATCACATAACCGTGCCTCTGTTCAGACTCGTGGTCTCCACCCGTGTGCTTAGAAAGGGAACCCATCCTTACTTGGGGGAGCCAAATGGACCACGTAGCCGTTTCCCACGTAGATGGCCCAGTGCGAGTAGCCGAAGCGAAAAATCTCAATCAGATCTCCAACTTTTGGTGTCGGCGAGGACTACAATAGAAAAAGCAGAGATGGGTAAGGGTGAACTGTCGAAGAGAACATTCTAGAATCTGACCTGCAAGGAATCCTGGCCCGGATTGCAGCCTCCATGTGTTCATTGCCTGCAGGAAACCAGGGAGACCCCAGCACGCGCCAGGGCTGCTGGGCTAGAAAAGCACGCTCCAGGGTCGAGGAGATGAAAAGGATGGTGTGTGTGAGCGATCACATTAGCAGGTGTGCACACGAGCTGGGTGTGAAGGCGCCTGAGGTACCCAACTGTGGGGAGCAGGGTCCGTCTCCCGCAACATGGCGGGGCTCCCGGGAGCGGCAGCAAATCCGGGAAGGACAGGGGAAAGAAAACAGGGTCCGGTGCCCTTCCTCCGCGAGCGGAGGAGCGACACCCAACGTGTTTGTATCAGCCCACAACGCCCAAAATGCCTCAGTAACGACCGCTTGTCACATGCGTCGGCCTGCGTAAGTCCTGTGAGTTAGAGTCCCAGCTTGCAAAGTCCACAGCACCAAACATGGAGTGGAACGCTGGATCCGCATACCCCTCACTCTCCCGAGCAAGGATATGATTACCCACTTAACCGATGAGAAGACCGAGTCTCAGGGAGGTACAAACAAGGTTAAAACTTAAGTCTAAATGATTGTGGATGGGGTGAGCATTGTGGTGCAGTGGCTTAAGCCATCTCTTAGGACACCCACATCCCATATCAGGGTGTCCGGTTCAAGTCCCAGCTCCCTGCTTCCAATGCAGCTTTCCTCCTACTGTGCTCGGGAAGGCAGCGGTCGATGGCCCGAGTGCTTGGGCTCCCACCACCCATGTGGGAGACCTGGATGGAGTTCCTGACTCCTGCCTTCAGCCTGACCCAGCCCTGGCTGTTAGCATCTAGAAAATAAACCAACAGATAAAAGAGCTCTCGTTCTCTCTCTCTCTCTCTCTCTCTCTCTCTCCCTGCCTTCCAAATAAAAATAAGTAAGTCTTTAAAAACAAAGAAGAAATGCTTCCTATGTTTGTGCCCTTAGCAATCCCACACCATCCCAGGCAAGTCTGGGGCTGCGGAAGACTGGGCTCCAGGCCAGAATTGGGCCGAGGGACGGCAGGTGTATCCGCAGTTGCTAGTGGGGCAGTGTTCTGGAGTTTGCTTAAGCGAGAGGCACGCTGCACTTTCCCCATGGGGATCTATTTCTGGACCACCCTGAGGCCAGCAAAAACCACTCCTCCAGGCCACCAGCTCATGCCAGGCCGGAGCTCAGAGCACAGTGGGGCCACTGAGCCCACCCTACTCAGCCCTCTACCCCCACCCCCACCCCCACCCCACAGGAGGCCCAGGGAGCCACAGGGAGTGTGGCCAGAGGAGCACTTGCACAAATACAAACTCAGACCCAGGCAGATGGTCCCTTGGCCTTCGGGGACCCAAAGCCCACACAGCAGCTGAGATAAAGATACCTCAGGACTCACGTCCCCGGGGCCGGGGTTCTGTGCCCACTGGTCTGAGGGTGCTGGACCCAGAGGCCTCAGCTGTCTCCTTGCCACCTCTGTGCCAGAGCTGTCAACCGACCAGAAAACGCTCAGAATAGCCCCTACCAGGGTTGGGGCTGTCTGGGGACTTACCGAAGCCATCCTTCTTCAAGGCGCTCTGTGTGTGGCCGCCCAGAGTCCCAGCCTTTTATTGGTGGTAAAGTTTCATTTTCCCCTCTCAACCTGTCAAGATGTAAATGCTTCAAAACCAAGGTCAAGGTTCACATAAATATTTGATCATCAAACAAAGGCAAGGCGTGGGCATGGAAACAAGCGGGAAAGAGAAGAAACTGGAATTCAAGAGGGCGAGTCGAGGAATCGGTGCCAACATGATCGGGTACACAGTCAAAAATCACCAAGCTGGGGCTGGCAAAAGGGCGTAGCAGGTTAAGCTGACACCAGCCCGTCTCTGTCTCCTGTCCCAAGGCAGAGGAGGGTAAGGGAGGCAGAGATGGAGAAACGGAGGAACAGAGACAGCTGGAACTTGCTTTTCCCACCTGCCCCGGTTAACCCTTTGCTGCCTCCTGCCTCCTCGCTTCCATCAGCTCCACAGCTGATGGGGAAAGAGGAGACAATTTATCACAGGCACAATCCCACCCCATGACAAACAGAGCGAGCCTGGCCCCCGCCTCCCCCACCCTGGGGCCCAGAAGCACTCGCTCTAGAGCAGTCAGAGCCCAAAGCCACGAGTGCCTGGCTGTGCCGAGGCTGCTTTTGGACCAGCCACCGAAACACGGCTCCCCGGCCAGACCCCCAAAAAGCTCCCCTCTCCTGATGGCCACTCACAGCTAACATTCCCAGGGCAAACTGGACAGGACAGGGTGGTGGGTGAGCCCGGAGACGGGGTGCATGGGTGGGAAAACCAGGGCCCCACAACCTACCTTTTCAGGCTCTTGGAAAAAAACTTAATGTGAGGGGCAGACTGGCTGGAACTAGAACTGAAACTGAAACTGAAACCACGCAGGACCTAGGGCATCCCTGCTGGCCAGCTGCCCTCACAACCACGCTGCTCCCCCTCCACTCCATCCTCCTGGGGGCCCCAGAGGGACACACCCCAATGCAGTGCTCGCCTTCTTTCTGGAGGCAGGGAGTGGGCTTGACCCACCTGCCTCCCTCTGTCCCCAGGGGCCACAGCCCCCTGCCACTTGGTGATGGTCACCTCCAGCCAAGCGATCTCAGTTTGTCCGTGTCATCCCCTCGCCACGACGTCCCAGCCCTATCTCCCTGAGCAGGGGGACTCAGCTGGGTGCTGTCCCCTGCAGAGATGTCAGGTGGGACTGGCACAGTGACTAACCCAATTGTGCCAGGCAGAAACGGGAGGAAGTGTGGTGGTTCCGGTGCTGGGACCCCCACCCACCCAATCCAGTGTATTCAGAGTGGTAGGAAATGAAGCCCAGGAGCCTTGCAGTAGAGGAGTCTACAGGTCGAGGGCAGGGACTTCTGCTTGTCCCCCTCCTGTCCATGCAGCCCGCCTGGGTGGAGAGTGCGGCCAGGGCAGCCACACACCCAGACCGGAGGTGAACCCTAGGACCACAGCCTGGAATGTGTGTATGTTGGTCATGTATTGTTTTTAATTGAAGACAAGACTGTAAAAGGAAGATGGGGATCCCATGCTCCCCTCCGCTGGCCCCAAGCATCCAATTCCCTTCCCTACAGGCAATGCACTCAGTGCCTTGGTATTCCCAAGGAACTCCTCGGAGCACACCAGGAGTCTCCACCGTATCCATGGAAATGCCCGCTCTCTTTTAGTGCAATTTTCAAGAATTTTTGGAGTACTTTCATATCCTCTTTAGTGAGTTTTATTAAATCTTCTGTAGAAGAATATTTGTAACATACGTATAAGATATAAGAAACAATAGAACATGTATGTACCAACCACCTGGCTGATGAAATAGAAGTGACTCTCGGCCAGCGCCGTGGCTCAATAGGCTAATCCTCCGCCTGCGGCACCGGCACACCAGGTTCTAGTCCCGGTCGGGGCGCCGGATTCTGTCCCGGTTGCCCCTCTTCCAGTCCGGGACTGCAGTGGAGGATGGCCCAAGTCCTTGGGCCCTGCACCTGCATGGGAGACCAGGAGAAGCACTTGGCTCCTGGCTTCGGATCAGGGCGGTGCGCCGGTTGCAGCAGCCATTGGGGGGTGAACCAACCGAAAAAGGAAGACCTTTCTCTCTGTCTCTCTCACTGTCCACTCTGCCTGTCAAAAAAAAAAAAAAAAGTGACTCTTATCTTCTTTAAAATTTATTTATATCTTTACTTGAAAAGTCAAACAGAAACAGAGGGAGAGACAGAGAAATCTTCCATCTACTGGTTTACTACCCAAATGATCCCACAGCCAGGGCTGGACCAGGTTGAAGCCAAGGGCCAGAAACTCCATCCCAGTTTCCCACATGGGTAGTAGTAGCCCAAGTGCTTGGGCCATCCTCTGCTGCCTTCCCAGGCACACCAGCGGAAGCTGGATGGCAAGTGGAGCTGATATGGGATGCCGGCATCACAAGCAGCAGTTTAATCTGCTGTACCAGGCTCCAGACCTGAAAAAGATCAACATCTCACAAAAGCCCTGTGTCACACAATGTTAACAGCAGCTGTGGTGATTCATGTGTCAATTCCACTGGGCCACGTAATCCCAGAGTAAATACTTCTGGGTGTGCCCGAAAGAAAGAACGAAGTTTTCCCCTGAGCTCTGCACTTGACTCAGTGGATCGACATTAACACAGACGGCACCGCCCAATGCGCTGAGGACCCGACCAGAGCAGAAGCCGAGGAAGGAGGCCTTGACCCCGTTTCCGCCTTGCTGCTTGAGCTGGAACTCTCACTTCTCTTTCTCTGGTTCTCAGGTGCTGAACTCAGACCTGCTGGGTCTCTGGCTTGCAGCGGGTAGATGGGGGGACTTCGAGGAATAAAGACAGAGATAGAAATGATAGAACTAGTTAAGTACATCTATACCTAGATGACAAGACAGATGCATAAATCAGATGATTGGACATAGACATACATACCTAGGTAAGATAGATACATGGATCAGATGATTAGACAGATATAATAGATGATCAGTACACAGATGATTGATAGATATCTGTCTTCAGAATGTTTATGGAAAATGTGTATTATGATAAACCCATACATGGATTTCAAGAATTTTGCACCAAAATGATTCATCTCTTTTTATTTGAAAGGCAGAGAAACAGAGACAAAGAAATGGAGATCTCCCATCAGCTGATTCACTCCCAAATTGCCCTCAACAGCCAGGGCTGCGCCAGGCCAAATCCAGGAGCCTGGAATTCAATCAGGTTTCCCCATGGGGGTGGCAAGGACCCCAAGTATCTGGGTCATCACCCACTGCCTCTCAGGTTGCAAATTATCAGGATGAGGCCTCTGTGTGTGGGACCCACAGCTGTCGGGCCGGAAGAACGATGACATCTCTCGACAAGAAACACCAGAGACAGGCCCGATGCACGTGTCCATTTATGAGCAATCAGGCACAGAGCTTTATGGGGGGGGGGAGGAAAAACCTGGGGTAGTAACAGCAATTCTATAGGGCAGAAGGGGCAGCGTGCCAAAGGACCCCTGACCTTATAGGTCACGTAGGCCACGCAGGTCCCCTGGGCTCCTTTGTGCAACCGGCCCACATGTGGAATGCGGGAGCTGCTTATCGGCTCTCTGTTTATCAATTGTAAAGGCACAGCCACAAGGCTTCCAACAGGAAGGCGGGTGGGAGAAACGGGCCTGGAGCTCCTGCCGCCTGCCAGCAGCCAGGCTGTGGGGTCCCGCCCAACCTCCCACATGGGCACGGCAGGCAGTCCCAAAGGATCACCCACATCAGGAAGAGGGAATCAGAAGCAGAACTAGGCCTTGAACTCAAGCTCCAATATTGGATACAGGTGTCCCAAGTAGTGGCTTAATCATTGTGTCAAACATCCGTCCCCTACTTATCTTATAATTTCATTTTTCCAGGAACTTTTCAAAGTTCCTTCATGTGTGTGAATCTGTGTGTATATATATGTATGTAACTCAGGGTGTATAAAAAGAACAAAATTCTGGGGCCTGTGCTGTGGCGCAGCGGGTTAATGCCCTGGCCTGAAGCGCTGGCATCCCATATGGGTGCCGGTTTGAGATCCGGCTGCTCCACTTCCAATCAAGCTCTTGCTATGGCCTGGGAAAGCAGTGGAGGATGGCCCAAGTGTTTGGGCCCCTACACACGCGTGGGAGACCCAGAAGAGGATACTGGCTCCTGGCTTCGGATTGGCTCAGCTCCTGCCATTGCGGCCAATTGGGGATTGAACCAGTGGACGGAAGACTTTTCTCTCTGTCTCCCTTTCTCTCTGTATCCCACTCTCACTGTCTGTAACTCTGCCTCTCAAATAAGTAAATATAAATA
The DNA here is from genome assembly GCF_051225735.1 of Oryctolagus cuniculus. Classification (NCBI taxonomy): domain Eukaryota; kingdom Metazoa; phylum Chordata; class Mammalia; order Lagomorpha; family Leporidae; genus Oryctolagus; species Oryctolagus cuniculus. Next base: position 7,513,995 of record NC_142867.1, on the reverse strand, counting down.
AAAATAAAAGGGGGGAGGGGGCTGGCGCTGTGGCATAGCGGGTAAAGCCGCCTGTAGTGCTGGCATCCCATATGGGCACCGGTTCAGTCCCGGCTGCTCCACTTCTGATCCAGCTCTCTGCTATGGCCTGGGAAAGCAGTAGAAGATGGTCCAATTCCTTGGGCCCCTGCACCCACGTGGGAGACCCGTAGGAGGCTCCTGGCTTCAGATCAGCACAGCTCCGGCTGTTGCAGCCATCTGGGGAGTGAACCATCAGATGGAAGATATCTCTCTCTCTCCTCTCTCTCTCTCTCTCTCTCCGCCTCTCCTTAATCTGTGTAACTCTGACTTTCAAGTAAATAAATAAATATTTTAAAAAAAAAGAAAAAAGAAAAAAATTAGGGAGGGGACTGAGCAGCCCCTTGGCTGACATCCTAAGGGCTGCCTCTGTGGTCTGTTCAACGGAGACCAGGAGGAAGAGGAGCGAGCTAGGCAGCGGGATAGGTGGCAGGCCAACAGCTGCTTTAGGCAATGAACTGCCAACAAGGAGACCCAGCAAGATCAGTCTACGTCCAGATGGCACCTGCTTCTGATGTGGAAAGCCAGGGCTCTGGGCAAAAAAAAAAAAAAAAAAGCTGGCTTCCCAACAGCCCTGACAGCTCTGCCAAAAGCCAGGACACTGGAAATGGAACTGCCTGGGGTCAAAGGACTTCCCAGGTCAAACCACAGTCCCTGTTGGCCTAAGAAAGCCCTTCCCGCCACCTGGTTTCCATAGTAACCACTGCTAGGCGGGGCACCTGAGGTCAGTGACACTGCAGACAGGACCTGTAAAGTTCCTTTTAGAGACACTGTCTATTCTGTACTGATCTCCTGTTTGAGCCAGCCCTCCCCCCACCCCAGCCAGATAGCGGGAATCAGTGGGCATGCCTTCCCTAAGGAGGTTCACACTTCCCTTGTAATGACTCTTCCAGGACCCCACGTGAAGAGATACCTAGGTCTGGGCTTCACACATACTTGGCCAGGCCTTAGAGCCCACCTGATTGTTGTTAAGCCTAAAGTCCCCTCCTGTCAGTTCTTATTTGCCTTTAAGGGGGTTAACAGGGCACAAAGTAACAGCTAACTTGGACTGTTCTGCATAGGGTTTCAGAGTCAGCCTGCACCAATCTGGACAGGCCCTCCCTGAGGACTTAAAGGACCTATCTCTTGGAGGGGGTGCAAAAGTAATCCGGTATATAGGTGAGGTACTAGTCTGCTTCCCCCAGGACTCTGGTCCTGTGCATTAACTAACACCCTTACCTCCTTAGCAGAAAGTAGCTACCAGGCATCTTCTCCCACTGGGGAGAGAAGAGCAGCCCCAGAGAGGGCACAGGCCACGGAGCAGCTTCCTATCCTCACAATGCTACTGCAGCCCCCCCCCCCCCCGCCATTTCTCTCACAGGTTAGGGGTCCCTAGGGGAAATAGCAAGGCTGCTAAATAAGGCCTTCAAGAAGGAGCCAAAATGGGGCCCCCTCCTTTGGGGAAAAAACAAAATGCAGTTTCTGCCCAGTTAAAGACTGCCTAGATCTCCCATGGGGTGCAGGGCCCAAGTACTTGAGCCATCCTCCACTGCACTCCCGGGCCACAGCAGAGCCATTAGAGGGTGAACCAACAGCAAAGGAAGACCTTTCTCTCTGTCTCTCTCTCTCACTGTCCACTCTGCCTGTCAAAAAAAAAATAAAATAAAATAAAATAATAAAAAAAAAGACTGCCTAGAGCCCAGTCCTGGAGTTGCTAAATCTAATCCTTCAAAACAGGTCAGCCCTGGACTGCTAACTGCTGCCCAAGGGGGTGTCTGTGCCATGCTCCAAAAATGGGCTTTTTCTCTGGAAGACGGGGTGGTCAGTCCAACTGGACAGATACAAAAACCACATTCATCATTTCTTGGGTAAGGCCAGACAGCTCCAGGACCAGACTGGACAAGGCTGGTATCTGGCCAGTGTCCCTCATTGGCCCTGTAGCTCCAACACCCTAACTGCTTCTCTTTGGATCATATGTTTTAATGCTTTGTTCGTTTTGTTTCAAACAGGATACAATTTGCCCAGCTTCAGGTGGCTGTGAGGCAGAGTTTCCAGGCTTTCCCACCAGAAGAGATGACCAGTCCTCTAGACCAGACAGGACGCTGTTGTCCAAGGCCACCCTCAAACACCATAGGAAAGATAGCAAGATAAAAATACCCATAAGCAGCTCTATGCCCATAGGGCAGCCGGAAGAAATTGAGACCTTCGTCCATTCTATCCCCCATAACAGTATGGGTAACTTCTCCTGAGGGGGGAATGTAGGTAGGAAGTAGTCTATGGGTGTAAGAGGGGCCTAAGGAAAACAAGGTACCTTGGAGAGGAAAGGAACGCATCGGACTTTATCAGCCTCAGAAGCACAGTGGTATTTTAACTACAAGGTCCTCCCACACCCTGATAACTCTGGGAGTGACTCCAGCCTTTTTCCCAAAGAAAGCCCCCAGGAAAGTCCTCTAACTGCATCAAATGAGTTACCCAGACTGATAACTTAACCGGACAATAAAACCTTCACAGTCTCCTCCCAGGGAAGTCACCCTAGGGGAATCTCTGCCCTGTGCCTGGTGAGCTAACCTGGGTAATAAAACCTTGGGACACGGGGCCAGCGCAGTGGTTCACTTGGCTAATCCACTGCCTCGGCACGGGCATCCCATCTGGGATCCAGGTTCTAGTCCCAGTTGCCCCTCTTCCAGTCCAGCTCTCTGCTGTGGCCCGGGAGGGCAGTGGAGGATGGCCCAAGTGCTTGGGCCCTGCACCCCATGGGAGACCAGGAGAAGCACCTGGCTCCTGGCTTTGGATGGGCACAGCGCCAGCCATAGTGGCCATTTGGGGAGTGAACCAACAGAAGGAAGGCCTTTCTCTCTGTCTCTCTCTCTCTCTCTCTCTCTCACTGTCTATAACTCTACCTGACAAATGAAAAAAAAAAAAAAAAAAAAAAAAAAAAAAACCTTGGGACTCTGGGACTTGATTCACACTCAGCCAGCCTTGTGTACTGGAAGAGAAGGAGGAGGGGAAGGAAAGTCAAGGGGAGGTGGAGGGGACTGGACCCTGCTCCCTCATAAGCCGCAGTCTGAATACAGACCACACTCTCCGCTCTCAGCTCCCTGCTGAGTTGCCTGCCTGGCCTGCCAGGTGCGTTCTCTCCTTTAACCATGGGACCCTGCTTTCCCCAGTCTGAGTGACAGGGCACTCTCTCTCGGATTCTGTCTGGAGAGGTGCCCATCCGTTCTGACAGATACCCTACCCCATTAAACCTTACTACCTTGCTTCCCACTCCTCTCCGTCTCACGTCTGTATTCTTTCTTGAATGAAGACAAAAGCCTATTCCTCTCGCCTCCACTGACAGTAAGAGTTAGTACATGAAATCATCCCCATAACTTGGAACAATTAAACAAAGTCATAAGCAAAAAGAGCTTAAAGGACCTGACTAGAAAACTGACAAGAGAGGGGCTGGCACTGTGGCGTAGCGGGTTAAAGCCTGGCCTGAAATGCCGGCATCCCATACGGGCGCTGGTTCAAGACCCGGCTGCTCCACTTCCAATCCAGCTCTCTGCTATGGCCTGGGAAAGCAGTAGAAGATGGCCCAAGTGCTTGGGCCCCTGCACCCACTTGGGAGACCCGGAGGAGGCTCCTGGCTCCTGACTTCGAATCAGCACAACTCCAGCCATTGCAGCCATCTGGGGAGTGAACCAGCGGATTCTCTCTCTCTCTCTCTCTCTCTCACTCTCTCTCTCTCTCTCTCTCTCTGCTTCTCCTCTCTTTCTGTGTAACTCTGACTTTCAAGTAAACAGTTAGGCAAATCTTTAAAAATAAATAAAAAGTAAAAGAAAGAAAATTGACAAGAGAGTAATCAACTAAACAGAAACCATTAAAAGGAGATGCTGTCAAACTGTTGAAATCCTTACTTAAGGTATACTAAGCTGATCTTCTGTATATTAAGATAATCGAAAATGAATCTTGATGTGAATGGAAGGGGAGAGGGAGTGGGAAAGGGGAGGGTTGTGGGTGGGAGGGACGGTATGGGGGGGGAAGCCATTGTAACCCATGAGTCGTACTTTGGAAATTTATATTCATTAAATAAAAGATAAAAAAAAAAAAAGGAGATGCTGTCATTTTTACAAAAACAGATTTTAAACCTTAAGAACCATATTGCGTTAGGTGTTTACTAACATAGCAATATATATATATATTCAAAAATTTCACTGCTTTAACAGATCAGATTTTAATTTTATGTTAGTTTATCTTTGATAATAATGCTCAATCTTTAGAAATGCATATAAATAAATTTATTTTAATCTCAACCAAACTAATCTCACACCAGATTTATTTTCCACAAGCTTTGTATAGCCTTCTTATATTCCCTCAGTGATTTATCCTATGTAGTTTCTCTGTCTTCTTATAAAACATCAGTTGTTTTACTCTAGGAGAGATATCTTTGTGACCAATGTCTTTTTTAATCCAAATTTCTTTTTCTTTTCAAGCTTTCTACCAAGAACACATTCTCATGCTTGCAGCTTTCTTTTTTGTTGTTTATTTTTCCCCATCTGTTGATTTTTTACATTTACATCCTGAAATAATCCTTGAAAAAAAATCTCTAAATTCAGAAAAAAATTTTCAACATAAAAGAGCAATTCAAATTCCAACCAGAGTTACTTTCAAGCAGACTTGAATTATTTGTCACCATAGAAAATTTATTAAAACCAGGGCCAGGCCGGTGCCGTGGCTCACTAGGCTAATCCTCCACCTGCGCCACCGGCACTCTGGGTTCTAGTCCCAGTTGGGGCGCTGGTTCTGTCCCGGTTGCTCCTCTTCCAGTCCAGCTCTCTGCTGTGGCCCAGAAAGGCAGTGGAGGATGGCCCAAGTGCTTGGGCCCTGCGCCCGCACGGGAGACCAGGAAGAAGTACCTGGTTCCTGGCTTCAGATCACCGCAGCACACCAGCCGTAGCGGCCCTTTGGGGGTTGAACCAATGAAAGAAAGACCTTTCTCTATGACACTCTCTCTCACTAACTCTGCCTGTTGAAAAAAAAAAAAAAAAAAAAAAAAACCAGGGCCAGTGATGTGGCCCAGCAACTAAAGCTGCCACCTGCAGTGCCAGCATCCCATATGGACACCAGTTTGGGTCCCAGCTGTTCCTCTTCTGATCCACTTCTCTTCTGTAGCCTGGGAAAACAGTAGAAGATGGCCCAAATCCTTGGGCCTCTGCACCCACATGGAAGACCTGGAAGAAGCTCCTGGCTCCTGGCTTCAGATTGGCCTAGCTCTGGCCTTTGCAGCCATCTGGGGAGTGAACCAACAGATGGAAGACCTTCTCTCTTCTCTCTCTCTCTCTCTCTCTCTATCTGCCTCTCTGTAACTCTGCCTTTCAAATAAATAAATTAAAAAAAAAAAAAGAAAATTTATGAAAACCTGAGTGTTGACACCAGTGTTGTGGTATAGCAGGTGAAGCCGCTGCCTGTGGCACCCCTATCACATACGGGTGCCAGTGTGAGTCCCAGCTGCTCCACTTCCAATCCACCCCCTGCTAATGGCCTGGGGAAAGCAGCAGAAGATGGCCCGAGTGCTTGGGCCCTGCCACCTACAGGTCCTAAATGGGGGACCTAGATGAGGATCCTGGCTCCTGGCTTCATCCTGGCACAGCCCTGGCCATTGCAGCCACATGCAGAGTGAAGCAGCAGATGAAAGCTCGCTCGCTCTCTCTCTCTCTCTCTCTCCCTCCCTCTGTGTGTGTGTGTGTGTGTGTGTGTCCTCTCTCTCTGTAACTCCAACTTTCAAACAAATAAATGCTTAAGCCAGCGCCGCGGCTCACTAGGCTAATCCTCCGCCTTGCGGCGCCGGCACACCGGGTTCTAGTCCCGGTCGGGGCGCCGGATTCTGTCCCGGTTGCCCCTCTTCCAGACCAGCTCTCTGCTGTGGCCAGGGAGTGCAGTGGAGGATGGCCCAAGTCCTTGGGCCCTGCACCCCATGGGAGACCAAGAGAAGCACCTGGCTCCTGCCATCGGATCAGTTGGGTGCGCCGGCCGCTGCGGCCATTGGAGGGTGAACCAACGGCAAAGGAAGACCTTTCTCTCTGTCTCTCTCTCTCACTGTCCACTATGCCTGTCAAAAAAAATAAATAAATAAAAAATAAATGCTTAAAAAAGAAAGCAAGCAAGCTTAAATGTTAATAAACCCCAATATTCTCTTTTTCAGAGAATTTAAGGTGCTAAGAGTATTTGTGGGGAATAAGCCCACCTGAGACCACCCACCCACCAAAGGATGGACTCAGAAACAGGAAGGAAGCAGAAAGCAAGGTGTTTATTCCCACCCCTCTAGAGCGCATGAGCAGTCGGTGGAAGCAGGCAGGGCTCTCAGAAGTTTAGTTCCTTTTATATCTGTCATGCAAAGTTTCCTCCCCCAGTTTGAGCCACTTTGGGAAACACAATCTAAACTCACACAACAATGCAAGGGGGTGGGGAGGTGAAGCGGTGGAGTGGTGCGGGGCAGGTAAGGCAGGGGAGGGGAGGTTACACTGCTGAGATTGATGGGAGGTCAGACCTTAGCCTACTTGTGAGTGAGGGACGCAGCAGCCTTGGAAGCACACCTTACAAGCAGCCCAGTATTCCACCCTACAAAGTTCTGCCCGTACCCCAGTAGCTCCGTAGGTGGTCCCAGCCTTCCCCCAGGGGATGGCTTCTGCCCTGTGCCAGGTGGGGCTACCCAGTGTGGTAACACTAGGTGGGAAAACCTTGGGAGGATGTTACCTCATTCCTACACAGCGAATCCTTTGTGCGGCAGGAGGGAGAGGACAGAAGAAGAAACGGAAGGAAGAAAGGGACCCCATTCCCTAGAAACCACAGTCAAACGTGAGCCAGGCGTCCTCTCCCAGATCCTGCCCACAGAGAGGCCCATCCATCCGGAGGAGGCCCCACCCCACAAACCTCGCCCTCTTGCTCATCACCACTCTCACGTCTAAATTCTTTCTTGCGACAAAGACAAAAGCCTAAGCTAAGTTCTTAGGAAAACACACTATTCGTTCACTTCCAACATATTTGTATTTAGAGACATTTATCTCAATCAGCTTCTACTTAGCATCTGTACCAGATGACTTAAAGAACTGAGATATTGGGCAAGCACAGTTATTTTAAAGTTATTTTAAAGCGTTTTTTGTCTAAAGGCTGGTTCACTGTGTTCAATAAGAGAACACGAGGAATGCTGTACGTTTAACTGAATTATTTGTTCTTAGGTCAAAGTCATACTTTTATGATTTTACATAACTGATAAGGGAAAACATCACATCCCCTTGGCATGGGATAAGGTGGCTTAGCTGAGCTGGAGGCCACAAACCATGAGGCCCTGGACCACGGAATTCTACTTGTTCATCGAAATGAATGCCCCCTTTCCCAGAGTGCTTTGTGGTCATCTGGGCTCGGGGGAGAAGTCTCCTGGTAAACACGTACCTGAAGCGCCGCGTGGCACTTTTTGGAGGTACCGTCAGACTCCCGGATGAGCGTGTTACCTACAAAGGAGGCGCTGGAAGGTGCTCCCGCCCTCTTTCTTCAGACCAAGACTCAGGAGGTGCTGAGCTGCTGCCACCCTCTGCTTCCCTTCCCCCAGCCCCTCGCCCCTCTGGCCCACTGCCCTCCTCAACTACCCCACGTGCGTGTGCGCGTGCGCTTTCTCACCTTTTGAATGACTACCACTCTGTGCACCACAGCTGTACCTGTGCTTAGAATGCTAAGCAGAAGGCAAGGACCTAGATCAAAATAGAACCCTGCCTCTCCCACATCACCCTGACCAGCAAACGCTGGCACTAACATATGCTAACAACTTGGAAAACGTCTTTATCTCTGTTCAAAAAAAAATGTAAGGGAGCCAGCACTGTAGTATGGTGGGTAAAGCCACCACCTACATCCCCTATGGGCACTGATTTGGGTCCTGGCTGCTCCACTTCGGATCCAGCTAATGGCCTGAGAGAAGCAGCAGAGCTTGGCACAAGTGCTTAGGCCCCTGCCACTCACGTGGGAGACCCCGATGAAGCTTCTGCCTCTGGCTTCAGTCTGTTCCAACCCAGGCCATTGCAATCATCTGGAGGGTGACCCAGCAGATGGAAGATTTCTCTCTCTCTCTCTCTCTCTCTCTCTCTTTCTCTCTCCATCTCTGTAACTCTTTCAAATGAATAAATCTTTTTAAAAAAATTTAAAGCAAATCAAAGAGCCACAGAAGCCACATAAGGCATTTGGATTAACATAATTTTTCTGAACCACTCTCAGTATTGGCTCACTTTGCATACATAGAACTCACTGCCATTTCTTTCCCTAAAACACTCTAGCTGGAAAATGGGAACATAAACCAGAGATCTGTTACGTGGCCACTTCTCACTTATCTCAGGGTGTACTGAGGTATAGGGGTGTTAGAGTAAAGCATCATTGTTGTCTTTCATAGGCTTAAATTAAAATTTAATTTTGCAAAATACACCTAAAGGTTGTGTCAATTGAACTCTGACCACCCATTGATATTTTGGCCAGACCCTTTGAACCCAATTACAAGACAAGTTTGGCAAGTTACAAAGCAAATTTTTTTATGAAGAGGCAGAGTCTCTTTCCTTTTCCCTGGAATATTTTTTTGTAAAGATTTACTTATTTATTTGAAATTCAGAGTTACACAGAGAGAGAAGGAGAGGCAGAAAGAGAGAGAGAGAGGTCCTCCATCCGCTGATTCGCTCCCCAATTGGCTGCAACGGGCAGAGCTGTGCCGATCCAAAGCCAGGAGCCAGGAGCTTCCTCCGGGTCTTCCCATGCGGGTGCAGGAGCCCAAGGACTTGGGCCATCCTCCACTGCTTTCCAAGGCCATAGCAGAGAGCTGGATTGGAAGTGGAGCAGCTGGGTCTCGAATTGGCGCCCATATGGGATGCTGGCACTGCAGGTGGCAGCTTTACCCGCTACGCCACAGCGCTGGCCCCTATACTGGATCTTTAAGTTGGGAATGATAACATATGCTGACAGAGCCTGGAGATGGAGGCTGGGTAAGGCTGGGCTTACTTCTGGCCCAGGGCCTTTTTTGTAAGGCTTGGCAATGGAAAGCACAGTTTCCAAGGACGGATCCCAGCAGGGAGGTGATGGAGGTTTTGTACTGCCCACTGGGGAGAGGAAGGCGCCCCAGTTCTGCTCCCTTGGACTGAAGCGGGCTAAGGCAGCCCTTGGCCATCCCCCTCCCTTACTCCCCAATCCTGAGCCTGCCAAGGGCCCCAGCCAGTCGGCCCCAGTGGGCATCCGCCTGACCTTAAGCCAGATGTTACAGGCCTGCATTGGGAAGTAAGCCTCGGCCCGAGCCCCTTCCGTCAGCCCCAGCTTTTCCCCCAGCCACTCACCCCCAGACCCCTGTTCTGGAAGGAGATCAGAGATGACAGGAGGAAGGAGAAAACGGGGGTGACCGCCTTCTCACACTCACCCGTCATGCAGTCAAGGGAACGTGGCAGCCATGGCCCCAAGATGTTCCAGCTGAGAGTGAACCCCAGGAATCTGGATCGGCGGCCAGGTCAGAGGCCGATGCGCAAAGAAGGTGATTTTTAGCCACATTTTATTGAAGTGGACAGAGACAGCTCGGGCCGCTGTGGCTCAGCGAGAGGAAGCTTCTGAACCAGAAAGGCCGTATTGCAAAGAGCGGAGGAGAGGTTCCCGGGAAAGCTGCCCGAAGGGGCTTTCCTCCCCCAGAAAAAAGCCCTGGGGAGGAAGTGAGCCGTGGGGTTTACTCTCGCTGGAAATTTGCATAAATTCTGTGTGTGTGTGTGTGTGCGCGCACATGCACTAGAACAAGGCATAAAGACATCCTCCTGTATTTGCTTACAGAACTGTGTATTTTTATCTTGCACAGGTTAAGTCTGGAAGCCTTCCCCAGCCTGGCATTTCCTGTGCAAAGTCCCTGTGGTTCTGCCATCGTCTGATAGTATTTTTGGGATACAGCTCAGCCAACAATGGCCACAGACCAAAACCAGCCTCTTCCCTCGTTGTGAGCAGCCCCGTTCAGAATAGTCTGTGCATGTTCAATGGCTGAGAAAGAGAAAATTAAGAATTGATGACCCATGGAAAGTATACAAAATTCACATCTCCGTGTATGTAGGTGGTTTTTTTTTTGGTGTTTTTTTGTTTTTGTTTTTGTTTTTGTTTTGGCAGGCAGAGTGGACAGTGAGAGAGAGAGACAGAGAGAAAGGTCTTCCTTTACCTTTGGTTCACCCTCCAATGGCACCTTCGGCTGGTGCATCGCACTGATCCGATGGCAGGAGCCAGGTGCTTCTCCTGGTCTCCCATGGGGTGCAGGGCCCAAGCACTTGGGCCATCCTCCACTGCCTTCCCGGGCCACAGCAGAGAGCTGGTCTGGAAGAGGGGCAACCAGGAAAGAATCCAGTGCCCCGACCGGGACTAGAACCCGGTGTGCCGGCGCCGCTAGGCGGAGGATTAGCCTAGTGAGCCGCGGCGCCAGCCCCGTGTATGTAGTTTTATCACTGCAAGGACACGACCACCTGTTCACTTCCTGTCCATGGCTGCTTTTATGATGCTACAGCAGAACCGAGTAATGGCCTCAGACACAAAGAGGCCCCCAAAATCTAACATTTCTATGACCCAGCCAGTCCCTGAAGAGTTCACTCTTGCCCCACTGATCTGAGTGCCACGTGTGCTGTAAACTGTGGTTTCACTTATGGGTGGTTCTGTTTTGGAAATTCTACTCCGTTCCAAAGGTCAGTTTCATTATTGCTGCATCAAAAACACACCACCTTGGTTGGGGCAGACACTTAAAATGCTGCTTGGGAGCCCTGCAGCCATATTGGTTTGAGTTTTGGCTCTGCTTCTGATCCGCATTCCTGCTAATGCAGACCCTGGGAAGGCAGTGGAAGAGGGCCAAAGTGCTTGGGTCTCTGCCACCCAGATGGAATTCCTGTCCTGGCTTCAGCTTGGCCCAGCCCTGGCTGCTGTAGGCATTTAGGGAGTGAACCAGAAGATGGAAAGTCTCTCTCTCTCTCTCTCTCTCTCTCTCTGCTTTTCAAATAAAACAAAAAGAAATTTTGTACTTTGAAAATACACCACCTTGATCATGACAGTAATTTGCAATCAGCTTCACTATTTGGTGGACAAGGCTGCTTGCTCGGTGTCCCTTCTCTCTTCGTGACATAGCTGACCCTGTCTGGACTTCTCCATGCTCATTTTAGAATAATCTGGTTGCCAACTCCAGGGAAGACCCTGCTGGGATTTGGTCGGCAATCTCATTGAATCTCTGGATGAGCTTAGAAAGAAACTGACATATTTATACTACTGAGGCTTTCTATCCGTGAGTAACATGTCTCTCTCCTTCTATAAGGTTCTTCAATGTACCCCAATAGCTCCTCTGGAATGGACTCACTCGTCTGTAGCTTGAAACTTACTTATAAGCTCACCTAGAAAACCACCCCTGGCCTAATGGTAGAGCTAGAAATGTGCCAGGGGATTCCAGTTCAATCCCATCAAGGTGGCATGTACCAGGGCCATCTTACTTGTGAAAGTGACCAGTTTAAGTTCATAATTGATCAAAAAGACAGGATTAAGTGTCAAAGGGATTACATAAATAAGACCAGTGTTGGCAAATAATAATTTATCAAATTAAAAAGGAGAGAATGATCCTACATGGGAAGCAGGATACATAGCAGACTCATAGAATGGCAAATGCCCTAAACAGCACTCTGGCCTCAGAATCAGCCCTTAAGGCATTCAGATCTGGCTAAAAACCCCATGAGAGTTTCACAGGCATGGAAAGCCAAGACATTGTGGCAAAAAAAAAAAAAATCTAAATGAAAGATCTCTGTGAATGAGATCCCAGTGGAAAGAACGGGCCATCAAAGAAGGAGCTACCTTTTTCTGAAGGGAGGAGAGAACCAATTTGAATATGACCTTGTCTAAACAAAATCAGAGTTGGTGAACTCAAGAGGCTTCCATAGGCTTGGCAGCTCATGACAAGAGCCCCAGGTGATTACTGACATCATAAATAAGAGTGTCAATTATTAAATCAACAACGGGAGTCACTGTGCACCTGCTCCCCGTGTAGGACCTCTGTCCTTAATGAGTTGTACTATGCAAATTAATGGTAAAACTACTACCCAAACAGTACTCTAACCTTTGTGTGTCTTTGTGGGTGCAGTCTGTTGAAATCTTTACTTAGTATATACTAAGTTGATCTTCTGTATATAAAGATAATTGAAAATGAATCTTGATGAAGAATGGGATGGGAGAGGGAAAAGCCACCATAATTCAAAAGTTGTACTTTGGGGGCCATTGCAGTGGCTCACTTGGTTAATCCTCCGCCTGCAGCGCCAGTGTCCCATATGGGCGTGGGGTTCTAGTCCCAGTTGCTCCTCTTCCAGTCCAGCTCTCTACTGTGGCCCAGGAAGGCAGTGGAGGATGGCCCAAGTGCTTGGGCCCTGCACTTGCATGGGAGACCAGCAGGAAGCACCTGGCTCCTGGCTTTAGATCGGCGCAGCGCGCCAGCTTTAGCAGCCATTTGGGGGTTGAACCAGCAGAAGGAAGACCTTTCTCTCTGTCTCTCTCTCTCTCACTGTCTAACTCTGCCCGTCAAATTAAAAAAAAAAAAGTTGCACTTTGGAAATTTTATTTATTAAATAAAAGTTAAGAAAAATAAATAAATAAAAAGATTGACTAAAAAAAAGGAGCCAGTGCCATGGCGCAGTAGGTTAATCCTCCACCTGCGGCACCAGCATCCCATATGGGCGCCAGTTCTAGTCCCGGCTGCCCCTCCTCCAATCCAGCTCTCTGCTGTGGCCTGGGAAAGCAGTAGAAGATGGCCCAAGTCCTTGGGCCCCTGCACCCACGTGGGAGACCAGGAAGAAGCACCTGGCCCCTGGCTTCGGATCGGCGTAGCTCCGGCCATTGCAGCCATCTGGGAAGTGAACCAATGGAAGGAAGACCTTTCTCTCTGTCTCTCCCTCTCATTGTCTGTAACACTACCTCTCAAATAAATAAATAAAATCTTTTTTGATAATAAAATAAAATAAAATAACCACCTGGCCATGCTACTTCTTTGTGGATAAATTTTTTTAACTTCCAATATAATTCCTAGAAGTTATAGGCCTGCTTAGATTTTTTTATTTACTTTGGGTTCAATATTGCAAATATTTTTCATAAAGTGTCAATTCATCAAGACTTTGCAATTTTTTGTCATAAAGTTTTTATTAATCTTTCTCATTGCTTGCTTCATCTCCTTATCATCTGTAGTTCTGAAGTAGGCAGGCATATAGGTTAAAATTGATCAGATTTGTGAACTGGAAGACCACGCCCCTGTGTGACCTCATGCCCCTACCTGATGCCTTTGCCACGGCCCTGTGTGGCCTCATTCCCCTACCTGGCCACACCTGGGTGCCCACCAGCCAATCAGGTTAATTGACCACTCCCCTTTGGAAGTGGGTTAAAAGCTGGGCCACGGTGTGGCCCGGCCAGCTCTGTTTCCCTGGCCTCGTGCTAGGAAGGGGGCTTGCTGTAGCCCCGCGCCTCCAGGGCCCATGGCCTTCGGGCCATGTGCTCTAGGCTTCCTGGCCTAGATGCTCTTCCACGTGGCTGGTTCCTGGTGCTTGGTATGAACCCCTATTCACCTCTCTCCCCTAAATAAAGCTCTCACTCTCCTACGCATCTTTCTTACTAAATAAAAGCTTAAAACGTACCGTGCTGCCTCGTTTATCTGTGCCGGTATTTAGAATTCTTCTCTAAATATTAGGCAAAACCCTCTCGGGCTTATGAATATCGGGGATTTAGTAATAAGCCCGTGGTGAAATCGTAAGGCACCCTAAATTCCGGTAGCACATGTGGCACCCCGGATAGCATTTCTATGGAACTTTAAGGGGACACATTTCAGTGTAAACTTTAGGGGGTCTTCTCCGATTTCAGTTCTGCCTCCTTTCTTTACTCCAGAAGGGTTTTCTTGGGGGTTCTCTCTTATATATACCCATTTTGCTTCATCTGATTTGCTCATATCTTTTTATTTTTTTCCTTCTATTTTTCTTTTTTTTTTTTTTTTTATTTGACAGGTAGAGTTACAGTGAGAGAGAGAGACAGAGAGAAAGGTCTCCCTTCCATTGGTTTACTCCCCAAATGGCCACCACAGCCGGTGCTGCGCGGATCTGAAGCCAGGAGCCAGGAGCCAGGTACTTCTCCTGGTCTCCCATGCAGGTGCAGGGCCCAAGCACTTGAGCCATCCTCCTCTGCACTCCCAGGCCACAGCAGAGAGCTGGACTGGAAGAGGAGCAACCGGGACTAGAACCCAGCACCCATATGGGACACCGGCACTGTAGGCAGAGAATTAACCTAGTGAGCCACGGCGCCAGCCCCCTCTATTTTTCTTCTTTAAATATTTCTTTTTATTTATTTGTAAGGCAGAGTGAGCAAGAGAGAGAATCTTCCATTTGCTGATTCACGCCTCAAATGCCTGCAGCAGCCAAGGCTGGGCCAAGCTGAAGCCAGGAACCCATCAATGGCAGGGACCCAAGTCCTCTGACCCATCCCCTGCTGCCTTTCAGGCACACCCTCAGGAAGCTGGATGGGACATGAGGAGCCAGAACTTGAACCAGCATTCTGCTAAGGGGTGCAGGCATCCCAAGGGGCAGATGAACCTGCAGCACCATAACACTTGCCCCTCTCCTTTTCTAGCTTCTTAAAGTGGATGCTTGGGAGCTAGCACTGTGGTGTAGCAGGTAGAGCCACCACCCAAAACACTGGCATCCCATCTGGGCTCCAGTTTGTGTCCTGGCTGCTCCACTTCGGATCCAGCTCCCTGCTAACGTGCAGGGAAAGCAGTGGAAGACGGCCAAGGGCTTGGGCCCCTGCACCATGTGGGAGGCCCAGGGGAGGTTTTTGGCTCCTAGCTTCAGGCCAGCCCAACTCTGGCCATTGTAGCCATTCAGGGAGTGAACCAGTGGATGGAAGACCTGTGTGTGTGTGTGTGTGTGTGTGTGCACGCGCGTGTCTCCGTGTCTCCTTCTCTCTCTCTCTGTAACCTTGTCTTTCAAATAAATAATCTTTTTTAAAAAAAATCGGATGATTAACTCACTAATTTGGACTTTTTCCTTTCTTAATTTAAGGGTTTATGCTACAGTTTTTTTTCTGAGCATCCCTTCAGCTGCTCAGTCCAAATATTTACATCTGCTTTTTTTGTCGTCATTCAGTTCTAAATATTATGTAATTTTCATTACGCTTGCTTCCTCGTCTTCTTGCTAGATGAGTTGTCTCGCAGCACAATCTAACATTTCTGAAAGTATCGAGGTTTTCTAGCTGCCTGCTACAGGATTCCTAACGTAACCGCGCTGGGGTTAGAGACGATGACCTTTTTGTTACTGATGCCCTGAAATCTGTTGAGACTGTGTGAGGCCCAGGATGTAGTCCCTCTTCATAAATGCACGATGGCCAGCGCCGCGGCTCACTAGGCTAATCCTCTGCCTAGCGGCGCCGGCACACCAGGTTCTAGTCCCAGTCGGGGCACCAGATTATGTCCCGGTTGCCCCTCTTCCAGGCCAGCTCTCTGCTGTGGCCCGGGAAGGCAGTGGAGAATGGCCCAAGTGCTTGGGCCCTGCACCCCATGGGAGACCAGGAGAAGTACCTGGCTCCTGGCTTCGGATCAGCGAGGTGCGCCGGCCGCAGGTGCCATTGGAGGGTGAACCAATGGTAAAGGAAGACCTTTCTCCCTGTCTCTCTCACTGTCCACTCTGCCTGTCAAAAAAATAAATAAATAAATAAATAAATAAAAATAAATGCACGACTGTGGGTGGTTGAAAAGAATCTTTGTGTTCCGCTATTATATATGTCCATGAAATTCATTTGTCAAGAAGGGTTTTGGTTTGGATGTTGAAGTCCCCCGAGTCCCCCATGTGTTAAAGGCTTGCTTGGTCCCCAGGGTGGCGCTCTTGGGAGGTGGTGGAACCTTTACAGGTGAGGCCTAGTGGGAGATCCTCAAGTCGTTGATGGTGTGCTCCCAGCAGAGTGGGGTGGGGGTAGGGCAATCTTCCTTCAAGGCTGTTAGGAAAAACCTAAGTTTCCGCCCACCCTCTCTGGACTTCCTGTGTTCCTGAATGACTGTGTTCCTCCCCCCCTCCCCCGCTCATGCTCCACACGGTCATTCTCTGTCACCACCAGACAGCCCAACCAATGGAGCCACCTGATACTGGCATTGAACCTCCACCACAGAGCTCAGTAACGCTTTCCTTTTAATAACGTTAGCTGTCTCAGCTGTTTCATTACAGCAACAGAAAGCTGACCGATATGGTTAAGTTTTTCAAATTTTCTGCATCTTAACTGACTTTTGTATTTCCTTGGTTCATCAGTTCCAAACAGAGGTGTGTTTAGGGGTCCAATTATGATGGTGTCTCCTTGCCAGTGGTAAACATTTTTATCTATTTTGGGACTGCCATTAGATGCAAATTTACAACTATTAGATATTTCCAGTGAGTTGAAATTTTTATCGGGAATTTTTATCCTCTTTGTCCAGTGATAATTTTTGCCTAAAGCCTGTATTTTCAGGTTTCAGTATACCAGCTTTCACTTGTTAATATTTGCCTAGCATATCTTAATATTTAATTGTTTAATAGTATTATTTGATGTATTGAAGTAG
The DNA here is from genome assembly GCF_051225735.1 of Oryctolagus cuniculus. Taxonomy (NCBI): domain Eukaryota; kingdom Metazoa; phylum Chordata; class Mammalia; order Lagomorpha; family Leporidae; genus Oryctolagus; species Oryctolagus cuniculus. The sequence goes on along the minus strand of NC_142867.1, from coordinate 7,497,353 downwards.
ACTCAACAGTGCTATTTTATTTAAACTTTCAAATTCAAATTTAGATATTATTAAAGATGTTTGCTTTAAAATTTTGACATACAGAAAGTACTAGAAAATCCAGTACAGGGCTGGCATTGTAGTGCAGTGGGTTAAACTGCTGCCTGCAATGCCAGAATCCATGTGGACACAGGTTCAAGTCCCAGATGCTCCTCCTGTCCAGATCCCTGTTAATGCACCTGGGAAAGCAGTGGAAGATGGCCCAAGTGCTTGCACCCCTGCACCCACATGGGAGACCCTAAAGAAGCTCCTGGCTCCTGGCTTTAGCCTGGCCCTGCCTTGGCCATTGTGGCCATTTGGGAAGTAAAACATCAGATAGAAGACCTTTCTCTCTCTCTCTTTCAAATAAATATAATAAATCTTAAAAAATGAAGAAAACCAGAAATAAAAAAAATAAAGAAAACCCAGTGCAATGATTAAACCCCCAAAACAATGTACCTCAATTTAAGATACTATTTTGCCATTTTTGCTTTATCTGCATCAATTTTTTTTATTTGACATATGGAGTTAGACAGTGAGAGAGAGAGAGAAAAGGTCTTCCTTCCATTGGTTTACTCCCCAAATGGCCACTACGGCCAGCGTGCTGCGCCGATCCGAAGCCAGGAGCCAGGTGCTTCCTCCTGGTCTCCCATGCGGGTGCAGGGCCCAAGCACTTGGGCCATCCTCCACTGCCCTCCCGGGCCACAGTAGAGAGCTGGACTGGAAGAGAAGCAACCGGGACTAGAATCCGGTGCCCATATGGGATGCCATCGCTGCATGTGGAGGATTAACCAAGTGAGCCACGGCACTGGCCCCCTTCATCAATATTTTTATCAGGACATCTTTTTACCTAAGTCTAACACCATTGTTATTAGGTTTCAATAAAATTAATAATTCCTCAATATTAATACTCCACTCGCACTCAAAATTTCCCAATTACCTCAAATCGCATTTATGATTTATAATTATATATATATTGCTTTTTATAATTTACACTTGTTTTTCATGTTGTTCTTCCGGCCTAACACTTTCCTGATCTAGGACAGTTTCCGTAAACCACCAGGTCTCCACCACACACTTTAAAGTCATCTGCCCAATCCCCATGGACAGCCCAGGCTTTCACTTCCGTCTTTGTGTCCTTGTACTTTAGGCATGTTGGCTGCGACCCACGTTCTCTGCAACAGTTTCTTAAGCCAGTGCCGAATCTGTCTTTTACTTTGTTATGGGGTCCATTTATTCTTACTGTGATTGCCAATGTATTTGGAATGAATTCCTCCATGTTGTTATTTCTACACGACACGTCCTGTGTGAAAATGTAATTTTCCTCCGGTGCTGTTTTTGTTTAATTGGACCAAGTGTTCTGTTTTTGCTTTCCCGGGTTGGTTTCTCTCATTCCTTCTTTCTCCGAAATTACTCTGGAGGTTTATTTACATTATTTGTGTCCCCTGCCCTAAGCCACCTGACAGTGCGTAACAGCCCCACCTCCCCTTGTGCCTGGCCCGTGTCCCTCAGGTCTGGGTGCCAAGAGCCAGCGTGGGAGCCACATCCACGGAACTGCAGGACAAAGGGGACCGCCCTGGAAGAAAGCTGCTGTGCTAACCCTGGGCCACGGCTAGGCACGGGTCACTCCTGCACTGGCTGAGGGCCAGGCCGGAAGGCGGCGCTGGCATGGCGCCCTTTGTACACCCCATTCAGGGCTCCAGTGGGCAGGAGGGGTCCCAGGCAGCAAGGACGGACCGAGGACTCATTCACAGCCAGGTAGGACATCGGCCTGGGGCAGCAACAGCGCCAAAGGAGAATTTCTAAGGAACTCATGGAAGTCCCCGGCAAAAAAAAAAAAAAAGGTCACTTAGATCCAGGCCCCGGGAGTGGGAGCAGCCACGGAAGCTGGTGCCTTGTCCCGACTGCCCCCGTGAGGGCTCAGTGGACATCAGAGGGCCAGCCGCACCCACTTCCCACTAAGGTCTGGTGCGCTCTTTGTACCATGTGACCCTGGGCCAATAGCCAGGTTCTGATTGGCTTAGGGAAGGTCACCTGATCAATGGCCGCCAGTGGGTAGGCGGAGCTATGTGGTGAGCTCAGCCAATCAGATTGTCTCTCGGGAACTTGGCGCCGGGAGCCGCTGGAACCCACAGGAAGATGGCGCTGAGCACCGGAAGATGACAGCAGGTGGGACAGGCCATGGCAGGAAGCGGGAGTCCGGAGGCGGCGGAAGGCACAGGGCAGAGCGGAGGAAGAGAAGGGCGGTTTAGCAAGCTCAGCGGAAGCTGGATCCCTCTGGGCTGAGGATTCTTTGTCATCCACTCACTCCTGAGAGCTGGCTGCCGCCCTGGGGCATGGTCGGGCACTTGTTCATCCTGGCCAGGAGCCCCGGGCAGGCTGATCGCATTGGGGGCTTCGCGTCAGGCCCCTCGCCTCGCCTGCTGCCTGCAAGCGTCCTGCCCTGGAGCAGCGCCCTTCCCTTGGGGTCGCTGCAGCTGGGCTCTGAGCGCCACCGCAGAGGGCCCGTCCCTCAGGGAAAGTGAGAGACGGGAAGGGCGGCCCCGGGTGCAGCCCAGCGGTCCCCCACCCACACAGACGTCACCCCAGACAGCTGTTGCTGCGTGTCCTCCAATAAACTTCTCCCCCTTGTGTGCTTTATTTTATTCTGGGAAAATAAGCCTCATTGTATAGTAGAATGTGATGCACAAACCAAGCTCCAAACTCTGTCAAAACAAGAACCAGCCCGCAACACCCCTCCTCCCGTGTATAAAGTCACTGCCGATACGACCGGCCCCGCAGCTTATTGCTTCTGTCGCTTGTTTCTTGAGAACATGACCCCGATCAGGCCCATGGCTGCCAAGCCCACTCCTGCCACGCCTGCAGCCATGACCACGTCTCTGACCTGCAACAGAGAAGAGGGCCGATGAGACGGGGGAGGAATCAGAACAGGCCACACACTCCGGGAGGACACTGCACACAGGGAGCCTTGCCCGCCCCTCTGCCTACCTGACCAAACTCAGGGGTCAGCCGGGAAGGGCAGGGCAGCGTGGGAAAAGAATTAGAAAAGGGAGCCATCCGGCCAGGAGTGTGGGTGGGTGGCCGTGAAAGGACAGAGAGAGGATGCCAGGTGATGGAGGGCCTGGCAGGCCACCGGGCAGCTTGAAGCAAGGGAGACATCAGGGAGGAAGTGTTACCAGGACTCAGGAACCTGTAGGCCCGTGGGAGCAAGCCCTTTCCCTATCTTGGGCATCAGTGCAGGCAAGGAGGTGCCCTCTGTGGGTTCCTTAAATGACTCAACGATGAAAAATAGTGATGTTAGACTTTGAGTTATTAGGATAACTGATTTATTTTGCTTTCAGTTTGTTTTGTTTTGTTTTTTTAAAGGTGTTGCAAAAGTAACAGTGAATTTCATGACAAAAGTGGAACACATCAACTGTTGCTCCCTCCTGGTACAAGTTAAGCCTCCACTTGGGATGCCGCCCATCTCAGAGCGCCAGTTCAAGTCCTGGCTACTCTGTCTCTGATCCAGCTTCCTGCTAGTGCACCTGGGAAGGAAACAGCGAAATGGCTCACATGCTTGGTGCTTGGACCCCTGCCACCTGCGCAGGAGACCCAGATGAAAGTCCTACCTCCTGGCTTCAGTCTGGCCCAGATCTGGCTGTTGCAGCCATTTGGGGAGTGAACCAGCAGTTGGAACATCCATCCTTCCTTCCTTCCTTCCTTCCTTCCTTCCTTCCTTCCTTCCTTCCTTCCTTCCTTCCTTCCTTCCTTCCTTCTTTTCTCTCTTTCTTCCTCTTTCTTTCTTCTTTCTTTCTTTCTCTTTCTTTCTCTCTCTCTCCCTCTTCCTTTCTTTCTTTCTCCCCCCCTTTTCTCACTCCTCTCTTTCCTCTCTTTCTCTGTCTCCTTGCCCACCACTCTGCCTCTCAAATAATATCAAAAGAAAAAATAAAAAGTAAGGTCCCCTCAACTTTAAGAAGCAACTAAAACCCAATTAAGGGCTGGCACCACGGCTCAATAGGCTAATCCTCCGCCTTGCGGCACCAGCACACCAGATTCTGTCCCAGTTGCCCCTCTTCCAGGCCAGTTCTCTGCTGTGGCCCAGGAAGGCAGTGGAGGATGGCCCAAGTGCTTGTGCCCTGCACCCCATGGGAGACCAGGAGAAGCACCTGGCTCCTGCTTTCAGATCAGCGCAGTGCGCCGGTCACAGTGCACCGGCTGCGGCGGCCATTGGAAGGTGAACCAATGGCACAAGGAAGACCTTTCTCTCTGTCTCTCTCTCACACTGTCCACTCTGCCTGTCAAAATAAATAAATAAATAAATAAATACCCAACTAAAAGTAAAAGAAGGCATTTGTTGTAGGCTAATTCCACAAGGACGCAGACAGCCCTAAACCCTAGGACACCAGAGTACAATGCTTTGATGGACACTAATTATACAACTCCAGGTACGTGCGGAAACGGGACAGAAGGAGAAAGAGCTTTTGCTAGGTCCTTGGACCCCCTCCTGACCTCACTGGATAAATGGAAATGTATTCTCTGGAGAGGGTAAAAGAGTACATTGAGGGCCGGCGCTGTGGCGTAGCAGGTAAAGCTGCTTCCTGCACTGCTAGCATCCCATATGGGCGCCAGTTTGAGTCCCGGCTGCTCCACTTCCGATCCAGCTCTCTGCTATGGCAAGAGTAGAAGACGGGCCAAGTCCTTGAGCCCCTGCACCCGCATAGGGGACCTGGAAGAAGCTCCTGGCTCCCAGATTCGGATCAGCGCAGCTCTGGCTGTTGTGGCCATCTGGGGAGTGAACCAGTGGATGGAAGACCTCTCTCTCTGTCTCTGTCTCTCTCTCTGTCTCTCTCTCTCTCTCTCTCTCTCTCTCTGTAACTCTGCCTTTCAAATAAATAAATAAATCTTTTTTTAAACAAAAAGAGTACATTGAGGAGCGAGCCTAGATTTCAAGAAGGAAGTGTGCAGACTTGAGTATCCTATCGCAAACAAGGAATCAAGAGACTGTAGATGGAACCAAAACTGCCGTGACTCAGTTTTACTTAACAACAGCTAACAGCGATCTGCAACTGATCAGACTTGTTTAACTTCACAGCTAAATAATGCTTGCTTAAGAATTCCATGAAGTGACCTCAGGGAAGTTGGCTACAATTATAGGACTTCCTCCTTCTGCAAATGGCCAAGCCCAAGGTCAAACCGTTCCCACGTGGCCAGTTCCAGGATGCTCATCAGCGCTGACTGTGGGAATCCGTCCCCACCCCCACCCCCCAGCAAAGTTCAGTATCCTTCTTAGAGCCCTTCGAGGCTTCTCCCGCCTATGAAACGTTCTCCTGTGAACTTGAGAATCCGAGATGGTCTTTGCAACAAAGGTCCACCATCTCCCCAGGCTGCCGGCCTCTTGAATAACCTGATACCCTCACGTCAACTCTCGCCTCTCGAGGGTTGGCGTCTAAGAGGCCAAATCCTCAAGTCTGCAACACAAACCTGGGAGACTCCCAGACCTCCGACCCCTCTGCATTCCCAGGAATCCACTTTCCACAAAAGAGCCTGAAAGACTCCTCTGGGTAATCTGACCAGCCAGCACAAAAGAGACCAGTGACAGGAGTTCTTAAAGAGCCCACACAACTTTAAGAAGCAACTAAAACCCAACTAAGGGCCGGCGCCGCGGCTCAATGAGCTAATCCTCCGCCTTGTGGTGCCGCTGTGGCATAGCAGGTAAAGCCACCGCCTGCAGTGCAGGCATCCCATATGGACACCGGTTCAAGTCCCGGCTCCTCCACTTGCAATCCAGCTCTCTGCTACGGCCTGGGAAAGCAGAAGAGGATGGCCCAAGTCCTTGGGCCCCTGCACCCACTTGGGAGACCCAGAAGAAGCTCCTGGCTCCTGGCTTTGGATCAGCACAGCTCTGGCCATTGGGGCCAATTGGGGAAGTGAATCAGTAGATGGAAGACCTCTCTCTCTCTCTCTCTCTGCCTCTGCCTCTCTCTAATTCTGTCTTTCAAATAAATAAATAAATATTTTAAAAAAAGAGCCCACACAGAGCACTTCACAGTGACACGAGGTTAACACACCGCCCTGGCCCCCACCCACTCAAGGGCCTCATTCAGCAGCAAGCCGCTCACCCTTGATGGTGAGCTTACAACCAAGACCAGAGACTGCCAAGGAAAGCTTCCAAAAGTGAAGACAAACAGCAGGGCACAGGAAAAAGCTATCTAGACAAACATAAACGGCCCAGAGATGGAAGCAACTTCTGAAAAACCATCAGGAGAGAAAAACAGAACATGTTGCATCCGATGAATATGAAAGTGGTACTATAAGAAATAGAATATTGGGAAAACAAAAACAGCCCATAGAAAATAAACTTATGATGGAAATGACAAACTCAATAGAAAGGTCGAAAGATAAAGCTGAGGGGCCAGCACCATGGTGTAGGAGGTAAAGCCGCCACCTGTGATGCTGGCATCCCATATGGGCACCAGTTTGAGTCCTGGCTTCTCCACTTCCAATCCAGCTCCCTGCTTATGGCTTGGGAAAGCAGCAGAGGAGGGCCTAAGTGCTTGGGCCCCTGCATCCACATGGGGGACTCGAAAGAAGCTTCTGGCTTCCGATCAGCCCAGCTCCAGCCATTGCAGCTATTTGGGGAGTGAACCAGTGGATGGATGACCTCTCTCTCTGTCTCTCCCTCTCTCTCATTGTAACTCTTTCAAATAAATAAATAAATCTTAAAAAAAAAAAAAAAGATCAAGTTTAGGATATCTCTCAGAAGGAGTAGTAAAAAGGTAAAGATATAGAAAAACAAAGATCAAAAAGTAGGGAATAGACCCCGCTTCCTTATAACGCACATCCTGAGAGGCAGGAGGCAGTGGCTCAAGGAGTTGGGCCCTGCACCCATGGGAGAAATCGGGTTGAGTTCTAGGCCCCAGCTTCCGCTTGGCCCAGCCTGCTGTTGCAGGCCTCTTGGGAGTAAAGCAGCAGATGCCAGAACTCTCTGTATTCGGCTCTCTGCCTTTCACAATAAAATGGAAATTTCAAAAGTATGGAATAATCCAAACAGTCCAACACTGGCATAACAGACATTCCAGGAAGGGACACAAGAGAAGAATCAAGAGAAAAATAATGCATGAAACTCACTAGAACCCAAGCATGTATGCTTCAGACTGAAATGGTGTCCTGAGGCCCATGTAGACCTGCACCAAAGCACATTACCATGAAATTCTAGAACAAAGAAAGACAGCACAACAAGATGGTTTTTCAGAAGTTGTTTCCGTCTCTGGGACGTTTCTGTTTGTCTAGATAGCTTTTTCCTGTGCCCTGTGCCAGGAAACCATGAAGAGGTGAGAGACCACAGTGGCTCAGACTCAGAAGCAACACAGGAAGCGAGAGGACAACGGGCGACGCCCCCAGACTTCTGGAGTGAAGCTGTCTCCACCCAACATTCTGTGCTCCAGCTATCAAATCAGGTGACACAGGAAATGTTAAGACAACGCAGAAACACGAGGTCTCCAAAAATGTACTTCACGTGCTCCATTTTCAAGTCACCGAAACAGGTAAGACATGGGCTACAGAGGATGGGTGTTCCGTAATAAGACAGAAATAGAACGCACTCTCCCCCCAGGAACGGTGAAAGCCAGGCTCAGAAAGACCACTGGGCACCAGGGCACCACAGACAGTAACTGCCGGGCTACATCATAGCTCCCCCCCAACAGACGTCCACATGGCGAGGGGAGCTGAGGACGCAAATGCACTCCAGGGCACGAATTACGTCACCCTTGAAACAGGGACATGATCCTGAGCTACCCGAGTGGGCCCAAGGTAATCACAAAGTTCTTTAAAAGACAGAAGGCAACAGGCAGAACAGACGTGTCACCGTGATGCAACGTGAGAAAGATGCAACTGGTCATTGCTGGCTTTGAAAGATGGGGGTCCAAGAGCTGAGACAGTGTGGGAAGATGCGGCAATAGGTACAGAGAAAATTAAGCAATGAAAAGAGCTAATTATCATCAAGAAAAAAGAACCCCTAGAAAGGCAACTACCCTAATACATCACGGCACCCAGCTGTGAGTAAAACTTGTGTAGACAGAACGCAAACACCAAAGACTAACTTAATAAAAAGTATCCTCTAAAGTTGTGCTGAGAGAACGGGGAAGAGGGTAGTACTGAGTGTAACCCTCAGGGGCGGGCATCCGGACCAGCAGTTAACACCCAGCTTGGGGCACTTGCATCCCAGACACCAGGGCCTGGGTTCGAGTCCTAGCTCCTCTGCTTCTGATCCAGCACTCACTAGGAAGCCGCAGATGACGGCTCCGGAACCTGAGTCCTACCCAGCCACACGGGAAACCCAGATGGAGTTCCAGCCCCCTGGCCTGGCCCAGCCTCAGCTGTGGTGGGCATCTGGGCAGGGAATCAGCAGATAGGAGATTTCTCTCTCTCTCTCTCTCTCTCTCTCTCTCTCTGCCTTTCTAGTAAAATGAAAACAATTTTTAAGTGTAACTTTCATTCACCATAACAAAAAGACAAAAAAGCATATCTAAAATGTATTAATAAGGAATAGTATTTTTTAGTAATTTTATTGTTACTATTATTTTTAGAAATCTATTATTTAGAAACTTGGCAATAGCTGCGTACAACAGTAAGTGACTAAAATAGCCATCTAGTGGAGTGAGTTCTGAGAAGAACAGAGTGGCAGAGAAGGGAACCCTGCATTGCGTTAGGAGCTTGAGTCCTGGTTATCTTTTCAAATTGTGTAGTGTTACTTTAAGAAACTAAAACACTGAGTTTTAAAGAGTTTTCAAGAGAGAGAACAAAAAAGACAAAGAAACAGAGAGGCTAGGTTGGTAACCCCAGGAACCTGATACAAAATCCTGCCCTACTCACTAACTGCTTAGAAAACAAAAGGCACGACAATGGCGCCGGAGCCATTCCACAGCTGAGGAAGACAAGCAGCCACGCAGCCCAGCAAACAGCACAGGAAACACTGCTCCCGCACAGTGCCGGCCACCGCGCTGGCACAGGTACCCGGGCAACCGCCAGAACTGCCCTGCTATTTTGGCTTTGTCCAGCGGCGGGCGGGTCTCAGCTAAGAGGGTCAGGGACAGGCGTTGGCACAACCAGCGCAGCCGCTAACCCAGTGTGTGGGACGCACCTCCCACATCTGAGAGCCTGGTTTGAGTCCCAGCTCTCCGCTTCCAGTCCAGCTTCCCGCTAATGCACACCCTGGGAGGCAGCAGATGATGGCTCAAGTCCCTGGGCCCCTGCCACCCACACGGGAGAGCTGAGTGGAGTTCCTGGCTCCTGGCTTTGGGCCAGGCCAACCCTCGTTGTTGGAGAGCGAGCCACTAGGTGATAGATCTCTGTCCCTCTCTCTTTCTGTCTCTCTGCCTTTCCAATCAAGCAGGGGAAAGAAACGAGGGTCACACAGAAAGAGCTCAGATTCCCCTTTCCTTTGGCCTCTGAGCTTCAAGCTGGGTTTATCTCAAGTGCCCGAACACGCAGCCAGCGTGACCATCAGTGTTTCAGATTCTAGGGATGTGCCTGCTGATTTTACCACGCTGTCTTTCAGTAACCACACCTGGCATAACGGGTCTTTCAGAGGCAAGTCACAAGACGTCTTTAATGTCCAACTGGAGGGTCTCTCTGGCAGTCTGCAACACAGCAGCCATGGACCTAAGCCCAAGCACCATGAAGAGTTTCAGATCCACTGTGGTAGGAGCTGGCATGAGTGTGTGCCGGGCATGCACCAGCGTTTGGACCATTCCCAGCACAAAGCTCTGTTCCCCTAGTCTGCACTTGGGCTTTTAAAGTCCACTGCACCTGTTATGGTTTAAACAGAATTTTCTTTTCTTTCTTTTCTATTTATTTATCTGAAATGCAGAGTGGACAGAGGGAGAAGGAGAGACAGAGAGAGACAGATCTTCCATCCATTGGTTCACTCCCCAAATCCCTATAACAGCCAGTGGGCCAGGCCAAAGCCATGAGCCAGAGAATCCATCCAAGTCTCCCACATGGTGGCAGGGGCCTCAGGACTTGGGCCATCACCTGCTGCCTCCCAGGCCATTAGCAGGAAGCTAGATTGGAAGTGGAGCAGCCGGGACCCAAGTGTCCCAAGTGGTACCTTAACTCACAGCAGAGAGTTCACCCCGTAATAGGATTCACCTCCCGGACTCAGGCAGACATTTAAACCGCCAAGTCTTGTGTTAACAGTTAATGGATTACTAATATTAATGGGTAGGGTGGACCCTTGATCTAATCATGGCATCTGAGAGGTGCGATTCCAGAGAGGTCTTTAGGTTCCTGAAGGTGGTTCTCACCAGAAGGTTGGTTATGTAAGCCAAGAGTGCTCCCTCTCTCTCTACTTGCTCTCTCTGTCTGTCCCTTCCCACTTCCCTCTGCCACCTTCTCCAGCTTCACCAGATGCCTGAGCCAGTGGGGTCCCCTGACTGTGGACTGTGCACCTCCAAACTGTAAGCCCCCTTCCCTCTGCAAAGCCCCTCTCCGGTATCCCGCACCTTCCCCCACCTTCCTTCCCAGTCTCTTCACCAGCGCGGCCCGCCATCCACCGGCTCAGCCCTGCGCGTTGTATCAGGCACAGCAGCAACCCTGAAACAAAACTGGATAGGAGTGACGTAGGTCAGCACCAGTGGCGGGACAGCGTGACTTCTTCCTATTTCTAGAATTATCCAGGGCTCAATCCTGGGGCCATCCATTCCTGTGACAATGCAGAGGGAGGGAGAAACCCCTCCTCGCTTTACAGCAACTGTTCCCAGTGAAAGCCAGAGGCCCCAAATCAGCAAAACTGCACTGCCTCCCACTGAAGGCATGAAAGAGAGTCACGAACACAAATCAAGAAATCCCGTCCCAGAAACAGGCACTGAGCCTGGCGGCTAAGTCCCCGGTTAAGATGCCCACATCCCACACCGCACTGCCTGGCTCCTCACTCCAGCTCCCTGCTCGTGTAGACCCTGGAAGACAGCAGTGAGGGCTCAAGTAATTGTGTTCTGGCCATCTGTACAGGAGACCTGACTTGAGATTCCAGTTCCCAGTTTCAGCCCATCCCAGCCCTAGCCATTGCAGGCATTTGGGGAGTTTCTCTCTCTCTCTCTCTCTAATAAATGAACTACTCTAAGCAGAATGCTGCCAAAACTCCCAGCTGACCAATGTGGAGAGAATGCATAGGCCTGTCTTCAATGGTCAATATTTACATATATATACATATATTTATTTATTTATTAATATACACATCTTGGCGTTGCTCAGACTTAACTGGGTCATATATGTGTCAGGATACCTAACAGCACAGATGGCCAGCACTGTTGTTAACTACCAGAACGAAACTCACAATGACAAAAATCTGGGCGGGGCCTCCGGCCTGAGGTCTGCTAGTCGCCAGTCTTTAACCCTTCCTCCCGGAAGGTGGCATCTGGTCCAGCAGTTACCACAGCACCTCGCACATCAGAGCACCAGGCCCTGGCTCGAACTTCCAGCTTCCTGCCAGTGCACATCTGGGAGGCAGCAGGGTCCCTGCCGCCCACGCCCACGGGGAGACTTGTCCTGAAGTTCCAGCTCCTGGCTCTGGCCTGGCCCAGCTGCTGCAGGCATGTGGGGAGTGGACAACAGAGGGAGAGCTCCCTCGCTCTTGCTCTCGCTCTCTCTCCCTCCTCCTCTGGCCTTCTCAAATAATAAATGGACGAATGAATAAGCAGATCTGAGGCTCGGCAGCCATGACTGTGGGGGGTGAACTGGCTGGGGAACCTGCGGAACGCGGCTGGTGTGGAGTGGTGGCCCTGCTAAGCTCTCTGGCAGGGAGGCGGGATGATGGAGGGCAAATGCTAATGCAACGGCTCCATTACAGAAGATGCTTTGTCAAGGAAGACACAAATAGCCCCGCTGTTTGTGGTCATGCTTTGTGCACAAAGAGCGTGTTCAATACAAGACAGTGGGCTCTGGTTACCCCAGCAGTGCAATGCATGGGAAAACGGCCCATGCAGGAGTTAGGGCTACACCTGCAGAGACCAGCCCAGCCACCGTGCGATGGGACGGCACTTTCAATCCTGACAACAGGTACGCGCTGTGTGTCCTGCACCCGACAAACTGTCTGTCATTAGAAACGCTAAGAAACCTGACGTTTCCAAAGCAGGCAAACTGGATTCTACCAAGATGCAGACGCCGGCTGTGGGTCCTCCGCGGCTGCTTCTCCGTTTACTACAGTCCGAGCTGTGTCTGGGGAACAGACCGGGCTTACCCTCTAGCCGTGTCCGGGGGGATTACAGACCGAGGGAGCAGCAGTCTTCCCCCGAAAGCACCTGCATTTGGACCGAGCAAGCTTACAAAATATTTATATAGGAACTGGGCTTCATTGACAGTAAGCTAAAAATAATGCCCCATGGTTATCCAGATTTGTGTCATTTGTGTCTTGCCACTGGCCACATCTTCATGTTCTAGTTATCTTACTATTTTATCTGACAGCGACTAGACTTCACTGTGAGTGTGCTTTCTGGTTGCTTTTTCCCCAGTACGATTCGGTGTGAAGGCTTCTTTACAAAACGCTTATTAAAATATAACTATATCTATGGGGCCAGGATTGTGGCGTAGTGGGTAAATATGCTGCCTGTGCCACTGGCATCCCTTATGGGCACCAGTTCAAGTCTCTGCTGCTCCACTTCCAATCCAGCTCCCTGCTAATGCTCCTGGGAAAGCAATGGAGGACATTCCAAGTGCTTTGGCCCCTGCAGCTATGTGGGGGACCCAGAAGAAGCTCCTGGCTGCTGGCTCCAGCCTGGTCCAATGCTGGCCATTGTAGCCATTTGGGGAGTGAACCAGTAGATGGAAGATCTTTCTCCTCTCTCTCCGTCCCTCACTCTCTCTCTGTAACTCTTTCAAATGGTTAAATAAAACTTCTTTAAAAAGAAAACAATAACTAAAAATAAGATAACTATGATACACAAGACCACTTTAGAAAGTTTGTAGAAAATGGAATCAAAGTATCTTGCATGCAAAAAAATTCGCACCCCATGCATCTGAGGGGGCTTCAAAGCGCTCATGAGAAATGCATTCCACGGAAAAACTATGCAGGGATTTCAAAAATGTCTTCCACCAAAATAAACTTATCTTTAATTGTTCCACGAATCTTGGAGGTTCCCTCCTATTTTGTGTATCTGCCAGATAGTCCTGGTGCAGCACCCTGAGTTTCACAGCGTGTCTCGCTGCTTCCTAAGGCTGGATTAGAGTCTGTAGGTGGCATTCATGTGCCTGAAGTAGACACCAGGAGTGTGTCGGACCTTGGCTGTGAGACAGTGGTACCAAGGGTGAAGGCTGAAGGTGCTTTTCTTTTCTTTTCTTTTCTTTTCTTTTTGACAGGCAGAGTGGACAGTGAGAGAGAGAGAGAGAGAGAAAGGTCTTCCTTTGCCATTGGTTCACCCTCCAATGGCCGCCACGGCCAGCACACCGTGCTGATCCGATGGCAGGAGCCAGGTGCTTCTCCTGGTCTCCCATGCAGGTGCAGGGCCCAAGCACTTGGGCCATCCTCCACTGCACTCCCGGGCCATAGCAGAGAGCTGGCCTGGAAGAGGGGCAACCGGGACAGAATCCGGAGCCCCGACCGGGACTAGAACCCGGTGTGCCAGCACCACAAGGCGGAGGATTAGCCTAGTGAGCCGCGGCGCCGGCCTGAAGATGCTTTTCTTTATGCTGATCCTGACACTGCTCATCCTTAAAGGAAAACTGCTGGTACATCTTACAATAAATGCTAGTTTTCTTATGTAAAAAGATACCTAACAGGAAACAGGAGAGAGAAAACAAGAGAAGCAGAAGAGCAGTCTCAGACAAGCTCCTAATACTGGCAGTCAGAGAGGGAGAAGAGAAACTGGAAAATCCCCCAGAACTGAAAGCAGACACACACTGGGGGGAGCATGTAGCCTTGGTGTTAAGACACTGCCTGGGAGGCCGGCGCTGTGGCGCAGCGGGTTAACGCCCTGGCCTGAAGCGCTGGCATCCCATAGTGGCGCCGGTTCAAGACCTGGCTGCTCCACTTCCGATCCAGCTCTCTGCTATGGCCTGGGAAAGCAGTAGAAGATGGCCCAAACCCGGAAGAAGCTCCTGGCTTCAGATCGGCACAGCTCTGGCCATTGTGGCCATCTGAGGAGTAAACCAGCGGATGGAAGACCTCTCTATCTCTACCTCTCCTCTCTCCGTGTAACTCCGACTTTCAAATAAATAAGTAAATCTTTAAAAAAAAAAAAAAAGACACTGCCTGGGACACCCGCAGCCTGGGCAGAGTGGCTGGGTTCAAGGCTGAGGTCTACTTGGTTCCAGCTCTCTGCTGGGAGGCAGCAATGGTGGCTCAGGTGATGAGGGCCCTGCCAACCACACGGGGACCCCGACTGAGCTCCACATGCCTTGCTCTGACCTAGCCCAGGCCCACCTATCGCAGGCATTTAGGGAATGAACCAGTAGTTGCAAGATTATCTCCGTCTCTTTTGCTATCTCTTTATCTACCGCTTTCTGCCTTTCAAATAAATTAAATAAATAGGCAGCATTTTCTTAGAAAAGAAACCTACATGGTGTATAGCACAGTGAAATTTTAGAACACTGAGGATAAAGGGAGGATTCTAGAAGCTTCTGGAAAGAAAAGGTGTCGCATACAAGAGGTCAGAAATCAGAGCAACCTCGGATTTTCCTGCCACAGTACCAAAGTCAGACAACAATGAAGCAGTGCCTTCAAAAATCTGAAAAATAGAATTCTTCCAACCTAGAATTCCATACTCCGGCAAACCATCAATCAAATGCAAGGGTAAGATAAAGACATGCAAGCATTCCTTAGCAAACCAGCAAGGGAAGTCGTCCACCCAAGCAAGGCTGCAAACCAGAAGGAAAGGCTGGGAGCTCCAGAGGATACACACCCGGTCAAAGGCACGACCCGGAAGGAATCTCCAGGATGCTAGAGAAGGGAGACACCAGGTGGCAGCCACGCTCCATCGGGTGTCACTCAAGAGACAAGTGTTCCGAAGGCCATTGTCCCCAACAGACAGGTGTGCCTGCGCCATCATCTCCAGGCTCTTCCTCCCCTTGCTGCCTGATGTGACACAGACACTGATGAAGTCCCTCTCCAGGCACTGCCCACCAACTTCCCCAGGGGAGACTCTTACAAACTCTGAGGAAACCAGAGCTGGAGAGGGACCCAGAGACTCCGGGAGCTTCAGCAAACACTGGCAACACTGCTCTTTCCTTGGCTACTTAGGTAGGCACTTGCTACTAAATGCTTTCAAATAAATAAATAAGCAAATGGTCACATTTTTCTTATCTATAAATGGCTGTTGAATGATAACAACCTAATTGGTTGAAGAAAAAAAAAAGAGGCTACTCATTGGAAGATAGCCAACATCTCATCACAGAGGAAACAAGAACTGAACAACAGACATGAGGGTCTGTGTAGTAAGCTCTCCCTCAATCCCCATGGCAACCCTCCAAGACTGATGTTATCATTTGTACTTTGTCAAAGTTTCAGGAACATAGCTAGATCTCCCAGGGTCATTTCTGAATAGCCTGTGACTCCCACCTCAATCCCAAGGTCATCGGTGGAGAGGGCTGAGAGGGTGGAAACTTGATCCAGTGCTGATGTCTGGGCAGTGGAGCTGACGCGAGGTCACGGGAGGTGCTCTCACAGATGGGTTGGTTATAAAAGCCCAGCGGGGCCTGGCCACACTCTCTCCTCCACCCAGGCCCCAAGACAGCAGTCCTGTGGCCTCACCAGATGGCCAAACCAATGGCACCCAAAGCATTGAGTCAAAATCAACCTCATTCTTCCTAAGCAGTTTGCTTAGGTATTCCATTGTAGTAAGCAAAAGCTGACTATCACAGCTGGCTAAAGGCAGAGCCAAGATCCAGCCCAGGTCTGCCTGACCCTAGGAGCCCACGTTCTTGACAACACTGATCAAGAGAGAAGAAGTCAATCTCAAAAAACATTAAAGACTCAGTAATAGACAACCTGACAAATCTGAAGCTCATCCTTCCTGGGTGGGGGACAGGAATCATATTCTTTTGCATCAACAACAGACACAAAATAATATTTCCAGTGTTGAAGAAGAGGAAGAGGAGGGAGGAGAAGAGGAAGAGGAAGGGAGAGGAAGAAGTGCAGAGAATGGGTAGGAGAAAAAGAGACTCCAAGAAGAGAGGGGGCGTGGCCAAATCAAGCCAAGCACATGAGCAGCACCACATCCCTGGGTCTCTGGGAGTCACACCTGGATGTGGGCACGATGAGACTGTCAAACACACCTGGCGTCAAATCCCACCTGTGCCCTCAGCCCAGCTGCAGGTGACCCGAGCGGGAGAGGGGGAGCAGGCCTGGACACGCCACAGAGATCTGTTTGACGACATGAGCGGCCACAGACAAGTCACTTGAGCTCTGTGAGCCTCGGTTTCCCCATCTGTAAAGTGGGCATACTAAAACCCGGCCACAGGGCTGTGGGAAGGAGGCATCTCAGAGCCCCGTGGCCAGGGAAGACGCAGGGACAGGTCTGCCTGCCCTGGCTGCACTCCCACTTTGTCCTCCGTCCTGACCTCACTGATGCGCGTTGCTGACTTGCCTGTCTCCACACCCTTGTCCCCACCCCACTGTCTCATCCTCCAGGGCAGGAGGAATCCCACCTCTACTACCCTGATTTGAAACGGTCTGGTCCTGGACAGGGGACCGGGCTGGGCACGCACCTGGTCGCTGCGGGGGACTCCGTAGCGCAGCTCGTTCACGAAGTGCTCGCAGTTCTCACTGGTCAGCTTGTACAGCACCTCCTGGCCCACCAGCTCCTCTGCCCGCTGGATGATTTTGCTGGCAGGCAGCGGGGTGTACTTGTCATCATGCTTGTTATTGACCTGGTACTTGTCTCTCCCGGCCACGTCATACAGCAGCTCCTTCTTCACAATGGCCTTGTCGGTCAGAGCAGACATGATGCTGGCCGCACCTGCCCCAGCGACCTCACCTGCAGAGCCACCAAGGGGAAACAGAGAGATGGGTCCTGGGCGGGGCCACAGGGGCTCAGAGCCGGCTCCCAGCCGGGCATCCGCCCTTGACAACATGCCAAGGGGATGTACAAGACGTGAGAGCCAAGGGTCAGAAACACGGCTGCGTGGCTTAGGGCCCCGGTTTCCATTTCTGGTAGGGAAGGTCCATGATTCAGTCTGACTTGTTTCACCTAGAGGAGCTGGGCTCCTGCACCCCCTGACACCTAAGTGGCCCTCTGGATGGCGCAGACGCGAGCCGTGCGCGCACTCGTCATCCTGGGAGGTCGTGATGCCATCAGGGCCACAGCTCCTGGACTGCACAAAGCTGAGAGCCACAGAGAAGGCAGCTGGAGCAAAGGGACTGAAACCCCACCACCGGCCCCGCCCCCGGGGTGGGGGGATGCTAAGGATGCCCCGGGGCACAGTGGCAGCCCTGGCCCACGTCGAGAAATGAAGTGACCTTGAAGAACAGGAATCTGGGTCCACCAGGAGGACCAGGATGGCAGTGAGGGAAGCTGTGCCAACACGGAGAGCGGGCATCCCCCCCAACCCAGCCAGCCTGCACGGTGCAGGGTGGGCGCATGTGTTGGGTGTGGTGACTGCAAATGTGAGTGTGCAGGCAAGAGGGGACCCAGGAGTCCAGGAAGCATTGTAAGAAGGGGCTTGCTGAATGGGATGGGAGAGGGAGTAGGAGGTGGGACGGAGAGGGGGTGGGAGGGCCTGTGGAGCGGCTAACGGGGCCAGGGCTCAGGCAAACCACGCAGTCGCCAGGAGTGTCAAGGCGACACCAACTCCAGGGCCGGGCAGATGCTGAGTCAACTCCTGGGAGCGAGGGCTTCCTTCCACTCTGTGCCCCAGGGGCCACCCCACTGGGGTTGCAACACACACGGGCCACCAGAGGCTCAGGCCCGGGCCCTGACCGACTAAGGGGTCTGTCCATGTCCCTTAACTCCGCGGGCCACTGAAGTTGATGCACAAACACCTGTCGACATAGGAATTTGAAGTTCCTTTGAACACCGTTATTTCATGGTTGTTGTTGTTGTTGTTGTTGTTGTTTTTTTTTTTTTTTTTTTGACAGGCAGAGTGGACAGTGAGAGAGAGAGACAGAGAGAAAGGTCTTCCTTTACCATTGGTTCACCCTCCAATGGCCGCCGCAGCCGGCGCACTGCGGCGGCGCACTGTGCTGATCCGATGGCAGGAGCCAGGTGCTTATCCTGGTCTCCCATGGGGTGCAGGGCCCAAGCACTTGGGCCATCCTCCACTGCACTCCCTGGCCACAGCAGAGAGCTGGCCTGGAAGAGGAGCAACCGGGACAGAATCCGGCGCCCCGACCGGGACTAGAACCCGGTGTGCCGGCGCCACAAGGCGAAGGATTAGCTTAGTGAGCCATGGCGCCGGCTCATTATTTCATGTTTTAAAGTTAGTCTCTTAAAGACAACGTTAAGTATACAGTCAGAGGAAAGACGTGGGTGTGGCAAACAACGGATGGATCTCGGGAAATGTCCGGCTGGGCAGAAAAGCACAGAACCCGCAGTCAAACTCCTGGGGTTTGGGTACCACAAACAGCACGCGACCCTGGACAGCTCCTCAACACTGACTCCTCGTAGGATGCGGACAGTAACAGCCCCTCCCGCACAGAGAGCTGTGAGGGTCGGGGAGGCGGCCAGGGCGGGTGTTCTGCCTGGTGGCTGAGATGTCCACATCCCACGTCAGAGTGCCTGGGTTCGAAACCCTGCTCCCTTCCTGACTCCAGATTCCTGCCGGGGAAGCTCCGCCGGCCTCGATAGCGGAGTGAGAGGCCTGAGCTGCCCCCGGGGCCGGGCTGCAGAGCTGGGTGGTTGGGTTACTGGGGGTGGGGAAGATGACATCTACTTAGCTCCTCCAATTTCTCTGTAAGGACGGGATTGGGGGAGGGGGAGGCCTTGGGTCAGCAGCCCAGGAACACTATGACTCACAGCTCTGTGCATAGTAGCCAAAACCGGAACCAACCTGATTTCAGAAGAACAAAAAAAAAAAAAAAAAAAAAACAAAAACCAAAAAAACAAAAAACATGAGGCACATTCATAAAACAGAAAGCAACTCACGGCCACTGCTCCCAGCAGCTCGGCCGGCTCTCATGGGTGCCACGTGGCATGGAAGAAGTCGGAAACAAAAGCACAGACTGTGTGGTTCCTCCTCCACAAAGTTCTAGAAGAGGCAGAACAGATCTGCAGCCAGAGACGCTGGCATGGGGGGCTTCAGGAGAGGTCGTGGGAGGCTTTTAGGCTGGGGGAATGTTCTAGATCTTTGTCACACGGATGTGAGAAACTCACTGACCATACCTTTGCTTTATTGATAAATTCTTTACATTTGTGTTAGACCCCAGTTTAGTAAAAAGTTTCAGGAAAAGAGCAAGGAATTCTGTGTTGAGTATTCTCAGCCTCAGTTTACAAATAAAGAAACCAAGGCCGAGGCCAGCATTGTGGCAGAGTGGGCCAAGCCGCCGCCTGCAACCCTGGCATCCCCTATCAGACTGTTGGTTCGAGACCTGGCTGCTCCACTTCTGATCCAACTCCCTGCTAATAAGCCTGGGAAAGCAGCGGAGGGTGGCCCCTGTACCCATGAGGGAGGCCCGGAGGAAGCTCCTGGCTCCTAGCTTTGGCCTGGCCCAGCTTCAGCTATCATGGCCATTTGGGGAGTGAACCAGGGGATCAAAGTTCTATGTCTCTGTCTGTCCCTGTCTCTATCTCTCTATATACCTCTGCTTTTCAACTAAATAAATAAATATTTCAAGGAAAATAAAGAAAGGCTAAGTGTGTTGAGTAAAAACTGGGTTCAGAACCAAGTTTGGGGACCAGCACTGTGGCATAACGGGTAAAGCCACCGCCTACAGTACCATAAGGGTGCCGGTTCGAGTCCCCACTGCTCCACTTCTGATCCAGCTCTCTGCTATGGCCTGGGAAAGCAGCAGAAGATGCCCCAAGTCCTTGGGCCCCTGCACCCACTTGGGAGAATAGGAGGAAGCTCCCGGCTCCTGCTTCAGATCAGCCCAGCTCCAGCCATCGTGGCCATTTGGGGAGTGAACCAGCAGATGGAGGACCTCTCTTTCTGCCTCTGCCTCTCTGTAACTGTGCCTTTCAAATAAATAAATTAATAAATCTTTAAAAAGAAAAAAACAAAGCCTGTGTTTTCTCTGATATGTGGCAGCTAATATAGAATACCAAAAACTGTATGGCAATGACACGGACACCTTGTGATTTGATTGTTGTTTTTCAGCCCTTGTCTACACTCCTGTGGAACTGTGGTCTTTCTACCTTTTACTTGTTGAATATTATGGTTGGTGAGGCAGTAAGCCTGGGATTATAGAGTGGACTGGAAGTTGGTCTTTGCAAAAATTAAAGGAAAAAAAAAGAAGGAATGAAGGAGAGGGGTTGAGGGAGGGAGTATGATTATCATCTTAGAACTGTACCTTTGAAATGCATGAAATCTGTTGTCTTTCTATGAATAAAAATGTTAAAAAAAAAAAATAAGAAACCAAGTCTGTTTTCCCAGACACGTGTGTTCCCTCTGGGAGTTTTGTGCAAGGAGTTGAACGTGGGCTGTACAAACCCGTGAACAGCCCCCTCTCGGCCCCTACAAGAACCCCCTGGGTGCCAAGGGGCAGAGTGTGGGTGCCACTGCCCCACTCCAGACAGGCTTCTCATAACCCAAGGAGCAAACCCCTACTCGGGGAGCAAGGAGAATGTGGGGTCACCATCACCCATAACTCACCAGCCCCCTCCCCGCCCACCCACTGGGCCCAGCCCAGGGGAGGCCTCGGGCACTCTTACTTGGTGGGGCCAAGTGGACCACATATCCATCGCCAACGTAGATGGCCCAGTGTCTGTAGAACGGGCGGAAAATCTCGATCAGGTCTCCGGGCTTGGGCTCTGGCTGCAAAGGCAAGAACAGGGCTGTCAGAGGCTGCGAGAGCCGGGAAGCAGGGCAGGGCTCCGGCGGGCAGGGCAGCGTGGCAGGGCCTGTGTCTGCCAGCGCCGTGCTGCTCCACCCCTGCGGGCCCACGCCAGGCCTGGGGCCCCTGCAGGCCTTGCAATTCGCAAAGTGCAGGTCTACGGGGCTCTTCGTGGGCCAGAGGCTCTGCCTCACTGCTGCTGTTCCTGGGAACACTTACCGAGCTCTTACTCTGAGCCAAGCGCTCTGCTAGGGGTGTCACAGGCAGAGCTCAACAAACCCACGGAGCATCCTGTGATGGGGGCTCTGTTAGGAAGCCCCTTTTATGGATGGGAACATCAAGGCCCAGAGATGGGAAAAACCCTGCACATACCCACACAGCTCAGGCTGGCCGATTCCCAGGCGCCTGGACAACACCGCTGGAGGCTGCCGACCCGGAGGGTGCCCCAGGGACACTCCCCTACCTGGCCTCAGGCCCACAGAGACCTGGTGCCGGCCTCAGCAGTCACATCCTCCCAGCTGGCGGTGTGAGTGCACAGTGAGAGTCTAGGTGGGGGCCTGAATGTGTGGGTGCATGACAAGTGTGAGAGCACACACAGGGGTGCGGGAGACTTGTGCAGGTGTGCATCCATGCCTGTGGCAGTGAGCAAGGGCCTGCATGTGCAGGTGTGGGCCTACACGTGAGCACACGTGGGGGTGCATGTGCAGGTGTGACCCTGTGTGTGTGCACGCGTCGGGGTGTGGGAGCAGACGTGCAGGTGTGCACTGTGACGCCTCCCAGAGCCCCGCCCCATTAGAGGAGCACAGGGCAGAGCGAGAAACAGCTTCCGAGAGCCCCAGATGGTTTCCATCCAACACCACCCACGTGGACTATCACAGCCGTGCGAGGTGCTGGGTGTGGGGACGCCTCGGCCACGAGCAGAATCCGAGGTGGCCCCGTGCGTGGCCCAGGCCCACCTCAAGTCTCCTTTAATGAGCCAGGAAGCCCACCCGCAGAACACCCTCACGCAGAGCCCCTCTCTCCCTTGCCCAGGTTCCACTTCACGGCCGCAAAGGCATGGGGTGGGGGCTGTGGTCTGCCGCTCTCACAGGCACCGCCTTCATCCAGGAGAAAGGATGCCAGGGGCCTGCAGGCCTCCCCTGAGGGACCAGTGATGGGCAGTAGGAGGAGCCAATCAGAGCGCTGCAATGCCTAGGAAACCCAGCTGATGGGCAGGTCGGCAGTTGCTTCTTAGCAACATTAAAACTACAATCAAGCACCAGCTGTGGCAGGAAAAAAAATCTTTTCGTGGGAGGTTTATGGACAAATCACATTCTCCTATTACACAAGCAACATTTTTCTTCTACAAAGAGGGCGCCCACTTCCTACTGAGAACCTATTTCAAAACACGGGACAATGAACACGATTTCTGAATCCCTTTTGTTTCCCAGAATAAAAGACAAATCGTCTGGTCAGAGTCAGGGGGTCTTAGGGAGGCTGGATTGCAGGACGAGACGAGAACTGCAGGGATAGGATGTCAGGTCAGCAGCAGTGGCAGCCCCAGCACATGGGAGCCAGGGCTCAGGGTAACACGGAGGACACATGAGACATAACAAAGGAAAAGAAAGGAAAGTATTACAACGATCGCAGACAACTTAAGATATTGTAACGGTTCAGAGAGGGAAAAAAAAAAAAAACAGTGAAAAAAATTCATTCCCAAAAGACTACCTTCTGTACATCTGCTTTATGAAAGTCACTGGAACAGGTGCAGCTACTGTACAGGGAACTGACCAGTGCTGACCGGCCGGCAGGAGGAGGGACTTCCGGGTTAACATCCTATAGGGTTCTACGTCTTGATTTTGGGCAGGCTTCTACAGTGCGGCGTGTTTATCAGAACTCAAACTGACCAAGAAAAACAGTCGATTACAATAAAAAATGGCAGTTACACCTGAATTTTTGTAAAGAAACTAATTTTGTTAAAGATGTCTTTTTTTTTTTTTTGGACAGGCAGTTAGACAGTGAGAGAGAGAGACTGAGAGAAAGGTCTTCTGAGGGTTCACCTCCCAAATGGCTGCTACAGTGCGCTGCACCGACCCGAAGCCAGGTGCTTCTCCTGGTCTCCCATGGGGTGCAGGGCCCAAGCACCTGGGCCATCCTCCACTGCACTCCCTGGCCACAGCAGAGAGCTGGCCTGGAAAAGGGGCAACCGGGACAGAATCCGGCGCCCCGACCGGGACTAGACCTGGTGTGCTGGCGCCACAAGGCGGAGGATTAGCCTAGTGAGCCGCGGCGCCGGCCCAAAGATGCACTTTATTTATTTGAAAGGCATAGTTACAGAGAGAGGGAAAGACAGAAATCTTCCATCCGCTGGTTCACTCCCCAGATGGCCACACCGACTGGAGCTGGGCCAATCCAAAGCCAGGAGCCAGGAGCTTCTTCCAGGTCTCCCACATGGGTGCAGGGGCTCAAGCACTTGCACCATCCTCCACCGCCTTCCCAGGCCACAGCTGAATCAGAATTGGAGCAGTCGGGACGCACATGGGATGCCGGCACCACAGGCCAGGCACCCGCCCCTCAAATAAACCTTTTTTTTGTTTGTTTAAGTTGAGCATTAGTAAGAAAATAGTGGGCCTGTACAATTAACCTTCAGTTATGATTTCCCATTGACATTTTCTTTGCTATGTTTGTAGCAGAACGTTGCATTTTATGAATCCCCTGTCAGAGCCAGAGGGTGACTATGAGTGGGTCACAGCAGTCCTGACATGCTGGGCCAGAAATTCTCACTAGGTCAGTAATTTAAACTTTGGATCTTCACAAACAAATAATAATGTGAAGCAAAACCAACTGAAAAATGATTGTTCATGAACTGTCACACGTTGACAATGTGTTTTTTAGAGAGCCTCAGTCTTGCTGATTTCAAACACTTTTTTTCTTCTGTGTATTGCTCGTCAAGAGAGCCATCAGTTAGTTATCAGACTCTAGGTTGATGCATTTTGTACTCAGCTGTACTGTGTGATATTTTTCATTATTTTAGGATGCCAACACGAGACCTGTAATAAAATATGAAATGGGGCTGAAAACTGGGGAGGAGGATCTACTGCTGTACAGCTAATAAATCATAACGGATTAACAAGTGGAAAAAAATAGTGGGCTTTTTGTTTTTGTTTTTCATTTTGAAACCATGCATAGCTTTTTTTTTTTTTAAGATTTATTTATTTACTAGAGAGGCAGAGGCAGAGAGAGAGAGAGGGGTCTTCCATTCACTGGTTTACTTCCCAAATGGCCATAACAGCTGGAACTGGGCAGATCCAAAGCCAGGAGCTTCTTCCAGGTCTCCCACACAGGTGCAGGGGCCCAAGCACTTGGGCATCTGCTGCTGCTTTCCCAGGCCACAGCAGAGAGCTGGATTGGGGGTGGAGCAGCTGGGACTCAAACTGGCACCCACAAAAGATGCCAGCTCTGCAGGTGGCCACAGCACTGGCCCTGAAAATATTTTAAAATGATGAAAAAGGTTGGGGTTCACTTATGGAGCCCTAACTCTCATGAGAAGCAAGGATGATCTTTAAAACACAGGGCTAGGGGCTGATGCTGTGGTGCAGTAGGCTAAGCCTCCGCCTGCGGTGCTGGCATCCCATATGGGCGCCGGTTCTTGTCCAGGCTGCTCCTCTTCCGATCCAGCTCCCTGCTGTATGGCTAGAAAAGCAGCAGAAGATGGTCCACATCCTGGGATACCTGCACCCACATGGGAGACCCGGAAAAAGCTTCTGGCTCTTGGCTTCAGATCGGCTCAGCTCCGGCCATTCCCCAGTAGATGGAAGCTCTCTCTCTGTCTCTCCCTCCCCTCTCTCTAACTCTGCCTCTCAAATAAATAGAAACATAGAGGCTATGTGTTACAAATGGTGACACAACCCCACACCTCACCAAGAAGCATGTGGGGCTGGGGGTGGGGGATTCATTCTTAAAAAGCAACAACAAGAAACAAAGTGATGCAAGGAAACAAATAAACCCACACAAAGGGAGGGCCTGTGGGGAGCATGACAGCCCCTCCCCTAAGATCCAGCAAGAAAAATGGCTCCCTGATGGCACAGATGCGTCGTCCACTCAGCCGAACCCACGTTCTCAGCACAGGAGCAGAAAAAGCGGCAGCCCAGGCCCAGATTGCTTGTTTTCCTCTGCAATCTCAGAATGGTTTCTACATTTTTTTTTAATAGTTAAGGCTAAAGTCAAAGCAGGAGAATGCTTTGTGTCCCACGGAAATTGGCTGAAATGCCAATGTCAGCGTCCGTGAGGCTGCACTGGAAAGCGGCAGTGCTCTGACATTTTCATTTTGTCTGCAGCTGGTGGCCAAGACCATCCGGACTGCAAAACCTACAGTGTTGGGGCCGGCGCTACGGCGCCAGCATCCTACATGGGCGCCAGTTCATGTCCCGGCTGCTCCTCTTCCAATCCAACTCCCTGCTAATAGCCTGGGAAAGCAGCGGAATATGGCCCACGTGCTTGGGCCCCTGCACCCACATGGGAGACCCAGAAGATGCTCCTGGCTCCTGCCTCCTGCCTCCTGGCTTCAGATCAGCCCAGCTTGAGCCGTTGCGCCCACCTGGGGAGTGGACCAGTGTATGGAAGACATCTCTCTCTCTCTCTCTCTCTCTCTCTCTCTCTAACTCTGTGTCTCAAATAAATAAATAAATATTGGGGAAAAAAAACAACCCTACAGTGTTTGCCATGCAGCCCATTTCACAGAAGGAGTTTGGCAACAAGGCTTGGGTCAGCAGAGGGGCCTTCCAGAGCCGCCTCCTCCAGGAAGGGGCTCCGCCTGCCTCCCTGCCCCCACCCCGGCCCAGCCAGCACAGGCCCCCCGCTGCTCCCACGCAGCACCACGTGCAATGACAGTGGCAGAGCTGAGACTGTGCGCCCACGGGATTCCAGAACAAAAAGTCTTTATCTCCCCCACAAAAGCAGAGTGACAAAGAGCTGTACAGCAGCCATTTTCCTTAGCAAGCACATGGAGGAGCTATTTCTGGCCTGCAACATTCATACTGGAAAAAAAAAAAAAAAAACCCACAGCCGTCAGTAAGGACCAGTGAAATAGACAATCCCGCAGCCGCAGACACAGCAGTTAGGAGAAGGCAAATTTACAGAGCGGACGTGGAAGTGACAGGAAAAGCAAGTCAAGACACACTGTCATTGCATTTGTGCTGAAAATACATTTTTAGACATGTAAGTAAAACGGATTGCATAAGGGTACTTCAGAAAGCTCACGGAAAATGAAAGTAGAAGTCGGGGCCGGTGCTGTGGCGCAGCGGGTAAAGCCTCCACCTGCAGTGCCAGCATCCCTTATGGGTGCCGGTTCAAGTCCCAGCAGCTCCACTTCTGATCCAGCTCCCTGCCTGGGAAAGCAGCAGAAGATGGCCCAACTGCTTGTGCCCTGCACCTGCATGGGAGACCCGGAGGAGGCTCCTGGCTCCTGGCCTAGCTGTGACCCATTGCGGCCATTTAGGGAGTGAACCAGTGGAGGGAAGACCTCTCCCTGCATCTTCCTCTCTCTCTCTCTCTCTCTCTCTAACTCTGCCTTGCAAATA
Organism: Oryctolagus cuniculus; assembly: GCF_051225735.1. Lineage (NCBI taxonomy): Eukaryota > Metazoa > Chordata > Mammalia > Lagomorpha > Leporidae > Oryctolagus > Oryctolagus cuniculus. Next base: position 7,470,878 of record NC_142867.1, on the reverse strand, counting down.
AATAAAAATCAATCTTTAAAAAAACTGAAGATAAGTTACTCAGATGCAAGCTTTTTTTGAAAATATGAGTCATCTTTAAAAGTTCACAGAATGGGTGCTGGCATCGCAGCCCAGTGTCTTAAGCCACCACTTGCGACACCTATGGGCACCAGTTCCAGTCCTGGCCACTTTGCTTCCAATCCAGCTCCCTGCTAATGCCCCTGGGAAAGTGGCAGAAGATGGCCCAAGTACTTGGCTCCCTGCCACCTATGTGGGAGATCAAGATAGAGTTCCAGGCTCCAGCCTTTGGTCTAAACCAGCCCCAGCTATTACAGCCATTTGGGGAATTGGAGGTAGGGTCTCTCTCTCTCTCTCTCCCCCTTCCAAATCAACATATAAATACATTTTTTGAAAAATATAAAAAGGAAAAAGTTCACAGAAAATGTGTTTTATGAAAAAACCATGCAGGGATTTCAACTGTACAGTTTTTGGTAAGAAGTTTTCTCATATGCACTATTTTTAAAAATATTTTGTACTGGGGCCGGTGCTGTGGCACAGCAGGTAAAGCCACTGCCTATAGTGCCAGCATCCCATATGGACGCCGGTTCGAGTCCTGGCTGCTCCACTTCCAATCCAGCTCTCTGCTGTGGCCTGGGAAAGCAGTGGAAAATGGCCCAGGTTCTTGGGCCCCTGTACCCATGTGGGAAACCCCAAAGAAGCTCCTGGCTCCTGGCTTCGAATCAGTGCAGCTCTGGCCATTACGGCCAGTTGGGGAGTGAACCAGTGGATGGAAGACCTCTTTCTCTGTGTGTATGTGTGTGTGTGTGTGTGAACTCTGACTTTCAAATGAATAAATAAATCTTTTTAAAAAAATTTTGTACCGGGTCGGCACTGCGGCTCACTGGGCTAATCCTCTGCCTGCGGCGCTGGCGCCCCAGGGTTCTAGTCCCGGTTGGGGCGCCCGATTCTGTCCCAGTTGCTCCTCTTCCAGTCCAGCTCTGTGCTGTGGCCCCGGAAGGCAGTGGAGGACGGCCCAAGTACTTGGGCCCCTGCACCCGCATGGGAGACCAGGAGGAAGCACCTGGCTCCTGGCTTCAGATCAGCACAGTGCACTGGCTGTAGCAGTCACTTGGGGGGTGAACCAATGGAAAAAGGAAGATCTTTCTCTCTTAAAAAAAAAAAAAAAAAAAAAAAAAAAAAAATTGGTACCAAAACAAACCTGTCTTTTAATTCTACTTTCCACAAAATTCTGGGAGTCTCCTCTAAGGACCTAAGGAAAATATACAAAACCGCTGTCTGATACACACTGTGGGTGGCTGGGATTCAGATTTTATTTTTTATTGTTTGAATGCTGCACCAATTGAATTATTGTGATCATTAAAAGGAAAAGACTCCCATGTTGATAAACTAGCAGCTCCTTTCATTGGAAAATGCGAGCATTATGTGTTACTAGAATTCCATTAAACTGAATCCCAGTGGGGTGTTCATTCTACTTGTAACTGTGTTCTAGTTTCCTAAAATCTTTTTAAATAAGCCTGTATTCATTTTGAAGAGGAAAAAAAAAAAAAAAACTAAGACCTGACCAAGATTACTGTGTTCAATTACTGTGCACAATCCATGCAATGCATATCGTGTTAAAAAATAAAGCACATGGCGCCGGCGCCGGCTGCAACAGTGGCATCGCTTATGGGCACCAGTTCAAGTCCCGGCTGCTCCACTTCCAATCCAGCTCCTGGGAAAGCAGTGGAGGATGGTCCAAGTGCTCGGGCCCCTGCACCCGCGTGGGAGACCCAGAAGCAGCTCCTGGCTTCAGCCTGGTCCAGGCCCAGCTGTTGTGGACACCTGAGTAGTGAACCAGCAGATGAGAGATCCCTCTCTCCCTCTCTTTCTCTCGCTTGCTCCCTCCTCTCTGTATAATATTTTAAAAATGAAAACAAAGCAAACGAAGTAGAAAGACTGGGAAAGACACGGGGCCGCGCCCCATGGCCGCCCCTTGGTGCTGGCGCCAGCAGTGCCTTTGGGATCAAATCGCTTCCTTCTGTTTGCCCGTATTTTCCACCTCTTCCGAAATACGCGCTTCTAAATGGGGCTTCCTGACATTGTCTTATGAAGCTTTCAAACACACAGTTTGAATTTTCAAAGGCAGAGTTACAGGGAGGGGGAGGGGGAGGGGAGGGGAGGGGATGGGGAAGGGGAGGGGAGGGGGAAGGGAAGGGGAGGGGAGGGGGAAGGGAAGGGGAGGGGAGAGGGAAGAAGGGGGAGGGGGAGGGGAGGGGGAGGGGGGAGGGGAGGGGGAGAGGGAGGGGGAAGGGGAGGGGAGGCGGAGGGGGAAGGGGAGGGGGAGGGGGAGGGGGAAGGGGAGGGGGAGAGGGAGGGGGAAGGGGAGGGGACGGGGAGGGGAGGGGGAGGGGGAAAGGGAGGGGGAGAGGGAGGGGGAGAGGGAGGGGGAAGGGGAGGGGACGGGGAGGGGGAGAGGGAGATCTTCCATCCGCTGGTTCACTCCCCAAAGAGCAGCAGCAGCGGCACCTGAAGCCTTTGGCTTTGATTGACAGGGCCACTGCCGGGTCTGCAGCATGGGAGAGAGACTTGATCTAAGCTGGCTGCTTGAAGGGTCCTGCTGCCTGCTGTTCAGAGATCGGACGCAGGGCGCAAAGAGATGTAAGACACCTGTTAAGAGGTGAGGGGAGAGCGGGGATGAGGCTCAGACAGCTGGGAGCAGGGCTGATGAGAAGGAACAGGTTCTGGATGGACTTGGAGGGGGCAGCCGACCCCTGTGCTGACGGAATGAGGGGGGCGTGCGGCAAACAGCAGTCAGATGCTCCCAAGGTTTGGGGCCAGGACAACCAGGGGGCTGGGAAGGGCTGGCAGCTGCACACAGAGCAGCTGAGCGAGGGCTGGGCACCCACGCCCGGGCACACTGGCCCGAGACTGTCCCGTAGGGAGCCGAATGGAGAAGCAGCCTTGTGCAGGAGCCTGGCGCCCAGGGGAGCAGCCAGGGGAAGGGGAACACGGGTGACCTGCAAGACACAAGCCTGGCTGAAATGGGTTCAAGAGAATGGGAGGAGAGGAAGTGATGACAAGAGAATGGGAGGAGAGGAAGTGATGACGACACGGAAGAGGCCGTGCCGGAGTCTGCGTCCCACCTGAGACCCAGGGATCTCCAAACCCCACATTCTGCGCTCAAAGCGGGAGACGGGCGGGGAAGGGGTCAACCTCCAGGGAGCACAGAGACAGGCAGGCAGGGAGCCGAAACCTCAGGGCGCTCCTGGGGCGGCGGAGCCCAGACCTGGTATTTTTTTTAAGTTCCCAGGTGATTCTACTGAGCAGCCAGAGTGGGAGCCCCAGAGCAGCAGGGTGAAGGGAAGAGAGGATAAGACTGAACAGGTAGACGGTGCCGCGCCTCAATAGGCTAATCCTCCGCCTAGCGGCGCTGGCACACCGGGTTCTAGTCCCGGTCGGGGCACTGGATCCTGTCCCGGTTGCCCCTCTTCCAGGCCAGCTCTCTGCTGTGGCCAGGGAGTGCAGTGGAGGATGGCCCAAGTGCTTGGAAGACCAGAAGAAGCACCTGGCTCCTGCCATCGGCGTGGTGCGCCGGCCGTGGTGGCCATTGGTGGCCATTGGAGGGTGAACCAACAGCAAAGGAAGACCTTTCTCTCTCTCTCTCTCTCTCTCTCTCCACTCTGCCTGTCTGCCTGTTTAAAAAAAAAAAAAAAAAAAAAAAAAAAACTGAGCAGGTAGACGGCGAGGGGCCATTTTCTCCTTGAGGGTTGAAACAAACAACAAAAAGTAGCCGGGGTTGTGGCTTCACAACAGGTTAAGCCACTGCCTGCAGCACTGGCATCCCACATCCGAGCACTGGTTCCAGTTCCAGCTGCTCCACTGACGATCCAGCCCCCTGCTAATGCAAGAAGGCTCAAGTGTTTGGGCCCCTGCACCCACGTGGAGACCCAGATGGAGTCCTTGGCTCCAGCTCCAGCTGGGTCCAGACCTGCCTGTTGGGAAGTGAACCAGCAAAGGGAAGATCTCTCTCTGTCTCCCCACCCCCACTCTGCCTTTCAAATACATAAAATAATTTTTAAACAAGCATTTTCTTTTCATTCAAGGCCACTCAGGATGATTCCAAACCCACTCACACCCCATCTGTCCTTTCGGGGCTTGGGGATTTTGTTTGTTTTTATGAATTACCCCAGGAGCATAAAAAATACAGCAAGTAAAACAAGGAGCACCACTGCCCGCTTTACGTCAGGATGGACGCGAGCTGCAGGAGCAGCACCGTGATGTCCTAACTGCACAGCCCCAGGCACGTCACCCAGCTTCTCCGGGCCTCGTGCCCTCCGCTGTCATCACAGCCCCAACTCATCCCGAGGAGCAAACAAGGTGATAGCGTCCCTAAAAAGCCCTCGGCACGGCACGCAGGGCCCGGCACAGGGAGCTTTGGTAGGTGCCAGTGCTTACAGCCCCTGTTTCTGGGGCAGCTGCCGCCAGTGCGGATTTGGAGAGGTGTCTCGGGGCTCTGGCCCAGCTGGAGACATCACGGGCGTTTCAAAACCCGGATGGAGACAGGCTGTTCTCTGGGCCTCCAGAACCAGAGAGAAACAGCAAGCGCTTTCGTGCCGCCTGTGAAATGCCACAGCTCGGCCCTTTCACCTCTGAGAGGAAATCCCGGGTGTGACTTCCCCAGCAGGGAGCCGAGCTCTCCCAGCCAAGGTTTTAGGAGAAGAAGAAACCCAGGAAGAACAGGCGTCAGTCCTGAGTGTGCAGAAGCAGAGCCCAGCCCACCCTCCTCCTCAACACCTCCGGCCCTGCTGCCTCCCCCAACACAGCCCTGCTCTGGGACCTCCGTGGTGGCTGTGCTGAGCCCAAGGACCAGTGAGCCCTGACCTCAGCACCCAGCAGAAGTGCTGGCCGGGAGGGGTCGCGCTGCTTCCTGCTCCAGCCCCTCCCCCGCGGCGGCCTCTCAGAGGTGACCGCCCCCACCCCCCACTGCTACTTGGGAAGGGTCCAGAGATGTCCCAGAGGCCCAGCAAGCTCAGAAGCCGGGAAAGCAGTGGGCACAGGAAGGAGCCTGGACTCCCAGCCCCATCTCCCTGGGCTGCAGCTCCAGTTTCAGTTTCAGTTTCAGTTTGTTTCTCTGCAGCAGGTGCTCTGCACACCCCAGGGTCAAGGCTGAGGTCGCGGGAGGAGGGAAGGCAAACTCCAGGCCCGCTCATTCCAGCACACTGGAATCCTGCAGCAGGGAGGGGCCAGGCCAGGTGGCGCCACGGGCTGGACGGCTGGACCAGAGCTGTGTCCACGCAGCCTCTCCCACACCAGCTCCCCCTCCCCTCCAGGAGGCACCTGAGTGACAGCTAAGGTTGGCAGAGCCCAAAGAACCCCAGGGGGAGCCTCACTCCCCAGAGCAGACAAATAGGGGCGAGCTGTCTGTGGGAAACACAAAAGCAACAGAACCCACCGGAAGCCTGGCTGCGGTTAATGCACCTGCCGGCCGCTTTCAACCCACGTGGATGGCCGGGACCCCAGCCAGTGCTGCTGCCTCCCAGGGTCTGCACTAGCAGGAAGCTGGAACCAGGCAGGCTGACACAGGAAGTCTGCGTTCCCAGGGTGTCTCCACTTAGCGTTAAACACTCCTGTCTACTTCTTTTTATTTTAAAAATGGTGTCTTCCACGGAAGTTAAAGAGAACAGCACCCATCATCCAGTCAGCCACTTCCACTCAGCCTCATTCACTCACGTCTGTTTCCAGTCAGTTCCCCAGCTCAGAATGGTTCCAGCTCAGCTATACAGTTGACCAGCCCACGCCCTGCAGTCCTACATTTCCCTGTGTTTAAACAGAAGACAGAACAGCTGGGTCTCCCAGCGCCAGGAGGAACCAGAGCAACATCGAAGAGGCTGGCTCGTGTTCCCGAGAGCTGCCTTCCTCCAAAGCCCAGGATTAACGAACTGTCCGTGCTGTTCAGTCATTCAGCCATTCTCCCCGGACTTTTGCAGAAGCAGAAAAACTTGGGGAATTTTGCCAAGTAAAATAAAAACTTAGGGTGAATTTTCTGGTGCAGACATCTTAGTGAAAATGTTGTGAGTGTGGAAATATTTAAAAGCTGCTAGAACTGATTTAAAAAAAAAAAACGTGGATAGTGTTGCAATGTCTGGAATTTATTATGAAACAGAATTTTCATAAATCTCTGCCAGACCAATCCTAACACTTAAGGCTTTGTTTCATTTTATTGCTTCAAGTGAACGCAGCTTTCAAAATTATAATTAATAAGTAATATTCTTCAACCAACTGTGGGCTGACAAATTAACTCTACTTGTTGAATACGAATATGCAAAGATCCATCTTGACAAAGTCACGGACAACTTTTTGCAAGTGTTCAAAACAGAAATGGTAGCATTCTAATGATTCATGACTGCGACCAACCTATAGGTAGGAATACATTTCTTCCCTTTTCTCAAAAACACACTCCTGCGGAACAGGCATTTAACCTGTCAGCTCAGACCCCGCAGCTCAGACCCCGCAGCCCACCCGGGGATGCAGCAATGAGGGCCCAAGTCTCTGGGTTCCTGCCACTTTTTCTTTCCTGCACATTCACTACCTTTCATTTCATGATTGTTCCTGGGAACAATTTTGCCACGTAAACGAGACCAGAGCAGGTCAACCATGCCACTGTCCCCAGACACTGCTGGAAGCTCTGCAGGATGGCCCGGCGCGCCACGCTGTTCCCAGCACTCCTGCGCTTGTGCTTGATCAAAATGCAAAACCCGTACTCTAAATCGCTCTGCTGCTGGGGTCCCGCCACGCTCCAGCCCGGCCCTGTGCCAAGCCTCTTCAGGATTTCCCAGCCGCACAGCAGGTCAGAAAGAGGGCCCGCTGGGGTGGTCAGGAGGTGAGTCAGTTGACACCACGGGGTGGGGATGGGGGGGGGGAGACCCGCAGCCAGGCCCCGGGGGCAGCACAGCCAGCCTCTGACAATGTCTGCTGTCCTGGTTTGACCTTAGCAGAGGGGCCTCGCCCCCTGCTCCTGCGCCCCTGCAAGGACCCAGCAACAGTTCCAACACGTGGCCTCCCACCCACAGCCGACACCTGAGGTCCTGCAGGTGCTGGAGGGGTGGACGGTGCCCCCAGCCCCGAGGATGCTCTCTGCGGGGCTCCAGGACTTCTGGTCACTACCCACACACGCCCCCCACCCCACCCGCACCCGCACTTACGATGGGTGCGCGCATCTTCCGTCCCGACGTGGACCCTCAGGTCAGGGTGGACTTGGCTTCACTCGCTGCAGAAACACCTGAGACACGGGGGAGCGGGGGCTCATGATGACACTACCGGGGAGCAGCGACCCGAGTCCCCCCGCCCTCCACCCCAACACCAGGGGCTCAAGGAGGGGAGCCCGCGCGAGGTTCGTCCCCGCGCCCCGCAGAAGCCACCACCTCCCTCTCCTCGCAGGTTCCTCGCTGGCCCCGCGCCCGCCCTGCGCTTGGCCCCGGGCGGACCACCCCTGGCGGGTGAGCGGGCGAGCAGGGCGCCGGCTCCGTGCGCGCCAGCGCGGCCGCCGCTTGCAGGCCGCCCGCCCGGCTTGTTTACCCAGCCCCGCCCGGCAGCGCTCCGGCACCTTGCGCGGCTCTTGCTGCGCCTCCCCTTTCCCTGGTGTCCCCGAAAGGAGCCGCCCCACCCACCTGCCGGACTCCGGAGGGAGGCAGAGCGGCCACCGCGGCGACGGACACCGGCTGAGTGGCCGCGGAGCCCCGGCCGGCGCGAGCTGGCCCGGCCCCTACCCCGGAGGCCGCTGGGGACAGCGGGCCGCCCGCGGCTCGCCCCGCCCTGCCCGCAGCGCCCCTCCCCTCCCCTCTCCGGCCCGGAGCCCAGGCCACACAGCAGGGGCATTCCCAGGGCGCTCTGCCCGCCTGCTGCGAGCGAGCGCCCGGCTGACGAATGGAAGGAGCCGGACACAGCAGCCCGCCATGCTGGCTGTCCCAGGGGCTTGAGAAACAGCAGGTGCAAGAAGATACTCCTGAACACACCCTGTTCTCCCGGAGCTGGGCCAGGAGAAACCGTGAAAACGACTCTTGTCTCTCAAGCCTCTCCCGCAGAATTTAATGGCTTCTTCTCTCCTTACTATTCTTGGTCCAGTTGAGTATAGAAGTCACTCCTGCTTCTTGGGGTCTTTCATTACCTGCTGGCGCTCCCAAGCCAAGGGCAATTTGTGTTACAGAAGTGGGTGGGGTCGGGCGTTTGGTGTAAGGGTTGAGACCCCCTACACACATGTCTGATTCCATCTGGGAGCGCCTGGGTTTGGATCCCAGCTTCCTGTTCAAGCGCACCCTGGGAGGCAGCAGATGATGGCTCAAGTCACCCGGTCCCTGCCACCCACGGGGGAGACCTGGGCTGAGTTCTCAGGGTGATAGGCCTGGGTGCCCTTCTTATTCCTGGAGCCTGCCCCACCCCCACCCACCCCCAGCTAAGAATTCAAAGCAGAGACCTACATACGGTGCCCCCCCGGGGGGAGGGCAGGGTGTACTTCCACGAGAGTGAACACACGTTCACGTGGGAATGTGGATCATCAGAGGGGTACGTGGCATGACTGTGCCAGAGTTGCCTGTGATGGGGCGGGGGCAGGGGCGGGGGCTGGGAAGGGTGGTCACCTCCCAAAGGCCCCCTCTAAACATCCGGGCGGATCCAGCTTCTACCTTCTCAGTACCACTAACGTGAGACTCGGAGAACCAAACGTTTACCACGTGAGCATTGGGGGACACCCAAACTCATACCCAGACCACAGCACCCCTACAAAACTGTATTAAACATAAAACCATTCAGAGGCAAAGGAGGATTCTAGCATTGAGGAAGTACTTTTATTTATTTTCTTCCATTTTTTCCATCTGGCTCTCTCACTGTGGGTGCAGGGGCCCCATTACTTGGGCCATCCTCTGCTGCTTTCCCAGGCTCATTAGCAGGGAGCTGGATCACAGTAGAACAGCTAGGACTCACGCCGGTGCTGATTTGGGAAGCCCACGTCACACAGGTGGTGGCTTAACCTGCTGGCCATGACACCAGCCCCAGGAAGTACTTATAACTACTGGGTCTGAAGCCACCGGGTAGCCCCAAACCTTCCGGCAATGAGTAGATGAACGCTGCTCGCTGGCCTGACTCCACAGTACAACAGCTCTCCTCCCCCTCCACACTCCTGCCGCTCCCATACCGGCTCGGAGCCTCGGGGTCGGGATGCTTGTGCCAAACCCTGGCCCTGCTACTGGCTAGTTGTTCTCTCCCTGAGCCTCAATTTGATCATCTGTAAAATGGGGTGGTGGTGATACTATGTTCTGCCTAAGAACGCGTTCCCCCAAGGGAGAGCCACAAATGAAAGGATGCTGAAAAGTGCATAGTAGGCATAATAGACTAAGCTTCTGCCTGCTGTGCTGGCATCCCGTATGGGTGCCGGTTCAAGTCCTGGCTGCACCACTTCCGATCCAGCTCTCTGCTGGTAGCCTGGGAAGGCAGTGGGGATGGCCTAAGTGCTCAGGCCCCTGCACCCAAGTGGGAGACCCAGAGGAGGCTCCTGGCTTCAGCTCCAGCCATTGCACCTATTTGGGGAGCGATGGAAGACTTCTCTCTCTGTAACTCTACCCCTCAAATAAATAAAACCCTTTTAAAAGTGCTGAATATCTGGGACATGTTGGCTGTGTTGGCTGTTGTGAACGTGGGGAGAGGCACACGTGCTTGTCACATGGTATTCTCTGAAGAGGAGGCAGAGGCAGAACAAATAAATACCAGAGCTTTGTGTTCTCACTCGGTGGAGCACACCGAGCACGGGACAATCTGCAGGGTCACCCAGACCCAGGATGGAAAGGCTCAGCCTTGAGCAAACCACACTGACGTCCTCCTCTCCTCCCCTCTGCTCCCCAGCGGATGTCACCTCCCTCACCGTGAGAGAGAGAGAAAGTGAAACAAAAGGAGCAGGCTGTATATTTTCATACACCTCTTAGAAAGAGGAGCCAAAGGAGAGGCCCCAGGACTTCCGGAGAAACTGCCAGACGACGCCGGCACCCTCCCCAGCGAGAGCATCCTCAGCCCTGCTCTGACAGGAGCCTGACCCGCAGGGATCTAGAGAGGAGAGGCTGGTCTGGCTCACGGTTCTGGAGGCTGGCGCCCGCATCTGCACAGCCTCCCGTGAGGAACTGCGTGCTGCATCATCACACTGTGGACGGCCCCACGGGGCCAGGCAGGGCCGGCGTGCCAGAGGTCGCTGCTTTCTTTTCTAAGATTTATTTATTTATTTGAAAGGCACAGTTACAGAGAAAGAGAAGGGGGTGGAGATAGTCCATCTGTTCATTCCCCCAAATGACTGCAATGTCTGGGGCTAGGCCAGGATGTAGTCAGGAGCCTGGAACGCCATCCAGGTCTCCCGTAAGGATGGCAGGGACCCAAGCACTTGGGTCATCTTCCACTGCTTTCCCAGGCGCATTATCAGGGACCTGGATCAGAAATGAGGCAACTGTGAGACTCATTTGAGTATCACAGGAGGCGGCTTAACCTGCCGTACCACAGAGGTCACTTCTATAACCAGGTCATTCCCCCAGACACCGGTCCATCCGTGGATCCAGCAATGGAGTAATCTAATCATAGAGCACTCAGGACCCAGTCAGCTGCCACAGGCCCCGCCTCTCAGATGCCATTAATTTAGGACTTTGGGGATTAACTTGCCAACACAGAGAATTTGGAGGACACATCCAAAGCCTGGATGGCACCCCCACTTCTAGGTGGGTGGACAGGTGCGCAGCGCGCTGGGCTCCAACTACGACCTGACTGCAGCTAAGGAGCCCCCACGGCTCTTGTTGGGACAGGGATGTGGTGGGGAGTGCAGGGGGGGGGACAAAGATGTTTTAAGTTTGCAATCTCCAGTCTCTGCCTTCCGAGGAAAATGGATGCTCCCAGGACTCTCCGAGGATGGAGTGCCTGAGCAAGGCTAAATTGCTGTGCACCAGGACACACACACACACACACACACACACACACGAGGAGGAGGAGGAAGGGGGAGGGAAGAGCAGGCGAACTGCGTCTGGGCTGCTTAACAGCAAGCAGTTCTGAGATGGAGCCCTGCTCACGGGGAAAGTGCTCCACCAGCCGGCTGCACACGGGGTGTCCACACCGCGCAGCCCGCACTGCCGGGATCTGTGAGCATGCCAACTTTGACAGTTTGCTCTGACCAGAAAAAAGCGCAAGCGCCCTTGTATCAGAGAAAGGGTGAGAAGGGTAAAGTGTAACTTCCTTCCAAAGCCCCCTCTCTGAAATCCCTCAGATCCCACTGGAAAGGCAGAACCAATCTGCAGTGTGACATTTCTGGTGCATAAGTGGGCAGGACAATCATACCGCCCCTTCAAGGAACATTCCAGAACCTGCAACCTGGGAAACGTCCCAGGCTCTCAGCCCCAATGTGAAATGGCCAGTATGGGCAGTGGTTAAGACGCTGCTTGGGACACCCTCATCCCATATCGGAGTGACTGGGTTTGAAGTCCAGCGGTGCTGCGAACTCCAGCTTCCTGCTAGAGTGCACCCTGGGAGGCAGCAATAGCTCAAGTTCTTGGGTTCCTGCTACTTACGTGAGTTCCTGGCTCCCAGCTTCAGCCCGACCCAGCCCTGGCTGTTACAGGTATTTAGGGAGCAAACCAATAGATGAGAGGTCTTTCTGCCGCTAACCCGAGGAACTGGTGATGGCAATGGTTTTGGTCTGCCCAGCAGTCTTTCATTTGGCAACTCTGTGCAGCTCTAGTGGGGCTGTCAATCACCCTGGCTCAACACCTGTGACCTAGGTCTGGTTGGTTAAGGTGCCCAAGCCCCGGGGCTACAGGGTTGACCTTGGAAGGAGCATGACTCAAGCCAGACCAAACAGAAGGCTTACCTGGATGGATGGATGGATGGATGGATGGATGGATGGATGGATGGATGGGTGGATGGGTGGATGGATGGATGGATGGGTGGGTGGGTGGATGGATGGGTGGGTGGATGGATGGATGGGTGGATGGATGGATGGGTGGGTGGATGGATGGGTGGGTGGATGGATGGGTGGGTGGATGGATGGGTGGGTGGGTGGATGGGTGGATGGATGGGTGGGTGGGTGGATGGATGGGTGGGTGGATGGATGGGTGGATGGATGGATGGATGGATGGGTGGGTGGATGGGTGGATGGATGGATGGGTGGGTGGATGGATGGGTGGGTGGATGGATGGGTGGATGGATGGATGGATGGGTGGGTGGATGGATGGATGGATGGGTGGGTGGATGGATGGATGGGTGGGTGGGTGGATGGATGAGTGGATGGATGGATGGATGGGTGGGTGGATGGATGGACGGGTAGGTGGGTGGACACACACATTTTTAACAGGCAGTAAGGGGGAGAGCTCCTTCCTCCAGGGAGTTAGAGTGGAATGCTGTAAGTCCAGGACCGTCTGTGCCTGTCCTTCCCGGGGCACGGACGACACCCATCTGCAACAACAGATAATTTGGGTCCTGCTCTTTGAGATAAGAGCCCTGCTGAGAGCCGAGTTCCTCGCGTGCACAGGTCAGGTTTGCCCCTGGACATCCAGTCACAGGAATCTTTTTCCCAACAATTCCTTTTTCTGCTCTTTTTGATTAAGCTAAAGCTGGACCAGACATTTCCAACACAATAACCAAAGACAAGCCGTGGTTCGTAGCTCACTTGACATTTTCCCGTTGTACATGGCCACAGCCCTAGCCTGGCCCTTGCTTTCCAACTGACGCTGATGGAGATGTCAACACCGCTAGTCCCCAAATTGTGAATCTTTGTCTTTACCATACTCCTTACGTGTGGACCACCGTGCCTGCCCCTCCCCTGCAAGGAATGGTGAGGAACTCAAACGCAGTACCTAGCAGAGCACAGGGCCCGACCCGAGCACGGTCAGGGGCTGGTGGTGGGACGGACGAAGGCTGCAGACCCCATTCTGTGTGCTTCAAACTGGGGAGGAGGAAATCTTTATCCTGCAGGGCTGGCTGAGCCACGCCTGGCTGCTAGCGTCGGAGAAATCCAACACAGCCTCCCCGCTGCCCCCCTCCCGCTCCCCTCAGAGCCAGCTGGCTCCACAAGGGGCAAACGAAGGCACTGCAGATGCCAAAGTCCTCGGGGTGCCTGGTGCTGTCACAGGATCTGTGCCCACTTTTCCTCAACCCTGCCGACAGCACAGCCTTCTCTGGTGGTATGCTGGTCCCGCCCTGGTGCAGTGTCGTTATGTGGGACAGAGAGAGCCACAGTGCCACTACTACTACCTGTGACCCTGCGTGGCCCACCCCCTTTCAGATCCTATTCACTGCCAAGCCCAGTTCTATGTCACAGACCCTCCTGCACTACAGACCAGGCACAGACAGCATGGTGTTGTGGTCTTTATTCCGTTAAACAACCTTGCAGCTACAAGTGAAACAGAAACATGCTTCAAGTACATTAGCGGCATCATCTCATCTCATTGCACGGTTTATACAATTTAAAGCCATTCAAAGGCAAAGGTTTAGCATAAAGTATTTTTAATAAATCATTTTTAAAGAAAAACAATACAAGAGAAACCCCAGGAAAGTTTATGAATGTTCCAGATTAATATGAACTCCTTTTAAGGCAAACATCCAGGACAGCACTTACTGATCTAAGTTAGAACGCGCCGGGCATCCGTGCAACCTCCCCTCCGTGAGACACCTGAATTTCTGGCCCGTGAAAGTCCTTCCCAGAGAAGTTTCTTGCAAAACCGCTCCACCTCTAGGTCCAGCTTGAAAATTCTGGACCTGGGGTCCTGAGGCCGCTAATTATCAAAGTCATGAGCCTGCCCCTCTTTACTGTTCATTATTTTTATTTATGGTTTACGGTTTCCTGTGTGTGGAAGATTTAGGGTTTCAAGTCACAGTGCTACATTTTGCTTTTTAAGTGAAAAATAAAAATACAGCTATCAAAACCTTAGGAATTCCAATTACACCTGTTAGTAACAGGGTAACCGCCCATTCGTTCTCCAGGGAAGGCACTGTGACGGTTAGAGAAAGCCCCAGGGAGCCCACACAGCCTCTGGATTCAGACGTCCTTACGCGCTCAGTGCAACCTCTCGCTGACGCTTCCCGCACTGGGCAGCAGCCGCGGCCCAGACAGCACTGCGCGGCATCTCTCCTGGGGCTTCCCATGCCACGAGCAGACTCTCCAATCCCTGAACCTCCGACGAGGCAACCTCTGGGACCAAAGCTGGGAGTTCCCCTTCTGTTTGGTTAACAAGCTCCCTAGGCGGGTCTCACGAACGCCGGGGTCGACCAGAGCCAATTCTCCAAACACAGCACAGTGGACTGAACCTAAGGAGAAATTCAACCGCTGTTCCGTGGTCTTTCACAAGGGGCTTCCTGATGCCACTTTAACAGAGGCTCTGTGCTTCCGTGACTGACGCCCTGACCCCGAGACTCTGCTGGATTCGAACCCAAGCCAGAAGGACACAGCCCACGCTGGCCGCCTTAGATGTGAACCCCAAACCATGCTCAATTATGTGGCAATAGCTCCATGAGGAAACTGACGTAAGTTACATAGTTTTAAAAATAAACGCTAGGAAAAAAGTAAAGCTGCTTAGGTTTTATTGCTTTCGCTGGACTTGAATCAACCTACTCAGTTTCTCTGTAACTCACACATACACAGACTCACCCACACTCACCCTGTTCAAGGCACCGTGTGTGTAAGCTGGGAAGAACACTGCACATGGCCTGCTGAGGAAGCTGACAGCAAACACACGGCAGTGTGTGTGTGTGTGTGTGTGTGTACGTGCACGTGGTGTCCAAAGTGAGTGAGAGAAGAGAGAAAGAGTGGGGAAACAGAACCTACATTCGCAGGTACTTCTACCCAGCGTGGTCAGAGTTAGAACAGAGAACATGGCTTATCCTTATTCATGGCGGTTTCTCCTTGCCTTGTCCTTGAATTAATCTAGAGAGATTCCTCAGCGCAAGCTCCAAAGGTTTGATTCTATTATTTTTATGGTAGGGAGCTAATTTGGAAGTCCTTTTTAAAATTAGCAACAACCAACTTGTCCTGAGATATTTTAATAAAAAAACTGTGAGGAACTCCTTGATTATTATGTTCAGAGGAAGGTGCTCCGTATCCACACTGGAGGGACATGTGCACATTACCAGCGAGGGAGGGCCTGCTGGGGGCGGGGGGGAGCACACGCCGCACCACAGCCAGAACTCCTGCGCAAACTCACAGCTCAAAGAACGCAGCAGGTAGATCTCAACCTGGACACCAAGGCTGTGTACAGCCAGCAGTGGCCGTGAGAATGCAAATGACCTAATCACTGTCACAGGAAAAAGGTCCCAGAGGAAACCCTGCAAACGCTTTCTAGAGGCAGAACAGGGAACTGAACGGGGAGCGAAGACTTCGCTGGATAATCAGCCAAGGTTATTCCTTTAAAAGCCAAAACAGAAATGGTGGCTCCACACAGGAACTAAATCCCAAGCTTTCATTAAATCACGCAGTTATCACTGTAAAAAGCAAACGTGCTTTTTAGAACGTGCATATTAGAATTCACCTTAGCATGAATTTCAGACACATTACCCTGTCTCACTATTAAAGTTCTGACTTCTGACAGTTACTCTGCAGTCAATGCTCTTACTCAGAGAAGGCATGGGAAGTCTAACCGCGAGGCCTCCTGGTGAGCGGAGCCTGCAGGGACGGGAGGCCACCTGAACACGGCCAGAACGCGAACAGCTCTCAACCTGCAGTCAAAGCTCCCGCCACCGAGAAGCAGCGGCTTAGAACACGCTGGAAGTTTTCTAAAATTTTAATAGCAAGTGAGCAAAATAGTAACAACCTCCAGGCAAGACAGCATGTAAGAATTTTTAAAAAATACATAATATGCTTGGAATTAATCGGGGGACTTACAAAATACTGCAGTGGTGAAGCGTCCACCAGAAGACACCCTCTGGGAGGCTCCCTTTTCCCTACTCTCCATTCACACCTCGTCTCTGTGAAAGTGACAACTCCGATTTTGCCTACGCCCTTCTATCTCCCACCCACAACAAAAATTACCACAAAAATTAAGGCTCACACACCTGAATGGTTATACAAATACTTAAAGGTGGGTGTGAGGAAGTTGAAAATCCACAAAAATTCATCATTAGAAATCAAAGGAAAAAGCCACCGACAGACAAAAACCTCATCATACAATCAGGGTAAATAAAAAAGAATTAGTGGATGCGTGGAGACATTGCCTGCATGTGGGTGACTTTGGTCCTCATTAAGCCAAAGCGATTTCAAGGCCATGAGACGATTCAAAAGTAAATAAAGGCCGAGGGACCGCATCAAAGTGACGACTTCAGCTTCATTATCAGGAAGGCCACACGGTGCATAGGAGGATGCAAATAAACACCTTGGGTCAAGACTGTAAAACAGGCCGTTGAATCACTAATTACCGCTCAGCCACAGGAACTGGGACATCAGTTAAAGGCACTAATATTTGGTAATGTCTTTCCTCGAATCCTTAAAAAAGCTCTATTCTTGCACAGAACTCAAACACAAAACCTCTCAAATGGCCACTGTGTGTGAGAGCTGCGAGCCGCACACGTGCGTGTCCAAGCTCCCCGGGAGTCTGACCAAGGCACAAAGCCACGCGCAGACCACAGGTCACACGGCTCACTTAAACGCAGCTTTTTATTCTTAGGGGATCCGGCTCCTTCCATTTAGGATGAGCCAGCCTGGCTTTTCAAGGCACATTCGCCTCTTTTCTAGAAAGAAGCTATAGGAACAACAACAACAAAAAGAGCACTTTGCAGCTAAACTGTGAGGCTGCCCGTGAACCGACCTTCCGGGGATATTTCCGTATGACGGGGTTCTCCCCACACTGACAAACAGGTTCTCTAAGATCATAGACACGGTGTTCTGAGTGCAAGGGCATCAGGATTGGGGACTGCAGTTCGGAAGCTCTTCCCAGCTCTGTAAACTTTTACAGAAGAGTAAGGTATAAAAGAAGTTGAAGCTGCACCGACAGCACCTTCCGCGAGGCGCCCCCCACCCCGCAGCGTCTGCGGCAGCGCAGGCTCAATCCCACAGGCACTGAAGCGGCGGCGTTTCCATCGTTTCCTTTAGCTTCTTCCCCCATAAAGTGCACAAAGCAGAGAACACTAAGAAAACAGAGACGGGCTTGGATCCGTGACAGCACGAAAGGAACGGCTGCCAGGAGACATGGAAGCGTCTAAGATCTGGACCCACAGGGAGGCCAGGTCATTTATTACAGCGCCACAGGTCCGCGCTGCCCAGGGGTCTCACAGCCTCGGCTCCTCGGCCAGGCCCCGTGGTGCGGCGGGAGCCAGGACTCGGCAGGGGCTGGCGGCGGCAGGCGGCTCTCGCAGGGTCCTCACGTTCCGATGCTACTGCGCTTTCTTCTCCGTGGAAGGCCGCCCGACCACGGCCTCCCTCATGGCAGCCTGAGTGGAATTACCAATGTGAGAAGAAGCCTGCAAGAGTCCACACATTCACACCTAAGTTAATGCAACACAACTCAGCACCACGAGCCGTCCTTGGAGACACACACCTCCGCCTCCCCCAGCGATGGCTTACGAGAGGAGAACGCGGGGGGAGGGGAGGCTGCGGGAGCTGCCCACCCGGAACCCCAGGACCCTCTGCCCTGTGACGGGGCGGCCAGCTCCTTTGGCTCACCACGCTACGGGCCTACCCGATCTGCTCCTGTCACTCAGAAAGACACGAGCTAGTCTCAAAGATCTGTAAAGCTGGAGACGACCTCTGCAAAGAGCCGCTGACTTGTTGGAAGATTTTAAATGAAGGAGATGTCATCTCTTGTTGAGTTCATATTTTTTTCAGGACTCTTGATTTTCAGCAAAGCAAGATCATGGAGAGGAGAAGGCCGAATCACACAGGAATTGTGTCTAAAGAGCACGCACAGGGCCAGCACTGTAGCGTGGCAGGTAAAGCCGCTGCCTGCAGTGCCTGCATCCCATTTGGGTGCCGGTTCAAGTCCTGGCTGCTCCACTTCCGATCCAGCTCTCTGCTGTGGCCTGGGAAAGCAGTGGAAGATGGTCCAAGTGCTTGGGCCCCTGAACCTGCGTGGGAGACCTGGAAGAAGCTCCTGGCTCCTGGCTTCAGACTGGCCCAGCTCTGGCCATAGTGGCCATCTGAGGAGTGAACCAGCGGATGGAAGGCCTCTCTCTCTCTGCCTGTCCTTTTCTCTCTGTGTAACTGTGACTTTCAAATAAATACATAAATCTTTAAAAAAAAAAAAAAAGCACCCATAGGTTTCCTGTGAGGGACACCCTACTCTAATTTGAAACTTTTTATATACTAAAGGCCCACTTTAAGTCATGGAAACAAAACATCAGGAATAACTACTCCTATCCCAAAGAGGATAACAGACTAAAGCCAAGGAAGTTTAAAAACGGCCCAGGGAGGTTTCTCATGCCCTCTTTGCTACCAAACTCCGAGATGTTTCACGACAGAAGCTGACCCGGCCGCCCACCATCACCCCACACCACTCACCTGCTCCAACACATAGGCCGCACCCACATCGATAGCTCCGCCCAGCTCGCGGTACTGGCCGGAGTACCGGATGTAGCCCCAGGTGAGCAGCGCTATCAGCAGCAGCCCGACCATGCAGTTGAACAGCTGGGCCACGACCTCGAGGCCCACGAAGCCGGTGAGGCCCGAGGCGATGTAGAGGGCCACGATGCCCGCGAAGAGCACGGCGGGCGTGCGGAAGGTGCTGAAGACGTTCTTGCTGCTGTTGTGCCTGCAGAAGCTGCCGTACAGCTCCCCGATCTCCTCCTCCAGCTCCTGCTGGTAGCGCAGGCTGAAGTCCTTCCCGCCCATCTTCTTGGTCTTCCTGAAGTGGTCCAGAGCGAGCTGTCTGAACTCACTGTGCTTCTCCTCTAGAATGTCAGGGGACAGGTAAGGCTTCTCGCCCCCACAAACCTGCAGGCAACAGAGACACGGCATGGCGAAGGTCCCTTCAAAAACAGGTGAAGACTCTCAAAGGTTACAAGGCTTTAAGTATCAGACGTTAATCTCTTATCACTGTGTTCACTTCGGGGCCGGCACTGTGGCGTAGCAGGTAAAGCTGCTGCCTGCAGTGCCGGCATCCCATTAGGCACCAGTTCAAGTCCCAGCTGCTCCACTTCCCATCCAGCTCTCTGCTGTGGCCTGGGAAAGCAGTAGAAGGTGGCCCACGTACTTGGGCCCCTGCATCCACGTGGGAGACCTAGAAGAGGCTCCTGGTTCCTGGCTTCGGATCGGCCCAGCTCCTCTCTCTGCCTCTGCCTCTCTGTAACTCTTTCAAATAAATGAATACATCTTAAAAAAAAAAAAAAAAAAAAAACTTTTTCACTGTTTATTTTCATTTTGTTTGAAAGACAAAGAGAGATCTTTCTTCTCTGGTTCACTCCCAAATGCTCACGACAAACAGGGCTGGGCCAGACTGAAGCCAGGAGCCCAGAACTGTCCAACCAGGTCTCCCATGTGGGTGGCAGGGACCCAGGCACTCGGGCCATCCACCTGCTGCCTCCCAGGGGCACAGCAGCAGGAAGCTGGATGGGAGCAGAGCAGCCAGCACTCCAGCCAGCACTCTGCTAGGAAAGGTGGGTGACACACTCACAACTGAGCTGCTGCGGCAAGCGTCAGTTAACTCTCAGAAGGTGACGGAGACCAGTGAAGTCTGGTCTCACTCCTCTGCAGAGCGCACTTGGGTAAGCAGAGTGAGGAGCTCAGCGTGGCCCGGAAACGGAAAGAAATGACCATCAGAAGAGTGAAATCGACGTTTTGAGCTTCGATGACTGTTTACAGCCCTGAACAGTGTTTTTTTAATTATTATTATTTCTTGAACTCTTTACTTAGTGTAGGGTTAACCTCATGAGTGTAAAATAAACTCAAAGTAGATCACTGTAAAAATTAAAGAGGAGGATGAGGAGAGGAAGGAGGAGGAAGGGTGGGAGCGTGGGAAGCATCACCACACTCCTAAACTGGTGTACACCAAATACATGTAACCTGTATACCTTAAATAAAAAAGAATAAGTAAAACACATATATTTTTAAAAAAAAGAAACGAAATGGTGATCAGAAGGACCTGGTTATCACAATGGCCTGAATACAGCTTTGCTGCCTCATAACTTTTTTAAAAAATTATTTTTTTAGCGCCGTGGCTCACTTGGTTAATCCTCCGCCTGCAGCGCCGGCATCCCATATGGGCCCCGGGTTCTAGTGTCGGTTGCTCCTCTTCCAGCCCAGCTCTCTGCTGTGGCCTGGAAAGGCAGTGGAGGATGGCCCAAGTGCTTGGGCCCCCGCACCTGTATGGGAGACCAGGAGGAAGCACCTGGCTCCTGGCTTCGGATCAGTGCAACACACCGGCTATAGCGGCCATTTGGGGGGTGAACCAACAGAAGGAAGACCTTTCTCTCTGTCTCTCCCTCTGTCTGCAACTCTACCTGTCAAATAAAAATATATACTTATTTATTTATTTATTTGACAGGCAGAGTTAGAGAGAGAGAAAAGACAGAGAGAGAGAGAGAGTGCTCTTTCATCTGCTGGTTCACTCCCCCAGATGAATGCAAGAGCCAGGGCTGGGGCAAGGCCAAAGCCAGGAACCCAGAACTCCATCCAGGTCTCCCATGTGGGTGCAGGCGCCCAAGTACTTGGGGCATCTTCCGCTGCTTTCCTGGGTGCATTAGCAAGCAGCTGGATTGGAAGCCAAGCAGCTTGGACTCGAACAGGCATCACAAGTGATGGTTTAACCCGCTGTGCCACAATACCAGCCCCCCTGCAGTGTCAAGTCAGATCAAGTTTGGGCCTCGGAAGACAGCCGCATGGTCAGGTATCGCGACACCTCAGGATCAGGCACCTGCCCACATACCTCTTCCATGTTGTTGTAATACACGTCCTTGGCAGCGGCTGCCGCCGCTAAGTTGTTGGCTTCAGCAGTGGCCTGTTAGGAAAGGAAGGCGTGAGCTATAAACCCTTCCTCTTTGAACATGCTCCACAAATACCCAAGTACAAATCTCTCACCCCACTTCCATTCTTCCTTTCTCGTTAACCTTCTGCTACTTTTTAGACTTTCACATAGCTCAATTTATGAAACAAAATATATCTTTTCTGCCAGATTTTCAACCAAATTAAAATCTGTTCTTTAATATGTAAGACTCGTTAACACAGGATAAACCTCTAAAAATCTAGGGAAATAGCATTTCCTTGTCTCTGGTTTTAAATGTAAGAAATAGCTGTGAATCAAAAAAAAAAAAAAAAAAAAAAAAAAAAAGGAACATTTTCGTCTTTGAAATGTGAGTCCCAGGCACTCGTCTCCTGTGTGAAAATGCTTTGCTACTAAAGGAACTGACATTTGGCAATGAGTGTGCTTATGCTCGTCATAAGAAAGTCAGAGATTATCTGCGTTAACCAGATGACAGTGTCTAGTCAAACACGTTAAAGAACTGCTCAGTGAATGAGTGACCAGGCGCGTCAGCAGACAACAGACGCAGGCCACAGCCTGTCTGCCACGCTGGGTGCGTCCTGCCTGGGAAAGCACGGCTGTGCCCCAGAGTGCGTCTGGTGGGGCACCAGGCCCAGCGAGCAGGGGCCATTCTGTTCTTAACTGGTGCCACCCCACGTCCAGAGACAAGGCCAGCGGCGCCCGCTTACTGCATGTAACTGACAGGTGTCATTCCGGATGTCGGAGAGCCTCTTACCTGCAGCATGGACTTGGGGTGAGGCAGATCTTCCCCTTGGTAAATTTTGATATATGCCTTAGAATACAAACGTTGAAAAGATTATGAAAACTATGGTTCTGTTCAATTTTATTCCCATCTTGAAAACAGTGACCATACAACTGCATTTTCCTAAACACCTAGACCGACAGTCAGGAATTAGCGGAAACACAACACACCTTGGAAGTGCATGTTAGCATTTTTAGTTCACTAAAAATGTTCTCAAGCAGCACAAGCCCACGAAGGCTGGGATTCCACCAGAGGCCCGTCACGCTGGCCTCACCACTACCTGTGGGCTTTGAGGCAGTCGGGTCACGACTAGGTGCCGCTCCTACTCACAGCAACCTCCTAACCACCTCCTTGGCACTGCGTCTTCCTTGAGGAACAATCTTCCTTTAGCCACAGTAATTACTCTGAGAGAGCGCAAAGACATCCATTTGGTTCTTAGACCGGTACTGCCACCCAGTGGCCCACGCCTGGAAGGACACTGGGGTCTCTCATCCGGCCTCACCATCTCCCCCCAACCCAGGAAAATATTAAAATTCAAGATGGGTTACAAGCTAAACCAGCTTTACCAAAAATTCAACATTTTAATAATTAAAACCCGTAGTTACCTTAAAATACTCCAGTAGTCCCCGACAGGTAACTTTCGAGCCGTTGATCTCTTTTTCCATTAACTTGGAGGGGTTTAATACATATGGGATCAGCGTCTGCAACTGCTCTTTGAACTCACCAGCAATATCTGTTCACAGGACCATAAAGAAGGAAACATGCCAGACGGCCTTAGTCTACCCAGGTGAGCATACAACACAATCTTCACAGTCCATTTAGTTATTTTTTAAGATCTATTCATTTGATACGAAATTTGTTTACCTTACGTTAATAAAAATATTATTTTTTAAAATTAAATGTGTTTGAAAGGCAGAGAGACAGAGAGATTGACTCACTCCCCAAAAGGCCGCAACAGCCAGGGCTGGGCCACACTTGCCACACTGAAGCCAGGAGCCTGGAAGTCTATCCTGGCCTCCTATGTGGGTGGCCAAGTTCCTGAGCTTCCCAGGTGCACCAGCAGGGAGCTCATCAGAAGCAGAGTGGCTGGGACTTGAACCTGCGCTGCAACATGGAGTGCAGGTGTCCGCGCAGCAGCCTAGCCCTCTGCACCACAGTGCCCACCCCGCTGTTTCCACATTCCTTAGCTCCAAGTGAGGGCAGTGGGGTCCCAGACCGTACATGTCGGACCCATTCTGGCTGTGACCAGACTGCTGGCACAGCTCTGCCTCCATGCATCCTTGTCCCCTCCCCTGCTGAAGCATAAGGACCTCTAAGATCCCCTCTGGCTCAGAGCAGAACACAGGGCACATCTGCACTGGGTGCTATGGTCTGGCTGTTCAACGTCCCCCGAAGGCCCATGTGTTAGCAGACTGGTCCTGAGGGTGGCGCTACTGGGAGGCGGTGGAAGCTTTAGGAGGCGGGGCCCAGCGGGAGGTTCTCAGGTCGCTGGGGGCACTGCCCTGGAAAGGAAGCTAGCTCTCATGTGACCTCCTGAGTCGTGCAAGAGGGCTGCTGTGGAACCCTGGTGAGCCTTCCTCTCTCTGTGCCCTGCCATCCGCCAGGGGTCCCTGGCCAGAAAGCCTGCCCCATGCCAATTGGCCTCTGAAGCTCAAAAACCAAGCTCAGTGTGAGTGAGCCGCCTCAAGGATTTTGCTATAGTAACAAATGCTAATATACTTGGTTTCCATTCTGGGGATGTTTGGTCGATACCCTAGTATTTCAAGAAATTTCATTTTTGGCCGGCGCCGCGGCTCAATAGGCTAATCCTCCGCCTAGCGGCGCCGGCACACCGGGTTCTAGTCCCGGTCGGGGCGCCGGATTCTGTCCCGGTTGCCCCTCTTCCAGGCCAGCCCTCTGCTGTGGCCAGGGAGTGCAGTGGAGGATGGCCCAGGTGCTTGGGCCCTGCACCCCATGGGAGACCAGGAAAAGCACCTGGCTCCTGGCTCCTGCCATCGGATCAGCGCGGTGCGCCGGCCGCAGCGCGCCGGCCGCGGCGGCCATTGGAGGGTGAACCAACGGCAAAGGAAGACCTTTCTCTCTGTCTCTCTCTCTCACTGTCCACTCTGCCTGTCAAAAAAAAAAAAAAAAAGAAATTTCATTTTTAAAGAACTTGACTAATGAGGTCTTCAAACTCTGAGTATCAGAGGTAAGCATTTAGCCTATCAGTTAAGACACTGGCTGGGGCACCCACGTCGCAAACAGGACAGCCCAGCTCTGGGTCCTGATTCCTGCCTCCTGCTGACACTAACACTAGGTGGCGGCAGGGATGGCTGCAATGGATGGGCTCCTGGACCGTGTCCCCAGCTTCTGGCTCCAGACCCAGCATTGCAGGCATTTGGGGCTGAACTAACGAACAGAAGCACATACACTCACCCTCTCTCGCTGACTCTCAATCAATCAGTAACTTGTTGAATGAGAACAATCATCGTCAGCCCTTCCAGTTGTCTCAGGCCTTTGCTATGCACACCTCACACTTACCTACAAATCTGTTTGGAATCACTACTGCTCATCTGGTTGCTTTCTCTCTTTCAGAAGTAACATCACCTGTATCTCACGAGGCGCATTTCCCATCAGTGCCTCAGAGGCCCCCGGCCCGCCCCAAGATGGAAAGGGTCATCTCTCAGGGACACTGGCAGATTGTGTGCAGGTTGCACCAGGTTCCCACCAAGGGCCTGGGAGCCGTTACACAGATCTCTTTCCTCAAAGGCAGAATCAGCGGGCCCCACTACAAAGGCACAGGAGGATTACAGCACGAGGAATCTGATTTGTGGAATCATCTAAGGTCTCCCTTGGCCCCCAACCAACAATTGAAAAGAAGTGGGTGGGAGCCCATAGCAAGGTGAGAATCCTTCAGCACTCCGTAAATTTAATTATACCATGAAAATAGAACTGTAAAACTAAAAACAACAAAGAAGGACCAATTCTTAGTAACTTTGTTGTGCAAAGTATAAAACAGTGTATACAGTAGGCGGTTCTGTATAAATTCATATTTGTTCACATATTCTAAGAAACTCTGGAAGCCTACAGAAATGGAAAAGACATTTCAGTGAACACCTTTTAATTCTTTGGGGTATTTTAAATGCGGAAATGTACTGTCTATTTAAGAAAAAAACACAGAGCTTTTTTTGGCTTCAACTTTCATCACACTGAAAGGCCGTTTCAGAAACACTCACACAAGGAGCCAGCAGGTCCAGGTGCTGCTGAGCGCCGTTTTACCAAGACTGACAGATCCTACACTAGACACGTCTAAGAAGGCCGGATGGAAAGAACAGCTTCTCAGTCGGAGGAGACAAGAGCCGTATCACGACAGGGACAGGGTGAAGTGGTGACGGTGTCAAAGGCGACCCCAGTCTGACCTCCACAAGGAAGCCAGGAAGAAGTCAGCTGCTGCATGCCAGAGGCGGGCACCCTGTGTCTGACGAATCTGCTGCGGCTCAAAAACCAGCTCACGTCCTGGCTACCTGCAGTAAACGGCAGCAGTGTTGCCTCACTTGTGCCGGGAGAGGGACCGTGAGCCCCGTGTTCCTCTCTCAGCTGTCAACCCCTAAAGCAAAGCAGAACCACGGAAGCCATTCCTAGAAAGCGTGTGGGGGACATCGGCAGAAATGCCCCCAGGACAAAGTTCTTACCGAATCAAAGTGTTCTGTGAGACAACACTAAGGCCCTTTCATGGATCAGCCTTGAACGTTCTCAGGCTAATGGTATCTTTTTCCAAGTATATGGAACAGAAATGTAACTCTACTTACAGGTCTCCCACAACAAGGCACCTGTGGTTCTCAAGTCAGCACTTGCCAAATACTCACAAGCCACCTGCTGTTTGCAGGCCAGCCTCCAATTGATTCTTCACTTCAAAACCCTTCCATATCTTGGTTACAATCTTCCCCAAAATACACACACACACACACAAATCTATCTCCAAATCTAAAAATCACATAACCAGGGCCAGCATTGTGGCACAAGTTAAGCTACCACTTGGGATGTCGGCATCTAATATCAGAACGCCAGACAGCCAGAGTTGGGCCAGGCCGAAGCCAGGAGCCAGGAGCTACTTCCAGGTCTTCCACGTGGGTGCAGGGGCCCAAGTTATTAGGCCATTTTCCACTGTTTTCCCAGGCATATTAGCAGGGAGCTGTACCAGAAGTGGAGCAATTGGGACTTGAACCAGTGCCCATATAAATCAATCTTAAAAAAAATCACCTTCAGGCTATGTGGATAGAGTTTATGAAACATTTAGAGGGGCAGGCACTTGGCTCAACAGTTAAGGCACTCACATCCCCTATCAGAATGCCAGGGTTCAAGTGCCAATGCTCTGTTTCCAATCCAGCTCCTGCTAACGCGCCCGGGGAGGCAGAGGTAATGGTTCAAACACTTGGGTCCCTGCCACTCTCATAGGAGACCCAGATGGAGCTCCCGGCTCCTGGATGTGGCCTGGCCTGGCTCTAGTTGTTGCAGTTATTTGGGGAGTGGACCAGTGAATGGAGGATCTATGTCTCCCTCTCTCTCTCTCTTGCTCTCATTCTGCCTTTCAAATAAAAATAAATATTTTAAAATTAAAAAAAAAATAAATTCTATTGGATACTTTGCTTACCAGTGATGACCAAATACGAGTTTAGGTTTGGTAAAAGTGCAACTAATAACGTGGCATTATAACTCTAAAATAATATAAGATCTGGCCGGCGCCGCGGCTTACTAGGCTAATCTTCCACGTGCAGTGCCGGCACCCCGGGTTCTAGCCCCAGTTGGGGCGCCGGATTCTGTCCCAGTTGCTCCTCCTCCAGTCCAGCTCTCTGCTGTGGCCCAGGAAGGCAGTGGAGGATGGCCCAGGTCCTTGGGCCCTGCACCTGCATGGGAGACCAGGAGAAGCACCTGGCTCCTGCCTTCGGATTGGCACAGCACGCCGGCCGAAGCAGCCATTTGGGGGTGAACCAACGGAAGGAAGACCTTTCTCTCTGTCTCTAACTCTGCCCGTCAAAAAAATAAATAAAATTTAAAAATAATATAAGATCTATACACATACATACAAATGCACACTAAGCCTTCTTTCCCAATTCAACTCTGAAAATTCCCTCCCAGCTGCCTTTTAGGTAAAAGGTCCTGGCTCCAGTGCTGCCGAGGCAGATTTCTCAGCCAAGGCCGGGTCTGATCTTGGATCGCAGTTCCTGTGTAACAGGTGCGGGAAGTCTCCTCCTCAGGACAGCTGCCAACCAGTTCAGAGGGTCACATGAGCAACCCACAGAAGGTAAAGGGCACGGCTCTCGATTCTGCTCTGGCAATGCTAAGACCAGCTGGGATGCCAGTCTAAAGTTGAACAAGGACATTCATTTCCTTTGATCAAATAAATTGAAAAGGATGCATCTTACATTTAAGATGAGACTCTGGGGGCTGGCATTGTGGCATAGCAGGTAAAGCCGCTGCCTGCAATGCCGGCATCCCATGTGGGTGCCACTTTGTGTCCAGGCTGCTCTACTTCCCATCCAGCTCCCTGCTAATGGCCTGGGAAGAGCAGCGGAAGATGGCCCAAGTGCTTGGGCCCCTACACCCATATAGGAGACCCAGAAGAAACCCCTGGCTTTGGCCTGGCCCAGACCTTGCTTTTGCAGCCATCTGGAGAATGAACCAGCAGATGGAAGACCTCTCTCTGTCTCTCCCTCTCTCTGTAATTCTTTCAAATAAATAAATACATCTTTAAAAAATTAGGTTACGAGAACCTTCCAGTTTGAAAGGCAAGTTCCCCTGGTACCCAAACAGCCTCCAGGTGAGCGCCCCGAGTAACAGAAGAACTTGAATTCTGCCAGGCCACGGCTCTGGGGGCAGAGGCATCTGGATGAGGCTCTGCCCCACCACGTTCAGTCAAGCACTCTGAGTTATTTAACTTTTCTCGTTTGTGAATTCTAGAATAAAGGAAGTGACACTGACTTCATGGAACTCCTGGGTGCACAGCACAGGGTGAGGACCTGAGGGGCTCTAAAATTGGCAGCTGTGATTATCACCACTTTACGGGGAGCCCAAGAAGCTCAGATGAGCTTGTAAACAAAGTGCCCAGTTTAACACGTGTGTCAACTGAGGGCCAGCTATTCGGTGACGCAGCCTCGGTGAATAAGGACCAAAAATGAGGTAATGGGCCCCTGAGTCCCAGCTGTGACTACATCTAGATCAACACTTCCTGGCATCAGCGCGGGACCCAGCCCCGGGTGGTCGGCAGTAACTCGCATCGGGTGCCTGTCCTCAGAAGTTAATCTTACTGAATGTTTGGTCTTCCTTTATTGAGCACCTGTATCGCTTACAAACCAGTAACTATAGCATGTATCTCAGAAAGACCCTCAACGGCTATTTCTAAGACACAGAAACTGAGGTAAACGAACTCTGATAGTCTCAGTAAGTGAGGAACAAAATACGAACCAGACGTGAAATACTGTTCTAAGAGACACTCTGTGTCCGTGAAGCATTGCTTGATTTGTCATTGACACTCACTGTCATTATTTAATTCCAAAGAACAAGTCACATGCTTAACACGTGCTAACGCACCTTTCAATTTCCCATCAAAGTCAGGGCTCGTGGCCACCTGCAGCCCCGGATGTGGTAAGAGGAAACAGGTGACATCAGAGAAGCACGAGTGGATGTGGTTCCGGACGTTCTGAATTTCTTCGTGTTGGTGTTCCTTCACCTGCAATGGAGACCAACCATTTACCAAGGACCATTTGGCTTCCTCCACTGGGGCCACCAGAAGTAGAACAAAGGAAGGAAGACGCCCCAACTCTGACACCACGGCGGCCAAAGAGAAAACACAGAGCCCTGAGACGCACGAATGTCCACGTGGGACTGACCTGGCTTGGCTCCCACAGCAAGCACACAGGGAGCGAAGTTTCTGAACAGAGCATGTTGCACAAACACTGAGAACAAGGGCAGGCTTGTGCAGAAAGGACGACCTAACCGGTTGGAGGTGACTGACAAAGGAGTCCTGTGTTTTGATTTTGGGGGAAACAGGCTGGACCCGTTTATGTCCACACCAAACCAAATAAGAAATTTGAATAAAAACAACAGAACTAAGAATTTGAATATGACACTGTAAAGGCACACACAGGACCTGGTCTACGATGTGAAATGGAAGTTATATTCAACGTTCGGGAGCTTCCGCCCACAGTTCTCCCCTACACTCCCTGTGCGTTACATACCATGAATAAATAACACTGGTCTGTGCTAAGACTCATACATATCTAAAACACCGAACATCATTTCCAATCATGTTTTAAAGCAACAGCCAGAGGCAAATGAGCGAGCTGCGCGCCTCTCAGCTAACTCCTCAGAAGGCCGAGCTCCCACTCACCTGCAAACGCTTCTCCAGGAACGCCATGCCCCCTTGCAGCCCATAGCCATATTCGTAAGGGAAGCTCCAGTCCCGAACCAAAAACATCAGTGTCTATTTAGGGAGAGAACAGAGCACAGTGTAATGGTGCGTGGCTGCATTTTCAGGACAGCTGCATTACTTCTCTGCAGGATGCCAGCTTCCTCCAAGGGGACAGGGAAATGTGCTAAAGGATTGCCCTGCTTTTTCTTTTTCTTTTTTTTTAAGATTTATCCTGGAGAGCCAGCGTTGTGGTATAGCGAGTAAAGCCACCGTCTGTGGCATCCTACATGGCATGAGTTTGAGTCCCCACTGCTCCACTTCTGATCCAGCTCCCTGCCAATAGCCTGGGAAAGCAGAAGATGCCCAAGTACCTGGGTTCTTGTACCCACGTGGGAGACCCGGAAAAAGCTCCTGGCTCCTGGCTTCGACCTGGCCCAGCCCTGATCGTTGCAGCCATTTGGAGAGTAAACCAGCAGATGGAAGATCTCTCTCTCTCCACGTCCTCCCTCCCCCACCCCCCACTTTTTTTTTTTTAAAGATTTATCTATTTGAAAGAGTTACACAGAAATATCCCAGTCCAAAGCCAGGAGCTAGGAGCATCTTTCAGGACTCCCACATGCAGGCAGGGGCCCAAGCACTTGGGCCATCCTCCGCTGCTTTCCCATGCACACCAGCAGGGAGCTGCATTGAAAGTGGAGCAGCAAGGATTCAAATGGTGCCCATACGGCACCACAGGTGGCAGATTTACCAGCTACACCAAAACACTGGCCCCGAACTCTGCCTTTCAAATAAATAACATACATCTAAAAAAAATTATTGTTTGGAAGGCAGAGTTACATGGATGTGGGGGGAGATGAGGAGGGAGAGAGAGAGGCAGAAAGAGAATATTCCATCTGCTGGTTCACTCCTCGAGTGGCTGCCAACGGCCAGGGCTGGGCCAGACTGAAGACCAGGAGCTTCATCTGTGTCTCCCACCTGGGTGGCAGGGGCCCAAGCACTTAGGCCCTCCTCTGCTGCTTCCCCAGACACACCAGCAGGGAGCTGGATAGGAAGTGGAGCAGTGAACTGATGCCCACTGGGGATGCCAGTGTTGTAGGTAGCAGGCAACCCACTCTGCCACAATGCCGGCCCCGGGATCTACCTACTTTGTAATGGCTTAGAAACTTCAAACACCGGAAGGACAAGTGCAAGCCAATGTAAGGCCAGCGTATCCAGTCTGTTCTTTTTGTTCGCACAGGTTAACAGGAGCAGAAGGAAGACACTGATGAGGAGATACTCAGCTTGGTGCTCGGCCCTGAGGGTGAGAACGCATAGTGCAGAGGACAAGAGAGAAGACAGCGCAGCCCACACACTGGGTCACAATACCAGACCCGAAGTTAACGTCAAAGAGGAAAAGGATGGGGCTGATGCCGCGGCGAAGTGGGCTGAGCCACTGCCTGCAGCACCAGCATCCT
Source organism: Oryctolagus cuniculus (assembly GCF_051225735.1). Classification (NCBI taxonomy): domain Eukaryota; kingdom Metazoa; phylum Chordata; class Mammalia; order Lagomorpha; family Leporidae; genus Oryctolagus; species Oryctolagus cuniculus. The sequence continues at coordinate 7,440,344 of NC_142867.1, read as the reverse complement.
ATATGGGCCAGGTTCGAGTCCCAGCTGCTCCACTTCCGAGCCAGCTCCCTGCAGATGGCCTGGGAAAGCAGTGGAAGGTGGCCAAGCTTGGGTCCCTGAACCTGCACACGAGAAGCAGAGGAAGCTCCTGGCTCCAGAGCGGCCAAGCTTCGGCCCTGGTGGCCATTTGGGGCACGAACCAGCAGATGGAAGACCTTTCTGTCTCTCCCTCTCTCTGTAACTTCTAACTCACAGATAAATAAAAATTTTTGAAATAAATTTTAAAAAAGGGAGTAACACATCCTCAAAGCACCGCTCATCTTTGGGGTCAGCACACACTTGCTGTAAGGGGCTGTGTGATAAGCACCGCTCAGCTCTGCGGTGGTGAGCAGAAACAGCCCGGGCGGGACTCCCACACATGCAATGGGCACAGCTTAGCCCCATGAGAACCCAGCGACGGACACTGACGTCTCGGTTTCGGATCACTGACACATCCAATAAAGTATTATTCTCTTTTTCCCGCTTTTTCAACTGTTTAAAAATATTAAAACCATGCTTCACCCATAGCTCATATGAAAACAGGCGGCAGGCCAGATCTGGCCTGGGAACTAAATCCCAGAGTTAATGTTTTACCTGGAAAGGCTTCTGGAAAATTTCATCCATTGCCAGGCGGCCATACTCTGTGAAGAGCTATAAAAAAAAAAAAAAAAAAATGATGGTTTGCAACGCAAAACTACTTAAATGCCTCTGTGGTTATTCTTTAGCCAAGTATTCGGTTAACAGACTGGACACTGCTTCCATGAGACATAAGTTCAGCTTCTAAACACCACAGGCACCATGAACCCCGACATCCGCTTGGCTACTGCCCTCGCACAGCCCACATCCCGGTTTGCCAGCGAATCCAGAATCCAACTGCACGCTCCTTCCACAAGGCCTGACATACTGCAGGAGCCTCCTAAGGGCCCTCCGTGCCGACTCTCGATACAGCAGCATGGTTAGGCCCCACACTGCTTCTACTCAAAACCTTGCAATCTCATCCAGGACAAAGGCCAGTCCTGGGGCAGGCGTCTGGCACAGGGATTCCTCTGCTGCTTGGGGCCTGTGCATCTCATATTCCATTGCCTGGGTTTGAGTCCCTGCTCTGTTCCCAATCCCAGCTTCCTGCTACTGTGCACCATGGGAAACAGCAGGTGATGGTTCAAGGGGTGTCAGCCATCCACGTGGGAGACCCAGATGAGTTCCAAGATCTTGGCTTTGGCCTGGCCAGCCCTGGTTGTTGTGAGCATTTGGGGAGTGAACCAGCAGGTGGAAAGATCTTTCTCTCTCTGTCTCTGCCTTTTAAATGAAATAAATAACAAAATTAAAAAAACAGATTAAAAAGCCAGTCCTACAGTGTGATCCAGCCACACTGGGCCTCCCTGCAGATCCTCAAACACTGGGCACTGTGCCTCAGGGCCTCCGCCTGGCTCCTGATGTCCTACTGACCAGCTGCGTCACCTCTTAGTCTTTACTCAAACGGCTCCTCCTCAGTGAAGACATCTGCGTAAAAAGTGGATCACTAAACCCTGGAACCCCCACAAGACTGGTTTAGGCCCTGACGCAACGGAATGGCCTCTGTAAGACCAGGGTTCACACGGACGTTCACCTCTGTTTCTTCATGGAGCCTCTCTAACGATAACGAAGCAAAGCTTGGAGTTATAAACTCACAGGACAGAGAGGCTGGCAAGCACTGTGAGGGCACACAAGAGCAATTAAAGACATCCTGAATGGAAAGCAAACAAACGACAACTGCCCAGGGTTTTGGCTTTTCCTACACTGCTAAGAAATCTGGGAGAAGCAGGAGCCAACAGGAAACTAACAGATTCTCTCAGCAGAGTCCCTGGTAGGCTCAGAAAACACAAGCACACAGCTACCTTGCAGGAGGGGCACGGCAGAGGGGCTGGAATGAAGGAAGTATCTGGAAGTCTTTATAGAGCACACCAACACTGCCAGATCCCCACCCTCATCCCACCTGCTTCCTGCTCCCGGACAGGAAGTAGACCGCCCGTGTTACCAGGGACGCCACGAGCCAAGGTTCCTGTCTTCCCATAAGAGTTTCAGGGGCCTGAGTCATGGCGTAACAGGTTAAGCCACTGCATGCAATGCCAGCATCCCATATGGGAGCCAGGTTCAAGTCCCAGCTGCTCCACTTCAACCCAGTTCCTTGCTAAGGAACTGAGCAAAGCAGTGAAAGATACCTCAAGTGTTTGGGCCCCTGAACCCACGTGGGAGACCCAGAAGAAGCTCTTGGTTCCTGGCTTCGGCCTGGCTTAGCCCCAGCCATTGGCAGCCACTTGAGGAGTGAAGCAGCAAATGGAAGATTCTCTCGCGCGCGCGCGCTCCTCTCTCCCCTCTCCTCCATCCCTCCCTTTCTGTGTAACTCTTTGAAATAAATAAATCTTAAGAAAAAGGAATTTCGGAAGTGAGGAAGCAAGCCAGTGATGCTTAAGGAAGAGAACACACCTGAGAGGCACCTCGGCCAAGAACTGAGCACACGGTCTGCATCCGTCCGGGTTACTGATGGGTATGGGCACACCTGCCCCTGCCGTTTCTTCCCCCCCACTTCACGTATGAGGTGTTGCAGGGTGGAGGAGGGTGTTCCGGGCGTGAGATTGGGGAAGCTCCTCCAGGGCCTTCATGAGCGCAGTGTTACCAGACCACACAGCCCCCTGGTGCCAGGCTGGGAGGATTCCCTGGAACCCCCACAAGACTATGGACACAGCAGGATCTGCGATGTGTAACTGCCCAGCTGTTGCCAAGGCACACGTCTTCGTTCCTTCACTCGTCCAACAGCACGAACTACCGTGTTTGTTCCTCCGGCCCCTCTCACACACACAGGCTGACGCCTACTTTCCTACCCAACACCTGGAGGATAAACCATAAAAAATCTAGCCCCAGATACCAAACTCAGCTGAGGTTCGCAGTACGTCCCCTACCTTCCTGGAAGCAAGTGCTTAAGTCAAAGTACAGAGACTGAACCAGGAGACACCTTAGCTCCCTTCAGCTGACAGCCCAAGAGTCCAGGTCTGCAAATGCAACAGACGAGCCTCAGAATCGTGCCCCACTGCCGCACGGAGATCCAGTCCAGGACCCAAGGCCACTCTTCTACCAAAGCTCAACTGCTTAGCGGCCCACTCTATGTGCACAGCCATGGACCACAAACCTTTGAGGAAGCCTCAGGCAGAAAAAACAAACAAACAAAAAAACTGAAGGGCATCTGTTTAAGGATTTATTTAATTGAAAGGAAGAGATACAGAGAGACAAGAAGAAGGAAAGAGAGAGAGAAAGAATCTTCCATCCACTCATTCAATCCCCAAATCACCAAAATGGCTAGGGTTGAGATAGGCCAAAGCCAGGAGCCAGGAGCTTCTCCCAGGTCTCTCACATGGGTGCAGGGGCCCAAGTACTTGGGCCATCCTCCACAGCTTTTCCCAGGTGCATTAGCAGGGAGAGGGACAGGAAGTGGAGCAGCCAGGACTCAAACTGTTGCCCATGTGGGATGCAGGCACTGCAGGCAGAGGCTGAACCTTCTACGCCATAACACCAGCACCCAGAGCTTCATCTTGTACCACCGCTGTCATTTTCTTTCCCTGCACTGTCTCTGGTCTCTTGTACACTACTGTGTGTAAACTGTTAAACCTTGTTTTCCCTTTTGTGTAAGTGGCCTCTCCCACTCCTCCACTTCTTCCTCCTCCCATCTTTTCTTTCTTTTCTTCTTTCTCTCCTTCACTACCTCCCTCCTTCCCAGTTTCTACTCTTTGTATCTTCATTCAACCTACTAGGGAAATTTTCTCCAATGTGTGTGTGTGTATATATATACATATATATATATATTATAAGATTTGTTTTATTTATTTGGAAGGCAGAGTTAAGGGGGGTGGAAGGTCTAGATATCTTCCATCCACTGGTTCATGCCCCAAATGGCCACAAATAGCCACTCCAGGGCTGGGCCAGGCCTAAGCCAGGAGCCAGGAACTCCACCAAGTCTCCGATGGGGGTGGCAGGAGTCCAGGTACTTGGGCATCTTCTGCTGCTTTCCCAGGCACAGTATCCAGGAGCTGGACTGAAAGCGCAGCGGCCTAGATGCACACCAGCACTCTGACATGCGATGCTGGCACCACAGACAGCGGCTTTACCCTCTGCACCACAATGCCAGTTCCTCCAACGTATATTCTAACTCTTCCTCCACTGAATTTTCCATGTTTGCTGTTATAATTTCCAGGATCTCTATTTTAGTCTCCATATGTTGCTTTTTAACATAATCCAGTTACTATATCTCAGTTTAAGCAATTCACAATACCTCATCTTTCAGATTTGCATTTACAAAGGATGGAGAAAAACTCCACGTATAAATGCATTATTGGCCAGTGCCGCGGCTCACTAGGCTAATCCTCCGCCTGCGGCGCCGGCACACCGGGTTCTAGTCCCGGTTGGGGCCCCGGATTCTGTCCCGGCTGCTCCTCTTCCAGGCCAGCTCTCTGCTGTAGCCAGGGAGTGCAGTGGAGGATGGCCCGAGTGCTTGGGCCCTGCACCCCATGGGAGACCAGGAGAAGCACCTGGCTCCTGGCTTTGGATCAGCGCGGTGCGCTGGCCACAGCGCGCCAGCCACAGTGGCCATCGGGGGATAAACCAACGGAAAAAGGAAGACCTTTCTCTCTGTCTCTCTCTCACTGTCCACTCTGCCTGTCAAAAAAAAAAAAAATTTTTTTTTCATGCCAAGATCTTATAGGCTTCAGAGAAACAAAACGGTTGGGTAAAAAGGTTCTGGAATCCAATAATCCAGGACTCTGGCACCAACACTTGGAGGCTGGAAGACAGTGAGGCAACGCCTTCACAACTTTTTTTTAAATATTTATTTTGTTTATTTGAAAGGCAGAGTTACAGAAAGAGAGAGGAGAAACTGAGAGCAAGAGAGATCTTCCATCTGCTGATTCAGTCCCCAAATGGCCGCAACAGCCTGGGCTGGGCCAGGCCAAAGCCAGGAGCCAGGAGCTTCTTCCAGGTCTCCCACATGGGTGCAAGGGCCCAAGCACTTGAGCCATCCTCCACTGCCTCCCCAGGCACATTAGCCAAGAACTGGATCAGATATGGAACAGCAGGGACTAGAGCAGGCGCCCATATGGGATGATGGTGTCGCAGGCTACGACACAACACCAGCCCCAGTGCCTTTATGACTCTAACAGAAAATTATCTCCATTCAATAATTCTTAGGTAATATTAAGATATTCTCGGGGGGGGGGGTGGGGGCAGCATTGTGGCACAGTGGGTTAAGTGCTGCCTGTGATGCCAGTATGGGTGCTCATTCCTGTCTTTGCTCCACTTCCAATCCAGCTACTTCCTAATGTGTCTGGGAAAACAGAAGAAGATATCCCAAGTCCTTGGGTCCCCGAAACCAGGTGGGAGACTCAGAAGGAGTTCCAGGTTCCTGGCTTCAGCCTGGCCCAGCCCTGGCCATTGTAGCCATTTGGGGAGGATGCAAGATCTCCCTCTCTCCCTTTCTCTCTAACTCTGCCTTTCAAATAAATAAATAAACCTTAAAAAAAAAAAAGATTCTAAGATCTGCAAGAGTTATCTCCCATTCATCCTTTCTCAGGAACCTACTGGAGAATGAGAATGAACAAGGCATGAAAAAACAAAAGAACAAGTGGGATCCCACTGAAGCATGAAGTGAAAAGCTGCTGCAAGAGCATGGCAGACAGCAGACTCATAGAATGACAACCACTTTATATAACACCCTGACCTCAGAATCAGCCCTTAAGGCATTCTGGTCTGGCTGAAAAGCCCAGAGGGCATTTCAGGCATGGAAAGCCAGGATACTGTGGCAAAAATGTCCTACATGAAGGACCTCGGTGTGTAAGACCCCAGTGGAAAGAAGTGGTCATCAAAGAAGGAGGTACTTTTCTCCGAAGGGAGGAGAAAACTTCCACTTTGCTTATGGCCTTGTCTAAATACTGATAGAGTTTGTGGATTCAAAAGGCTTCCATAGTCTAGGCAGCTCATGTCAAGAGCCTCAGGGGATATATATAAGAGTGTTAACTTAAATTTTTTTTTTTATTTTGACAGGCAGAGTGGACAGTGAGAGAGAGAGAGACAGAGAGAAAGGTCTTCCTTTTGCCGTTGGTTCACCCTCCAATGGCTGCCGCGGCCGGCGCGCTGCGGCCAGCGCACCACGCTGATCCGATGGCAGGAGCCAGGTGCTTCTCCTGGTCTCCCATGGGGTGCAGGGCCCAAGCACTTGGGCCATCCTCCACTGCACTCCCTGGCCACAGCAGAGAGCTGGCCTGGAAGAGGGGCAACCGAGACAGAATCCGGTGCCCCGACCGGGACTAGAACCCGGTGTGCCGGCGCCGCAAGGCGGAGGATTAGCCTAGTGAGCCGCGGCGCTGGCCAAGTGTTAAATTAACAACGAGTCACTGCACACTAACTTCCAATGCAGGACCTCTGTCCTTAAAGAATTGTATTATAATTACATCTAAGTGATCGCAAAAGATGTATCATTCCTGGGTACTTCTTAAAGTTAATTAAGTTTCTAAAAAAAAAAAAAAAAAGTGAAATTAACTTCAAGATGCAATGACTTTGAACAGCCCTTGTCCTGACTGTTGAGGAACAGTTGTGTGTGTGTGTGTGTGTGTGTGTGTACACAAATTGTGGAACTCTTTACTTAATATAGAGTTGGTCTTCTGTGTATAAAGTTAATCAAAAATGGATCTTAGAGAATGGGACTGGGAATGGGAGAGGGAGGAGAAGGGGTGGGAGAGAGGATGGGAGGGAGGGCAGGTATGGTGGGAAGAATCACTATATTCCTAAAGTTGTATTTATGAAATGCATGAAGTTTGTATTCCTTAAATAAAAGGTTTGGGGGGGGGGCAAAAAAAAAAGAAAAACAACTGCATAAAAAAATAAAGTTTCTTTTGTTGTTTTACAAATAAAGAAAGAGACCTACATCTGGCCAAAAAAAAAAAAAAAAAAAAAAAAAGAGTGAGGCAGAGATGACAGCTGCACACCAGCCTAGAAGAGGCTCCAATGGCAGCGGAAGAGCACAGCAGAACCTCAAGGACTAAGAGCTGAGAAGTGTCAGGAGCTATCAGTTTGTAGATGCTCTAGTGACCAGCATATAGGAACCTAAACTGAAATGAAAAAGGAATAAAGGTAATTTCAAGAAATGCAATCGTAGCTCACAATAAGCCTCAGCTGTGAGGAACATGCACACACACAGACACACACACACATACACACACACACCTGTACCATACGGTTAGCATGATTTTTTTTTATTTTTTATCTTTTATTTAATGAATATAAATTTCCAAAGTACGACTCATGGGTTACAATGGCTTCCCCCCCCCATACCGTCCCTCCCACCCACAACCCTCCCCTTTCCCACTCCCTCTCCCCTTCCATTCACATCAAGATTCATTTTCGATTATCTTAATATACAGAAGATCAGCTTAGTATACCTTAAGTAAGGATTTCAACAGTTTGCTCCCACACAGAAACATAAAGTGAAAAATAATAGATGATTTTTTTTAAATGATGATGAAATCAGATCAGTCCTATTGTCATGTTTAATCCCAGTGAGAGTCAAGTTGGGAATTGATAATTTCTTTTTTTTTTTTTTTTTTACAGAAGATCAGTTTAGTGTACATTAAGTAAAGATTTCAATCGTTTGCACCCCCATAGAAACACAAAGTGAAATATACTGTTTGAGTACTCATTATAGCATTAAGCCTCAGTGTACAGCACATTAAGGACAGAGATCCTACATGAGGAGTAAGTACACAGTGACTCCTGTTGTTGACTTTACCAATTGACACTCCTGTTTATGGCATCAGTAATCTCCCTATGCACCAGTTATGAGTTTCCAAGGCTATGGAAGCCCCTTGAGTTCTCCGACTCTTATCTTGTTTAGACACGGTCATAGTCAAAGTGGAGGTTCTCTCCTCCCTTCAGAGAAAGGCACCTCCCTCTTTGAAGACCTGTTCTTTCCACTGGGATCTCACTCCCAGAGATCTTTTTGCCAGAGTGTCTTGGCTTTCCATGCCTGAAATACTCTCATGGGCTTTTCAGCCAGAAGCATGATTTTTTTTAACCAAAACTTGTGATACAATGATTGGAAGAATGAGGGGAAGGAAACTGAGTGAAGAGTGGAGAACCAGAGAGCCGAGTCTGGGGTGGACACTGGCCTGGCGGCTAAGGCACCACCTGGGACGCTCACATCCCAGATCAGGATGCTGGGTTTGTACTTGGCCCCACTCCTGACTCCAGCTTCCCAGTAATGCAGACCCCGGGAAGCAGCAGGACAAAGTAGTCAAAGGGGCTGAGTGCCCGCCACCCCTGCGGGAGACCTGGACTGACTTCCAAGCTCCCGGCTTCAGCCTGGCCCAGCACTGGCCCAGCACGCATGTGAGGAGTGAAGCAGCGGATGGAAGACAGCTCGCTCACTCGCTCGCTCTCTCGCGCTCTCTCCCCCTTCCTCCCTCCCTCTCTCTCTTCCTTTCAAATAAATAATAAATTTAAGTAAAGTTCAAAAGAAAACCTGCTTTTCACATATGTAATGTGTGATGGGTACCTAACTAGGTTAATTTTTAAGATTTTTGTGGATTTCCAGACACACAGACAGCATATTCTCCTTTGTAGCATTTGTAAGTATGCAGTTGCTGGGTCGGCCATCAGCCCTGTCGACTAAGACACGCCCTTTGGCCATGAAGTCCAGTCATTTAACGTGAGTAAACCTCCAGTTCGCAAATCCACCACATCTATCGCCCCTGTTTCCACCAGTGAATGCCCTAATGGTAGCCACACCCCTCGCCCCAGCCCTGCAGTCCATGGCACTGTCACTCATGTGATGCACCAGCTCCCATCCCCGCCCCCAGATACTCCCACTATAACATCTGCAACTTCAGGCTGACGGAGAAGAAACTCTGCTATATTCCCAGCCACTTCTCTGATCGCTGCTTCTACCTCTTTGACTAAAACTTGAGGGAGCAATTTTCCTTGCTAACATCTTAAGCAGTGGCTGTTAGTCTCTCCCAGAATCCTTGTATCTCAGGACCACAAAGTGCGGCTGTGACTGTGTCCTTCCCTTTGTCACTTCTACACCACCCTTCCCCACTGTGATGTAAAAAGCCCTACTCTGTAGGGTCTGTGCTGTTCTGTATGACCTCCTTCCCGCACTTCCTGCCGTCTTCCTGCCAACCATTGTGCCTTCTCACCCACCAAGCCCCAGGCTTCTCCTCTGTCCAAGGCACCGCCACTCAATCCCTGCCTGGCAACTCCTCGCCATGTCACCTCTGGCAATCTCCACATCATGGACTCTGTCACCCGTAACTGTTCCACCTCCGAAGTCACAAATTTAAGCATTTTATTCTAAAACCTCTTTTTAAAAAACTATTAAACTGGCCGGTGCCATGGCTCACTTGGCTAATCCTCCACCTGTGGCACCGGCACCCCGGGTTCTAGTCCCAGTTGGGACGCTGGATTCTGTTCCGGCTGCTCCTCTTCCAGTTCAGTTCTCTGCTGTGGCCTGGGAAGGCAGTGGAGGATGGCCCAGGTGCTTGGGCCCTGCACCCACATGGGAGACCAGGAGGAAGCACCTGGCTCCTGGCTTCGGATCGGCGCAGCGCGCCAGCCACAGTGCACCGGCCGTAGCAGCCATTTTGGGGGTGAATCAATGGAAGGAAGACCTTTCTCTCTGTCTCTCTCTCTGTCTAACTCTGCCTGGCAAAAAAAAAAAAAAAAAAAAAAAAAAAACACCACTATTAAACTAGGGGCTAGTGTTGTGGTGCAGCAGGTTAAGCTGCTGTCTGCAGTGCCAGCATCCCATGTGGATGTGGGTTCGAGTCCCAGCTGCTCCGTCTGCTCCATTTCTGACCTAGCTCCCTGACAATGTGCCTGGGAAAACAGTGGAGGCTGGCCCAAGAACTTGGGCCTCTGAGCCCATCTGGGAGACCCGGAAGAAGCTCCTAGCTCCTGGCTTCAGCCTGGTGCAGCCCTGGTCATTGCAGCATTTGGGGAGTGAACCAGCTGATGGACAATCTCTCTCTCTTTCTCTCTATCCCTCTCTCTCTTTCCCTCTCTCCCCCCATCACTTTGCCTTTCAAATAAATAAATCTTTAAAAGAGAGAGTGATGACTCCACAATGTGAAACATGGTTCTTAGAGAGGAGAGACTGGAAACACTAAGGTCAGTGGGAAAGCTATCCTAAGATCACATACGAGGGAATCCTTCCAAGAACTACGAGACTGTGGAGGACAAAAAGAATCAGGACAGGCTGGTGCTGAAACGAGTACGGGAAAGGTACGCTTAGACACGAGCAATCAGAGGGTGGAGCTCTCGAGAACAGTATCAAAGGAAAATCCTGTAACTGTGTCATCATTTCCTTACCACCTGTTTAGGGCGAAATGTCTCCTGCAAAAAAATATGGTGACATCCTCACACCCAGCACCCAAGAACAAGACCTTATTTGGAAGGAAACATGCTCGTCATGAGTTGAAGACAAGGTCGCTGGGGTGGGCCCTCCTCCAGCATGACTGGCGTCCTCACAAGAAAACAAAAACACAGAAAGGAGAATGACACAGAACGACACGGAGGGAAGCCAGTGGCCCTGTGAAGACAGAAGCGGAGCCCCGAGGGCTGCAACTGCAAGCTGAGGACGGCCAAAGGTGCCAGCAGCTACCAGAAGCCAGGCCGTGGCAAGAAGAGATTTTACCCCCCAGGCTTCAGACAGCACGGCCTGTCGACCCCTTTATGTGCGGCTTCTGGCCTCACACCCGGGAGACCAACCACTTCTGTTGTTTTCAGGCCCTTGTCCATTCAGCACCTCAGGTGAGAGGTGAGAACGTGAGAGCTGTGTCTACTGCAGACAACTCTAACCCGGGATCTCTTCCTCACACTGGGTAGGCACGCAAACAATGTGTGAAAGGAAGGAGCTTAGAAGGTACATTTCCGTGGCTCGCTGACCAACTAAGCTTTGCTGGAATGCTTCATGGGGCAACCATTCTCAACCGCTGCGCCAGGAGGCTGACACTGAACCACTGATGGTGAGTACAAGCTACTGCTCTTAGAGCAGCACTGAGGCCAAAGCTTAAAAATCACCTTCTTTGGTTTTTTTAAAGGAACACAGGGACTGGTGTCACAGGTAAAACTGCCACCTATAGTGCCAGCACCCCACATGGTGCTGGTTCTAGTCCCAGCTGCTCCACTTCCAATCCAGCTCCCTGGTAATGGCCTGTGAAAACAGTAGAAAATGGTGCAAGTCCTCAGGCCCCTGTACCCACGTGGGAGACCCTGAAGAAGCTCCTGGCTCCTGACTTCAGACCTGCCCAGCTCTGGCCATTGCAGCCATTTGGGGAGTGAACCGGCAGATGGAAGAATTCTCTGTCCCTTCCTCTCTCTCTCTCTCTCTCTCTGAAATACTGCCTTTCAAATAAATAAATAAATCTTTAAAAATAAAATAAAGGAATACAAAATACACTAAGCCGAGGAAACCCCTACAGTGAGGACAGCCACAGTCACTTGGTGCCGATGTGTTTCCTGGGGGTGCACAGGAGAGGCGGTCTCAGGAGCACTGCAGGACTGCACCCAGCCCTGGGCTCCCTCTGAGGGGTTTTGCAGGACAAACAGGTGAGAACCAGGGCTACAGAGAACGGAAGTCACGTGACAGCAATAACAAGGGCCCTCAGGTACCACGAACATTCTGCTCTCCGGGCCTCTGACCAATCCCCACCTCCTCGCTTACCTCACCTCCCCGGTTTACCACCACAGCTCCATGACCAGTCTCCCTGAGCGCACCCTTACCACCCGCCACCCCAAAATCCAAACACAGCAGCCAGAATGTGGGGTAACATCAACCCTTCCCGGCTCCAAGCCCTGTGCTGTCCCGACCTCCCCGCCGCTCCGACTGCATCGCTTGGCCCCTTCCGTCACTCGCACTGGCCTCCTCGCCGTTCCCTGGTCCTGAAGGGAAGGCCACTCCAGCTCGGGGCCTTTCTTCCTGCTGCTCGGCACCCCCAACAACAGATCCGAGGACTTACTCCTGCACTGTCTCTGCCATCTGCCCTAATCAGTCAGGGCTTCTCTGACCACCCCAGCGCCACACCAGCAAAACGAGCGTGGGATTACCACGAACCGGAAACCTGCATCCACATTTCAATCTCCTGATAAAAACTACTCGGTTCTAAATTTTTTCTTAACTTTAAAACTTTTCAAAATTATATAGTACGGTGTTACAATTCTGATGAGACATACACACCTGCAGCTGCTGAAGGTCATCTTCCTGAATGTTCTGGGACAAATTGTAGATCTAGAAAGCAAAATTCCACATTGATACGACTGGCCGATTTCTGACATCTGAATTAAGCCTAGGGCACTGAATAGAAGCTCTGCACAATGAAAGACGTGCACATGAGAACATACTAGAACCATTACTTTGAAAACGTAACAGTCACATTATCTGTATCTTGGAAAACTATGTACAAAAGGTTGAAATTGCAAAATTCTTCCTTAACAGTTTTTTTTTTAAGAGTTTTAGGAGCTCTGTTTCTTTTCTTTTAAAGATTTATTTGAAGGACAGAGTTACAGAGAGAGGTAGAGACAGAGAGAGAGAGGTCTTTCATCCGCTGGTTCACTCCCCAGATGGCCACAACAGCCGAAGCTGTGCTGATCCGAAGCCAGGAACGTCTTCTGGGTCTCCCATGTGGGTGCAGGGGCCCAAGGACTTGGGCCATCTTCCACTGCTTTCCCAGGCCATAGCAGAGAACTGGATCGGAAGAGGAGCAGCCGGGACTAGAACCGGCGCCCATATGGGATGCCGGCACTTCAGGCCAGGGATTTAACCCGCTGTGCCACAGCGCCGGCCCCTCTTCCTTAACAGTTTAAAATATGGTTTTCTGGGGCTGACCCGGCAGCCTAGTGGGTTAAATGGCTGCCTGCAATGTAGCAGAGCACCAGAGTGCAGGCTGCTCCATTTCAGATCCAGCTTCCTACTGAAGGCAATGGAGGATGGCCCAAGTACTTGGACCCCTGCCACCCACATGGGAGACAGGATGGAGTTTCAGGCTCCTGGCTTCAGCAGGGCCCAGCCCCAGCCACTGCAGCCATGTGGGGAGTAAACCAGAAGATAGAAGCGTGCGCGCATACGCGTGCTCTCTCTCTCTCTCTCTCTCTCTCTCTCTCTCTCTCCCCCCCTTTGCCCATCTCTCCCTTTCTCTCTGTAATTCTGCCTTTCAAATAAATCTTAAAAAACAGAATAAAGAAAATATCACATTCCTAAGTTTTCTAAGTAGTTTTCCAAATCTACACTTCCATGTGATTTATTTCTATTTTTACTTTTCACACATTTCTTGGAGCATTTTATATATAATTACGATCAAAGTGGAAAGACAGTTCAGCTCCTTCTGGAGCTTCTAAGAGCGTAACTTCCTCCTGAAGTCTAGAAAGAGCGTTCACATTTGACCCCAGGGCTCGTGAACAGAACAGTAGCTGAAACTCGGCATCTGGCTTTGGCTTATTCCCCTCGCAAACACTTTTCCAAGTCACGTAACTTTACCTGGACAGAACTAGTCATGGTACTCAGAGCAAAGATGGTGGCACAGTCTTTCACAGTCGACTGGCTGTCAAATGCCCCCTGGGTATCCATCAGAACAACGGCAACCTGAAACACAGGAAAATACAAGCAGAAGACATTACTGTGAGAAGGGGGAAATGTGAGGAGAAATCTACACGTACAGGTAACGTCTGTAGGAGCCTTAAGCTCCTGCTTGTGGGTTCTATCAGAAAAGGCTGTGACCAGAGCACCTTGCAGCCGACACCTGCTCAGACCTGCTGAGATTTGCCGGAGGTGCACGGAGCACTGTGGGAGTGGGGAAACCATCCCAGCAATCCAGACAGCCACTCGCTGCCAACGGTGAGCTCACTACCCAGCCAGTCACCTACATGCCTTTTGTCATTCAAAAGCAAGTGGCACAGCGCAGGCATCCCATATGGGTTCTGGTTCGAGACCCGGCTGCTCCGCTTCCTGTCCAGCTCTCTGCTATGGCCTGGGAAAGCAGTAGAAGATGGCTCAAGTCCTTGGGCCCCTGCACCCACGTGGGAGACCCAGAAAAAGCTCCTGGCTCCTGGCTTCGGATGGGCACAGCTCAGGCCATTGCGGCCATCTGAGGAGTGAACCAACAGATGGAAGACCTCTCTCTCTCCCTTCCTCTCCTCTCTCTGTGTAACTCTGACTTTCAAATAAATACATAAATCTTTAAAAAAAAAAAAAAAAAGCAAGTTCTGAGTACTAATTTGACTTAGTTTACATTTATAGGCTGGGATTTGGGAGAGGGGGACAACTGTAAGGCTGCATTCACTTCTCCGATTTCTGGTGTTTTCTGCTTGCTTGATAAAATTATTTCAACTTCAACAAAAGATATAGCAGGACACAACAAAGATGCCAAATGAAAGCAAGGAGACTCCAGGCTGTCACCGCCCTACACCGAACACAGCAGGGCTTTGTCAAACTTCAGGGTGCCCAAACAGCTGATGACTCTATCCATTCCCACTCTAAAAACAATGTACGCAAAATGTTAAATAAGGTGCACACTTATACAACTTGTTATCCTTATACAACTTGCTATGATCTTCAGTCATATAATTTAAAAAATAAGTTTCAAATTCGTGTATAAAGTACCCAGTTCCAAGACGAGACAGGGTTAATACAGTCACAAAGAGAAGTAAATTCATCAGTGAGTGCCTGATTCTTTTTTAACACCTGTATTACTGCAAAAGCCAGCAAGGAAGCTTTCTGTGAAATTCTGCTGAGCCATAGTCAAAGCACTTCAGAGTCAAAGCATTCTGTTATGGTAACAAACATAAATGAAAATATTACAAGGTATTCTTATTCTTAGAAACTGTAACATAACTTTCTATGGTTTATATTCAGGTCTCATTCATCACATTATTTATTTTTATTTTCTTTTTTTTTTATAAGATTTATTTTTTATTTGAAAGAATTACACAGAGAGGAAAGGCAGGGAGAGAGATAGAGAGGTCTTCCATCCACTGGTTTACTCCCCAAATGGCCTCAACAGCCGGAGCCAGGCCGATCCGAAGCCAAGAGCCAGGGAAATTCTTCCGGATCTCCCACGTGGGTGCAGGGGCCCAAGGACTTGGGCCATCTTCTACTGCTTTTCCAGGCCATAGTAGAGAGCTGGATGGGAAGAGGAGCAGCCAGGACTTGAACTGGCACCCATATGGGATGGCGGCACTGCAGGCGGCGGCTTTACCTGCTGTGCCACAGCACCAGCCCCTTTTTTTTTTTCATATCCTAACCCAATATTGTGGTAGAAGGAATACGATAAAAATTCAAGCAAAAGACAGTCTTATGCAGAAAAGAAACCATTTTGAAACCAAATAAAGTTTCTAGCCTGAATACATTGAAAACTAATGAGAGACATAGAAAACTTTATCCTGTCTGTATTTTATCCACTGTGGTAAGGACACTAGTAAAAATGAGTAATCAAGACTAATCACAGGGGCCAGCACCATGGCACAGGTTAATCCTCCACCTGCAGCGCTGGCATCCCATATGGGTGCTGGTTCAAGTCCCGGATGCTCCTCTTCCAATCCAGCTCTCTGCTGTGGCCTGGGAAAGCAGGAGAAGATGGCCCAAGTGCTTGGGCCCCTGCACCCTCATGGGAGACTGGGAAAAAGCACCTGGCTCCTGGCTTCGGATCAACACTGTTGCGACCATTTGGGGAGTGAACCAATGGAAGGAGGACCTTTCTCTCTGTCTCTCCCTCTCTCTGTCTGTAACTCTATCTCTCAAATAAATAATAATCTTAAAAAAAAAAGAAAAGAAAAAGACATCGCAGATGGGACAAATGGATTTCCACATGCAAAGGAATGATGCTGGATCCCTACCTCATACCATATGCAAAAATTAACTCAAACTAGATCAAAGGCCTAAATGCAAGAGGTAAAGACATAAAACTTTTTTTCTTTTTAGATTTATTTGAGAGGCAGAGTTACAGAGAAAGAGAGACAGAAAGAGATCTTTCATCTACTGATGCACTCCCCAAATGGCCACACAGCAGTGGCTGGGCCAGGCCAAAGCCAAGATTAGAAGTGGTGGCTTAAGTCAATGGGCTGCAACTCTAGCACCCATTCTGCGAACTATTAAAGACTAGTTGTATGTTGAAAAAAAATTTTACATCTGAGTAACTTATCTTCTTTTTTCTTTTTTTTAAGGTTTACTTTTTATTACTTGAAAGGCAGAGTTACAGAGAGAAAGAGACAGAGAGAGAGAGAGGTCTTCCATCCATTGGTTCACTCTCCAAATGACCGCAATGGCTGGAGCTGGGCTGATCCAAAGCCAGGAGCCAGGAGCTTCACCAGGTCTCCAATGGGGGTACAGGTGCCCAAGCACTTGGCCATCTTCCACTGCTTTCCAAGCCAGAAGTAGAGAGCTGGATCAGAAGAGGAGCAGCCAGGACACAAACCCACACCCATATAAGATGCCAGCACCACAAAGGCTTAACCTACTATGCACAGCACTGGCTCCCATAAGACCCTTAAAAGAAAACAGGTGTAGGGGCCAACATAGTAGCAGAGTGGGTTAAGACACTACCTGCAATGCCAGCATCCCAAATGGGCACTGGTTCAAGTCCAGGCTGCTCCACTTCCAAACCAATTCCATGCTAATGCACCTGGCAAGGCAGCAAAATATGGCTTACTTGCTTGGGCTCTGGCCACCCATATCAGAGACCCAGATGGAGGTCCAGGCTCCTAGCTTTGGTCTGGCCCAGCCCCAGCCACTGTGGTTGTTTGGGGAGTGAACCAGCAGATGGAAGATTCATTTTCTTTCTCTTTCTCTTTCTCTTTCTCTTTCTCTTTCTCTTTCTCTTTCTCTTTCTCTCTCTCCCCCCCCCCCTTTCTCTCCTCCTCTCTGTAACTCTTTCAAATACATAAAGTAAATATTTTTAAAAAGAAAACATACATGCGTATCTTTGTCATTTTGGATTTTAGGCAAAGGTCATCTTAGATATGACACCTAAAACACAAACCAAAGAAAAATAGACAAACTGCATTTCACCAAAATTCAAAGCTTCCATAGTTGAAAGGACACTACCAAGAAAGCAAAAGGCAACCCACAAAATGGGAGAAAATATTATTTTCTGCAACAGCCTAGTATCCAGAATGTAAAAAGAAACTTTTTTTTTCTTTTTTTTTTTTCTTTTTTTGACAGGCAGAGTGGACAGTGAGAGAGAGAGAGACAGAGAGAAAGGTCTTCCTTTGCCGTTGGTTCACCCTCCAATGGTTGCCGCAGCCAGCGCGCTGCAGCCAGCACGCTGCACTGATCCGATGGCAGGAGCCAGGTACTTATCCTGGTCTCCCATTGGGTGCAGGGCCCAAGCACTTGGGCCATCCTCCACTGCACTCCCTGGCCACAGCAGAGAGCTGGTCTGGAAGAGGGGCAACCGAGACAGAATCCGGTGCCCCGACCGGGACTAGAACCCGGTGTGCCGGCGCCACAAGGTGGAGGATTAGCCTAGTGAACCGCGGCACCGGCAAGAACTTTTACAACTCAAAAATAAGGACAAATAACCCAACTAAAAAATAGATTTAAATGGGGTTGGCATTGTGGTGCAGCAGGTTAAGCCACCACCTGCAACATCAGCATCCAATACAAGCTCAAGTTCAAGTCCTGGCTGCTCCATTTCCAATCCAGCTCCCTTCTAAGGAGCCTGGAAAAAGCTGCAGAAAGTGGCCCAAGTATTTGGGCCCCTGACACCCATATAGGAGACCCGAGTTCGGGGCATTGCAGCCATTTGGGGAGTGAACCAGTGGATGGAAGAGTTCTCTCTCTGTCTCTGTCTCTCTCTCTCTCTGTCTCTCTAACTCTGACTTTAAAATAAATAAATTTTTATATATAAATAGATTTAATTTGAATCATTTCTCCTGAGAAGACAGATAAATGAAAAAATGCTCAACACCATTAATCATTAGGGAACTTATTATCAAATGCAAATCAAAACCACATGAAACATCATTTCATCCCTACGAGGCTGGGTGTGATCAAAAAGACAAACAGTATCAGGCATTGGCAAGGATGTGGGGACTGGAGCCTTGTATAGTGCTGGTGAAAACGCAGATTGGTATAGCTGATTGAGAAGGTATCTGACAGATTTTGTAAAACAGATTTATTTACTTGGGGCTGGCACTGCAGTGTAGCAGGTAGAGCCTCTGCCTGTAGCACCAGTATCCCTTGCGGGTGCTAGTTAGAGTCCCGGCTGCTCTGCTTCTGGTCCAGTTCCCTGCTAATGAGCCTGAGAAAGTAGCAAAGATGGGAAACTGGAAGAAACTCCTGGCTTCAGATCAGCCCAGCTTCAGCCATTGCAGCCACTTGGGAGATTTTATCTGAAAGGCAGATTAACAGAGAGGGAGAGAGGGAGAGAGGGAGAGAGCGAGAGAGCGAGAGAGGGAGGGAGAGAGGTCTTCTATCTGCTGACTACTCCCCAAATGGCCACATTGGCTGTAGCTGGGCCAATCCGAAGCCAGGAGCCAGGAGCTTCTTCTGGGTCTCCCACACAGGTGCAGGGGCCCAAGGACTTGAACCATCTTCTACTGCTTTCCCAGGCCATAGCAAAGACCTGGATTGGAAGTGGAGCAGCCGGTACTCGAACCAGTGCCCATATGGGATGCCGGCACTGCAGGTGGCAGCTTCACCAGCTACTCCACAGTGCCGTCCTGATCTGGCAGTTTTTTGAAAGGTTAGCCATGAAGTTGCATTGACCCAGAAACTCCACTCCTAAGTACATACCCAAGAGAACTGAGAGCATATGCATACACAAAAATTGCTCATGGATATGTATGGGATCTTATTCAGAATCTCCAAAATCCGAAAACAATCCAAACATTTACCAACTGATGGATAGCAAAGGTGAACTTATACAGTAGAACATTATTCACCCATAATAGAGAGGTAAGTTCTGATGCAGGCTGTGTCATAGATGGGCCACAGGACCCTGGCTGAGTGGAGCAGGAGACACAAAAGATCATGTACTATGGCCGGCGCCACGGCTCACTGGGCTAATCCTCCACCTGCGGCGCCGGCACACCGGGTTCTAATACCGGTTGGGGCGTCGGATTCTGTCCCGGTTGCCCCTCTTCCAGTCCAGCTCTCTGCTGTGGCCTGGGAGGGCAGTGGAGGATGGCCCAAGTGCTTGGGCCCTGCACCCGCATGGGAGACCAGGAGGAAGCACCTGGCTCCTGGCACAGTGGCCATTTGGGGGGTGAACCAACAGAAAAAGGAAGACATTTCTCTCTGTCTCTGTCTGTCTGTCTCTGTCTCTGTCTCTGTCTCTCTCATTGTCCAACTCTGCCTGCCAAAAAAAAAAAAAAAAAAAAGATCATGTACTACATGATTCCCTGTAGGCAGTGTCTAGACTAGACTAGGCACCCTGATGCGTGGCAAAAGAAAACAGGTTCCCAGTCATAGGACGCTGGGAGAAGGGAGCAACAGCAGTGACTGCAATCGGATGGCGGTGACACTTGCACAGTGTTAGGAGTACGCTCAAGATCGCTGGATTGTAAATTTCTAAATTCTGCAATATGTGAATTGTACCTCAATTTTTTAAAGCTAATCATGGCATGTAATTGCTATGTAGGAAAATGAGGCTAAGTAGATGAACCAAGGGAAATACTAAGCAAAGTCCTACAGGAGAGGAGTCATGTGCAAGCTTAGATACAGTGCTGGACAGCGGGGGAAACGGTATTCTTGGCGACAGAGCTGAACAGCAAACCACCATAGCCATTATCAAGAAAGGCTAGAAACAGGCATCCTCAGAAAAGAGGAAACGGGCACTCACACACCCAGCAACTCCACTTCTAAGTGGTTTTCCAATGATCTCAACCGGAACCCACAGTATGACATACATACTGTGAGGGTACTTCAAAAAGTTTGTGGAAAAATGGAGTTACAGCATGCTTAAGGGACCAATGCTGTGGCGTAGCGGGTAAAGCTGCCACCTACAGTGTCAGCATCCTATATGGGCGCTGGTTCAAGTCCCAGCTGCTCCACTTCCAATCAGCTCTCTGCTATGGGCTGGGAAAGCAGTAGAAGATGGCCCAAGTCCTTGGGCCCCTGTACCCCTGTGGGAGACCTGGAAGAAGCTCCTGGCTCCTGGCTTCAGATCGGCGCAGCTCAGCCACTGCTGCCATCTGGGGAGTGAACCAGCAGATGGAAGACCTCTCTCTCTCTCTCTCTCTCTGTATCCTTACAAATAAATAATAAATAAATAAATCTAAATTTAAAGAAAAACAAACAAACATGTTTAACAAGGGTGGGCATTGTGGCTTAGTGGGTAAAGCCACCACCTGCCACACTGGCATGCCATATGTGCACTAGTTCGAGACCTAGCTGCTCCACTTCCAACCCAGCTCTCTGCTACTGCACCTGGGAAAGCAGCGGAAGATGGCCCAAGTGCCTGGGCCCCTGCACCCACATCAGAGGAAGTAGGGAAGAATAGCACGCATGACAGCCACTCTTCATTAGAGGACTTCCAGGGCCACAGGACCTTTTAAACTATATCCATGCATTATTTTTAAACCCTGCCCTTGAAACAATTAAAAAAAAAATCTGTGAGCTAGAGCTGTGGCACAGCAGGTTAAGCCACTGTCTGCAGTGCCAGAATCCCAGATGTACAAAGAAGTCTCGGCTGCTCCACTTCCAATCCAGCTCCCTGCTAATGTGCCCAGGAAAGCAGCAGAGGATGGCCCAAGTGCTTGAGCCCCTGCATCCATGTGGGAGACCCAGATGAAGTTCCTGGCTGCTGACTTTGACCTGGTCCAGCCCTGGCCATTGTGGCCATTTGAGCTACAAACCAGTGAATGGAAGATCTCTCTGTCTCTCCCTCTCTCTCTCTGAAATTCTGACTTTGAAACAAATAGAAAATTTGGGGAGCTGGCACAGTGGCACAGGGTTCTAGCCACAGCCTGCAATGCTGACACCCCACATGGGGGCCGGTTTGAGTCCCAGCTTCTCCACTTCCGATCCAGATCCCTGCTAATGCACCTGGGAAAGCAGAAGATGGCTCAAGTCCTTGGGCCCCCATACCCACATGGAGTTCTAGGTTCCTGGCTTCAGCCAGGCCCAGCTGCAGCCATTGTGGTCATTTGGGGTGTGAACTAAGGGATGGAAGAGCTCCTCTCTGTCTCTCCCTTTCTCTCTGTAACACTGCCTTTATATAAATATATAAATAAATAAATCTTTTTTTTTTTATTTTAATTAGGTTCACCCAATACACATTTAAGGTCCGATTCTGCTGTTGATCTGAAAATTCTTACCTTCTTCCCACCTGGCTTCTCCACAGTGAAAACTTCACTCCAGATCTGAATCCCCGTGGTTTCAGGGTCAGAGCCCCCTCGCCATGAAAAGCCTGTCAGTGGTTCTTCTGGGTCACCCAACCAATTTGAATGGCCGCCTTCTTTCTGCAGGAGAAATAAGAAACTCCTATTGAACTTAAGTAATTGTGGACACCCAGGATAATCCATGAGCTTATTTTGCTTTTTTGGGGGGATATAAAGTTTCTGATTTGCAATGAAATTAATTCTACCTTACCTGAGAATATAAGTATCGTAGCATGAAGTCCAGAATGAAGGACTTGCCCTTTCGGAAGGCGCCAGCCACTGACACCACCACCACATCGAGATCTCGGATGTGGTCCTGCAAGAGGATGCTGGCCAAGGCTTTTTCTTCTAGCTCAAAGGAATGCTGCTCTTTGTGAACCGAAACAACCTGCACTGGTCCAGGCTTTCCACTCTCCATGGCATCACCTATGTTAACATAGAGGGAAAATATTAAGTATTTATTTATTCATTTATTTGAAAGGCAGAGTGACAGAGAGGCAGAGAGATCCTTCCACGTGCTGGCTGACTCCCTAAATGGTCCCAACAGCCAGGTCTAGGACAGGCTGAAGCCAGGAACCAGGAACTCCATCCTCATCTCCCACATAGGTGGCAGAGGCCCAAGTACGTGGGCCATCTTCCACTGCCTTCCCAGGCACATTAGCAGGGAGCTGGATTGGAAACAGGGTAGCTGCAACTCAAAACAGCCCTCTAATAAGGGACACACATGTCGCAAGCTGCAGCTTAACCTGCTGCATCAGAATGCCATGTGCATGTGGAGAGAGCAAAAACTTCCTCAAGAGAGCAAAAAAGCACTAACTATAAAAGGGAGGGAAAATGACAAATAAGACTTCATTAAAATTAAAAAATCTATTCATTAAAAGATACCACAGTAAAAATGCAAACCACAGGTTAGGAGAAAAGACTGACAGTATATATTTCCAAAAAACTCAAAGCCAGAATCAATTTGGATATCCATTAAGAAAAAGATGAGCCCTCCAATGTTTAATGCACAAAAGAACTATGAATAGACACTTCACTAAAACAGCCCAACAAACGGTCAATAATCATATAAAAAAGCGTATCTGTGTCATTTATCAGGGAAATGTAAGTGAAAACCACAATGAGACACCAGTAGCTGCCCATCAGAATGTCTAAAATATAAGAGTGACACTGGGGGAAGATGTGCAGACACGAGAATCTCAAACATTCTGATACGAGCACACAACATGGCAGCCATTTGGAAAACTTGGGTGATAAACACACCTGTGACCCGGCAATCCTACTCCTGGGCATGTACCTAAGAGAACTGAATGCAGATGTGCACCAAAAGACACGCACACCACAATGCGCACATCAGCTTTATTCAAAACAGCCCTAAAGTAGAAACATTCTTTCACCAGGAGAAAGGGTACCTGCCAAGCCTTCCACATGGGCACGTTCTTGAACCCTCAGAGCAGCCCTAGGCAGTAAATAAGGTGCGGTAGCCAGAGAAGCTGCTACCTGCGATGCCGGCATACCATATGGGCGCCAGTCCGTGTCCCGGCTGCTCTGTGTCCCATCCAGCTCCCTGCAAAAGGCCTGGGGAAAGCAATGGAAGAGAGCCCAAGTGCTTGGGCCCCTTCCACCCACGTGGGAGACCCAGATGAAGCTTCCTGGCTCCTGGCTTCCGCCTGGTCCAGCCCTGGCTATTATGGCCACTTGGGTAACAAACGGGCAGATGGAAGAGTTCACTCTATCTCTGTAACTCTGCCTTTCAAATAAGTAAATAAATCTTAAAAAAAAGAAAAAAAAGGTAAGGAAAACAGGGCCAGCATTGAGGCACAGTGGGTTAAAAAGCCACCTCCTGCAACGCCAGCATCCCATATCATAGGGCTGGATCAAGTCCCAGGTACTCCTCTTCCAATCCAACATCCTGCTCATGCGCCTGGGAAAGTAGCAGCTGATCACCCAAGTACTTGGGTCACTGCCTCTCCTGTGGGAGACCCAGATGGAGTTCGTGACTCCTGGCTTCAGCCTGGCCCACCCTGGCTGTTGCAGGCTTAACGCCCTGCACCACATCGTGGACTCTGTTGCAATTACTCAGTAATTCAATCAGCACTTTAGGAACAATTAATTCTAGAGCCCAAAGGTAACTAGTACTTCCGTACCAGAATTAAAGGCACAAAAATACTAATTCTTCAAATTTAGGGCCACGTAGTAGCTGTGGATTTGTGAAAAGTTTACCAAAAAAACCCCGATGGGTTAGGGAACAAGGCAAAGCACCCACCATGTCCCGAAACATGTATGCCACTGGGATCAGCAGGGATGTTTTCAGGTAGATGGTTAAAAGGACATTTTTTTAAATGTCTTTTTTTAAAAGATTTACTTATTTTATTTGAAAAGTAGAGTTAGAGGAGAGGAAGAGGCAGATACAGAGATCATCCATCCGCTAGTTCACTCCCCAAACGGCCACAACAGGCAGGGATGGCTCTAAGGGAAGCCAGGAGCCTGGAATTCCATCTGGGTCTCCCATGTGGGTGCAAGGGCCCGAGCACTTGGGCCATCTTCCACTGCTTTCCCAGGTGCGTTAATAGGGAGCTGGATTCTAAGTGGAGGGCCAGGACTCAAACCAGCACTCATATGAGATGCCAGCATTTCAATCGGCTTAAGCAATGCCACAATGGCCCCAACACTTTTTAAATTTTAATTATGTGTATTATTGCATTCTAGAAAACACCATGCCAATGTTGTAATGGATTATTACTTTAAAAAGAGGCTAAATGTAATAAGTACATTAATGGGGACAACCCTGGCATCCCATGACAGCCAATTCGAGTGCCAGTCGCTCTACTCTTTCCCTTCTGCTGTAGAACACACGTCCAACCCAATCATATGGCTCGGGTTTGCCCATGTGACTAAGTTTTGACCAATGGGAAGTGAAAGAAATGACACAGGCAACTTCCAGGCCCCCTACTTTTCTTCTTCCTGCTGGCTGGCGGTAGAAGTGGGAGTGAGTCACCCCGGGCCAGCCCTAGAACCCTGGAGCAACAAGAGAGGCAGGGGCTAGGACTCTGTGCAGCAGAACTGCCACTGGTTCACTTTTACAAGAAAGAAAAATGTCTACTTTGTTTAAATTGCTCATTTGATGCCTCTTTCATTCACAGCCAAACCTAGCAACCAGCACAGCAGCAGTCTCCCAGGTCTCCACCATTAAGTCCACCTTCTGTCTCCACGTATTTCACTGAGGCCCACCGAGCAGTGCGCATGCAATGATGAACACCAGGCCCACGGTGAGACGCTGCAAAATGAATGCTCTCTGCCGTATTCTAGCTGGGGGCTCCGGCCCAAGGAAGCAGGCGCGTGATCAGGCCCACGAGCGTGGAAGAGGAGGATACAAGGGCTACAGGGCAGGTGGAATAATCCAGTGACAAAAAGCTACAGGGTTGTGCACAGTGAATTCCACTCCAAGAGCAGCTGAAGGCCACCAAAGACAGCTGAAAAGAAACAAGATGAGGGCATAACTTCTCTCTTCTTCCCTTTCCGCCTGCCGCTCGGCGCTCAGGAATACAGGAGGAAACTGGATGGGCTGAGTGATCCTGAATGTCTCTTCACACCAGTGATATGAGCACAGCTATCAGTGTCCACAGGATTTTTAAAAAGTCTTGTTCACTAACAGTGACCTTTGGGTTTGAGCTTATGTATGGAAAAAATTTTCTAAACTGTGTGCATTTCCAATAACTTGATCCAAACACAGAGCTGCTCACTTTCCATCACCCCATGTTTATCTTCTGCTTCCTAAAGACCACAGAACTCTTTCACTGATTTTCCAAGTAAAAAGTTCATTTCCACACATTTTCCAGATGCCACTTAAAGGTCTCTTGCTAATTTATCGACACACTTCGGACTCCCCAGTCTCTTAGATCCCCTCATTAAAACGTTAGAGCCAGAGGCCAGTATCGTGGCATGGTGGGTTAAGCCACCACTTGCAATGCTGGAATCTATATCAGAGTGCCAGATCAAGTCTCCACCACTCCACTTCCAATCCATCTTCCTGCTAATGCACAGTGGGAGATGGCTCAAGCGCTTGGGCCCCTGACACCATGTAAGAGACCAGGAGGGAATTCCTGGTGTCAGCCTGTCCAGACCTGTCTGTTACAGCCATTGGGAGAGTAAATCAATAAATAGAAAATCTCTCTCTATCTCTCTCTTTCTCCCCTCTCTGCACCAGACATGTGTGTGTGAATGTGGGTATGTGTGTGTCACTCTACCTATCAAATAAATAAACACATCAATCTTCAAAACAAACCTTAGGGCCAGGGCCAGCATGGTGGCCCAGCATATTAAGCCACCATTTGGTTCACCCCATTCAGTTTCCTTCTACTGTATCCTGGGAGGCAGCAGATGATGGCTTAAGTGCTTGGCCCCTGCCCCAGCCATGGCAGACCTGGGCGGAGTTCCAGGCTCCAGGCTTCGGCCTGGCTCAGCCCTGGTTGTTGCAGGCACTTGGGGAATAAACCAGCAGATGGAAGATTTCTCTCTCTGCCTTTCAAGTAAATGCACATAAATAAACTATTAAAAAATAAAACACAGCTTAGAGCCCTCTCCCTTGCTGGTAGCAGCCTTGCTCAAGGTCGTCCACTTGGATGTCGTCAGCCACGTCACCATTCCCAAGTGCTACTACTGTCACCTCATCCCTAAACTCTTCCGCTCCGTGACAGTACATAAATACATCATGTCGGCAACTATGGGAAAGGCTTCCAAAGACAGTTGATGGATTCTTTGTAGATGACGCAAAGATAAAATTTCCATTCTCTTAGATCAAAGCCTTTCATTCACCATTCTCCCACTATCTGTTTCCCCTAATTCCCCACCCTCCTCATCCTCACAGGAAAATGTATTCTCACTGGCCTTTCTACTGGGAGAAAAGCTGGATTCAGGTCCTTCCAGTCCTGATTCGGAAATGTCAACATACAAACTACCCAGCCACTCCTGCCCTCTATCCACAACGCCCCTTCCTCTGGACTGCAGGCGCCCACTCTCTCAGCCACCTTCCAACGCTCTCCCTCGGATGAAGCCCTCCCTTTGTGCTGGCTGCCCTTCCCGGTCCTCTCAGGCCTACAATTTACATGAGACATTAAAAAGAAAAAACAAAAACAGAAAACTCTGGCATCAAAACAAGGCGAGGCCTGAATTCTTCCTCTGAGGACAGGAGCCTCTGTCTCTTTGTCCAATGCTACATCCCCCATGCTACCAGCACACTGTTCACACACAGTAGGCAATCAATCGAGAGATAAACTAAGTCAACTGCTTAGTCACAGTGTG
The DNA here is from genome assembly GCF_051225735.1 of Oryctolagus cuniculus. Taxonomy (NCBI): domain Eukaryota; kingdom Metazoa; phylum Chordata; class Mammalia; order Lagomorpha; family Leporidae; genus Oryctolagus; species Oryctolagus cuniculus. The sequence goes on along the minus strand of NC_142867.1, from coordinate 7,413,638 downwards.
ACTATGAAAAAAAATGGCTATCTGTTTTTAAACATTTATTTGAAAGAAAGAGGGATATCGGCCATCTGCTTGTTCACTCCCCAACTGCAGGCAAAGATCCAGTCAGTGCCGGTCTCCCACGAGAGCAGCAGGGAACCAGCTATTTGAGCCAGTACCTGCTGCCTCCCAGGGTGCACTTCAGTGCAGAGCTGGGACTTGAACCCAGGGACTCTGACCTGGGATGCAGGTATACCCAGTGCTGTCTTAACCTCTGTGCTAAACATCCACATTTCTAACCACTTTTGTCTCCATTTATAAATCTAACATCCATCTCAAAGCAGTGTCTAACACACACTAGGGTTCAAAGTTCCTCCTCCCGGGCCGGCGCCACGGCTCACTAGGCTAATCCTCCACCTAGCAGCGCCGGCACACCGGGTTCTAGTCCCGGTCGGGGCGCCGAATTCTGTCCCGGTTGCCCCTCTTCCAGGCCAGCTCTCTGCTGTGGCCAGGGAGTGCAGTGGAGGATGGCCCAGGTGCTTGGGCCCTGCACCCCATGGGAGACCAGGAAAAGCACCTGGCTCCTGGCTCCTGCCATCGGATCAGCGCGGTGCGCCGGCCGCAGCGCGCCGGCCGCGGCGGCCATTGGAGGGTGAACCAACGGCAAAGGAAGACCTTTCTCTCTGTCTCTCTCTCTCTCACTGTCCACTCTGCCTGTCAAAAAAAAAAAAAAGAAAAGTTCCTCCTTCCCACATTCCTGTTTCTATCAGAACTCTGTACACATTATTCTACATACTACAATATTATATTGTATTACAATTTATCACCCAAAATGGGAGTTCCTAAGGAGAAATTATCACATTCAGCTCCAGTATGTAACACAGGAAGAATAATTTCCTAGTATTGTGAACACTAAACCCAGTAATACATATAATACAAGCATATCAATAAAACTGGTTTCTTCGCTTCCCCTCCCATTCCTTCTTCCTTTGTCAAACTCCTTAAATGAATGCTTTTTGTTTTTTTAAGATTTATTATATTTTGGGGCTGGTGCTATGGTGCAGCGGCTTAACGCCCTGGCCTGAAGCGCCGGCATCCCATATGGGCGCCGCTTCAAGACCCGGCTCTCCACTTCTGACCCAGCTCTCTGCTGTAGCCTGGGAAAGCAGTACAAGATGGCCCAATTCTTTGGGCCCCCACATCCATGTGGGAGAACCGGAAGAAGCTCCTGGCTCCTGGCTTCAGATCGGCGCAGTTCCGGCCATTGCGGCCAATTGGGGAGTGAACCATCGGATGAAAGACCTCTCTCTCTCTGCCTCTCCTCTCTCTGTGTAACTCTGACTTTAAAATAAAAATAAATAAATCTTTAAAAAAAAGATTTATGGGGCCGGCGCTGTGGCACAGCAGTTAACGCCCCGACCTGAAGCATCGGCATCCCATATGGACGCCAGTTCTAGTTCTGGCTGCTCCACTTCCAATCCAGCTCTCTGCTATGGCCTGGGATAGCAGAAGATGGCCCAAGTCCTGGGCCCCTGCACCCACATGGGAGACCCGGAAGAAGCTCCTGGCTCCTGGCTTCGGACTGACACAGTTCTGGCCGTTGCGGCCAATTGGGGAGTAAACCATCGGATGGAAGATATCTCTCTCTCTCTCTCTCTCTCTCTGCCTCTCCTCTCTCTGTGTAACTCTAACTCCCAAGTAAAAAATAAATAAATCTTTAAAAAAATCTTTAGACCAGCACCGCAGCTCACTAGGCTAATCCTCCGCCTTCCGGCACCGGCACACCAGGTTCTATTCCCGGTCGGGGCGCCGGATTCTGTCCCGGTTGCCCCTCTTCCAGGCCAGCTTTCTGCTGTGGCCACGGAGTGCAGTGGAGGATGGCCCAAGTGCTTGGGCCCTGCACCCAATGGGAGACCAGGAGAAGTACCTGGCTCCTGGCTTCGGATCAGCGCGGTGCACCGGCTGCAGCGCGCCGGCCACGGTGGCCATTGGAGGGTGAACCAACGGCAAAGGAAGACCTTTCTCTCTGTCTCTCTCTCACTGTCCACTCTGCCTATCAAAAAAATAAAAAAAAAAGTCTTTAAAAAAGATTATATTTTATTGAAAGGCAGAGTGACAGAGAGGGAGAGACAGAGAAAGAGCTCTTCCAGGGCTGGTGCTGTGACATAGTAGGTTAAGTACCTCAGCCACAGCACTGGCATCCCATATGGATGCCAGTTCTAGTCCCAGCTGCTCTGCTTCCAATCCAACTCTCTGCTTATGGTCTGGGAAAGCAGTGGAAGACAGCCCAAGTGCTTGGGCCCCTGCATCCACATGGGAGACCCAGAGGAGGCTCCTGGCTCCTGACTTTGGATTGGCCCAGCTCCTACCATTGCAACCATTTGAGAAGTGAACAATTGGGTGGAAGACCTCTTTCTCTGTCTGTAACTCTCTCAAATCTCAAATAAATAAATCTTAAAAAGAGAGAGAGAGAGAGAGAGAGAGAGAGAGAGAGAGAAAGGGGCCTGCACCATGGCACACTGGGTTAATCCTCCACCTGTGGCACCGGCATCCCATATGGGCGCCAGTTCTTTTTTTTTTTTTTTTTTTTTTTTTTTTTGACAGAGTTAGACAGTGAGAGAGAGAGACAGAGAGAAAAGTCTTCCTTCCGTTGGTTCACCCCTCAAATGGCCGCTACAGCTGGAGCTACACCGATCCAAAGCCAGGAGCCAGGTACTTCCTCCTGGTCTCCCATATGGGTGCAGGGCCCAAGCACCTGGGCCATCCTCCACTGCCTTCCCGGCCCACAGCAGAGAGCTGGACTGGAAGAGGAGCAGCCGGGAATAGAATCCAGCGCCCATATGGGATGCTGGCGCCACAAGCGGAGGATTAGCGAAGTGAGCCACAGCCCCGGCCCCTGGGCACCAGTTCTAATCCCAGTTAGACCCCAGTTAGGAGACCAGGAGGAGGCACCTGGCTCCTGGCTTCGGATCGGCGAGGTTCCAGCCATTGCAGCCTACTGGAGAGTGAACCAACCAACGGAAGGAAGACCTTTCTCTCTGTCTCTCTCTCACTGTCTGTAACTCTACCTGTCAAATAAATAAATAAAAAATCTTAAAAAAAAAAAAAAAAAAAAAAAAGAAGATCTTTCATTTGCTGGTTCAGTCCCCAAATGGCTACAAAGGCCAGGGCTGGGTTACACCAAACTCAGGAGCCTGGAATACCATTTGGGTCTCCTACATGGGTGGCAGGAGCCCATGTACCCAAGGGAGCTGGATCAAATGAGAAGCAAGCCAGGACCTGAACCAGCACTCCATTATGGGATGCCAGCAAGGGCAGTGCAGGCGGTAGCTTAACCTGCCACACCACAAGGCCAGCGGAGTGTTTCCTCCACTGTGTACTCACTCCCTCTTACCAGCTGCAATCTGCCTTCCTCTCCCCTCTCTGTTGACACTCTCCTGCCAAATCCAACAGCCCTACTCCTGATTCTCACTCAACTCTGCCTCCCTGCGACAAAACACAACCGCCACCCACTTTCAAACGTAAAACCTGGGGACTCCGTGCAGTGCCTGTTCCAGGTTTTCAGCCTCTTCACCGTCTCCCGTCAGCCTCTGTGAGTTCATGCCAAAGCTCTACTGCACACTCCTTCAAAGAGCTCTTTATTCTTGTAACGTCAACTATGGCCTCTATTTTGATGTCACAACCTCAAGACTCTCTAACCCGCGTTTAATGCAAATGTGCCACTGCCTAAGGGACAGATTCACCCGGATGTTCCCGATCACCTCACCCCAGGAGCACCGTGTGCAGAAACACGGACCTGTTCCTGTTCCAGTTCTGCCACTGAACGGGGTCCCGGGCAAGTCTGGTCTTTGTTCAGCCTCCTCAGTGAAATGAGTCAGACTTGCAGCAGCCGTTCCGGGGCTAGCGCTTTATAAGCCTACGTGCAGTCCTGCCGAAACGGATCCTCTCAGGGTCTCCACCGCTCTCAGGCCTCCCCACTTTCCCTAATCTGCCCGCCTACATGCAGTGGATCACCAGCTGCCATCATCTTCCCTCCATGACTTACGCTCTTGTTTGGTGCTAAGGTTACTTTTCTGCTGAGGCACGAGAGGCAGGCCTTCCCTAACAACCAGGAAAGACCCCAGGACCCTGCTACCTGTAACAGCACGAGCCAGATTTTACCTCTACGTCTGTCTCCTCTACAAAATCAACCAGAAGCTATTTTTTAGCTCTAAAATTCAGTGATGGGGCCGGTGCTGTGGTGCAGTGGGTTAAAGTCCTGGCCTGAGTTGCCGGCATCCCATATGGGCACCGGTTTGAGACCCGGCTGCTCCACTTCTGATCCAGCTCTCTGCTATGGCCTGGGGAAGCAGTGGAAGATGGTTCAAATTCTTGGGCCCCTACACCTACGTGAGACCCGGAAGAAGCTCCAGGCTCCTGGGTTTGGGTCAGCACAGTTCCAGCCACTGTGGTCATTTGGGGAGTGAACCAGCAGATGGAAGACCTCTCTCTGGCTCTACCTCTCTCCCTAACCCTTTCAAATAAATAAAATTTTTAAAAAATTTTTTAAAAATTTCAATGACTCTCAAACAACTGCAAATTCCCTAAGTATCCAAACTGGCGCAGCTTGCTGGGTAGCCTAGTCTTCCCCTTAGCCACAGAGGACTGGCTGAAGAGCAAGTCAAAATTTATGATCACATCAGCACGGTGCGCCAGCTTGGTGCGCCGGCCGCAGTGGCCATTGGAGGGTGAACCAACGGTAAAGGAAGACCTTTCTCTCTGTCTCTCTCTCTCTCTCACTGTCCACTCTGCCTGTCAAAAATTAAAAAAAAAAATTTTTTTTTAAAAAGTTTATGATCACAAAACCTTTAAAGTAACTGGTTCCATAAGGACCTGCAAAAAGGTTCTGGGGATGTAGGTTCTGCTTTGGTGGAGGGCTCTCCCACGGACTGCAATGAAATTACTACCAAGTCTCAGGAATCTCAAACTCCAAAGATGTGGGCTCCACGGATGGCAGTAGAAATACCTTTTAGTGGCAGCCTGGCATGCCTTCTCCCTGACATGCCTTCTCCCTTTGGAGTTGCATGTGGAGAACACAATTAATGCCATAGCACATTCACTTATACACAAATGACAGATGTGACATTTTTGCACATTTTTTAAAAATGGCCTGACTACTCACATCTGTTATCCACAAGTGAACTTAAAATCTACACTTAAAAAGGTACCAGAAATGCTGTATGGGCCGGCGCCGTAGCTCACTAGGCTAATCCTCTGCCTTCCGGCACCGGCACACCGGGTTCTAGTCCTGGTCGGGGCGCCGGATTCTGTCCCGGTTGCCCCTCTTCCAGGCCAGCTCTCTGCTGTGGCCCGGGAGGGCAGTGGAGGATGGCCCAGGTGCTTGGGCCCTGCACCCCATGGGAGACCAGGAGAAGCACCTGGCTCCTGGCTTCGGATCAGCGCGGTGCACTGGCCGCGGCGGCCATAGGAGGGTGAACCAACGGCAAAGGAAGACCTTTCTCTCTCTCTCACTGTCCACTCTGCAAAAAAATACTGTATCATACTGCCACTTCTAATCATTGCTGTCAATAGCTCATAAATATACATTATTTCAACTTTGTAGAAAGACACAACACACCTTAATTCAGACTCACTTAACCAACAGACTTAATATGCCTGCTCAAATAAACTGCAGAAATCACATCCTACAGACAAGCTCTGCATTAAAATGGCAAGACGACTCAAGTTGAAGAATGAAGTCGAAGGGTTAACAGGTAAACCAGCTATTACAGGGAAGGATCTGAAGAGATCCGTGTGTATTACAACACACACTCTTCCTAGAACTCTCAGTGCTGCACATTTGAAGGTCTTTGAAAGGAACAGAAAGGAGCTGCACTGGATGAATAAAAGTGGATGAGAGACGACTAAATCATAGTCGGCCTTCTCAGTCCTACAGAGCACAAAACTCTAAGAAATAAGCTCTACCATAAAAACATTCCAGGCCAGCGCTGTGGCTCAATAGGCTAATCCTCCGCCTGCAGTGCCAGCACACCGGGTTCTAGTCCTGGTCGGGGCACCGGATTCTGTCCCGGTCTCTCCTCTTCCTGTCCAGCTCTCTGCTGTGGCCCGGAAGCGCAGTGGAGGATGGCCCAAGTGCTTGGGCCCTGCACCCCAATGGGAGACCAGGAGGAAGCACCTGGCTCCTGGCTTTGGATCAGTGTGGTGCGCCGGCCGCAGCACACCAGCCGCGGCGGCCACTGAGTGGGGGGTGAACCAATGGTAAAGGAAGTCCTTTCTCTCTGTCTCTCTCTCTCACTGTCCACTTTGCCTGTCAAAAATTAAAAAAAATTAAAAAAAAAAATTCCAGAAGGAGGGACAGGCACAGGCATTTGGCCTAGGACGTAAGATGACCACAACCCGTGCCTGAGTTCCACTCCTGGCTCTGGCCCCTGAGCCCAACTTCCGGCTATGCAGACCCTAGGAGGCAATTACTTGATGGCTCAAGGAACTGAGTTCCTGCACCCAGGTGAGACCTGGATTGAGTCCCCAGTTCCCAGCTTCACAGCCTGACGGGCGTTTGGGGAGTCAGTCTGCTTTGGCTCAAGCTCACTTGCTCTCACTCTCATGCCTTCTCTCTGCCTCTCAATTTTTTTTATTTTTTTAAGAAAGAGGTATGGGGGCCGGCTTTGTGGCCTCAGCGAGTTAAACTGCTGCCTGGGATGCTGGAATCCCATATCAAAGTTCCAGTTCAAGTCCCAGCTGCTCTACTTCCAATCCAGCCCCCTTGCTAATGCACCTGAGAGAGCGGCAGAAGACGGCCTAAGTGCTTGGGCCCCTTCCACACCCATGTGGGAGACCCTAATGGAGTCCCAGGGCTTTGGCCTGGCCCAGTCCCAACCACTGTGGCCATTTGGGGAGTAAATCAGTAAATCAAAGACTGCTCTCTCTCTCTGTCACTCTGCCTTTGTTAATAAAAAAATCAATAAAGGAAAAAGTTTAAATAAATGTTCCTCAAATATTTGAGACAATCACCTGAACAGTGATAAATTCAATGAAACTAGTTAACTGGAAGCAGTTACAATTACTTTCAATAAACTCATAGAGAATTTAGTGGATCAATTTGACAGTGTATATCGCTCACACTCAGCACCCTGGACAGCTGAAGCCAGGTAACTGCTTTGAGGGGCTACCCTTCTTCTTCCTTTTTTTTTTTTTTTTTTTATTTTTGACAGGCAGAGTGGACAGTGAGAGAGAGAGACAGAGAGAGAAAGGTCTTCCTTTGCCGTTGGTTCACCCTCCAATGGCCACCGCTGCAGCCGGCGCACTGCGCTGATCCGATGGCAGGAGCCAGGATCCAGGTGCTTTTCCTGGTCTCCCATGGGGTGCAGGGCCCAAGCACCTGGGCCATCCTCCACTGCACTCCCTGGCCATAGCAGAGAGCTGGCCTGGAAGAGGGGCAACCGGGACAGAATCCGGCGCCCCAACCGGGACTAGAACCCGGTGTGCTGGCGCCGCAAGGTGGAGGATTAGCCTATTGAGCCACGGCGCCGGCTCTCTTCCTTTTTTTTTTAAAGATTTATTTATTCATTTATTTGAACATCAGAGTTACACAGGGAGAGAAGGAGAGGCGGAGAGAGGGGTCGGGGGGGGGGGTCTTCCATCCACTCTCCAGTTGGCCACAACGGCTGGAGCTGCATCAATCCAAAGCCAGGAGCCAGGAGCTTCATCCAGGTCTCTCACACAGGTGCAGGGGCCCAAGAACTTGGGAAATCTTCCTTGCTTTCCCAGGCCATAGCAGAGAGCTGGATCGGAAGTGGAGCAGCAGGGACTCGAACCGGTGCCCATATGGTATTCCGGCACTGCAGGCGTCGGCTTTACCCGCTACAGCACAGCGCCAGCCCCTGCCCTTCTTATAGGATATTTATCAGCAGTCCAGGCTTCTACCCACTAGGTAACAGTAGAGTGTGCCCCAGGCTGTGACACCCAAAAATGCCTGCAGCCATTGCTAAATGTTCAACAGGGACAAAAAAGCACCGTGGGTTCAGGACCACTGGGGTTCAGCCAGCCTTGGTGCACTTCCTTACGGTGCGGAGTTCTTCGCCAAGTTACAGAAACACTCGGCCGAGCAGACAGTGTGACTCAGGGCAGAGCTATGACCTGAGTTTTCCAGCTGCCTCTGAAACACCCGTTCTCTAACGGGCAACAGCAACACACCCAAAAACAGAGGCAGACCACTCCCATGCCTCCCTCCTGCTGGCAGTCCTCAGCGTTCCGATTCACACAGCCAAAGAAAACATCACCACTGGCAGGGGGAGCACACTGAGCCTCCCAGCGCTGCAAGTGCCCGCTGCGGCTACCGCTGGAGAGGGTGTGGTGCTTTTAGGCTCTTCTGGTTCTCACAGGGGCAGATACACAAATATGTCTAAGGTTGTGTCGGTGGGGCTGGCACTGTGGTGTGGCGGTAAAGCCACCGCCTGCTGCACTGGCATCCCATATGGTCACCAGTTTGAGTCCCAGCTTCTCCACTTCTGATCCAGCTCCCTGCTAATGCGCTTGGGAAAGCAGCGGAGGATGGCCAAGTCCTTGGGCCCCTGCACTCACGTGGGAGACCTGGGAGAAGCTCCTGGCTCCTGTCTTTGGATTAGCCCAGCTCCAGCCACTGAGGCCACTTGGGGCATGAACCAGCTAATGGAAGATCTATCTTTCCCTCCCTCTCTGTAACTCTGTTTTTCAAATAAATAAATAAATCTTTAAAAAAAAAAATGCTTGCTCTCTCTCTCTCTCTCTCTCTACACCTCCCACTCTCTAAAATGAACGCTTAAAAAGAATTAAAAATACTCCTTAAACCCAACTAATTAAAATATTGGGAGGAAATTCTATTCTATTTCATAAAAGGGTTTAGGAGGAAGCTTTTTTCCAAGTCATCTACTGCAGAAAATCTTTACGCCTTAACTCAGAGCTCAACAAGAACCACATTTTCTTTGTTGACTGAGAATTGTGTAGTGCTTCATGAGGATCAACTACGACGGAACAGCCTTTAAGACTCAGAAAATGAAGCAACAAAGCTGAATCTAAAAATGATACCTGACTACACCCGCAGGTAGAGAAAAAAAATCACTTTAAGAGTTCAATAGTGACTTGATTTACCTCTTTCCTAAATGTGAGACCGCCAAAATCAATCTGATTACCTGGTTTTAATTTGCTGCATTCCAGTTAAACAAGGCTTTCCTATTTAGTATTTTCCTGCTTTATCATTGCAGGGCATAAATACACTTACTCCACTCCTTTCCTATACACCTGCTGTATTAGTAAAGCCAAGCTCCTAACTTTTAAATATACTTTAGCTGTGAATTATATTTAATATTTTGTAACATTCAAAATGCATGCAAATAAAAGGTGTTTTTTTTTTTCTACACAGAAGGGAGCTGGCATTGTGGCAGAACGGATTATGTCACCACCTGTGACGCTAGCATTCCATATGGGTGCCAGTTCAGGTCCTGTCTGCTTTCCTGCTAATCCAGCCCCCTGCTGATGGCCTGGGAAAGCAGTAGAAGATGGCCCAACTGCTTGGATCCCTGCCACCCACGTGGGAGACCCGGAAGAAGCTCCTGGCTCCTGCTTTCAGCCTGGCCCAGCCCCAGTTGTTGCAGCCATCTGGGGAGTGAACCAGCAGATGAAAGATCTCCCTTTCTCTCTGTAACTCTTTTAAAAATAAATATTTTTCAAAAAGAAAAATTTACACAGAAGGGTATCAATTTCTCAGCAGAAATATTCACAGCTGCAGCCACGGTCGGCCGTGGTCGTGGCACGGTGAGTTGAGCTGTTTCTTGCAACACCCACATCCGATAACAGAGTGCTGATTCGAGTCCTGGCTGCTCCACTTCCAATCAGCTCCCTGCTGTTGCACTTGGGAAAGCAGCCAATGATGGCCCAAGTGCTGATCATAGTTGAGTACACAGTAATATCTGATTATATCTAAGTATGCAAAATACAATTACTGGGAAATTTTAATTGCTGCCTGGTCCTTGAATGAATCAGTGAGTGGGACTCAACCACAGGCGGGCTGGGGCCAGGTGTTTGTTGAGACGCTCAGATTGAGTTCCCGGCTCCTGGCTTTGACCTGGCCCAGCCCTGGCTGTTTCGGACCCACGGGAAGTGAACCAGCAGATGGGACATGTCTCTCGGGCTGTCCTCTGTCTCTCTGCCTTTCAAATATGATGAAAATAAAAACTTTCTTAAACTAAAATAAATAAATGCCTCTGGGCAATTGTGCAACAGAGCTGAGAACCACAGCTAGAAGGCAACAGAGATAAAATTGCTTTTCTTTTTTAATAAAAGCTTTTCTCCCACTTTTTCCCCTTGGTATTCTTTAGGTAACATGCTCCTACAGTCTCGAAGATAACTCAGTAAGATATTTTAAAATTCAGGCAAGCTTTAAAATGCAGTTGTGTTACTTCAACGCTCTTAATAGGAAATGCAAGGACAGAGAACTTCTGACACGCCCCAGTTATTATCAGTAAATTCTAAAGCAGTTCTCCAGTTCACACACATCGAGGGTTCCCGCCGACGCTTCACAGGAACCTTAAAGAGTATGATCCGTTGACTCCGGGGAACTGCGGAGGTAGCCTTTTATACATTTTGCTCATTCAGTTCTGTCACTTCATTCTAAATAGTGAGGCTTGTGTATAACCTTCTGATTGTTAGCAAAAAAAAAAAAAAAAAAAAAAAACCGGTATACATGCACTGCCCAGCAGAAAGCCAGTTTCTCAAAGCCTATCCTAAGTAAGTCCTAAATATTTGGTCAAAACGAAGAAAGTGACGCCAGCCCACAGCCCCTGTGGCTGTTGTCCCTAACTTCCTGGTGCTACAATGAGACAGTAAACCGTGGCTAATCAGACAGCGTGTGGCACCAGACCCGCGCAGGCGGGCAGTCCTTTCGCTCCAGTGTTTCCTCTTCAGGTGTCAAAGTAGCAACAGGGGGTTCTAGAGCACAAACCCATTTCTGTGGGGCCTGAGGGTGCACAGCCTGCAATGTTTAAACTTAAAACAGACGAGAACTCCGCGGGTCCTGCTTCTTAAATCTGCTTCCCCAAAAGCAAACCCAAACGTCTAACCCCGCGGCTTCGGGCTGTCGGGGTTTTGCTGGTAGTTTTTTTTTGTTTTTTTGGTTTTTTTTTCCACCTTTCACAAAACACTCCACTACTTCCGGCTCAAATGCGAGGACGCCTTTGCTAACACATTCTTCAAACACTGTTCCTTTGCTTTCTGCCTTTAGATTCTGCCACCGAAACTTCTGGTTGATTCCGACAGTGCACACGCTGCACAGAACGAAGCCCGGCCACATGACAGCCGGAACTGTGTACGTGCACCCTGCCGGGGCCGGCGTTAAAGCCTCCGCCAGGACTGTTCTCCGACTTCGGGAACGCAGACAGCAGCGCGCGGGACCAGGACGCGCGGGACCAACTCTACTCAAAGGCAACTTGGGCCGGTCCTTTCGTCTCCTGCAGGGAGCTGAGCGCGGGCTCAACACCAACTTTCCTGCTACTTGTCAACGCTTCAAGGTCACGAGCAGGGGGTGGAGACCACCAAGCGGCCCTGCGTCGCGGCCTTGGAGACCGCATCCACCTCCCCGCTCCGGCCCGGCCCGTTACCGCCGCCGCAGCCGCGGCCCCAGGGCGCGCCCGGCGCCAGGCGGGGACCCGGCGGCGGCCCAGGGCGGGGCTCCGCGGCGCCGACCACTGCGGACTCCACGCCCGGGACCCCTGGCCCGCGCCCCGAGGGCGACCGCTCCTCCCCGCGCCCGCCGGGCCGAGCCCCGCCGGCGGCCCCCGGCCCCCAACTCCTGGCGAGGGGCGCGCGGTGCCCTCGGAGCCTCGGCGAGCACGGCGGCGGGGGCGGCCAGCGAGCGAGTCCCGGGGCACTTGGACGCCTCACCTGCTCCTCTCGAGGCAGCCGCTACCGCTCGCTGAGGGGACAACATGGAGCCACCGCTTTCAGCACAAGCAGCAGGGGCGCAGACGAGAGGGGCGGGCTGGGGCGGGAACGAGCCAAGCCCTGGAGGCGGGAAACGGGCGGGGCCTGGGCTCTAGACGCGGCTAAGGCGAGGGAGGGACGCGCGAGCCGAGCACAGGGCGAGCCTGCGAGGCCCGACGGCAGCCCGAGGCGTGGCGAGCGCTGGGCTGACCCGGGCGGGAAAGCGCACGCGGCCGAGCCCTGTTGCCGCCCAGCGCGTGTGCGCGTGCGCGAGCGCGCGCCGCCGGTTACCTGTGGCTGCGTACTGGGTTCTGCGGCCTGTTGGGAATGGTAGTCCCCCGTTCTCGGGGTCCCGACCTGCGGTCCCCTTTGGGCTCATGCTTCTCGGGCGAGGAGGAGGCGGAGCAGAGGGGCGGGGTTTGGAGTGCTCCGATGACTGGACTACAACTCCCAGCAGGCCATGCGATGGAGGGAAGGCCCCGCCCGGCGCCTAGCGCAGAGACCAGGCCCCGGGCGGAGGCCTTGGGGGTCCCTGGCCTCGGAGTCTGGCTGGCCGGGTATGAGATGGATTCGGTGTTTAACGCCGGCAGAGGCCGCCCGTGGGCGGCAGAAGGGAGGCCTCGGCCCTGGGTGACGTTGCACGTTACTGGGTTTTTGATGATTTTGACATCACAAACAAAGGTGACTTCATTGCCACCATCAGCATCGTCACCACGCCGTCGTCCCGTCCCTAGCCGAGCGTCTCCGAGAGCAAACGGAGGACCTCCGGAGAGACCCCTTCCGCCGGCTTTGTCCCGTCTGAGCCAGGGCCGTCTTCTGTACTCCTCGTGCTTGGAGGAGCTTGCTTGAAGCTGCTTTTTTAAGCACACTTTTACTTAAACTGTACGGCGGATCGGTACGGGACAAGGGAAACGTTCTTAATTCTCACTGCCCATTTGACTGGGGAAAATGTCATTTCCCACAACGGAAGAATACTGCGTTTTGGATTTGTTGGGCTGAGAATGGCTGTCCTGTGGGTGAGTAGCTCCTGCAGCCACGGGAAGGCAGGGCACCCAGTCTGCGCCCACCACTGCCTCTTGGCATCGTCATTGCATTATCCACTCAACGGTTCTTCCACTTCCTTCCTTCTGCTTCTGCCTTGGCCATGCTGACCTACCCAGAACCCCCATCCAGCTACTTCTAGGCCTTGCCAAGCCCTTGGGCCGGTTTTCACTTCCCAGCTGGCAAGACTTAGAAGGGCAGGGGTAAGGAAAATCCCGTGTGATCCTAGCTCAAGAGATCTTGTGCGAGTTCTCCTCCCCTGACCCTTAGGACTCTCCTTCAACTCTCAAGATTGAATACTCTCTTGCAGGCTTTAAAGTTAAGTCTGGAGCTAAACCAGCCTGGGCCAGAGAGAAACTAGAAGTGAGGGTGAGGGCAAGCAGCCCCTGGGGTTGCACACTGAGTATGCAGAAGGCAGGACCTGCAGGATGTGAGGCGAGTCCAGGGCACGCTGCAGCATACTCACAGGGAGACAGGAGGAACCGAAGGCCAAGGGCTTGTCACAATGACGGCACAACGTGCAGAATGTAAAACTGCACACTCATCCCAGCCTTCCCCCTCCCTTGCCTGCATCGCTGTTCTCCAGAATTCTCCCTAGCTCCTGACTTACACTGTCCTGTGTCTTGTTTGTGTCTCCCTGCGAGCATGTAAGTTCCTAACAGGTGAGAATTTTTGTCAGCTTTGTTCACTGCTATGTCCCCAGTGCCTCAAACCCTGCTGGCAGACAGTAGGGACGCAGATAGGTATTGGATTGGTGAGTGAAGAAGGTATCTGTTACACTCAACACTGCTCACTCATCTTCTAGTTTTTGTTTTTGTTTTAAAGAGAGACCAAGATCTCCCATCAAACTGGTTTACTCCCCAAACGCCCAAACATCCAGGGTTGGGCTAGACCAAAATCAGGACCCAGGAACTCAACCCAGGTCTCCCCCATGGGTGGCAGGGTCCCAGCCACTTGAGCCATCACCACCTTCTTCCCAAGGATCGCTTTAACAGGAAGCTGGAATCAGAAGAATCGTAGGGGACATTGGCATCCCAAGTGGCACTAGACCACTGCCCAGAACACCTGCCCCTACTTTCTGGTTCTTTTAATATTGAGTGTCAAACGTTTGCTGCAGAACAGTGTTCCCAGTAAGTAACCACTGAAATCCATCCTCTCAGGAGTAGAAGAGCAGGTACTTACATTGCATCAGTCTCCATACGGTAGTGTCAAGGTCGATGTGGGCACATCAGCCCTCCCCATACCTTGTTGATGCTTGGCATTGTAAACAACACAGTGCAAATTATAGGTGGATTTTAGGATCAGTCACAGTGTCACCGTGTGAATGAGAAATCTTTTGTTGTTCCTTCCTTCCTGGATAGCCAGGGCCATCAAAACATTCAAAATGCTAAATATTGATCATTATTGCAGCCTGCCCTCAGCCGTCTTATTCTGAATTGAGTCAGAGGTCGAGCCAGCCTTTGGCTCTTCAGAAGTGGGTGACACGCAGGCGTATGTGAGGAGTTGAGACCACTGGCTTTGACGTCCAACTGACCGGGCCTGGCTTTGAATCTTGGCCCTGAGGCTCACTGGCTGTGCAACTTTGGGGCACTTGTTTGATCCCTCTGAACCCATTTCATCGGCAAAATAAATTGCAACACCCACAGTGTTTGTAGCCTAAATGAGAGGTAAGTGTTCAGCCGTGCTGACTGGGACACAGTTAGTGCTCAAAAATTGGTGATTATTGTTTCCATTCCAGAAAAGACAAAGTCATAAATACTCCAGAGACTCAGGTATTCTATGAGGCACCAAAATTGCAAGATTGTTTCCCGCAGTGACATCCACTGTGACTCAGGTCCCAGAGCTTTCCAAAAATAGGCCGCTTGTTATGGGCCAGACACTCTGCAAGGCAACAATGCTGCAGAAAACACAAAAACACATTCCTGTCCTTCAGAGATTCACGGCCTAGTGGGGTAAACAGCCAAGTAAATAGCCCCCCACCCCCACCCCGTGACGGTACCGGAACACAGCTCAGCCTTCGGGCCTCCTACGTGCAGGATCGGTGTTCAGGCAGTGGAAAGGGGACAGGCTGAAGCACTGCATCCTTAGGCACCACTTAGTTATCTGTATCTTATTTCTCTTGCGTGTGAAACAGGGTAATGAGGGGGTGGGCCTTTGGTACAGCTGTGTTTTTATTTTTAAAGATTTATTTTTATTTGAAAGGCAGAGTTACAGAGAGGCAGAGGCAAAAAGAGAGAGAGAAAGAGAGGTCTTCCATTTGCTGGTTCACTCCCCAAATGGCCACAATGGCTGGAACTGAGCTGATCGGAAGCCAGAAGCCAGGAGCTTCTTCCAGGTCCCCCACGCAGGTGCAGGGGCCCAAGGACTTGGGCCATCTTCTACTGCTTTCCCAGGCCATAGCAGAGAGCTGGATTGGAAGAGAGGCAGCCAGGACTCAAACTGGCACCTATATGGGATGCCAGCACTGCAGGCAGCAGCTTTACCCGCTACGCGACAGCGCCAACCCAGTACAGCTGTTGAGATGCTACTTGGGACTCCCTCGTCCCATATCAAAGTGCTTGAGTACAAGTCCTGGCTGCACCTCCAGTCAGCTTCCTGCTGATGCTCACCCTGAGAGGCACCAGGTGATGGCTCAGATGCTGGGGGGAACTGGATGGCGTTCCCACCGTGGGTCCTCAGGGAGTGAACCAGTGGAGGCGAGATCTGTGTGTGTGTGTGTGTGTGTGCCCATGCCTTTCAAATACATTTTTTTCAAATACTTTTTTAAAAAATAGTTGGTATCCTCATTTATAAAAACATAACAGCACTTCATAGATGTTAGCAAGTTAGAAATGTGACGTGGTGATGTAGTCAGGTCAAGATGGAAGACCTGGTCAGCTGCTTCATTATCAGTATTCCAGCCAACAGCACAGCCGTTAAAGGCTTCAAAAATACAATAGAAAAGGTCAGTAAAAGGAACAGAAGCTACGTGCACAACAATGCATGTAGCATGCTATTGTGTTAAAAAAGGATGGAAGGGAATATAGATTTGCTACATTCACCTTGGGTTGCATTTGCCACAAAAAGGTCCTGACGTGTGTGTGTGTGTGTGTGTGTGTGTGTGTGTGTAGGGGCAGAACAGGCTGACAACAAAAGAGAACTTCATCATATAGCCATACGGTGCATAACGACACTGCAGACAACAGACCACGTCTGAGAAGGTGGTCCCATCAGATTATAGTGGGGCTGAAAAACGCCTGTTAAGAGACATGGAAGGGTGATGCAGTATTTGCATGTTGGTGGTGATGCTGGTGAGAGCAAGCCTACTGCACTGCCAAGTGCATGCAGGCATGGACAGTACGTAGCACTGGCTAATTAACGGCTACCTTACTGGTTTTTGTGTCTACTATTTATTGTAACTTGACTGATTCTGCTTATAAAAATGTTTACTGTAAAGTAGTATGCCAAGTTATGTTAGCAGTAGCCTCAAACATCTCACTTTTTTAAAATTATTGTTATTTATTTATTTGAAAGACAGAGTTACAGAGACAGAGAGGGATCTTCATCTACTCTTTCACTCCCCAAATGGCCACAACAGCTGGTACTGGGCCAGACCAAATCCAGGAGTCTTAACTCCATCCAGGTCTCCTATGTGGGTGGCAGGGACCCAAGCACTTGGACTACATTAGCAGGGGGCTGGCTGGGAAGTGGAGCAGCTGGGATTCAAACCAGTGCTCATATGGGACACTAGGGTTGCAGGCAGCTACTTAACCCACTGTGGGCCCCTGCTGTGTCTCTTGATGGCATCAAAAGGCCACATGGGGTAACTGACCTACACTAGCTAGGTTTTCCTAAGTACATGCTATGAAGTTCACATGTGACAGAATCACCTAAGGATGCATTTCCCAGAACACATCCCCACTGTGAAGTGGCACATGACAGTATATATTCTTTTGCAAATATACAAGGGTTTTACCCAGCACTGTGGCAGCTATGGGTAAAAGCTACCAGTTTCAATGACGGCATCCCCTATGGGTGCCAGTTCAAGTCCTGGCTGCTCCATTTCCAATCCAGCTTCCTGCTAATGCTCCTGAAGAAGCAGTGGAAAATGGTCCATGTGCTTGGGCCCCTGCACCCACGGAGGAAGCTTCTGGCTCCTGGCTTCAGCCTGGCCCAGCTCTGGCCATTGCAGCAATTTGGGGAGTGAACCAGCAGATAGAAGATCTCTCTCTCTCTCTCTCTCTCTCTGTAACTCTGCCTTTCAAATAAATAAATGGGCCTTTTAAAAAAGCTCATGGGAAATGTAATTAAAACATAAGTTTACACATAAAGAATGAAACTCACATTTGCAACAACATGGATGCAATTAGCGATCCTTATGAAATAAACCAGCCCCAAAAAGACAAATATCTTGTTTTCTCTTATTTGTGTTAGTTAATATATATAATTACAGTTATAAATATTGCTTAACTGAATCAGACCATGTAAATGACAATATACTCTCTTAAGATTGACTTAAATAATATTAGAGGCAGAGGGAAAGGGAGAGAGAGTCTTTCATCTGCTGGTTCACTCCTTAGATGGCTGCAATGGCCAGAGCTGCACCAATCTGAAACAAAAGCCAGAAGCCGCTTCAAGATCTTCCACACGGTGCAGGGGCCCAAGACCTGAGCCATCTTCTGCTTTCCCAGGCCAGAGCAGAGAGCTGGATAAAAAGTGGAGCAGCCAGAACTCGAACTGGCGCCCATATGGAATGCCAGCACTGCAGGCGGCAGCTTTACCCACTATGCCACTGCGCTGGCCCTGACAATATACTCTTTTTTTCCCCCACACTAAAAAGTAATGGAGGGGGGCCAGCGCTGTGGCCGGCATTGTGGCACAGTAGGTTAAAGCCCTGGCCTGCAGTGCTGGCATCCCACAAGGGCACCAGTTCAAGTCCTGGATGCTCCACTTCTGATCCAGCTCTCTGCTATGGCCTGGGAAGGCAGTAGAAGATGGCCCTAGCCCCACCCATGTGGGAGACTGGGAAGAAGCTCCTGGCTCCTGGTTTCGAATCAGCGCAGCTCTAGCCGTTGCTGCCAGTTGGGAAGTGAACCAGTAGATGGAATACCTCTCTCTCTGCCTCTCCTTCTCTCTCTCTGTGTAACTCTGACTTTCAAGTAAATAAATAAATCTTAAAAAAAAAAAAAAAGTAATGGAGGGGGAATAGTGAGGACTGTTGGGATATTAGGTTTTTTTCTTTTCTTTTCTTTTTTGACAGGGAGAGTTAGACAGTGAGAGAGAGACAGAGACAGAGAGACAGAAAGAAAAGTCTTCCTTCTGTTGGTTCACCCCCCAAAATGGCCACCACGGCTGGCACGCTGCGCAAATCCGAAGCCAGGAGCCAGGTGCTTCCTCCTAGTCTCCCATGCAGGTGCAGGGCCCAAACACTTGGGCCATCCTCCACTACCCTCCGGGCCACAGCAGAGAGCTGGACTGGAAGAGGAGCAACCAGGACTAGAACTGGTGCCCATATGGGATGCCGGCGCCACAGGCGGAGGACTAACAAAGTGAGCCATGGTGCCGGCCCCACATTTATGTGCATTTTTGGTATGCCTACTGCATTTCAGTAAAATGTTTTAAAAACATACATTTGGCTTGATGCAAAAAGTTTTGAAATCCATGCGTACTCATAAATACATATATTACGGCTGGCGCCGCGGCTCACTAGGCTAATCCTCCGCCTAGCGGCGCCAGCACACCAGGTTCTAGTCCCGGTCGGGGTGCCGGATTCTGTCCCGGTTGCCCCTCTTCCAGGCCAGCTCTCTGCTGTGGCCAGGGAGTGCAGTGGAGGATGGCCCAGGTGCTTGGGCCCTGCACCCCATGGGAGACCAGGAGAAGCACCTGGCTCCTGGCTCCTGCCATCGGATCAGCGCGGTGCACCGGCCACAGCGCGCCGGCCGCGGCGGCCATTGGAGGGTGAACCAACGGCAAAGGAAGACCTTTCTCTCTGTCTCTCTCTCTCACTGTCCACTCTGCCTGTCAAAAAAAATAAATAAATAAAAAATTAAAAAAATAAAAAATAAATACACATATTACAAGGGTACTTCAAATTGAATTAAAAGATTAGTTTATTTTGGTGCAAAAATCTTGAAATCCTTGTATGGTTTTTGCATAATATGCACTTGCATGAACATTTTGCAAACCTATGTGTGCATAAATGTGAATGTATTCTAGTTTTTTCAGTCTATCATTTTTTTCCCTAAAAATCAAGGAAAAGCAGGGTCCTGAGATGGCTTAGAAGCTGAGGTGGGCCGGCGCCGCGGCTCAATAGGCTAATCCTCCACCTAGCGGCGCTGGCACACTGGGTTCTAGTCCCGGTTGGGGCACTGGATTCTGTCCCGGTTGCCCCTCTTCCTGTCCAGCTCTCTGCTGTGGCCCGGGAGTGCAGTGGAGGATGGCCCAGGTGCTTGGGCCCTGCACCCCATGGGAGACCAGAAGCACCTGGCTCCTGGCTTCGGATCAGCGCGGTGCACTGGTCGCAGCACACCAGCCACAGCAGCCATTTGAGGGTGAACCAACGGTAAAAGGAAGACCTTTCTCTCTGTCTCTCTCTCTCTCACTGTCCACTCTGCCTGTCAAAAAAAAAAGCTGAGGTGGGAGATAGCCTGAAAAGACCAGACCCCAAAGGCACAGTGCCAACAGGAGAGGCTGCTCAATGGAACTCTTGGGAAAGGGCTCTGCCCTAGTGAGTGCTTGAAAACGCCACCTCAGCCGGTCCCTGCCCTGACACTTTCACTGAGTCTCCATCAGCCTTAAGATGAGACCCCTTTTTTT
Source organism: Oryctolagus cuniculus (assembly GCF_051225735.1). Lineage (NCBI taxonomy): Eukaryota > Metazoa > Chordata > Mammalia > Lagomorpha > Leporidae > Oryctolagus > Oryctolagus cuniculus. The sequence continues at coordinate 7,393,874 of NC_142867.1, read as the reverse complement.
TTTTTGACAGGCAGAGTGGACAGTGAGAGAGAGAGAGAGACAGAGAAAGGTCTTCCTTTGCCGTTGGTTCACCCTCCAGTGGCTGCTGCGGCCGGTACTCTGCGGCCGGTGCACCGCACTGATCTGACGGCAGGAGCCAGGTACTTCTCCTGGTCTCCCATGGGGTGCAGGGCCCAAGCACCTGGGCCGTCCTCCACTGCACTCCCTGGCCACAGCAGAGAGCTGGCCTGGAAGAGGGGCAACCGGGACAGAACCGGCGCCCCAACCGGGACTAGAACCCGGTGTGCCGGCGCCGCAAGGCGGTGGATTAGCCTAGTGAGCCACGGTGCCGACCTGACCCCAATTATTTTTAAATGTTTTATTTATTTTATTTGGAAAGCAGACAGAGAAAAATCTTCCATCTGCTGGTTCACTCCCCCAAATGCCCACAACAGCCAGGGCTAGACTTAGGCTGAAGCCAGGAGTCCAGATCGCATCCCAGGTCTCCCCCATGGGTGGCAAGGACTCAACTACTTGAGCCATCTACTCGCCGCTCCCCAGTGTGTGCATTAGCAGAAATCTGGGCTCAGAAGCGAAGCAGGGACTTTTCCAGGCACTCTGACGTGGGATGTAGTCATTAACCTTGGCACCAAATGCATACCTCCTCACTGCTTCAGTCCCGACGCATTTAACCCATTTCATATCTTGTCCCCATATCTTCTCTCTTGTCCCAGTTCGAGCCTTTGAATTCCAGTCAACCTGATCTAACCAACACCCAGAACACCACACGCATGATCACACTTCAGAGCCTCCAGCCACCACCTATGGCTGCACAGTCTGTGTCGCCCCAAGGCAGCCGCGGAGGGGAGGGGCGAGAGGCCATCAAACCTAGGACAGGTTCTGCCAGGCAGGCAGCCTGAACTGCATCCTGGGAGGAAGACGGGGCTGTCGGTGATTCCTCGGCTCAGGAGGATGCCCTTTTGCGAACACGCACAAAACAACGCCCACTTCACTGTGCCCTTCCCAGCCTCTAACAACCTCCTTACAAGTCCAAACCCCTTCTGAACTTGGAGCTTCTGCATAAAAGCTTCCCGAGCCACTACAACTCCTTCCACACGGGTTCCTTCCCACCTCAAATTCAGACAGGCCACTGGCCACATAAGCAAAAGTTCCTGATTTTGTGCTGTATGAGATTGTTTTTGATTGCTGTTTAATTTGTATTATTTGACTTTATGTGAGTACTCCCCATGCTCAAGTTTGAAAGCTCATTGAAGACAGGACGAACAAAGTATTTTGGGGGGGTCCTTCCTAAATTCTGTAGATAATAGCAAATCTACAGCAGGTGGTCAGTAGATAGTCATGGAACAAAAATGGAACATTCTACAGAAGAACCAAGATAGAGCAAGCAAGAGAAAGCAGGAAGGAAAGACCATTTCAAGACCTAGCACGCAAGTTAATGTTAGGGGCCAGCGCCGTGGCGCAGCGGGCTAACGCCCTGGCCTTGAAGTACCGGCATCCCATATGGGCACTGGTTTGAGACCTGGCTGCTCCACTTCCGATCCAACTCTCTGCTGTGGCCTGGGAAAGCAGTGGAAGATGGCCCAAGTCCTTGGGCCCTGCACCTGCATGGGAGACCCGGAAGAAGCTCCTGGCTTCAGATCAGCGCTGTGCTGCTCCAGCCATTGCAGCCAGCTGGGGAGTGAACCAGCAGATGGAAGACCTCTCTCTCTCTCTCTCTGCCTCTCCTCTCTCTGTGTAACTCTGACTTTCAAATAAATAAATCAATCTTTTTTTAAAAAATAAAGTTAATGTAAATTATGGTCTTAAGAGACCACCAAGACCACATGAGTTTTAGCATCGTTTCTCATCTAGCACTTAAATATGTTGTTAAAGGTAGGCCTGTGTCAGAATGGGTGGCTAACTGGCTCGGTTATCAGATTGGCTCAGATTTCCCTTTGTCATCCAAGGGACACTTCGCTGCATTATGGACAGATGCAGTGCCAGGGTAAGATATCTATCATGAGGTTATTTGGGGGAAGATCCAGCCAAGAGGTTGTTTCACCCTCCCCCCACACCCCTGACCTTAAGGACTGTCAAGGGCAGATGTGCCCAGCAGCCCGATCTCGGTTTTCTCTGGTCTGCTTTTCCCCTCCATGGCCGCCAGGCTGACCGCCTCACCCTTCTTGAGGTCGCATCTTTGCAGGATTCGCAGACCCCGCGATTACGCTTCGGGCCATCCATTGCTGCTTTAGCAACAAAAAGCCTGCAGCCTTGATTTTTCTTCTGTCCAGGACACACTCCCCCACCCCCTTAAAGGGATTATGATCCTTTCAAACATTTTGACCAGATGTAAGGAGAAGGCTTTGAATTTGGCAATCCAGTCCAGGAGAAACAAACAAAAATAACAAAATGAAATATTAATAAACTAAATGGTTTCAAATACACTTTCTGCTACGGAGCCCTTTTAGGCTATGCGTAGAATTCAGTTATGCGTATTTCTAAATGCCCCATTAATCTCACACGCATCCCCACCCCCATAGTCGCGGGCAGTATGCTGTCTGCCGGCTGTTCTTTCTCCATCAGCTCAGCTTTTTCTTGTCCCCTCTCTAAAATGCATCTTTTCGGAGGAAAAGGCCGCCTCAGACCCGGCGTGGACCCCTGCTTAGGACAGTAACGAGGTAAGAATACGAAGCAGGTTCCGCCGCTGCACTGCGGTGTGACCGGAATGAGTAATGGTGGTCCACGCTGCAGAGCATCGCTCCGCCTCATCAGACGGGGAGCCCGGGCCGTCCCCGCGTCGTGCTGAGGGGGTGCACCTTGCAGAATGCGCCCACGCCGCCCCGCGGGGTCCACCCCGCAGCGGCAGCGTCAGACAAAGACCCCGCTCTGGAATGCACGGGGAAAGATGGTTCTAGCTAACACATGCACCAAGAGACCCCCCCATTGCCCAAACGTCACATACGCCAGCCCTAAAAAACAAGTCACCGATGGCGCCGTGAGCGACGATCACCGGGCAGCAACCCGCCGGCTCCCGCGGCAGCGGTGGGCGGAGCTTGGCGCTTGGCCACGCCCTCTGCGTCTAGTCCCAAGGGGCTGCTCCCCACCTCGCGCGCGCGCCCGCCGCGGCGCGAGACAGGTTCTGCCCCCCTCCTTCCCCGCGGGAGCGCGGAGGGACAGCTCTCGCGCCTGCGCGCTGCGCCGCTGCGCGCCTCCGCTCGGCCGCCGCCCGCCCCCGCCGCCCGCCGGCGGGGCCTTTGTGCGCAGGCGCGCTCGCGCTCCCGCCCTCTAGCTGCGCTCGGTTGAGTCAGTCAGTCTGTCGGAGTCCGTCCGCGGGGCAGGCGTGTGGCGGAGACTTCGCAGAGCCGAGCGCCCGATTCTTCGGTTTCCCCTCCCTCGCTCCCGCCCCGCGTCTCTCTTCGCCCCTCTCCGGCCCTTGCTCGCGCAGCCATGGCAGAGTCGTCGGCGGCCACTCAGTCCCCGTCCGTCTCCTCGTCGTCCTCCGGGGCCGAGCCGTCCGCGCCCGGCGGTGGCGGGAGCCCCGGAGCCTGCCCCGCCCTGGGGACGAAGAGCTGCGGCTCCTCCTGTGCGGGTGAGGCGCGCGGGGGGCCCCCGCCCCAGGGCGGGCGGGCGAGGGGGGCCGGGGGGCTGGGGGGCCGGGGGAGGCTCCCGCCCGCCCCCCGGGGACGAACGTTTGGAAAACGGGCAAAGGGGGAGGGGAGCGCAAGGTCGTGCGGGCGGTGAGGAAATAACGGGGTGTGAGGAAAACAGGTTGGGGGCGGGGAGCGAGTGGGCGTTCACGCCGCGGCCCGGCAGGTGGGGGGGGGGCGCGAGGAAGAGGAGGAGTGCGCGGCGCGGGGGGCGGACCGCGTTCGGGGAGGCCGACGAGCCCCCCGCGGACCCGGGGTGCCTGCAGGGGGGACGGCTAGCGGGGTCGAGGGGGTCGGGGCGGGGGGAGCAGGGATGGGTTAGGATTGTCTGCGGGCGCGGAGGTAAGACGGTTTGCACGGCACGCCCGCAGACAGGTGTTGACAGAAGCAGACACGCATGACGGTCCTCGACATTAAAAATATTTCTGTTTGCCCGTGGGGGAGGATGGGGAGGTCGAACGGCAGCCTTGGAGCCCGTGCCTCGGCGGTTCTCGGCGAGGCCGGGGCTGCGGGGTGAGGAGAATGGAGCCGGGAGCGAGCTGCCGAGGGTCCAAGATGGATGCGGGGCCGCCTCTGCATCGCCGCCCGCCCGCCCGTCGCTGGCGCGCGTGGGGGTGGGGACGCGCGGGCGGTCGCTCATATTCCGGAGGATAATAGAGTCGTGCCGAGCCTCGGACGCGTTTCGGTGTGGTGTTTTCTGTGGGCTATTGTTGATGGCCCTATAACAAAGGGGGGCTTACTACAGGAACGGGGGAGGGGGAGGACCTTCAGACAAAGCAGAGGCTGGGTGAAGCCCCTTCTCCCGTCGCTGTGAGCCACCGGGTGGGGGGAGGCTGCCGGCGGCTCGGTTCCCAGGGTACGCGCGCCGGCCTGCTGGGGGGAGCGGCCTGGCCAGCTCCCCTCGTGCTGGGATCCGCACTGCAGATGCTTTCCTGAGAAACAGTGTGCACCGCCGACAGGTGCTGGTTCTTAAAGGAACGGAGCCCGGCGGGGGCGGGGGCGGGGTGGGAGGAGGAGGGGATGTGTGCACAGATAATTTTGCTGTCTTATTTAGTTGCATTACAGGATTTCGAGAGGTTTTAGCATGCCTCATCGTCTCCTTCCGTGGATTCTTAGATTGATCATTCTGAAAGCTGCATTTCTGATCTTAGCGTTACATACGTTGTCTGCGGGGTTTTCTAACAATGCATTTCCACCTGTCTGAGGGCTTCTGTGCCCTGCTGGGTTTGCCAGCGTGATAGTGGGCATTTCGACAGAGACCCTGTCAGAGGAAGCTTCTGCAGATAAAGGAATGAGGCAGCAAATTTGGAACCCTTGTTGCCTTGAAACCACCAGCGTTCCGCCTCCAAATTTTTGTGTTCTGGGCGAAGGCCCAGAGGAACGGTTTCCTTATAACTTAGAACTCGTTCTTTTAGCTTTAATCACTTGTCACTGCTTACTGTTTGCGTGTCCTTTTTATGTATACCTTTGCTTTTTCTTGTTCTTCAGTTTTTGATTCAGATCTAAGTTTTAGGAATTGGCCATTTGTGCTCAAGTGTTGACTAGTGATTCTAGTTAGCAGGCACTAAAATTTCATTCTAACGTTTATAGCCAAATGGTAGCATGATTTGAGAAGCAACCTTTCTATTCCTTTAATGTGCTCTTACGAAAGAATTGGCTCCCTGAGTAGGCCAGTGAAATCAGACTATTCTGTTCACAGCTATGCCTAACGTACCACCAACACCAAGCAGACCCTAAATTGGCAACACAAATTTGATGATATAACATGTACTTCTGTTTGCACGTATTTCTGTTATTATTTACCCTAGTTGTAATTTTTATTTATTTCTTATTTTTTTGTCTTTGTTTCTGTTTTTCTCAGAGGAATGCTTTATATATTTATGACAAGTGAAAGAGAAAGTGGGAAGGCATAGTTCCCTTAAAAAACTGCCTCCCTTATTTATTTTTTATATTTTTTTATGATAGTGGAAAAGATGCTGAAATTGGATGTTTTGCCAAAAGTACTGGGATTTGTATTCTGACGTAGTGTTCCAAGTACATGGGTTGGCATTAGATTTTCCTAATACTGTTAAATTCCTCAGTATTCATCTATTCATTATTTCTTAGCAAAATTTTTGTCACAGAATTTTTATTTTTTTTTTTAAGATTTACTTATTTATTTGAAAGGCAGAGTTAGAGGCAAAGGCAGAGAGAGAAGTCTTCCATCCACTGGTTCACTCCCCAAATGGCCACAACTGCCAGAGCTGGGCTGATCCGAAGCCAGGAGCTTCTTCTGGGTCTCCCATATGGGTGCAGGGGCCTAAGGACTTGGGCCATCTTCTACTGCTTTCCCAGGCCATAGCAGAGAGCTGGATTGGAAGTGGAGCAGCCAGGACTAGAACCAGTGCCCATATGGGATGCCGGTGCTGCAGTCAGCAGCTTTACCTGCTATGCCACAGCACCGGCCCTAGATTTTTTTTTAAGACTTATTTATTTATTTTTAAAGATTTATTTATTTATTTGAAAGTCAGAGCTACACACACACACACACAGAGGTATTCCATCTGCTGGTTCACTCCCCAATTGGCTGCTGTGCTGATCCAAAGCCAGGAGCCAGGAGCTTCTTCCTGGTCTCCCACACAGGTGCAGGGGCCCAAGCACTTGGGCCATCTTCCACTGCTTTCCCAGGCCACAGCAGAGAGCTAGATTGGAAGTGGAGCAGCCGGGTCTCGAACCAGCGCCCATATGGGATGCTGCCGCTTCAGGCCATGGCATTAACCTGCTGCGCCACAGCGCTGGCCCCAAGCCCTAGAATTTTTATTTCTTAGATCAGCTGTGGACACTGTCACTATTTGCTCTTAGAACAGCGTATGATATATAGTGACACTTGATAAGTTCTTGTTGAATGAAGCATCAAATTTATGAGCTAGAAAGAAATACCTGGACACTTAAATATTCTGTCTTAAACTGTCCACTGCAAATATGTATTAATATTGTCTAGAAAGCATGCATACAGTTTGGTGGGCCCAGTGCAAGCCTTCGTTGTCAGGTCACTACTTGACTACAAGTTCACCTTAAGACAATGTTTACTGTAAGACATTTCATTGCAGAAGCCTTGCCTTCTGAGAGAATGGTTCCTCTGTCTCACAAAGGAAGTGTCTCAGGTTTCTGCACCATGCAAACAAGGTGAAGTTTATTCCAAAATTTAGCTCAATCTTAAACAGATGCTAGAAAAAGCCACTGTGATCATTTTTGAAAATCCACGAGTGCTGCCATCAGCTTGCAGCTTCGTGTTCTTTCACCAAGCTTTTTTTTCCCCTCTTGGCTTTGGTTAGAGTGACTGATCACTAGGTGTCCCGCAGACAGCAGTTGTATCCTGACCGGCCTTCCCAGGTACTAGTTCCTAAAGACAGGCAGTCAGGAGGGGTGACACATGGTGGGCCAGTGCCTTAGGTACCAGTGCTGCCAGCAGTGTAGTGTGCTGGGAGAAGGTGGTCATGGTGGCTTCTCAGATCTGTGCCTTTGAAGAAGACCAAAGACTTTTTTAACCTTTAAAGGGTTGAGGTAAAAGAGACTGAAATATTTAGTGTTCTTTTCAAAACAAGGATTGCCTGGACTAGACGTCAAGTATAGGGACGTGTCTATGGGTATTGTCTGAATTCTTAATTTTAAAAAAATTTTTAAATTTTTATTTATTTGAAAGAGACAAAGAGGTCTTCATCTGCTGGTTCATTTCCCAAATGGCTGCAACAGCTGGAGCTGAGCTGACCTGAAGCCAGGTGCCAGGAGCTTCTTCTGAGTCTCCTGCATGGATGCAGGGGCCCAAGGACTTGGGCCATCTTCTGCTGCTTTCCCAGGCAATAGCAGAGAGCTGGATCAGAAGCAGAGCATCCAGGACTTGAACTGGTGCCCTCGTGGGATGCTGGCACTGCAGGCCAGGGCTTTAACTCACTGTGCCAAAATACTGGCCACTATTGTCTGAATTTTAAAAGTGCTTCAATTTACTGTTTAAATGGCATTGAAATGCTATAAATTGCTAGAGTCTGTTCTTTACTATTGTTTTTTATGAGAATCATAATGCCAAAATAAAGCCACAGTTCATATATCTGCTCGTGGAAACTAGCTTGCATGGTCCCAGTATGGAGTTTCCCAGGTTGAGTTCCAGGCATTTAGCTTTTTCCTGGTCCAGTCCTGGCTGTTGCAGCTTGGAAAGTGAAACAGCAAATGAAAGATTTCTTTTGATTGATCTCTCCCCCACCCCCAAGTCACTCTGCCTTTCAGGTAGATAAATCTTTTTTACAAATGGAGTTAGGATACATTGTGAAATGTTTTGTCAACATGGAAACAGGCTTGATCATGTCAGTATGGCCTGTGAGTGCCTGCTGACTTGGATTGTTTCTAGTCCCCAGAAGAGAAGTAGGAAGTATTTTTCAATACTGTTTTCTTTTGGAGACAAATGTGCAAGTAATTTAACCACTCTGGTCAGATTAAACAGCCAGGCTACCTGTGTTTAACAAGTGCACCTTAGCCCCGAATTGACACCTTGAGGGAGTTGTTTATGAAGTTGTTGCGAAGAGCATCAGTGTTTTCAGTATTAGAGATGTTCTGAAAACAGAGTAACACTGGTGTTACTGTGTTTGTTGAATTCTTCCCTGAGGAAATTATATTAGTCTGAATAGGAGTCACCTATATAATCCTATGCATGTTGCAAGCAGTTTTGTGATGAAGGAACTGGTGACGTGTCTTTAAAGGGAAAAAGAAAGGTTAAGCTTTCTAGGTTTGTTTGAGCCAACAGTTCGTTCTGTAGAGTCACTTGTGTTTAGCTGTAATCCTAGAGTTTACTGTTTCCTTAATTCCGAGCACGATTGCCAAAGCTCTAAGTAATAGCTTTTGTAATATAAGTGCTTGTGCATATTTATTGTGTATTCTTAGCTTATAGTTTGTATTCAACTATATTGTTAGTGATGATTTAGCCTCCTAAGATATACAGACTTGTGGGAAAAAATACCAATTTCATTGGAAAACTTTTTAGATGAAAATTATCAACTTGATATTTTGCCCATGTAATTCACTCAGAAGTTGCAAAAAAAGAAAACCGGACTCTCCTTTTATTATGTCCATTTCTAGCAGCTGTTAATTCTGGAGTTATTTGTATCATAGGGTGTATTATATATGTTTTAAAAGAAATGTGTATGCTAAATACATTTAGTTATAATCTGGATTGCTTGTGATTGCATCATTTTAGTCTTTTACTCCCAAATGTGACTTTTGTAAAGCATGTTACTCTGTGATAGTGCAACTTAACAGAGAATCTTTTTAAATACAGTATATAGTTTGCATTTCCATTTTATACCATAGAGGGATTAGTTATCAATAGATGGCCTGTTCTTGTGATGCTTTTTTTTTTTTTTTTCAAAGAACTGTTTTCTGCAATCAGCTGATTGGCTACTTCCTTTAAGCATATCATCATAACCTAACCAGGAGAGGACATGTGAGCTTTTTGACATCTTCCTGATTGTCAGCTTGTCCGTCAGGATATGTGGAAGGGTGTTCTGAGCAACTTTTTTCCCATAAAATTAATATAGAGCTCCTTTTGTCCTGTTACTTGAAAGCATTTCAACAGTGAGCATTGAATTCATTTACATATGAGATAAAAATATTTGACATTTATGATACCTTAACATTTGTGTATTCCTTTATGGTTTAAGTTGTTTGCCGTATGTTAATGTAATTTAGCAACTGTTCAAGCAGATGTTCAAGCTCATTGCTAGGTACTGTGGAAGGTAGGTAAATAAAACATAGATCATCCTTCTTGCAGCTGTACGAGTATCCAGTTAGGAAAAAGATTTGTATTATGTTTGTCTCTGAGGCAGTCAAGTAGCAATAAAGACATTTTACTGATGGTTACCCAGGCTCAGAGAGATTACAAGATGCTCCCAAAGGTTTGTGGCTGTCAATTTGAGGGTGGGAATTGAACCAAGGGCCTGAAGGTAAAAGACATTTCTCTTTCAAATGTGCATACCACCTCTCTTTAAAATTTAAAACAACATGTGGTAAAAGTGCTTCAGTCACCCTCTTGATTTCAGTGATCAGTTTAATGTAAAAACCTTGATTCCAGGTTCAGTAGTTCCTAAGCCAGAGGTCTTTTTGCACCACAGAAACTCCTCTGGTCAAGTTCACAAGTTATTTTCCACATTTTTAAATCCTGTGGTCACTTTTCAGTCCTCCTCTTGTACGCCTGCCCTGTCAACAGCTGTGGGCATAATCGCCCCCTTTGAAATACCTCTGCATTTGTTCTGCATCCTCTCATTGGATGCCCCTCCTCTGTTAGTTTTTTGTTTAGTAATTGTGATATAAATCATATAAAATGAAATTGACCATATCTCCCTCTTTTTTTTTTTTTTAAGTTTTATTTGAAAGCGAGGGAGAGACAACACATCTTCCACCCACTAGTTCACTCCCAAATGGCCACAACAGTCAGAGCTGGGCCGATCTGAAGCCAGGAGCCAGGAGCTTCTTCCAGGTCCTCCATGTGGGTGCAGGGGTCCAAGCACTTGGGCCATCTTCTGCTGTTTTCCCAGGCGCATTAGCGGGGAGCTGGATCAGAAGTGGTACAGTCAGGACTCAAAATGGCACCCATATGAGATGCCGGCACTGCAGGCAGAAGCTATGCCACAACACCAGCCCCTGATTTTTCTTTTTAAATCAGTTCTCACAGCCTTCTACATCTTAGTAAATGACCATCTGTCCTTTAGCCCAAATCAAAGAAGCATGGCATTGGGGCTGGCACTATGGCGTAGCAGGTAAAGCCACTGCCTGCAGTGCTGGCATCCCATATGGGCACTGGTTCGAGTCCTGGCTGCTACACTTCCAGTTCAGCTCTCTGCTATGGTCTGGGAAAGCAGTGGAAGATGGCCCAAGTGCTTGGGTCCCAGCACCCACGTGGGAGACCCAGAAGAAGCCCCTGACTGGATCGACCCAGCTCCAGCCATTGCGGCCATTTAGGGAATGAACCAGTGCGATAGAAGACTCTCTCTCTGCTGCTTCTCTGTAACTCTGCCTTTCAAGTAAATAAATATTTTTTTTTAAAAGCATGGAAATCATCCTTGATGACTCCTTTCTGTCTCATACAACCATCAGCAAATGCTGTTGAATCTGCCTTAAGGATATATCCAGTCTGACCAAGTCTCTCAACCTCCATTGCTACCACCTTGGTCCAGGCTACAGTCAGAGCACTCATGCCTTCTCCCTTCCCTCTCCTTGGTTTCCACACAGTAGCTGGGGTAGGCCTGTACATAGAAGGTGGATTGCAGCTCATGGACAAAATGCTCCTGTGGCTTCCTGTCACACTCGAAGTAAGTGCTGAAATCCAGAAAATGCTTATTAAACCCTGTAATATCTGGCCCCAACCTCCCCCTTGCTCACCCAGCTTTAGCCGCACTGGCCTTCTTGTTTGTCACACCAGAAACACTCCCCACCTCCGAGTTACGTTTGCTGTTCACTCTGCCTAGAGTGCTCTTCATTGCCATGGACTACTTGTTTATGTGCTTCCAGAATCTCTTGAAACCTAATTCCCAAGGAACTGGTATTAGGAGATGGGGCTGGTGAGAGGCAAGTGGGTTATGAGGATGGAGCCCTCATGGTTGGGATTAGTGTGTCTCCTACCATGGGAGAGCACGGCTAGAAGGCACTACCTGTGAACCAGGAAGCGTGCCCTCGCCAGGCCCTAAATCTTTTTGAGAAGCTCCTTGATCTTTGGCTTTCCAGACTCTAGAACCATGAGAAATAACTTTCTGTTGCATATAAACAACTCAGTTTATGGTATCTTGTTACAGTAGCTGGAATGGACCAAGATACCATATACATATAGCCATGTAATTTGCCCCCTCATCCCCTTTAGGACTTTGTCTGGCCTCACTTTCTAAATTGCATAAAGAAAAACAAAAGGCAGTTTATATTCTCCCTTTCTCGAATGCTTGCAGTTATGAGGCTAAAATTAGGAGCCAGGAAGTCGGGTTTTTCATGTGGGTGGCAGTTGTTGGAGCTATCACTGCTGCCTCCCAGGTCTGCATTAGCAGGAATCTGGAGTCAGGAACCAGCATCGAACCCATGCAGTCTGATAAAGGATGCCTGTATCTTAACCACTAGACCACACACTCACCCCACAATCTTAGATTTTGACATGATGCATATTGAAATATTTAGAGAAGGTAAGACATTCTTTGAAATAAATGTAGTTTTTTTTTTTTTTTAATATTTGCTAATTTACTTGAAACGTAGCGTGATAGAGAGAAAGGGAGAGACAGAGATCATCTGTCTGCTGGTTCACTCCCCAAATTCCAAAACAGCCAGGGCTGGGCCAGGCCAAAGCTAAGAGCCAGAAACTCCATCCAGGCTTCCCTCATGGGTGGCAGGAACCTAAGTACTTGCTAAGTACTGCTGCCTCCCAGAGTATGTGTTAGTGGAAAGCTGGATTGGAAGCAGGGTTTCTGGGACTTGTACTGGCACTCTGCTGTGTGGTGCTGGTGTCCCAAGCGGTGGCTTAATCTGCCGTGCCACAATGCCTGACCCAAAAAGAAAAATTTTAATTCTCATAATCCCTCTACCGAGAGAGTATCGTTGTCCCTTTTTCTTTATACATGGATGTGTATATTTACCAAAATGAGATCACATTATTTAAATCACTTATGTAATGCTTTTATTCTGTGTACTATGGACATATATAAATACATTGTCATCTATAACACAATTTTTAGTGAATGGTGTCCTACTGTATAGATATAACAAAACTTAGAGTTATCAGACCAGTTTCGTTTTTAGAAAACAACACTTTTAAAGAAAATTGTGATAAGCAGTCTTTTAACCACATTCTTGCTCAGATGACTTTTTAAAGAAGTTGATTTCAGCTTTTTTTAAAATTTTTAAATAATTAATTTTTTTTTTTTTTTTTTGACAGGCAGAGTGGACAGAGAGAGAGACAGAGAGAAAGGTCTTCCTTTTGCCGTTGGTTCACCCTCCAATGGCCGCCGCGGCCGGCGCGCTGCGGCCAGCGCACCGCGCTGATCCAATGGCAGGAGCCAGGAGCCAGGTGCTTTTCCTGGTCTCCCATGGGGTGCAGGGCCCAAGCACTTGGGCCATCCTCCACTGCACTCCCTGGCCACAGCAGAGAGCTGGCCTGGAAGAGGGGCAACCGGGACAGAATCCGGCGCCCCAACCGGGACTAGAACCCAGGGTGCCGGCGCCGCAAGGTGGAGGATTAGCCTAGTGAACCGTGGCTCCGGCCCTCAGCTTTTTTTTTTTTTAAAGATTTATTTATTTACTTGAGAGGCAGAATTAAGATAGAGAGAGAGAGGTCTTCCATCCACTGGCTCTCTCCAAATGGCTGCAACGGCCAGGGCCAATCCAAAGCCAGGAGCCAGCAGCTTCTTCAGGGTCTTCCCACATGGGTGCAGGGACCCAAGCCCTTGGGCCATCCTCTACTGCTTTCCTAGGCTGTCAGCAGGGAGCTGATCGGAAGTGGAACAGCCATGACTCAAACCTGAGCCCATGCCGGTGTCCCAGGCAGATGCTTAACCTACTATGCCACAGCACCAGCCCCTCAGCTTTTTTTTTTTTTTTTTTTTTTAAGATTTATTTAGAGAGATGGTTACAGACAGAGGGAGAGACAGAAAGGTCTTCCTGCTGGTTCACTCCCCAAATGGCCACAATGACTGGAGCTGAGCCAATCTAAAGCCAGAAGCCAGGAGCTTCTTGGTCTCCAATATGGGTGTAGAGGCCCAAGCACTTGGGCCATCTTCCACTGTTTTCCCAGATCATCAGCAGGGAGCTGGATCAGAAGTGGAACAGGACTACAACCAGCACCCGTATGGGATGAAGGTGAAGGCTTAACCTGGGCCAAAGCACCAGCTTGGACTGGCTCTTAATTGGAACTAGAATTTCAATAGGGCCATTTGTGCTTTTATCCCCTACCTTCGAGCAACGTCCTGGGCTTTGCTCCAGGGAAGATTGGTTGTTTTTGCCACCTCTGACTATTTTCTTCCAGTGACTCCTTCTTTTCTCTTTGTAAATATGCTTAAGTCACTTTTGCTTTTGAACTTGTCCTCTGCTTGGCGTCCATCTCCATCTCCTACCCATTTTTCAGTCCTTCCCTTTGCCACCCCTGCATCCCACTCAGTCTTCAGTGTTTGTGTCTTGCTTTACTGTTACCATAGAGCAGTCAGTGCCAGGTTGCCTGGTGGAGCCTGATTCCTGCGACCTTTTCCATAGCATTAACATGACAATTCAATGGCGTGGCTCTGTGAACCACTCTCTGAAGTATTCTCCAAGTGGCACTGTTTTTCCTTATCCTAACTCCTCTCAGTCTCCTTCACTGGTCCTTCTTTCTTCCTCCCCTATAAATATTATATCTCAAGATTGCTTTGTAAAACTTCTTTGGTTCTCCCTGGGTGAATTCATTCACTCCATTGTTACAGATTCTCACATATAACAGTCTATAGTCTTTACCTTTAACTAGGCTGTCCAGATTGTTGAGCTGTCTGTTTCCACTTATCTGTGCTTTAGAAAACTTGTTTTCATTGAAATTTTCACTGAAAATTAATACTATACGGAATTCTTTCTCCTGGGTTCCCCAGTTGGCATTTCATTCAGTCCTCTCAGTAATCTTTGCCTTTTACTTCTCCAGTCTCCACCATCCAGCCAAATGAGTCAAAGGCCAGTCCTTTCTGCCTTGTCAAACCTGTCCCTGCCAGGCAGGACTGCACCCTGTACCAGAGTGCCTGGGTCTGAGTCCCAGCTCTGTACCTGCTCACGTGCACCCGGGAGGCAGTGGTGACGCTGCCCTCCTGGGGGACTTGGATTGAGTTCCCAGCTCCCACCTTTGGCCTGGGCCAGACCCAGCCATTAAAAGCATTTGGGGAGAGTGAATTAGTGGATGGGAACTCTGTCTCTTTGTCTGCCTCTCACGTTAAAAAAAAACAAGCTGGGGGGCATGGGGGCCAGCACTGTGGTGCAGTGGGTTAAAGCCTTAGCCTGCTGGCATCCCATATGGTCGCTGGTTTGAGTCTCGGCTGCTCCACTTCCCATCCAGCTCTCTGCTATGGCCTGGGAAAGCAGTAGAAGATGGCCCAAGTCCTTGGGCCCCTGCACCTGCGTGGGAGACCTGGAAGAAGTTTCTGGCCCCCCCTGGCTTCCGGTCAGCTCAGCTCTGGGCATTGCTCACATTTGGGGAGTGAAACAGCGGATGGAAGACCTCTCTCTGAAATTCCCTTTCAAATAAATAAAATAGATCTTAAAAAAAGACAATGGTTGGCCCTGTGGTGTAGCAAGTGAAGCCACTGCCTATGGCACTGGCCTCCTGTATGGGTGCTGGTTCAAGTCCCAGCTGTTCCATTTCCCCCCTAGCTCCCTGCTAGTGTGCCTGAGAAGGCAGTGGAAGATGGACCCAAAAACTGGAGCCAGCACCCATGTGAGAGACCCAGAAGAAGCTCTTGAGTTTGGATCAACCCAGTTTCAGCCGTTGGGGCCATCTAGGGAGTCAACCAGTAATGGAAGGTTTCTCTCTCTGTTTCTGCCCCCCCCTCTCTTTTTCTCTGTAGCTCTGCCTTTCACATAAATAAGTAAATATTTAAAAATAAAATAAAACTATCCCCTAATGCCTTTCTTCAGTGCCTTAGTTCAAACCATCTTAGCAAGATTATGCTGTACTTTTTTTAAAAAATATTTATATATTTGAAAGATAGCCACACAACAGCCAAGGCCAGAAGCCAGGCCAAGGCCTGGAGTCAGGGTTTCTTCTGGGTGTCCCACATGGGTGCAGGGTCTCAAGCACTTGGGCCATCTTCCTCTGCTTTCCCAGATACATTAGCAGGGAGCTGGATTGGAAGTGGAGTCAGCTGGGGCTTGAACCAGCACCCATGTGGGATACTGGACTGCAGAGTAGGGCTTTAACCCACTGTGCCACAGCGCTGGCATTAGATAACATTTAAAGTCCTTTAGAATCTGGCCGGTTGTTCCTTCACTCCAGAACACCTTCCACTGCCTTGTTCACCTGATGAACATCCTTCAAGACCGAGCTTACCATCTCTTTCAAAGCATTTTCAGTTTACCCTAGGGGCTGCCTCTGCTACATTGTCGTAACTCGTATGGCTTTACTGGTTTGTATTTCTTTTTCAGCTACTTGTGGACACTGAATTTCTAGTGCTAACACAGTGTGACCTAGCTATGTAAAGAACATTATGAATAGCCTTTGTGGATTCAGACCACCATTCTGGGGTTCTACTCCCTGTAGCATAAATAGGGAACATGCATACAATATGGTGTGGGGGTTTTATAAGATTTTATTTTTTTTTAAGGTTTGTATTTATTTATTTGAAAGTGGGAGTTACACAGAGAGAAGGAGAGGTAGAGGTAGAGAAAGGAGAGACAGAAAGAGAGAGAGAGGTCTTCCATCCGCTGGTTCACTTCCCAATTGGCCACAACAGCTGGAGCCGCACCAATCCGAAGCCAGGAGCCAGGAGCTTCTTCCAGGTCTCCCATGTTGGTGCAGGGGCCTAAGGACTTGGGTCATTTTCCACTGCTTTCCCAGGCCATAGCAGAGTTGGAGCAGAAGTGGAGCAGCCGGGACTCAAACCAACATCCATATGGGATGCCAGCATACAGTGTAGGCGGCAGCTTTACCCACTACACCACAGCGCTAGCCCCAAAGATTTTATTTTATTTATTTGAGAGGTAGAGTTATAGACAGAGAGAGGGAGAGAAAGAGAGAAGTCTTCCATCCGCTGGTTCACTCCCCATATGGCCGCAATGGATGGAGCTGAGCCATTCCAAAGCCGGGAGCCAGGAGCTTCTTCCAGGTCTCCCACTCTGGTGCAGGGACCCTACCACTTGGGTCATTTTCCACTGCTTTCCCAGGCCATAGCAGAGAGCTGGATCAAAAGTGAAACAGAGGGGACTTGAACTGGCACCCATATGAGAAGCTGGCAGCAGCTTTACCCACTGCCCACAGTACCAGGTCCCTGCAGTATGGTTTTGTAAGTTAGAAACCTCATGTAATTTTGTTGCAAACTATTAGCATTTATCTGTGTTCTGTATCAGAACAGATGCTATTCAAATTGCATGTTGAAATTTTCCAGTGGGAGCGGATGTTAGGTGGAGGTAGAACAGCAGACAGCTGGCAAGGTCATCTGATCTTTTTTGGCGTTGAACTTAAGTATTTGGCTTTTCAGGTTTGCTGAGATTTAAACTCATCGTTTGGCAGAGATTTAATGTTGATGGTAAATGCATATAGACATAAACTCATCTGAAAACTTTTAAAGAGATAGGTAAACCTGCTTCCTTTTAAAAAGGAAAGAACTTTTTTATTTTGTAGAAGTAAATGTGATGCTTTGTTTTAAAATAATTTTTAAAAACATTTTTAGAGTTCTGGTTTTGAGTTAGTTAGTGCCTGCTACCCACCAGATCCTGCCTTTGTGTTAATATGCTGTTGGTTACTGCAGAACTTTCTCGATTTAGTACTCACAAATACAGTGTGGCTCAGTGCTTTAGACCATTCTTCTACTTTTAAGTGTATTCCTGTTATTTATGAAAACATTTGTTGCAAGACAAAAAGCTAATCTGTAAAGTTTGTTATATTTAAGGGAATTTTTGGAAATTTAGGTTTTTTGCATGCCCATTTTCACTCATTTTTTTCACCATTTTTATTGAAAAAGCCATTCATATTCAGGTTGTTTTCTAAAGGTCAAAGCTTATAGTGAAAAGCAAATCTCCCTCCCACCCCAGACCTCACTGTCCCCCTCCTAAGCCCTTCTGTTGCCATTTGACAAATGGGGTCACTGAAAGCACTTGTGCACTTTGCTTTTTAAATTTAACATGTGGGGCACAGCAACACATCGGAACCGCGTGTTTTTCTCATGGCAGCAAAAACACATATATCATTGCTTGGATGTAACTTTTTAACTAGTCTTCTACTGGTGGTTATTTAGATGATTCCTAGTTCATTCAGCCAGTGTGCTTTTGACTATTCTGTTATACATGTCTTTTTCTCTGTCTCTTTTTTAAAGATTTATTTATTTGAAAGTCAGAGTTACAGAGAGAGAAAGAGAAATCTTCCATCCACCTATTCTCTCCCTGGATGGCCCCATTGGCCAGGGCTAAGCCAGGCCAAAGTCAGGAGCCAGGAGCTTCTTCCAGGCCTCTCATGTGGGTGCAGGGGCCTAAACTCTTGAGCCATCTTCTGCTGCTTTCTCAGGCTTATTAGCAGAGAGCCAGATTGGAAATGGAACAGCTGGGGCTTGAACCAGCACCTTATGAAATGCTGCTGTCGTAGGCAGTGGCTTTACCCACTGCACCACAACACTGGTCCCCATACACATTTTTGTACATGAATGCAAATTTGTATGTAGGATAACTTCCTAGAAATATAACTTCTGAGGAAAAGAGCATGTGTGTAGGGCCAAAGGGGGAGATTTTCTGTGTTTAAAATGTTAATATATGTTGCCAAATTAGAGGAGGGTAATTTTAGAAGATGAAAGCATTTTCATGTGGTCTTACAAGGGGGCTGTGTTTTTGTTTTGTTTTGTTTTGTTTTTAATGTTCAGGCTCAACTTTGCATTTTTGCCAATTAGATAGTTCTAAATGCTGGTGTCAGTGACTGACTCCTCAGGGATGCGGTTTGAAATGGTGCGCAGCAGATACCAATTTGTACACAGACTAGCAGAGGAGCACCATCAGTTCTTGAGATTTATGGTGGTTATAAAAGACTGAAATTTCCTCTTTTTTTACTTTTAAGGTGAGAATATTTGACTAAAAAAATTGATTTTAAATTTTAGAAATGGATTTTGAAAATGAAATAAGGTTTTGCTGCCCAAAAGTCAAGTTTTGAAAATGAAATAAGGTGAGTGAAAATAATTGAAAACAAAGATTTGGGTTTTCCCACTTGCTAAACCCAAAGAAATTATGATACTTGGCTCCAGCCCCCGAAAGCTAACTTTAGAATTCTTGTGAGGTTGTCACATTCTCATGCTGTATATTTTCTTTCAGATTCCTTTGTTTCTTCCTCTTCCTCTCAGCCTGTATCTCTATTTTCGACCTCACAAGGCAAGTCTGTAACTTTTTTTTTTTTTTTGCACATTAATAAAAGAAAAATGTTGAGAAAGAGGCTGTAACTGGGGATAGGAGGCACAAGTCTTCTATTGCCCACTCCCTCAAGTCCCTTAAAATAAAAACTGGTTGCAAGCCAGTCGTTTCTGTTTAGCAGTTTCCAATGAATTTCCTGTAAAGGGTAATGAAATAGAATGAGGCTAAGTGGACTGTTTAACATAGCATAAACATTAGGTATAGTTTTAAATATTTCTTTAAAATTTAAAATGCCCACAGAATTTGGGACAGATAGATTTTGTCGCTCAGAAAACTCCCCACACCCAGAATACATTTATTGATTTGCACTTATGTAACTGGTTTAGTGTGGCTTTAGGGAAAAAAAAAAAATTAAAAAGTGTGCTTCCACTGAACTGCAAAAATACTAACCTACCCTAAAGCATTTTAATGTGAACTTATCTGAGGTATTTCCAAAGAGCCAGGCTAGTTCCAAATTGCCTAAGAACACTGAACAAGTCAGTTGACTTTGGGACAAGTAAGGTTTCTTGTCCTAGAGATTAGGTTGTGGCTTTGTGTTCTTTGTGTGTCAACCAGTGGGGAAAGGAATTGGAGTTTGTCGAGGTAGCACTGCCAGAACCTAAGAAAGCACTATGTGCTTCCTTGATTTATGCTACTAATAAAGTGCTACCTAATTTGTGCTATTGTACTAAGCCTCAAATATAGGTCAGTGGAAAACTCCTATTTAAAAAAAAGAAGAGTAGTTTAAATCACTAGCTATAGATCAGAGAGTTCCTATGCAGACAGCTTTCGTTCTCAGATGGGATTCTCTGGCTACAAAGTCTGGATGCTAGTTTCTTAGACTTTGACCTTACAAGAATAAAAACCTAACATAAAACCTTGTAAGAATAAAAACCTAAAATAAATGTAGTAACAATTCAATAATTTTAATTTAGTGACATTAGAGCCCTCAACTCCTTCATCATATACCTTATATGAATTTAGATATCCTGCATTCTAATCATGACCTTTGAAATCAATATGTTTATGTTAAAAGATAGAAATTTTTGAATGTTACATAGTCACTCAAATATATAAAACATTTCTATTCTTGACATATGGAATCCTACCAGATTTATATTTTTAAGTGTCCCCTTTTTTCCTCATGAGAAATTTAATAATAATAGGCAAACAGGTATTATCCTGCTCTGGAAGAAAAATATAACTTAAATAAGGAATCATTATATTTCCTCTATTGTAAATATTTCCGATTTTTAAAAATACATTCGGCTTCAACTTACTTCCTGCAGAAAAGAGAGTGTCACTATCCTAAATAGCAGTCATGCTCAGCATACCTAATGTATGAAATGTTGGATGCTTTCACGATTATTTTAATCCCTAGTAGCAAAAATTACACATAAACTCCAGAAGAGTGGAGGTGAATAGAAAGGATTTTTCTTAAAACGAATTAAATTAAAACTAATGTTTTAATAGGCTACTAGCATTTGTAAAATAGCACACATTTGCCATTCTTCCTTTTTGCTTGCAAAAATTTTGACCAATGTACATTCAGGACATTGTTGCTCTAAGAGGCTGTTTTAAAAAACCATATCCCTGAGAGTATTCCAACACAGCCTCTGGTAGTAGCATTTTCTGCATACACCTTGAGTCTATCACTGGCATGAACCCAAATGATCTCTCTGGCTTCCATATCCCTTTGCCATCTAGCCTTGAGGGAATCATGCCTTTTTTAAAAATATATTCAAACCATATTAAGTGATATGTATTAATGATTAAATAGGACATTTTTAAATTTAAGAATGACTTGTATTTTTAATTTATATATATATATATATATATATATATATATATATATATGGTTTTAGGGAGATGCAGATACCAAAAATGTCATGAATTTAGACCAGTAAAGGGCAGTTAAATTTTTCAAAAATAAATTGTACTAAACTGTACTACTCTAACACAGCTACATAACAATAGTAAGTTAATCTTTGTGATATGAATAGATTTGTAGCTAGAATGTCAATGGAATAATCAGTTCCTTCTTGAATAAATTGTACTAAGTAGGAACTGGAAGTCTTTTGCTTATGGATTTTTTTTTTCCATCACGCAGAATTAAATTTCAGCCTACTCTTGGAGAGTTTCAAAATAAGGAAATAAATTATAATGCTATTTTCCTATACTTTATAATAAAGACATAAAGGTACAAAAGAGGTATAGATGTAGTATGTGGCTAATTTTTATTGAGCTTTTACTGTGCTCAGTACTTTATGTGGTCATCTCATGAAAACCTCAGCCAGTTCTAGGGAGGAAAAGTGCTAATCTTTTACTAGTTGAAGAAACTGAGGTTTAAATGGTGAAATAACTCGCTCAATGTCATATAGTGAGTGAAAGACAGACTGAAGACTCCAGATTCTGCTCATAACCACTGCACTTATAATAAAGATCAAGTAAACTAGCTGTGTGAGGGTTTAGAGACATTTTTAGAGATGTCATTTTGAAGTTGTTAAAACCATGAGAGCAGATGTTTTAACTCTATCATTGCTATTAGTGATAGAAATTAGCATCATCTGGGGATGTGCTCCCTCCATCAAATACAAAATCAAACTGAATTTGGTTTCTATTTTGAAACCTTTGGTAAGAGTAGAGGCTGGAAGACTTTTTCTTTAGAAAACATATTAAGAAAAATAGGTGAAAATAAGATTGGAAAGAGAAGCCATCCACCATGCAGAATTGGAAGCACATTGCATTAATGAGTGCTGGCATTCAATTGGCTGCTTAGGCATCTGGAATAGGAAGTTAGAACACGGAACTTTGGGACAAGCATTGAGGAAAATAATTTGCCAGTTACAGCCTTTTTTTAAAAAAGACAAAAGAAAAACATTTTTCTTTGTACAAAAGAGACTTTTTGTTGAGAATCCAGCTTGGCTGCTAGTGTTTGCTGGCTAACTTCCTATTTTGAGGCTGTGGCTGAAAGTTGCTGATACTGTTTTGCACTGTAGTTTGTCTTTCCTTCTTGTTTTGTGAACCTAAGAAAATTCAAGTGTAGGAGAACCTATGCCTGAATATTTCAAGCTTCCTTCATGTGAATATGCATAGTGTATGTATGTGGCAGTGTAACAATGGCTTCTACAAGTTGGCACCCTTTCTTCATTGACGTGTATAGTTTTTCTTTGTTAGCAAGTATTTTTTTTTATTAAAATTAATATGCCACTTGATACCCCTACCCCATATCCAAGTACCTGGGTCTCAGTTTCAGCTCTGCTTCCTGTTCCTGCTAATGCGCACCCTGGGAGGCAACAGGTGATGGCCCAAGTGGTTGAGTCCCTGACACCCACAAGGGAGACCCAGATTGAGTTTCTGGCTCCTGGCTTTGGCCTGGCCCAGCCCTGGCTATTGTGTGCATTTGGGAAGTGGACCAGCTGATGGGAAATCTCTGTCCATCTATCTGTCTGCCCCCACCCCCCAGCCCTTCTGTCTTCCCTCCCTGTGTTTCTGTCACTCTTTTCAAATAAGTAAATATTCTTTAAAAAAAGAAAATACCTACATTATAGATTTCAATATTTTTTTCTGCCAAAATAAACCATCTTTTAATTCCATTTTCTTTTAACTTTTTCAAGTCCCCTTGTGTGTGAAGGGTTTTTTTTTTTTTTTTCAATTCAAATGTATACTTGATATATGCATAGAATTTACTTCAAAAATTTTTTTTTTTCATTTTTAACTCCCCTTCTTACTCTGCAAGATAAAATACTCTGGGTATAGAGGAGAGAAAATTCTTGCTCAATTCCCATATCAGATTTTCTGTTCAAATGGAGCTTTTGCCTTGTTCCAATCAAAATTTAGGGTTGCTGTATTTTAAAATTAGAATAGAGAAATATTTAAAAGTACATAGCAGGACCACTCCTGTTCCTTCACTGCTGCGTGAACGCTGTGCTCCCGAGCAGGTTCATTTGTGGTGAAGAATGACTATGAGTGGCTGTCTTCTGTGAGAGTTTTATAAGACTAGAATTCTGAAATACATCTCTAATCTTTCTGCTCTTCTAAAACTAATCATATACAGTGAAGTTGTGATTCTCAAATTAGGCTCATCGCCTGGGAAGCTTGTAATACAGATTCCTGAGCTGTGTCCTCCTTGAGAAATTCTGAATTAAAAGATCAGAGATAAAGCCCATAAAATACAAGCAGTTGCTCTTTAGCTTGAAAAGAATTGTAAAAGGTTATGCCAACGGGTATTTTTGTGCTAGGCTGTTAAATTGTTCAACTAAGTCATTCATTGAACCAGGATATGCTTTGATCTTGCTGGTGGTGAAGATCATTTGCTAAAACCTTTGTTCAGGAAAACTTTTATCTTCTAACATTGGCTTACAATTTCTCATACATTGTCTTCAGTGTCTTCGCCATATGGAACCTAACAGTATTTGGTTGATAACCAACTGATTCAGAAGTTGTATCACCCAAAATTTTGAAATAGATTAAAGCTCTTTAAATTCCTTTATTTGTAAATGATAGGAGGGAATGGGTTTAAAACTCTTAAGGGAGGAGTTTTTGTTTGTTTGTTTGTTTGTTTAATTTATTTGAAAGAGTTGCAGAGAGAGATCTTCCATCTGCTGATTCATTCCCCAGTTGGCCATGATGGCCAACACTGGGCCAGGCCAAAGCCATGAGGTTCATCTGGGTCTCTCTCGTGGGTGACATAGGTGGGTGACATAGGCCCAAACACTTGGACCATCTTCCGCTGCTTTTCCCAGGTCATCAACAGGGAGCTGGATCAAAAGTGGAACAGCTGGGACATGAACCAGTGTCCATGTAGGATGCCAGTGTCACAGGCAGCAGCTTTACCCTTTATGCCACAGCACTGGCCCCAGGAGTGAGGATTTTTAAAAGACATTTTGTGGGGTCAGTGCCATGGCTCACTTGGTTAATCCTCCACCTGCAGCGCCGGCATCCCATATGGGCACCAGTTCTAGTCCTGGTTGCTCCTCTTCCAGTCCAGCTCTCTGTTGTGGCCTGGGAAGGCAGTGGAGGATGGCCCAAGTGCTTGGGTGCCTGCAACTGCGTGGGAGACCAGGAAGAAGCACCTGGCTCTTGGCTTCGGATCAGCATAGCTCCGGCTATAGCGACCATTTGGGGGGTGAACCAACGGAAGGAAGACCTTTTTTTTTCTCTCTCTCTCTCTGTCTAACTCTGTCAAATAAATAAAAATCAAATAAAAAATTTTAAAAAGACATTTTGTTTGAGGAGCACAGAGAGCTTGCACATGCTTTCATCCATCGGTTCATCCCCAGATGCCCACAATGGCTGGGGCTGGGCCAGGGCCAGGGTCAGAGCCAGGAGAGCGAGAAACTTGATTGGTCTCTCTTGCTGGTGGCAGAAACCCAGTCACTTGAACCATTGCTACTACCTTCCAAGGGCTCCATTAGCAGGAAATGAGTCAGGAGTGGAGCTGTAGGTTGAAGCCAGGCATTCAGCTATGGGAAATGAGCATCGTAACCAGGGTCATAATTGCTAGGCCAAACAGCTGGACCCATAATGAGGTCTTTTGATGAGAATTTGTTTTGAATAATGTTGGAAGTCAGCTGGTGTACAGGTAAAAGAGAAGTGAATCGTTTGAAAAAGGCAAGGTGGTAGGTGTTTTCCAAGACATGAAATAATCCAGGTTAATTTTATAGTATATAACAACCCTCAGGTTCCCTAGAGGCTTCTGCCATTTTCCAGGTACTGACTTGGACAAGTGGCCATTAAGTGCCATCCTGACAATTGGAAGAGTCTGTGCTTATGGAGACTATTCTAAAAGGCTTATTAGATCCTGGTCTTTGCTCTGTTTAATGTTTTCATGCCTTTTTAATTGTTTTATTTCCAGCCCAACTTTTCCCATTGTTTTGGCACAAGTTCACTCTGTTTAAGTTTGTTTAGATTTCAGCTAGTCATCTTTTCATTTGCTGAAATTCTGAATATTTAAAATTAAAGTACTGAAGAAGATGCTGCCTTGTCAAATACGTGTGCGGAAAGCTTGATTGACAGTCATGAGAGCTTTCACTTGCATGTCAGTAGTCACTGAGGGAGCACGCAGCATCAGCTGTCCACCCTCCAAGCTTGCCCCCAGAAATGACCCACCCCAATTAGTAACTCAACAAAAGTAGGATTCAGGAGCATGATTACAGTTATTTTTGCATATATAATAGTTACATCTTTTTTTAAAGAATCTTTAACAAAATGTTTGAAGTCTGTCAGAGAATCTTGATGCTCAGTAGAGGACCTGTTGCTGTTCTGATAATAGAAATTCTAATCTAGGTTTTGGGTTTGTTTTTTGGTTTTTTTTTTTTTAAGATTTATTTATTGAATTTGGGGCCAGCACTGTGGCGTAGCAGGTAAAGCTGCCACCTGCAGTGCCAGCATCCCATAAGGGCGCTGGTTCTAGTCTCGGCTGTTCCACTTCCGATCCAGCTCTCTGCTATGGCATAGGAAAGCAGTAAAAGATGGCCCAAGTCCTTCCATCTGCTGGTTCACTCTCCAGATGGCCGCAATGGCCAGAGCTGTGCCGATCTGAAGCCAGGAGCTTCTTCCGGGTCTCCCTCACGGGAGGCCTCACTTGGGCCTCTTCACTGCTTTCCCAGGCCACCGAAGAGAGCTGGATGGAAGTGGAGCAGCCAGGACCACTGTGCCACAATGCTGGCCCCTGTTCACTGTTTTAAACACAGTTTCTGGCACATTGTGATAGTAAATATTTGTTGACTTATTACTAATTCATTTTGTTGACTTTTGTCTGTAAAATGACAGTTCTGAATCCCATGTGAAATCTCCATCTCTATAAAACTTTCTTAGTAAAAAAGTTTTATTTTTACTTATCTGAAAGGCAGAGAGAGAGAGACAAACAGCTCTTCCACCCACTGGTTCACTCCTCAAATGCCTACAACAGCAGGGGCTGGGCCAGGCAAAGGCCAAAAGCCAGGAACTGCACCTGCATCTTTCACATGGATGGCAGGGAGTCAAGAACTTGAGCTGTCATCTGCTGCTTCCTGCAGTGTGCATTCGCAGGAAGCTGGATCAGAAACAGAGCCAGGACTCCAACCCAGGCATTCTGATAGGGCATGCAGCTATCCCAAGAAGCATCTTAAATGTGGTGCCAATGCCCACTCTGTAAAATTTACAAGCTGAGCCTTCCCTATGGGGTGGAGTCCATTTTGTTCACCTCAGAGTTCCATTCCTGTTTGAAGGAGGTATTCTGCCCAAACAGATTGTCCTTAATGCCGGTTTATAGGCCATTGAATGTTGTCTGGTAGAAACAATAACTAGTAAGTTGATTAACAATGCAGAGCTCAGATTGTAGACTATTTCTTTTTTAAATGTAGCCAATAGTACTTTTTAAAAATTTTTATTTGTTTGTTTACAAGGCAGAGAGAGAAGCATACCTCCCATCTAGTGGTTCATTTCACAGATGCCCGCAGTAGCTGGAGCGGAACCAAAGCTGGCATCTGGAAATTTTGTCCGGGTCTCCCACATGGATGACAGGGATACAGCTACTTTGAGCAGTCACCTGCCATATCCCAAGGCCTGCATTAGCAGGAAGCTGGAATTGGAAGCAGTGCTGGGTCTCCAAACCAGGCATTTCCATGTAGGATACTAACATCCCAAACAGCATCTTAATCACTATGCCAGGTGTCTCCCCCAAATTATTTTTTTCTCTAACACCAAGATTGTAATTATACTATTTTATTTATTTTTAAAAGATTTATTTATTATTTTATTTGAAAGAGCTACACAGAGAGAGGAGAGGCAGAGAGTGAGAGAGGTCTTCCATCCACTGTTTCACTCCCCAAATGGCCTCAACTGCCAGAGCTGCGCCATGCCTAAGCCAGGAGCTTCTTCTGGGTCCCCCACATGGGTACAGGGGCCCAAGGACTTGGGCCATCTTCTACTGCTTTCCCAGGCCATAGCAGAGAGCTTGACCGGAAGTACAGCAGCCAGGTCTCGAACCAGTGCCTATATGGGATGCTGGCATTTCAGGCCAGGGCTTTAACCTACTGTGCCACAGCGCCGGCCCTGCAATTATACTATTTTAAAGACACTATTAGAAGAGGATATAAGCTGAATAAAGGTAATCTCAGGGGAATTTATTTCTCTTTCGTATCTTCCCAGTCACTCATTCGTTCTCAAGATGTTGCTAGCCTGAGTTTATTTAGATCTCACCTGATCATACTAAATCTCTGATTAGTTTATGTGGAACTATTTATTTAAGACCTGCTTTGTTCTAGCTCTAGAATTAAACAACGACATTTTTCCCCATAAAAACTTGCTAGATTGGAAAGCTAGGAAACAGTATGGTGAATTAGTGGATATTGTGATATTAATAACAGAAGATCTAATTAATGCATTACTCTTGGAAGGATTATTTTCTGTTTTAAGATGAATTCTGGGACTGACTTGTCTTAACCAAAATATAATTTGCATGATTTAATTTTGATTAAAATGACAAGTTAGTACAAGAGATTTTGGATTGAGCCAGCCTTTTTGCTACCTTTTAGTTTAGAACATTGAGACCATTTGTACGAGGGACAGATCTCTTGTGAGTAGAATAGAATAATTCTAGACTCATTTTCTGGCTCCTGAAGATCACAGAGAACTCTGGCTACTTTTTTCCTCCTCAGATTGTGAGGCTGTAGAACAGTGGGTTATGGAGGCAGTATGTTCTGCATTGTTCAGCTTGCAGATAAAAGTTTATCAGTGCTTTATAGAATCAGGTTGTTTGTTTTATATGGATTATGTTGCTTCTGTTAACCAAAAGAAAAAGATCTTAAGAACTTCCCCAAGTGTCCCAATGCCAGTACCCTTCTTTATGCTTTACATTTGCAGTGGAAAAAGCAAACTGATTAAAATTATTTGTCATGAAAATTTTTGTCATTTGCAGTTGGTAGCATGATACAGCTTTTCTGTTTCACCAGTAGCAATTTTATGCATGTCTTGTTGATTACTGTTCTGTTACATATTTGTGTGTGTATACATCCTGTGTGTGTGTGTATATATATATATATATATATTATATAATGTAAAAGTCAAAAGCATGCTGCTTGGCCTGACTAGCTAATGTGTAACTCTACCTGGTAAACAAATGTTTTTCTTTCAAATTCTGACCAGAGGGATTGCGCTCTCTTTGCTCTGATGAGCCACCTTCAGAAATTATGAATTCCTCATTTATTTCATCTTCTGAAATATGTAACACTGATCTTACAGCACTACATGGAGAAAAAGGCAAAGTGTTAGGCAGCCATCCTGTTTTAGCCCAAGAAGGAAAGGATCACTTGGCTCTTCTCGATCTGAAAGCGGTGGAAAAGCCTCAGGGGACCAGCAGTGACAGAGCAGACTCCACTGCTGCGCCTTGTGACAGTCCTTCCAGTCCAGTCAGTTTCCCAGAACATCCTGCTCCTCTCTCAAAGAAAACCGGCCAAGTGGAAGAGCAAGTAAATAGAGATCAAGAGTCTGAGGACGCAAAGGAGGCACCGACTGGGAAGAAGCAAACTGAATCGGGTGCTGGTGGCAGGTTTACTTTGCTTACAGCGCAGAAACCACCCCCTGAGCAGTGTAAGGCAGAAGGCATTTGTACGGATTCCTTGTCCCCATCTGAGGTTTCAGGAGGTAGCAATACAGAAAAGGATTCCCCTGAGTCACCATTTGAAGTGATTATTGACAAAGCAGCATTCGACAAAGAATTTAAAGACTCCTACAAGGAGAGCATGAAGGAGTTTGGTAGGTGGGCAGCGCACACTGATGGAGAATCATCTGCAGACAGCTTGGAGAGCAATGACAAAGTATTTCCACTGAGAAATAAAGAGGCAGGGCGTTACCCAGCCTCTGCGTTGCTCACTAGACAGTTTTCACATACAACTGCAGCACTGGAAGAGGTTTCTCGATGTGTGAATGATATGCATAACTTTACTAATGAAGTATTGACTTGGGATTTGGTTACCCAAGTCAGACAGCAGGCTGATAAATCTTCTGACAACATCACAAAAACTACAGGACCAGATGTGAACGAATATCATCCAGAAATTCCAGTTGTAAATCTTAAAACTAACGTTCACCAGAAAATTCCCGTGTGTTCTATCAATGGGAGCACATCCATCACGAAATCAATAGGTGACTGGGCAGAAGCATCATTCCCACAAAAAAATACCATTGTTGAAAAACCTATACCAGACCACCTCAGTTCCACAGAGGACGTCAGTATGAAAGATGTGCAAGGCAGTGTGCAGAAACAAGGTGGCACACCTTCAGAGTTGCCGCGATCTCCATTTGAGAAATGTGTCTCCCTGGGTTCTGGAGTGGCCACGATGAAAGTGGCTCTGCCTGATGACCACCTGAAAGATGAAGTGGGCTGGCAGAGCTCTGTGTTGGGAGAAATCGCAGAGGCGGACAGTTCTGGTGAGTCTGATGACACGGTAATAGAGGATATCACAGTAGATACACCACTGGAAAATAACAAAATTCAGGCTGAAAATCCTGTTTCCATGCCAAGTGCTGTTGTGAAAACAAGTCAAAGAGAAATCAAAGCAGTTCCCAGTTCTAAGAGGGAAAAGAAAATACCTGAGAACTTTGAAGAGTGGGTCAGTGACTCTGAGCCACATCAAGGTCAGCCTGGTATTCTTGGCAGAAGTCCTGTTGGTGAGGTGGTGTGTTCACAAGTACCTGATGTGAATGCCCTGCCAGAAGGTGGGACGCATTCAGAAAGCATCAGCAAAGGTGCTCCTGAAAAGCCTGTTACAACTGAGAACCCGAAACTTCCTTCCACAGCATCTCCAATTGTTCTTAATGAAACAGAGGTGACAAATTCTGCTTCTTTGGACTCATTATTCGGAAAAGATGTTAAAGACATAGATGATTCCTCCCCAGAGGATCTGATCACAGCCTTTACAGAAACCAGAGAGAAAGGAACAGTAGATAAAGGAGAAAGAAATGCCTTTGAAGCAGCATCACAGAAGATAATAGACTTTAAAACAGCTCTGCCCACAGAAGCCTTACATGAAAGTGAGTGTGGTGGTTCTGAAATTAAAGACATTAAAAGCAAATACAGTGAGCCAAGCAAAGGAACAAATGGCAGTGAGCTTCTGGATGTTTTTCCTACCCAAACTATTCCAGTGGCATCTCTTGACTTAGAACAGGAGCAGCTCACAATCAGAGCCCTTAAAGAATTAGGTGAAAGACAGGTTGAGAAGTCAGATTCTGCACAGAATGGAGTAGAATCTCCTTCTGAAGAGACACTCAAGCAAGCTTTTGCTCCAGAATCTTGGCCACAGAGATCCCGTGACATCCCAGCACACACAGACGTCAAAACTGAATCTGATCTTGGGATTTCTAAAAAGCCTACGATTAACAAAGAAGCTAGTAGGGTAGATAATATTTCCAGCCTTAGCAAGACTGAAGTGGTAAACACGCATGCCCTAGCAAGACTTCTGACAAACTTCTCAGGTAACAATCTACATTAGAAATCATGCATGTGGTTCACTCTGGGATTGGTTAGTTACCAGGGTGCTATTTTTTTCAGTCTTTTATTTAAATCAACAGAATTATGGCCAGAATACAACGTCTGTAAGGTAGAGGAAGGCAAAATCTTATTTTTTAATGATTACTTGATTTAGTTTTTCTCTACCAATATTTCCCAAAGCAGTAGGCCACTTCGTAAAGTAATTCTTCCCCTGAAAAAAATTTTTGTACTTTTCAGCTGTGTTTCATTGTTCCCCTCTCCTTGTATGTTGGCCCTAGAGAGATTGCTACTTTTAAAAATGTCATTATATTTGTATTTATTTACAGAATTCATTATAATCTCTGTAATAGTCACACTGCTTCTTAGCACTTGGGTTTTTGATAAAGGTCTTGTGAAATCTACTTCGCAATCACAGGTAAAGGGATTCCTACTGGGAAAGATGGTAAATGAAACTTTTAATTAATTTGATCGTATACTACAGAGATTTTAGTGCTCTGAAAGTGGGTAACCTGTATAACAGTACTGCTTTGGAAAGGATACTTAAAGGAACCCAGGCATTCTTCTACTTTGGACCTTATTTGATAAACTTCAAGCCAAAACTCACTGGATAGGACAAGTCCTTCCTCTTGTCTACCATTTACTTAAAATAACCATTTCCTGGCTTTTGGCTTTCAAACTACTTAAATGTTGGAAATTCTGGGATCTTGGGAAGTACAAGGGGGAAAAAAAGGATATTTTGGGCTGCCGTTGTGGTACAACAATGCCAACATCCATATGGGAATGCCTGTTCAAGCCCCAGGTGGTCTGCCTCCAATCCAGCTACTTGCTATTGTGCGCAGGAAAGCATCAGAGGATGGCCCAAGTAGTTGGGCTCCTAGCTTTGGCCTGGCCCAGCCTTGGCTGTCTTGAGCATTTGGGGAGTGAACCAACAGATGGAAAATTGATCTCTCTCTCTGTGTGTCTCATCTCTCTTTCTTCATTTCTCTTTGTCAGTCTGCCTTTCAAATAAATAAATGTTTTTAATAGGATATTTAAAGCCTTCCACAAGGGGCATCCAGCATCTAATCTCATGCCAAGTTCTGTATTTACTATATGATCAGTGTTGGGTGCTATATGGGGATTAAACCTTTTTTTTTTTTTTTTTTTTTTAATTTGAAAAACAGCAAAAAAGAGATTTTCCATCACTGGTTCAATTCCCAAATGTCTACAACAGCTGGGGCTGGACCAGGCCAAAGCCACAAGCCCAGAACTCAATCCAGGTCTCCCATGTGAGTGGCAGAGACTCAAGTACTTGGGTTATCCTTTGCTGCCTCCCAGGGTGTGCATTAAAATCAGGAAGCTGAAATGGAAGCCAAATAGCTGGGACTTAAACCAGACATACTATATGGGATGCAAGTATCCCAAGTAGCAACTTAACCCACTGTACCACAATCTCCCCAAGCATCAGACATTTTTGACTTTAGATCTTTTTCAAATGAAACCATACATGGAGTTGTAATACATATAATGATAAAATGATTTTGTTTGTTTATACCATTTACTTTTTTATTTTTAAGATTTATTTTATTTATTTGAAAGCCAGAGTTACAGAGAGGCAGAGGCAGAGAGATTTTTCCATCTGCTGATTCACTCCCCAAAAGGTCGCAAAAGCCAGAGCTGAGCCAATCTGAAGCCAGGAGCTTCCTCTGTGTTTTGCATGTGGGTGCAGGGGCCCTAAAACTTGGGCCATCCTCCACTGCTTTCCCAGGCACATTAACAGGGAGCTGCATTGGAAGTAGAGCAACCAGGACTCAAACTGGCTCCTATTTAGTAGGATGCTGATGCTGCAGGCCAGGACTTTAACCTACTGTACCACAGCGCCGGCCCCACCATTTACTTTTTATAATTGTATTTCCTTACTGAAGAACCTGCACAGATTACCTAATTTTACTAAATTTTAATCTTCAAAATAGAAATAATTATACTTAGCTTTATAATATTATTGTAATGATTAAGTATGAAAATGCAGTTGAGGTAGTGCCTAGTACATAGTAAATATCCAGTCAGATTTAGCATCAAGTACAGGGCCTGGCACATAGTAGTACTGGATAATTTGTTGAATGCATGATATGTTGGTAATTGTCAGTGAAAACATAAAGGCTTTTTGATGAACCCAGAGTTTTGCAGTATCAACCAAGGATAACTGTTAATACTCTATTATCGAAGCTCATTGAACTTGGAATGAGGAGTGCTGGCTTCTAATTCTTGCTTCTCTGTGCCTAGAAGTATGACTTTAAGCAATTCCATAATCTCTGGTGGCCTCAGTTTCCTTATCTGTAAAATAAGGATGTTGCAGTAAATGATCTTCAATAACAAGTTTCTTTGGCTTGAGTACATTCTAGATTTCTTCCTGAGTTGTCATAATTGTTACAGGTAGTTACTTTGAGTGGTGAGGCCTACAGGAATTAAGCTACAAAAACTCCAGGGTCTAATTATGGCAAATTCCTGTTGTACTGTGACCTTAAACAAGTAGCCTAACTGGTTCAGCTACTTGTTCATATGGTGATGATAATTATTTTGTCTTCCTTTACAGTGTTGTAGTAAAGCAAAGTACTGAGTAAATACTAATTAACAGTAATTGTTAACTGAGTTATTTAATCTAGTAAGAGCTATGGAAGTTCAGGGTATTTGTCACTGACCAAATTCTGTGATCAGTAGGTATTTTTAGATTCTAATTAAAGAAGACTCGTATAATTAGACCATGAAGTTGAAAGGCCTTCCTTTGCATTTTCCAAAATAGAAAACTTTAAAAAATTCTCTTACTTTATGAATAAATCTCTTAAAATGTGAACTATTTCAGTAAAATATATCCATTTTAAATACATTTGATCTTAGTCAAAAAGCCAAGAAGCAATCACTCTTAAGTAAGTATATCTGAGTCATCTTCCATTCTTAAAATTAATAGCAGTTCTGCAAATACGTTCTCCCTGAAGTAGTTGTGGGAGATAGGCGAAAGAGACACAATGGGGGGAAATGACATTTTATCTTCTGTTGTTTTATGTTATATACCAGTTTGTGGTGAAACCTGTGTGATATTAGATAATTAGTTGCTCTGTAATTATGGTTTGAAATTCTCGAATAGTTTGGGAGAAAAATTAGATTGCATCTCACACTAATTTGGTGAATATAGTTTTTGAGTTTTAGTATTTATATGGGCAAGAATAGAAGGAAATAGGAATATAGCGTGGTGACAGGTATGCAAATTGTTAAAACTTTTCTGGGGCTGGTGCTGTGGCGCAGTGGGTTAAAGCTCTGGTCTGCAGCGCTGGCATCTCATATGGGTACCAGTTCAAGTCCCAGCTGCTTCACTTCCAACCCAGCTCCCTGCTAATGCACCTGGGAAAGCAGTAGAGGATGGCCCAAGTCCTTGGGCTCCTGCACCCACTTGGGAGACCCGGAAGAGACTCCTGGCTCCTAGCTTCAGATCAGCTCAGCTCCAGCCTTCCTGGCCACTTGGGGAGTGAGCCAGCATATAGAAGACCCCTCTCTCTGTAACTCTCTCAAATAAATAAAATAAATATTTGTTAAAGATTATTTATTTATTTATTTATTTGAAAGAGTTACGCAGAGAAGGAGAGGCAGAGAGAGAAAGAGGTCTTCTATCTACTGGCTCACTCTCCAGATGGCCACAACAGACGGAGCTGTACCAATCCAAGGCCAGGGCCCCCAGGACTTGGGCCATCCTCCACTGCCTTCCCAGGCCACAGCAGAGAGCCAGATGGGGAAGTGGAGCAGCCAGGATTCAAACTGGTGCCCATATGGGATGCCGGCACTGCAGGCAGTAGCCTCATCTGCTATGCCACAGCGCCAGCCCCAATAAAATAAATCTTAAAAAAAAAAAAAACTTTCTGAGCCAGTTAGGCAAAATATAATAAAGATTTCAAATTCCCTATCAATTTTGTTTCTAGGAATTTATTTTAAGAAAAGAAATTTAATTTTTTACAAAGATTTTCTATTTGAGAAGTAGAGTTACAGACAGAGGTCTTCCACCCACTGGTTCACTCCCCAAATGGCCAAAACAGCCAGAAATGGGCTGATCTAAAGTCAGGAGCCAGGAGCTTCTTCCAGGTTCTCCCACACAAGTGCAGGGGCCCAAGCACTTTGGGCCATCTTCCACTGCTTTCCCAGGCCATTAGTAGAGAGCTAGATCAGAAAAGGAACAGCCGGGACATGAACTGGCACCTATATGGGATGCTAGTGCCAGAGGTGCAGGCAGAGGCTTAACTTACTATACCACAGCGCCGGCCCCTAAGAAAATAAATTTATATCCACCAGTACAACAAAAATGTTCATGTGGTACCGTTTATGATAGTGGCTGATATCTCAGTGTTAGAACAGTTAGAGACTGGTTGAGTATGTTATAGCATAACATTACAATAGACTATTACACAGTGAAGTTTTGTAGTTGGAGGGTTTTGTGAAGAATGGAAAAACTAGAGAGAAAAGTACAGGGACTTTTTTCTACTTGTATGTGCAGAATCAGCATAACAGCTGACAGTATTGGTGGTCATATTTATTTACAGACTAAAGAACCTTTTGATTAGCACCTGATCCACTTCCTTCCCCCCTCCCCAGAGGTAACCACCATCACAGATCTGGTACATCCCTCCTTTTCTTCCTCCCTTCTGGGGCTGGGCTGTAGCATAGTGGGCTAAGCCTCTGCCTGTGACGCCAGCTTGTTCAAGTCTCTGCTGCTCCACTTCTGATCCAGCTCCCTGCTAATGGCCTGGGAAAGGAGTGGAAGATGGCAACCTAAAGCAACACATACATTATCTTAGAGTTTCCCTGGGTCAGGGCTCCAGCGTGCATTAGCTAACTCCTCTGTTCCAGGTTTTGCTGGATCGAAATAGAGTATAATTCAGAAGTCACCAGATCTAAGTCAGGGTTTCAGTCTCGTGAGACCTCTTCCAGGCTCACTGGTTGTTGGTAGAATTCAGTTCCTGGAATTGTCTGTACTCATATTCATACTCATTTCGTCCCTAGTATCCCAAAGCTCAGAATCCTGTTGTCCAACAGTTAGAGACTAGATAACCCGTGACAGCGCTATCTGCTGGTACCCCCATCAGGACGGTGAATCTCGAAAATGATGCCTCGTAAAAGAAGCAGGACCAAATGAATAATTTTGCATTATTACATTTATGTGAAATGTAGAACATGCAGACTGCTTAATGGAGAGAGAAAAATCAACTGTGGTTGCCTCTGTCAAGGAACCATGAGGGAGCTTTTTGGGGTGACAGTAACACCCTGTGTCCTGAGAGACTTATGTAGGTGTGTGCGTGTGTTCAAACTTAATGTATTATGTGTTTCACTCCATGCCAATTTTGCATCAAAAGAAAAACACTAAACCAGTCGAACTTTAGTTTAATGATTTGGAAGCTGAAGTAGATTTCCTAATACCTGCAGTGTGCTTTGAAGTGCATGAAAGATAGACTGAGGAGTGGATACATACTTAAGCCGTTGTATATCAAAGTTCCATGGATAGTGGTGATAATATCCATATGATATTATCATTAATTATATCATTAATATCCATATGATATTATAATTTGATAGCCTGCATAACAATCTGAGTGTAACGAATGTCACTGAACTGGATACATTGTACCACAATAAAAAGTAGAAACAAGGCTTTCATGCTAAAATCTAGGTGTGGTTCCTATACATATATATGTAAGCCCATTGTGTCCATGAGAAAAACCCTATAGAGTTGCTAAGGAAAAAGATTAAGATTTCCAAAACCAAGGATATGTGCATTATCTAACACTTTCTTTGCTTTTTATGTTTTTCTTGCCAATTACTGATAAAGATTTTAGAGACTGGTGGCTTTTTTGGAAGAACATAATCAGTGTGGCAATACATGCTGTTATGATCCTACCATTGTAGCATAGAATGCTGAATTAGAAATAAGGATGCGCAAAGGATATTAAATCACTTTTTAAATTTAGTTGAACTTTCATTATCATTAGCAATTAACTAGTGTTCAGTTTAAGTTTAGATTGGATCTGATGTCTTCTGGAGGCTTAAATAAGCACTGTTCCTTAATTGATAAAGTTCGTAGTGATCCAGCGCATACAAAAACCCAGCTGGGTCTAATAGGAAAGAAAAGGATAAAAGAAAAATGAAAGCCAGAGTGTTGTGTCTCTCTCCATTTCAGAATGATTCAGCATTGCATTTGTTGTCTTAATTATATTCTTTAGATAACTAAGGTCAAAAGTTCACACTTTCACAGCCACCCAACTATTCATTTGGGGAGTGGTAATCAATGCCATTTTGTTTTCTGTGCTTTATAAAACTGAAATTGAGGGCAAAGGGGATGTTAGATTATTTTAATGAACAAGAAACTATTTTTTCTGAGAGTCTGGGAGGAATGTTAGTTTGAAAGGGGTTCCCACAAATTTCTTTGGCCTGCTGCCAGACTCATTTGTGGCGAAAAGCATGTGTGTCTGTGTTTGCCAGTGACTGCACATGTTCTGCCAGTGACCTCTGTGGGCCATTTTGAGGGGAATTTCTTTGGTTAAGGGTAAATCTGTAGTAAGTAGACTATTAACCCATTTCAAATTTGAATTTACAGACACATCATCTGATACCTTTGCAATTCAAAAAGTGGCTTCATTTATTATTGTAACTTTTAATGTGAAAGTAACACCCCAAAAAAAGCCTGTATGAAAACCTCTTCATCTTTTTCTTTTACATATATTAGTTGTTCATATTTTTAAAACCTGCCTGTTTGCCTGTTACTAAAGAGCAGTTCCCATTTTGTAGTCACAAAGGTTGGTTCTTTTTCCTTGTAGTTAGTACAGGCAAGTTTACATTTTCTTAGAAATTTTCTTCAAATTTTGTATATTGACTTCTCTTAATGGCTTACTTATTTGGGCCCAGCACTGAGGCATAGTGGGTAAAGCTGCTACCTGTGGTGCTGGCATGCTACATGGGTATTGATTCAAGTCCCAGCTGCTACACTTTCTGTCCAGCTCCCTGCGAATGTGCTTGGAAAGCAATAGAGGATGGCCCAGGTGATTGGGCCCCTGCACTCATGTGGGAGACCTGGATGAAGTTCCTGGTTCCTGGCTTCAGCCTGGTCCAGCTGTGGCCATTTGTGGCCATTTGGGGAGTGACCCAGCGGATGAAAGATAACACTCTGTGTCTCCTTCTTTCTCCCTCTGCCTTTTGGGTGAGTTTTGTTTGTTTTTTTTGTTTGTTTGTTTGTTTGTTTTTTATGAAGTTAAAGCTGAGTAAGTTGTGAAAGAATTTCACATTTATTTTTTAAGAATAAGCATTTGAACAGCCTTCCCTTTCTACCTTTGATATGTATACTTGGAAGGGTATATTAAATTCAGTTAACCTTTGGAAATGGCTGAAGTTGGTCAAATGAAGAATTTCCCCCAGAGTCGATAGTAAAAGGGTAGGCAGCCAGCACCGTTTACTGCTGTTCGGATTGGCACAGGATGTATGAGTGCCCTCTGTTGGTATAATGTAGGTACTGTAATATGGGTGGGAGACAGCATTTAGGTTTTGGGTTTTGTTTTAAGATTTACTTTATTTGAAAGGCAGAGTTACAGAGAGAAAGAGAAGGAGAAACTGAGAGTGAGAGAAATCTTCCATCTGCTGGTTCACTTGCCAAATGACCACAGCAGCTGAGGCTGGGCTGATCCGAAGCCAGGCGCCAGGAATCTCTTCTGGATCTCACACGTGGGTGCAGGAGCCCAAGTACTTGGGCCATCCTCTACTGCTTTCCCAGGCCATAGCAGAGAGCTGGATTGGAAGTGGAGCAGCCGGGACTAGAACCAGCACCCATATGGGATGCCGGCACTGCAGGCAGCAGTATTACCCACTAAGCCACAGTGCGAGCCCCAGCATTAGTTTTTAAAACAGAAATAATATGGCCTCATTACAGAGGCTTGGAAAATAAAAAAGGAGTCGATCTTAATTCTGTCAGCAACATAAACATTCTTGGTAAATACAACACTTCATCTGCCTCCAGCACAATAATTAAGGTAACAGAAATTACTGATTTTAATACTTAAAAGTCATAAGAGGCAGCTGGATCAGGTATTAAAATGTTAATAAAAAGGCATAATAGGCAAACTAATTTATCTCACGATTTAAACATTTTGTCACAGATCTTTGAAATGAAAATAAGTGTTAGGTAATAAAGCCTGAAATGTAAGGTTGTGTTGGGTTTGCTCTTCTGAGAACTTTCATTTTCTCAGAAAGCACTGAACTAGCTTGGGTCAGCTCCCTTTAGGCTTTGAGGGAGAAATTAGCCAAGGTTTTGTCCTATCTCAGAAGTAGAATTAAAAAATGAGTTTACTTTGGTATATTTTGACTCCTTCATACAAGTGTGAGATCATTCACTTGGTGGCGGTTGGTTAGCCCCCTGGCTGTCAGTGGTGGTCTCCTGTTCCAGCACACCCACAGCAGAGGGTGCTCCCAGTCAAGCGGTGGCTCTTCTGGGCTGCGATTCTGCACTTGAGGCATCTCAGAATTTCGAGGGAAGCAGCAGTTTGTTGATGGAGCGGAACTGTCCCATCCAGCTGAGAGCCACTGCTTGGGCAGTCTTCTCTAAATAACCTGCTCATATTAAGTACCTTCTGGACACAAAAAGGTTTAGGAATCTCCATTGAAAATGAACCAAAATTAAGATCTTATTTTCCTGTGATAGATTCAAGAAGGTAGACTTTACTCAGCTACAGTATTTTTTAGGAGATGAGGTAGAAGGAAGAGTGAGCCCTGTTTCCATATTTCTGTCTTAGGTTACCAAGTAAATAGTAGAACGATTTTCTTTTCTTTTCTTTTTTTTTTTTTTTTTTTTTTTTGACAGGCAGAGTTAGTGAGAGAGCGAGACAGAGAGATAAAGGTCTTCCTTCCATTGGTTCACCCCCCAAATGGCCGCTGCAGCAGGCATGCTGCGCCGATCCGAAGCCAGGAGCCAGGTGCTTCCTCCCAGTCTCCCATGCGGGTGCAGGGCCCAAGCACTTGGGCCATCCTCCACTGCCTTCCCGGGCCACAGCAGAGACCTGGACTGGAAGAGGAGCAACCGGGACAGAATCCAGCACCCCAACCGGGACTAGAAACCAGGGCGCCAGCGCCACAGGCAGAGGATTAGCCTAGTGAGCAGTGGCACTGGCCCCTTTTTTTATTTTTAAGATTTATTTATTTATTTATTTGAAAGTCAGAGTTACACAGAGAGGAGAGAGGTCCTCCATCTGATGGTTCACTCCCCAGTTGGCCGCAACGGCTAGAGCTGTGTTGCACTTTATCCCTTACCCTCCATTCTGTCAGATCGTAGTGCTAACAGAGTAACACACACACACACCTTTTTTTTTTTTTTTTTTTTTTTTTTTTGCTCTGTCATCTGTAAGCAAGGGTCACACCCTCTTGATAATGGCAGCATTATAGAAATCTTGAAATTAGTCCTCTAATGTTCTTTTCTAAAGTTGTTTTGTCTCTTCCAGGTCCTTAGCATTTCCATAAGAGTTTTAGAATCAGATTTTCCATTTCTACAAAAAATGTCTCCTAGAATTGTGATTGGAATTACAAAGAATTACCGGCCAGCCTGCGGACAGTGATCATCTTAGCAATTTTGAATCTTCCAGCTCATTGAAAACTGTAGTGCTGTCTATTAATTTATGTCTTTGTTAGTTTATCTCAGACATGTTTTGCAGATTTTAGTATATAAGTCTTTTTTATCAGGATTATACCTAAGTATTTCATATTTTGTGCTATTTTAATTCAATTTTTGGTTAATACTAGTATATGGAAATACAGTTGATTTTGTTATATTGGTCCTTATCTTGCTTGAACCTCCATATTGATTTTCTAGGGGTCTTCCGGCCTGCACTCTTGCCTCTCCCCAGTCCATTTGCTATTTAGCAGTTAAGTGTTCAGTGTCCTGTTTTAAAAGTAATAGATCATGTATGAAGCCGGCATTGTGGCATAGCAGGTTAACCTACCACCTGCAAGATGGGCTTCCCTATAAGTGCCGGTTCAAGTCCTGGCTGCTCCACTTCCCATCTGGCTCCTAGTTATTGCGCCTGGGAAAGCAGTGGAAGATGGCCCAAGTACTTGAGTCCCTGCTGGCCTCCACAGCCTTGTGTCATGCCATTTAGCCCATCCTTGTGCCTGGCACCCCAGTTGGCCACAACAGCTGGAACTGCGCCGATCCGAAGCTGGGAGCCAGGAGCTTCTTCCAGGTCTTCCACATGGGTGCAGGGGCCCAAGCACTTGGGCCATCTTCTACTGTTTCCCCAGGCCATAGCAGGAGCTGGATTAGAAGTGGAGCAGCAGGCACTAGGCTAATCCTCCGCCTAGCGGCGCTGGCGCACCGGGTTCTAGTCCCGGTTGGGGCGCCGGATTCTGTCCCAGTTGCCCCTCTTCCAGGCTAGCTCTCTGCTGTGACCAGGGAGTGCAGTGGAGGATGGCCCAGGTGCTTGGGCCCTGCACCCCATGGGAGACCAGGAAAAGCACCTGGCTCCTGGCTCCTGCCATCGGATCAGCGCGGTGCGCCGGCCGCAGCGCGCCGGCCGCGCCGGCCATTGGAGGGTGAACCAACGGCAAAGGAAGACCTTTCTCTCTGTCTCTCTCTCTCACTGTCCACTCTGCCTGTCAAAAAAAAAAAAATAATAAAATAAAATAAAATAAAATAAATAAATAAAAAATTAATAAACATTTAAAAAAAAAAAAGTGGAGCAGCAGGGACTTGAACCAGCACCCATATGGATGCCGACACTTCAGGCCAGGGCGTTAACCACAGCGCTTGCTCTGCCAGCTCCTTGCAATGCTGTTTCCTGCCAGCTCCTCAGAGGCTTCTCTTGACCACCTGTGTAAAGTAGTACATGTGTCCACATACCTCATTCTCATCATGGGGACCTCTGTTACCAGTGGTTGATTTTGTTATTCATTACCTTTCTTCCTCACTGGAATGGAAAGGTCTTGTTTGCCTTATTCACGTGTATGTTGTTCTTCCAGTTCCCAACACTAACCTGACACATAACAGGCATTTAGTAAAACTTGATGAAAGAAAACGGGCAGCATTATGGCACAGCGGGTTAAGCCACTGCTTGCAACACCAGCATCCCATATCAGAGTGTTAGTGTGAGTCTTGGTTACCCCACTTCTATCCAGCTTCCTGCATTGTGCCTGGGAAGGCAGCGGAAGATAGCCCAAGTACTTGGGACCCTGCCACCCCATGGGAGACCAGGATGGAGTCCAGGCTCTTGACTTCAGCCTAGCCCCAACATGGCTGTTGCAGCCATCTGGGAAGTAAAACAGCAGATGGAAAGTCTGTCTGTCTGTCTATCTATCTCTGTGTGTATGTATGTGTGTGTCTTCTCTCTGTGTCACTCTGCCTTTCAAATGAACAAATCTTAAAGAAGAGAAGGGTGGGGAAGGAAAAAGAACACATCAACAAATAAGGAACATGGAGTAGATATTTGGCCTAGCGATGAAGACCTCTGGGCTCCAGGACCAGCCAGCCTCTGCTGCCTGCAGATGGACATGATGGGTAGGAATGGGGGTGGCAGGGCCCCTATGCAGGCAGCAGCACAGGCAGCTTGTAGTCCATGCTGACTTGCAACTCCAGAGGTCTGGTGTCTTGGTGATCTGCAAAAATGGTTTCCTACTCACTTGACCCAGAAAACCCCACAAAATCATGCAAATCAAGAGGTTCACATCTTCATATTCACTTCAAGAATACCCAAGAAACTGCCCAGGCCATCAAGGGTAGGCATATCTGAAAAGCCACCAAATACCTGAAAGATGTCACATTAAAGAAGCAATCTGAGCTATTCCTGCAGTACAGTGGTGGAGTTGGTGTGCCTAGGCCAAGCAGTGGGGTTGGACACAGGGTCAGTGGCACACAGAAAGTGCCGACTTTCTGTCGCACGGTTTTTATTTATTTTTTAATGTGAACAAATTTCAAGTACTTTTAAAAGATTTATTTATTTGAAAGTTAGAGTTACACAGAGAGAGGAGAGGCAGAGAGAGAGAGAGAGAGAGAGATCTTCCATCCGCTGATTCACCCCTCATTTGGCTGCAACAGCTGGAGTTGCGCCTATCCGAAGCCAGGAGCTTCCTCCCAGTCTTCCTATGAGGGTTCAAGGGCCCAAGGACTTGGGCCATCTTCCACTGCATTCCCAGGCCATAGCAGAGAGCTGAATCAGAAGTGTAGCAGCTGGGACTTGAACTGGCGCCCATATGGGATGCTGGCACTACAGGCGACAGCTTTACCCGCTATGCCACAGCATCAGCCCCTCAGGTATTTCATATATACAGATTTTTTTTTTAAAGTTTGTTTATTGTTTTGAAAGGCAGAGAGAGTGAAAAGTCTTCCATCTGCTAGTTCACTCCCCAAATGGTCACAACAGCTGGAGATGTGCCAATCAGAAGCCAGAAGCTTTTTCCAGGTCTCCCATGTGGGTGCATGGGCCAAAGCACTTGGGCCATCTTCTGCTTTTCCAGGCCATAGCAGAGAGCTGGGTCGGAACTAGAACAGCCAGGACTAGAACCAGTGCCCATATGGGATGCCGGCACTGTAGGCAGTGGCTTTACCTGCTGTGCCACAGCGCCACTGTTGCTCATGTTCAAAAATGCAGAGAGTAATGCTGAGCTGCAGAGTCTGGATGTAGAT
Organism: Oryctolagus cuniculus; assembly: GCF_051225735.1. Taxonomy (NCBI): domain Eukaryota; kingdom Metazoa; phylum Chordata; class Mammalia; order Lagomorpha; family Leporidae; genus Oryctolagus; species Oryctolagus cuniculus. Next base: position 7,351,018 of record NC_142867.1, on the reverse strand, counting down.
TCTGTGGTCATTGAACACATCCAAGTGAACAAAGCTCCCAACGTGCGCCGCCGCCCTACGAAGCCCGTGGTCGGATTAACCCATGCGTGAGCTCCCCGTGTCAAATTGAGACAATCCTCACTGAAGACGAACAGATTGTTCCTAAACCAGAACAGGGGATGTCACAGAAGAAAAAGATCCCAGAAGAAACTAAAGAAGCAAAAACTTGGGAATACATTCAGTATAAAATAAATGTAAATTATAAGGAGAAAAGAAGACATCTGCATCCCGGATCAGTACCTGCTCCTGACTCCCATCTTCCTGCTCATTCAGACCCGGGGAGCAGCCATGACGGCTCGACTGATTGGATTCCTGCAGTCCACATGGGAAACCTGGATTGCATTCTCCATTGTGGATATTTGGGAAGTGAACCACAATGTAGGAGCTCTGTCCCTCTCTGTACCTCTGAAAAAAAGAAAAGCAGAACAGATGAATGGAAGTAGAAAAGGGAAAGTCCCATGGAAGCGAACGATTGCCGTCTCTTGTTGGACTCCTGGTTGTGAAGTGAGCCGGAACTGAGTCCTCACGGCTTCTTGTTTTAAACTTTGGCAACTGCCCCTTGCCTCGCTTCTTCCTCATATTTTTATCCTCCTCTTTCCCAGGGGATCGCAAAGGAAGTTTCCAAAGACCATGTCAGTTTCCTTCTTTGGCATTCTGAACTCAGAATCCTTCCAAGCTCATAGATTGGTTGAGAGGGATTACCTGGAGACAGCCGAAAGCTGTGGTTATGCTGCTACTTGGTCATTAGTGTGGCCCATGTTTGAGCATTCACTAACACATATATGAACCTGTAACAAATAAATAAACTGAAAGGTGTTCCTTTTTTATTATTTTATTTGAAAGGGAAAGGTACACAGAGAGAGAGAGAGATCTTCCACCCACTGGTTCACTCCCCAAATGGCCACAAGAGCCAGTGCTGGGCCCAGCTGAAGCTAAGAGCCTGGAACTCCATCCAGGTCTCCCACATAGGTGGCAAGGCCTCAGTTACTTGGCCATCTTGCACTGCCTTCCCAGGCGCGTTGAACCAGTGCTCACGTGGGATGCCAGCGTCACAGGTGGTGGCTTAACCCGCTGTCCCACAATGCCAGCCCCAGCTGATAGGTGCTCTGAAGAGACAGTGATGAGAATGCAGGGGTATTTGATAGGACAGTCCGTCTCTGAGCAAATATCCCCTGACCAGGACCTGGATAAAGTGAAGGAGCAAGCTGTGAAGTTGGATGTGTCGGACCATCTTTTCCAAGCTCTTCCTCAGTTTGCTTTCATTCCCTAAGTCCCCCTTCTCACCTAGACTATAATTCCACCATTTACTTTAAAACGCTGAGCCCAGAGCCTTCTATACTGTTGTGCAGGTTGTACACTGCACACCTCTAGGGGATGTTACTCAACGTGTCATCCTAGTAGGTTTGAGTATTTCTTATAAAAATTTTCCAGCAGGTGGCAGTAAAGTTCATGGGACAGGGTGGCTTTTTCTAATTTGCACAAAAGTAGAAAATTCTAATATGCGTTTAAGGTATGTCTTCTTTATTCCTTTTTCCTTCTCTGAGACATTAAGGTCCTTTTGTTTCTGGGCTCCAGCCTTGTTCTGTAAGCTTTTTTCTTTCCTTTCTTTTCTCTTCTTTCTTTTCTGTCTTGAAATAATTTCAAAGAATTGTAAATATTATATTAAAAATAAAAGCCATGCAACTTTGTTCTGTTTTACCACTTGTTAACTTTTGACCTTATCTGCTATATCCACCCCTCCTCTCCAGTATAGAAACATGCTTTTTTGTGACTCATTTAACAGTTAGTTACAAATATCCAGCCTCTCTACCCCTGTAAATTTTTTGAGATTAATTATTTACTTTGAAAGATAGAGAGATCTCCCATCTGCTTTTTCACTCCCCCAAAACCAGTAATAACCAGGAGACAGGAGCTGGGAATGCAGTCCATGTCTCCTATGAGGCTAGCTGGGACCCAACTACTTTGAGCCATCACCTGCCACCCTCCCAGGTGCACAGAAGCTAGAATTGGGGGCAGAGCTGGACTGGAACTCAAGTACTCAGATACAGAATGCAGGCGTCCCAGATCGCATCTTGACCCCCATGACTACCCATGTCCTTAACTCCCGCCTCATTCAAATGTTCTCAGTTGTCCCAGGGTGTCTAAAAAGACATTTTTAACCCCTTTATCCAGGATCCAGTCTGGGATCACACTTTGCATTTACATGTTACCATTTCTCCTTACTTTCTTTAATCTAAAAAAGGCCTTCAGCCTTTGCGTTTTACACCATTGACATTTCTAAAGAGAAGAGGTCAGCTGTGTTTTAGACCGTTTCCCTGGCTGAATTGCTTAGGTATTTTCTCGTGAGATTCAGGTTCTAAGGTTCAGGTAGAAATGCTGTCCAAGTGATACTGGTGCTCAGTGTTTCAGCTCCAAGACACAGGGCATCATGACAGTGACCCTCAGCAATCTGTGTTGAAACGGTTCTTGTAGCCCCGGAACTCTGACATGGTTCTGGGACTCAGACACACAGTGAACCTGCTGATTCTGAAACCAGGAGCCATGGGGCGGGGATTATAGTGCTTGGGGTTAAGCCGCTGCTTGGGTCACCTGCATCCCATCTTAGGGTACCTGGTTCAAGTCCCGGCTATTCTGCTTTCAATCCAGCTTCCTGCTAATGCATCCTAGGAGGCAGCAGATGACGGCCCAAGGCTTGGGCCCCACACCTGGGAGACAAGGATGGAGTTCTGGGCTCCTGGTTTCAGCCTGGCCCAGCCCTGGCTGGTGTGGCCGTGTGGTGGGGGGTGAACCAGTGATTGGAAGATCACTCTCCTGCTCCAGCCCTCACCCCCAGTCACTCACAGGAAACGAAGAAGGCAAAACAAACTCAGACCCAGAAAAAATTTAGGAAATTGCCGATTAAGAAGCCAAAAATCGGCTGAGGGACCCAAAACAATGAAAGAAAGCCAGAATTGGATGTAACACCACACCAGTAACTGTCACAGGGCCCCAACAACTGTAACACAACCCCAGCAATGGAAACACAACCCCAATAACTGCAACAAGACTCACACTTTCAAGTAGATGAAAATAAGCAGATATTTAAGGGGCCAGCGCTGTGGTAAGATGAGTAAAGCTGCCGCCTGCAGTGCTGGCGTTTCATGTAGGGCACCTGTTCAATTCCCAGCTGCTCCACTTGCAATCCAGCTCCCTGCTAAGGTGCCTGGAAGCAGAAGATGGCCCAAGTGCTTGGGCACCTGCACCCATGTGGGAGACCTGGAAGAAACTCCTGACTTGTGGCATTGGCCTGGCCCAGCCCTGGGCTGGTGGAGCCATTTGGGGAGTGAACCAGCAGATGGAAGACCTTTCTCTCTCTCTCCCTCTTTCTGTCTGTAACTCTACCTCTCAAGTAAATAAATCTTTTTTAAAAATTAGCCAAGAATTTCATCCAGGTCTCCCACATGGGTGGTAGAGACCCCGGTACTTAAGACATCATTTGCTGCCTCCCAGGGTACACATTAGCAGGAAGCTGGATCAGAAGCAGAGGTGGAGCCGGCGCCGCGGCTCATTTGGCTAATCTTCCGCCTGCAGCGCCAGCACCCCAGGTTCTAGTCCCAGTCGGGGCCCCGGTTCTGTCCCGGTTGCCCCTCTTCCAGGCCAGCTCTCTGCTGTGGCCCGGGAGTGCAGTGGAGGATGGCCCCTGTGCTTGGGCCCTGCACCCCATGGGAGACCAGGAGAAGCACCTGGCTTCTGCTTTCGGATCGGCAGCCACAGCGCGCCAGCCGTAGTGGCCATTTGGGGAGTGAACCAACGGAAAAGGAAGACCTTTCTCTCTGTCACTGTCTCTCTCTCTCTCTAACTCTGCCTGTCAAAAAGAAAAAAGAAAAAAGAGAAAAGAAAAGAAAAGAAAAGAAAAGAAAAGAAAAGAGAAGAGAAGAGAAGAGAAGAGAAGAGAAGAGAAGAGAAGAAAAGAAAAGAAAAGAAAAGAAAAGAAAAGAAAAGAAAAGAAAAGAAAAGAAAAGAAAAGAAAAGAAAAGAAAAGAAAAGAAAAGAAAAGAAAAGAAAAGAAAAGAAAAGAAAAGAAAAAAGAAAAGAAAAGAAAAGAAAAGAAAAGAAAAGAAAAGAAAAGAAAAATAAGCAGAGGTGGGACTTGGCACTCAGTATGGCATTTGGGCATCCAAGCAGCAGCTTAACCCACTGCACCACAGCGCCTTCCCCTGCCTCCCGGTTTTCTCTCGCCTTTGCAGCATCACTAGCTGGGTCCCAGTTTCCTTTCAGGACCGTAATACCTCTTCCTTCTCTTAGTAAGTCGTGTTCCCTGACCAGAGTCTCCAGCCGGCGATGTTGCTCTGATACAGTTGGTGTCTTCTTAGTGTTTTCTTGATCTCAAGTTAAGTTCCTTTGGTTCCACCAAGGCTAGGCTTCAGATAGTGGTTTTAGAGGGTTTTCTTTTTTAAGATTTTATTTTTATTTATTTGAGAGGTAGAGTTTCAGATAGTGAGAGGGAAAGACAGAGAGAAAGGTTCTCCATCCATTGGTTCACTCCCCAAATGGATTGGAAGAGGAGCAGCCTGGACTAGAACCAGCACCTATATGGAATGCTGGCACCACAGGCGGAGGATTAACCTGCTGCGCCACGCGCCGGCCCCAGAGGGCGCGGCTCACTAGGCTAATCCTCCGCCTTGTGGCACCGGCACACCGGGTTCTAGTCCCGGTCGGGGCGCCGGATTCTGTCCCGGTTGTCCCTCTTCCAGACCAGCTCTCTGCTGTGGCCAGGGAGTGCAGTGGAGGATGGCCCAGGTGCTTGGGCCCTACACCCGCAGGAGATCAGGAGAAGCACCTGGCTCCTGGCTTTGGATCAGCGCAGTGCGCCGGCTGCAGAGGCCATTGGAGGGTGAACCAACGGAAAAAGGAAGACCTTTCTGTCTCTCTCTCTCACTGTCCACTCTGCCTGTCAAAAAAAAAAAAAGAAGAAGAAGAATGTGGAGGCTTGGGAAGGTTAAAGTGATGTAGTTAGAAATACCACAACTCAAGCCCCTGTGTCTCTAGCTACAAAGCCCTTCTTCGGCCAAGTAAGGGAGCTCGCAGTAGGGCTGTTAGTGCCGACATGTCCTTTTAATGGACTGAAGTGCAAATTCAACTTCCTGACGTAATTGTTAATAGTGCCCTCACTTTCAGAAGCATTATGGTTTAGATAATTGTATGATTTCCTACCCATCATCCTTCCTGGCTTCTCCTCAGACTAACACGGAAACTGATGTTTCGCTGTAACTGATGCTGATAGAGGCTGGTCTGTTTTCCTTCACTTCCCAGTTGCCTGCAACAGCCAGGACTAGGCCAGACTGAGGCCAGGGGCTGGGAACTCCAGCTGGGTAGCCCACATCCCAGTTTGCGCATTTTAATTTAGCTTTGATAAGTGAGATATGCCTGGATCTGTGCCCCGGTGCTCCCGGAGCTGGGGAGCAGTCCTGGCCTGGTGGCTGGCAGCTGTTCTTATAACCTCCTTTCCTTTTTCCTTTGGCAGTGCACGATCTGATTTTCTGGCGAGACGTGAAGAAGACTGGCTTTGTCTTTGGCACCACGCTGATCATGCTGCTCTCCCTGGCAGCCTTCAGCGTTATCAGTGTGGTTTCTTACCTCATCCTGGCTCTTCTGTCTGTCACCATCAGCTTCAGGGTCTACAAGTCTGTCATCCAAGCTGTGCAGAAGTCAGAAGAAGGCCATCCGTTCAAGTGAGTTGGAGTATCTCGAGTGACACTGCATGTTGTAGCAGAGGGGTTTGCTGAGGCTGATTAGGTCCAAAACTTGACCTAGCTACACATGAAGAATTACTGGGTCCAGTACAGCTGAGCAGGGGTGTGAACCCCCAGTTAGAGACCTTGAGGTCTTCTTAGAAGCAGCTGAATTAGGAAGTAAGAACTTTTTGACAAACTAGAGACTCACATGTCGAGTCCAAAAAGGACTTGACATTTCTGGGCAGGGTAGGGAAAGCAGAGCGCCAGGGACAGCACTCAGATGGCGTCCCAGGCACGTGGGGATGCCCCAGATAGGTAAGTCTTGAAGCGACTTTGAAATCTTGCTGTTGAGGCCTTGCTCTTAGTGGTACCGGAACCCAGGCTGGTTACTCCTGGTCTTCCTCCTCATTTTCTCCTTAGCGCTTTACTTTGCTTGATACCACAGGCAGGTCGGCGGGTCCCGCACGTCTAAGATGTGATTCTAGCTTCTCTGGGTGTGCTCTCACTTTCACATTACGTGTTTTTCATGCTTTTCCTCTGCAGAATGTTGGGCCACAGAAAATGTTTACATTATAGTAGCAGCTGATGGAGTTTTTTTTTAATGCTTTTATTTTAATTTTTAATTGTTTTTTAACACACAATATTTGTAGATAACAACTCTAAGAACATAATTATATTCCCTTCCTCTCTCCTTCTTATCCTTTTTTTAATTTAGTTTTTGAGGTAACATTTTAAATTTATGTTACAGTGAAAAGGTTTATTACTTCACCAAATAAGAGATTTAACAAGTAAAAAACAAAAAGACCTTAGTTTAGTGGGAACATAGATAATGGCTATAAATAATAATTGAATGGAAAAATGACCATGTCACCCATATACAGTAAATTTTAAAGTAATCACAGATCATTAAAACTATAGTAGTATAATATTCTTAACCATTGGTTTGACAAAGGTATAAAACAGGGTTTTACAAAACTATATTTGTAGCAATACTGGATCACACAGACATTTCTTTGTTTTGTTTTGTTTTGTTTTTGTTTGTTTGTTTTTAAGTTTTAGCTCCCACACATAGGGGAGAACATGCAGTATTTGTCTTTCTGGGTCCAGCTTACATCACTCAACATAATGTTCTCCAGTTGCATCCATTTTGCTGCAAATGGTAGAATTTCAGTCTTTCTATGGCTGAATAGTATTCCATTGTGTATATAAACCACACTTTCCTTATCCATTCATCTGATGGTGGACGCCTTGTTGGTTCCAAATCTCAGCTATTGGGATCAGTGCTGCTATAAACACTGTAGTTCAAGTATCTCTTGATACATTGTGTTCAAGTCTTCTGGGTATATACACAGGAGTGGGATTCCTGGATCATACGGCAAGTCTGTTCCTAGTTTTTCAAGAAATCTCCACACTGTTTTCCACAGTGGCTGTCCTAATTTACATTCCCACCAATGGTGAATAAGTGTTTCCCTTTGTGTCCTTGCCAGCATTTGTTACTTTCTGGATTTTAGCCATTCTGACCGGGGTGAGGTGATACCTCATTGTGGTTTTGATTTGCATTTGTCTGATGGCTACTGATTTTGATCATTTTTTCATATATTTGTTGGTCATTTATTTGTGAACCACCTATCCAACAAAAGATTAATATCCTGCATACATCAGCAACTTAAAAAACTCCACAACAAAAAGCAACCAGTCCAGTTGACAGTTTTTTAAAAGGCTTTTTCACAGAGAAGGAACCCCTCCTGTGACCTCTGAGGACTACAGCCGAACAGGTTTCTGGCTGCTGCTCTGGCCCTTGTATTTTCTCTTGGTGAAAATAAACATAAACCATATATGTGACATTGCAAAATAGAGCACCTAAAAGGTCATCTATAGAAGTGAAATTGACACTGCAAGATGGGATGACTTTGAACAGCCCTTGCCTCGACTGTTCAGGAACAAGGTTTTATTTTTTCATACAATTTGTTGCACTCTTTACTTAGTGTATAGTTGATCTTATGTGTATAAAGTTAATTGAGAGCCGGCGCCGTGGCTCAATAGGCTAATCCTCCACCTTGCGGCCCCGGCACACCGGGTTCTAGTCCCGGTCGGGGCACCGGATTCTGTCCCGGTTGCCCCTCTTCCAGGCCAGCTCTCTGCTATGGCCAGGGAGTGCAGTGGAGGATGGCCCAGGTGCTTGGGCCCTGCACCCCATGGGAGACCAGGAAAAGCACCTGGATCCTGGCTCCTGCCATCGGATCAGCGCGGTGCGCCGGCTGCAGCGGCGGCCATTGGAGGGTGAACCAACGGCAAAGGAAGACCTTTCTCTCTCTGTCTCTCTCTCTCACTGTCCACTCTGCCTGTCAAAAAAAAAAAAAAAAAAAAGTTAATTGAAAATGGATCTTAGTAAAAAATAAGAATAGGAACAGGAGAGGGAGGAGGGAGAAGGGTGGGAGTGGGTACGGTGGGAAGAATCACTGTGTTCCTGAAGTTGTATTTATGAAATGCGTGAAGTTTGGACGTGAAGTTTGGATACCTTAAATCAAAGGTTTCTGGGAGGAAAGAAAGAACATGTATTGCCAATTAGTTTTAACAAATCAGTAGTTATCAAATGAATGAGCAAATAAATTATAGTGTTTTTCAGCAAGCGCAGGTATCTTAATGCCCCCCCCCCCCCGCTTTTGCATGACACTGGAGGCTTAACCACGTTTGTCTACTCAGTTGTAGTAACTACAACCTCTGGTTTTTAAAACTCTTTGGTTGGTAGTAAATATTCTCTTGATCGGAAGGGAAGTGTGTCTGTCACTATTCTGTTTCCCCACAAGACTGTGAGCCTCTTAAGGCAAAAACAGTCTTCACCTGTTTGACATCCCAGCACCGAGCAGTCTCTGCCAGGCAGCAGGCACCCAGTACACGCTGAGTGTATGGGCAGGTCAGCAGCGCATGGGACCTCTGGGACAGAACTGGGGCCTCGGGTTTGGTGTGGTTTCCAGAACCTGTCAGACCCCACATCTCCACCCTCCTGGTTTGTCAACAAATGTTGTTCTGCCTCCTTATCATATAGAACTGTATGAAATGAAGTTCATATAGAAATTAAATTCATAAGTAGTGTAATCTATCTACATTTTAAATAAATAGGTCAATTATAACAGAAAGATGTGATAACAGAAAGCATTTGTAAGGTGTTTCAGTCAGTATTCAATTACTTGGACATGACAATACCAAAAATATATAATGAATAAGTCATAAACTTGTACCTGCATGTATAATCACCAATAAGATGTAATTTTCCAAAACAGTAAAAAACTTTATTTTAAAAAAATTTAATTTAAGTTTTATCATAGAAATATTTTTAGAAAATTCAGGATGTGTTGTAAATATGGAGAAAATGACTGTATGTGTTCTGGGTTCTGAGCTGTAAGTCAGTTCACCTTCCTGAGGCGGTAGCTGTGCCACAGAGTGCAGGGCAGCTGGTTGCCGTCGTGCCTGTCCTGTCCCATGCAGACGTCCGCCCTCCTTTCCTCCTAACCGACAGTAGCATTTCCTTCCCACGGCAGCCAGAAATGTCCCTTCAGGTCTGGAAAGCACTGCCTAGGGCTGCTGTGCTGACAGAAAATCTTTTTCCGTGTCAAACGTGTGACTGTTGTTTCTTCCTTGGGAAGAGCCTACCTGGATGTGGACATCACCCTGTCCTCAGAAGCCTTCCACAATTACATGAATGCCGCCATGGTGCACATCAACAGGGCTCTGAAACTCATCATTCGTCTCTTCCTGGTGGAAGATCTGGTTGACTCCTTGAAGGTCAGTCACATATGCAGGTTCTGGTGGTATTGCTGAGAAAACTCGGTAGGTTTCCTGCCCCCCATGCAGGGTTATGGCCAACCCCTCTATAATAAAAGGTCAACAAGACAGAAGCATGACAGATGCATTTGATTATAGTTTTTCGTGACATGGGAGCCTTCAGAATGAAGACTGAGAGACCCAGGATGGTTTCTCCATCCTTATGCTTGTGTTCACTGAAGCTGAGACAGCTATGTTGAGTAAAGAGATTGGACCAAAAAAGGCCTATTAAACAAAGGTCAGAAGGTTTTTAAAAAATAACCAATTTATTTGAAAGTCAGAAAGAGCTCTTCCATCTTCCATCCACTGGTTTATTCCCCAAATGCCCAGAGCTGGATTAAGCAGGCCAAATTCGGGAGCTGGAAACCCTGTCCAGGTCCTTGGGTGTAGCAGGGCCCAAAGTCCTTGAGCTATCACCTGCTGACTCCTAGAGTGTGTATTAACAGGAAGTTGGAATCAGAAGCAGAGCTAGGGCTGGCATTGTGGCATAGTGGATAAAGCAGCTGGTTCAAGTCTCGGCTGCTCCACTTCCATCCAGACCCTTGGGCCCCTGCACCTACATGGGACCCTAAAGAAGCTCCTGTCTCCTGGCTTTGGATATGGCCAGCTCCAGCTGTTGCAGCCATTTGAGGAGTGGACCTCTGCCTCGTGTATGTGATGGGGGAGGGCTCTCTGTAAACTCTGCCTTATAAATAAATAAATAAACTTTTTTTTTTTTTTTTTTTTTTTTTTTATTTAAGAGGTAGAGTTACAGACAGAGGGAGAGACAGACAGAAAAGTCTTCTGTCCATTGGTTCACTCCCCAAATGGCCGCAACAGCCAGAGCTGCGCTGATCTGAAGCCAGGAGCCAGGTGCTTCTTCCCAGTCTCCCACATGGGTGCAGGGGCCCAAGCACTTGGGCCATCTTCCACTGCCCTCCCAGGCCACAGCAGAGAGCTGGATTGGAGGAAGAGCAGCCGGGACTAGAACCAGCACCCGTTGGGATGCCCGTGCCACAGGCAGAGGATTAACCCACTGCGCCATGGCGCTGGCCCCTCAAACCCAGGCACTCTTGACATGGGATGCAGTCATGCCAAGCAACATCTTCACCACTGCGCCAAATGCCCATCCCGATCAGAGAACTCCTTTATGGCTTGCTAGCTCCAAGAGAGAAAGAAAGGTGCAAAATAGAGTAATTGTCTTAAGTTTTATGGCTGGCATTGGGGAAGAGGATTCTAGGGTCTGCCCCACCTTGTGGGAAAAAAATTCTAGTTCCCATGGCTTGCCTTGTCAGGGAGAAAGGGGGCAAGAAAGCAAAGGTCAGAAGGAAACTCGCTTCTGAGGCTTTCACTTTGGGATATCATTTTCTTAGTCCCAAGACCAGAGACGAGGTTATAATTCAGAAGGAAAACAGTACATGCGGCTTTATCAGACAAAAACAAATACACACTGTCTTAGCCTGTAAAAAATGAACAGAGGAAGGGCCGGCGCTGTGGCACCGTGGGTTAAAGCCATGGCCTGCAGCACTGGCATCCAACGTGGGCACCAGTCGGAATCCCAGCTGCTCCACCTCCAGACCAGCTCCCCGCTAATGCACCTGGGAAGGCAGTGGACGATGGTGTGGGAAACCTGGAGAAAGCTCCTGGCTCCTGGCTTTGTCCTGGCCCAGCCCCATTGATACAGCCATCTGGGGCGTGAACCAGCAGATGGAAGATCTCCCTCCTCTGTGTCTGTCCTCAGTCTGTAACTCTGCCTTTCAAATAAATAAATAAATCTTTAGAAAAAAATGAAGAGCATTAATAAAGGTACTCCCTCCTGGAGGGTGGGCATCGAACAGTGGTAACATGATGGGCAGCGGGGCAGTTGCCATCTGTCTTCAGACCTAAGAAAACCACAGAATTCTTTCACCCACTCAGATGTGTACAAGTGGGGAAGGTTTCATTGTGGAGTTGCCTATGCCATGTATCACTGTGTCTGTGCGGCCTTAAGGAACTAGAGGCGAGTGGAATGAGTTAACTTGAATTTTTCTTGTGGTTATTCCCATGTAACCCTCTGACGTTTGCCTTCACAGCTGGCTGTCTTCATGTGGCTGATGACCTATGTTGGTGCTGTTTTTAATGGAATCACCCTTCTGATTCTAGGTAAGGTGGAAGGAAAATATCTTCATGCCCTTTAAAGTGATTTGTAAAAATAAGAATGAAGAGATGTCCAGCATGGTTCCACTCATTCCTCCTTTTTTTTTTTTTTTTTTAATTTATTTGGAAGAGTTACAGAGAAAGGTGTATCCATCTGCTGCTTCACTCCCCAGGTAGCCAGGATGCTGAAGTCTCAGGCGGCGGCTTTACCCACTAGGCCGTAACACCAGCCCCAGCCCAGCCTTTAAAATGCAGAGATTCTGAAACAGATACTGGAGGAACCTGTGTTTGTGGTCATGGACTTATTAAATGGTTCCAATTATAAGTAAAAATCCAGACAGCTGAAAGAAAAGGAGAGTTATCCAGATTTTGGTTTAAATATGAGGATTTTATTTATAGTAACCTTTTTTTTAACTTGGAAATTATGTATGGTACAAAGAAGGCAACCTGTGAACCTAGAGGGCTTTTAAGTAGTACCCTAAATTAGCTCTCTTTACCTACTTGCCCTAATGGGAGCTCTAGCCAGGATTGCTTATTTGGGGAAAGATTTGTTTTCCTGCATCTCATGAGGGAAAACGTGTTGCTTTGCATCTGGAGCCTTTGTGATCGCCTCACAGACACTTACATGGCCCATGATCATGTCTTACAGCGGAACTGCTGGTGTTCAGTGTCCCAATCGTCTATGAGAAGTACAAGGTAAGCCCTGGTGGTGGTCGCACATGCCTGTCAGTAGAGGCAGCATGATGGGCTTTGCCTGTGGGAGGCTGGTAGTAGTGATTTCCTCCAGTGAGAGAAGCTGGGTGCAGGAGAGATATGGGCAGGAAGGAGACTCTTTGTACACTGCACTGTGTGCCTTTTGCGTTTTTATCACCTGGATACATTATGTGTTTGAAAAAAAATAAGTTGGAAAAAATGCTTCACTAAAAAAAGTTGGATGTCTAAAAAGACCCTTAAATTTACTTATGTAAGGGAATCCATCAGTGTTAATAGCTGTATAAATTGTAGGATGATGTGTACAGAGCACACTAGATGTATGGGGTTGGGTTTGGCTTTTCTTATTTAAAGATTTATTTATTTATTTGAAAGGCAGAGCTACACAGAGAGAGGTCTTCCCTCCGCTGGTTCACTCCCCAGATGCTACAACAGGCAGGTTTGGGTCATCGTCCACTGCCTTCTCAGGGGCTTTAGCAGGAAGCTGGATCAACAGCACAGCAGCTGGGGCTCCTGGCGCTCTGTGGGGTGCAGACATCACAAGCAGCAGCCTGACCTATGTTACACTACAACTTTGGCCCTTATTTTTGGCTTTTTGATGTTAAAATGTATTTGCCTTACCCATGGGGTAGTAAAACATGTATGATTACAGAATGTAGATTAGATTTACAGTTTCTTGTATATAGAAAATGGTCTACACCAGTGTCTTACCTCTGCATGAGATAAGTGATTTTTACTTCAGCAAAATGTGGCATAATTTCAAGTCTGAAACCAAAAAGTTTTTTTCTTTGTTGTTTGCTTATTTTTTTTTGAGAAAGTGCTTCCATCTGATGACCATCCTATGCCCTGTATTACCCCAGTGGCCAGGGTTGGGCAGGGCTGAAACCAGGAGCAGGGAACTCAATCCAGGTAGCCCACGTTGGTGGTGGGATCCCTCCACCTGAGCCATCACCACTGCCTCACAGTCTGCGTGCACAGGAACGCTAGAGGCCAGACCCAGAGCCAGACATTAAACCCAGGCACTCTGTGTTCTAAAGACTTATTTATTTTATTCATTCATTCATTCATTCATTCATTTGAAAGAGTTACAGAGAGCAGGAAAGACAAAGAGATCCTCCACCCACTGGTTCACTCCCTAAATGGCTGCAGTGGCCTGGCTCAGCCACTCAGACAGGATCCAGGAGCTTCATCTGGGTCTCCCACATGGGTACAGGGGCTCAAGTACTTGGCCCATCTTCTGCTGCTTTCCCAAGCATATCAGCAGGGAGCTGGATCAGAAACGGAGCAGCTGGGATTCATGCCAGCATCGCAGTTGTTGGCTTTACCCAAAAAACCCAGGCCCTCTGATATGGGACACAGACAACTTCAGCCCCTGAAACGAGAAATTTTTAAATTTCTGGGCATCATTCTCCCCTCCCAGCATACGCAGTAGTATTTAAAGAGTGGTTAAACTAGGGAACAACAGTGCCTTCAGGAAAATTGCTCACCTCTGTGTTGCCACGACTGACTCTGCTCTTCTCCTTACAGACCCAGATCGATCACTATGTCGGCATCGCTCGGGACCAGACCAAGTCGATCGTTGACAAGTGAGTACGTTTAGGGATCTCATGTCATCGCCATTGTGCTTTGTTCTTCAGTGGTGCATAGTCCTCTGTATAAAATGCTGCTTACAAAGAAAGGTACCTTCACCCTGAAGAAAACCTTGGTTAATAGCTTGATTTAGTAAGAAATTATTTTCACCACTTTAAAAAACATGCTGTGTCTCAGATTACAAAGGAGCAGTGGAATGAAGACCACGCTGCCTTTTTGAACAGCTGGTGGTTTCCCCACCTCCGTGACTGCTTACATCGAGGAGTATCCTTTTTGTCTTAAATTATTCACAACAAATAAATGTGAACCCAACACTTCAAATTAAAATGCTAACATTTTTCTGTTTTCTTCAGATAGTAAGAAACAGAGTCACAAAGAGTTAAAACCTCTCTGTGCCCTAAGTTACTTTCACAACTTTTCAGGAGGAAACTGTGCATCCAGAGAAGTCTGACTTGATGCCAGACTGCACTGGTGCTAACGCCAGGCTGGCTGCAGCACCAGTCCCCATCTGGTGGTTTGGTTTGTAAGAGGTGGTTGGGGCGTGATGGTTTGGTCGCCAGGGTCAGCTGCCGTGGGTCCTCTGCCGCGGGTGTGATACTTGTGACCTTAGCAGCGGGTGACCGGAGTGACACCTTCGCCAGAGCAATGGGCAGCTTTGGTACCCTGCCAGGGGCGGGGGGCAGCTCCTGCAGTTGGGAGCACCCAAAACCAGGACCCATGGCCTCCTCACCTGTCTCCTTGACCCTGACTTCTGGTTCCTCGCCAGCACCAGAGGGTGACCTGTGGACATGGAACACTGTGTTCAAGTCCCCACATTTTTCTGCGGACCCCTGGTGTGAAAGGGACAGGGGTGGGGTGGATCTTTCCAGACCTTCCTCCCACCCCAAGCTCGCCCTACGCCAGACTCGGCCGCCACTCACACCCTGCTCCCTGTGAAGACAGGAGACTTCCCCACGGAGCCCGCACCTCTTCTAGCACCTCTGTTGAAACTGAAACTTGGGACAAATTTTTCACTTCCGTTGTACTTTTCTTTTCTCAATAGGATCCAAGCAAAGCTCCCCGGAATTGCCAAGAAAAAGGCAGAATAAGCACGTGGAAGCCAGAAATGCAACAGTTACTAAACCCCACTTCCTAGTTATAACGTCCTGACTTGTGAAGGCGCGTGCTCAGTGCCAGCGTGAGCCTGCATTCCAAGCTTTGTTTTTTAATTTGGTGTTTTCTCCCTTCCCTTCCCTTTGCCCTTAGTATCAAGCACAAGAAATGTTGGACTAGAAGAACTGATATCTTAGAGGAATAAGGAAAGACTCAGATTAGTGGGATGGATCAGTACCTTAGTGGTGGAGGACCGTTGCCCTGCAGCTCGGCAGGGGACAGGTGGGCAGTGAAGGCGGGGCGAAGGACCGAGCGACTCCTGCAGCTCCGCTGTAGCTCTGCCCTTGTTTTTAAGTTAAGAAGCAATGATTAACACATGAAGAAGCTATCTGAGGACAGGAGTGGGATGCCTTCCCTGGGGTTCCCCAGAGCCCTGCGATCCCATCCTCCCGCCCTCCAAAGTGAGCAGCTATTGCTAACAGTCCTCTTCTTCGCTTAATGGAACAGCTTCCAACTCTGGATAACCTAACGGGCTCGCGAGAATTCCTGATTCCCAGAGTGGAAGTGGAAAGTAGACTTGTCCTAGGGGCAGGAGGGCTCCGCCGTCTGGGAGGGGTGTCTGCGTGTCGCCAGTTCTGGGCAGTGATGTGAGAACTCATTCCTGGGTGTGCTCCCCTCTTCCCTGCCCACCTCCCCTCTTTAATAAATATGGTTGTACTTTTCTTATTATGAAATAAATGTCTGTAACTGCTGTACACTGCTGTAAACTTGTTAGAGAAAAAATAACCTGCATGTGGGCTCCCCAGTTACCGAGTTATTGTGACCCTGTCTCAGTCCGTGGGGGGAATGGCCTCACAAGGTGACCTACAGAGACACAAACAACCTTGTTTCTTTGTGTTTCCCTTGTGACTTGCTTCATCACGTGCTGCATCTTTAACCTGTGTTCATCAGTTTCGCCTGAGGACCAAAGCCAAGCCGTGCCACGTGACCACAGATCAGTGTAGGGAAGTGCAGTTCATGGTCTTAGGGAGTTGTAAGTGCTTTGTGCTGGCTTTATGGGTCTGTGTTTTGAGGGTTCTTTCCATTTGCAGGCACAAAGTGCCTCAGCTCTGCCCTGGCCCAGGGTGTCCCTGCGGGGAGTTTTCCAGGAAGTTCTAGGTGAAGGTGACCAGGCAGGGGGTAGCGCGTGTTGCGGGGCTGTGCGCATGGAAGGAACATCAGGTGCAGGGCAACTAGGAAGGTTTGGCTCCACTTTGAGACTAAGTTTCTTCCTCCCCTTCCCCATGAGACATCTGTGAACTTGAAAGAAAAGTCATCCGAAAGAAAAGTCATCCGCGAGCCCCTTCAGTCACGGCCACGCAGGGGCACTGAGAACTTCCAACCAAGTAAGGGCTGCCATGTGCGATGGTGGCAGGAAGCTGTCTTGTCTACAGTTTTTGGGGAAATTTGCTTAGGAATTTAGATGGGTGAGAGGTACCCTTGCCTTACTCCACTTTCTTTTCTCAGTCCCCTCTCCTTGTGATTGTTTGATTTCACATCGCAGTGGGAGATGCACTCCGTCATCCTCTGCCTCCCAGGAAGTCGATGCACTGATTGTCTTTTGGGCCCCCCCCAAAGGACCTCTGCACTGGACGCCTCCAGACCCAGCTTGTCTTCTGTTGCTGCTGTCTTTAGATAATTGGAGAGATCTTTGTGCCACGCAGGATTTTTTTTTTTAAAGAAAAACCTATAGATGAAAACATTACTAATGAAACTGTGCGTGTCTGTGCGTGCGACATACGAATACAGTAGCACCTACGGAGCTTGACTCTTGGTTCCTGTAAAACTGCAAATTGATGTGATATTAATAAAGAAAAAACAGTGATCATGGTGTCATTCTGCTAGCTTTATTCTTTATACACAGTTTGGATAAAGAACCAAACATGGCTTCCACTCCCTCCATCCTTACTCCACTTGGGGGCTTTAACACACAACTTAGAAGGATTCCCAAGATTGCAGAATTCCCACGGTAGAGCTGTGCATTTGGTTTCTGAAAGAAAACAAGAACCCTTCTAAGAGGTAACCACAGGAGAGATGAGGAGGAGTGGAAGGGCTGAGGGGCCGGGGTCCCCCACGGGCACCATGGAGCAGCGTCTGCATCAGCCGCCAAGCACTGCAGTCGAAGGTGTAGTCGCCATGGCAGATGGAAAGGAAATACTCAGGTCTCTGCGGAGACATCTTGTCTGCCCCAGGCTAAGGCCTCTGTGACCCTTAGGCTGGGATTTAAAAATGTGTGCAACATACCTCTCAGAAAACTCAGGCTGAAATCTTTTTTTAAATGACTGATGCAAACAACTTCACAAATACGTATACAAATGCTGGAATAATGTCACTAAGTAACATGGAGTATAAATATGTATTGAGAGTAACATTTACATATGGGTCATAATAGCAGGCATACCATTAGCAACAACAAAAAAATGAAGAAACTTCACCTGTTCTGTCAGAATCCCAAGGCAAGAAGGAGGCACACCTAGGGATGAGGACCACCTAACCCCCAACCCGTGAGGCCATAGCTTCAGTCCAAGCAGGAAACTGGCCCTTGACACCTGCCCTGTCATGGGCGTTGAAGACTTGAGCTGCAGCAGGCTCGAGAGGCTGGTCCCCACCCCAGTTCTCTAAGCCTGGCGGGAGGACCAGGGGTTTGTGTTTCCAGTAAGTTCCAAAACTGCTGCCGCGGACCTGGGGGCCACTTTGCAAGCCGCTGGAGTGCTCTGGGCCACGCTCCTGTCCAAAGGCCCCTTCCTGGCGGGGAACCATCCCTAACCTGTTCTCTGCCCTGGCTTACCTGAACTTCGGCAGTGAGTACAATCGGTTGCCCCAGTTTGCCTACTGTTTTTGAGCGGAGAGAGCAGGAAAAGGTAAAACACTTGTTCTGAGTCTGAAAACAACGTGCGATGAAGGAAAGGAAAAAATGGTAGTGCCGTAATCTCTGTTCTGACACTTTAATACTGTCTCAGAAACCCAGAGGCCCGCGCTCACTGGCAGCTCGGTCCACTGTAAGTCCACTCGGTGTCTTCCCAAATCCCTGGTGGCCTCATCACAACACAGCCTCGCCTGGCGTCCAGTGGGGCAGGCAGCAGCCCGCACCTTTCCCGCGAGGCCTGCGTGGGGCTCTGCCACCCCAGGAGCCCCGGCTGCCCTGTGACAGACCCACAGTGCCCAGCAGGCACTCTCTCTGCAGGCTAAACCAGGAGAGTGGCGTGGTGCGGCCCACACCCAGCTGGGAGCGATCTTCTAGTTCTGATCCTACCTGGCCGTGAGACCATGTCACCCTCTGGGCTCCGACCCGCCTCTGCGCGGCCGGGGTGCAGGTGGGGTGGAACTAATATTCTCCAGGGTCCCTTCCGACTCTGACAATCTTGAATTATATAAAAACGCTATAAAATCCGTGTATAAAATCCAACTTCCAATCAGGAAGCGTCTAGGGGACTGGGCCTGAGGCACTTGAACCTTGGGCTCTGGCCTGGGAGGGTACGGAAGGGAGGGGGCTTCCTCCTGGCCGTCTGTGCTCCCACCCGCCCAGGGAGCTGCTGTGCCAGGGGCCTGCGCCCTGGCCTCCAAAGCCAGCCTCACGTCCCACCTACTGTCCCTGCACTTGCCTTGCTCTGCAAAGGCCGCAGGCTGGGGCCCAGGGACAGCAGGCAGAGGGGGCTGCATTAACCAGGGCGCGGCCGGGCTCCTGCGTCCCTTCCCGCCTCGGTTCTTCCTCCATCACCTCACAGCTTATCTCTGATACACGCATAATAAATAAGACATTTGCACATAAGGGTGATCGGGTCAGCTCGCCCGCCCCTCCCTCTTTCATATAAAAGCATTAAATACAGTTTCAAAATAAAATACAAAGAGCAAAAAAAGGGCCTAATGGCGGGGCCACCTGTTCTCCACGGGAGAATCAATCTACACACACCCCTCTCGGACCTGCCTGGGAGATCGCCGGCCCTTCCCCGCCCCACAGGGCCTGGCGCCGCCGCGGGGAAGGGCCACGCAGGCCGAGGCCCGGCCCCAGGCCTGGGGATTGAGGGCGGATGGCGCGTCCACGGCAGACAAAGGGGAGCGGGCAGGGACCGGGCTGGGTGGACAAGCCGGCGGCCGCATCAGGGGCGCCAGGCTCTGAGCTTAGGGATGAGCTGGGGGCCCTCGGGGCAGGAGAGGAGCAAAGGAAAAAAGTGCTAATCCCTTCCCGCGACCTCGGCCCGGGGGACGTGGGTGGAGCCTGGGGCGCGCGGTCAGCACTGCGCCCGCCCGGGGCTGGCCCAGGCCGGCTCCGGCACAGCGTCCGCGCGCCGCGCCACGCCGCGCCCCGCCGCGCCCCGCCCGCGGTCCGAAGCGCCTTCCCCGCCCCTGCGGCTCCGCCTCCCGCCCAAAGCCCCAGTCCGCAGCAGCCGGGGCCTCCGGGAGGCCGAGAATACCAATTAGGGCCGGGAGCCGCGCCTGCAGGCGTGCAAGGCTGCAGGGAACTGGGCCCCCGGCCAGGGCGAGGGGCCGGGGAGTCCTTCCCGCCCTCCCCGCACCCGCTCCTCCGGCCCTAACACTGACAGCTGGCGCCCGCACCCCGGCCCCGCGGGAGCAACCGGGCGCGGCCTGGGGGCTGGAAGCGCTCTCAACGCGAACACTGCGAGGCCGCTTTGGCTTCTCGGAAAACGTGGGAGGCCCCGCGCCCAGCAGGGCCAGGGCTCCGGGCCCCGGGGCCGAGGGCGTTCGCGCACTGTCCCCGCCCTGCGCCCGGCCCGGCCAGCGGGGGGCGCGGCGGCGGTCCAGGCCGCGGGAAGTGCTTGCTTCCGGCGCGAGGGTCTCTTGGCCCGAGGGCCTGGCAGCCCGGCGCCGGCCCCCAGTGGCCTACGCCCGGCAGACGGCGCCCGGCTTGAGGTCCGCGCCGCTATCGCGCGGCGCCGGGGCCGGCGGCCCGAAGCCCTCGTGGCCGTAGCAGCGCAGCGCCGCCTCCTCGTAGGCCTCCAGGATGGTCTGGCGCTCCTCGGGCGTGAAGTCCATGGAGAAGGGGTGCACCTGCAGGATGTGCCGCTTGATGGTGCTCACCTTGAGCGTGGCCAGCGCGCCCCCGCACACCATGCACACCAGGCCGCGCCGGCTGCCGTCGTAGTCCATCAGGTACTCGCCCCGCCAGCGCGGCTGGTAGTTCCGCCGCTGCTCCCGGCTGCGGGGCGGGGGCGGCGGCGGCGGCGGCGGGGGAGGCGGCGGGGGTGGCAGCGGCGGGAAAGCCAGCCCCCCGGGCTCCTGGCCGTCCTCTTCGTCCTCCTCTTCCTCGGCAGACCGCTCCAACGGAGCCCCCGGGGAGAGCGAGCTGTCGCCTGGGGAGGGACAAAGGGCCGCGTTGCAGCGGGTGGGGGAGGCAGGCCAGCCGCGGCTCACGCCCAGCCCCCGCCTCCGCCCCCGCCCTCCAGCCTGCCCGCGGCCTCCCACGCCAGGCCCGGCCCTCGGGCGCGGCCACCTGCTCTGGCTCCCCGGCTCACCCCACCACTCCTCCTCTGGCTGCTTCTCCTCTTCCCCTCCCCCCTCCTCGGAGGCTGCGGCTGTGCGGGGGGCGGCAGGGCCCCGAGGGGACTCGGGGCAGCGCAGCCCCGAGGCCAGCAGGCGGGCGGCCTTCTCGCTGCACTCCTGGGCGACGAGGGCCTGCGCGGGCCCGCCGAGGCGCGAGGAGCCCGGGTGGCGCCGGCGGATGTGGCGCTGGATCGTGCTCATCTTGAGCGAGGCCAGCGCGCCCCCGCACGCCAGGCACACGAGGCCGCGCCGGCCGCCGTCCAGCTCCAGGAGGTACTCCAGCCGCCAGCGCTCCTGCCGGCGGCGGCGGCCCCCCAACCCCTCGCCCTCGCCCTCCTCCTCCAGCGCCTCCTCTGCGGGCCCGGGCCTCTCAGGGGCCCAGCCAGCCTCTTCCTTTACGTCGGGGGGGCTGAGATCCTGAGAGGAGGCCGAGTGCCGGCTCTTTCTGGTCAGGTCCCGGGGAGCGAGGTCATCGCCTGTTGGGGAAGGGGTGAGGGAGAGGGGCTCAGCCTGCAGGCCGGGTTCTCCTAGCCCAGTGGAAGGGGGTCTGTCCTTGTTCCTCACCCCAGCCCCAAGTCAGCGCCCCTGCCAGGACGTGTGTGCGTGTGAGCCCAGGGGCCGGTGCCTGCCTCCCAGCTTTGGCCACAGACTCTAACAGGAGTGGGGGGAGGGTCCTCAGCCCTGGGGCGGCCGCGCACCTGCTGGGGGCTGGGTGAGCTCAGACAGCGCCTCGGGCCGGCCCCGCCAGGCCTGCAGCAGGGCGCTGCGCTGGGCGCCGCTGAGCCCCAGCGAGCTGGGGTGGGCCTCCAGCACGTGGGCCCGGATGTCCTCTAGGTGCAGGCTGGGCAGTGCGCGGCCACAGGCCATGCACACCAGCCGGTTCCCCCGCGGGTCGTAGTCCATGAGACACTCGGCCCGGAACCAGTTCTGCAGGGACTCCTTCAGCGTCCGCTCCAGGCGCCGGGCCCCCAGCCCCCTGCTGCCCCCGGGCCTCCGGGAGGCCGAGAGGCGCCCACGCCGCTGGCGCCCGCAGCCCCCACCGGCTGGGGCTTTGCCTGAAAGGGTTGGAGGGAGGGAAGGAACTGAGACTGCGGGCCTGGCTGAGCCCCTCCCCCACAGCCGGGTCCTCCGCTCCCCTTCCCTGTCCCCAGTCCTGCACACAGTCCCAGGTTCTAGCCCCTGGCCTGGACTTTGCTGTCGGGCCCCCTCCCATGCCCATACCCACACCAGCCTTTCTCCCTGCATGTCCCCCCTCCACCTCTACCCTGCTGACCCCGCCCCGCCCCCCCACCCTGTTCTGCAATAAGGCCGCTCCCAGAGCCCTGTCCAGGCCCCTGCCTCTCCCTATGGCGCATTACCTGGGCCCTTGGGTGGGCAAGCTTGGAGGCTGGCCCCCTCCTCCTCCTCTTCCTCCTCCTCCTCCTCCTCCTCCTCTGGCCCCGGGGCCCCCAGGCCCTCGGCTTCGCCGCAGGCCCCCAGCCCCAGGTGGGCATCCCAGCTGTTACTGATGACCTCCTTCTCGCGGGGGCTCCAGTGCAGGGAGTAGGGGTGCTTCTGCCGAATGTGCCGCTTGATGGTGCTGAGCTTGAGGGTGGCCAGGGAGCTGCCGCACACCATGCACACCATGCCGTGCCGCGCGGGGTTGAAGTCCATCAGGTACTCCAGCCGCCAGTGGTCGTGGTAGTAGCGCCGGTGGTCGCGGCCCGGGATGCGGCTCTTGCCAGGCCTCGAGGCCCGGGCCTCGCAGTGGTCTGAGTATTTCCTGCCTGAGGATGCGGGTGCCCTAGCCCTAGACGAGGGCGGGGGGGCGCGCCCCCAGGACCCCAAGGCACCCCCTTCCAGCTGAAGATCTTGCCCTGAAGAAGGGGAAGGGGAGACAGTTTCTCAATCTCCGATTCCAGGGAGAGAACCCAGGGCTTTGATTCTGAAGCCTGAGAGAGAGGTGGGGGGCGGGGAGGGGCGTTCAGGGGGCAGGAAAGGGGTGGCAGCCGCCAAGGCAAGGGTGCAGGAGAGCAGGGCCCTTCACAAAGAGCGAGGACCCTTTAAGGGCGGAGCCAGAACAAAAGGATGCCAGGGCCAGCTTGGACTTTTTCAAAAAACCGAAGGTGAGGGCCAAGGAGGCAGCCGGCTCCATGAGGTGCCCTGCTTGGACGGCAGCCGTAGGGAGGCAGCCAGGAGAGCAGCAGGCGGGGGCGGTTACAGCCGGAGCGGAGAGGAACAAAGGGGGCATCCAGGGCTGTGCGTGCGTGTGCACAGGACCCCCCCCCCCGCCCGCCCGCCCGCCCGCCCGGGGCCCCAGCCAGCAGGGCCCCACCCAGACTCCTCTCCCGTTTCCCAAGGATGCTGCAGCCACCAGCCTCCCGAGGGTCTCACTCCAGGGCTAAGCCAAGCACTGCCCTCTCCCCAGCCCCACCCCCCAGAGGAACAAAGCTGTCCACACCTCCAGGGACCTGGACTTGCCCGAGGCAGGATGGCAGGAGAGCCACCGGGGTGGCCACTGACGGTACTGCGGCAGGGAGTGTCCACCGGCGCCCATTAAGACTCAGGATTTATTTTTTGCTCTGGCAGGGCGCCGGCCACTGCCCAGCAATCAGAAGGGCGGGCAGCCGGGAGGCCCCACTAACCAGAGGCGTTCTCTTTGCCAGACAGACAGCCGGAGCAGCCCCTACCGGCCCTCTTCTGGCTAGAAAACGGGCTGCCGGCCACACGGGCTGAAGGGCCAGCTCTGGGCATTTGCGCAGCAGAGATCCCAGAGTGGAGACAAAAGGCAGGATCAGAGAGGGAGGGCTCCCACCGCTGCTGGGGGCCAGGGGCTTCCTTTCAGCTTGTACATTGGCCTCGGCCAGAGACCTGGGTTCGAGTGCTGCCTTCACTGGTGACTTGCTAGGTGACCTCGGGCAGCGGTGTCGCCCTCTGGCACCGAGCCTCTTTGTCTGCACAGGCGCTGGGTAGCTATCTGGCGTCTAAGCATCCTTCCAGCCCGGGATCCGTGCCCCACTAAGGTGGACTGGCCCTTTAAGAGCCGAAAAAGAGGGAGGAGCTGAGATTCTTTTAAAAACAAAAGGGGCTGGGGAGTTCCTGGGAGGGGAGCGCAGAGGTGGGAGCGGCGGAGTCTCCCGAGCCGGGCAGGCCGGGGTCCCAGGCGTGGACCTGGCGGCGAAGCAGGGGAGAACTGGCTCCGTGGAGGAGCGAACGAGGAGCTGGAGCTGGTCCCTCTGGGGCTGACGGATCGGGGCCCCGGGGAAGCAATTCCGAAGCGGAGGAGAGCGAGGACGCGCGGGCGGGAGGGGGCGTCTGCCTTTGTGGGCGAAGCCCCCTCGGCCAGCCCCGCGCGTCCCGGGGAGAAGGTGCGGCGCTCAGGGCGAGGCCCCGAGACCACAGGGGCAGCCCGGTTTCCAACAGCGGGGTCCCGAGCTCAGCTCCTCGGGGGGAAGCCCTCCAGGGGGACACGGGGTCTGGGCTGACTTTTAAGAGACAGCGGGCTAAGAAAAAGACCACCTGGGAGTCTGAAAGAGAAAGGGGCGGGGGCCGCAAGTCCACCAGCCTCGAGCCCCCCGCGGCGCGCCGGGCCCTGTGGGGCCCCTCGGGCCTGGCGCCCCCAAAGAGGGGCGCCGGCGACGGCCGCGGGGCCCTTTTACGGACGAGGGGACCCACCCCAGCCCCGCCGGCCGACCCCGGGAGCTGGGCGGGGGGCGCCCCCGCGAGCCCTGCAGCCGCGATCCGCGCCCGCCAGGTGGCGCCCCCGGCCGCCCTGCCCGCGTCCCCCCCTTTGTTCGGCGGCGGAGAGAGGGGCCCGGAGCCCGGAGCCGCAGCCCTCCCCTCCCCCCACGCCGGGGCCCCCGCCCGGGCCGCCGGCCCCAGCGCTTACCGCCATCGTCCTCCTCCGGGTCCGCGCCGCCGCTCGACCCGGCGGGCGGCAGCCGTCGGCCCCGTGCCGAGGCCACTGCTGGCCCGGGGCCGCCCCTGCCGCCGCCGCTCCGGCTCCGGTGGTCCCCGCCGGGCTCCATGCGCTGCGCTGCGGAGCGGGGCCCCGGGGCGGCGGGGCCGCGCGGCCGGCGGGGCCCGCGCGGGGCGCTCGGTGCGCGGGGCCCCGGGACGCGGGGCGCACGCACGGCGCGGCCGGCCGCACGGACGGCTGGCTGCTGGCTCGGCGGCGCGGGCTGGACCGGGGTGGGGATTCCTGTCTGGGGCCCCTGGGGCTCCTTTAAGGGCTCCTGGGTAAATTTAAAGGGGCCGCGCGCTATTTCCTCCTGCCAGCTCGCGGGGGGCTGGGGGCGAAAGGCGCGAGGCGAGGAGCCCGGCCGAGACTCCGCAGCCGGCGCCCGCTCCGGACGCCGGGAGCACGGACCTCGCGGGCCCGCGCCGCCGCCGTCGCCGCCGCCGCCCCTGGGGCTCCGGTCCCGGCTCCCCAAGGGTCGCCGAGGTGCCGAGGGGCGCCCGCGTCCGCTGCGAAGCGCTCGCGCCCGGACTCGGCTGGCAGCCACCGCCCCCTCGGGGCATCTCAGCGCTGGGCTCTCCGCATCTTCGCAGCGGGGACCGCCTGCTGGCGTGGCCGGGGTCCCCGCCCGGGGCTGCCTCCTCCGGCGCGAGCGGGGCGCGAGCTCGGAGCGGGCCCCGGGGCGGACGCGACTGGCAGGGGCCCCAGATGGCTGCGGCCCCGCCGAGAGGGTGGAGCCGCGGGGGCGGCCGCGCCCCCTCCCGCGGGAGCCGCCCGGAGCGCCGCGAGCTCCGGCTGCTCCATGGGAGGGGCGGGCGAGGCTCCCCGGGAGCCGGCCAGGGGGCGAGGGCGGCGGCTCGGGCGCGGGAGAGGAGCGCACGCGGACCCGCAGAGAGCCGGCTGCGCGGGGCCGGCCTGCGCGCCGAGGTGGCCCCGGGCTGGAAGCCGGGAGCTGGAGCGCGCGGCCGTGACTCAGGCTCCTGCCGCCGCGCCGGCCGGGGGCGCCTGGCGCGGCCCTTGACGCAGCCCAGATCCCCCGCCTGGCCCGCGGAAGCGAGGAACGGGGGTGCCGGGCACCTGGGGACGGGGGGCACCAGGGCGGGGAGGCGCTGGGCGGATCCCGGCTGCGGACCGTGGGGCGCCTCTGGGCCCCCCGGCCCCCGGCGCGGGGAGCAGGGACCCCGAGCTCGGCGGGGGCCGCGGCAGCCCGGGGGTCCGCCTCTGAGGACCGGCTGGAGGAGCAGGTGCCGGCCGCGCCTGTGGTTGCCCGCCCACAACAAAGGCGATTCCTGGAGAGCCAAATTACAGGGTGCGGAGGCCATGCAGGGTCGTTATCCAGGGGTGGGTTTTCTCCTCGCTGGGAGCTGCCCAGCGGTCCGTTAGAGACGCGGCCGCTCCCTCGACACCTACTGTGCGCCGGCTTGCAGGCGCCGGGCAGCCTTAACGCTCGGCGAGCGAAGGAGACAGTGACAGCTCTGTGGGAGCCACGGGTAGTCCTACGGAACGGCCCCCCAAAGTGATGGTGACCAGGGGACAGGAGCGGAGATTCTGTCACTGTTGGAGATGTCCCATCTCTACAGCAGTCCCCATAGCGTACCTGGGAGAGACATCTCTGGGGAAACTGAGTCTGTGTGCCCACTTGGGGGACACGGGCCCTGGTGCTGGTGGGGTGCCAGAGGGGGCGGAGAGATGGGGCATTGCTGGGTTCAGGGGACACAAAGAGAGAATAAGACTCAGACCTGGCCTTCACACGTTTCTGTGTGTGGCTGAAAAAAAAAATCTATCCAATGCCCCAAGATGAAAGAAGCCGTTGGCTCCAGGGCGAAGGGCCTTGGTCCGCAGCTGGGTTCAGGCGTGCGTTACTGAGCAAGCCACGCTCTGGGCCAGCGCTGTGAGACGCTGGGCGGCCCTGCTGCTCTCCCTCTGCCTATACCGAGGGTAATTTTGTTTGCTCCCCAGAAAATCAAAGCTACCTGGAGCCATTTTTAACCACCTCCTCCTCCGCCTACTGGCCCGCATCCTGCACAGCCCGGTCACCACTCCAAGCTGCAAGTCCGCTCCCCAGCCTGGTCCTCGCGGTCGGATGAAGAAATGGACGCTCACGGCGGCGGGAGCCTCGCCCAGGACCCTGCCGCTATGTAGTTCCGCGTGCACTGGGCTGGGGGTGCGGAGGCTGACCACAAACTCCAGGGGAGCCATGGCCCCCTTCGAAGGAGCTACGACCCCACCGTGGGAAAGGGGAACCAATTGCAACCAGGGCTGCTCCTAACTGCCACGGGCCTTGGGTACTTGTGCCTCCCCCGGCTTCTTCCTCTATTTAAAACAAATAATAATTTAATAGATTTTTATTTCTTTTTCTTTTTTATTATTATTATTTTTTTGACAGGCAGAGTGGACAGTGAGAGACAGAAAGGTCTTCCTTTTCTGTTGGTTCACCCCACAATGGCTGCCGCGGGCCGGCGCACCACACTGATCAGGAGCCAGGTGCTTCTCCTGGTCTCCCATGGGGTGCAGGGCCCAAGCACTTGGGCCATCCTCCACTGCACTCCCGGGCCACAGCAGAGAGCTGGCCTGGAAGAGGGGCAACTGGGACAGAATCCGGCACCCCGACCGGGACTAGAACCCCAGTGTGCCGGCACTGCAGGTGGAGGATTAGCCTATTGAGCCGCGGAGCCGGCCAAGATTTTTATTTCTGACATAAGAAAAAAACATATTCCTTGACGCTGAAAGTTCAGTTTCTCCTCACCCCCCACTTTGAAAATAAATGAGGGGGCCAGTGCTGTGGCGCAGCAGGTTAATGCCCTGGCCTGAAGCGCTGGCATCCCATATGGGTGCCAGTTCGAGACCTGGCTGCTCCACTTCCCATCCAGCTCTCTGCTATGGCTTGGGAAAGCAGTAGAAGATGGCCCAAGTCCTTGGGCCCCTGCACCCATGTTAGAAACCCGGAGGAAGCTCCTGGCTCCTGGCTTTGGATCAGCGCAGCTCCGGCATTCCAGCCAATTGGGAGTGAACCATCAGATGGAAGACCTCTCTCTCTCTCTCTGCCTCAGGGGCCGGGGGAAGGACCGCCCAGCCAGAGGGGACTTCCTGGGGAAGGCAGGGCTTGAACAAGTCCTGGCCCACCCCGAGGTGTCGCCAGCTCTGGGTGCAGGAGAGTTCCCGGGAAGAGAGACAGAAGCAGACGTGGCAATGAGCAGGGACCAAGCCCTCGGGGCCAAGCCAAGGGCTGAGTGTGAGCTGAAGGCTCTGGGAGTGCCTGGCATTGTGAACCCCAGGAGGCAGGACGGGAAGGACTGTAGCAAGGACCTGCCGGGAGGCACCAGCAGCAGGGCCAGGAGATGGGAGCAAGCACCAGGAGCCTGGCCACACACAGCCACCCAGGGACGGGGACGGGGCAGTCGGAGGATGACACCCTCACTGGGGCCGCCCTCCCAGCTGTGCACCCTAGCATCCTCCATCCTCCGCCAGAAGGGACAGCCCGCCATGCCCAGAAGCTACTTCTCAGCCCAGTGCTGCGTGCACCTGAGAGCTGGTCCAGCCGGGGCAGGGGGGGGGGCCCTTCTGACACACAGGCCCCAGGCCTCCTTAGAGTGGTCCTGGCCTGAGCCCAGGTGAGAAGGTTGACACCACGGGCCCTGGGGCCTGACTGCTCCAGCCAGGCTGCATTAGCGAGAAGAGGCTCGCTTCGTTCTGTCTGCCAAAGGCCTTCTGGGGGCAGAGTGCAGGGTGCGGTGGGGCGTGGAGTGGTGTGTGCCGGGCTGGCAGGGAGTGCACGCGGGTCTGTGTGCCTCTGAGCAAGCCCCAGGACTCAGACAGGGGACTCCACCCTAAGTCCCTAATCTAATCTGAGCGCTCTCCAAAGGCCCTGGTCTGGGAACCCAGCCCAGTGGGACCCAGAATGCCTGGCCTCCTCCCTCCCGGTCCCTGACTCAGGTTCTTAGTCCTCTGTCTGGCGTCTGCAGGGGCAGAACTGCAGGCTTCCTAGGGTCACTGAGCCCCCCACGGGGAGGGGGGGGGGCAGCTTCCTCGAGCGCTTCAGGGGCTTCCTGGGCAGTCCTATCAAAGGCATGGCCTCTGGGCGGGCGCCTTCTGCAGCAAGTCCCGGCGGCTCCACTTCCCATCCAGCTCTCTGCTGTGGCCTGGGGAAGCAGCGGAAGACGGCCCAAGTGCTTGGGCCCCTGCACCCGCGTGGGAGACCTGGAAGAAGCTCCTGGCTCCTGGCTTCAGTCTGGCCCGGCTCCAACCATTGTGGCCATCTGGGGAGTGAACCAGCAGATGGAAGACCTCTCTCTCTATTCCCCCACCCCTTAACTCTGCCTCTCACATAAATAAATAAATCCTTTTAAAAAAATTGTTTATTCAGGGCCGGCGCCGTGGCTCACTTGGTTAATCCTCCACCTGCGGCACCAGCATCCCATCTGGGATCCAGGTTCTAGTCCTGGTTGCTCCTCTTCCAGTCCAGCTCTCTGCTGTGGCCCGGGAGGGCAGTGGAGGATGGCCCAAGTGCTTGGGCCCTGCACCCGCATGGGAGACCAGGAAGAAGCACCTGGCCCCTGGCTTCAGATGGGTGCAGCACGCCGGCTGTAGCAGCCATTTCGGGGGGTGAACCAACAGAAGGAAGACCTTTCTTTCTGTCTCTCACCATCTATTTCTCTACCTGTCAAATAAATAAAAAATGGTTTATTCAAAAGGTAGAGAGAACAACAGAGACTGAGAAAGACAGAGAGATACAGAGATCTTCCATCTGCTGGTTCAATCTCCAAATGCCCACCACAGCTGGGGCTGGGCCGGACTCAAGCCAGGAGCCTGGGACTCCATCCTGTTCTCCCACATGGGTGGCAGGGGCCCAAGTTCTCGAGCCATCACTGCTGCCTCCCAGGGTGTTCTCAGGGTGTGCATTAGCAGGAAGCTGGAGCAGAGAAGTGAACCCAGGAACTCTGATACGGAATGTGGGCCTCTTCAGTTTACAAGGGCTGAACCCTGTTTTGCTTCATTTATTTATTGGAGAGACACACCTGCTCCTTCACTCCCCAAATGCCCATTCCGGCCAGACCTGAGGGGGCTGAAGCAGGGAGCCGGGCACTCAGTCCAGGCCTCCTGCGCGGGGGCAGGAGCTCCACGAGCAGTACCGCTGCCTCTCAGGCCGCACTGGCGGGCGGCTGGAGTCAGGAGCCAGCGCTGGGAGTGGAGCCGGGGACTCCGGCGTGGGCACAGGCATCCTTACGGCCAGGCCAGACGCCCCTCTCCCCCACCCTGCTCAGGGTCTGTGAAGCATACCGGTTGTAAGCGCAGCCTTCCAGCATTCTGCAGAGAACCGAACTCTGCCGGAGACGGGAGGCAGCAATCAGAGCCACAGCCCGTGAGTGGCAAGGGGACTTTCCGTGTAGACTGCAAATTCAACTGTCTTCGTAAGCTTCAGTTCCAAACCTCAAGATCGTCTCCAGCTGTCAGCCCCGGCTTCCAACTTTGTATACGTGTGTCGGGGGAGAGGGAGTGGGATTTCGTTGTAGGCTTTTTTCTTAAACCATTTGTGTTTGTTTATTTGAGAGGTGGAGAGACAGACAGAAAGAGCCTCCACCTGCCGGCTCACTCCCCAAATGCCTCCACGGGCCTGCAGCAGCGGAGCCGGAAGGAGCTAACGCAGAGCCTGGAGCTCACTCACTCGAGCCATCACTGCCTCCTAGCGTCTGAATGGTTGGGAGCTAGAGCCAGATGTCGAAGGCAGGTGCTCTGATGTGGGTGCGGGCATCTTAACACTAGGCTAAATACCCACTCCCCGGGTTTGCATTTTTAAAATTTTTTTGATGTTTGTTAATTTATTTTCTGCTCTGGCTTTGTGGCGCAGGGGACTAAGACACCACTTGCAATGCCAACATCCTTTATGAGCACCAGTTCAAGTCCCGCTGTTCCACTTCCTTTTGTATTATTATTATTGTTTTTTGACAGAGAGAGTAGACAGTGAGAGAGAGAGAGACAGAGAGAAAGGTCTTCCTTTTCCGTTGGTTCATCCCCCCAATGGCCGCTGAGGCCGGCGCATCACGCTGATCCGAAGCCAGGAGCCAGGTGCTCCGAAGCCAGGAGCCAGGTGCTTTTCCTGGTCTCCCATGCGGGTGCAGGGCCCAAGCACTTGGGCCATCCTCCACTGCACTCCCGGGCCACAGCAGAGAGCTGGCCTGGAAGAGGGGCAACCGGGACAGAATCCGGCGCCCCGACCGGGACTAGAACCCGGTGTGCCGGCGCCACAGGTGGAGGATTAGCCTATTGAGCTGTGGTACCAGCCCCGGCTGCTCCACTTCCAATTCAGCTCCCTGCTAATGCCCCTGGGAAAGCACAGAAGATTCCCAAGTGTTTGGGCCCCTACCACCCTCATGGGAGACCCTGATGGATGCCTGGCTCCTGGCTTAGGCCCCTGCCACCCACACGGGAAACCTGGATGGAGTGCCTGGCTCCTGGCTCCAGCCTGTAACCCAGCCTGGTTGTTGTGGACATTTGGGGCATGAATCAGCGGATGGAAGATCTCCCTCTCTCCCTCTCTCCGTCTCTCCCTCTTTCTCTGTAGCTCTGCCTTTCAAATAAATGAATAAACCTTAAATATACATAGTAATTTATTTTCATTTTCTTTGAAAGGCAAAGAGAGATACCAAGAGAAATCTTCCACCCACTGGTTCACTTCCCAAATGCACACAACAGCTAGGGCTGGGCCAGCCTGCAGCCTGCAGCCAGGAGCCCCGTCCAGGTCTCTGACATGGTGCTGGTGCTGGTGCTTCAGCGATCACCTGCTGCCTCCTTGGGCGTCCATCGGCAGGAGGCTGGATCAGATGAGAGCAGCCGGGACCCAAACCAGGACCGCCAACGTGGGACGCAGACATTTCACGCCATAACTTAACCATCGTGCCAAACCCCGGCTCCCACCTTTTGCTTTTAGAGAACAAAAAACTGGTAAGCTGGTGGCCAGCGTGTTCCGTGCAGGTGAGCAGGAAGTGACGTACCAGGAGGGCCACAGAGGAGAAAGACGCCACGTGTCCAAAACACAGCCAGCAGCTGGTGAAGCAAGACTCAACCCCCCCCCCGCCCCGTCTTTCCCCAAATCCCAGACACTTAAAAATGCTTTTTTAAAAAATTGTGAACTATTCAAACATACAGGGAACAAAGCTACGGCTGTGAATGTATGTACACTCAGAACTCTCTGCTTCACAAAGCGAAACACCGTGACACAGGTGCTGCTGAGCACTTTCTAGGAAAGGCAGCTCCACGCCTCCTCCCCCCCTCCCCAAGTTACCCCTCCCCCGCAGTTCTGACACCCACGGCCCACACAGCCAGCAGCAGCGTGAACCAGTCATTTTTGATGGTTTTTTAAAACGTATTTATTTGAGAGGCAGAAAGAGCTCTCCTCTGGTGCTCGCTCCTCAAATGCTGAGAAAAAAAATGAAGCGAGCGCTGGGAACCCAGTCTGGGTCTCCCACGTGGGCGATGGGAACCCAGTCTCTCGCGCCTTTTTGGCTCCTCCCCAGGGCCTGCATCAGCAGCAAGCTGGGGTCAGGAGCTGGGGCCAGGCACTCTGATCCGGGATGTGGCGTCAGCCACTAGGATAAACAACCACCCAGGAAACCTCCGTGTTTTCCAGCTCGAAATAAATGCCCTCGCTTGATAGAATCGTGGAACTTTATCATCTCCTGCTTCCAGTCTTCGCTCTTTTTTGTTTGTTTGTTAAGATTTATTTATTTGAAAGGCAGAGTTACAGAGAGAAAAGACAGACAGAAAGGTCTTCCACCCACTGGTTCACTCCCCAAATGGCCACCATGGTCAGGGCTGGGCCGATCTGAAGCCAGGAGCCTGAAGTCTCCTCCAGGTCTCCCACGTGGGTGCAGGGGCCCAAGCACTTGGCTCATCCGCTGCTGCCCTCCCAGGCCACAGCAGAGAGCTGGATGGGAAGTGGAGCAGCTGGGACTAGAACCGGCGCAGTACCAGCTTAACCTGCTACACCACAGCCCCGGCCCCAGGATAAATCTGCCCGGGCACAGGGGGCCTGAGTCCCCCGCAGTGAAGAGAGACACAGGTGTGTCCGAAGTGCTCCCAGGACTGGACTGGGAGGCCAGCGTCCACCTCCTGGTTCTGGGGACAACTGCAGGATGGTCTCAGCATCTCACCATCTGCCCCCAGATGATGTCACCCCTTACTCCAGCCCCGCCCCGCGCCCCCCTTCGGCCAGGCCTCTCTGCACGGCGTCGGCTCCCCACCTCCACGCTCCCAAAGCCCCCGGGACGCACGCAGAGCCGGCTTCTCCAGCGGCGGGAACTAAATCCCAAGTCCAGCTCTCACCGGAGCCGGGTCAGACGCCCCCTCCTGGAGGGGTCAGTGCCCCCGGCCCCGCGAGCTGAGCCGAGTGGTTGTAATAAGAGAGGAATGCAGACCGGAAATGGCAGCTGCCAAGCCCCCGAGCCAGACGCCAGGAGCCCGGCGGGGGCACGGGGCGGGGGGGGGGGGGGGGGCGCCACCTCCTGGGCCCTCCAGTCTGCCCCTCACAGCCCCGTGGGAGACTCTGGCTCTCCTCTGGCTCCCCGTCTAGCTCTCTAAGGACTTCCCTGAGACGGCCCCCTCCCCACTAAGCGAGCGCCCCAACCCCCCGCGTTCCGGCACAGGAGCCCGCACTGCCCTTGGCTGCCCAGTGTGCCTGGCCGGAGCCTGGGGGGGCGGGTACCCTGCACAGCCCGCTGACCCCTGCCCGTCGCTCATCATGCGTCCTGCTCCTGAGTGCCCTGGGACAACCCTCTCCTTCCAACACACCCCGCTTTCCACGTCCTCGAATTAATACAACAGAAAGCACCTACTATGCGCCAGCACTGACTGTGAGACAAAGCAGACAGAACGCAGTCGGGAAACCAATCCAAGGCTCAGAACAAGCGGTTCCCACCGTCCAGGAAAAGAAATCGGTGGCCAGCGAGGAGCCGCTCGGCTCTGCCTGCAGTCACGGAGGGCAGTCCCAGGTGACCTGGTCGGGAAAGACTGGGGTGGGAGTGGGAGGAGAAGGGGGCCACACAGCTGCGGATGAACCAATTAGTGGATCCATACGGAAGGCAGTTCGGCCAACTCTATTTAAATTTTAAAATGTGCCTATTCCCGGGGCCAGTGTTGTGGTGGCCGAGTGCAGCCACCCCCAGGGGAGCATATTTGACCTAAAGTTTGTTTATTAGACTTATTTATGTGAGAGAAACAAAGAGAAAGAGATCTTCCATCGGCTGGCTCACTCCCCAAATGAAGCCAGGAGCTTCTTCCAGGTCTCCCACGTGGGTGCAGGGGCCCAGGCACTTGGGCCATCTTCTACTGTTCTCCCAGGCCATCAGCAGAGAGCTGGGTTGGAAGTGGAGTATCTGGGACCCAAACCGACGCCCATATTGGATGCTGGCACTGTAGGCGGAGGTTTTACCCGCTACGCCACAGCGCCAGCGCCAAAAATATTTTTAAAATGATGAGAAAGGTGGGGAGTAAGGATGATCTTTAAAACACAGGGCTAGGGGCTGATGCTGTGACGTAGTGGGCTAAGCCTCTGCCTGTGGTGCTGGCATCCCATATGGGCGTCAGTTCGAGTCCCGGCTGCTCCTCTTCCAATCCAGCTCCCTGCTATGGCCTGGGAAAGCAGTAGAAGATGGCCCAAGTCCTTGGGCTCCTGCACCTGTGTGGGAGACCCGGAAGAAGCTTCTGGCTCCTGGCTTCATTTGGGGAGTTACACTCCCCAAATGTAACTCTGCCTCTCAAAAAAATAAATCTTTAAAAAAGAGATTGATTGATTGATTGATTGATTTGGAAGGTCAGTTATACAAAGAGAGATCTTCCATCCACTGGTTTACTCCCCAAATGGCTGCAATTGTCAGAGCGGGGCCAGTCTGAAGCCAGGAGCCAGGAGCCTCCTGCAGGTCCCCCACATGGGTGTAGGAGCCCAAGCACTTGGGCCATCCCCTACTGAATTTCCAGGCACATTAGCAGGGAGCTGGATTGGAGGTGGAGCAGCTGATGAAAGATGTCTCTCTCAGGGCCGGCGCTGTGGCTAACTTAGTCCTCCGCCTGCGGCGCCGGCATCCCATATGGGCGCCAGGTTCTAGTCCCGGTTGCCCCTCTTCCAGTCCAGCTCTCTGCTGTGGCCCGGGAAGGCAGTGGAGGATGGCCCACGTGCTTGGGCTCCTGCACCCACATGGGAGACCAGGAGGAAGCACCTGGCTCCTGGTTTTGGATCAGTGCAGCGCCAGCCGTAGCGGCCATTAGGGGAGTGAACCAACGGAAGGAAGGCCTTTCTCTCTCTCTCACTGTCTATAACTACCTGTCAAGTAAAAAAAAAAAAAAAAAGATCTCTCTCTCTCTCTCTCTCTCCCTTTCTCGCTCTGTCTCTGTCTCTCTCTCTCTGTAACTCTGCATTTCAAATAGAAAAATAAAACTAATTTAAAAAAATTCGAAATCCATTGAATCTGTAAGAGCAGTGACGTCACAAGGCAAACCTCTGAGTTCTAAACCGCAGAGACAGGAAGCCCCCAGGGAAGCCCCCTGGGAAAGGGTGCAGGAGTGACAGGGTCCCAGGCAAGCCCCTCACCCTGGGGAGCTTTCCCAGGAACTACTCCCACCCCCACCCACCCCAGGGTTCCCGGCAGGGTTCCCAGCAGGCAGCCGGCAGCCAGTCCACAGACGTCTGTTCTCAGAAACCTCTGACCTCAGGAGAAACTGTTTACCCAAGCCCCAAACTCCTGGGGTTCTATCAGATCTTGATCTGGGGGATGGGGGGACAGGTCACCCCATCCTCCTGGGAGCCTCCACGAGGGAGAAGGGCACACCGCTGTCCAGGCCTCTCCAGCGTCCAGTCCACATAAGGGGAGTCCGGGGAAGGCAGAGGAACCCTTGTGAGGTTCAGCGCCCAGGACACAAGCTCACCAATCCCTGCAGCCCTCCGTGCCCTACGCCACGGGACAACGGCCCGGTCCCTGCTGCCAAGCCAGGATCGCAAACATGCAGAGAGAGTCTAAAAAACAAAAAGCACCCAGCCCGCTCCGATGGCAGGGACTTTGGGCTTAGAAGACAGAGTAACCATGATCACCATGCCAAGGGCCGTACTGGGCAAAGCGGAGCAACAGATGAGACGCGGAAGCGCCAAGAACTGAAAAGAAATAGGGGAGATCAAACGCCCGCAGCAGGAGGAAGGGGGCTTTGCTGGGCTCCTTAGTCGGGCGCAGCCAAGGAACACGCAGGGCGCAGGTGTGGGAGACGAAGAACGCAAGCGTGGGAGACGCAGGGCGCAGCCGTGGACCACGTAGGGCACAGCTAGGGAACACGCAGGGCATCGCCCCGGGAGACGCAGGGCGCAGCCGTGGACCACGTAGGGTGCAGCCGCGAGACGCAGGGCGCAGCCGTGGACCACGCAGGGCACAGCCATGGAACACCTAGGGTGCAGCCGTGGACCACGCAGGGCGCCGCCGCGGGAGACGCCGGTGGGGCCCTCAGGAGACACCTGTTAAACGGAAAAGCAAAGGGAACAAGACGGGGACAAAGAAGAGCGGACCCAAGAGCTGTAGGACCGTGGTCACAACCGTGACACGAAGGGAAGAAACGGGAATGGTTGAATCAGCAATGAGAGGATTCCCAAAACTAACCTCAGACAGCGAGGCGTAGACCAGGGAGCTCGGAGGGCACGGAGGAGAAAGGCCGGAAAACGACGCTGAGCCGCGTCGCACTCAGGCTACAGAAAATCTAGGATAAAGAAGCTTCCCCGGCGCTGTGGCATAGCCGGTGAAGCCGCCACCTGCAGTGCCAGCATCCCATGTGGCCGCCGGATCGAGTCCCGGCTGCTCCACTTCCGATCCAGCTCTGCTGTGGCCTGGGAAAGCAGTGGACGATGGCCCAAGTGCTTGGGTCCCTGCACCCACGTGGGAGACCCGGAAGGAGTGCCTGGCTCCTGGCTTCTGCGGGGCCTATCCTTGGCTGTTTCAGCCGTCTGGGGAGTAAACCAACAGATGGAAAATCTCACTCTGCCTCTCCCCTCCTCTCTGTCACTCTGCCTTTCAAATAAATAATACCCCTCAGGAACTATGCAAATAAGACAGTGGAGTAACATTTAAAACATGGAGAGAATAAAAAACTTGGCTGCCTAGAAGTCTGCACCTTGTGAGCGCGTCCGTCAAAAGGAAAGGAGCAATAAAGACTTTCTGAGAAAACAGAGGGAACTGGCGCTAGCAGGCCCGCGTCGCACGGAAAGGTCAGAAGTTCTTTAACGAGATGGAAAGTGGTCAGAAGCTCAGATCTACATAAAAAGACAAAAAAAAAATCAACACTGAAGAAGGGATAAGTAAAGGCGAAATAAAAGCTTGTGTTTTTCCTAGTGTTTTTTGACCAAGGGAGGGGGCACGTGCAGGCCCCACTACCGCAAATCCCGCAGCCGCGTTTCCCACGTCTGGGGGACTTGCAGTGGTCAGCACATCTGGAGCGCGGCGGGTGAGCCTCCCCCGGGGACGCCACCATCCTGATCCTGGTGTCTCCCCTGCCGGGTGAGTGATGGTTTTCTTCTCTTAACTGAGCTAACAGACGGTTTTGCTCAAAATAATAATAGCAACAGTCGAGTTGATTAGATTTGCCGGGAAGAGTCAAACACGTATTGGTGTAGGTGCTTACACAGCAGCGTAAATGAGCTGAACGGACCACGACGCAAGGGATGAAAGAGTTGAATTGGGGTGATTTTGTTATTGTAAAGTGTGAGCACTGCTTGGGAGGCAGTATGGTATTATTTGAAAGGGGACTTGGATCCATTATAAATGTATATATTTTTTAAAGATTTATTTATTCATTGGAAAGGCAGAGTTACAGAGAGGCAGAGGCAGAGAGAGAGAGAGGTCTTCCATCCACT
The DNA here is from genome assembly GCF_051225735.1 of Oryctolagus cuniculus. Lineage (NCBI taxonomy): Eukaryota > Metazoa > Chordata > Mammalia > Lagomorpha > Leporidae > Oryctolagus > Oryctolagus cuniculus. The sequence continues at coordinate 7,313,583 of NC_142867.1, read as the reverse complement.
GGTTCACTCCCCAGATGGCTGAAACAGCTGGAATTGAGCCAATCTGAAGCCAGGAGCCAGGAGCTTCTTCCAGGTCTCTCATGTGGGTGCAGGGGCCCAAGGACTTGGGCCATCTTCTGTTGCTTTCTCAAGCCATAGCAGAGAGCTGGATCAGAAGAGGAGCAGCCGGGACTGGAAGTGGTGCCCATATGGGATGCTGGCACTGCAGGCAGCAACTTTAACCACTACGCCACAGTGCTGGCCCCCACTGTAAATGTATATTGCAAACTTTAGGACAACCACTAAAGAATATTTTTTTAAAAAAACACAGATGCATAAGGGATATTCAAAGAAAGAGGACAAGGGGCTGTGGCTGTGGTGTAGTAGGTTAATCCTCTGCCTGCAGCCCAGGCATCCTGTATGGGCTCTGAATCGAGTCTCGACTGCTCCACTTCCAATCTGACTCCCTGCTATGGTCTGGGAAAGCAGTAGAAGATGGCCCAAGTGCTTGGGCCCCTGCAGCCTCATGGGAGACCCTGAAGAAGCTCCTGGATCCTGGCTTCAGATCGGCCCAGCTCTGGCCATTGCAGCCAATTGGGGAGTGAACCAGTGGATAGAAGATCTCTCTCTCTCTCTCTCTCTCTCTCTCTCTCTGTAACCCTACTTCTCAAATAAATAAATAAATCTTAAAAAAAGGAAAAAATTGAATAATATAAAATACTCAAAGCTATGAAAGGCAATAACTCTGACTTCCAAATTAATAAATAAATCTTTTAAAAAAATAGAAACAAGCCTTGTCTAAATAAGATTGAAGTCGGCGAACTCAAAAGGCTTCCATAGCCTTGGCAACTCATGACTAGAGCCTAGGGAGATTACTGACACCATAAACAAGAGTGTCAATTTGTTAAGTCAACAACAGGAGTCACTGTGTACTTACTCCTCATGTAGGATCTCTGTCCTTAATGTGTTGTTCAATGTGAATTAATGAAACAGTATTTTACACTTTATGTTCTTTTTTTTTGTTTGTTTGTTTGTTTGTTGTTTTTTGACAGGCAGAGTGGACAGTGAGAGAGAGAAACAGAGAGAAAGATCTTCCTTTGCTGTTGGTTCACCCTCCAATGGCCACCGCGGCCGGTGTGCTGCAGCCGGCGCACCGCGCTGATCCGATGGCAGGAACCAGGTGCTTCTCCTGGTCTCCCATGGGGTGCAGGGCCCAAGCACTTGGGCCATCCTCCACTGCACTCCCGGGCCACAGCAGAGAGCTGACCTGGAAGAGGGGCAACCGGGACAGAATCCGGCGCCCTGACCGGGACTAGAACCCGGTGTGCCGGCGCCACAAGGTGGAGGATTAGCCTATTGAGCCACGGTGCCGGCCCACTTTATGTTCTGTGTGGGTGCAAACTGATGAAATCTTTACTTAATATGTACTAAATTGATCTTCTGTACATAAAGATAACTGAAAATGAATCTTGATGTGAATGGAATGGGAGAGGGAGCGGGAGATGGGAGGGGTGCGGTTGGGAGGGAAGTTATGGGGAGGAAAGCCATTGTAATCCATAAACTGTACTTTGGAAATTTATATTTACTAAATAAAAGTTAAAAAATTAAAAAAAGTAAACTGAAAGTAGATCATTGTAAAATTAAGAAAGGGATTAGGAGAGGAAGGAGGAGAAAGAGTGGCACCATGGACTGGAGAGAAGGTAGTATGGGAAGTATCATTATGTTCCTAAATTTGTATACATGAAATACATGAAATTTTTATATCTTAAATAAAATTAAAAATAACATGGAAAAACAAAAAAAATAAAAATTACAAAAGTCTACCACAAAAAAGAATAGAAACACAGAACAAGGCCGATGGATGGAACACAGCAGCCAGCGTGGGAGACGTCCACCCAGCCATGTCAGTGAGCACCTTGGACACGAGCGAGCTCTCTGGACCAGCTGAGTGGGCACTTGGCCGGCATCCCAGGTCAGCGTGCCAGGAATGAGTCCCAGACCCATTCCAGTTCCAGCTTCCAAATAGTGCACGTCCCGGGAGGCAGCTGGTGACAGCCTAGTTAGCTGGGTCCTGCAGCCCACATTCCACACCCAGACTGAGCTCCTGGCTCCTGGCTTCAGCCTGGCCCAGCCACAGCACTTACAAGCCTTTGGGGAGAGAACCAGTGGATGGAAGACACCTCTCTCTCTCTCTCTCTCTGCCTGTCTCTGATTGTCTCTCTGTCTTTCAAATAATAATAATGATAACAATAGCAATAATAATAATCATGCAAATGGTACAGAAGGATATACCATGCTAACACAAATCTAAAAAGCAGGAGTTGGTTATGTTACTTTCAGACTGAGGAGACTTCAGAGCAAGGAGAGTTATCGGGAATAAAGTGGGGCACTACCTAATGACAAGGGTCAGTTCCCTAAGAAGGCACAATAATTAGTAGTATGCATGTGCCTAACAGAGAAGCAGAATTCGTGAGGCAAAAACCAATAGGACTTCCAGGTGCGCTACCTGAATCCACTGTTCCGCTTAGAAGCTTCGGGACTCCCCCTGCCGGATCCAGCAGGCAGGTCGGCCACCCCTACCAGTGAGCACACAGTCGGACCCAACAGCACGCGAGTTTGCGGATGAAACTGACGTCTGGGCACCACTTCAGCAAAAGCAGGGCATGTGTCCTGCCGAGGTTCACCAGGGACACGAACCAGGGCAGGCCACGTCCCAGGCCGCAAAGCACATCATAGCAGATGTAGAAGACTGGCTATGCCACAGCACCAGCCTCTCTCTATCTCTCTCTCTCTCTCTCTCTCTCTCTCTCTCTCTATATATATATATGTATATCTTTAAAAATGTCTAACACTGGGCCAGTGTTATGGTGTAGAGGGTAAAGCCACCGCCTGCAGTGCCAGAACCCCATATGGGCACTGGTTCGAGTCCAGCTCTCTGCTCCAGCCTGGGAAAGCAGTAGAAGGTGACCCAAGTTCTTGGGCCCCTGCACCCATGTGGGAGACCCAGAGGAAGCTCCTGGCTCCTGGCTTCTGGCTTTGGATAGGCACAGCTCTGGCTGTTGCAACTATCTGGGGTGTGAACCAGTGGATGGAAGACCTCTCTCTCTGTCTCTAACTCTCTCTGTAACTCTCTTTCAAATAAATAAAATAAATCTTTAAAAAATTTTTTTAAAAATGGGGGGCCGACGCTGTGGCGCAGCGGGTTAATGCCCTGGCCTGAAGCGCTGACATCCTATATGGGTGCTAGTTCGAGACCCAGCTGCTCCACTTCCAATCCAGCTCTCTGCTATAGCCTGGTGATTCAGTAAAAGATGGCCCAAGTGTTGGCCCCTGCACCTGCTTGGGAGACCAGGAAGAAGCACCTGGTTCCTGGCTTCGGATCAGCCCACCTCTGGCCATTGCAGCCATCTGGGGAGTGAACCAGCGGATGGAAAACCTCTCTCTCTCTCTCTCTCTCTCTCTCTCTCTCTCTCTCTCTCCTTTCTCTGTGTAACTCTGACTTCCAAATAAATAATTAAATATTTTTAAAAAATTAAAAACAGTAGAGAACCTAAAAACTTCTAAGAGATAACAGGGAAAAATTTGGATGATCTCGAGTGAATGATTCCTTGTTGGACATGGCACTAAAGGCAAGAACGACTGATAAACTGGATTGCATTAGAATTAGAATCTCGTGCTCTATAAGATGCACTGTCAAGAGAACCAAAAGATGAGCCACAAGACCAGAAGAGAATACTCACAGGGGGCGCTCGCAGCACCAGCATCCAATATGGGCACGGGTTCGAGTCCCGGCTGCTCCACTTGCAATCGAGCTCTCTGCTATGGCCTGGGAAAGCAGTGGAAGATGGCTCAAGTGCTTGGGTCCCTGCACCCGCACTGGAGCCCTGGAAGAAGCTCCTGGCTCCTGGCTTTAGATTGGCCCAGCTCTGGCTGTTGCAGCCATTTGCGGAGTAAGCCAGTGGATAGAAGATCTCTCTCTGTCTCTCCTCTCTGTCTGTAACTCTACCTCTCAAATAAATACATAAAATCTTTTAAGAAAAGAAAATACTTGCAGAATACATATCTGATAAAAAGCTATTATCCAAAGTAAATGAAGACACCCCCCATAAAACTTAATAATGAGAAAGCCAACCAATTAAACAGCATAACAGACACTTCACCAAAGAAGACAGACAGGGCAAATGAGAATGCAAAGAATGCTGCCTGTTACACATTATCAGGAAAATGATGACAAAGTCAAATGGCCACGAGATAAGACTGTGTCCTATCAGAATGGACAAAACACAGACACGGTATGGAGCAACAGGAAGTCGCTGGTGGGAACGCAAAGCACACAGCCGTCTTGGAAGACCGCTTAGGCAGTGTCTTATAAAACTGGACGTATTTTACTGTTGCGATCCAGGAGTCACTCTCCATCATCTTGACCCACAGGAGCCGAGTAGGCAACCAGGGGGTCCTTCAGGAAAAGACAGAGTAGGTAAAGTGCAGCACATTCGGCAGTGGGACCTGGGCGGGCTAAAACGACGCAAGGTACCAAGCGTGAAAGGTGGGGACACTTGGAGCGCACAAGTGTTACCAAGCGGAGGGTTTAATCCAGACAGGCCGCAGACAGGGCCAGATCGTGTTGCTTCAGGCTAAGCTCCACCTGTGATGCTGCCACCCTGTATGGGCGCCGGTTCGAGTCCCGGCTGCTCCACTTCTGATCCAGGGCCCTGCTGCTGTGCCCGGGAAACAGCAGGTGGTCCAAGTCCCTGGGCTCCTGCCACCCTTGTGGGAGGCGCAGACAGGCTCCTGGCTTTGACCTGGCCCATCCCAGGCCCCTGCAGCCTTTTGGGGAATCGACCAGCAGGTGGGAGATCTCTCTCTTCTCTGTGGGTGTCACTCTGCCTTTCAAATAAACAAATACATTTTTAAATAATAAGTCTACAAACTATATGATGCCAACTATGTGATATTTTTGGAAAAGCTAAACTATGTAGACAATGAAAAGACAAGTAGTTGCCAGGGTTGGGGGGAAGGAAGGAGAGTGGGTGGGACACAGAGGACTTTTTTTTTTTTAAGGGAAGAGAGAGGAGTTTCTTTTTCTGTCTCATTTTTATTTATTTCAAAAACAGAACTAGAGAGAGATCTTCCATCTGCTGGTTCACTCCCCAAGTGGCCACAATGGATAGGGCTGGGCCAGACTGCAGCCAGGAGCTTCTTCCAAGTCGCCCATGTGTGTGCAGGGACCCACACACTTGGGCCATCTTCTGCTGCTTTCCCAGGTGCATTAGCAAGGAACTGGATCAGAAGTGGAGCAGCCGAACTCAAGCCAGCACCCATATGGGATGCCCGCTTTGCAGACAGCAGCTTAACCTGCTACGCCACAGCGCCAGCCTCTGAAGACACCGAGAGCTGGGAAGTTACTCTATGTAACAGTGTAAGTGTGGAAACATGTCAGTATACATTTGCTCAAGCCCACAAAATGCATAAAACCAGGAGTGAACCGTGAGGTGAGCTATGATCTCTGGGTGACAATGAGGTATCATGTAGCTTCAGTGGCTGTGGCCAGGGGAGCACTGTGATGCAGGGTGCTGTGACAGAGGAGGCTATGCACGTACGGGGACGAGCTTGGCTGAAAAGTGTCTTCAGCCGGTGTCGCGGCTCACTAGGCTAATCCTCCACCTGCGGCACCAGCACCCCGGGTTCTAGTCCTGGTTGGGGCACCAGATGCTGTCCCGGTTGCTCCTCTTCTAGTCCAGCTCTCTGCTGTGGCCCGGGAGTGCAGTGGAAGATGGCCCAGGTCCTTGGGCCCTGTACCCCATGGGAGACCAGGAGGAAGCTCCTGGCTTCGAATCGGCACAGTGCGCTGGCCAATGGCAGCCATCTGGGGGGTGAACCAACGGAAGGAAGACCTTTCTCTCTGTCTCTTTCTCTCTCACTAACTTTGCCTGTCAAAAAAAAAAAAAAGTCTCTTCAGCTTCCTTTCTTTTTTTTAATTAAAGATTATTTATTTATTTGAAAGGTAGAGTAACAGAGGGAGAAACAGAGAAAAAGTTCTTCCATCCGATGGTTCACTCCCCAAATGGCTACAATGACCGGAGCTGCGCCGATCCAAAGCCGGGAACCAGGCGCTTTTTCCTGGTCTCCCATGTGGGTGCAGGGGCCCAACGACTTGGGCCATCTTCTACTGCTTTCCCAGGCCATAACAGAGAGCCAGATTGGAAGAGGGGCAGCCGGGACTAGAACCGGTGCCCATACGGGATGCCAGCGACACATGTGGAGGATTAACCCACTGCGCCACGGCACAGCCCCCACCTTCCTTTCAACTTCGCTGCGAATTAAAAGCTGCTCTAAAAACAAAACAACAAAACAAAACTCTCTCTCTCTCTTTTTTAAGATTTATTGGGGCCGGCACTGTGGCATAGTGGTAAAGCTGCTGCCTGCAGTTCCGGCATCCCATGTGGGCACTGGTTCGAGTCCCGGCTGCTCCACTTCCGATCCAGCTCTCTGCTTTGGCCCAAGTGCTGGGGCCCCTGCTCCTGCATGGGAGACCTGGAAGATACTTCCGGCTCCTGCCCTCGGTTTGGTGCAACTCCGGCCGTTGCGGCCAATTGGGGAGTGAACCATCAGATGGAAGACCTCTCTCTCTCTTTGTGCCTCTGCCTCTCTGTAACTCTGACTTTGAAATAAATAGTCTTTAAAAAAAAAAAAAAAAAAAAAAGGAGGAGAAGGAGAAGAAGGAGGAGGAGAGGAAGAGGAAGAAGAGGAGGAGGAAGAAGAAGCAATGATGATGAAGACTGTGGACAAGAAAGGCAGAGCGAGTAGACTTCTCTGGCCGGGGATCAGAGCTTACCAGGAAGCCACAGCAGTTAATACAGTGAGATGGGGGGGGGGGGCAGGGTGCAAATAGAGTATGGGATTTTGACAGATGGCCCACATGGCTCATCAGTGGAGCAAGGAGGAGGGAGGCGCTATCCAAAGCCTTGAGACGGAAAAGCTAACGGTACTTGTGATGAAGAGTTAAAATAGATCTCCCTCCCCCTCCCCCCTCCCCCTCCCCTCCCCCTCCCCCTCCCCCTCTCCCTCTCCCTCTCCCTCTCCCTCCCTCTCTCTCAGGTCACATAGAACAGCAACTCCATAAGGTAATAACTTAAATATCAACATAAAACAAAGCAGAAAAAAGTGAGCTTTTTGATGGGGTTTTATTTGCCGGTGCGTGTTTGGTGCAGTGAGTAAGACAGCCCGTGGAACGCCCACACTCCACGTCTGAGTGCCTGTTTCAAGCACTGGATCCATTCCTATCCGGCTTCCCGCTCTGTGCACCCGAGCCCTTGAGTCCCTCCACCCACATGGGAGACCTGGCTTCAGAGGCTCCTGGCTTCAGCCTGGTCAGCCTTGGGTGGCTGTTGCGGACATTTGGAGAGTGAACTAGAAGATGGAGGATCTCTATCCGTGTCCCTTTTCTCTCTTTCTCCATTACTCTGCCTTCCAAATAAATGAAAATAAATTTTTTTAAGAGCAAAATTTTATTTATTTTTATTTGGAAGGCAGGAAGACAGAGGAAGAGTTCCCATGTGCCACTTCACTCCCCAGATGCCCACAATGGCCAGCACTGGGCCAGGCCCGGGCAGCGAGCCAGGGACTCGATCCAGGTCTCCCACATGGGTGGCAAGGACCCAAGTACTTGAGCCATCGCTACTGCCTCCTGAGGTCTGCACGAGCAGGAAGCTGGAGCAGGAGCTGAAGCCCGTGTCAAACCCAGATTCTCCGACATGGGACGCGGGTATCTTACCCAGCATCCCAGCCACTAGGCCAAATTCCCACCCTACAACTCAACAATAAAAAGACAAACACCCAAATAAAAATGGGCAAAGGACTTGAATAGGTATTTCTCCAAAGAAAATATTCACACAGTCAATAAGCGTATGGAGAGAAGCTCAGCTTAGCGGGTAAGGCCACAGCTTGTGGCACCAGCATCGCGTGTTGGTGCTGGTTCAAGTCCTGGCTGCTCCATTTCTGATCTGGCTCTCTGCTGGTGTGCCTGGGAAAGCAGTGGAAGATGGCCCAAGTGCTTGGGCCCCTACACCCATGTAGGAGACCCAGAAGAAGCTCCTGGCTCCTGGCTTCGGATCTGCCCAGCTCTGGCCATCACGGCCATTTGGAGAGTGAACTAGCAGATGGAAGATCTTCTTTCTCTTTAGGAAAAAAAAAAAAAAACACACACACACAATGAGATACTGTTTTGTACACAGGATGGGTTTATTTATTTATTTATTTATTTATTTATTTATTTTTTTGACAGAGTGGACAGTGAGAGAGAGAGACAGAGAGAAAGGTCTTCCTTTTTCCGTTGGTTCACCCCCCAGTGGCTGCTGCGGTTGGCGCACCGCGCTGATCCAAAGTCAGGAGCCAGGTGCTTCTCCTGGTCTCCCATGGGGTGCAGGGCCCAAGGACCTGGGCCATCCTCCACTGCACTCCCGGGCCACAGCAGAGAGCTGGGCTGGAAGAGGGGCAACCGGGACAGAATCCGGCGCCCCGACCAGGACTAGAACCCAGGGTGCCGGCGCCGCGGCACCGGCCCAGGATGGGTTTAAACATCAAATGGAAGCTGGCGCCACGGCTCACTAGGCTAATCCTCTGCCTGCGGCGCCAGCACACCGGGTTCTAGTCCCAGTCGGGGCACCCGATTCTGTCCCAGTTGCCCCTCTTCCAGGCCAGCTCTCTGCTGTGGCCAGGGAGTGCAGTGGAGGATGGCCCAAGTGCTTGGGCCCTGCACCCCAAGGGAGACCAGGAGAAGCACCTGGCTCCTGCCATCGGATCGGCGCGGTTTGCCAGCCGCAGTGTGCCGGCCACAACAGCCATTGGAGGGTGAACCAACGGCAAAGGAAGACCTTTCTCTCTGTCTCTCTCTCTCTCTCACTGTCCACTCTGCCTGTCAAAAAATTAAAAAAAATATAAAAAAAATAAAAAAAATCAAACAGCGTGGAGCAATTGGAATACTCAAACCTTGCTGGTAGGAATGTGAAAGGGCACAGCCGCCATGAAAACAACGTGGTGGTTTTCAGGAAGAACACGGAAATACCATATTCACAGCAATTCTGCTCCCAGGCTCTTACCCAAAAGCAGTGACAGCGGGTGTGAAAAAAAAAAAAAGAAAAAGAAAAAGAAAAGAAACACCTTATACTCAAATACACAGACAGCACTATTTACAGGGACCAAAAAGTAGAAAGAACCCACATGCCCATAAACTGATAAATGGAGAAATAAAATGTGGTTTATCTATAGAGTAGAGTGTTACTCGGTCATAAAATGAACGGTGCGTGGATGCACACCGCAGCATGCGTGACCCTGAGGGCGTGCTACATGTGAGAAGCCAGGCGTGAAAGGCTGTGTTGTGCGATTGCATCTGTATGGAACCCGCAGACAGGAATGCAATGGTTGCCAGCAGCTGGGAGAGGTGTGGCCTGGGCTTTTCCTAGAGTGGAGAAAACCTTGTGGCCCTAGGTCATGCTGACAGCTGTCAAGCTGTAGGGGCCCCTGAATTGGGTTGTATCTTTTACAAATTTATTTAAATGACGGAGAGGTCATATTCACTGGTTAACTCCCCAAATTTCCCTCCACAGACAAGGCTGAGCTGGATGGAAGCAGGGAGCTGGGGACTCCATTCAGGTGTCCCACTGGGACAGCAGGAATCCAGTGCGGCTACCCCGGGTCTGCTACCACGGCTGCCCCCCAGGTCTGCATTAGCAGGAAGCCGGAGTCAACAGCAGAAGCCAGGAATCGAACTTGGGCACTGCAGTGGGGGATGCGGGCGTCCTGTGTCTCAACTGCTGGGCCCGATGCCTGCCCCGTACTGTCTGTTTTTAAGTGTGGGTGTAACGTTATGTGCATTGTGCTGTAATTTGCAAAGAGGCACAGGTTGGGCGATTTAGCTTCTCCACACAGGCAGGTGGACAGGCTGGCCTCTGAGTCTGCCCCTCATGGTGTTACGAAGGCTGCTGCAGCGCTGTGCTTCTCAGCCTTACATGACGTTGTTCAAAGGCGGAGAGAAGAGGGCGGAGGCTTCCTCTTGATGCTCTCACTCATTTTCTTCAGAGAAAAATCTTCCCCAGGAGGCTCCTGGCAGCCGGCTCCTCAGCTTGTCATGGCCAAGAGCCAGGTCACTTGCTGCCCCAGGAGCCGACCCTGCAAAGGCAGGGCGTTGTGGTGGTGCTTGGGTAACACCAGTGCACGCCCTCTCCTGAGGCTGAGCAGGGGCTCCCCTTAGCACACTGCGGCCACACAGGACGGAGGCTGTTAGCAAGGAGGAAAGGGGACACAGCAGGGAAGCTATGTGGCACAGTGTTGAGCCCCTACTTGGGACACTTGCATCCCATATCAAAGGGTCTGGGTTCAAGTCCTGGCCCCGCTTCACATTCCGGCTTCTGGCTAATGTGCACCGTGGGGGCAGCAGGGGATGGCTCCGGTAATCGGGCCCTGCCACTGACATGGGAGACCCGGATGGACCTCCGAGCTCCTGACCTCTGACCTTAGCCTGGCTCAGCTCCAGGGGTTGCCTGCGTTTGTGGAGTGAACCAGAAGATGGAAGATCTCTCTCTCTCTCTCTCTCTCTCTCTCTCTCTCTCTCTCTCTTCCTCCCTTTCTTTTTTTTCTCTGTCATTCTGCCTTTCAAATAATAAATAAATGAATGAAACTTCTCTTAAAAAAGTAGTTTAAGTGGAGCAGCCCCACATTCCAAACTTCAGCATGACGCAGGTCAGAGCTGGGCGTGCGGCCCAGCCGAGCCGGCAATGAGCGTCGCCCACTGGACAGGGTGCTGTCCCTGCGAGTCTGCTGAGGCACCAGCGTCAGCCTGCTGTCACTGTGCTGCTCTTCTCTGTCCCCAGAGAGTGGGTGCTGCCTGAAAAGGAAGTAGAGGTGGAGAAAGTGGCCTTCCCGGTCACGTCACGGGTCCTCCTGAACCGGGCTAGGCCTGAAGCCCGCGCAGCCAGGCCTTTGCTGAGACGTGGGCCGGGACTCTCACTTGACTGCTTTTGTGCTCCGTTTCTAGGACCTGCAGGTGGAGAGTCTCAACTAACACAGGAGACAAGCAAGGGCCAGACCGGAGGGCTGGAATGTGAAGCCGAAGGTGTGAGCTCACCCTGGCACAGTGGGGGCCGTGGGTGGGTTTTAAACAGGGGAACGATGTGAGGAGGTGTACGAGCCATGGTCCCTGTAAGAGAAACTGGGGAGCCCTTCCCCCACCCTTGGGTAAACCAAAGTCAGGTGTACAATGGATTATTCCGCTTACAGCAGGAGAAAGGAACAATTGCCCTGCCCCCCACCGACTTTATCAGAGGAAGAGACTTTTCAAAAAATTTATTTATTTATTTGAAAGTCAGAGTTACACAGAGAGAAAGAGACGGAGTCTTCCGTCCGCTGGTTCACTCCCCAGTTGGCCGCGATGGCCGGAGCTGGGACAATCTGAAGCCAGGATCTTCTTCCAGGTCTTCCACACGGGTACAGGCGCCCAAGCACTTGGGCATCTTCTACTGCTTTCCCAGGCCATAGCTGAGAGCTGGATGGTAAGTGGAGCAGCTGGGACTCGAACTGGTGCTCATATGGGATGCCAGCACTGCAGGCTGGGGCTTTAACCTGCCACACCACAGTGCCAGACCCCAGAGGTTGCTTTTATAGACACACATTTGTACTTCTTGCTTCCATGGACTCCGGGGTGTTTTTGAAGACATGCTTACGTAAGTAGTCACTTGGAAAGGGAAGGAGCAGGCTCCACAGCCTTGATGCTTCCAACTGAGCCAAAACTGGTAGATGCCAGTCCGCATTGCACCTGTACAATGTTGGCAAAGTCGGCATAGAACTGGTTGTGGCATCAGTGGCTTGAAAAAGAGGTACAGAGCGGCAAGGGGGTGGCAGCCTTGCGGTACAGAGGATTCAGCCACAACCCGTGATACCAGCACTCCCATGAGCACCAGTTCAAGTCTTGGCTGCTCCACTTCCTATCCGGCTTCCTGTGAATGCTCCTGGGAAGGCAGTGGAAGATGTTCCACGTGCCTGGGCCCTTGCACCCACGTGAGAGACCTGGATGGAGTTCCCAGCTCCGGGCATCAGCCTGGCCCAGCCCTGGCTGCTGCAGGAATTTGGGAGTGAACTAGTGGGTAAAAAATATCTCTCTGTGTCACTCTTTCAAAAAAATAAATAAATCTTCAAAAACAATAACAAAAATAGAACTTTAAACCAACAAATTGTCAGAGGTTCAAACCTCAGCTCTTCCATTCTGACTTTTAAATAAAAAATTGGAAGTCAGAGCGACAGAGAAAGAGGGAGAGCAAGAGAGAGAGGACTTCCATTCACTGACTCACTCTCCAAATGGCCACAGTGGCCAGGGCTGAGCCAGGCTGAAGCCAGGAGCCAGGAGCTTCCTCTGGATCTCTCACATGGGTGGCAGGGGCCCACGGACATGGAACATCTTCCCCTGCTTCCCCAGGCCACCAGCAGGGAGCTGGATGGGAAGTGGAGCAGCCGGGACAGGAACTGGCCCCCAAATGGATGTTGGCATCGCAGGCAGCGGCTTTACCCGCTACGCCACCATGTCGGTCCCAATAAATCTTTTTTTAAAGGAAAAATGGGCACAAGGATTTGAAATGATACACAGAGGCTTCCTGTGGACTCCGCTCCTTGAGGCTTCAGATCTGCCTGGGCCCTCCATTAAGCCCCATCCGCCACAAGCAGGTGCATTGGCTTCTGCTCATCTTCTTCCTCTGCCCCTGTTCTTGATTCCTCTCACTGTACCCAGCCTTTTGCTGGCATGGGGAAGTGACCCTGAGGTTAGGAAAAGACCGTGTGGAGCGGGAGCATTGGTAGGGATTGGAACCCACCCGGTTGATTTCCAGAGTTTGGGCTTATGACCATCACAAAACCTATAGTACAGTGCAAAGGAACCTTTCAAGTCAGCAGTTTACAGGTTTGGCGAGAAAGAACACCAGCACTGGGCACATGGTTGAGATGCCCACATCCCTTATCAAAGTGCTGGGTTCAAGTCCCAGCTTTCCAACTCTGCTAGCATGCATCCTGGGAGGCAGCAGGTGGCGGCTCGTGAGCTTGGGTCCCTGCCACCCTGAGGGAGACCCGGATTGAGTTCTGGGCTCCTGGCTTTGGCCTGGCCCAGCTCTGGCTGTCGCCACCATTTAGAGAGTGAACCAATGGGTGGAAGACCACTCTGCCTCTGTCTCTGTCTCTCTCTCCCTTTCAAATCAATTACTTAATTGATGAATTACATTTTTTAAAAGAATGTCATGACTGACTAGAGCTGTGCAGATGACAGAGATTGGCAGACCCAACGCCAAAAGCACAAGAATAAAGTGCTTGGGCCCCTGCCCCCGCGTGGGAGACCTGGAAGAAGCTCCTGCCTTCAGATCAGCGCAGCTCCAGCCGTTGCAGTCATCTGGGGAGTGAACCAGTGGATGGAAGACCTCTCTCTCTCTGTCTCTCTCTCTCTCTCTCTGCCTCTCCTTCTCTGTCTATGTAACTCTGACTTTCAAAATAAATAAATATTTTTTAAAAAAATGAGAGTGAAAAGACAACCCGCAGAACAGGAGAAAATATTTACAAACCATGCATCAGATAAGGGTCTAATATCCATATGTAAAGAACACCTACAACTCAACTGCACAAAAACTAACAACTGGATTTTTAAGACGAGGGAAGGATTTGAACAGACAGTTCTCCATGGAAGATATACAAATGACATCAAAAGCACATGAAAGATGTTAGGTGTCACAGTCGTTAGGAAAATGCAAATCCAAGCCACTCTGATAGCTCTGTGCACCTGCTGGGCTGGCTGAAATATCAAAGATGGACAGTTACAAGTGTCGGCAAGGATGGGAAGCAGCTGGTTCCTCTTACGTACTTCCATGGCTGCTGGGAATGCATGGGGTGGCAGCTGCGGAGCAGAGCGTGGCATGTCCCCGGCAGGCTGAGCAGAATCATCGTCTCACTCAGCAATTCCCCTCCCAGACCTGCACCCCCACGGAACTGAAAACAGATGTTCCAACAAAAACTTGCCCTTGAACGTTCATAGCAGCTGAACTCACAACAGCCAAAAGGTGGCAACAGCCCCAATGGCCAGCGCTGATGAATGGAGTGAAAATGTGACACACACACGCTGTAGAACTCACCCAGTAGCAAAAAGAAGTGAAGTTCTGACACCTGGTACAGCGTCGGTGAACCTAGAAAATGCTGTGCTAACAAAAAGAAGCCCACCCAAAGGCCATCTAGTGTATGACTCAATTTATACGGAAAGCCCAAACTACAAGTTTATAGTGACGGAATGTAACTCATGTCTGCCTAGGGATTAGGGGTGAGGGAGAAGAATGGGGAGTGTGGCTAATAGGCCTGAGGTTCCTTTTAGGAGAGGTTAAAGTGTTCTAAAACTAGGGACTAGTGTCACAGCGTAGTAGGCTAAGCCTCAGCTTGTGGCGCCAGCATCTCGTATGGTCACCGGTTCAAGTCCCGACTGCTCCTCATCTGATCCAGCTCTCTGCTGTGGCCTGGGATAGCAGTGGAGGATGGCCCCAGTCCTTGGGCCCCTGCACCTGCATGGGAGACCTGGAAGAAGCTCCTGGCTCCTGGCTTTGGATCAGCTCAGCTCTGGCCATTGCAGTCATTTGGGGAATGAACCAGTGGATGGAATACTTCTGTCTGTCCCTCTATCTCTCTGTAACTCTACCTCTCAAATAAATAAATAAATAAATAAAATCTAAAATAATAATAATAGTAAAGTATTCCGAAACCTGATTGTAATGATGATTGCACAGCCCAGTGAATACACGAAGAACATGGATATGTACCTTACGTGAGTGGTGCACGGTAGGCTTTGGGCGCAGTGGCTAAGTCAGCCCTTGGGACACCTGCATGCCTTGTTGAGTAGCTGGGTTCTGTCCCAGCTCCACGCTCCATTCCCGCTTCCTGAGCTCCCTCGAAGGCAGCAGACAACAGCCCAAGTACTTGGGTCCCTGTGTCCCATGTGAGAAACCTTAACTGAGTTCCCAGCTCCTAGCTTTGGACATTATGGGCATGAACCAGTGGATGGGCGTGGGGGGGGGGGATCTCTCTCTCTGCCTCGCAAAAAAAAAAAAAAATATATATATATATATATATATATATATATATATATATACTTGAAAGTATATATACACAGAGAGAAGGAGAGGGAGGGAGGGAGGGAGAGAGAGAGAGGCCTGCGCTATGGCGTAGTGGGTAAAGCCACCACCTGCAGCGTCAGCATCCCATATGGGTGCTGGTTCAAGTCCCAGCTGCTCCACTTCCAGTCCAGCTCTCTGCTGTGGCCTGGGAAAGCAATGGAAGATGGCCCAAGTCCTTGGGCCCCTGTGCCAGCATGGGAGACCCAGAAGCTCCTGGCTCCTGGCTTCGGATCAGCACAGCTCCTGCCATTGCCAACTGGGGAGTGAACCATCGGATGGAAGACCTCTCTCTCTCTCTCCTTCTCTCTCTACATAACTGACTTTCAAGTAAATAAATAAATCTTTTAAAAAAAAAGATAAAAAGATGGGGCCAGCGCTGTGGCACAGTGGGTTAAAGCCCTGGCCTGAAACGCCGGCATCCCATATGGGCGCTGGTTCGAGGCCCGGCTGCTCCACTTCTGATCCAGCTCTCTGCTGTGGCCTGGAAAGGCAATGGAAGGTGGCCCAAGTCTTTGGGCCCCTGCACCCGTGTGGGGGGCCCCTGCACCCGCGTGGGAGACCCAGAGGAGGCACCTGGCTTCTGGCTTCGGATCGGCTCAGCGCTGGCCCGTTGAGGCCATCTGGGAAGTGAACCATCAGATGGAAGACCTCTCTCTCTCTCTGCCTCTCCTTCTCACTCTGTGTAACTCTGACTTTCAAATAAATAAATAAATCTTAAAAAAAAGATAAAAAGAGTGCTATATATGTATAAATGAAAATCATATCTCAATAAAGCTATTTTTAAATAACCTGAAAGATAGTGGACATTTGACCTAGCAGTTAAGAGACTGGATAAGACACCCATGCCCTGGGCTGGCGCTGTGGCACAGCGAGTTAAGCCTCTTCTGGAAATACCAGAATCCCATGTGAGCACTGGTTCAAGTCCCAGGTGCTGCACTTCCAATCCAGCCTTTCTACTAACGTTCCTGGGGAAAGCAGCAGAAGATGGCCCAAGTGCTTGGGCCCCTGTACCCACATGGGAGACCTGGTTCCTGGCTCCTGATCTTTGGCCTGGCCCAATCCCAGCTGTTGCAGCCATTTGGGAAGTAAGCCAGTGGATAGAAGATCTTCTCTCTCTCTCTCTCTCTCTCAACTCTGCCTTTCCAATAAATAAAATAATTTTTTTTAAAAAGACGCCCATATCAGAGTGCCCGGGTCCAGTATCCATCTCTGGCTCCTGAATCTAGCTTCCTGCTCTCCATACCCTGGGAAGCAGCAGCAATAGACAGTAACTGAGTTCTGCCACCCACGTGGGAGATCTGGATGGGGTTTGAGGCTCCTGGCCTTGGTTGCAGCCCAGCCCAGGCCATTGTGGGCATTTGGGGAGTGAACCAGCAGATGGATCGCAAACTCTTCTCCACCCTATTGCCTCTCATCCTGTCTCTGTCTCTGTCTCTCTCTCTGTTTCTTTTTCTACGTGTGTCTCTTCATGTGTGTGTATGTGTGTGTCTTTCTCTCTTTCTTTCTCTGTTTTTATAACTCTCTAATCAATCAGTATATATTTTTTAAACCCTGAAAATCTCAAAACTGAAGAAACCGCTTAATCCTGGGTAAACTGGGAGGGTTAGTCTCCAAATTGCAACCCTCTACTCCATAAAATAAAAAAAATTTAAAGATTTATTTATTTTATTTGAGAGGCAGAGAGAGAGAGAGAGGGAAAGAGAGGCCTTCCATTCACTCGTTCACTCCCTAAATGGCTGCAATGGCCAGAGCTGTCCCAATCCAAAGCCAGGAGCCAGGAGCTTCTTCTGGGTCTCCCACATGGGTGCAGGGGCCCAAGGACTTGGGCCATCCTCCACTGCCCTCCCAGGCCATAGCAGAGAGCTGGATCAGAAGTGGAGCAACTGAGACTCGAACCAGAACCCACATGGGACGCCGACCCTGCAGGCAGCAGCTTTACCTGCTAGGCCACAGCGCCAGCCCCTATAAAATAAAATGTTAAGAAAGAATAAAGGGACGGGGAAGGAATGCTATGTCATGCTAATACTATGTATCAGCATGCTGTGGGACAAGCAGTCCTGAAACTCGGTCACTGATGAGAGCCAACGTGTGCTTCTCTCTCACAAGCGTGGGGCTCGCCTGTAGCTGCACCGGGCTGGCCGGGCTGGGCTGGACCCCAGACCGTGAGCCGGGCCTGGGTCTGTCCAGGTACCCTCATTCCAGGACCCAGGCTGAAGACGCAGCGTTTGCCGGGCCCTAATCTTGCCGTGGTGGGTGAACGTGTTAGCCTGCTCCTTGTGGCTGCAGTGAGACACCTGAGCACCTAACTTGCCAAAGAGAGGAGGGTGGTTTCTGGTTTGTTTGTTGTGTGTGTGTGTTGGTTTTTTTGTTTGTCTTTTACAGGCAGAGTTAGACAATGAGAGAGAGAGACAGAGAGAAAGGTCTTCCTTCCGTTGGTTCACCCCCTAGTTGGCTGCCATGGCCGGCGCACCGCGCTGATCCGATGGCAGGAGCCAGGAGCCAGGTGCTTCTCCTGGTCTCCCATGGGGTGCAGGGCCCAAGCACTTGGGCCATCCTCCACTGCACTCCCTGGCCACAGCAGAGAGCTGGCCTGGAAGAGGGGCAACCGGGACAGAATCCGGCGCCCCGACTGGGACTAGAACCCGGTGTGCCGGCGCCGCTAGGCGGAGGATTAGCCTAGTGAGCACGGCGCCGGCCAGTTTGTTGTGTTTTGTTCTTGTTTTAGCGTATGGTTTTGGAAACTGGAAGTCCAAAGAGCGTGGTGTTGGCTCTGGGAAGGGTCCCCTGGCAGAGGGTGGGAGCACCAGCGGGGGTGGGGGTGGGGTGGGATCACGTCTCCGTCCAGGAAGCTGGAGAGAGTCTGGGGTGGGGCCAGGTCAGGCTCTCATAACAGCCTCTTGGGAAAACCAACCTGGGTCCCAAGAGAACTACTTAATCCCTTTCAAGGACACACCCCCTGCTGACCTCAGGGCCTGCCACTTCCACTCCACCTCCCAAAGATCCGCACCATCTCCCAGCACAGCCGCCCTGGGAAACAAGCCTCTGAAACCTGTCCCCTTAGGGAACACTCACCCCACACGCAGACCACAGCAATGGCACAGGCACAAGAGGCCAAGTCACTCCACCCCACACAGGCTCTAGGAAGCTTCCGCTAAGACACAGCTTACTTACTTCATGCCTGCTCTTGCTCCGTTGGCCAGGGCCAGTCTCGCAGCCAAGCCCAAAGTCACCGGGGTGGGAATGTAGTCACTTCCCAATGCAGACAGTAAGGAGCCTGTGTTGTGGTATAGTGGGTTAGGCCGCTGCCTGTGCCCATAGGGGTGCCAGTTCGAGTCCCAGCTGCTCCACTTCTGAACCAGCTCTCTGCTAATGCACCTGGCAAGGCAGCAGAAGATGGTCCAAGTCCTTGAGCCCCTGCACTCATGTGGGAGACCTGGTGGAAGGTCCTGGCTCCTGGTTCTGGTCTGGTCAAGCCCAGGCAGAGTTACAGCGAGCGAGGGAGGGAGGGAGGGAGAGAGAAAGAGAGGTTTCCCATCCACTTTACTCCCCAAGTGGCTAAAATGACCAGTGCTGGGCCAATCCAAAGCCAGGAACCAGTAGCCTCCTCGAAGACTCCCACATGGGTGCAGTGGCCCAAGCATTTGGGCCATCTTCCACTGCTTTCCTAGGCACATTAGCTGGGAGCTGGATCAGAAGTGGAGCAGCTGGCTGGTGCCATGGCTCACTTGGCTAATCCTCCACCTGCAGGGCCAGCACACCAGGTTCTAGTCCCAGCTGGGGCACTGGATTCTGTCCCGGTTGCTCCTCTTCCAGTCCAGCTCTCTGCTGTGGCCCAGGAGTGCAGTGGAGGATGGCCCAACTGCTTGGGCCCTGCACCTGCATGGGAGACCAGGAAGAAGCACCTGGCTCCTGGCTTCAGATCAGTGCAGTGCGCAAGCCGCAGCACACTGGCCATGGAGGCCATTTGGGAGGGTGAACCAGGGGAAAAATGAAGACCTCTCTCTCTCTCTCTCTCTCTCTCTGTCTCACTGTCGAAATCTGTCTGTCACAAAAGAAGAAGAAGAAGAAGAAGAAGAAGAAGAAGAAGAAGAAGAAGAAGAAGAAGAAGAAGAAGAAGAAGAAGTAGTAGTAGTAGTGGTGGAGCAGCTGGGACTCGAACAGGTACTCACATGGTATGCTGGCATTGCAGCAGGCAGCCTCACCTGCTAAGCCACATGCCTGCCCCTGTAGATCTATTTCTATTTCTCGTGTTTGCTTCCAGTTTGGATCAATATATTAAGCAAATTTTTGCTTCTGGGGCTGGTGCTGTGGCGTGGTGGGTAAAGCCACCACCTGCCATGTTCTTCCTTCTCCTTCTCCTTCTCCTTCTCCTTCTCCTTCTCCTTCTCCTTCTCCTTCTCCTTCTCCTCCTCCTCCTCCTCCTCCTCCTCCTCCTCCTCCTCCTCCTCCTCCTCCTTCTCCTTCTCCTCCTCCTCCTCCTCCTCCTTCTTTTTCTTTTTGACAGGCTATGGCCTGGGAAAGCAGTAGAAGATGGCTCAAGTCCTTGGGCCCCTGCACGCATGCAGGAGACTTGGAAGAAGCTCCAGGCTCCTGGCTTTGAATCAGCCCAGCTCTGGCCATTGCGGCCATATGGGGAGTGAACCAGCAGATGGAAGACCTGTCTCTCTCTCTGCCTCTGTAACTCTGCCTTCCAAATAAATAAATAAATCTTTAAATTTTTGCTTTTACATCATCGTGGTGTACATCGATTTGTGATTTTCACACTTAACATTATTTTACAAGTGCTTTCCTATGATATAATCTGAATAGCTACTTCTTCTCTTGTTGTTAAAACTATTTTGTTATTAAAATGATTTATTATTAAAATAAATATTATTAAAACTATTTAACTTGTTAAAACTATATTGCTATTTTAAAAGCTTTTAAAGATTGATTTATTTGTTTATTTATTATTTGTTTATTTATGTCATTTTATTTATTTACTTGTTTGAAAGGCAGACAGATCAAAAAAGGTCTTCCACCTGCTGTTTCACTTTCCAAATGTCTGCAACAGCCAGGGCTGGGCCAGGTCAAAGCCATAAGTCAAGAACTCAACCTGGGGCTGGCACTATGGTGCGAAAGGTTAATCCTCCACCTGCAGTGCCAGCATCCCATATGGGTGATGGTTCTAGTCCTGGCTGCTCCTCTTCCGATCCAGCTCTCTGCTATGGCCTGTTAAAGCAGTAGAAGATGGCCCAAGTCCTTGGGCCCCTGCACCCATGTGGGAGGCCTGGAAGAAGCTCCTGGCTCCTGGCTTCGGATCGGCGCAGCTCGTTAAGGACAGAGGTCCTACATGGGGAGCAAGTGCACAGTGACTGCTGTTGTAGATTTAACCACTGACACTCTCACCTGTGCATCCTAGGGCTCACGCTGGTGGGAAGCTGATGAGAGATGGAGTCAGGACTCAAACCAGGCGCTCGGATCCAAGACGCAGGTATTCCAGTAGCTGCCTTTTTTTTTTTTTTTAAGATTTATTTATTTATTTGAAACTCCAAGTTGCAGAGAGAGAGGGACACATACTCACACACACACACACAGAATACCCAGGGCTAGGCTGAAGCCAGAAGCCAGGAGCCGAGCTTCTTCCAGGTCTCCCCCATGGGTAGCAGGGTAGCAGTAATGGCCGCTTTTCCCAGGCCATTAGCAGGGAGTTGGATCAGAACTGGAGCATCTGGGACACAAACCGGCACGCATATGGGATGCTGGCGTCACCGGCAGCAGCGTAACCCACTGCACCACCGCACTGGCCCACGTGATTTTCCTTCATTCCATAACTTCTGACTCCATTCAGTGGTGTCTCTGGGATTTCTCTGCCTTTCTTCCCTTCCTGTCAAGGTGGAAGAGCAGTGGCGTTCTCCAACTGCAGTCGCTCCACACCTGAGAACAGGAGTTGCTCTCCCTTTGTTGCTGGCGAACACCATAGGCTGTCCTTGTGCGAGCTGTGATGGCTCCAGCGCCGCTGGGTGACTGGATCTGGGACTGCTGTCATGTCTGGAAGGTCATTATGTGACACGTGACTCTATCGAATTCAGTAGTAGTTAACTGGTATACATTTATAGAGTTCATGAGTTCATGGTCACTTCCCTGTACAATTAAGTTTTTTGTTTTTTGGTTTTTTTTTTGTTTGTTTTGTTTTGTTTTTTTTTTTTTTTTGACAGGCAGCATAGACAGTGAGAGAGAGAGAGAGACAGAGAGAAAGGTCTTCCTTTGCCGTTGGTTCACCCTCCAATGGCCGCCGCGGCCGGCGTGCTGCGGCTGGCACACTGTGCTGATCCGAAGGCAGGAGCCAGGTGCTTCTCCTGGTCTCCCATGGGGTGCAGGGCCCAAGCACTTGGGCCATCCTCCACTGCACTCCCTGGCCACAGCAGAGAGCTGGCCTGGAAGAGGGGCAACCGGGACAGAATCCGGCGCCCCGACCGGGACTAGAACCCGGTATGCCAGCACCACCAGGCGGAGGATTAGCCTGTTGAGCCGCGGTGCCGGCCCAATTAAGTTATTTTTAAAATTATTTATTTATTTGTTTGAAAAGTTGAGTGAAATAAAGAGAGGGAGCGACAGAGAAAGAGAGATCTTCCAACCACTGGTTCACCAGCCCCAATGGCTGGCACTGGTATCAGCCAAAGCCAGGAGCTGGGAGCTCCATCCGGGTGGCCCATGATGGTGGCAGGAGCCCAAGGACTTGGGCCGTCTCCCACTGCTTTCCCAGGTGCCTCAGCAGGGAGCTGGATCACAGTGGAGCAGCTGGGACTCAAACTGACACTCTGATATGGGATGCTGGTGTCACAGTGGTGGATTAACTGGCTGCTCCACAGTGCCAGTCTCTACAAGTAAGTTATTAATAGCTGTGGCCAACACTGGGGCCCAGCTGGTTGAGCTGTAGCCTGCAGCACCTCCATCCTATGTGGGCGCTGGTTCGAGTCCCGGCTGCTCCACTTCCGATCCAGCTCCCTGCGAATGTGCCTGGGAAAGCAGCAGAAGATGGCCCAAGTCCTTGGACCCCTGCACCCGGGTGGGAGACCCAGAAGAAGTTCCTGGCTCCTGGCTTCAGTCTGGCCCAGCTCTGGCCATTGTGGCCATTTGGGGAGTGAACCAGCGGATGGAACATCTCTCTCTTTTCTGCCCCCTCCTCAGTAACTGACCCTTTCAAACAAATAAATAAATAAATATTAAAGGCAAAGTTCCTGATGGCCATCCACGCGTAGGAGCAGCTTCCAGAGATTCTCCTCTTGCCCATAAAGCTGACTGCACATCGTGACGACGAGGAATAGGGTCGAAAGTCACTTGTGGATGAAGCTCGTGTGGGCGCTGGGGAGGAGCGAGGTTTGACATGTGCAGGGGTAGAACCTGGTCTGCGGGAAACAGTGGGAGACACACCTGCCACGTGGGGAAACCATGTACAAGCAGAAGATCAGGCTGACGCACACACCAAGAGGCAGAGAGGGCGAGTGGAAGGGAAGTGCTAGTGGCGTCCCCTCCTGGGTCCAGGTACTCCCGAAGTCCACCTGCTTCCCTGCCCTTCCCTGAATTCCATGAACCAACAAACCCCCCATTTCTGGGAGCTGGTCGAGAGTCTGGCAACAAGAACCCTGAAATGAAGGCATCGGGCTGGTTCTGGGCCAGTGCTGGAACTGTAAGGGTGGAGAAGACATCGCGCTGCCTTGTAGGCGCCCACGGAGGGGCGTGGAACGAACGTGAGGGCCTGGACCGTGCAGATCAACAATGACAGAACCGTGGAACAATGGAGGTGTCCCAGCTGACACAGCAGCCAAGCACGGGGATCTCTAAGCACAAGCATGCCCTGATACAGTGCCGTCTGGCGACAGTCACTGTCCTGAATTGATCTCTTTATCCGGGTATTCTTTTTCTTCTTTGAGGTGACTTCGGGGCAACTCCTTGTGGTAGGAGTGCTGAGCCAGAGAGCCTGGCTTATGCTTATTACAGCGCTAGCCACACTGACGTGGAGTGAAGTCCTCGCTCTGCTCGGTCAGCTTCCTCCACATTTGGAACTTGGTGGAGTCCGCACACTGCAACAGCTCACTCACGTGTCAGTACCCCCACAGCTGCGCCACTCACTGACCCCCTCCCATCACCGAGGCCCCCGAACGCTACCCACAGTGCAAGCTGCGCTAAAAGGAAATGCTTCATCTCCGGGGAGTGACCTAGACAGCCCCACTGCCCTAGGACAGGAGCAGTTCTTCCCATTTCTCCCGTCTGTCCTGCTGCCAGGCCATGCTCCAAGGTCAAATTCTCCAACTCACAGAGCAGGTTACAGGGGCCTGGCGGCATGAGAAGCTGGCAAAGCTGCCACTCGGGCTGCCTACATGCCTTGTGGGAGTGCCAGCTAGGAGTGCCGTCTCTGCTTCAGATCCGGCCTCCTGCTAACGTGTCCTGGGAGGCAGCGGAGGACGGCCCAGGTGCTGGAGCCCCTGCCACCCACGTGGGAGATCAGGATGGAGTTCCTGGCTCCTGGCTTCACCTGGTCTAGCCCCTGGATGTTGCTGGTATTTGGGGAGTGAACAGACAGATCAAAGATTCTCTCTCTCTCTTTCTCCCTCCCTATCAAACAAAATCTTAAAAAAAAAAAAAAAAAAAACCAGATTACAGACTTAGCCTGTCTGCTAAAGCTCTGTGCTTCCTCCTGCCCTGTCTTGATGATGAGGACTCCAGTTACCTCTCCAAGTGCTGTTTTAACACACCTGCCCTGCAGCCAGCAGGGAGGACCTGCATCCAGATTCCCCTCCTCCCAGCAGGCGAGCTGGGAGAGACGTGGCTTTGCAATCGCACAGTCAGTTCTGGGTGCTGCGTGCTGCTGGATTGTTTCCTGCACATGTTGGAGCCGAAGGTGCCGCCCTTTCGTTCATTCAACAACTTAAGGTCCAGCACAGTGCAGGAGACAGAGAACTTGGGGTGAGTCCTACCTTGGCAACTCCCCACATTTCATAAGACCCAGGACATCGTGAGTTGCAGGATAAATGCTTGTTGTATTTACCCCCAAGGGAAGGGAAAAAGAATACAGCCACACTAGGGCACAACAATTTCTTACCCTTGAAATTGTATTACTTTATTCTATTTTTTTTTTTTTTTTTTTTTTTTTTTTTGGACAGGCAGAGTGGAGTGAAAGAGGGAGAGACAGAGAGAAAGGTCTTCCTTTACCATTGGTTCACCCTCCAATGGCCGCCGTGGCCGGTGCACTCCTGGGCCACAGCAGAGAGCTGGACTGGAAGAGGGGCAACCGGGACAGAATCCAGCGCCCCGACCAGGACTAGAACCTGGTGTGCCGGTGCCGCAAGGCGGAGGATTAGCCTATTGAGCCACGGCGCCAGCCCTATTTTGTTAAATATTTATTTATTCATTTGAAAGGCAGAGTTACAGAAAGGCAAAGGCGGGGGGGGGGGGGAGAGAGAGAGAGAGAGAGAGGTCTTCCATCTGCTGGTTCACTCCCCAGATGGCCACAACAGCCAGAGCTGCGCCGATCCGAAGCCAGGAACCAGGAGCTTCTTCTGGGTCTCCCTCACGGGTGTAAGGTCCCAAAGACTTGGGCCACCTTCTACTGATTTCCCAGGCCATAGCAGAGAGCTGGATCAGAAGTGGAGCAGCTGGGACACAAACCGGTGTCCATATGGTATGCTGGCACTAGAGGTGGCAACTTTACCTGCTATGCCGCAGCACTGGCTGCAATAAATTAATCTTAAAAAGAGAAAGAGGTTGGTTAATGTTGTCAGAGCCCTCGGAACAAAGGGCAGTGGGGACATAGCCACAGCCAAAGAAAGTTAGGTCTACGTCAGCTGGCCCAGGAGAGAAGGTGCCTGGGGGCCCCACAGGGACAGTCCTGACGTGTGGGTTGGCTCCCGGCGGCTGTGGAGGGACTGGGGAGGTGGGGGCTGTTCTGGTTTGAATGGTGTCAAGGAACGGATGTCCTCCCAAGGTTTGTCTGAGTGGCCGAGTTCATGCAGGAAAATAGGTAGGCACCACACAGAGACGGCAAAGTCTCCCGTGCTGGGCAAGTGGCCTCGTCCACGTCTCCTTTGTGTTCTGCAGGCAACAGCACGTCTGAGTCTCGCGATATTCCTCAAGCACCACGCTGATCCACAGAAGGCACCGCTGCTTCGGGCGTAGTAACACGGGGCGGGGGGGGGGGGGGTCTGCGATGAGGTGAGATGACCGCTGTAGAACCTTGGGTAAGCTATTTAAGCCTTTCAGGGTCAACTTCAGGTCCAGGCTTCTGCAACGTGTGCCCTGGGACACAACAGGAACCACGCAAGTACTCGTGTCCCTGCCGCCCTAGAGGAGACTGCGTTCCTGGCGTTAGCCTGGCCTGGTCCTGGCTGTTGCAGGCATTTGGGGAGAGAACCGGCGGATGGAAGACCTCCGTCTGTTTCTGTTTCTCTCTCCCTCGAATCTCTGCCTTTCAAATAAAAAATGACAATAAATAAAATGTAAAAAAAGACTATACTGTTAAAATTTAAAAAAAAAAAAAAAAAGGGCTGGCTCCGCGGCTCACTAGGCTAATCCTCCGCCTTGCGGCGCTGGCACACCGGGTTCTAGTCCCGGTCAGGGCGCCAGATTCTGTCCCGGTTGCCCTTCTTCCAGGCCAGCTCTCTGCTGTGGCCCGGGAGTGCAGTGGAGGATGGCCCAAGTGCTTGTGCCCTGCACCCCATGGGAGACCAGGATAAGTACCCGGCTCCTGCCATTGGATCAGCGCAGTGTGCCGGCCCCAGCGCGCCGGCCGCGGCAGCCATTGGAGGGTGAACCAACGGCACTGTCTCTCTCTCTCACTGTCCACTCTGCCTGTCAAAAAATAAATAAATAAATAAATATAAAAATAAAGACCAGTGAGGATGTGAGCACTGAGAAGTAATGGCTACCAAATGCCCGACACAGGACTGGGCGTGTCACTCGGGGTTTACCCTAGAAAACAGAAACCACGCCAAGTGCAGGGCATGGGTGACACGGGTGACAAGGACGATGTAGGGCTGAGAACCGAGCAGGGAACAAAATCAAGAAGCCGCTCTTGGACTGCAGGGAGCAAAGGAAGCCCTGGAATTAATGGACCTCCTGCAGGCCCGGAGCCACACCTGCTTGAGCCTGCACAGGACAAACACCCTGTCCACTCTTCCTCCTGCCCGGGCCGCCCACTGGCCAAACCCCGGCTGAAGCCAGCCATCCACTCCGTGGTCAGCCAATGCAAAGGCAGGGCTGTTGCAAACAGTGGAGAAGGAGCATTCTTTTCTAAGGACGTATTTATTTATTTGAAAGGCAGGGTTAACAGGGAGAGACAGAAGTCTTCTATTCACTGGGTCACTCCCCAGATGGCTACCAGGTTGGGCCAGGAGCCTGGGGCTCCATCCAGGTCTCCTCACGGGGGTGCAGGGGCCCGAGCACTTGAGCCATCCTCCGATGCTTTCCCAGGCGCATTCGCAGGGATCTGGAGGGGAAGTGGAGCAGCCGGGGCTCGAACCACGCCCATACGGGATGCCTGCGGCCACAGCGATTAACTGATCCGGCTACGGGACTAGCTACATTTGAAAGTAACAAAAGTAATCCCTTAAAACCCCCACGGTACTACCCTTAGAGTAGTCATCGCCTCCCCCCCCCCCCCCATTCGTCCGAATCTCTGGTCTGAGGCAAAGCGCTCCAAGGCGGGCTTGCCGCGTCAGGCACCCGGCATCTTCCCCACCCCGGTGTGGGGCTGAGGGGACTGCCGGGTGTCCCCGGGCAGGGTGGCGAAGTCTCTGCCCCCGCCTGCGCGCGCCCACAGCGCCAGGGTCCCCAGGAAGGAACGCCACAAGCCCAAGGTCACAGACCCCTGCGTTTCCCGCCATTGGCATCTCCCGGCGGCGGCAGGCCGAAGGGACCCCGATCAACATCCCGGGGCCCCAGGGAGCGAGAGCGCACCCTGCCCGCAAACCAGCCGGGCGGGCGTCTCCACAGAGAGCTCTGGGAGCCCCGAGCCCAGAGCCCGCTCGGGGGCTTCCCTCCGCACCCGCGCACCCCGCCTCAGCGCCAGGTCGCGCGCCTTCACGCCATCCTGCGGGTCTCCCGGCTCCTAACGGGCCGCGTGCCCTGGGCGGAGCCAGGGCGGGGCCGCCTGCCATTGGCCGCGCAGGGCGAGGGGCGGGCCCGGAGGGCGGGCGCAGGCCGGAGCCGCTATAAAAGGCGGCGGTGGGGTCTGGGGCCCCGGATTGAGCCCTCCCCGCCCGGGGTGCCGTCGCTCCGAGGTCTCCCTCAGGCCCGGCGGGCGCGCGGCGCGACGCACGGCGGGGAGGGGGCTGCGCCGGGCGGGCCGCGGGCCCGGCGCGGGCGCGAGGTGGCCGGCGGCCGCGCGCCGAGGCCTGCGCGCCCGTCCTCCGGCATCCGGTCAGCGCTGTCGCCCGGGCCCGCACCATGGCCCTGAAGGCCGAGGGCGCCGCGCTCGACTGCTTCGAGGTGAAGCTCAAATGCGAAGAAGGGGAGGACGACGATGAGGCCGTGGTGGTGGCCGTGATCCCGCGGCCCGAGCCGATGCTCAGAGGTGAGGGTGGGCGGGAACCCCGCTTCCGTGTCCCGGGCAGGCTGGGGCTGCGCCTCCGAGGCCGGGGTCGGGGGCCCGGGCACCCCGGCCCCCGCAGCCTGCAGCCCAGACGCCCCCGTCCCCGCCCCCACCCCTCCAGCCCGGGGCCAGGGCGTGCTCTTGCTCCTCCCCCACCGGGTTTGGAATCCCAGGCCTCCCCCCACCCCCCCTGCCCGGCCCAGGGTTTGGAGACTTCGATCCACGCCCCAAACGCTCCGGATCTTCCGGTGCCCGAGCGCCCCCTCCCCCGGAGCGGGAGCCCCCCCTCGGCCAGAGCCCCAGGGGCGCTGGGTGGCCGCGGCCGCCGACACCGGGCCAGGCTGTGTTGCAGGCCGAGGGGCGGCCGAGGCCTCTAGGCCCCAAGCTAGGCGCGGCAGCTGGGTGTCCGGAGCGCACCGGGGGAGGGGGGTGGAGGCCGGCGCCGCTGCCGACCCCCCCAGAGGCGGATTTTGAGGCCCCTCCAAGTAGAAAGCTTTTCCGCCCCCACCTCCATCCCTTCCACCGGCGGAAGCCACAGGTGTCAGAGCCCGGAGCCGGGCGATGAATGGAGCCTCCCGCAGCGCCCCGGAGTAGAAAAACAGCCCTGGCGAGTGGGGCTCTCGGCCGCCTCCCTCGTGGGGGACCAGCCGTGGGAGAGGATTCGGCAACAGCCGGGAACACTCGCGCTCCTGCCCGGACGCCGGACAGGAGCTTGCAGCCTGCAGGAAAACAAAGGCATTGCCCTGGAACTGGGTGTGCACCCCTCCCTCCTCTGGGGCTCCGGGCGGAGGTGAAAGGGGAGACGAGCTCTCCGCGCCTCGCGCATCCTTTTCGGGATCAGGGGGGTGGGCGTGCTGCTCAGCGGGGTCAGGGGTCCTCTCAGTTAACCCCTCCACCAGGGCACAGGGGCCTTGCGCCCACTGTTAGGGAGGAGGCCAGAGAGGTGTTGATTGTGCGCACGCCAGGCGCGGTGTTAAGCTGGGGTGGTGATGTGGCCAGCAGGGCAGCGGACTTTGCTGTGTGGAGCACACGTGTACGCCGATGGCGGGAGCCGGGGGAATGCGTGTGTTGTGTGGCACACAGCGGTGTGTGGCTCAGACGTAACCCAGCATAAGGAGGAAAAGGTGGGTGTTGTCTTCCGTGTCCAGGGGCAGCAAGGCTGTGCTGGTGCAGATCTTTGAGTGGTGACCTGAAGGCTTTGGGGGTCAGCCTTGGAGGTAGGCAGAGAAGAGGGAGGGCAAGGGAGGTTGTCTGGAGCAGCACATCCCATGTGGGCGCTGGTTCGAGTCCCGGTGGCTCCACTTCCTGTCCAGCTCCCTGCTAGTGGCCTTGGAAAGCAGCAGCAGATGGCCCGAGTACATACGGGAGACTCAGATGGAGTTCCAGGCCATCCCTGGCTGTTGTGGCCGTTTGGGGAGTGAACCAGCAGATGGGAGATTTCTCTTTCTGTGTCTCTGCAACAAAAAAAAAAAAAAAAAAAAAGAAAGACACTGCTAAGCAGTCCATGCCCCCCATCAGCGCCAGTATTTGAGTCGCAGCTCTTCTCCCTCTCCAGTTCCAGCTTCCTGCTGGAGTGTGCCCTGGGGGGCAGCAGGCGATGGCTCTGCCACCCCCCTGAGAAATGGTTCCTGGCTTCCGTCTAACCCAGCCGCAGCTGGTGCAGGCGTTTGGGACTTGTGCCAGCAGATGGGCGGTCTGTCTGCCTGTCCGATCAATCAGTTTTAGAATTTTTAAAAAGAATAGCAAGAGCAAAGATCTTGCGGCACACGTTTTGGGAAGGACTTGGGGTGAGAGGATGAGTGCTGGCTGTTTGCTGAGGGGTTAGAGGCAGGGGCAGGCTTGTGGGAGAGGGGAGTAGAGGTTTGGGTGTGGTTACAGCGCCCCACCGCGAGGCCGGAGACACAGGAGTCTTGGGTTCAGGCAGAGTCCGGCTGGAGGTAACACCGTGGCTGTCCTCGGCAGGCAGGCAGTGCGATGAGACTTGGAGGAGGAGGAGGCTGGCGGAGAAGGGGGCCGAGGACTGAACCCTGGAGTTCTTCGGCGATGACAGGCTGGAGATGGTGGCAGGCCCTCAAGCGGCCAGCATGCACGCTCTCATGGAGCTACGGCGCAGTGTGCAGAGACCCGGGGAACACGCAGAGCGCAGTGATCTGCTGTGGCTGAAGTGACAGCAGCAGGGGCATGTGGGGCTCAGTGCGGGGAGAAGCGGCTTCAGGTGGGAAGATTGTTCCTGGGCAGTGACCCGGAGCGAGCGGAGGAGCTGTGCAGGTGTTGAGGAGATGAGGGGCCAGCACAGGTGATGGAGGAAGCGCCGGGGAAGTGAGGGGCAGCAGTGATGACCAAGTCTGCTCTGAGGAAGCAGCGGGCCGGGCGGAGCTGAGGAACTGCCCTCCGGCTTTAGCCTTGTTGACGTGGCGTAGAGAGCCTGTTGTGACTTGGCAGGTCGGATGCCTGTCCGCGGTCACGTGGGAGAGAGGAGCAGCCCAGCGCGGGCCTGGGTTGTCTGCAAGCCGAGGGTAGTGTCCATCTCAGATGCCGCCTCCTCCGGCAGCCCCAGGTGTGAGGACCTCCCCCTTGGTGTTCGTCTGCTCTTCTCAGGGTGGTGGCAGAGAGGAGTGGCCACGAGGAACCACAGGCGCTTAAGCACCGAGCCGTCCAGCTCACCGGGCCGGGGGTGCCTTACCTGGGCAGAACAGGGCTCCTGCCCGGTCAGGGCGTGCGGTTCGCGCACAGACAGCAGCACAGGTACAGACTAAGGAGCCAGACTGTTGGAACGAATGCTTCCGAGGGGGTGGGAGGCCTTTTGAGCAGGGGCAGGAGCTACAGGTACGTCTCTCACCTCCCCCCCGTGCCAGCTCCTGTGGGACGGTAACTTGTGAACATTTCCGGTCTTACCGGTGGTCCAGCGGTCAGCTGAGTGTCGGGGATAGGAAGCGCGGGGGCTTCACAGGGCGATCTGGACAGAGCTGCACACGCTGAGGACCTGCAGGGACACCGCCTGTGCGCAAACACGCGGTTCTAAGGTCTAAGACTCAGTTGGGAGGAGGTAAGGTGGTGAGGGAAGCAGGCGCCAGCACGAGAGCTGTGTTCCGTGGGCTCCCAGGATCCGGACAGAGGCGGAGTCGCTTTGGATGGGAATGCTCCGTCTCCAGAACACCAGATTCGAGGGTCACAGTCCAGGCGCAGGCGGCCAGGGCACCCTCACGGATACTCCCTCTCCTGTCCCCACGCAGTCGCCCAGCAGAAGACTCCACCGCCGAGGCCCAGCCTGCCCGAGGCGGGCTGCGAGGAGCTCAGGCAGCAGGTGTCTTGGGAACAGGAGTTCCTGGTGGGAAACAGCCCAGGAGGCAGCGGGCGAGCCCTGTGCATGGTGTGCGGCGCGGAGATCCGGGCCCCCTCGGCGGACACGGCTCGCGCGCACATCCTGGAGCAGCATCCTCACACGCTGGACCTGAGCCCTTCCGAGAAGAGCAACATCTTGGAGGCCTGGAGCGAGGGCGTGGCCCTCCTGCAGGACGTCAGCACCGAGCAGCCGCGCCCTCCCAGCCCAGGTACTCGGGCCCAGGGCCGGGTGGAGGGAGGAGCGATCCCAGTGCTTGGAGCTCACTGGGCTGTGCCCCCTTCAGACTCAGGCCGGGAAGCCGAGCCAGACCCGGACTCCTACCCGCACCCCGCCGAGGTGCCGGCAGAGATCGTCGTCCTCCTGGACTCTGAGGACAACCCGGCTCTCCCTAGAAGGATCCGGCCCAGGGGACTCCGCCCCCTCGAGCTTCCTGGTCAGTCAGCCGGGCAGCCAGAGGCGGTGGGGGCAGGGGGAAGCCTGGGGCTGTGGGGTTCACGCCTGGCCTCCTGAAGACGCCTAAGGTCTTTCCTTCTGCAGCCGTCCCCGCTGCCGAGCCAGGAGGCAGGAAGCCCCGGAGTGTGAGATGGAAGGAGCCCGGGGAAGAGCCGGTCAGGAAGAAGAGAGGCAGAGCTGTGACCAAAAGCCCGGACCCCGGCCCAGGTGAGGGAAGGCCTGGGAGAACACTGAGGTTGGTGACGAGGGGGTGGGGCCCCGGCAAATGGCATCTGTGGCTCCCCCGAGGCCTGGGCTCTGACCGAGGGGCTCCAGCCCCCCTTCACTGGGCTCTGTCATCCTCTCCTTCCCTGCAGACCCCCCGTCGCCCGACTCTCCCACCGAGACGTTCGCAGCGCCAGCCGAGGTCCGCCACTTCACCGATGGCAGCTTCCCCCCTGGCTTTGTCCTCCAGCTCTTCTCGCACACCCAGCTCAGGGCTGCAGACAGCAAGGACTCGCGTAAAGATGGGCGGACGGCAGACGGCGGCCTGCCCCAGCTGGAGAGCCCCTCTCCAGGTGAGCGTCCCTGAGCGAACACAGGCGGGCCCGGCCCCTCTGCTGTGCTGCTGGGGCCCCTGGGAGACAGGGCCGAGGGCAGAGGCATTTGTCTGGTGTGGGTCGTGGCAGACGGCTGAGCTGCTCAGCATTTCTTGGGAGCAGCCATGAGGTTGGAGGGCTGTGCCAGCACCGCCCAGACGCCTGACACCACCTTGTGCGGGAAACTGATCCCAGCCGGAGACTGAGGTGCCCTCTTCAGCCATCAGAGCAGGGGCCGGACGGGGCTGCCCAGAGTTCCAGCAGACAGGTGTCAGGAGCAGGGAGCAGACGCCTCCCTGGGGCCGCCAACCCCAGCGAGCGCCAAACAGCGGCACTAAGTGCTTGCGTAGGTTTGTGCTGTGGCCTCGTGGGTGTTTTCCCTTAATTTGTACTTGAGAAGCAGAGTGACGAAGAGAGTTCCCGTCCTTTGTTCACTCCACAAATGCCTGCAATGGCTGTGGCTGGGCTGGGTCAAAGCTCAGCCACCCGGAACACAACCCAGGTCTTCCACATGGGCGGCAAGAGCCCTGGTACTTGAACTGAAGCCAGGCATTGAACTCAGGCACTCCGATACGGGGCATGGGATTTATTTATTTGAAAGGCAGAGTTACAGAGACGAAGAGAGACAAAGGTCTTCCATCCGCTGGTTCACTCCCCAGACGGCTGCAGTAGCCAGTGCCGGGCCAGACTGAAGCTAGGAGCTTCATTCGGGTCTCCCATGTTTGTAGCAGGGATGCAAACACTTAGACCATCTTCCACTGCTTTTCCTAGGCCATTAGCAGGGACCTGGATTGGAAGTGGAGCAGCCAGGATACGAACCAGAGGCTGACATTGTAGGTAGCTGTGTTCCCCGCTAGGCCACAGCACCAGCCCCTGGGGCATGGGCGTCTTTAACGGCTAGGCTAAACACTCATTCCTGTTTATATGTGATCCTTAAAAAATACCTTGTAAGAGGGCAGATGTCAGAGTAGGTGTTTGACCTAGCAGTTAATCCCCTGCAAGACGGCTGGCGCCGCAGCTCACTTGGCTAATCCTCCACCTGCGGCGCTGGCACCCTGGGTTCTAGTCCTGGTTGGGGTGCCAGATTCTGTCCCGGTTGCCCCTCTTTCAGTCCAGCTCTCTGCTGTGGCCCTGGGAAGGCAGTGGAGGATGGCCCAAGTGCTTGGGCCCTGCACCCGCATGGGAGACCAGGAGGAAGCACCTGGCTCCTGCCTTCGGATCAGTGCGCTGCGCCGGCCATAGCGGCCATTTGGGTGGTGAACCAACAGAAAAGGAAGACCTTTCTCTCTGTCTCTCTCTCTCTCTCTGTTTAACTCTGCCTGTCAAAAAAAAAAAAAGACCCTGCAAGTCCCCACTTGGGACACTTGCATCGCACGTCAGTGTCTGGGTTTGAGTCCTGACTGTTGCTGAATCCGTCTTTGCTTCCTGCTAATGCACACCCTGCGAGGCAGTGGTGAGGGAGACCTGGACTGGGCTCCCAGCTTCAGCCTGGGCAGCCCCAGCCCTGGCAGGTATTTGGAGAGGAAACCAACGGTTGGGGGCGCGCTCTGTGTCTGTCTGCCTCTCACGAAAGTAGTTTTTCTAAAGGCAAACGCGCATCTCCTCTTCCAGGTGGGGACACGGCTCGCGGGTCCTTGCTCCTGGTTCTTGCATTAGTTCTGTTTGCTGCTGAAACAAGTGATTACAGGCCCAGGGGCTCAAGACAGCGCACATGTGTTGTTTTGCGGTTCTGAAGGTCAGAGGCCCAAAATGGTTGTCACTCAGCTAAAAACTGAGGTGTGGGCAGGGCTTTGTTCCTTTCTGGAATCTCTAAGGGAAAATCTGTCTTCTCGCACAGCCTGGCTTCCAGAGGCCTCTCAACACCTTCACAGCCAGCAGTGGCCAGTCCACTGTCTCAGGACAGCTATGTTGGCTGTGACCGGTCCGCCCCCTCTTCTCCATTGAGGGGCCCTTGTGGTTGCAATGGGCTCACTCAGACCACAGAGCCAAAGCCTGTATTTTATTTTATTCAGCTGATTAGCAGCCTCGATTCCGTCTGCAGCCCTGATGTCCCCTTGCCAAGGGGTAAAGCACCCTCAGGCTCCGGGGATTTGGATGTGGACGTCTTTGGTGGGGACGTCACTCGGCAGCCAGAGCCGCGTGACCCAGCGAGCCGACTTCAGCGGCGGCTGCGGGCCCGAGGCCGAGCCTGCTTCCTCTCCACACGGACACTGCTGACGGTCTCAGGAGTGGATGGGTCCCCCAGAAAGCGCTCCCCAGGGCTCAGTGTTGCTTACGCCCTTAGTTCAAAGAGCTCGCTTGCTCCTGTTTGCTGATTCGCCAAAACATCTCCCCGTTTGTGACTCAGGGCAGCCACTCCCGTAGATCAGTTTTGACTGCCTGGGTTTCAGCTTGTGTCACATTCCAGCCCCGCAACCCCGGACTCCGCAATTTGCCTGGATCTGAGCATCACCCCTGCCCCCCTTGGCACATCGTGGCCCTAATTGGCTGGCCTGTCCCGCTGTGTATGGGGTCCTTAGTTTCGTTCTCGAAAGGGGGCCTTCGTGCCGAGTCTGAAGGTGTCCTGTTCCCAAACCCCAGCTCTCCGGTGTGGTGGGTAGATGAGGTTTTGGGCTCATTTGGGGTTCCGAGTGGACGAAATGGTGGGAGGGGGCTGCAGCGCGTTCTCAGTAGCAGGATCCTGGAGATTGGGAGTGGGCCAGAAACTGCAGGAGACGCCCTGGGGGCTGCCAGCCCCGGGGGGAAGCACGTGGCAGTGGCGTGAGTTGGGCAGCCCTGTCCCCAGGACACTCAGTGTGTCCAGGTCAGGGCCACTGAGGCTCTGAGGCAAGGTTGCAGTTGACTTCCACACAGTTAAATCCAGTTCCGTTCTCCATCACTATGGCCTGGTCTCCTTCACTCAGCTGTCCTCCTGCCCCAGAGCGGGAAGGCTCACCTGTCCCCTTCCCTTGCTAGCACGAAGCACCTGGGGGTGGGGTGTGTCCTGCTGCGCGATAGCCCCAGGAGCCAGAACTGTCAGCACAGAATTGCCCTGCTTTGTGTTCAGCGAATGAAGAGATGAGGCAGCCCCCCCCCCCACCGCGGGTGGGGAACTGGCCCATTCCTGGGAGCTCACCCCCAGGCCCCCTCTGTAAATGCCCCTCCTGTGTGTCCACAGCCTGGCCCTCCCCCGAGGGGTCCAGCCCCTCTTTCAGCCTGCCCCATGACATCTCTCAAACAGTTCCAGAGCAGACCCAGGCCCCTCGTAGCCCACTGCTGCCACTCTGCACCATCCTCCGTCCGTCAGTTTGCACTGCCCAGAACTTTGGGGTCATCCTCTGTGGCGCTCCACCCCCGCATGGGTTCAAGGTTCACCCTCCTGCCGCCACCCTGGCCTGATGCCGAGCCTCTGAGCTTTGCTTGCTCTGCTCTGTTGCTACCGTAGTCGGAGTGGCCTTGGCTAAAAACACGAGTCAGGGTCGACCCCTGCTCGGAGCCCTCCTGAGCCCTCCTAGGGGGACCAGTGTCCCGCAGGCTCCTGACTTCCGTCACACCCGCTCTGCAGTCAGCAGCCTCGCGTTCCTACGGCAGGGTGTCTCCCTGCCCCCAGGCATCTGCGTTGCCAGCTCTCCAGCGTGCTCGCTGTTCCTCTACAACTCTGCTCCCCTGTCAGCTCCAGGCCGCCCTGTCTCCTTTCCCTGGTGTCTGAATGTTGCATCCCTCTGTAGAAACACAGTCGCACCTTTTGTTTGTTTGTTTATTGGCTGTCACCCGTAGAAGGTAAATTCCAAGAAGTCGGCCTGGTGAGTGGCGTTCGTTACTGGAGCAGCGTTGGCATGGCATGGTTGCTCAATAAGCGGTTGTTGAAGTGGGCTCAGTCCCCCCTCAGTGAGCTTACGTGAACACAAAATGGAATTTACCAGATCACAGAACTGGGGGACAGTCCTTAAGTCACTTTCAGCAGCAAAATTGGCCCTCGTCTTCTCTGCCACATTGTAAACAATTGTGTCTGAGGACAGAATAGGGAAAGCCACACCGGACTCAGCGCAGACGGGCAGCGGCTGCAGTGCCCAGTGTGGTGACCTGCACATGCCCTGTCCCAGGGGACACTTTGTGCCGTCCCCTGTGAGCCCAGGTTTGCCCACTGTGAGTGGTTTCTCCTCCCTCAGGTGGACGGCTGAGCCGTGGGGTGCGGGTACCACCTGTCAGGTCAAGAAGCAGATGGGAGTTGTGAGGCAGAGCTAGACGCCACCCCAGGGCGCCCTGCAGCACTCCCTTCTCGGCTCAGTGCGTTGGCCCCTCGGTGGGCAAGGCCGGCTCTGAGACGGCTTTTGTCCATTCGGCCAGGATGCTCTGTGATCTGAGTTGGAATAGAGTCAGCTGAAGGGCAGAGCTGGACAAAGTTAGAAGGTACTCTGTGGCCGTGTGCCCGAATGCCCGAGGGAGGAAGGCTGGGGACAGGCGTTCTGGTCCTGGTGGCTCTCTGCTCCCCGTCCCCAAGCTTCCCCCCATCCCAGGCCTAGAAGGGGGATATGCTTTAAGTTTCGGGGAACACCCTTGGGCCAAGGGGTCTGGAGGACCCTGACTCTGCTCTCTGCCCCCACCCCTGCCCAGCTCCCCCTCCGGGGCTCCGCGGGACACTGGATCTCCAGGTTATCCGCGTGCGGATGGAGGAACCTCCGGCCGTCAGCCTCCTGCAAGACTGGTCCAAGCACCCCCAGGGCTCCAAGGGTGTGGGAGCAGGTGACCCCGCGGACTGGCCCGCGGTTCTGTCGGAATCCAGCGCTACTGTGCGGGGGCAGCCAGAGGCGGGGAGTGGGGTGTAAATTCTTGCTTTTCCTGGGGAGGGTGGGAGGGCAGAGACGGTGTCCCCCTTTGGCTTACAACTCGGAGCTGTCCGGCTTGGCCGCCTGTTGTAGAGGGAAACCGGGGGCCGGGGCAGGGTGGAAGGGGCAGCATGCGCTGTACCTTTGGGGCACTGGAAAATGTCCACCCCTGGGTGGCCAAGGCTGCCGTGCGGTAGGGCACTGGCCTGTGGAGAACACCCACCCCATCCCTTGCTGATCCCCACCGCTCCCCCGCATTCTCCCCCGGCACAGTGCCTTACAGAGGAGGTGTCAGAGCGGGGTGAACTGAGTCCCACTACCTCGGGGGACACCTCTCCTCCCCCACTCGTTCAGGCTCCTGAGCCAGGAAGCCTCCATTACCTCTTCCCGCTGCATCCCCGCCTGGGGCCCCAGCGCCCACCTGGGGCCCTGTCCACCCCCACTCGCCTTGTTCACCTGTTCTCCTGTTGTATATATCGCCTTTGTTGACAATAAATTATTTTTTTTTATGAAGAGAGCACTGTCTGGGCCGTCCCTGGGGCAGGGGTCGGCAGGACGTCCAGCCGAGGCCGCGTGTGGGGCAGGATAGTGAAGGTGGCGCTGGGTGGCGGCCAGCACTGTGCGGGCCTCTCAGCGGGGCCTCACCGGCTTCCTGCCTCCTCTGGGATGGGGTCCGAAACGCCATTTCCTTAACATTGTACCTCCCACCCCCCAGAGATACAGAGAGACCTGTCATTCGCTGGCTCACTCCCCAAGTGCCTGCGGCAGCCAGGACTGCGTCTGGCCCAAGCCAGCAGCCCAGGAGACATGTCTGAGCTGTTACCTGCTGCCCGCCGTGGCACACAACAGGACACCGGGCTGGGAGCAGAGCAGACAGGACTGCGGCCAGGCACTGGGATGCCGGCGCAGCATGTGGACACCTCCCATGCACCCAGCACCGGCCCCAGTGCTGTCCCTCCTGACTCACCTGGTGGGCTTTCCCTGAGAGGCCGCTGCAGGAGCCCTGCGGCGCCCAGCCATGGAGCTGGAAAGTGAAATGGCCATGGCCGCCGCCCTCGGGCCCATGAGGGGAGGTGGGCCTAGACTCAGCCTGCCGCCTCCAGCCCCTCCACCTGCACCTTCAGCTGAATTAAAGCCGAACGCTTGCCTAGTTATTCCCCTCATTCCCCGCACCATCATACGGCCCCTTCTGGTCTCCACCAGGTTCCTTTCTCTCCTAAGTGGAACCATCCCAGGCCAAGTCCATGTGGAGTTCACCCTCCTCGCCACCTTTGGTGAGATGAA
The DNA here is from genome assembly GCF_051225735.1 of Oryctolagus cuniculus. Classification (NCBI taxonomy): domain Eukaryota; kingdom Metazoa; phylum Chordata; class Mammalia; order Lagomorpha; family Leporidae; genus Oryctolagus; species Oryctolagus cuniculus. The sequence continues at coordinate 7,275,391 of NC_142867.1, read as the reverse complement.
GTTCACGGGTAGCTCTGTGAAACCCCAAACCCCGCCGTCCTGTTGATCTGCAAACGGACTTGGTTTGTAGGCCTGTACCCTGCAGGCCTGCCTCACCACTCCTGATAAATGAGCCCACTTAGAGTCGGGCAGAGAATGAGGGGGAGCAGCACAGAACGGCAGGCACTCGGCCAGGCTGACCACAAGGGTCATCTGCATCAGGAAGGGGCGGCACGGCATGGTGTGGCGGGGTCCTTTCTCCTCATGTGACACTCCGGGGAAGGAGCCCAAGGACACACACAGGGCCCTCGCCTAGGGGAGGTTGAGAGACTGAGGTGTCACGGAGAACAGGCTCAGGGTTCAGGATGCTTTGTGTCGGACTGGCTCTACCACTACCACTCATGGCGACACATGGGCCACGGAGCTCCTGGATCTCAACCCCCGGGCCTGCAGGTTGGCAAAACCTGTATCCTGCCTGATCTGAAAGAGTCCATAGTCCAGCGCCGCGGCTCACCAGGCTAATCCTCCACCTGCAGCGCCGGCACACTGGGTTCTAATCCCGGTCGGGGCACTGGATTCTGTCCTGGTTGCTCCTCTTCCGGTCCAGCTCTCTGCTGTGGCCCGGGAGTGCAGTGGAGGATGGCCCAGATCCTTGGGCCCTGCACCCCATGGGAGACCAGGAGAAACACCTGGCTCCTGGCTTCAGATCAGTGCGGTGCGCCAGCCACAGCGGCCCTGGGGGGTGAACCAACAGAAAAGGAAGACCTTTCTCTCTCTTTTTCACTGGCCACTCTGCCTGTCCAAAAAAAAAAAAAAAAAAAAAAAAAGTCAATAACACTACGAGCTGGCTCTAAGAGCGCTGGGAATACCGACTGCAGGTGACCTCCCGTCCTGCCCGTGGTGCCTTTGTGCTGTTACAACAGCGGGGCAGCGTCACTGGGGCTTACGTCTGAGAAAACACCGTGACGCTAAGTGTGACTGGAGGCTCAGCCACTAGACCACGAGCTCCTTCCGGCCAGGGGCCGGGTTCCTGGGCCTTCATTTTCCTGGTTGCCTGCATGGGGCCTGGCACTTCGTAGGTGCTCAATAAATGTTTGTCAAGGGCCCGCTTGTGGCCTTGGAGGACGGTTCTCTGCACAGGGTGGTTGCCATGGTGATAAATGGCGTGGTGGTTCTGTGACTTCAGCCACACATCCTGGCCAGCTGGGGTCTGTCTGCCCAGCCTCTGCAGCAGCCAAGGGACTGCCTGGATGCATGTGGCTGGGAGCTGCCAGCGAGCGCCTCCCGGCTTGTAGGAAGAGGGAGAGTGGGGTTGAGGGCCTGACTGGAGCTGTGAATGTGGAAGACATCAAGCACAGGTGCCTGGTTGCTTAGCATCCTCTAGGTCTCCAGCCTCACCCGGGAGTCCCCCACCCCCAGCCCTGCTGCAACAACAGCGGCCCCTCCCTAGGCTGGGGGTGGCTGCTCTCTCCAGGTGTGGCCATGACTGTGGGTGGAGGGTGGGGAAGAGGGTAGTACCGCAACCCTTGATGCCCAGCCTCACCCCACCCCCCACTCCCCAGTACTCCTTCGTTCTCTGAAGCCGGCCCCTGTCTGCTGCCTTCCCTGGGCTCTGGGTTGGGGAGCTCTTTTTGGAAGACTAAACAGGAGGAACTTTTTCTGCATTGAGCAGTTCTGACACCAAGCATGGCTGGAGGAGGAGGGGAGATCTCGAACCAACCTACTAGACTCTGCGTCACTGACTGGGTGTGCCGCGATTCAGGGCTGACCCATTCCACCACAGCTGGTGCAAGACCCCACAGACTGCAGGGCTTGGGCTCACCAGACCACTCGGCTGCAAGTCCCAGCCTGTCACCTGAACTCCCCCCCCCCCCTTTTTTTTTTTTTCATTTGGACAACAGCTCCTATTCTTTGCTTCAATCCCAAATGCCCACAGTGGCTTGAGTCCAGGCCAGGGCCACAGCAGGAGCCAGGAACTCAATCCAGTGTGCCATGAGGGTGACAGGCACCCGAGGAGAGCCATCACCATCGCTTCCTGGGGCACATGTTAGCAGGAAGCCGAAATCAGGAGTGGAACCTGGATTCAGTCCCAGGTACTCTGGTCTGGGATGCAGGTGTCTTAACCACTAGGGCAAACACCGTCCCCCTGCCACCTGTACTGTCCACAGCCTCCTCCTCCTCACATTGCGCCATCGGATGGTCTACTGTAAACAGTGTACAACACAGACCAGTGAGCAGCCAAATGGCCAGACACACGGACAGGGTCCAGGAGGACCCCAAGTGCAGAGCACAAGCCCCCTAGATTTGAGCTGTGCCACCTGGAGGCTCTCTCAACCCCGTTGTGGACTTTGATGGTGGTGTCATTGACCGATGAGGCCATTAGTCATCGGGGGTTAAATGTCTCTAGCTCCCTCTCTCCTCCCCAGAGGTGTCGAGGGTAGGAGGGTAGAGCCCTCTGGTCACGTGACTGTCCATACCCCGCCCCAAGAGTCACCTCATCAGCGTGCGCTCAGGCGCAGTGAAAGGGGCTTATGAGTAACCAAAAATGCCCCCCCCCCGCCCCCGTCACTCAGGAAATTCCAAGGGCTTTGGCAACTGCACCAGGAGCCAGGACAAAGACCAACACTGGCACCAGCAGCCTGAGACAAGCGAAGGAGCAGCTCCGTCTCTGCTTCTGGGAGTGCGTGGGGTGCGTTTGGGAAAAGGGGTCACCGCCCGGCCCCCTGGAGCACCCCAGCCACGTGGCAGCTCTGGGCCAGGCTCTGCTTCGAAACCGTGTTTCACTGGCTTCTTGGCCTCCATGTAGCACACAATGGTGGGGTCTTTGTAAACTGTGACGTCCCGCCTGTCCCTGGGATGGGAGCAGGTCTCTGATGGGCTCGCAGCCTCTCTGTGTCCACGCCTCCCCCCACTAAAAGGGGCACCTGCCAGCCTCCCAGAGGCAGCACAGAGGGAGGGGGCTGCTGCTTGCGGGTGCAGTGGCAGGCGTGGCTCTGTGGCACCCCAGGTCATGTGTGTCCCCCTCCCTGGAACCAGACGTCTCAGCCTACAGGCTTCATGCCCCCAAATCCGGGGACACCCTCATTCTGCACGCAGGTGCCACTCCAGAGAAGGAAGAGGGGCAGGCTTTTCGGCCTTCTCAACACCGATGTTAATGCCTCAGACATCCGGGGCCTCACGTCTGGTCAGGGAGAGGGGGCAGGATGCAGGAGCAGGAGATAATGGGGGTGAGGTAACGGGGGTGACTGCCCCGCAGGGCTCAGATTCCACACACATCGGTGAAGGCTCCCACAGTGCTGGAAACTACCGCTGTTGGGGTTTTGCTGTGAGTCACCCCGCGTTGTGCTCGTTATGTTGGTAAGGAAAGAGGTACAGCGAGATGGACGTGGTGGCTGGCCTGCCATTCCAGAGCTAGCAAAGGAGCAGAGCTGGCCCGAGCCCAGTTCTGCCTGACTCCACAGCCTGAGCTGCCGTCTACACATGGCACGGCCTGCCACCCACTCCTGGCGCCCGCCGGGACCGTGCATTGCCGACTGGACGAGCTCACCGCAGATGAGGGGTGAGCTCACAGCAAGGCGGGAGCCAGGAACTCTGTCCAGGTCTCTGGCGCTAGAGGTACGAACCCAGGAATGTGAGCCCTTATGTGCTGGAATCAAAAGCAGAACTGAGACTTGCACCAGGCGCTCTGACACAGCATGTGGGCATCCCAAGTGGCACCTTAACCACACTGCACTTTTGCCGTCTTAAAGCGTTAACTAAGGTAAATCGATCTGCATCGTTGTGCAATGCGTATCAAACTCTCCCACAAATCTGTTTATAGCTGGTGTGCTTGAATCAGGATCCACATGAGGTCCAAATATTGCATTTGGTATGTTTCTTCCAACCTATAACAGCTTTTCTTTCCTCTTTTTTCCCCCCTCTTGATTTTATTCAGTTTTATTTATTTATTTATTTTTTGACAGGCAGAGTTAGACAGTGAGAGAGAGAGAGAGAGAGAGAAAGGTCTTCCTTCCATTGGTTCACCCCCAAATGGCTGCTACGGCCGGCGCGCTGCGCCGATCCAAAACCAGAAGCCAGATGCTTCTTCTCGGTCTCCCACATGGGTGCAGGACCCAAGCACTTGGGCCATCCTCCACTGCCTTCCTGGGCCACAGCAGAGAGCTGGACTGGAAGAGGAGCAACCGGGACTAGAACCCGGGGTGCCGGCACCACAGGTGGATGATTAGCCAGGTGAGCCGCTGTGCCAGCCAATTTTTTGAATTTTTTTAAAAATTTCTTTATTTCTTTGAGAGGCAGAGTTAGAGAGAGAGAAAGATCTCTTCTAGCCACTGGTTCACTCTCCAAATGGCCACAACGGCCAGGGCTGGGCCACGCGGAAGCCAGGAGCTTCATCCGGGTCTCCCACGTCAGTGGCAGGGGCCCAAATGCTTGAGCCATCTTCCACTGCTTTCCCAGGCACATTAGCAGGGAGCTGAATTGGAAGTGGAGCAGCCAGGACTCCAGCTGGCGACCATATGGGATGCCAGTATTGCATGCGCTGGCTTAACCCCTTGTGCGACAAAGCCAGCAGTCTTTTCTTTCTATTTTTCAAAGGTTTAATTATTTACCTGAAAGAGTGACAGAGATCTTTCACCTGCCAACTCACTCCCCAAATGGCTGCAACAGCCAGGGTTGGAACTCCATCCGGGTCTCTCAAGTGGGTCATAGGAACCCAAGTACTTGGGACATCATCCGTTGTTTTCCCAGGCACATTAGCAGGAATCTGGATCAGAAGCAGAGTAGCTGGGACTTGAACACAACATCCGGAACTGGATCCCGAGTGTGTCTGGAAGCTGTGGTATGTGGTGGGGCAAGGGATCAGCCTGATTAGCCGGAACGAGGGCATGGCGATGCGAGGGCTTGGTGGGAGAGAGTAGGAGTCAGGGAAAGGTGCTACCAGGGCACCCAGTGCAGGGCACCCAGTGCAGGGCCAGGTTGAGCAAAGCTTTGAATGCAGGCTGAAGGTTGTTCCCACAGCCAGGAGCAGCTACATACTTTGTGAGGCCCAGTGCAAGCTGAAAATGCAGGGCCCTCCACTGGTTCAAGACCCGGCTGCTCCACTTCCGATCTGGCTCTCTGCTGTGGCCTGGGAAGGCAGTGGAGGATGGCCCAGGTCCTTGGGCCCCTGCACCCATGTGGGAGACCCGGAAGAAGCTCCTGTATCCTGGCTCCTGGCTTCAGATCGCCACAGCTCTGGCTGTTGAGGCCAATTGGAGAGTGAATCAGCAGATGGAAGATCTCTCTCGCTCGCTCTCTCTCTCTCTGCCTCTCCTCTGTGTAACTTTCAAATAAATAAGTAAATCTTAAAAAAAAAAAACAAAAACAAAAACAGGGCCCTCTTGGTAAAGAAGAAACTTCAAGGCGGTGACGGCAGAGCCTTAAACTGAACGGAGGCCCTTCTTGGCGCAGGACTCTGCCCATGCAGGTCACAGGCCCAAGAGGGCAGCCTCGCCTGTGGCCCACAGGGGAGCAGCCGTGGCCTTCTAGCAGGGCGTGGGCGTAACTGGAGGTGGACCTCAGGAAGGTTATTCGGGCGGGATGGGTTGGAGGGAGTCTGGGCAGGGAGACTGGTTAGGCAGCTTTGTGCAGAGCTGGTGAGGACGAGGCGGGTGGGAGCCGAAGAGCAGAAGACCCAGGGAGAGAGGAGTAGGGAGCACACGGGAGGAAGAGTTTACTACAGGACAGCACAGGCCAGGGGAGGCTCTGAACGCCCCCCTCCTTTGCTCTCCAATCCCCTCCCCTGCCTTTCCAGTCTTAAGAGACTGGCAGGCCCAGGAAGCAGCACTGTGTCTCCCTTTGGCCACCAGAGGGCAGATGGTTCTCGTAGATTTTTTGGGGGCTGAATTTGGGGCAGGGGGAAGTGGCATGCCTGGTGGGTCCTCTTCCTCTTTTCCTCCTCAAGTGCGCGTTCACCAACGTCTTTCTCAGTGGTTTGGGGTCTGAATGGAGCCGGGCTGTGCCCTGCAAAGATGCCTGGAGTCCTGGCAGCATCCTAAGACTGCAGGTGGCACCTGTGGCCTTAGGGAGACTTCCACAGGCCTCTCTGCTTCTCTGATTGGCACCACCAGCTGCGAGCTGGAAGTCAAGGGCCAGAGGTCCAGGCAGCACTTTGCCCATAACCGCTGGGACCTCTTGCCTAAGCCTGATCTCTGGCTCCTAGGGGGCCTCTGGCTGCTGCCCACTTTGAGCCGCCGTTGAGCCCTGGGGCAGGAGAGAGGCAAATTCCAACACGTCCCGGGTGCCATGAGTGGGGACGGCTTGGAGCTGGAGAGATGAGCCCGGGCTGCTGCATCTCCTGGGTGAGACAGTCGAGGAGGAAGTAAAAGTGCACGGAGGTTACTACACGGACTTCCTGTTTGAGTCAGGGGCTCGTGAATCCAGCGACCCCACTCTACGGATGGGGAGACTGAGGCCCACAGGAAGGAAGAAAAGCTACTTCTGTACAGGCCTGTTCTCTGTGTCACTCATCCGGGAGAACTGTCATTTTCAGCGGGGTCCTCTCCCTTTCCCCCCAGTTTCTTTGTCTTAGATACAGTGACGTGGGAATGAAGGGAAGGCCTGGGGCACGCGTTTAGGCTAGCATTGAAGATGCCAGCCGTGACACCTGGGTTCCGTATCGGAGTGGGCATCGGGGTCCAGTGCCCAGGTCCTGCTCCTAACTCCAGCTTCCTGCTAATGTAGACCTGGGGAGGCAACCACCATGGCTCAGGTACATGGGTCTCCTCCACCCACGCCACCCACATCAGAGATCTGGATGGAGTTCCCAACTCCCAGCTTCAGCCTGACTGGGCCGTTGTAGACTATGGGCAAGTAAGTCTTAGTGGATGAAGGCCCTTCCCAACTCCTACACCTAGTCGCTCAAATAAGTGAATAAAAGCTCATGGAAAATGCACACTTTTTAAAAAATATTTCATTATTTATTTGAAAGGGAGAGTTACAGAGAGAGAGAAAGAGAGATTGATCTTCCATCTGCTGGTTCCCTCTGCAGATGTTTGCAACTGCCAGGGCTGGGCCAGGGCCGAAGCCAGGAGTCCAGAGCTGCTTCTGGGTCTCCCACGTGGGAATGCACGCTATGGTTATTTTTTAAAATTAATTTTCGGGCCGGCGCCGTGGCTCAATAGGCTAATCCTCCACCTTGTGGCGACGGCACACCAGGTTCTAGTCCCGGTCGGGGCGCCGGATTCTGTCCCGGTTGCCCCTCTTCCAGGCCAGCTCTCTGCTGTGGCCAGGGAGTGCAGTGGAGGATGGCCCAGGTGCTTGGGCCCTGCACCCCATGGGAGACCAGGAAAAGCACCTGGCTCCTGGCTCCTGCCATCGGATCAGCGCGGTGCGCCGGCTGCAGCGGCAGCCATTGGAGGGTGAACCAACGGCAAAGGAAGACCTTTCTCTCTCTGTCTCTCTCTCACTGTCCACTCTGCCTGTCAAAAATAAAAAAAAAATTAATTTTCATTTTATTTCAAAGGCAGAGAGATGGAGGAGAATCCCTACAACAGCCAGGGCTAGGCCAGTCAGAAGCCTGGAGTCCGGAACTCAATCCTGGGGTCTCCCATGTGGGTGGCAGGGACACAGATGTTTGAGCCATCACTTGCTGCCTCCCAGGGTGTGGATGAGGAGGAAGCTGGATTGGAAGCAGAGTAGCGGGGGCTTGAGCCCGGCCAGTCAGGGACGGGATGCGGGCGTCCCACGTCGACCTTACCGCTAGAAAAGGCGCATTGTTTTTTAAAAGAAAAAAAGATGAGACGATCTCTCCTGCCTTACCTGGCAGGGGCACTTAAAGTCATCTCTGGGATAAATCCGTTCGGTGGAGGGGACAGGAGCCTAAGCTCAGAGATGGCAGGTGGGTTTCCCAGGATCGCAGAGCTGGGGCTGCAAGGCAGGCCCTGGGCGTTCCCGCAGCAGAGTGTGTCGGACGCTGACCTGGTCCCTTGCCGACCTGCGGACCAGGTGCGGCCATTCACGGACAGGAGAGCCCGTGGCAGGTGGTGGGCGGGAGGCAGGTAGGTAATAGACTGACGTTGCGTTTGTCAGGTGACACATGTTGACGGCCTGTGGTGCGGGATAAACAGAAGATGGATTTTATGAGATAACCGACAGGGGGACGAACAGACACGCAGCAGGAAGCTGCTCCAGGTCCAAAGTACACCGGCCACAGGGATGGATGGCTAACAGCCTCGTCCTCTTTTTAGTCAAATAACAACACGCACGGGGACCCACGCGTCCCGTCCAAGGTTTGAAAATACCCGAAAACTGACGGAAAGAAACGAAGAGCCAGGCTCTGGGAACCCCGGGGGGGAAATGACCGCGGACTCGGCGGGCCTCGGGTGTTGCCGGAAATGGCCGACTGCCGCCCTCGGCCGCTCAGCAGGACGGGGGCGTGGCCGGCTCCGCACGCGGAGCCTCTTCGGGTGTTTCCGGAAACTGCCGAAAGCCGGCTTGACGTGGGCGGGGAAAGGGCGGTGGGCGTGGCTTGGGCGGCTCAGGAGGGCCCGGAGCCGCTTCGTAGATTTCCGTAAACAGAGCCGAAGCTCGGTCTTCGGAATCGAGGAGGTGCGCGCGTCTCCGGGGATTACCTTCTTCGGCTGTTTCCGGAATTGACCCGTAGACCCCGGCCGAGAGGAGAAGGCGCGCCCCCCTCCCGTTCCTAAGCGCTTCGGATGTTTCCGGCTGCCGCCGGCGGAAAGAGCCGAGGGCCGGCGGTGGTGGCGGCCATGTTGGGAGCAGCAGGTCCGGCGGCGGCTGCCTGTGTGCCGGGCGCGGAGCAGTGCCGCTGAGGGCAGGGGAGGAGCGAGGCAGGCGGCCGGCTGCGGCGGCAGAGAGTAGGCGGAGCGGCGCAGCCCGGCCGAAAGGCGGCACAGCCCAGCCGGGGGTCGGGGGGGTGCGGTCCGGAGCCGCTCGGAGCCGGCGCGGCCTAGCCCGAGCGGCGCATCCCCGGGCTGGCGTGAGCGGCTGCCCGGCCTCCCCGCACCCCCGGCCGGGGCCCATGCGGCGGGCGCTCCTGCTGTGAGAAGCCCCGCCCGGCCGGGCTCCGCGCCTTCCCTTCCCTCCCTTACTCCGAGCTTCTCGGTTCCCTCCCCTGAGATACCGGCGCCATGTCCAGCGCCCGGACCCCCCTACCCACGCTGAACGAGAGGGACACGGAGCAGGTAAGGAGCCCCGAGGGCTCCCCGGATTCTCTGGCTGGGCCCCTGCACCTTGCGGAGCCTCCTCCCTCCTCTGCTCTCCTCGTGCCCCGGCTGCCCTGTCATCCGGCCCTGCACATCCCCCTTCCGAGTCCTGACCCGGGACCCACCTTGAACTGACTCCAGGCTGCACACTTGTCGCCCTGCCAACCCCCCTCCGCCCCTCGCCGCCCTCCTGCGCTCTTCCGTGTTAACCTCCTCAGCTTCCCCTCTCTTCCCTTTTTCTCTCTGGGCCCTCTCTGGTCTTCTTCCACCCACGCTTCGAGCAGCACCCCGCGCCTGGCCACAGATCGTCGGCCACCTCTCCCTCCGCCCGCGCCGGCTCTCCCGGTCCCTGCTGACGACCCGCAGGGTCCTCGCCCGGGAGGGTGTTCGCCGCGAGCCCTGTCCGCTTGCGGCTGCCCAGCTGTGTCCGCCCCGCTTCGTCCTCAGCCCCGCGTGCTCGCTGTTGCCCGCAGCCCACCAGCTCCACCCTCATCCCCTTTCCGGATCGCTCGCCTACTCTTTGCTCATCACTTTCCCGTCTTTTCCCCGGGAGCTCCCCGGCTCCTGGCGCTGCCCGTGTCGCTTCCGTGTTTCCCAGCTGTCATGCGCGCAGTTTGCCCACAGGTTGCTCTGGGGTTCCTGTCCTCCCTGCCTTCGGAGCCCTGGGGGCCCCTCGTGCTCTCCTCCCCCAGGGTTCGGTTCCCAAGCCCCTGCGCCTCCTGCTCGGCGCCCTGCGTGCCCCGCCGGCCTTTGCCCTGGCCGCGGCCCGCACCCCGCGGGACGGTCGCTCGCTGTTTCCGCCCTGTGTATTCACACAACCTGTTGCTCACTTCTCTCCCGGGCCTCTGCGGCGCGCACCCGGACGCTCGGTGCCTGTCACTCCCTGCTCACTGCCTTGCTGCCCCCTTGGCTTCGCCTCGCCTCCTCTCCGTGCCTCCCCGCGGGGTTTGCTCCTCTCCTGCCGTCTTCAGGTCCTGCGGACAGCCCCCGCCCCCGTGTGCTGCTGTGCCGTCCCTGCTCCCTTCCCGTTGTTCCTCCGTAATTCCCAGCAAGTTCTTGCCCTATGCCGCAGCCTCCCGACCCTACAAGCTGCCCCCATCCTGGCCGCACTCCCGTGGGGCGTCAGCCAAGCCGTGGCCTGTGCTGTGTCCTCTCACTGGCTGTCCCCTCCCTGGCTGCTGGGACCCTTGCTGAGGGCCCTGCCGGGGGACGCCCTGCCTTACCTCTCAGAGAACTTTCCTGGGCCCAGACAGCAGGGCCTGGCAAAGGCGCCCTCCTGCCCGGGGGCTGCACTGCGTTGGATCCTCCACCCTCCCTCCTCTGCGCCCCTCCTGTCCCCTTTGCTTCGTGGTCGCTGGGGTAGAGCTGTTGCAGTGTTTTCATTCTCTCTGGTTGACCTGCTCCGACAGACCCTCCCCCGTGTCCTTTACTCCGTGTGGCTGTTCTATGAGCCTCTGCTGCCTGTCACCTGCACAGTTAGGAACCCGGCAGTTCTGGACGGAGTTTTTCTCGGTGGCGGCTGGCCCTTTTCTTGTGCACGGGTTGTTTGTTTCTGGGGTGCAGGGGCATTGAGAGGGAGGGATGGGCCTGACAGCTGACTCCGTGTGGGGCAGAGTCTGGAAACGGGGAGCTTGGTCTGTGGCCCGCAGTGGTCCTCGCCCTCGCTTGCCAGCTGTTTCTCCGTTCGGGGAGCCACTCTCTGCCCTCTTGAGGCTGCTTGTTCCGTCCTTTTTTCTCTCGCAGCCTTGGTGTTGGCAGGTGGGCCCTGCTTAGCTGGATAACTTTCCGAGACTGTTGATTGGGAGCTGGAAGGAGGGGCTGAGGGCCTAACCGGCACCCCAGGCGTCTGTGGAGTGGCGCGGAGTGCCTCCTGCCCGGGAGGCCGTGGGACCTTGTGCGCACCGGCGTGGAGTCCCGGGCGGCCTCCGTGTGGTTTCTTTGTGCTGTTTACCAAATGTGGGTGTGCTGTCGCCGTGGCCTTGTGAGGTGCGCGTTGACTTCCTCTCATCCTGACACGCCGGGCGTACTGCTCAGGACAGCCGTGCCTGGGAACCATTTTGGAATGTGAGCTGCTCTGAATAACTGTCCGGAGCAGGGGCTGTGTGTGCTGTGGCTCTGCTCTCAAGTCTGGATTACTCATCCCCGTTTTACTCTCCTGGACTCGGGTTCCCCTGAGCCACTTGCGCGTAGTTCTCAGGGTGCCGGTCGCACACAGGGAAGCAGAGTCTTTGCAGAACCTTGGGTGACGCCTGTTCCAGGCAGGTGCTGTGCTCTTGAGAACAAGCAGAAAGACGAGCAGCAGCAGTGCTTCTGATCGCAAGGCCTTCCCCTAGAACAGATCATGCCGCCAAGTAAGGCAAGAGATCTCTTCTCGGTCCTGTGGACATTTCAGCTGAAGTGGCCTTTGAGTGGCCTCAGTGTTATGAAACGGAAAGCAAGGCACTTGGTTGGACTGATTCCCTTGCCTGAAGGGTCCTGTGTCACCTTATTTAGAGTTAAATTATTTAAACTGTGGTTTCCCCAGAAAATCAGTAAATAAACTCCAGTGGTTGCCTCCAATCTCTTTTCTTGCTCTTCCTCTCGCACTTTCTTTAGAACTGTGGCTGATGAGAAGCTGATTCTGGGAGCCCTTTGATCACATCTGACGCACACACACACAGTGTTCAAGCATAGAAATCAGCCTTGTGTGGCAGGGGAGCTGCCAGCTCTGCTCCTGCAGTGAGAGTCGGAGATAAAACACAGGCAGGCCCTTTCCGTAGATGCTTGTGGCACTTGTTCTAGATGTGCTTTTCACAACGCAGACGTCTTCCTGTGGCAGAGCGAGGGTCTGGCCTGGGGCTGGTAGTTTTGGGGACTCTTGGTCTGCTAGTGGAGCTTTCTGTTCCCTTCTTTTCCAAGTGGCTTCGGCAGCCTGGCCTGGAGGCTTGGCAGTCCTGAAAGCAATCAGCAAGATGACTGTTTGTCTCCCCGCCAGCAGCGGTCCCCAGCAAGAGTGCAGAAGGGTCCAGCTTCCAGAGTTCACTTGCTGCTGGTAGAGCTTTCTGTAGCCCCAGGGGGAGGGGCTGCATGGCTTCAGAAACCATGAGAGAGGGCTGTGACTGCCCACGGAGGGGCTGCTGTCGCTTTTCTAGGGAGCAAATGGCATATGGAGCTTGGGAGTGACAGTCACGGGAGCAAATCCAAGTCCCAGGGTCCTGTGAGGAAGAGCCACGCCGAGTGCGTGAGCTCGTCAGACCCTGCCATTGGTTCCGGCCAGATGTCGCACTGAGTGCTCGGTTGTTGGTGTCCTCCAAGGAAATGGGCTTAGGTAGCCCTGCGAGCCGTGCGGCACTGCCAGTGCTCTGGGCGCTGGCTCTCACTCGGACCTTTGGCCTGCCTGGGGCCCTTTGGTAGTGCTGCCTTCTGGTCAGGGATGTGGGTGAATGTGTCAAGCCATGAAGTCTCGCTCGGTCCTCGAGATTAGGGAAGGGGTATTGTTAAAGCAAGGGCTGGAGGAGTCCCGGTAGTCCTAACCTTTGAACCCGCAAAAGTAACCAGACCTAGTAAATTATAATAATTTCTCCCCTATCTGTGGACTTTGGGAAGGAGCTAAACAGAGAGAAGGCAGTCATTGAAACTTAGTGTGCTTCAGATTAAAATCAGATTTGTACAGGGATAACTGAATCTTCTAGACTGTGACTAAAGGTTGGACCAGAGCCTTTTTTTCTTTTTCTAAGCATAAACATCTTAAGCAGAGTTGATGCCTGTGAGGTAGACAAAGGCCGAGGATTTGTGTGCTTGAGAGGTTTGCATGGTTAGCTGTCTTGAGAATCAGAACTTCTCAGACGAAAGAGTTTCCCCTTTGGACAGAACAGCCCGATTCTCAGTGGGCGTCTAACCAGGATTGCCTGGGCCTCGTGAACTCTCACTGAGCACTTAGCCACCTGGCTGGCATCTCTCTTCTCTCTGAAGCTCCCATGACATTCCTACGTATGTATTAGGTCGACTTGAATGAATATTTTATGCCTAGAGTGCAGCCAACCCCCAGACTTTGTGGCCCATTATGGACAAGCAGGGTGGGGGCTGGGCGCCACCTTTGGCCCCCTGATAGCATCTCTGCTAAATGGACTCCCCCTGCAGCACTTCGGAGCCCATTAATGCACTGGGATGGAGTAACCTCAGCAGATGGAGCGGGCTGGGAGGGGTGCTCCTCCTCCCCGGGACGCCGGGTGGGGGTTCTTGCAGCACCAGGCTGCCCAGCTCCCTCCTTGGTTCAGCTGTAGGCTGGGCTCCTGCACCTCTGCTCTGAGGGGAGGAGCTGGGAGAAGACTTTGACCCTCCCTCAGCCCTGGTGCTGCTGCGGGTTAGCCTCAAAGCAAAAGCTTGTGAGGGCTGTGAAGAAGGTGGCAAAATGACAACCGGGGAGGCGGCTGAGCTCCACGTCCTGACAAGAGGTTCCGGTGTTTGCTGTTTTGCACTTGTAGCCTGGGTTCTCTAGGCTTTCTCCCAGCCTTCAGCAAAGCCGCGTGAGTCACTGGAGTGGTACCTGTGCATTTCCGCCTGTGTCCCAACACGGAAGAGTGAGCCCTTGCAAACCGCCCTCCCCTGCCGGCACCCGCGAGGCCGGCTACCCGGTCAGCCCTGGCAGACACTGCTGGCCAGCGCAGCCTTCTGGTGTGGCCACTTAGTGTACTGTCACCTGCGGGTGAAGGCGGGACAGCTGGATTTTAAAGATCTGTTTATTTGAAAGAGTTAGAGATGGAGAGACAGATCTTTCATCCGCTGGTTCACTCCTCAAATGGCCACAGTGCCTGGGGCTGGGCCAGGCCGAAGCCAGGAGCCTAGAATTTCATCTGGGTCTCCCACACAAGTGACAGGGGCCCAAGCACTTGGGCCATTCTGCTGTTTTTCCAGGCCATTACCAGGGAGCTGGATTGAAAGTGGAGCAGCTGGAACTCGAACTGGCGCCCATATGAGTTGCCAGCATCCCAGGTAGCGACTTAGCCTGCTGCACTTAGGCCCCGGAGCAGCGGATTCTGAAACAGCAGCAAGAGGGCATCCGTCCCCTTCTGGCTGAGAAGGCACCCGTGCTCCTCCTCTTGCCCCAGGAGCAGCACTTCTAGGGGATGAGCAGGCTAGAGCCCTTCTGCGTGTCTGGTTTTGTCGAGCGTTTGAAGTGTCTCAGTCCCTGTGGGGAGTTCTCTCCACAGATGTCTGTCTTTGGGTTGGTGCACATTTTTCTACTTTCAGTTATTCCTTAAATTTCTCTCTAGAAAATGGCCAAACGAGCAAAAAGGTATTTCCACTAGTGCAACAAATTATTGATTTTAGTCTCATAATGGCATGTGATCGCAAGCTTTGGTAGGAGAGAGATCCAGGTGACGCTGACATTGGGGAGGTCCCTGAAGGAAAGTGTATGTGTGTTGGGGGAGAGACTGGGTGAGGGTGGGGAGCTCTGGGCAGGAAGAAAGGGAGGGCGGGATGTGTGCAGTGCCTGGCTCCAAGCCACCTTTTTGGCCCTCTTCTTTTTCACATAAGGAAGGCGGAGCAGACCAGCGGCTTCTCTGTAGAACCAGTCGAGCTGGTTTGGAGCAGCCATGGCCTATTTTCCTCTGCTCTTTGGGAAGTTGGCAGTACCAAGGTCTGCCTCCTCTGGGGCTATGCTCTCCCAGGCATGAGTGTGGAAGCCGCCCATCCGTGAACAACCCCTGCCCTACTTCAAACTGGAGTGGATCCCCAGGCTGGGCCTGCACCCAGTGCCAATGCTCTGGCCACTTCGTCTGCTTTCCACACCTTTCACTGGAGGCCCTGAGGCACGGCTCCTTTCCTTGGGCCCCCTTCTTAAGCACACAACTTGGCAAAAGGCCCTCAGCCTGGCCAGAAAGAAGAGACTGGCTGTACACTTGGCTCCCCATGTGTGGGTCTGGAAGAGAGGTGGGACCACACTCGGGACTGCTGCCTGCTACAGTCTGGCTGCTAAATTCTGTGAGACCCCAGGCCTTCGGATCAGTGCAGTGGGACTGCCTATCCAGGTCTGCTGGGGAAGAACTCAGAGAAGAGTTGTGTTTTGTGGGTTTGTTTTGTTTTGTTTTGTTTTAGATTTATTTTATTTATTTGAAAGGCAGAATTAGAGAGAGAGAAGGAGAAGCAGAGAGAGAGAGATCTTCCGTCTACTGGTTCACTCCCCCAGATGGCTACAACTGCCAGGACTGGGCCAGACCAAAGCCAGGAGCCCAGAGCTTGTTCCAGGCCGCCCACGTGGGTGCAGGGGTCCAAGGACTTGGACCATCTTCTGCTGCTTTCCCAGGCACATTAGCAGGGAGCTGGATCAGAGCTGGGACCTGAACTGGCGTCCACATGGATACCGGTGCTACAGAGTCTTTACCTGCTACGCCACAGTGCCAGCCCCTAGAGAAGAGTTTTTGGACATTGGAGCTTATAGGCACTTCAGCCACAGAAAACAGTTTGATTGAGGTCTCAGCCGGAAAGGCAGGAGCTGTCAGTCACCTATTGCTAGAGGACAGGATTGTGTTCCCACTCTTCTCTTGTAACAGAAAACTGAAGTGTGAGAGCTTGGTAGAGGGGAGCGAACCTGCCTAGACAGAGTTCCAGCCGCCCGGCCATGGGAGCTGGCTGCTCCTGACACGGCTGCGATGGCCTATCATTGTACCCCCTGAGCACCGTGTCGCAGGGCCTTTTACTGTGGTTACTGACAGCCTGTGTCTAGGTGGTCCCCATTTTCCTCTACCTTCTCTATTTGTGACACAAAGGGTTCTCATTTGCTGTTTTGCTCCTGAAATGCCTACAGTGGCTAGGGCTAGGCCACGCTGAGTTTGGGCACCAGGAACTCAATGCAAGTGCCCCTCTTGGTTGGTAGGGACCCAGCCACTTGACTCGCTGCTGCTGCTTCCTGGGGTAACATTAGCAGGAAAATGGAGTTAGGAGCAAAACCAGGTGTGGAACGCAGGCACTCTGATGTGGGATGCTGGCATTTTCTCTAAGAGATTCTGGTGGAGCATATTTACATTTGTTTTAATTTTTATTTATTTATTTTTTAAAGATTTATTTTATTTATTTGAAAGAATTACACAGAGAGAGTTCTTCCATCTACTGGTTCACTCCCCAGATGGCTGCAATAGCCAGGGGTAGGCCAGGCTGAAGCCAGGAGCTTCTTCCAGGTCTCCCATGTGGGTGCAGGGGCCCAGGCACTTGGGCCGTCCTCCACTGCCTTCCCAGGCCCATCAGCAGTGAGCTGGATTGGAAGTGGAGCAGTCGGGACCCGAACCAGCGTCTGTTTGGGATGCTGGTGTTGCAAGTGGCACCTTTACCCACTACGCCATAGCGCTGGCCCCTTAATTTTTTTTTTAACCAGTCAGATATCTGAAAGAAAATAAAATGCTGCTGGAAAGTTCTATGAAGAGTTTAAAATGTGTATTTATTTTCATCTATTTGAAAGGCAGAGAGAGGGATCTGTCTGTCTTCCATCTGCTTGTTCATTCCCCAGATGCCTGTAACATCTGGAGCTGAGCCAGGCTGAAGCCAGGAGCCTGAAACCCCATCCAGGTCTCCCGTGTGGGTGGAATCTGCCACCTCCCAGGGTGCATATTGTCAGGAAGCTGAATCTGAAGTAATGTGACCAGGACTCAGGTGGCAGCTCACCCTGCTGACCACAGCGCTGGCCCCGCCTGCCCGCATCTCTGCATGGTGGATGTTGCTGTGGTCAGTGTCAGCATCTGTGATGGCAGGAGGGCCAGATCTGGAGTCGCCAGAGCAGGGCTTTCGAGAGGATTGGGATCCGGGTGTTGGAGGGGGATCTCGGGTTCCTTTCTGCAGGACTCCGGGGCTTGCTTTCTTTGCACCCCTTCCTTTGTGTGCAGAATTGGCCCTTTGACCGGGAGACCACCCCCGTTTCTCTTAGGACCGCCTGGGACCTTGGCAGCTCCTGGTGGTGAAAGCTTCTTTTCCCTTGGCAGAGTGGCCTTCAGGGTTGCACCTACGGCTCCGTCGCTCCTGTGAATCTGTGGGCTTTGCATTTGGGGTTGAGATGTTGGTCTCTGGTTCCTTGTTTGAGCCATCTGCTGCCTGTTGGGAGCCTGAATGCCTTGTCAGAGCAGCAAGTAAGCTGCTGGCCGCCGCCCGACAGCCCTGCCCCAGGAGTTGCCTCAGACCTCGCGGGGAGTGGCTCTGGCACTGTGTTCCGCTTCCTTTTGCACCTCTGCTGACTCGTCTCACTTCCTTTTTCTTCCGTTTGACGTCTTTGAACTCCCTTCCTGAGCACGTTTGTGGTCTTGTCTGCCTCGCGTTTCCATCTCCTTCGGGGCATGGCCCAGGAGAGGAATTCTGATAGTCTGAGATGTGCTTCATGTCTAGGTCCCTGCCTTCTCCCCGTCCTCTGAGGTCCGTAAAGCTAAGGATCCACTGCTTTGGGAAGTGTGTTCTGTTTATGTCTCTGGCGCCATCCTCCTCAGTAGAGCCAGGCCTGGCAGCCTGACAGCTGACTAGGAAGGGCTTCCTAGTTTTCCTGGTGCTAAGTGTGGCCCCTGTGGTGGCAGAGAGCTGAAGAGACGCTGGTTAACTTTGGAAAGTGCAGGATTGAATTTGGTTCTGGATATATTTGGGGGACCTTGACGTCACTGAGATCCTTTCAGATGGTGCAGAAAGTCAAAATTATTATTATTTTTTTTATTTGACAGGCAGAGTTAGACAGTGAGAGAGAGACAGAGAGAAAGGTCTTCTTCTGTTGGTTCACCCCCCAAATGGCCGCCATGCAAGTCCGAAGCCAGGAGCCAGGTGCTTCCTCCTGGTCTCTCATGCAGGTACAGGGCCCAGGCACTTGGGCCATCCTCCACTGCCTTCCAGGGCCACAGCAGAGAGCTGGACTGGAAGAGGAGCAACCGGGACAGAATCCGGTGCCCCGACCGGGACTAGAACCTGGGGTGCTGGATGCCGCAGGCAGAGGATTAGCCTAGTGAGCCACGGCGCCGGCCCCAAAAGTCAAAATTATTTACATGATGGCATTAACACAGTATCTGCCTTTTCACTCTCGTTCTCTGACTAGTGTACAGTGGTTTTTCCAGAGGCTACATGATGTGTGATGACATCATCCCTCTTTTGGCTAATGAGATGCATGATTCTGTGTTCTTGTGTTTTCTGTTTTGTTTTTTTTTTTAAGATTTATTTTATTTGTTTGAAAATCAGAGTTAGAGAAGTAGAGACACAGAAGTCTTCCATCTGCTGGTTCACTCCCCAGATGGCCACAACGGCCTGAGCTGCGCTGATCTGAAGCCAGGAGCCAGGAGCTTCTTCCAAGTCTCCCACATAGGTGCAGGGGCCCAAGGACTTGGGCCATCTTCTATTGCTATCCCAGGCCATAGCAGAAAGCTGGATCGGAAAAGGAGCAGCTGGGACTCGAACCAGCGCCCATATGGGATGCCAGCGCTTCAGATCATGGCTTTAACCTACTGCGCCACAGCACCGGCCCCAGAATTTTATTTATTTATTTATTTATTTATTGGAAAGAGTTACAGAGAGAGAGGAGATGTAAAGAGATGTCTTCCATCTGTTGGTTTGCTCCCCAAATGACCCCATTAGCTGGGGTTGGGTCAGGCTGAAGACAGGAGCCAGGCGCTTCATCCAGGCCCCCCATATGGGTAGCAGGGACCCAAGCACTTGTGCCATTGTCTGATACTTTCCCGGTCACGTTAGATTAGCAGGGAGCTGGATCAGAACTGGAGCAACCTGGACACAAACTGGCACCCTTATGGGATGCCAGCATTGCAGACTCTAGTTTAACCTGCTGGGCCATAACGCCAGCCCCTAGAAATTTTAAATTAGTACTTTAAGGTATAAATGTGGAAGTTTTCAACAATGGACACAGTTTCTTCTTGGTACTACTACTGTGCTCTCATTAGCTCTCTTCAGTTATACCTGTTAGAGTTTTCTCTGTAAACCTCATCATCTAATAGCATGCTGTTTTGAAATCTAAGCATTTTCCTAGCACCTTTGAGGAAACACAGGAAGCAAGTACAGCTCGTAAAAACTTTTGGGAGGCCTTCTAATTCTTGAAATTTTATTTACAACTTACTTAGCACCCAATTCTATTTTCCTAAAAACAGAAGAAAACTTGTAATATTTCTCTTATATTTAAGGATGGATTGTTGGCTTAAGACAGTGAGGTTAGAAGACTTGTTTTTCCAACCATAGCTGTACCTTCTGTTTAAAGATCCTGACATGGACTCTGCTCCAGAGAAACTGGGCAAGACTGCAAATAAGGGGAAAAAGGAAAGAAGTGAAATTTTAATGAACTCTGTCTTTTTAGCTTTATAAATGTTAATAACATACCTTACTGTGTCTCATTCAACCAGCTGTTTTCATGTCACATTGTGGTACCAGTTGAGACATTAAAGAGTGACCAAGAGTGACCATTCAGAGTTTTTTTCAAAAAAGAATTGAGTATTTTACATGTACGCACTGAGCTGTTTGAAAGCCAAATTTTATTCCAGCTTTCAAACTGGAAATGAAAAAGTCACTGAAGCCTTCTACAGGGTAGTTTGCCACTTTGTTTTGGCTGTAGAAGCCTGCACAGTGGCTGGGAGACTAATAAAGTTTTGAACAGCTGACATTCCTGAATGCCCACTGGATAGAAAGAGCAGTAAAATTCAGGACAGTGCTCCTTCAGATGTTCCTGGGACTCATCAAACTGAAGATTTAGCTGCAAACATGAAGGCCGAGTTAATATCTTGTTTACAGAATTTTACTTGCACTTTATACAAATGCGCAAATCTACAGACAGGGTTTGACTTGCTGTGTCAGCACCAACTACTCTTCGAAGAGTAATTCTTTTTATGCGAATGTTCAGCAACAGACAGAAGTGGCGATAAATATTCAAAGGATTGAATAACTTTTTGAATCTCATGGTTTATCCTGGAACAACTTAATTTCCATTTGCACTGTTGGTGCAGAAGCAGTCGGGAGAAAGCTGCTGGCGCCATCGCCTGGTCAGGGCAGTGGCACCCAACTCTGCCAGCGGCCGAAGCCGTGATTGTCTTTCCTGCCACATGCTTCTTGTTGGAGAAGACAAGTCGTTTCCACTCAAGAATGTCCTGGATGGAACACTGAAGTCACTGATTCTCGTTCAGTCGCGGTCTGTCCAGTTTTGAGTGGTGAAATGCGGAGTACCCGCGGAGCATTGCCCCTGCGCTCAGGTGTGGTGGTTGTCTTGGGCAGGTGTGCATCGGCCCCGAGCCAGCCACCGGCTCAGCTGAGAGAACAACCAGTGGAGAAGCTGTGGTCGCTTACCCCTGGGGACAAGTGGGTGTTTCCTGGAAAATGAACAAAGTAAGCCGGTCACTTGCCAATGATAAAACTCAAGTTTTCAAGCAAAAATTAGAATTTTAGTAAACAGCTGAAGATTCTTCCAATGAGATCAATGGAAAAATTAAGTAATGTGATTTTTTTGATATTGAGTGAAATGTCAGAATTTGGAATTCTGCATAATTCAGAGAAGAGAGATTTTCCAGATTGCCAGTTGGTAAAAGAGCCATTCACAGTGCCAGATGACAGTGGATTTTAATGTAAACATATACAAAAGATTCATTGATAAGATTTTGGATTCTACAATGCTAATAACCTTTAAAAACTACCACTTGTTGAGTTTTGGTCTAGTATTAAAGAAGAAAATCCTGGGACCGGCACTGTGGTGTAGCGGGTAAAGCCGCTGCCTGTGGTGCCGGCATCCCATATGGGCACTGGTTCGAGTCCCAGCTGCTCCACTTCTGACCCAGCTCTCTGCTGTGGCCTGGGAAAGCAGTGGACAGTGGCCCAAGTGCCTGGACCCCTGCACCCACGTGGGAGACCCGGAAAAAGCTCCTGGCTTCAGAATGATGCATCTCTGGCTGTTGTGGCCATCTGGGAAGTGAACCAGCGGATGGAAGACCTCTCTCTCTCTAGCCCTCCTTCTCTCTCTGTGTAGCTCTTTCAAATAAATAAAATAAAATCTTTAAAAAAAAAAAGATAAGCTGGGGCTGACGCTGTGGCACAGCAGGTTAATGCCCTGGCCTGGAGCGCCGACATCCCATATGGGCGCCGGTTCAAGACCCAGCTGCTGCACTTCCTTCCAGCTCTCTGCTATGGCCTGGAAAAGCAGTAGAAGATGGCCCAAGTTCTTGGGCCCCTGCACCCATGTTGGGAGACCTAGAGGAAGCTCCTGGCTCCCGGCTTCGGATCGGCACAGTTCCGGCCATTGCAGCCAATTAGGGGGTGAACCATCAGATGGAAGACCTCACTCTCTGCCTCTCCTCTCTCTCTGTAACTTTGACTTTCAAATAAATAAACAAATCTTTAAAAAAAAAAATAAAGAAGAAAATCCTCAGTACCTGAAAGGCTGTTCAATCTGTTTTCACCTACACATATCAGTGTAAAGTGAGGTTTTCTTCATTTATTTCTACCAAAACAATATACTGAAGCACACTGAATGTAGAAGCAGATATAAGAAGTCAGCTGTCTCCACTAAGCCAGATATTAAGGAGATGTGGGAGAAAATTAAACAATGCAACTTTTGTCATGAAACTTCATTTTGTTTTGGAAAATATAGTTTCTTTTTACATAAAAATAGATCATTTGTATAAACATAATTTTATTGTTATTTTGAATGAATCAATAAACTTTTGAATGATTAGTTTTAATTTCTGGTGAGATGGGTGTGGATCACTGTAACCCACATAGACACAAGGGCTTTGCATTCCTCAATAATTTTGTAATCATATAAGGAGTTGAGACCAGAGGGTGAGAAAGCCACTATTGGCAGACATTCATTATTTCTTTGTGATGAGAACATTGAAAATCTTCAGACTATTTTGATTTATCTGATACAATACTGTTAACTGTGATCACCCTGCATACAATAGTATACTATAACTTGCTCCTCCTGTCTAGCTGGGTCATTATATCCATTAATCAGTCTTTCTTCATCCTCTCCCTCCTCCAAGTCATTGTGGTGTTTTGTTTTATTTCATTTCGTTTTAATTTAATTCAATTTGAAGAGCAGATAGACAGAGATCTCCCTTCTACTGGTTCAGAACTCTGAATCCCTACCACAGCTGGCTCTGAGCCAGGTAGGAGCCACCAATTCAGTCCAGGTCTCCCACATGAGTGGCAGGGACCCAAGGACTTGAGTCATCACCTGCTGCCTCCAGGCTGCACATGAGTTGGAGGCTGGGATTGAAAGTGGGAAGACTTGGGAAACACAGCCGGCGCTCCGGTGTGGGACATGGGCGTCGTAATGCTGGCTCCGATGCCATTGTGTTCTGACTGCACCTAAGGTCGGTTTATCAGGTAGACTTCTTTTGCTATGTATTTATTCAGTTGTGGTTTGGACAATGCAGTTTTATTGTATTGCCCAAATTATTTATGTTCTCATGTAAGAAATTTATTTGAAAGGCAGAGAGGGAGAGGCAGAGAGATCTTCCATCTGCTGTTTCACTCCCCAGATAACCTCAACAGCCAGGAGCCAGGAACTCCATCCAGGTCTCCCACGTGGGTGGCAAGGGGCCCAAGCACACAGGTCATCTTCCACTGCTTTTTTTTTTTGGACAGGCAGAGTTAGAGACAGAGAGAAACGTCTTTGTTCCGTTGGTTAGCCCCAAAATGGCCGCTACGGCTGGCACGCTGCGCTGATCCGAAGCCAGGAGCCAGCTGCTTCCTCCTGGTCTCCAATTTTATATATGTGCTGCCGAAGCGAGCACCCTCCTGGTCTCCCATGCGGGTGCAGGACCCAAGCACTTGGGCCATCCTCCATTGCACTCCCGGGCCACAGCAGAGAGCTGGACTGGAAGAGGAGCAACCGGGACAGCATCCGGCGCCCCAACTGGGACTAGAACCTGGGGTGCTGGCGCCGCAGGCGGAGGATTAACCAAGTGAGCCGCGGCGCCAGCCTTCCATTGCTTTTGCAAGTGTGTTAGCAGGGAGCTGGATTGGAAGTGGAGCAGCTGGGACTCATGGGATGCCAGTGTTGCAGGTGGCAGCTTAACCTGCTGTGCTACAACTCTGGGCCGTCTATGAATTTTTGTTGTTGTTGTTGTTAAAAATGTATTTATTTGAAAGTCAGAATTACAGAGAGAGAGAGAGAGGTCTTCTATCCAATGGTTCACTCCCCAATTGGCCACTGATCCAAAGCTGATCTGGGTCTCCCACGTGGGTGCAGGGGCCCAAGGACTTGAGCCATCTTCTACTGCTTTCCCAGGCCATTGCAGAGAGCTGGATCAGAAGTGAAGCAACCGGGTCTCGAACTGGCGCTCATATGGGATGCCAGCGCTTCAGGCCAGGGTGTTAACCCGCTGCACCACAGCGCCTGCCTTCCCTCTATGAATTTTATAACCTTATAATTTTAAACTATATGGACTGGTTTATCTTACAGACTATTCCTCAATTATAGTGGTCTGAAAGTTTCTCATGGCGTCACATGTGGGCACTGGTTCAAGTCCTGGCTGCTCCACTTCCCATCCAGCTCCCTGCTGGTGTGTCTGGGAGGGCAGTGGAACGTGGCCTGGGTAGTTGGGCACCTGCATCCATGTGGGAGACCCAGAAGAAGCTCCTGGCTCCTGGCTTTGGTCTGGCCCAGCCTGGGTCATTTTGGCCGTTTGGGAAGTGGACCAGTGGATTAAAGATCTCTCTCCTCTCTTTTCTCTCCCTGTCTTGCTGTAACTCTTTTAAATAAATGAATCCCTTAGGCAGAGTTAGAGGGAGAGGCAGAGAGAGAGCTCTCATCCACTGGTTCACTCCTCAAATGGCTGCAACAGCCAGTGCCAGGCCAGACTGAAGCCAGGAGCTTCTGCCAGGTCTCCTGTGTGGGCCCAAGCACTTGGGTCCCCTGCTGCTGCTTTCCCAGATGCAGGTTTGGAAATGGAGCAGCCAGGACTCGAGCCGGTGCCCGTGTGGGATGCCGGCATCACAGGCAGTGGCTTTACTTGCTTTGCCACAGTGCTGGCACTTAGCTTTGGGATTTAATTCAGTTTTTTATTGTGGCAAAATATATGTAACAAAATTTATCATTTTAAGCATTTTTAATTATACAGTATGATGGCACTAAGTTTATTCACAATGTTTGTAACCAGCATCACGTTTCCAGAATGTTTTCATCATCCCAGATAGAAACATCCCAATTTTTTACCCCATTTGGGAAGTTTATTTGAACAGTAGCTTCCTGCTTGCCCTCTCTCGGCTCCTGGTGACCTGTGTTCTGCTTTTTGTCTGTATGAATTAGGCTATTCTGAGTACCCCGCGTAAGGGAGGTAGAGCATTCCGCTGTATCGAGCTGATTCCATGTGGCGTTATGTCTTCAAGTTCATCCATGTTGAAGCTTTAATTCCATTTTGAAGTTTAGTTAGCTTATTGGATTTTCCTCCGCTGGTATGTATTAGGTTGATATGTTGAAATAGAGTTTTTCTAAATTGTCAGGTGTAGCACGGTGTCTGAAGCCACACCTCACACTGGAGCACCAGTTTGAGTTTCAGCTGCGCTGATGCTATTCAGCTTCCTGCCAGTGCACCTGGGAAGGCAGTGGACGGTACTCGGGTACTTGGGTCCCCGCCACTCCACATGGGATGGGATTCTGGGCTTCTGGCTTGCAGGCTTTTGAGTAGTGAACCAGCAGATGAAAGGTTTCTCTCCCTCTCTGTTACTAGGCCTTTCAAATAAATAAAATAAATCTCTTGAAAAACCAACAACCCTAGGGGCTGATGCTGTGGCATAGCAGGTAAAGCCTATGTCTGCAGTGCTGGCATTCCCATATGGGTGCCAGTTTGAGTCCCGGCTGCTCCACTTCTGATCCAACTCTCTGCTATGGCCTGGGAAAGCAGTAGAAGATGGCCCAAATCCTTGGGCCCCTGCACCCATGTGGGAGACTCAGAAGAAGCTCCTGACTCCTGGCTTCAGATCAGCTCAGCTCTGAGGAGTGAACCATTGGATGGAAGACCTCTCTCTCTCTCTGCCTCTGCCTCTCTGTAACTCTGACTTTCAAGTAAACAAAATCTTTAAAAAACAAAACAAAGAAACCCAACAACCCAAGGCCAGCCTTGTGGCATTGTGGCTGCTTCACTTCTCATCCAGTTCCCTGCTGATGGCCTGGGAAAAGCAGCGGAAGATGGTCCAAGTGTTTGGGCCCCTGCCTCCTGTGTGGAGACCCAGACGAAGCTCTAGGGCTGGCCATTGCTGTCATCTACAGGGTGAACCAGCAGATGGAAGATTGCTCTCTCCTTTCTTTGTAACTTCAACTTTCAGATAAACAAATCTTTAAAAATAAATGCAGGCCGGCGCCGCGGCTCACTAGGCTAATCCTTCGCCTTGCGGCGCCGGCACACCGGATTCTAGTCCCACTGGGGGCGCCGGATTCTGTCCCGGTTGCCCCTCTTCCAGCCCAGCTCTCTGCTGTGGCCTGGGAGTGCAGTGGAGGATGGCCCAAGTGCTTGGGCCCTGCACCTGCAGGAGACCAGGAGAAGCACCTGGCTCCTGCCATCGGATCAGCGCAGTGCGCTGGCCGCAGCGCACCAGCTGCTGCGGCAGCCATTGGAGGGTAAACCAACGGCAAAGGAAGACCTTTCTCTCTGTCTCTCTCACTGTCCACTCTGCCTGTCAAAAAAAAAAAAATAAAATAAAATAAAATGCATAGAAATTAACCCATTTGCACTGAAAGAATTTATTTAAAATAATGGCTTGGAGGCCAGCATTGTGCCACAGCCAGTTAAGCCTCTGCCTGTGACACCAGCATCCCATATGAGCACCACTTCAAGTTCCAGCTGCTCTGTTTCCAGTCCAGCTCCCTGCTAACATACCTAGGAAATCAACAGAAGATGGCCCAAGTACTTGGGCTCCCGCCCATCATGTGGGAGACTTGGATAGAGTTCCAGGCTCCTGGCTTTGGTCTAGCCCAGTCCTGATCTGCCTTTCCTAAATAAATAAATATTTGTTTATTTTTTATGTATTTGAAAGGCAGAGTTAGAGAGAGAGGTCTTCCATGTGCTGGTCCATTCTCCAAATGGCTGCAATGGCCAGGGCTGGGCCAAACCAAACCCAGGAGTTTCTTCCAGGTCCCCTATGTGAGTGCAGGGGCCCAAGCTCTTTGGCTATCTTCCATTGCTTTGCCAGGCCCATTAGCAGGGAACTGGATAGGAAATAGAGCAGTAGGGACTTAAACTGGCACCTATATGGGATGGTAGCACTGCAGGCGGAGTTTTAACCTGCTACATCACAATGCCAGCCCATAAATAAATCTTTAAATGAAACTTTTTAAAGTTTTTTTTTAAGGATTTCTTTATTTATTAAAAAGAAGAGTTACACACACACACACACACACAGACACACACACACACAGATCTTCCACCTGCTGCTTCACTCCCCAAGTGGCTACAACAACCAGGGGTAGGCCAGACCGATGTCTGGAGCCAGGAGCTTCTTCCAGGTCTCCCACATGGGTGCAGAGGCCTAAGGACTTGTCTTCCGCTGCTTTCCCAGGCACATTAGTAGGGAGCTGGAACAGAAGTAGAGCAGCCAGAACTTGAACCTGTGCTCACATGGAATGCTGGCATCCCAGGCAGCAGCTTAATCCATTGCACCTCAATGCTGGTCCCTCATTTTAAATTTTAATACAGTAAATATAACCCACTTGAACAAAAGCTGTTTCATGTCATCAGTAATTAAGAATGTAAAAGATTTCCAGACAGAAGTGTGAGATCAACCTTTTCTTAAGCTTTATTTTTTATTTGTTTGAAAGGCACAGTTAGAGAGAGAGGGGGGAGAAAAGAGAGATCTTCCACCCACTGGTTCACTCCCCAAAAGGCTGCAATGGCAAGGGCTGGGCCAGACCAAAGCCTGGAGCTAGGAGCTTCTTCCAGATCTCCCACGTGAATGAAGGGGCCCAAGGACTTAGGCAGCTGTCTGGCTGTTTTCCCAGGCACATTGGCAGGGAGCTGGATCAGAAGTGGAGCAGCTGAGACTTGAATCAGAGCACATAGGAGATGCTGGCATCACAGGCAGCAGCTTTACCCGCTGCGCCCCAGCGCTAGCGCCTGAGAACACTGTGTAGACAGAGGCAGCATTGATAAGCTCTGTCCGTGATTGCTTGGTGACTGGGTATGAACTCATAGAGAGACTTGGTTTTCTTGGCTGGGCCTCAGCAAGGTTCGCTGCTTTGGTTTGCAGTGGCTCTGGCTGATGAAGTTGGTTCTCAGTGACCAAGTAACTTTGACCAAATTGTCCTCCGCTGTAGCATTGGCTTTATTTATTTTTTACTCTGTTAAGAAGATGATTTGGCTGACTTGGATTTCATTATAACAGTAGGTATTTTAGTTTTAAGATTGTATGTTCACTATTGGCCAGTTCCAAATTTGAAAACTACAAAGCTTGCCTAGTCTGTATCCTTGAAGAACCTTGGGTGTCTGTGATAGCTGAAGGCTGGTAGGCGGCAACCACCAAGGCCAGGACACCCAGCGACCTGATCCCTGGGTGACTGTAGAACCTACATACTGTGTTCCTTTTTCTTTTGTACTTTGTTCTTTTTGGCCTCTTCGCTTGCTTGCTTGCTTTTTTCTTTTTTAAAGATTTACCTGTTTATATGAAAGGCAGGGTTACAGAGAGCAAGAGAGTGAGTCTTCTATCCTTTGGTTCACTCATCAAATGGCTGAAATGGCCAGAGCTGCATTGACCCAGAGCCAGGACCCAGGAGCTCCTTCTGGATCTCCATGTGGGTGCAGGGGCCCAAGGACTTAGGCCATCTTCTGATGCATTCCCAGGCACGTTAGCAGGGGAGATGGGCTGGAAATAGAGCAGCCAGGACTCGAACCGGTGCCCACATGGGAAGCCAGCACTGCAGGAGGCAGCTTTACTCTGGCCTCTGTTTCTTAATGAAGTATGCCTGCCAAGTCCCACACTTACGTAGGTGAACCTCATTTTCTCCTATGAAAGAAGTAGGCACATTTGTTCATTTGAACAGTATGTGAACCCTGTCCTTGCTGGTGAGTCTTCTAGAGACAGGTATGAGCGGGTGGGTGTTTGGCCTAGGGGTAAGCTGCTGGTTGGGATGCCTGCGTCCCATATTGGAGCGCTTGGGTTCAAGTTCTGGTTCTCACATTTGCAGCTTCCCAATAATGCTGCTTCACCCTGCGACTCAGCAGGTGATGACTGTGGGAATTGGGTCCCTGCCACTCATATGAGAGACCTGGATTGAGTTCCCAGCTCTTGACTTCAGCCAGGCCCAACCCTGGCCATTGAAGGCATTTGGGGAATGAACCAGTGGAAGAGAACTCTCTTCTTGTCTATTTCTCTCTTTCTGTTTCAAATTAAAATACACATATACATATACATATATATATAATATTTATTTATTTGAAAGAGTTAGAGAGAAAGGAGAGACAGATCTTCCATCCATTGGTTCACTCCTTAAATGGCCACAATGACCAGGCCTGGGCCATGCTGAAGCCAGGAGCTTCTCCCTGGTCGCCCACGTGGGTGCAGGGGCCCAGGGACTTGGGCCATCGTCTGCTGCTTTCCCAGGCGCATCCGCAGGGAGCTCGACAGGAGTGAAGCAGCTGGGACTCAAATTGGTGCACACGCGGGATGCCAGTGCCGCAGGCGGCAGCAGCTTAACTGGCTTCACCATGGCCTAGGCCCCATAAGATAATTTTTCAAAAGATAAAATTGTAGTACATACATATTTTCTAAACTACTCTTTAATTCTCATCCTTACTGTTTTGCATGTACTCATCCTCCAATTCTGTACACCCCTGACTTTGAACACTGCCTTTTGAGTGCCACAGATGGCAGACCTTGGGCCTTCTGTAATAATCACTTGGACCAGCTTTAAGCAGGTTTTTTAGTTATTAATTTTTATTTGAAAAGCAGAGTGACAGAGACAGAGATCTCTCATCTGCTGGTTCACTCTCCAAATGCCTGCTGCAGCCAGGACTGGGCCAGGCCAACGCCAGGAGTCAGAGCTCAATTCAGATCTCACGTGAAGGTGGCAGAGACCCAAGTCCTTGCGCCACCACCTGCCTCCCCAGGTCAGGTTAGCAGGAAGCCGAATCAGTGGTGGAGCCAGGACTTGAGCACAGGCACTCTGATGGCTGAGGTGGGCATCCCGAGTAGTGGCTTAACAGCTATGCTACAATGCCTGCACAGAGAAAATCCTTTTAAACTCATGTCATTTGCTCAGATTTCATTTCATCAGAATCTTTAAAAACTGAACGAGCAGTAGCCCAGTGCTGTGGCATAGTAGGTAAAGCCACTGCCTGTGATGCTGGCATCTCATGTGAGCACCAGTTTGTGTCCTGGCCGCTCTACTTCCCATCTTGCCTCCTGATGATGGCCTGGGAAAAGCAGTGGAAGGTGGTCCAAGTGTTTGGGCCCTGCTGCTCATGTGGGAGACCTGGATGAAGCTTCTGGCATAGGCCTTGCCCAGTGCTGGCCATCTGGGGAGTGTACCATCAGGTTGAAGATCGTTGTCTCTTTTTCTCTCTAACTCTGACTTTCAATACATAAATAAATAAATCTTAAAAAAAAAAAATCCTGGGGCCAGCGCTGTGGCATAACAAGTAAAGCTGCTGTCTGCAACACCTGTGTCCTATATGGGCACCAGTTCTAGGCCCGTCTGCTGTTTCACTTCTGATCCAGCTCCCTACTAGTATGCCTGGGAAAGCAGTGGAGGATGGCCCACATGCTTGGAACCCTGCACCCACATGGGAGACTCGGAAGAAGCTCTGGGCTTCTGGTTTTGGCTTGGCCCAGCCCTGGCTGTTGCAGCTATTTGGGGAGTGAACCAGCAGATGGAAGATCTCTATCTGTCTGTTTGTCTCTTTCTCTTTCTACCTCTGCCTTTCAAATCAATCTTTAAAAAGCAAAACAAAACAACTAAACAGGCAGGCATTTGGTGCAGTACTTAAGGCGCCGCTTGGGACACCTGCCTCCTGTATTGGAGTGCCTGGATTCAAGCGAGTCTCAGCTCCGTTCCTGACTCCAGCTTCCTGCTGATGTGTGTCCTGGGAGGCAGCAGGTGATGCCCCTGTAGCTGGGTGCCTGCCATCCTCATGGTAGACCCAAATTGAGTTCCAGGCTCCTGGCTTCAACCTGACCCAGCCCCAGCTGTTACAAGCATTGTGATGGAAGATCTCTGTCTTTCAAATAAAAATGATTTTTTTTTGACAGAGTTAGTGAGAGAGAGAGAGAGAGACAGAGATAAAGGTCTTCCTTCCATTGGTTCACCCCCAAATGGCCGCTATGGCCGGTGCGCTGATGTGCTGCGCTGATCAGGAGCCAGGTGCTTCCTCCTGGTCTCCCATGTGTGTGCAGGGCCCAAGCACTTGGGCCATCCTCCACTGCCTTCCCAAGCCACAGCAGAGAGCTGGACTGGAAGAGGAGCGACCAGGACAGAACCGGCGCCCCGACCGGGACTAGAACCTGGAGTACTGGTGCCACAGGCGGAGGATTAGCCTAGTGAGCCATGGCGCCAGCTAAAAAAGATTTTTAAAAATCTAAAGCTTTCATCAAATGCTTAGCACTAGTAGTTTAGTGTGCATACAGACTTGCAGGACCATGGCTCCATTTCCCGTCACTCAGCCAGTCCCGAAATCCTCTGCTCTGTACACAAAGATATTTCTTTCCAGATTCACATGTAGCGTTCATTATTTATTTATTTATTTATTTATTTTTTGACAGACAGAGTGGACAGTGAGAGAGAGAGACAGAGAGAAAGGTCTTCCTTTTGCCGTTGGTTCACCCCCCAATGGCTGCTGCGGTGCTTCTCCTGGTCTCCCATGTGGGTGCAGGACCCAAGCACTTGGACCATCCTCCACTGCACTCCCGGGCTACAGCAGAGAGCTGGCCTGGAAGGGGGGCAACCGGGACAGAATCCGGCGCCCCAACTGGGACTAGAACCCAGGGTGCCAGCGCCGCAAGGCGGAGGATTAGCCTAGTGAGCCGCAGCGCTGGCCTCACATGTAGCTTGCAGTTCAGTTCCAGAATGTATCTCCATGTGCTGCTTTCTCTCTTTGACCCCTGGTCTATATGGAAAAATGTATTTACTCTTTTAGTTAAGGCAGCTTCTTGCAATGACTCTTTCTGGGTGTTATTCTGTTCCAAGTCATTGGGAAACTTGGTCTCAAAAGGAATGGACTAGGGCCAGCACTGTGGCATAGCAGGGAAAGTGCTACCTGCAGTGCTGGCATCCCATGTGGGCGCCGATTCAAGTCCCGGCTGCTCCACTTCGATCTGGCTGTCTGCTGTGGCCCGCAAGGGCAATGGAGGATGGCCCACGTCCTTGGGCCCCTGCACCCATGTGGGTGGCCCAGAAAAAAGCTCCTGGCTCCTGGCTTCAGTTTGGTGCAGCTCTGGCAGTTATGGCCAGTTGGGGAGTGAACCAGTGGATGGAAAAAAGAGGGAATGGACTGAGCACTTGAGCAGTGCTGGCCCTTGCTAGCACTCTGCATGGCTTGCCTCTGAGGCGGTCTTCAGCTGTGGACACACTGGCCAGTGTTTCCTGAGCCCCTACTTTGTCATAGCCACACTCAGTTGTTCTTCATTCATTAACTCATTTGCTGTGTCTGTTCTTCCTGGTGCTTGACCAGAGCCATGTTTCTGTCTCCTCACTGCCCGGCAGAGTCTTCGCTCTTTCTGTCATGTCTCCACTGAAAATTTCTGTCAGACCCTAGAAATGGGGTCTGTCCTTCTTTGTTTTTGTGGTTGGTTTGCTTGCTTGTGTGGGGGTCCTGTGTGTGTATTTTTGCTTGTTTGGTAATCTAGTGTGGCCATAGGCAGCTTGGCTTCACCCTATTCAGCCGTCTTAGATCCTCCTGAAAATCTGAAGCAGGTTTTTTACAGGCTCACTGCAAACTCTAGATGACAAGAGCCCTGCAAAAACATGGAAGTGGCAGCGTCCCTTCTGCTGGGAGAACCAGGCAGTAGAGGGGGCGGCTCAGACCTGAGCCTTTAGCCACTCCCTCCCTTCCCTGGCACAGCCACCTTCAGCTCTCCCTGCCAAGCCTGCCATCCAGGCTCTTCTTGCTCCCATCTGCTAGTTAGCTATCTGGATGCCCACAACAGCCACCCTGGGCTAGGCCAGAGCCAGGAACTGGAATCCAATCCAGGTCTCCCACGTGGGTGGCAGGAACCCAACTGCTCAAGTCGTCACTGCTGCCTGCCAGAGCTCAGGCCATCAGGAGGCCGGAGTCCAGGCCCAGAGCCTGGCATTCCACCAGGCGCTGCAGTGTGAGGTGTGGGTGTCTTAACGCTGGGCCAGGAGCCACCTCGGCTGCTTTTCTCTTTGCAGGGTAGCACATCTGATGGCCTCCCCCACTTTGCAGGTTATGAAATAAAGGTCCAGATTTTTTTTAAGACTTAATTTATTTATTTGAAAGTCAGAGTCAGAGAGGAGAGAGACAGACATCTTCCATCTGCTAGTTCACTCCCCAGTGGCCACAGTGGCCAGGGCTGGGCCAGGCTGAAGCCAGGAGCCAGGAGTTTCCTCTGGGTCTCCCACATGGGTACAGGGGCCCAGGGACTTGGGCCATCCTCCACTGCTTTACAAGCGCATCATCAGGGAACTCGATCAGAAGCAGAGCAGCTGAGACTCAGACTGGCGCCCGTATGGGATGTCAGCACTGCAGATGGTGGCTCAGCCGGCTCCGGCACAGCGCTGGCCTGGTCCAGTATTGAGTCACTTATTTAAAGCTGTAAACTCACATTGTCCAGAGTAGTCATTATTGGAACTGGTCTGTTTTCTGTGGCGAGCCCTTCACTCTGGCTTCAGTTGTGTTAACACATAGAAGATACAGGTTGAATATTCCCTAATTTGAAAAATCAGATATCTGAAGTGCTCCAAAATCCAAAACTTTTCAACAGAGGCCTGATGCAACAAGTAGAAAATTCACACTCAAAACGCAGGCACACTAAAATTTTTGTATAGGAGTGGGCGTTTGGCGCAGTGGTTATGTCACCACTTGGGACATCACATCCTATATCTGAGTCTCTTGAGTCCCCGAATTCAAGTCCCAGACCCCCATCCGATCTACCTTCCCGCTGCTGACACCCTGGGAGGCAGCAGGTGGGGGCTCACGGCGCTGGGCCTCTGTCACCTGCATGAGAAAACCACATTGGCTTTGGCCTGGCCCACTCCTGGGTGTTGCAGGCATTTCGGGAGTGAACAAATGGTTGGAAGATACCTGTCTCTCTTCCTACTTCCAAATAAATAGTTTTTTGCGTGAAATTCACTTTCAGGCTATGTTATATGAGCTGTATGTGAAGCATAAGTTAATTCTGTGTTTAGACTTTGATCTGATCCCCAGGCTGTCTTATGTCTGGGCACATGTTTCCAAATCCATAACAGTCCTGGTTCCGAGCATCAGATAAGGGAAACTCA
This sequence comes from Oryctolagus cuniculus, assembly GCF_051225735.1. Taxonomy (NCBI): domain Eukaryota; kingdom Metazoa; phylum Chordata; class Mammalia; order Lagomorpha; family Leporidae; genus Oryctolagus; species Oryctolagus cuniculus. Next base: position 7,241,833 of record NC_142867.1, on the reverse strand, counting down.
GCTTCTAGGACCCTCAGGGTTTGCTCAGTCTGGGTGAGGTGCCCAGGCAGATTTAGAGCTGTGCCTGGCTTTCTTCTCATCAGTTGTGAGGCCCCTGCTATTGAGTGCTTCATGCAGAAAACACCTTACTGAATGCTGACATCTGATTCGCTTTTTTCTCTCTCTCCATCTTTTGGAATGTCAAGAATCCCTTTAGAAAAACTAAAACCCCGAGACTAAGTTGGTAACCAGCAAATAAGTACCTCACAGCATCATCAGTTTGGATTTCTGGATTTGACCCTCCTGTGACACACATAGGATGTTGGGATTCTAGAATCCTCTTTTTTGTAAGCATAAAAAAAAGAAAAAATAATAAGCTTTTGCATGCTTAACTGTATACTTTGTCCTTATGAAACAAACTCAAGTTCTCTCTACAACCCTCTGTGTATCACCCACGCAGAGGCACAGAGCTAATTACTCCTAACCATTTTTTTTTTTTAAAGATTCATTTATTTGATGGGGCCGGCACCATGGCTCACTTGGTTAATCTTCCACCTGCAGCGCCGGCATCCCATATGGGCACCAGGTTCTAGTTCCGGTTGCTTCTCTTCCAGTCCAGCTCTCTGCTGTGGCCCGGGAGTGCAGTGGAGGATGGCCCAAGTGTTTGGGTGCCTGCACCCACATGGGAGACCAGGAAGAAACACCTGGCTCCTGGCTTCAGATTGGCGCAGCACTGGCCGTGGTGACCATTTGGGGAGTGAACCAACGGAAGGAAGACCTTTCTCACTGTCTGTAACTCTACCTGTCAAATAAATAAAATTTTTTAAAAATTCATTTTTTTGAAAGGTAGAAATACAGAGAGAGAAAAGAGAGAGAGAAATCTTCCATCTATTGGTTCATTCCCCAAATGGCCACAACAGCTGGGGCTGGGCCAGGCTGAGCCAGGAGACAGGAGTTTCTTCGGGTCTCCCACCTGGGTGCAGGGTCCCAAGCGCATGGGCCATCCTCCACTGCTTTCCCAGGCACATTAGCAGGAGCTGGATGGGAAGCGGAGCAGCCAGTGCCCACATGGGAGACTGGTGCCACAGGCAGTGGCTTTTCCCACTGTGCCACAGCACCAGTGCTGCTCGTAGCCTTGACCGTCAAGAGCACCACAGCTGGTGCTGCCAGGCCTCTTTGTGCGTTTGGAACTGGCCAGTTCAGTCCTGAGAGGGGGCTTTGACCATCCTGCTGTGTCTCTACATCCCGTTGCTGGTGTAACAGGCCACTCCTTTCTGTTCTCATTTGCTGTGTCCCTCTAGTGGGTCACCCTCCCCTGGGTCTGGGCCCCATAGGTATGCACAGCTGGACATCTGCAGTTGTTTTCTACTGGCTGCTGTGAGCCTTTCTGTAAGATTTTAGTTAGACTTGCTTGTCTGATCTTGGGGCGGCACCTTTCTAAGACGGGGTAAGTCACTGCCCTTGTTGACTGACCACTTCACCACTGGGACCCTTCTTACTACCCTGGCGGAGAGACAGTTTGACTGCACACATGTTTGTGTTCCAAGCTGATTTGCTTCTCTGAAATCATGGTTACGTGCCATATTTTTAAAAAGATTTATTTATTTTATTTGAAAGGCAGTTAGAGAGAGGGAGATCTTCTATCCACTGATTCACTCTCCAAGTGGCCACAACAGCCAGAATTGGGCCAACCTAAAGCCAGGAGCTTCACCTGGGCCTCCCACGTGGGTGCAGGAGCCCCAACTCCTTGGGCCATCTTCTGCTGCTTTCCCAGGCACATTAGCAGGGAGCTGGATTGGAAGTGGAGCAGCCAAGACTTGAACTAGCATCCATATGGGATGCCAGTGCTGCAGACGGCAGCTTTACCCCCTGCAGCACAGCGCCAGCCCCATTATGTGCCATTTTAAAGTGACTTTAGAACTCACCTCTTTGTTAGAATGGATAAGCGTAAATTATTTGAGAAGCACAGTCTGTTGGCCGTCTCGGAAGTGGTTCTCTGCTTCTCTCCCAGCAGAGGTAAGCCGCTGTGCATGCACAGGTGCGCCGCCCTGAGCGGCCGCCACGTCCTCAGAGAGCACGTGCAGTAGCTTCCGAGCTAATAAAAAGGCTGTTGTAATGGGTTGAGTCCGTAGGGGCTCTGCCCTTCTGTACTTAAATTCCCAGCGAGGACACTCGCTGCCTTAATTACTGTTGTACACTGGCAGAGAGGTGTGGCTGCTAATTGATTACACGACAGTGCTTGGCATTGGTGCGGAACTGTTGGAGTGGTTTGGTTTTGTTTGTTTTTCAAGTAAACACATAGGCTTGGGTCAGGTAAATAGATTTTGGTGAGGTGAGAGTCCATGAAGGGATCTCCCTGTATTAATCTCATGTCGTTAGTGCCACCTCTGTCCTAATTTTCTGACTTGGTAGTGAGCTGTGCTCAGTTGGCTGCTGTCGCAGTGCAGGTGGTAATGCCTGCCCTGCTCTGTTCTCATGGGTGCTCCCCTTCTGTTTGGTAGCACCAGGTCCTTTGTTTGGTTTGGTTTTCATTCCTTCCTTCTGTCTTGGATGATTGAGCCCTATTCTGAGAAATAATGTTGAGACAGTGTTTAAAAGCAAATGCCCTGCCTTCTTAAGACCACAGAAACTGCTTGTGAAACAGCGATGGGGCAGGCTGCCAAATCGAGACTGTTAAAACATTCCCTCAGTGATAAAACGTCAGACACTGATGCGCAGTTTCATTATGGTTGTGGTCTGAGTGTTTTTCTCAATAGGAAATGCGGAGAGGCTGAAGTCCCAGGCTCACATCACAGTTCTGCACTACTAAGTTCTTTGTGGAACACCATTCCAGAAGAGTCTTGTAACAAATCTGCTATCTGCTGTGCAGGAAAAGTTTTTTTTTTTTTTTTTTTTGACAGGCAGAGTGGACAGTGAGAGAGAGAGACAGAGAGAAAGGTCTTCCTTTGTCGTTGGTTCATCCTCCAATGGCCGCTGTGGCCGGTGTGCTGCGGCCGGCACACCGCACTGATCCGATGGCAGGAGCCAGGTACTTCTCCTGGTCTCCCATGGGATGCAGGGCCCAAGCACTTGGGCCATCCTCCACTGCACTTCTCGGCCACAGCAGAGAGCTGGCCTGGAAGAGGGGCAACCGGGACAAAATCCGGCGCCCCAACCGGGACTAGAACCCGGTGTGCCAGCGCCGCAAGGCGGAGGATTAGCCTAGTGAGCTGCAGCATCGGCCAAGGAAAAGTTTTTTAAAAATTTCCCATTCTGGCCAGCGCCGCGGCTCACTTGGCTAATCCTCCGCCTGCAGCGCCGGCACCCCAGTTGGGGTGCCAGACCTGTCCTGGTTGCTCCTCTTCCAGTCCGGCTCTCTGCTGTGGCCTGGGAAGGCAGTGGAGGATGGCCCAAGTGCTTGGGCCCTGCACCCACGTGGAGACCAGGAGGAGGCACCTGGCTCCTGGCTTCGGATCGGCGCAGCACGCCGGCCATAGCGGCCATTTGGGGGTGAACCAATGGAAAAAGGAAGACCTTTCTCTCTCTCTCTCTCTCTCTCTCTCACTGTCTAATCTGCCTGTCGGGCCGGCACCACGGCTCACTAGGCAAAAAAGAGACAGAGATCTTCCATCCGTTAGTTCAACTCTCCAGACGCCTGCAACAGCTGGGGCTGGGTCAGGCCAAAGCCGTGAGCCCAGAGCTCAGTCCGGGCCTCCCACATGGGCAGCAGGAACTGAAGCACTTGAGCCATCACCTGCTGCCTCCCAGGGTGCACATCAGCAGGAAGCTGGAATGAGAGCGCAACGAGGACTTGAACCCGAGCACTCCCATATAGGATGCCAGCGTCCCAAGCTGTGGCTGAACCACTGCACTAAACAGTCACCTCGGGAACCTGATTTTTTTCCATGCACTTTCAGGAACCAGTATTCATTCTTCCCTCCTAACTTCCTGAATCCGCTGGGGGTCAGACTGAGCCATCGTCCTTAAGGACGGAGACAAGGCGTGGCAGCCAGTGCTGAGGTGCAGGGACTCTGCAGGCAGCCCTTCAGAGCCCTGGCGTGGTCTTTCCCAGCGTAGCCCTCTTGGGTTCCTGTGGCCAGGGGCTTCCTGTGATTCATGTCCATGATGGAGAGTCCTGGGCACCTTGTTGACCTTCTGTTTTTCAGGATCTTCTCATCATATCATCTTTGCTTGATTGTTGGGCCTGCCCCCAGTTTCCACACGGTGAGGAAGGATGAGAAAGGCTCACTGATTGATGCGTCAGTGAAGCTCCCCAGGTTGGCTGCCTCTTCCCCCAGGTCTGCTCGGTGGGTGGGCCTCCTCTTGACGCCCCAGGATTTGGGCAGGGTGAGAGCTGGAGTCCTGAGATCTGTCTTGGCCGTTGTTCCTGTGAGTAGTGAAAACCCCTCTACTACTAGTAAACTCGGGGACTTCGCTGCCTGGACTGGATCCCTGCTGACTGGTGTGACGTATGCTGCTCTCTCCTGCTGGGCTTTGTTTTATTCTTTGTGTCCCTCTTTACCCCTGGAGTGTCTTAGAGTGCTTCACACATGGTCACCTCTCGGTGAATTATTTGTGAAATAAAAACAAGAAGAATTGTAACATGAGTGTTCTCCGCTCCAGCCACCCTTCGGGAAGTGTATCCCCATCGCGTTTTGTAAACCAGATGTCTGCCTGTCCAGTGCTGTAGCCATAGAAGCCACGCTCTGAATCAGTATTGTAGTTAGGTATAGTAATGACTGAACAGAGCTCCTTTTTCAGAATGAATCCACTGCTGTTGGATTGCGTTAGAGCTTAGAGGAGAAACCCCAGGGAAAGAACACACCGCGAGGAAGCCCTGTCTGACTCCCAGATGGGGACCAGAGACAGAGTTGCGTTCCTGCCCCTTCGTGGCTGGTTGCTCCTGATCACATTGGCCTCCTCCTTCTCTCTTCTCTACCAGGGGAGCAGAGGTGTGCTGAGCGCTGGAGGATGTGTCCAGAGTTGGGGAGACCATGTGGTGTGTGTCAGGCTGGAGTTATTTATAGTGGGAGAAAAGCTCAGAGCTTGGCCCAGCAGGAACTGATTTCACACCAGCTCAGCGTCTGCGGGTGGCAGGACCCAGATTTTTCTTGGAACACCTCAGAGGAGATCTCTTGCTTTTCTGAAGTGACCAGGAGGTATGAAGAGATAGGGACCAGGTTTTCCAGGACCATGTGGGTAGGACGGGAGTGACAAAGATGAGTTTGTTTTGTTTTGTTTTGTTTTGGTTTTTTTGACAAGCAGAGTGGACAGTGAAAGAGAGAGACAGAGAGAAAGGTCTTCCTTTACCGTTGGTTCACCCTCCAATGGCTGCTGCAGCCGGTGCGCTGCAGCCTGCACACTGCACTGATCCGAAGCTGGGAGCCAGGTACTTCTCGTCTCCCATGCAGGTGCAGGGCCCAAGCACTTGGGCCATCCTCCACTGCACTCCCAGGCCACAGCAGAGAGCTGGCCTGGAAGAGGGGCAACCAGGACAGAATCTGGCGCCCTGACCGGGACTAGAACCCGGTGTGCCGGCACCGCAGGGTGGAGGATTAGCCTATTGAGCTGCGGCACCGGCTGAGCTTTTTTTTTTTTTTTTTTTTAAGATTTATTTATTTGTTATTTGAAAGGCAGAGTTACAGGGAGGCAGAGGCAGAGAGAGAGAGAGAGGGGTCTTCCATCTGCTGGTTCACTCCCCAAATGGCCACAACGGCCAGAGCTGGGCCAATCCAAAGCCAGGAACCTGTTCCGGTCTCCCATGCGGAAGCAGGGGTCCAAGGACATGGGCCATCTTCCACTGCTTTCTCAGGCCATACCAGAGAGCTGGTTTGAAAGTGGAGGAGCCAGGACTCGAACTGGCACCTGTATGGGATGCCGATACTGCAAGCAGTGGCTCTACCTGCTACGCTACAGCACCAGCTCCAAGATGACATTTTCTCCTTTCTTCCTGATTGCCTGATCTTTGTGGCCCAGAGTTTGAGAGCTCCATCTGACTTTTCAGTCTCCTGTTTGAACCCGTGAAGAAGGCACCAGCTGTGCAGGGCGGTGGAAATGCAGACCTGTTAGACTGGTTGCTTGTACGTGTTCCCCCTGCCCCCACTCGGGGCAGGGAGACTGAAACTGCAGCTTGCTGGGCTTTGCCAAGTCAGTTTCTCTTGACAGATTACTTGCCCATGGCAGGCAGGCAGGCAGGTAGGTGGGCAGCTCACAGACCAGACCAACTGCTGTGGGAATCAGGGTGTGAGTGGGGGCAGGTGCAAGGTACTAGGTGTGCCGCCAGTCCCACCAGTGGCTGCACCTACACCTGCAGATTCCTGGGGCCTGCTGGAGATGGGTTGTGTCGTGGTGTATATCTTATTGCTACATTTTGGTCTGTAGAGGCTGGAAGGGGTGAGGTGCTTGTGGTGGTAGGTAAATGAGGTTTAGGGATGAACAGGATCCTTCCCTAGGGCACCCCAAGTTCAGGTTTGTAATGTTACTAAGGAGTGCTGATGTTTAGTACCTTAATTTCTGGAGCTGTCACCTAGGTTACCTTTAATTTTTTCAGCGCTAGGCATAAGAGACTTTCCAGTGTGTGGGCCTGGTGTTCAAGGCGTGAGGCATGTTAAGTGAGGTTTACTTACAGGCCGGTTGACTTGACGTAAGCCAAGGTCAGGAAGTGGGCTTCAGGACATGCAGTCCATGCCCACTTCCTGCTGTGGTCTCAGGGACGGGGCTGGAAGGCCTGTTAGTACAGAGACAATGAGAGCTTTCACATCCACGTGGGACAGACCCCCGTCTCCAAGCTCTTCTCTGACCCCTAATTTTGCAAGCGTGGAAGCATGGATCCCTAGAGAGTAAATGACTTGCTCAAAGTTATATAACTTGTTTGGGCAGAGCTGGGTCTCAAATAGGTCTCTCTTGGGCCCTTTGCTACACCCCCATTGCTTCCACTTCAGAGGCAGTCCTGCTTAGAGGGCTGTGGAGGGCAGCCTATGCCTCCATGGGAAAGGACACGAGGAAGGGCAGCAGGCCCTGCTCCACCCACTGGAGAGGAGCTCTGAAACCCTGCAAGAGACCACAGCCACTGGGGTGCTGAGGGGTCCCCAGCAATGGACCCTGGCCCCGGTGGAAGCAGAGCTGTGCTAAGAGCCATGGGGGGAGGAGTCACCCGGGAAAGCAGGATGACCCTGACTCTCCCTGTGACTTCTGGAGAGCTGCTAGGCACCAGGCGCTGAGGACACAGAAGTGACTTAGTCGTGGAAAAGACCCTCAGACTGTGCTTGCTCTTGTCATGGCCAACAAGAGCTGAGAAGGAAATTTGCCACTCAGTCCTGGTAAAAGAAGGGCTGAGCTGGAGCATGCCGGAGGGACCAGCAGGCTGCCTGGAGGAAGTGCTGTGCAGCGGAGGCTCCCGGGAGGAGGGCACTGCCCCAGGCAGTGGGAAACCCTCGCAGAGACCTGGAGGCTGGGGAGGACATGCTGCATCTGAAGACAGGGGGAGATTCTAGGAAGGGAGGAGGGCGAGGGCAAGGAGCCAGCCAGTGAGTGCCGTTGGAGGGAAATCCCAATCCCATGTGGGTCTTAGAGGTGCATACACACAGTGCAAGGGAGACCCGTTGTTTGTGTGTCATAGGTATGCATAACACACATACACACACAATTGATACCTATCTATAGAGAGAGTCGTTTTTTTTAAGTCATGCTCTGAATGTGAAACACCACTGCTTCCTGTTCCCAGTGCTGGGTGCCCTGTTGAGAGGACTGTGGGTGCTCCCTGCCACATGCTGTGCTGTGGCGTGAAAGGGACAGGTTTTTCTGTGTGCAGGTGCGGGTGCAGAGTGGGCTGGCCGAGGTTTCGGTCCTGGACAGGGATTCTGGCTTTCGGTTTGCAGCAGGGCTAGTCCAGGACATGGTGCCTGCTCCGACCCCGGGGGTGAAGATCGCTTTCTCTTTCCTCAGGGAATGAGTCACAGACTGTAGCTGCTGTCCCCACTGCCCCCACCCCAGGTTCTGCAGGCTCCTAGAGGCTGCCTGTAGAGGCTGATGGTAGCAGTTGGTGAGGAAGAGGAAGTGACCATCCCTCCTGCCACTCCTGACGCGTGGTTTTGTCGCTCAACAGCACCTCTTCGTGGCTGCCTTGGGCTATGCACAGGAAAGGGAGGAGCGCCCCTCCTGTGGGCGGGTTGTCCTCTGTGGCTCCTGCATGCCCTCGACCAGACCAGGTTGCACAACACAGCTAGTGAGAGTGCCCCTGTGCGCCTCTCTGGCAGCCCGTGCACAAGTGCTTGGAGTGGCCAGAGCTTAGCTTAACGTGAGGCTGGAATGGGGCCTCCTGGACAGCACTCCCCCACTGTCACCTCGGCTGTCCCCTCTCCCCCAGCCAAGGAGTCCTGTTCCTGTGCCAGTCCTGCCTCTTCCCGAGACCGTAAGCTGCCCACCTCCAACTTGGTTCCACTTGTGATAGGAAGACCATTCCACGTTCTTGGCTGTAGACCAGCCCACCTGTAGCCTGGCTGGTTGCCCCTGCTTCTGCCAGATTGTTTGATGTGCACGTTCCCGCAGTTCTCCTGATGCAGCTGGCTCTGTAGTGCCCGGATCTGAGCTCTGGCAGCGGGAACCTAGCTGCTTCCCTCCCTGACTTCAGGGGCGGGACTTGAAAGTACAGAATCATAATCTCCCTCCCTCCTTCTCCTGCCACCCCCTCGCTGCCAAGCGAACTGGAGTGACCAGCTCAGAGCGAGACTGAGCCCCCTCACAGCCCCGCGTGACGGCAGTGGTCTGGAGGAAGATTAGTGGGTGCGTGAGTATGTGAGCACTGGCAGATGCCGCCCGCTGGCAGGTGCGCTGTCTTTCTGGTGGTGGTGGAGACCAGGGCTCCTGAGGGGAGATAGTGACCTGGCCAGGTGTCGGCCAGGTCTGCCCCAGGCCTCCCTGTTCTCCAACGCGCTGGGAGATGACAAGTGCTTCTAAACAGCCCTGCTCTTCAGAAGAGCTGGGTGCGGGTGGGAGGGCGGTTTGGGTTTATTCTTGGGATCCCTTCCAGTACACCATCTCTTTTCACCCTCCCTTACTACCTTCAACCCCTGGGCCTGTTGACTGGGTGGAGGTTAAGAGGGTGATGGCTGCTCCCTAGCTGGGAAGGGGTGTTGAGGGGGGAGCACAGGTCTCCAGCCGCTGTTGCACAGCCAGCGTGGGCTGCCTGGAGAAGGGGTTCCGCCTTATCCTTCTGCCAGTCTCACCAGGCATCCAGGCAGCACCCAAGGGGAAACACCCCCTCGCTGCTGCTGAGACTTGGGTGCCTCCCAGCAGGTAGCAGCCGAGCGTGCTGAGTGGGGGCTGTGACAAATGGTTTTGCAGAGAGAGGGGAGAAAGTCTGATTTCACCGAGCCCAAGGCCAGCTTCAGCACAGCTAGGTAACTTCTGCAGCTCAGCCTGCCTGGAGCCAAGGGCTCAGGTGCTGCCTGCCTTGCCCTGCTCGTTCCTAGTGACTAGCGACTGCCATCGTCAGCTTGACCTGCTGGTTAGATGGCCCTGACCTGGTCTCCAGGCTCCCTGGTCCTTTCTGCCCTGGAGCTAGACTTAATGGTAGAGTTCTCCCCCTCCCAGTTCTGACAGGCAAGAAGTGGCCACAGGAAATTGTGCTTGTAACAGTTTGGCTTCTGGCTGGGGGTCTGGGCATCTAAGATCTAGAAGCTTATCCAGGTGTCCGTATACACATATTTCTTGGTAGGCTGGAAAGGCTTTGCCTGGGTGTTAGTTAATGTGGAGCTCTTCAGGGCCCTGTGTCACCCATCCTCCTAGTCACACACACACACACACACACACACACCCCACCAAAGCAAAACACTAACCTTTCCTACAAAGAATATTGGGAAAATCGAGCAGTGCTTCAAGGTCATTTGATCATCGTGGTGTTTGGCATGGTTAGCTGGTTTGGCATTTAGTGAGAGATTTCTGCTTCATATTTGAGCAAAAGATTTCTTGGGGGGAGGCCTCTGTGCTGGGCTTGCCCCGTACACAGGGTCTGCCCTCCTCCCCTCCCCTGGCAGGTTGTTTTAATCCTCTTGCCCATAAACATGTCGGCCAGCACACATGAGCTTGGCTATCTCTTCATGGGGTAGCCAGCGTCGGCATTCAGCGTTAGATGCCACAGTCACTTGACAGGGTGGAGGGCTTTAGGCACCAGCAGGGAGGTAAATGGGGTGTGTGTGAGTCCTTGGTGGGCTTGGGCTTCTGCTGTGAGAAGACAGCAGTTCCTTTCTTTCCTGCCTGTATTACTCTGGAACTCCTTGTTCTGGCGTCTCGTTTAGCCTCGCCTGGTATCTCAGATCCTGTCGGCAGGGGCCCGTGGCGTGCAGCTGCTTCAGGAGCTGCCCTGGAGACAGATGCATACTAGTTCATGGGATTCAAAACCCCGTCTCCAAAATCCCATCTTCCTGAACAGTGATCCTGTTGTGTTGTGTGAAGGACAGCTGGTGACGAAGCCGGGCCGCCGCGGCTGCGGAGTCCTTGGCCGAGACTCTCAGGAGCTGGAAGCGCATCTCCGCTTTCACTGCCTCCATCACTGCCGCACGCACACGCATGCACACGCACGCACACGCACGCACACGCGGGTTTCCCTCATCTCCCAGCTGAAGAGATAGCACACAGCTTTAGTAAGTACATGAGAACTCGTGCCTGCGTGAGTGTGTGTGTGAGAGAGAGAGAGAAACACTAGTCACACTTCCCTTACGACAACTCATTTGCAGTTTCCAGGTCTGTAGATCTAGGAGGTCTTGGCAAGATGGCTCCTGCTCGCGTCTCGGGAGCCATGGTGTGCCCTGGGTATTCCTAGGCAGGATGTGCATGTTTAAAGTGCTTTTTATTAAGGGAGAGTGGAAAGGATGAGCAGTCGAGCTGCTGGAGCCTTTTCTGCCTCTGTGAGAAACCCGAGTCCCAGTCCAAGCAGTGTAGGAGGTGCCCAGCACTTGGCGTTTACCTGCAGACTCTCCCAGGCCAGGGTGAGAAGTCCCACCTCCTCTTGGAGACGCAGAGCACTTGTGGTGAGCTTGGGTGAAGAAGTTCAAGCCATACCTACAGGATAAGCTGGGAAAAGCCAGTGGAATTACAATGAGAAGATCATGTGTTTGTTATATACCAGGCATTGTTCTAAAATTTTTATTTTTTTATTTTAACATTGAATTATCAACTTTATTTTTATCTGAAAGGCAGACAGAGATCTTCCATTGGCTGGTTCATTTCCTGTATGCCCCAAACAGCCAGGACCAGGCCAAAGCCAGGAGCCCAGAACTCAATCCTGGTCTCCCAGATGGGTGGCAGAACCCAAGTACTTGCACCATCACCTGCTCCCTCCCAGAGTAAGCATTAGCAGGAAACTAGGACTGAGAGCAGAACCAGGACTTGAAGCCAGTCACTCCAGTATGGGATGCTGGCATGCCAAGTGGTATTTTAACTGCTGTACCCTATTCCAGGCATTGTTGTAAGTGCTTTGGTCAGCCTTGGATACTTGGTCATTTCTGATCTTATATGGTAGAGACCCCTCATTCCTGTGTGGAGTTAGCACAGACCAGCTAACTGCCACCTAGCTCCATTCTCTCTGGAGCTGTCCTGGGTAGGTTTTTGTTTTTTGTTTTTCTTGAGTCCTTATTCATGCTGTCAAGCCAATTCAGGCTGCCTGGGGTGGACATTGCTGCACAGTGTGTTACACCACCACTTGGGGTGCCCATATCAGGGTGCTGGTTCGAGTCCCAGCTGCTCTGTGCTTTGACACCAGCTTCCTGCTAACATGCCTGGGAAGCAAATGGTGGCCAAGTACTTGGGTCCCTGCTACCCATGTGGGAGACCTGGATGGCTTCAGCCTGGCCTGGCCCTGGCTGCTGTGGGCTTAGGGAGTAAACTAGTGGATAAAAGACCTCTTACTATTTTGCTGTCTCTTTCCCTCTCTCTCAGTCACTCTGCCTTTCAAATAAATAAAGAATAAGAAGGAAGCCGGCGCCGCGGCTCACTAGGCTAATCCTCCGCCTAGCGGCGCCGGCACACCAGGTTCTAGTCCCGGTCGGGGCGCCGGATTCTGTCCTGGTTGCCCCTCTTCCAGGCCAGCTCTCTGCTGTGGCCAGGGAGTGCAGTGGAGGATGGCCCAGGTGCTTGGGCCCTGCACCCCATGGGAGACCAGGAAAAGCACCTGGATCCTGGCTCCTGCCATCGGATCAGCGCGGTGCGCCGGCCGCGGCGGCCATTGGAGGGTGAACCAACGGCAAAGGAAGACCTTTCTCTCTGTCTCTCTCTCTCACTGTCCACTCTGCCTGTCAAAAAAAAAAAAAAAAAAAGAAAAAAGAAAAAAAGAAAAGAATAAAAAGGAGCTGCCCTTGGGTATTGTGGGGGTGAGGAGCTCTGGTTCCTGTTTGTAGCCCTCCTTTCTTCTGTCCCATCACTGAGTGAATTCAGAGGTGGGGAACTACACATCTGACCCCTGGCTCCCTTCACGATAGCCTGCAGTCTCTCGTCTCCAGCTGATGCAAGAGTACACGGCCCCTCTCTCCGCAGCACCACCACTGACTGGTGATTCTGTTTCGGAGGCTTCCGCCAGCAACGGAGCTAACCTGCACCAGAGCACTGCTCCCGGTTCATATGTAGAGGTCAGAAACTCCAAGCCCATGCCCCCCCGCTGGCCTGGCCGGAGCTAAGCTGGCCCTTCTCTGGACCAACCATTCCTTTTTCTTAGAAGCAAGTGTAGTCAGATTCTCTCCTTCGGGCTCTGGAAAGGTGAATTAACTATAAAAAGAGCCTTAAAAATTTATTCATTGGAAACCTAGAGCAACAGAGTGGGAGAAACAATTTCTGTTTTGGTTCACTCCCCAAATAGCTACAACAGCAAGAGCTGGAGCAGAGCAAATCCAGGAGCTAGGAGCTCCATCCAGGTCTCCCATATGGATGGCAGAGGCCCAAGTACTTGAGTCATCATCTGTTGCCTTCACAGACACATTAGCAGGAAGCTGGACCTAAAGCAGAGCAGGGACCAGCACTATGGCATAGCAGGTTAAGCTGCCGCCTGTGGTGCCGGCATCCCATATGGGTGCCAGTTCGGGTCCCGGCTACTCCACTTCCGATTCAGCTCTCTGCTGAGGCCTGGGAAAGCAGTAGAAGAGTCCTTGGGCCCCTGTACCTGTATAGGAGACCTAGAAGGGGCTCCTGGCTCCTGGCTTCAAATCCGCGCAGCTCCGGCTGTTGCAGCCATTTGGGGAGTGAACCAGCAGATGGAAGATTTTCTCTGTCTCTTCCTCTCTCTGCCTCTCCTCTTGCTGTGTAACTCTGACTTTCAAATAAATAAATCTTAAAAAAAGAAAGTGGAGCAGCTGGGACTCAAACCAGCACTGCAGTAGGTGATGCTGGTGTCACAAGCAGCAGCTTAACCTGCTGCACCACGACTGTGGTCCCTAAGAAGTGCCTTTTAAAGAGGCTCTTGTCGGGCCCGCACTGTGGCAAAGCAGGCGAAGCCATCGCCTGCAATGTGGGCATCCCATGTGGGCACCGGTTCAATTCCCATCTGCTCCACTTTTGATCCAGCTCTCTGCTAATGTGCCTGGGAAAGCAGAGGAGGATGGCCCAGGTGCTTGGGTCCATGTACCCACTTGGGAGACCCACAAGAGGCTCCTGGCTCTGGACTGCCCTGGCTCTAGCCATTGTCACCATTTGGGGAGTGAACCAGCACATGGGAGACCTCTCTCTGTCCCTCCTTCTCTCTATGACTCTGCCTTCAAATAAATTAAATTAAAAAAAAAAAAAAAATAGGCACTTGTAATAGAAGATGGCCGTCGTCTATTCCTAAACCAAGGAAGATACAAACAGAAGCAAAACTGTCATTGCCTGCAGTGGGTGAGCCTCAGGTTTTGGCTTTGAGGGGTACTGCAGGCCCAAAGCCATAGCTGACCTGTGCTAGGCCCTCTGGGAAGCCTGGCCTTTGCATTCAGGCCCTGACTGCAGACAGATGAACCCTCCTGTGTTGTCTGGCAAAGTAGCCAGTGTGGCTGCCCAGACCCTGCCTCTCCACACAGGATCCCACAGCCTTTGACCTCAGTGCAATGTTGGGACACGCCCAGTGAGGAAGCAGGAGGTACCGCCTCACAGGGGAGCGTTGATTTGTCCCTGGTATGTCAAGGCACTGTCGGAGGGGCCCTTTGCCCTCCCCGTCTGGTCTTCCTTAATGAGCCCTTCCTCCTGCAAGGCGGCACCATTCAAGATCCCTGTCCTCCAGCCTCAGTCCTCCTCTCCATCTCAACACCTCTCCTGCCCCATACCCCAGCCTCAAGCTCCAGTGCTTTTTTTTTTTAATAAAACTGATTTTTTAAAAAAATTATATATTTGAAAGAGCATCAGAGAGAAAAAATGAAGAAATGGTCTTCTATCTGTTGGTTCACTCCCTAAATATCTGTCACAGCTGAGGCTAGGCCAGACTGAAGCCAGGAGCCAGTAACTCCATACAGGTCTCCCATGTCAGTAACAGGGACCCAAATATTTAAGACACTGTGGCCGGCGCCGCAGCTCAATAGGCTAATCCTCCGCCTGCGGCGCCAGCACCCCAGGTTCTAGCCCCAGTCGGGGCGCCGGATTCTGTCCCGGTCGCTCCTCTTCCTGTCCAGCTCTCTGCTGTGGCCCAGGAGTGCAGTGGAGGATGGCCCAGGTCCTTGGGCCCTGCACCCCATGGGAGACCAGGAGAAGCATCTGGCTCCTGCCTTCGGATCAGCGCAGCACGCCGGCCACAGAGGCCACTGGGGAGTGAACCAATGGAAAAAGGAAGACCTTTCTCTCTGTCTCTCTCTCACTGTCCACTCTGCTTGTCAAAAAAAAAAAAAAAAAAAAAAAAAAAAAAAAAAAAAAGACATTATCTGCTTCTAAGATGTGCATTAGCAGAAAGCTGGATTGAAAGTAGACGTGGGGCTCAACCCCATGTGCTCTGATGGAGGATGTGGGCGTCCCAAGTGGCAGCCTAGCCTGGTGCACCACAGTGCCACCCCCCAGATCCTTTGACACGCTGTTGTTCAAGTCATATTCAAATCCTCTTGCATCAAGTCCTCTCCCTGACTTTGAAGGTTAGGCAGCCTGAGTGTGTGCTGCCCTTGGTGCCCGCAGAACAAAGCTGCGCGACTCAGACTTCCTCATCTCCTGGTTCGTTTACCGCCCAGTTCCAGTGGTTGGGCCCCTTTCAGCTGGCCTGAGAGCACAAGACCACTGGTCTGTGTTTCTGTAGAAAAGTGGTTCCTGCTGAGAGTAGACCTTCGGTGAGTTGAGGATTTCTCGGTGAAGATGCTGCCTTGGCGTTGACGTGCTGGTGCAGGGGATCTTGACTCTGTGGCCATGGCACCATCCTTTACCACAGTCCTGTGCCACATAATGAGCACATGTGGGACAGCGGCCCAGTGTGGTCACACCGCCTAGTGATAGCTGGCAGAGCTGGCACGAGTGGCACTCCCCGAACAGCACACTTCTCAGAGCATGTCCCATCAGTAAGTGAAGCCAGGTGACAAAGACAAAAGGAAACACCACCTCCTCCCACCCAGAAGGGTTGCTGGAGAATTGCTCTGGTCTTTGTGATTGCTCTGAGAGACAGGAGTGTCTGGGCTTCCGTGTCAGCTGATCTGACCCAGAATCCAGTAGTTCCTGAAACAGGGCGTCCCCTTCCGTGACTCAGGAGCCCTCTCCTGACTTGTTGGTAGTGATTGGCAGTCGTGGGGAGGTGGCCCTCTGCTCGGCAGCAGGAACAGCCAGGTAGGCGTTTATGCATCTGAGAGGCAGAGAGAACTAGAGCTTCCGTTGGTGCACGCCCCTGCCACCTGCAGTGGCCTCCAGCGGGAGCAGCAACTGGGAACCAGGAATCAAGCCAGGTCTCCCACATGGGAGCGCAGTCATTGGAGCCCTGGCCTCTGCCTCCCGGGGTCTGCACAAGCAGGAGGCCGGAGTCAGGAGCAGAGCTGTATGTTTAGGCATCGTGATGTGGGATGTGGGCATCCTAACTGATGTCACACACCCTCCCCCAGCTTGATTTTTGGTGGTCACTTAAGTGGAACATCCTGGCCTGGTGGGGGGATGTTGTGAGGAGAGGTGGCAGGACTGGCCTTGGTGGTTTCTGTGGCTTTTTCCCCTGCTTGTGTTCTGACCTC
Source organism: Oryctolagus cuniculus (assembly GCF_051225735.1). NCBI lineage: Eukaryota > Metazoa > Chordata > Mammalia > Lagomorpha > Leporidae > Oryctolagus > Oryctolagus cuniculus. The sequence continues at coordinate 7,225,736 of NC_142867.1, read as the reverse complement.
TGGCCATGGTGACTTCTGGGACAGCAAACTTTGCCCCAGTGAGTCTCCTGACATTTCCTCCTCCTCCTTCACTCCTTCTTTGAAACTGGAGGAGTGGGAAGGCAGCACTTTTCCACCTCAGAGGGAGCTGCACTGGAAAGAGGCACATGCCTCGTTCAGCACCTGTCAGCAGCCGGAGAGGACCCACAAGGCCTGTTTCCCAGCCTGGGCTGGTTCTACTCAGCATAAAGGCATTTTAAGGAAGCCACAGTGGAAAGAGCAGAAACAAGGGGTTAACTCTGCGCCCAGGTAGAGGGCTGTTGCATAAATGCTGAGATAATTTTTTTTTAAGATCTCATGCTTTTTTTTTTTTACTTTGTGTTGGCAAAAACCCCAGGAGAAGATGGGAGATTCTGGGAGGAGATGATTATGCTGGGTGAGTCAACTGAGCTCCCCAGCTGCCGTTTTTAGTTCCTTTGCTTTCTGTAACAGGAGACAGTTTAGGAAGGGTGGGGGCAGGGTGGGAATGCTTATTTGTGCACCAGGACAGGAGGCAGGTGTGTAGGGGTGAATTTTTTTTTTTTTTTTTTTTTTTTTTGCATCCTAGGGTTGACAAGGCCTTACAGTCAGCACATTGGTTCAGGCAGAGCTCTCCGTGTGGTAGACATTAAACAGATGTCTCCCACGATCCTTATACAAGTCACTGTCACCTCCCCAGTCAGTGGCTCTCAGAATGACCCATGTTGCATTACACTGTTGCAGTGAAACAAGGGGTGTTGGTAGCAAAGCGGAGAAGGGAGTGAGTGTGGCTTGAGTGGGAAGGCCTGGTGTTTGTCCCTGGCAGCAGGGAGGGTTCCCTTCTGTGATGAAAGGAGGGCTTGGCTTCATTGACAGGAGCCGGGGAGCAGGTGGGCTGGTCCTGTGTTCTGAGTCTGTCTCCAGTTCACCTTGGTGACCATCTTTCATCTACCCTTGGAAGGAGCAATCTTAGGACCCACTGCCCACTTGGATGTTGTCTGCAGAGTTCGCAGATGGGTGTTGTCAGGTGTAGGTCCCAGAGACCATCATAGAGGTACCTCAACACATGTTCTTATTTATTGTACACATTCATTTCTTCATTTCTTCAGCACTTTTCTTTTTAAATATTTGTTTATTTTGGAAGTCAGAGTTATAGAGAGAGAGAGAGAGAGAGAGAGAGAGAGTGCTTCCATCTGCTGGTTCACTCCCCAGAAGGCTGCAACAGCCAGCACTGGGCCAGGTTGAAGCCAGGAATCAGGAGCTTCATCCAGGTTTCCCTTGTGGCTATCAGGGGCCCAAACACTTGGGCCATCTTCTGCTGCTTTTCCCAGGCCATGAGCAGGGAGCTGGATCAGAAATGGAGCAGCCAGGACACAAACCAGTGCCCATGTGGGATGCTGGCATTGCAGGTGGCGGCTTTACTCGCCAAGCCACAATGCCAGCTGTATTTCTTCAATACTTATTGAATACTGTGCTAGACATAGTTCTGGGCCACACATAAGACAGGCCAAGGTTCCCCCCCCCACTCCTTTGTAGTACAGTCTAACAGGGAAACTCCAACGGTGTTGAAAGAGGGGATGGGGGCCGGCACCGCGGCTCAATAGGCTAATCTTCCACCTGCGGCACCAGCACACCAGGTTCTAGTCCCGGTTGCCCCTCTTCCAGGCCAGCTCTCTGCTGTGGCCCGGGAGTGCAGTGGAGGATGGCCCAGGTCCTTGGGCCCTGCACCCGCATGGGAGACCAGGAGAAGCACCTGGCTCCTGGCTTTGGATCAGCGCGGTGCACTGGCAGCAGCGGCCATTGTGGAGTGAACCAACGGCAAAGGAAGACCTTTCTCCCTGTCTCTCTCTCTCACTGTCTACTCTGCCTGTCAAAAAAAAAAAAGGGGGGGGGGGGGATTGGGTCTCCAGGCAAGAGTTTTGGTCTTCCCTCCTCTGCCCTTGTATGTAGTGCGTGTTACGGGCCAGGGAAAGCAGCTTTCAGGATCCGAAGTTGCACCTGTTTTCTTCTGTGACTGTTTTGGCGTGGGCAGTCCAGGTGTGAGGGTACAGGAAGCAGTGGATGGTGTGGACAGTGCTCAGCGTCAAGGAGGAAGCCTAGAAGGTACCCTGCTTCGAGCTGAACAAGGGACCAGGGGGTTTCCTTGCCTGGACCTTGTAGAAGAAGGCTTTATTTGCTTGGCAGAGCACTGCCTTTTTTTTTTTTTTTTTCCCCCAACATTTGTATTTGGAAGACAGAGGAAGAGAGCGATCTTCCATACCCTGGTTCACTGCCCAGATGACTGCAACACCCAGGGGCTGGGCCAGGCTGAAGCCAGACGCTTCATCTGGGTCTCCCGCCTGGGTGGCAGGGGCCCGAGTGCTTCCACTGCTTTTCCCAGGTCATTAGCAGGAAGCGGAATCAGAAGTGGAGCAACTGGGACAGAAACTGGCGCCCATGTGGGATGCCAGCGTCACAGGCAGCGGCGTTCGTTACCTGCTGTGCCACAGCACCGGCCCCAGAGCGTTGCCTTTCAGTGTGTGGACCTGGGAAGCTTTGGGGACCACAGTGGGCACCCATTCCCTACCTGACAGCCAGAGTGATGCCACTGGACGTTCAGCATAGGTCGAACTCCAGTGACACCCCTCACCCCTCCATGTGCAGCTTCCCTGCAGACAGCCACGGAACCGGGTACAGAAGCCCAGAGTCCAGCGAATATGCCCAAAACAAAGTACCAGACAAGGACAGTGAGCTTTTTTTAGGAGCACGGCCCAGGCACCTGAGCTGCTCTGGTCGGTGTCCGTCAAGTCCCCATCGTCCTCTGTAGAGTGAGCCAGACCTCTGTGCTGCAGGCTGCTTCTGCCCACCCCCACCACCCCCGTCCCCCAGAGCCCGGGGCTGCCGGCAGGCTGGCTCCCGTGGTAGGGAGGAACTTGCTGGTCTCCATGGTGACAGTAACCCACTGGTACAGGAGGAGCCGAGTGAAGTGTGAGGCTGGCAATGTGAGCTTCCCCCAGCCCTTGGCACCATGTGGCACTGGTATGGCGGCTGCTGCTCAGGCCTTTTCGGGAAAGGAGGCGTTAAGGAGCTGAAGGGAAGAGCCCAGGCAGGGCCTGGCAGGACCACCCTCATCCTCCTCTGGGCCACAGGGCGGGCAGAGGCGTGGCCAGCTTGTCACTCACCCGCTCCTGACGGGTGCTTTGCTGCGGGGGAAGAGGGTCCTCTGCCTGCCAGCCTGCCATGGCGGGAATGGGACATTTCCTTGTTCCAGAAGGAATGCCGGGTGGGGGGGCTCAGCTCGCCTCTGCTGGTGCTCCAGGCAAGTGCTCAGGAACCAGAGCTCTTCCCGGGGCCTTTGAGAGGGGAGCCAAGGCCCCTACCCAGAAGGGAAAGGGGACATCAGGCCACCCTGGGCATCAGGGCTGCTGTAGGCGCGGACGTGGGTTTTCTCTTTCAGTCTTCCCTGTCACCCTGTGAAATGGGTGCAGGTTAATGTCCTCGTTTTCCAAATGAGCACACAGAGGAGTCAGTCGCTGAGCTCATGGCTCGCACCCAGGTGTGCCTGCGTCGGCTCTCGCTGTGCCGTGCCGCCCTGCCCGTGATCAGTCCCGGACTGAGGCAGGTCTCCTGTATGGCTTCCCACCTCTGAGTTTCTAAGAGGAGGAACCTCGCTGTTCTCGGCTGGGGCGATTGGCGTGGTGGCCAGAGCCGATGAGCAGGTTCTCGGGTCAAGCGGCCCTGGAAGCTCCCGAAGCCCTCCGTGTGTGTGGAACCCGCTGCGTTTCGAGAGGAGCCCAGTGTTTCAAGTGGCTCTGAGGACGGGAGCTCTGAGGAGTGCTCATTGCACTGTGGCTTCCAGGCGGGAAGTGGAGTGAGCTTTCACTCCAGGTCGGCTCTTGTCTGCTGGTCTTTCCTGGCAGCCTTTGGCTTCTGCTGTGGTGCCTTTGAGGCCTGCAGCCCTCCCCCACCCCCGCGGCCAGGCTGCGGTGCTGGGCTCCCTGCCTGGGGTGAGGGCTGCAGCTCGGAGAGCCACCCTGCCTCTGGCATCCTGCTCAAGTTGCAGGCTCTGCTGGTGTCCTTTGTCTGGGAGGCACCTCCCTGGCTGGAGAAGGGGCGCTCTGGTGGCTTTACCCAGCCCCAGCCTCTCCTCTGCAAGGGGACATTAAGGGTGCCTGGTCCGCCTGAGGTGGAGCCAGCCACAGCCGACTGGAGAGCCAGTGCGTCCTGCCTCGCCGCTGGATTTCAGCAGTGCTCGCCCATCCAGGATGCTTGCTCAGGAATCAGAGCTCTTCCCGGGGCCTTGGAGAGGGGAGCCAAGGCCCCTACCCAGAAGGGAAAGGGGACATCAGGCCACCCTGGGCACCAGGGCTGCTGTAGGCGCGGGCCTGGATGAAATGGTGGCTCCTGGAGGCACCGAAGGAAGGAAGGGTGCAAAGCACTCAGGACTGAGCTGCTTGCCTCGCCCTGGAGGACCCTGGCGTCCTGGGTCCCGGGTCCGAGCGCCTGGGTCCTGACTTCCTGCTGCTGTTCACCCTGGGGGCAGCAGTGGTGCCTCAAGGAATTGATTCCCTGCCACCCAGGGATCAAATTCCTGGCTCCTGGCTTTAGCCTTGGCCTAGCCATAGCCATGTGGACGTCTGGGGGAGTGAACCATTGGGTAGGTGCTCTCTGGGTCCATTTGTCTTTGTCTATCGATCAAGAAATTGTTCAAAAACAAAAACTAGGGACTTGCCACAGCCATGTGACTCTCTCTGCCCCGGCTCTCGTCAGCCTGCCCGAGGCCAGTGCTCAGCCCTTCCTCAGTTGTGGAGCCCCTTGCTGTCTGCCACAAAGACTTGTCACACTGTGAAGTCCCAGGCTAGAAAATGAAGCTGTTAGAGGCTGCCCTCAGCAAAGGGACAGGTGGCTCAAGCAAGCCTGAGCCCAGGCCCCCGAATAGAGGCCTCTTCCTTTGAGGTCAGGGTCTCCCACCCTGGGGGGAGGTGGAGGAAGGAGGGGGTGCCCTGGGGCCACCTGGACAGACCTTCAAACAGCTCCAGCACCGGCCACCGTGGGGCACTCTCCTCTCTGGGGTCCCAGTCTTCACATCCTCCGCTCAGTCCCTGCAGGAAGAGCCAGGACTTCAGCATCAAAGGGTAACTGTGGGGAACAGCAGCTGCTACAGCGGGCCCGGAGCCCTGGGTTGTGGCAGCAGCTTTTCCCTGGGCCACAGGGACCCCACTCATGCTGTAGATCTGTGTTTGGAGGACAAACGCGTAAGTGTTGGCGTGTGATGGGGTGGAGCACACTGGCTCTGTGGGCCATCCCTAAGGACCAGGGTCTCCAGGAGTGGCTGCTCAGGGACCGAGGGCACAGAGGAAGCCTCACCCTTCCCTGGAGGGGTTCTTCACAGAGTTGCTTAATGGGAAAGGCCCTGGGCTACACAGAACCAAGAGCCAGCCGGGAGGCTCTGTGACCAGGACACAGATGGGGGGCCGTGGTCCCAAAAAAGGCCTCTTGCCACATGAGCTAGCCACCATGCCCCGTGCTCAGCACGTGCCCAGACAGTGGGGGCTTTGTAGGGGAAGCGTAGGAGTTCCTGTAGAAGCAGGCGAGGGATTGGTGACTGAAGATTTGGGATTGAGCAGATGCCTGGGGCTGGACTTGGCAAGTGCGGGGCGGGAAGGGACTCAGGGACATCTGGATTGTTCCCCAACCTTCGGATTAAATATATCATTCTGGTCGGTGAGAAAGGGTCTTGATCTAGAGCCACAGGTCTCTGAAGGGCTTCCCAGGGCTGCCGAAGCCCCTGACGCCATGATTAAAGTGTCCTGTGGCTGACAGGTGTGTGCATTTTCTCAGTTAAGCACTACTTCTCCAGGTAGTAGGAAGTCCGTCTGCCACTGCAGGTCGTGGTATCTGCTGACACCTGTGCCCCTCGGCTCTTCAGGGGGTCATTTGTTGGTGTTTGAGGCCTCGTTAAAGGATCTGCCCCCACCTAGGTCCCACCTGCTGCAGGTGAGATAAGGGATTTATGATAGGCCCGCCTGAGTGAGGCTCCTCCTCACCCTCTCACCAGCTGCTACCCAGCAGAGCACCTTGGGGAGGGTGGGGCCGCCCGCTTCCGGGGAGCGAGGGGGGAGGGGAGGAGGAAGTTGGAGCAGACCCGCCTCTTTGTGTGCCTGCCTTCCTGCCCAGTCCCCTCCTGCCCCTCTCCTCCCACCTTGCTGCTTGTGTTGGTGTCCTGCGAGTGCGGGCGCTTCCTCGCCACCAGGGCCGGCCCAAGAAGCTGCAGGGCTTTGTCCCCGTTGCTCTCCAGGCCAAACCCAGCCTTTCTCTGCTAGTGGTGGTTTCGGTTGCGACACCGTCCAGGTTCCCAGGCAGGAACCGCTCGGCCCGGCAGCTGCGCTCCTGTGCGCCGAGGAGGAGGTGGGAGGTGTCGCCCGCTGCCGCCGCCGAGCTGAGGAAGGGCAGCTGACGGAGCGGCCCCCGCCCTGGGCCTGGCTCTTGCCGGCCTCTGTACTTTGCCCTTGCTGCCTGACAGGTTCTGCTGTGGGCCCTGCTGGATGGAAGGCGGTGGTAGTCCTGGTCCCTTTCTCCAGCCGGGTATGTTTCCCCTTCTGGACTCTGATTGCCCTCGCGCCTTTCCCCCAACCCGCCGAATCACAGGGTCTTCCAAGAAGTGCCAGGGGGAGCCAGGCCCTGGCACGGGGCTGTGGAATCCAGAGGAAGGGTCCAGATGTCAAAGAGGCAGAAACCAGGAAAGAAAGAGGAGCAGGCAGTGGGAGCGGCCGGCCTGAGGGGCAGAGGCCCGGGAGGCTGGCTGTGAACAGAGAGGGCGCTTGGGTGCCACAGTGAGATAGGACTGGGATCCGGCCCCCGCCCAGCGCTGGTGCCCAAGGAACACTTTTCTTCCCCACTTCCACAGCACTCTGGCTTACTCTGCCTCTGGCCTGGGAGTGCCTGCCCATACCCCTTCCCATGTGGCCCCTTTCCAGCCTGGGGGAGGCCTCAGGACACTTGGAGCCAGCCCCACACGGACAGCCCCAGAGCGCAGCTTCTCCTGGGGAGAGCCAGTGGCAGGCGCCTCCAGCTTTAGGGCAGGGGGCCCTGCCTACCTGAGTCAGCGCAGGCCTCGGGGTGGAGGCTGTCTTCCGGACGAGCCTGGCAACACGCCCAGGCCAAGTTCTGAGATCCCAGGCTGAAGGGCCTTGCAGACGGAGTGTGTCTGAGACTCTGCCCTCCACGTCCTGCCTTCCTCCACCTCTCACTGGCAGGCTCCCTACTTCTGAATCAGGCCTGCTTCAGTGAGCTGCTTGCGGATCCCGCCTTGAGGGGGACCCCTTATTCCTTCCGAAGGCCACTGGGGATCACGGGGCTGCCTTCCACAGACCTCCTGCGGCCTTGCGGGCTTGCCTGGGCTTCATGTCTTAGAACAGGCAGCCCACAGGTGGAGGGGAGAGCGTGCTGTAGGCAGATCTTGTTTCTTTCTTTTTTTTTTTTTTTTAAGATTTTATTTATTTATTTGAAAGAGTTACACAGAGAGAGGAGAGGCAAAGAGAGAGGTCTTCTGTCCGCTGGTTCTCCCTAAATGGCCACAACGGCCAGAGCTGCGCCGATCTGAAGCCAGGAGCCAGGAGCTTCCTCCAGGTCTCCCACGTGGGTTCAGGGGCCCAAGGGCTTGGGCCATCTTCTACTGCTTTCCCAGGCCATAGCAGAGAGCTGGATCGGAAGTGGAGCAGCCAGGTCTCAAACTGGCACTCATGGGCTGCTGGCGCTTCAAGCCAGGGTGATAACCCACTGCACCACAGCGCAGGCCCCGGCAGATCCTGTTTCATTGGCCCAGAGGACCTCCTGGACCTCAGCCTGCCTCCCTGGATGGACCCGGGCACAACCTCAGACGGACGCTCCCCCAGGACAGCCCCCCACGCCCTCGCCCCTTATCCTTCAGGGAAGGAGCCAGGTGAGGAAGTTGCCTCGCCTAGGGCCTCCCCGAAGAGGCCTGTCTGCTGGGGACTGTCTCCTCCCGGCAGTCCCGTTCTCGTGCCACACGTCCTGCTGCGGAGACACGTTTATAGCAGAGGGTCCGAGCTTTAGTGCCTCGAGGTGGGCTGCTGGGTCCTGAGACTGGGCTTGCTGACTTGGGGGCAGGGGATCAGAGAGCGGATGGCGGAGCGCGTGCGCCCGCTCCTGAGTCCCGAGCAGCACAGCCTCCTTTCTGTCCCCGGGCCAGCCCATCACAGTTCCTGGCTCCCCTCACCCCTGTGAGGCTAGAGGCGGGGCGGCAGCAGGTACCCACCTGGACCCTCTGCGTGGAGGAGACCCCAGCAGGGCCCTGCTCTGAGAACATCAGTATCTGGGGACACCATGGCTGCTCTTTCCCGAGCGTTGGTGCAGCCCCTCACATGCGGCCTCTCCGCCTCAGGAAGTAGGGGATGCGTGTTTTCACTCTCAGATAAAGGCGGTGGGGGGACAGATGTGCGGGACGCTCCAGCCGCATCTTCGGGGTGTTCTCTGCCCCTCGGGGAAGCAGCGCCTCCCTCTGTGGACGTTGCTGACTGTAACAAGGCTGCTATGTGTGGAGTGAGTGCTTCTGCACTCCTCGTCCTGACCAGCAAGGGAGAGAGAGTGCGGCCAGGCCAGGAGCGCACAGAAGCACCCAGAGGGTGGGCAGGGCAGCGCCATGATGCGCAAGGGTTCCCCAGTTTGGCAGCAGAGTGGCCAAGGTTCCAGACCCCGAGGCAGACGCTGAATCCCTCAGCTAGCTTTTAAGGACTTGGAGGCTGGCGGGCTCCTGGCTTTTGCTCCTGGCCTCAGAGAAGAGGGGAGTGACAAGAACCTCAGGATGGCCGGCACCGCGGCTCACTAGGCCGATCCTCCGCCTGCGGCGCCGGCACCCCAAGTTCTAGTCCCAGTCAGGGTGCTGGATTCTGTCCTGGTTGCTCCTCTTCCAGGCCAGCTCTCTGCTGTGGCCCGGGAGTGCAGTGGAGGATGGCCCAAGTGCTTGGGCCCTGCACCTGCATGGGAGACCAGGAGGAAGCTCCTGGCTCCTGGCTTCAGAGCGAACCGGCCATGGCGGCCATTTGGGGGGGTGAACCAACGGAAAAGGAAGACCTTTCTCTCTGTCTCTCTCTCACTATCTAACTCTGCCTGTCAACAACAACAACAAAAAGAACCTCAGGATGGGGCTGAGAAGAGGAGAGCCACAGGCCGGGTCTTGAGAACCTGCTATGTGGGCCCAGGCTGCTCTTTAGATTTTTAAATTTATTTATTTTCATTTTATTTGAAAGGCAGAAGGACAAAGACACCGAAAGAGATCTTCCAACTACTGATTCACTCCCCAAATGCCCACAACAGCCAGAGCTGGGCCAGACCAACCCAAGAGCTCAGTCTGGGTCTCCCATTGTGGGCAGCAGAGACTGAAATGACTTGAGCGTGCTACCTCCCAGGATGTGTGTTATCAGGAAGCTGGGTCAAAGCTGGAGTCCGCAGCGGGCTAACCCACCGCCTGTGGCACCAGCACCCATGTGAGCGCTGATCGGTTCCCAGCAGCTCCACGTCCAATTCAGCTCCTGCCGATGTGTCCGGGAAAGCAGGGGAGGAGGACCCAAGTGCTTTGGTCCCTGTACCCACATGGGAAACCCAGAAGCTCCTAGCTCCTGGCTTTGCTCTGGCCCAACTCTGGCTGTTGCTGCCGTCTGGGGAGTGAACCAGCGGTTAGAAGATCGATCAATGGATCTATCTCTCTGTGTGTGTGTCTCTCTGACTCTGCTCTTCAAGTAAAATAAATAAATCTTTAACAAAATGAAGTCGAGGGGGGCCTGGCCTTATGGTGCAACAGGTTAAGCTGCCACTTGAAGCACCAGTATCCCACATGGGAGTGGTTCTGACCACTATTCCCTTTCAGTCCAGCTCCCTGCTCATGCACTTGCGAATGTAGTGGGTGGTGACCCAAGTACTTTTAGATTCCTGCCACCCATGTGGGATACCCAGAAGTCACCATACTAAGAAAGAAATGGAGTGACAACTTGAACCTCATCATGCCTACATGTCCCAAGCAGCAGCTTAGCCACTGCCCCAAACACCTGCGCCTCAGGGTACCCTTTAGGAGGTACCAGCAGGAACCAGGAATGCCCTTCTTTCCATGGAGTATGGACCCTTTGGGAGGGCAGGAGCAGGCATTTTAAGCTGTTTGTCTAACACACACTGTTGGGGGAGCAGCCAGGCTTAGGCGAGCTACAGGGAGTGTGGAGAAGAGGGCAGTGTGGACAGACAGCAGCAAGGGGACTCTGAGGAGGTGCGGAGGCGTGGAGGAGTGAGGGCTTGGCGGAAGAGACAGCTGGAGCCCCAAGGAAGTTAGGAGAGACTGTTCTGGGATGTCAGGAGCCTCCCCATCAGTCAGCCAGCTGCGGGGGTCGCTTGTCCAGCAGTGGGCTTCTGGAGTCTGGGTCAGTCAGCTGACCGAGAAGTTGCCCACAGCCGTTGTGCCGAGGCCCCACGTGGGCACGGTGCAGAAGGGGAAGTTAGAGCAGTGTGCTCACGTGCTGTTTCTGTCGTTTGCAAAGCATCTAGTTGGGCAAGCGAGCTTTTTGCCAAGGAACCCTGGACAGTTCCCTAGCAAGTCCGTCTTTTCTCCTGGCTTTTGAGGGCTTCGCTTATAGCCAGCAGGGATGACGAAAGGAGCTTTGACTCACACCCCTCTGGTCACACCGCAACCATCCAGACTGTCTCCCTAAACTTTCAGGGCAGCTCTGGATGGCCTGGGGCAAGGCTCTGGCAACAGGTTTGTCCCAGTGTGGCAAGCGACAGCGGCAGTGGCAAGGTGTTCTTCGAAAGAGGAAAACTGGATCTCGGGACAGGAGTTAGAGCAGACCCTCCTTTAGCACTGTATTGAGATACAATCCACGTAGCACCCAGTCCACCCATTCAGAGTGGACTTGACGCTCACTTCGACAGCACACAGACTAAGATTGGAATGATGCTGGAAGATATGCATGGTCCCGTGCAAGTGACACACAGATGCATAAAAACGTTCCACGTTCTTAAGTAAATACATAAAAGTAGATTTGTTCTCTTGTAAAGAAACAAGCTGTGCAGTTGAGTGGCTTTTATTAAATTCATAGAGTTGTATAATCTTCACTGTGCAACTTTAGAACATTCCCGTTACCCCAGAAAGAAACCCCACACCCCTTAGTTGTCACCGTCAGGTCTTCCTTACCCTTCTCTTCCTGGACAGCCGCTGGTCTCCTCCCTGCCTGTAGATCTGCCTGTCCCAGACACTTCACATCAAAGGAATCCTGCAGCATGTGTGGTCCCCGGTGGCCAGCCCAGAGCCTGCCCTGTCCTGGCACGTGGCCTTCACCGCCTTCACTGCCTCGGCTGCCGTGCCCTGTGTGTTTCTCCATTCGCTGGCTGATGGGCGTCTGGGTGCTGTGCACGGGACGTTGACACAGGCCGCTGTGTGACCGTGCTTGCAGCTCCTCTGCCGTCCACCTAGCAGTGGAATTGCTGCACCGTACAGTCACCCTGCCAGGGGCACCATACAGAGTCTGTACAGCGCCTCAGATACACAGGTTCTTGTAAAAACGGATTTTAGGAAACAACTGTGCATGGATTTCAGTTTAGGGTGGTTTTGTTTTGTTTTGTTGTTTTGTTGTGGTATTTTTGCCAAGATAAACCTCCTCTTAATTCTCCTTTTCCATAAGCGTTTTGAAGTGTGGTTATAGTGTATTCCTGGACCACGTCCTTTTTTATGCTGTCTTGTACCTGTTCAGTGCCTGCTGTGATTTCTGCTTCCTCGCAGCCTTACTTGGGCTGTGGAGCATCCAAGGAGAGCAGAGCCGGGCAGACCACTGCCTTGACCAGCCAGTCGGGGCGTGGGTGGTCCATGGATGAGGGGCACAGGACGGCCCTCGTGGGCTGCCATGCTCCTTAGGAGACGTGACGAACACCTGTCAGGTGATGAACAGCAGACTGGTGTGACGGGCTGGGTGGCAGGAGGGCCCTGAGGCAGTTCTGGTCATGTCACGCCGGCAGCTTTACTGCAGGTGGCCGAGGAGCTGGGCTATTGGCATCCACAGGGCATCCGTGGATCCAGGATGACACGCTCTGGGCCTCAGTTCTTGCACCACCGGCTCTCTGGAGAGAACACTGGCTGTCTTCTCGTCCCCTTCTGTCTTTTCCGCTGCCTCGTGATCCTTCACGTGCCTCCCAGCCCCTTGGAGTCTGCCCTAGCACCCTGGCCTCTTGCACTGTTCGCAGAGTGCTGAAGGCGAGGCGTGAGGGGCCTGGGGGGGCGGCGAGTACAGGAGTGTCTGTTTCCCCTGCAGCCCACCTTGGGACACCTGGATTCCAAGCCCAGCAGTAAGTCCAACATGCTGCGCGGCCGCAACTCGGCCCCCTCCGCTGACGAGCAGCCGCACATCGGCAACTACCGGCTCCTCAAGACCATCGGCAAGGGCAACTTCGCCAAGGTGAAGCTGGCCCGGCACATCCTGACTGGGAAGGAGGTGAGCGCTGAGGCGGGGACGTGGGCGCGCCAGCAGGTCGTGGCGGGGCCAGGGCTGCAGCCACCTTTCAGGCCCACAAGGGCGCTAAAAGCGGTGAGATCAACAGGCACATAGAGGAGGAAGTAGCTTCGGGTCCTGGCTTTCACCTGCTCAAAGAGGTCATCTTGGTGTCTGTGTCTGTGCTTTTGTTTCTTGTCTAATGCTCAGGTAGCTGTGAAGATCATCGACAAGACTCAGCTGAACTCCTCCAGCCTCCAGAAAGTAAGCACCGGGCGGCCGCTGGCCCCTGGCAGACCTCCCTTCAGGGCTGGTGGCGTCCCCGTTCCATTTGGGCCTTCTCCTGACTCGAATTTGTTGTACCGTATGCTTGTCCACGCTTTTTCAAACTATATTTTAGAGCCCCTAGTGAAGACCTCTGGCTCCTCTTCTTCCCCAGCCTCTGCTCCCCCGGCTCTCCCACCTTGAGGCCTTGATTGGATCCCCCGGGGCGGCCCCTCCTGGGTGGGCGTCCTGGCCACAGACACTGACTCCGCAGGTTTTTCTGCTCCTTTTCAGCCACATGGCCCAGCTGTCTGACCTCCTGCCTGCATCTGGCTACCTTCTGGTCTGTGCCCAGCCCTACGCAAAAATACGTGTTTGCAGCCATTACTACAAATACATGCAGCTGCTCCAAGACCCGGAATGATTCCGGGGAGTGGCCCTAAAAGTGCAGGGAAGAGAAGAGGAAGCAGGGACCTGCCCCGACTCCTGTGCCAGCCACATTGTAGCCTAGAGTTGAGACGCTGAACTCTAATTTCCAGATTAAAGACAGGTCCTCCCAGTTTTCCTTTTTTACTTCCAGGCTCCTCGTGGCCAGAGGTCAGAATCATTTGCGTGTAGTTTTTGCTAGATGAGGATGAACTTCCCTTTCCTTTCCTTTCTTGTTGAACAGCCGGAAAGTGAGGTCCTACCTAGCTGGGGGGAGACCCCCAGCTGGGAACACAGCCCTCTGCCGGTGAAGTTGCAGCCTGGGAGGAGAGGGAAAGGAAAGGAAAGGGAGACTTTGATTTGCAGAAGGGAGGTAGCCGGGCCTGACCGGGTGGTTGTGGAGCTGGAAGCTCTCTGTCCCGGGCCCCGGCTGCGGGGGACGGAGGCAGCTCCTGTGTGGCTTCAAAAGCCTACCCCACTCGGGGGCACTCACATTTCCCTGGTGCCTTCGTGGCCCGCTGACCCTGGCTTTCAGCCTCTGACCAAGACCCAGCTCTCGTCAGCTCGTGGCCAGTGCATTTTTCTTTGGGAGTCGAGGGGCGGAGGGCAAGGCTGTGAGCTGACAGATAGGTGATGCCAGGAGTTTGGGGCTGGAGCTGCCACTTGTTAATGAGGGAGGTGCTTATGAAATGAGAGTGGAGGGACAACCAGAGGCAAGGGGGTCCCTGTCTTTGTCGTCCCTGGGGCCCCTCAAGGTTTCCTGGATCCAGGGGAACCGCTGCTGTCATCACCAAGGCTTGCTTCCCTGCCTGGAGCTTTCCAGGAGGAAGGGGAAAAGGGCTGTCCTGAAAGTCTGGCTCTGACCCCACAGAAGTCCGGGCCCCCTGGGGTGGGCCGCCGGCTCCGTGGAGCTGCCTAGCGCGGCATGGCAGTAGTCGCCAGTCAGCCCTGCCTCCTTTGCTGCTTCCTTCTTGCTGACTGGCCAGAGGCACCAGCATCGGATACATACAACCCGCGCTGAACCAAGGCCATCCAACTCCGGCCAAAGCACTGTTTAACTCTCGCCCCGGCGAGGATCTCTAAAAGGTGTCTCTGAGGAAGTTAGCCCCTCTGGGTTCTAGAGGAACCCAGAAAACCCAGGGTCTCCCAGGCAATGCCCCCTGCAAGCCAAGGGGGCGCCCTGCAGCTCCTCTGGCCCGATTCGGTGCTGCGCCCTCACATGGTGTGCAGGACCTTCTGCCTCTTCATCCAGAGTAGCTGTGGAGCCGGGAAGGAAGCTGGAACCCAGGCTCCAGCGGGGGCTCCGGCAGGTGCGGCTGCTGGGCATAGGAACGCTGCTGCTGCCCTTCGTCCAGCTCACACGAGCTCCTGGACACCCTGAGGGGGAAACGTGGGTCCACCCTTCCAGACGCTGTATCCCTCCCTTCTGCTGTTAGTGTGGGTGCGAGGCCTGGGAGTCACAGAAACCTCACCTTTCAGGTCTCTGGCCCCCGCCAAGGGAAAGGACTCATTTCTGTCATCTTTCTTCATGGAAATGTGTGGTTGGGAGCCCCTGATTTCTGTTTCACAAAGACAGCGTGAGTGTGTGGAGGTGGATTTGATTAAAATTGGCATCAGCTATATATAGGAGTGGCTCCTTCCTCACGGGCCCAGGAGAGAAAGGCCCAGTCCTTAGTACAGAGCGCTGTGCCTTGTGTGCATCATACAACGAGGGAAAACAAAAAACCATGATGGGGTCCCCTTTGGAACCCCCCCCAGACCAGGCTGGAGGCGCACGTTTCGCCCCTGAGCTGGGCGGGCCCGCGCTCTGCCAGGCGCCAGCCTGCTTCCTTTCCTGTTTCCCCTTCTGCCCTCTTCCCTGCCTGCTTTGGTTCTGGGAAAGCAGCCTGGCAGGGCCCTGTGCAGCAGGGCAAGCCTGACCCCTGGTGTCTTGCTTTCCAGCTGTTCCGCGAAGTGAGAATTATGAAGGTTTTGAATCATCCCAACATAGGTGAGAACCAGCCGCACCTCCTCCTCCGGCCAGGCCCCACTTCCTCCCGGCGCGCGGGGCCCTCTGGAGTCCTGAGTTGCCAGGGATGCTTCCGGGGGAGCTCAGCTCGGAGGCAGCTGCATCTCTGGCCGACACTGAGCTGAGCTGAGTAGTTTGGCAGGGGTGAGAGGAGGTGGTCCTGGGGAGGGGGCCTCCGCCCCTCGGATGCCCTGTACGCCTCAGAGCTCGACACGGGCTCCTGCTGCTGCTCTGATGCAGCGCCTGGCCTTTTCTTTTGCAGTTAAATTATTTGAAGTGATTGAGACGGAGAAAACCCTCTATCTCGTCATGGAGTATGCTAGTGGCGGTAGGTGTGGAGCTGCGTCTTCCTGGTGGGTGCCCTCTCCCCCGGCCTTCCCAGCCCTGACCCGTCCCCACCCCGTCTCTCCCAGGAGAGGTGTTTGATTACCTGGTAGCTCACGGCCGGATGAAAGAAAAAGAGGCTCGAGCCAAGTTCCGCCAGGTGGGTGCGCCTCCCTCCGTGCTGTCACTGCCCCACCTCCCCTGCCCTCGGCATGGTGGTGGTGGGGGGGGGGGGGCTCCTGCTGGGCGCTTCGGTGTCGCGGTCTTCACTCCATCGG
Source organism: Oryctolagus cuniculus (assembly GCF_051225735.1). Taxonomy (NCBI): domain Eukaryota; kingdom Metazoa; phylum Chordata; class Mammalia; order Lagomorpha; family Leporidae; genus Oryctolagus; species Oryctolagus cuniculus. The sequence continues at coordinate 7,209,975 of NC_142867.1, read as the reverse complement.
GCACCAAGCTGGGCGCTTCGGTGTTGCGGTCTTCGCTCCATCGGGCACCAAGCTGGGCGCTTCGGTCTCGCGGTCTTCGCTCCATCGGGCACCAGGCTGACCTTCTTCCTCCTTCCAGATAGTGTCTGCTGTGCAGTACTGTCACCAGAAGTTCATTGTCCACAGAGACCTGAAGGTGAGGCGCACGCTGCTTCCTGTGCCTCTGAGTGCAGGCTGGGTTGTCAGTAATGCTCAGGGCCCGAGAGTTGACGGGAACCCCCGCCAGTTATTCACACACACACACAAATTTGTTTATTTGAAGGCAGGCTCCCATCACTGTTGTTCACTCCCCAAATGCCACAAGGCCAGGCTTGGGCCAAGCCAAAGCTGGGAGTTAACGCGTTCCAGGCTTCTCACTTGAGTGGCAGGGCCCAGGTACTGGAGCCGTCGACTGCTGCCTCCCAGAGTGCGCGTTAACAAAAAGCTGGCATCAGGAACCAGAGCCAGGACTCAAAGCCAGGTGCTCGGACATGGGGTGGTGTCGGTGCCTCACCTGGCTGTAACAGTCAGACCAGTTGAGCAGGAAGTCCCTAGGAGTGCTTCTGATAGGAGCCTCGCAGCTGGGCTGGGGCTCCCACTCCAGTCGGCAGTGCAGGGCATGGCAGGGCCACCCAGGTTCTCCTGGTCTCCCGGCAGCCTCGGGGCTGGCGAAGGGGAAGATGTAGCGTGTCCGTAGGTGCATCTCCTGCAGGCCCGCACATCCTCCTCTGTGGCTGAGGGCTTCCAGTTTGAGGCCGCCTGTGTTTCGTGACTGCCCCGCCCTTGCAGACATGACGTGGTTAACCTGGGCCTGGCGCAGAGGCTTCGCACACTGCTCAGGGCCCTGGGCCTGCAGATCCCAGCTCTGCTGCGGCTGCCTGAGTGAGGAGTGGCCTGCACGCCTTCCTCCTGCCCAGCCTGTTCTCGCTCATGGGAGCCCTGCCTGGAGTGGGCAGAGAGAAGATAACTTGCCGGTCATTTCCTTGTGTCCCTCAGCTCCTCCCTACGCAGCGCCTCAGTGTGGTGCACCCCCCTGATGTTCTCCCTCTTACCTCCCAGGCAGAAAACCTACTCTTGGATGCTGATATGAATATCAAGATTGCAGACTTTGGCTTTAGCAACGAGTTCACTTTTGGGAACAAGCTGGACACTTTCTGTGGCAGTCCCCCTTACGCTGCCCCAGAACTCTTCCAGGGCAAAAAATACGACGGACCCGAGGTGGACGTATGGAGCCTGGGGGTCATCCTGTACACACTGGTCAGCGGGTCCCTGCCTTTTGACGGACAGAACCTCAAGGTGGAGTGCAGTGCGAGCTTAGCACATGCTCACTACTTCGCATTTCCTCTTGGCCTCTGGTCTTCCCCGGACCCCTCACCTGTGCCTGTGTACATTTTTCCGAAGCCAGAGCTTCTGAGAAGGGTTTACTAAGGTGGTAGCAGTTACGGGCGCCTGACAGTTCCTTCCCGAGGGAAAGGGTACATTGCCTGGCGTTCCCTGGCCATGCCAGAGCGTCTTTGGCTCCTCTGCCTCTCTGTGCCAGCCTCTCTGCCTTCTACCAGCTTTTGTTGCTGGCAGCGTGGCCAGTGTCACGCTCCCAGGGTCCTGGGTGGTGGGTTTCTTCCCTTGGCCTTGAGATGGGTGAACTTTGCTAATCCTGGGTGCTCCTACAGGAGCTGCGGGAGCGGGTGCTGAGAGGAAAATACCGAATTCCGTTCTACATGTCCACGGACTGTGAAAACCTGCTGAAGAAATTTCTCATTCTTAATCCCAGCAAGAGAGGCACTTTAGAGGTGAGCAGCCCGGAGGCCACTGGCTGGAGGTCCCGGGGTTCCCAGGGGAACCCCCAAGCTGAGTGTCCTCCCCCTGCCCTTTCCCCTCCCTTTGCTCCCAGCAAATCATGAAAGACCGTTGGATGAATGTGGGTCACGAGGACGACGAGCTGAAGCCTTACGTGGAGCCCCTTCCTGACTACAAGGACCCCCGGCGGACAGGTGAGGCCGTGCTGGGCCGCGAGGCTGCGGCTACCGGGGGTCAGGAGCAGCCTTAACTGTGTGTCCCCCGTGCAGAGTTGATGGTGTCCATGGGCTACACACGGGAAGAGATCCAGGACTCGCTGGTGGGCCAGAAGTACAACGAGGTGATGGCCACCTACCTGCTCCTGGGCTACAAGAGCTCTGAGGTTAGTGCTCCCCGCCCTCTCCCTGACCCTGACCCGGCATCGGTAGCACCCCATGCTCTTAGCACCGGTCGGGAAGATGCGCCTCTCCAGTAGGTGTGCTCTCTGCTGGCCACCTCTAAGCGTCAGCTTTGCTGTCTGAGGCCCTCTGGCCTCTCACTGATCTCCTTCAGGGCTGGGTAAGAGCTGGTGGGCTTGGGGTTGGGCCCAGTCTGGGCTCCATGTGGGTGAGTTGATTCGCGTGGGCCAGACCCTCTGATTGGCAGTTCTGTGTCAGTCCGGGTGTCTGTGATTCTGTCTGTCGGATGGGTGCTGCTCTGGGTTTGGGGAGGTTTCTGTGTCTAACAGGACGCTGAAGCCTGTGTGTTGCTTCTGCCTGTGACTGTGTCTGGCTGTGTCTTGTCTGTCTGTGTGTCCGTCCTGTCTGCAGGTCTGGCAGCTCTGTGATTGTTCTTCTGCCCCTTTGGGCTTGGTCCAGCATCCATGTGTCCCCACCCTGCTGGTGGCCATGGTGGCCCCCGCTCTCGGTTCAGGCCCACATCGCTGTGTGTGGGCAAGGGGCAGCTCTGGGTCTGACGTGTGTTCTCCTGGGTGTTAGTGTCTCCCAGGGTTTGGGCATGTGTGTCTCTGTCAAGGATGGGAGTCTTTCTGGGTGCTGTCCTTGGCTGTGTCTGTCTGTTGTCAGGTTCTGTGCCAGGGCACAGGTGTCTCTGGGATGGAGGAGGTATGGGTAGGTACTGGTTGGTCTTGTGAGTGACGTCCCATGGGAGCCTGGGCTGTGTGTGTGTGTGCTGGACTAGGGTGGGACGTGAACATGAGTCCACCCAGGAAGATCACCACAAGCCCTCTGCCCACCCTTGAAGCCATGTTCTCTGTGCTTGCAGCTGGAAGGTGACACCATCACCTTGAAGCCCCGGCCTTCGGCTGATCTGACCAATAGCAGTGCCCCCTCCCCCTCCCACAAGGTACAGCGCAGTGTCTCGGCCAACCCCAAGCAGCGGCGCTTCAGTGACCAGGGTAAGCACCTTGGGGCTGGTAAGTAGGACTCGCCCTCTGCAGCAAAGGCTGTACTCCCGCAGGTTTAGAGGCACACGGCTGAGCCTCTGTACCAGCTTAGCCACTTGGGAGCACGGCTGTGGGCAAGTCCCTCAGCCTTCCTCAGCCCCTGTGAAGTGGGGAGGCAGAGCTGCCCGCAGGCGCAGGGGAGCCCTGCAAGCGGACCGGCACTCCGCACTCCGCCTCACCCACCCACCCCCGGTCCCTCTGGTCCTGCAGCTGGTCCTGCCATTCCCACCTCCAATTCCTACTCCAAGAAGACTCAGAGCAACAATGCCGAGAATAAGAGGCCTGAGGAAGACCGGGAGCCAGGGCGGAAGGCCAGCAGCACAGCCAAAGTGCCTGCCAGCCCCCTGCCCGGCCTGGAGAGGAAGAAGACCACCCCCACCCCCTCCACGGTGAGCCACGCCCATCAGCCCCAGGCCCCCCTTCCTGTCCTCCCCACTGCCTCCCCTCCCCAAGCAGCTCTTTTCTTTATTTGTTTTTGGTTTTTTGTTTGTTTGTTTGTTTGTTTTTAAAGATTTATTTATTTGAAAGGCAGAGTGGCAGAGAGAGAGGGAGAGACGGAGATTTTTCATCTGCTGGTTCACTCCCCAAATGGCTGCAACGGCTGGGGCTGGGCCAGGCCAAAGCCAGGAGCCTGGAACTGCATCCAGGTTTCCCACGTGGGTGGCGGGGGCCTCAGTACGTGAGCCATCCTTTGCTGCTTTCCCCAGCGGACCAGCAAGGAGCTGGACCGGGACTTGAACTGGCACTCCGATATGGGATGCCGGTGCCACAGACTGCGGCTTAACGTACCGTGCCACAGTCCTCACCCCTAGCAGCTCTTGAATCCAAGACCGCATCCCTTTGGTGGCCACTTTTGCTCACTGTAGAAAGCGCAGCCCCAAGAGGGGAGCAGAGTCCCATCTGACCGCGGCGCCTGCCAGAGGCGAAGGTGGCGGGGAGCCCTGCATGAGCCTGACTGTAGAGCAGCTCTTCCCTTCGTTCCCCACAGAACAGCGTCCTCTCTGCCAGCACAAATCGAAGCAGGAACTCCCCGCTTTTGGAGAGGGCTAGCCTCGGCCAGGCCTCCATCCAGAACGGCAAAGACAGGTGAGCTGCCTGGGCCTGCCCGCCACGCTCCTCGGCAGCCCCTCTCCGGCGGTGAAGTTTGTCAGCAGCGTCGTCTCCGCCCCCGCCCGAGCGTTGCCCCCGCTCCCTGGAGTCCTGTCCTGGCTCTGTTCCGTCTGGCTGTCCACCTTCCCTGCCCTGCTCCACGCCATCTCCTCCCCTTCCTCCTCCGACCGCTCCTCGTAGTTTACCGAGTGGGGGCTCCCAGTGGTCATCTCCACAGTCTTTGTGCTTCTTGACGGCAGCCGGGGCGTGGCTGCTGCCCACTCCACGCGTCAGCGCCTGAGGCTTTGTCTTTGGGGCTCCAGACCAGGGCAGAACCAAGAGACAGCCCATCTCAGGGGTGTACCCGTTGAGGGTGGCTGCAGCGTGCCCCTGACCTTGACCGTGTGCATTTCTTGTGTTGTGTGCTGGGCGCCCCCTCTTCTGCGCCTGTTGACAGTTCTTAGCAACACTGCACTCCTCCTGTAGAAGAGACACCTGGACCTTAGACTCCCTAGGAGACCAAGGCAGCCGGAGGCAGTGCTTCCTGTCACCTCTCCTTCCAGTTCCTCTTCCCAGGCTCTGGCCTCCCTCGCCGCTTCCTCCCCTTCCCTCCACGCCCCACCTGCACGATCCTCAAATCTGACTGACGCCCCTTCGCTGCTCCCCGGGCCTGACCCGTACCCCACTGCCATCCCCAGCTCTGGCCCTTCCCTGCCCTTGCTTCCTAATCCGGGCATTCAGCCCTCGCCCACCCCCTAACCCAGGCCTCTTCGCTGCTTTTGTCTCCTAGCCTAACCATGCCAGGGTCCCGGGCCTCCACGGCTTCTGCTTCTGCCGCAGTCTCTGCGGCCCGGCCCCGCCAGCACCAGAAATCCATGTCGGCCTCCGTGCACCCCAACAAGGCCTCTGGGCTGCCCCCCACGGAGAGTAACTGTGAGGTGCCGCGGCCCAGGCAAGTGTGCTGGGGCAGCTGGTGCACCTGCTGCCCTCCCCCTGCCCCCAGCAACTCCTTCCTTCCGGGGCCTGCTCTCTTCTTGTCCTCTTAGCCACAGGGCCCGGCTCTGGCCCCGCAGCCAGGAAGTGGAAGGCACAGAAAAGAGCATCCGTGTCCCTCTTGCGCGGGTCTCCCCTCAGCACAGTTGTGCGGGAAGCAGGCCTGCGGCTCCGAGGGAGGCTGCTTTGTTCTGAGCCTGCCTGGGCTTCCTCAGGGACCCGGGGATGGTCAGCATCCTGGGGGCGTCCTGAGGGTTGGTCCCCACTGTCCCCTTGAGAGTTGAGGGAGCCAGCTCTGCAGCCTGCGCTGCTCTGCACACACGGGTCATTCCCTGCCCCCCCCCCCCCGCCCCCGTCCTTCGTCTTCCTCCTCCGGGAGCCTTCCTCCCTGCCGCCGTCCTCAGTGGTCACACCCTTCCTTCTGTGTCCTCCGTGATGGCTGCCTCTGCCGTAGCACCCCCGCCCCACCACGGGGCACTGCAGGTGCCCAGTGGCGAACGGCTGTCCTGTGCCCTGATGTGTTCCCCTTACCCCGACTCTCCCCACAGCACAGCCCCCCAGCGTGTCCCTGTCGCCTCCCCCTCCGCCCACAACATCAGCAGCAGTGGTGGAGCCCCAGACCGAACGAATTTCCCCCGGGGTGTGTCCAGTCGAAGCACCTTCCATGCTGGGCAGCTCCGGCAAGTGCGGGACCAGCAGAATTTGCCCTACGGTGTGACCCCAGCTTCTCCCTCTGGCCACAGCCAGGGCCGGCGGGGGGCCTCTGGGAGCATCTTCAGCAAGTTCACCTCCAAGTTTGTACGCAGGTGAGCAGGGAGTGCAGGGTGGCAGAGAGGCTGAGGCCAGGCCTTCCTGTTTGCTCAGGGGTGGGGATGCCTAGAGCTGGGCTTGGGTCCTGGGGTTAAAAGAGGCCCCGTGAAGTCTAGGAAATGGGGTCGTCGTCAACGCCTTGTGTGCCCAGGCCTGTCCTCTTAGGTCTCTCCCCAACTCCCCATAGGCACCCCTCATTCTCTGGCCCCGGCAGATGGCCCATGCCGCCTCCTCTCCAGGAGAGTGTGAACTCAGATGCTAAAATAAAAGCCCCCTCTTCTCTCCTGGGTTCCCATGGAAACTTATATTTGGTGACGCAGCTGCAAAGTCATGAGGCCTAAGCCAGGCTGGGCCAGGGAGGAAATTTTTCCTGGTCTCTCATCTGGCCCCCTTTGACCCCCTCTCCCCGCCTCCACAATTGCTCGTGTCTGACTCCAGTCACTCCCCTCCACTGCAGCCAGTTCTTCAGGGGCTCCCGGGAGGGAGGCCCTAAATGAAACAGCCTGTGGGACCTGTGGGAGCCTCCCCGCCCCCAGCCCCAAAGCTGATGAGGCCTTCCTGTGTTGGGTCCCGGTGGGGGTCTCGTCAGGGAATGTCTCACATCGTGAGTCCCCAGTCACCAGAGGCACACCTTGAGGTGCGTCCAGCCAGCTGGCCTCCTGGGTGCCCCGTGTCCCCCCCTGGACTGGCAGTTCTGGAAGGCCAGGGGCTGTGAGAGAGCAGGCTTGCCTGCCGCTCCTGCCTGCCTCGTGTCAGGGCGCAGACCTGGAAGTCTGGGACTCTAGTCTCGCTGAGCGGCTCTTCCAAAACTGGGGGCGACCTTTGAACCTGTAAAGCCCACTCCCCACCTGCTTATCCACACACCGTCTTGTTGGGTTTTTTTTATTTCTTTTTTTATTTTGTCTTTTTTTTGTTTGTTTTTTTTAGAAATCTGTCTTTCAGGTTTGCCAGAAGGTAGGCGTTGAGCCCGCTGTGTGTGTGTGTGTCCCGTGTCCTGCTCCATCACTAACTCCCCTTTTCTGGTTCTGGCTCGTGGCCATCTGCTAACGTGTCTGTGTGGTCCTCCTCTGCCATCTTAAAGGGACGAAGCCTGGTGTGGCCGCGGGTCAGCACCAAGCCTGCCCTCAGACAGTGGGCTCTGAGCACATGGCCCTCGGGGCGAATGGCTTTGAAAGGGAGGGCCCTTCCTCAGACACCGTGGTGCTGTCTTCAAGCCAGGGAGACCTCCTCGGGGATTCTCCCTTTAAGATTGTCTCCCCTCACCCCGCCCCCAGGTTTGGGTCACAGCACTGGGTTCCCCCTGGCCCTTCCCCTGCCATGTGCATGCGCTACGAGGAGGCTGCACCGGGTTACAAGTGCATCTGGGACGGTCTCTCGTTCGGGGTCTCCTGGGCTTCCTGAACTTGAGGGCTGTGTGGCTTCTTCCCCCTGGCCTCTGGGACGGAAAGGCTGGGGCGGGAGCGACTGCGGGTTCCCCAGCTTGGGTCTGACTCCTCCAGGCCTGCCCAGGGAGCCTTGGCTTCACAAGTGGGGCACAGCACCCCCTTCTGGCAGCTCTGCAGAAGCAGCCCCCCCCAACCTGGCCGACACGGGGCCGGCCGCAGCACCAGCACCGCGGTGACTGGAACCTCTCCTGCTGGCCGTTTTCCCCGGATGCGGCCTTCAGCTCTAGGGCAGGGGCCACTCCTCGCCTGGTCACGCCTGGTCACGGCGAGACGGGGAGAACGGCACCCTCACTGAGGCTCCGCCCTTCCTGGCCCTTCAGCCCGGCCTTCTCCTCATCCTCTCTGCAGGCCTGGGTGGGCCCAATGCCAAGTTGCAGGTGGAAGGTGGGTCGGGAGCCTGGTTCCCCAGGTGTCAGCCTGGCCCCGCTCTGGGGCTGGGGCGCCCAGAAGGCACATGGGTGCCCAGCTGGTGGAGAAACCAGACGGGATCTTCAGGCTTTCCCCACTCTCCGCTCCGTGCCCCCCAGCCCTCCACTGCATGGCTGGTGCTTGTGCCATGGGGCCACGATGGGGGCTTGCCCTGCTGGAGGCCCAAGGAGAGCTGCCAGGGCCCCTTCCCCTGCACCGCCGGGCTCCCCGCTCGCAGTGCACTTGTTGGCATCGTGTGTGTCTCTCGTGTTTCTGTGTCCCTTTTACATGTGCTGCTGCCGTCCTCTCCCCCTTCCGCATTCCCCGATTTCCCGGCTCCCAGCACCCATCTTGCAGTCAGGAGCTGGAGAAGCCGCTCAGCGGGGCCAGACCTCTCCCCCTGCCCCGTCCTCCTCCTGCAGGCAGGCGGCCCGGCCGCTGGGGAGTCATAGCCACGCGGCAGCCAGCACCCACCCCCAGGCCTCCTCCATACACCTCCAGGCCTTGGCACTGGAAGCCTCCTGAGAGGCTTCCATGTCCCCGAGACCCCCACTCTCCCAGAGTTGGAAACGTTGCAGTCCAAGACCCCCGTGTGTTGGCACGAACGCTCACGTGAGCGCTGGCTGGGGCCAGTGGGGAGCCCGCCTCATGCTGCACCCAGCGCCTTTGCTCTGGGTGCCCCGTGGACCCCGCCCCAGCAGAGGCTCCTCCTCCCCAGCCCACTGCTCTGGAGTGTGGGAGGGGCAGGCTATGCTGGGCTCCCTCCTGGAAAGGGACTGTCAGGCTGCCAGTGGGAGGTGCTGCAGAGCCTTGTTGGCCCGCAGATGTGGCCAGGTGGCCTTTGGCTCAGGTCCTGCCCACCGGCGGGCAGCACCTTCCCAGACCCACCCTCACCTGGGTCTGTGGTGGTGGAAGGAGCGAGAGACCCAGCACTAAACTCTCCCTCGCTCTGTTTTTTGAGGAACCTGAATGAACCTGAAAGCAAAGACCGAGTGGAGACGCTCAGGTGAGAGGGCCGGAGCCAGCACTGGCCCTGCCCGGGCCACTGGGCTTGCCACAAGCCTCCTGTCCGTCTCTTCCTCTGCCACCCGGCTCTTCCTCCGGTGGCTCTGCCCTGTCTCCACCCTCTCCGGGCCTCCCTTTCCCGAGCCCCGCTGCACAGGTCTGGAAATTGGAGCCCTGGGGTGGGCCGCGGGGGCAGCAGATGAGTGCCCTCGGCGCCGCTGCTTCCGGGAGGCAGTGCCCAGCGCCCCTTCCCTGGCTCTCCTGGTCCAGCGAAGTCCTGCGCCCCTCAGCCAGGGTCTCGGGGCTCCCTCTTCCGGCTCGTGCGCCTGCGCTGCTCCCCCCGCTGTTCTCTGGGCCAGGGTCTGCCCGCCAGGGTGGCTCTCCCGTGGGTGGGGTGCCTCGGCCGCCCGCCTCACACGGCCCCTGCTCCCCGCAGACCTCACATGGTGGGCGGCGGCGGCAACGACAAGGACAAGGAGGAGTTCCGGGAGGCCAAGCCGCGCTCGCTGCGCTTCACGTGGAGCATGAAGACCACGAGCTCCATGGAGCCCAACGAGATGATGCGGGAGATCCGCAAGGTGCTGGACGCCAACAGCTGCCAGAGCGAGCTGCACGAGAAGTACATGCTGCTGTGCGTGCACGGCGCGCCGGGCCACGAGGACTTCGTGCAGTGGGAGATGGAGGTGTGCAAACTGCCGCGGCTCTCGCTCAACGGGGTCCGCTTCAAGCGGATATCGGGCACCTCCATGGCCTTCAAAAACATTGCCTCTAAAATAGCCAACGAGCTGAAGCTTTAACCGGCCGCGGGGCCGGCGGGCGCGAGCGAGCGCGTGGGCCAGACTGCAGCGGGCGGGCCCCTCCCGCCGGCCTTCCTTCCGGGTTGTTTCTTCCACGTTTGTGGGGGATGGGAGATGGCTCTTCTCCCTCCCCCACACTCGCCCCCGCCCAGAAATTCCTCCTTCCCCTCGCTCCCCCACAGGAGGCAAAGGAAGGGGAGGGGTGGGGGGGCAGGGCTCCCCTCGGTACTGCGGTTGCACAGAGTATTTCGCCTAAACCAAGAAATTTTTTTATTACCAAAAAGAAAAAAGAAAAAAAAAAAAAAAACCCAGCGGCCACCTTTCCTCCCTGCCCCATTGGGACAGTTGAGACTGGATCTGTGGGGTTTCCCGGGAGGGTGGCTCAGGGCTGGAACACTCTCAGGCAAGAGTGGTGGAGCTCCCGGTCAGGCCCTCCGCCAGGCCCGCTTCGGGCTTATCTCCCCCTCCTCCCCTCCTCCCCTCCAAGCGAACCACCAGAGGTGGCCTTCCCCTGCCCTCGAGCCCGGGAGCCCCTGGGCGGCCGGGCGGAGGGCCACGCAGCACCCCTGCCCCTCCCTGCTGAGCTGGGCACTCCCTTCCACTAGCTGCTGTGGGGACATTGGCTCCCCTCCTCAAGTCTGTGCCATCTTCTCCACCCCTCCTGGTAGAAGGGCCCGACCCCAGGCTGGAAGAGGGGAGGGGCCGCAGGGCGAGCCGGCTCCTCGGCCCCCTGCTGGCTCCCCGCAGGGCACGCGGGCATTCTCCGTTCTGGGAGAGCCTTTGTCTGCAAGCACAGCCCCTCACGTCCCTCCTCCCAGTGCGTCCCCGTCATTGGCATTAATCCGGGCACCGGCTCGTCCGCACCACTCTCATCTCGGCCTCGCCTTCTCCGGACGCTGTCGCCCTCCCCTCAGGAGACACTGTCCAGGGCCTCCCCTGGATCGGGCGGCAGGGCCACGGGGTGGGGGACGGGGTGGGCGAAGTGCCTCCCAGCTTGCTAACCTCCGCGGCCGGCGTGGGAGTGGGTGGCTGTGGGCGCTTGGCTGGTGGCGGCCACTGCATCCCTTAATTTATTTCTCTGCTGTTTCTGTTCTTGAGAAATCGAGGGGGGGAGTCCCGCAGAGGCCACCCTGCCCTCACCTGAGTTGTACATTTTTTGTGATGGGTTTTATTTTTTATTTTATTATTTTATTTTTTTTCTTGATTTATGATGACTCCACCCCTCCTTCATCACCCCACCCCCCATCCCCACCCCAGGCCAGGCTTGGAGGCCTTGGGTCCTGGGAAGGGGCCTCGCCAACCTCAGCCCTCCTGCCCCACGCTCAGCCTGTGGCTCCGGCTCAGACCAAGGGCTCCCCCCTCCTCCTCCCCTGCCCTGTGGAACAGCCCGGGTGCTCCCAAGGGGCCTGGCAGGGAGGGCATGGCTTGGCTCCCATTGGGGGTGGGGGCAGGGGTAGGGGGGGCACCCAGGCAAGGTGGCCCCTCCCCACCTAGCCCCTCCTCCCCCGGCCCTGCACTTAGTTTCTCCTCTGGATCAAACACGTAATAAAGAGAATGTTTGGAATCTGAGCCGCAGCCTCCTGTGTCTTCTCCCAGCCAGGCAGAGACCCAGTCCCCGTGGGCAAGATGTGGCCCAGCCCACCTGCCTCGCAGGAATGAACTGACTCCAGTCTGGGGCCTGGCGGGGGGGTGGGTCCAGCCCCTCCCACCCTCAGGGCCCTTACACCAAAAGGGCAAGAGACACCAGAGCTTGGGAGGTTCGTTTTATTATTTTTTAAAAATGTTGAAAAATAAACCCATGTCTGCATAAGTTCCTACCCCCCCCTCTGCAAGCTTTGTGGGGGGTGAGCTCGGTGGGCACCCTGAGAGCGACAGAGCCCCCGCCCAGCCCCTCTGCCCGCCCACCCCCTCACGGCCCTCCCGCCTCACCCCAGACTTATTGCTAAAGGGATGGGAATGAGAACAGCCATTGCCCCAAACTGTTCTCTCCCACACACTAAGGTCACCGGCCCCTGAGCACAAGGCCAAGCCCCTGCAGGCCAGGCGGCAGCCGGGAATCCAGTCCCAGCCAGGAAGCAGTCGGGCTCGGCTGCCAGGAACACAGGCAGAACCCACAGGTCCAGGCTGTGCCAACCCCAGCACTGGGTCTTTGAAAGGCCTGGCAAGAGCCCTGGTCCTTTCTGTCTGTCCTCAGAGATGCCCAGGGACGTCCAGCAGAGGGAGACCCCCAGGGCTCAGAGTGAGGGTGCTGGAGGTTCCAGAGGGGCTCCGATCAGGGTTGGGGGAGGCTGAGGGCCAGGCCGGGCACTGTGGCGGGAGGCAGCCAGCGCAGGGCGGATGAGAGGTGGCGGGGGCTGGTTGGGGGCCAGCCGGGGCTGGAGGAAGCGGCCCTGCTGCAGTGGAGGGGGCTGGCGCAGCAGGGTGGGAGCCGTGGGCAGGGGCGGCCTTAGCAGCGGGGGCGGCTGCGACAGCGAGGTGGGCGGTGGCGGTGGGGGTGGTGCCGGGGGCACGGCGCGGGGCACAGATGTCGACACAGATGTGATCTGGACCTGAAGGCAAAGGGAGAGGAACGGTCACTGGGCCCAGGGCGGGCAGGCACACAGAGCCTCTGAGGGCTCCGGCTCGCCCTTTCTCACCTCGTCGTCTTCCTCTGGAGCCGGCGCGGGGGCGGGCGCAGGGGCCGGGGCGGGGGCCCCTCTCCTGGCCTCCTCCACGGGGCCTGGCCCTCCAGGAGCCCCGTCCTGCTCAGCCTCCCATTCCTGTAGCACCTCCTCCAGGTTGAAGCGACGCCGGTAGCTCACGAAGAACGTCTTCACCTGTGTCAGCGTCTTGTTCCCGATCACCTCCGCCACAGCGCCGAAGTCTCGGCCGTACCTCCGGATGGCTGCGAGAGGCCACACGGGGCGGAGCGTCAGTGTCCCTGAGGGCCAGTCACTTCCCAGCTCTGTCCCCTCTGCTCCGGGCTCCTGGAAGGTTCCTGGGGGCCTCTCTTCTCCCCGGGGTCTAACCCACCTTGCACAGCCAAAAGCTGCTCATCTGTGGTCCAGCGGGAGTTGAACTTGGTGTTGGCCTGGAGGGCAAGGAGTGGCACTCCTCAGACTCTCGGATATGCGGAGACAGAAGCCCTGCTCCCCAAGCACAACCCCCCTTTCTGCGCCGACTCCAGGGAGAAGCCGCCCTTTGGCCCCCTCGCAGCCTTACCTCCGGGGGGCGGAGCGGGTCGATGCCGCCCTCCAAGGCTTGGCGCAGGCTGCTGTTGGTCTGCTTCATGCTCTGGACCTGGAAGGCCAGCGGCGCAGTGGGGAGGGGACGGCAGCCCCACCACCGCCACCCCCAGCCCTCACCTGGGCCCCCAGGGCACCCCGCGCAGCAGGACGCTCCTCACACACCACTCCTTTACCGCGGCCCAGAAAGGAGCCCGAGGAAGGCGAGTCCCGGAAAATGGAGCCGGGGCCAGGCCTGGCACCTGCTCAGGTCTCCCTTCTGCTCAGGTTCCCCCCCCAACCCCGTGCTGCCTGCCTGCCCCCTTGGCACAGTCCTCTCCTCTCCCCACCCCTACCTGGCGCTTGAGGGAGATGAGCTGCGAGTCGAGCCCTCGGAGCGTGAGGCTGGCCAGGTCCGGACTTCCTGACACGGCCGTGAGGCCCTCGGGGCTCAGGTACATGCCCTTGGGTGGGCGCCGCCGGGTGCGCAGAGGGTGGTGGCGGTACTGAGACACCTGTACCTCCTTCTTCCCAGGCCCCGGGCGGGCATTTAGGGGCCGAGAGGGCACAGGCTGCAGGCAAGAGAGAGGAGGCAGGTAGGGCGGGGCCGGAGGAGGGGCAGGCGGCAGGCAGGCGCGGCCAGCCCGGCTCCGGGGCCTCACCTCTCTCTTGGGGTCGCCAGCGTCGGGCTCTCCCTCACTCACGGCTCCTCGTCCGTCTTCAAGCTCATCACTGCTGACACAGGGGCCAGGGAAGGGATGACCAGAGGCCGGGCACACCGGCCGCTCCCACCCGGCGCCCACCCACGTGCCGCCCACCTGTCTTCCTTGTCCTTGCGGCCCCCCAGCCGCCGCGCCTGCCTGTCCATCACGCTGGTTCGGCTGCGAGTCTTCTTCCAGGAGTAGTAGTACTTCACCAGGCTGGGAATCAGCTTGTCGGGCAGCTGGCAGAGGCAAGGCCAGAGGCCGGGGCTCAGGGCAGGTGGGGGTGGGGAAGCGAGGGCCGGCGGCAAGGCTCTTACCATCTGCTGGATTCGCTGGAAGCACTTGCCGTGGAAGCCAAAAGCCTGCTCGAACAGCACCTTGTCCTCCACTGTCCACTCGTCGGGGAACGGGGTGAAGTTGGCCAGGTCGGCCAGCGACTTCTCCACATCGTGCTTGTGCCACAGCAGCATGCCCAGAGCCTGGCCGGGGAGAAGGGGCACCTGAGGCTCGGCGGCCCCTCGCACCGGCCCAGCCGTGCCCCAAAGCCTCGGGGCGCGGGCTCACCTGCTCGATGTTGTACCCGTGCTTCTCCTTGGCCATGGCAATGTACTTGTCGACTGCAGGGGCGGGAGGGCCGGGTTGGAGGAGGAGGGGGCCTCGGCCCCTACCCAGCCCCCCCAGGGGTCCGCCCCCACCCGTGCAGGGGGCAGGGCCCGCCCCACTCACGCTTGGCATCTGACACGCAGTGGTTGGGCGACCACACTAGCATCCCCTTCAGCTCCTTGTTGCTATAGCGAGCCGGGCTCTCTGAAAGGCCACGGAGACACTCGCTCAGCCCACGCGAGGCCAGAGGGCGGCAGGGGAGTGCAGCCTGGCAGGGGAGGCCCCCAGGGAAGCAGGGGCAGACACCAGGGGCAGGGAACTGCACAGCGCCCCGGGGGCGGCCCACCCACCGCTGCGGACCTCCACCCCTCCACTCCCAGCCTGCACTGCACTCACCGGGCTTGCACTCCGGAATGACCGCCTGGTAATTGGTTCCGACGCGGATCATGCTGTCTGTGGAGCCCGGGGGGGGGGGGGGGGGGGGTCAGGCCTCCAGGGAGATGTGGCGGGCGAGGTGCTGGCCCCGAGTTCTCCTTCTTGACCACCCAGGGCCCTCATCACCCCCGAGCCCCACTTCTCCCTCATCTTCCCCTCTGCCACCCTGAGCCACGGAATGACCCTGCCTAGTCACCGCCGTGGGGGCCGGAGTGGGGGCGGGGGAGAAGGGGAGGGGGACACAGGAGACAGTGTTGGAGCCCAGGCCAAGCAGGGTGCTTTGTTCCGGCCGGGGGTACGGGGTGGGGTTGGAGGGCAGCCCCCAGACCTGGACCACAGCCCTGCAGGGCGCCCATGGCTCCTCCCCACCACATGAGCCGCTGGGCTCCACGTGGAGGGGTCTCGCCAGCCCCAGCCCCAGGAGACCTCAATTCCATGCAAACTGGTCAAGGTATGCGGTACCCAGGCCTGGGTCCTCGGGGACGGAGGGCAGGGCAGGGCAGGGCGGGGCGGGCAGCACCGCCTCCACGCAGCCAGGGCCCGGCCTCCAGACTCCCCGTGTCGGCAGCCCAGGCTTGGGAGAGGAGCGGGGCGGCCAGGAACCATCAGGTCCGCCGTCGGCAACTCTGCCCTCTGCATCCCCACCGCCGCCCCCACCGCGCGCCCTCGCGGCCAGCGCGCCTCGGACCCTCGGCCGCCCGGCTCACCGTGCGAGTGCTCCTCCTCGCTGCTGTCATCCTCCGAGTGGGGCTGTCCGCCGTTGGGCGCCGTCTTGGCCCGGCTGCGGGACAGGATGCCGGAGCCCGCGCTCGGCTTCTCCATCACCGAGGGCATTACCCCGCCCGGCTGCCCCAGGGGGCGCGGGAGCCTCGGGAGAGCGACCGGGGTAGCCGCGCTCGCCGCGGGTGCCGTGCCCGGCCCGGCCTGGAGAGGTCGCCACTGAGGGCTACGAGCGGCGGGAGGTCAGCGTGGCTCGGGTCCGGCGGGGGCGCGCACCCAGCGGGCAGCCCCGGCGCGCTCTCCGCGACCCCCACGGGCGAGGGCGTCAGAAAAAGTTTGTGCAGAAGTGGGGTGCGCAGGGGAATGGAGCACAGGGTCCGGCGCGGCTGGGGAGCGCTCGCGCCGGGCGCCCCTGGGGGTCAGGGGTCCCCCGGATTTAGTCGGGGCACGCTGCTCGCGGGGCGCCTGGGGACCCCACCGCCCGCCTACCGGCGCCGTTCCGCGGGCGGGTGCCGCAGTGCAATCTGCGCGCCCCCACCCCGCCGCCGCACCTCCCGGCTGCGCCAGGGATGCCCCAGTCCCCCAGCAGGGACCCCCGTCCCGGCCAGACCCCTGCCCGCGACGGCACCCGGCGCTGGCGGCGGCGGGACGGCGCGCACGGCGCGGCGCTGGGGCAGAGTTGCGGGCGGCGGGCGGAGCGCGGCCGCCGGCGCCGCGCCGCCTCGCACCCTCCCCGGCGCGCTCGCTCGCCCGCTCGCCCGCTCGCTCGCTCTCCCCGGCGCGCTCGGGCTGCCGCCGCTCGCTCCCTCGCCGCCGCCGCTCGGTTCCTCGCGCACACAATGAAGCTGCTCGCAGGGAAGTAGTGCCGGCTGCGGCCTCAGCACCCCTCCCCCAGCCGATGCCTCCGCCAGCTGAACATCTGGCCCTGGGGTGGGAGGGAGGGCCCGGGGGGCGGGGCCTGGGGCGGGGGCCAGACCTCCAGGGGGTGGGGTCAGGCCCGGGGTGGGGAGCGCGGCCCTCGGCTGGACCCCCCCCCCCCCCGGCGTCCCCGGGCTCCCAGACTTGCCCCCGGGGGAGGGGGAGACCGGCTGCCCCCCAGGAGTAGCCGGGGGTCAGCCCCACCCACGCGCACACATCAGTGGGCTCGGGTTACTGCCGCCTGCCCTGGGGGCCCAGAGGCCGCCCGCCCGCCCGGGTGGAGCCCAGCTTTTCCTTCCATTTCCCTTCCTGCCAAGGAACTCCCACCCCTCCTTCCGCAGGGGGACCCCCCCTTCATGCGCCCTTGGGGGCCAGACGGATAGGGAGGCCGGACTGGCGAGCCACGAATTTCTCCAGGAGCTTCTGGGCCAGAGCCGGGCTTCTGGTGGATCTGTGGGTCCCCAGGGGTCACCCCAATTCCCTCTAACTGGTGCAGTGTTCACCCCAACACAGCGGCCTCCCGAGCTCAGGGGTGGGCAGTGGGACCCCAGCGGGGAGGTCTGGGCTGCGGGGGGAGCAGGGAGCAGGGTCTCCGTCACCCCAGCTGGAGGCGGCATCCCCCTCCCCCCGACAGGCACGGGCAGAGTGACAGACAGGGAAGCGGGTAGAGAGGCACAGACGGAGGTGGGGGAGGGGTGGGCAGAGACTTTGAAAGCCCGAGCCAGCCACCCTGCCAGGCACACAAAGAGCCAGCGCGCACACCGGGGCGGCTGCGCCCGTGCCCAGCCCCGCCGCCCGGGGCACGTGCTGCGCCGCACACAGGCCGGAGCCCCCGCGCGCGCAGGGCTCCCGGACGCACCTCCGCCGGGCACACGCGCGGTGCCCGGCCCCAGCCCAGCCTGCGCTCGCGCCCTCCTCTCCCTTCCCTTCCTTGGCCACTCTGTAATCAGATTCCTAAATTTAGAAGCGGCCCGGGGCCCTGCCAGGGATCCCCGCCCCCACCCGCGGCCTGCGGCTGACCGGCCCGGTCCTGCGGTCGGGCCACGACCCGGCTGGGCCGCCTGTTCCTGGGGGCTCCCGCGGGTGGCTGGGCACAGCCAGCCGACCCCACCCGCTTTGCCGTGTTGTCGGGCCACACGGGGCCACCCAGCCAGCAGCCACGTTGCCGCCACACCTCGGCCAGGACTGCAGGTCCTTTTTTCCTCTTCTGAAATCCTGGACTGGGCAGCAGGCCCTAGGGCAGGGAGGTCTGGACACAGGACAGTGAAGGGACCAAGAGCCGGGCAGAGCAAAGAGGGCCGCTCCCAGGCTGAGCAGCCCCCACCCACCCAGTGCCATCCCTCCCCAGCCCCAGCCTGGCCACCACGGCTGCACACCACGCTCTCCCGCCCTGGCCCCTGCCCCAGGGTGAGGCCTGGCCTCTGATGGAGACCCTCCCCCACCCCTTGCCTCCTTGGCAGACTCCCCCCAGGGTCTGAGGTCTGAGCATCAAGCCCACTTCTGGCCTCCTCCGCCAAGGCTGGCCCAGGCACAGCCGGTCTCGGAGCCTGGATCCCCAGGACACACTCCCCACCCCCCACCCCACCCCACCCCGGGATCCTAATTCGGTTCTCACTTATGTCTGGAACAAGCACTTGGGGCCAAAGGAGGAGGAAGCTGGGAGTGGAAGCTAAGTCCCTGGGGTGTAGGGGGTTCCTGGGCCCTGGTGCGGTGAGGTTTGTGTCTGGGGGGCTGGGCTACAGCATGGCTTGAGTTTGTGGGTGACTGGGGGGACACAGTGTCCAGCAGGAGGAAGCAGGTTCCTAGTGTGCAACCTCCTTCCCTGGGGGCAAGGGCACAGGGTTAGGAGGGGGAGGGGCAAGGCCCCACCCCTCCCACCTGCTGCAGCCGCCCCCTCCCCAGCTGGCCCCCTCTTTTGTGCGGAGCCACACAAAGGACAAGGGGCCCAGGCCGGCCTGGCCATCTGCTCCCAGCAGCCTGATGGCTCTTAAAGAGACAGCAGCCCCTCCCTGCCACCCTGGGGCTGTGGGGCGGGGCTGTGCTACCAGGAGGGCTCTAGCTGTAGCCCCCCAATCCCTTCCACCTTTCCCTGGCTCCCCAAGCCCCCAGGTCAGGAACTATATTCCCCCACGTGGTCAGGAACAGGAGGGTGTGGGTGGAGAGAGAGGGAGACAGCCCCTCCTCTCCTCCAGCCGGGCTGTGAACACAGTGGCACCAGAACGGGGTCCCCCGCCCCCCTGAGGCCCCCTGCGCGCTTGGGGAGAGCCGCTACTCTCCCGGGAAAGCCCTCCCCGCCATTTCTTCCTTCTGTAGGGAGTGCCTTCTTTTTGGGGGTTGGGGACCAGGCTGTGGGTGCTGGGCAGCAAGCCAGTGATCTGGGAGACTGAGGCTTCGCTCAGCCCCCACCTAGGCCTGGGCCTGAACCCCTCCCTCGCTGCAGCCAGGAGGGGCTCCTTACCCTGGGCCCCCCCAGGGCAAGGCTGCCGGGCCCAGGCCAGAGCCCCGCACTGATTGGTGCGATTGTCCTGCCCATCTCCCTGCTGGGCTGTGGCCCTGCCCTGGTCCCCCGGGTCCCTGCTGTGTTCTCAGCACCCAGGCTCTCGGTGGCTGCTGCCTGCCCCAGTGGCCCTTCTCTGTGCCAGCTCCGCGGCGCCCAGCCTGCGGGGCATCTCGCCTGGCCGCCCTCCTCGAGGTGAGGCGGAGAGGACAAAGGTTGCTCAGGATGCTGGCAAAGAAATGGAGAGTGACCTTGGTGAGCCACCCGGGCTCCCCTGGCGCCCCCTCCTCCCTAAGGCGGGGGCAGCTCCAGCCAATCCCGGGCGCGCCAGCTCTGCCAGACAGACTGGGACTGTCCCGAGCCCTGGCCCAGCGGGGCTGGCCGCTGCGGTGTGGAGCCGGGACCCAGGCCAGGCCGACCGAGGCCACGCCAAGGGGCTAAACTTGGGGAAGGAGGCAGGCTGGGGGGTGGGGGAGGCTGGCGCGTGGGGGGGGGGGGTTAGAAACCCGGCTGGGGAGGGGGCGGGCCTGCAGGGAGGTTAGGATGGGGAGATGGAGGCGGTGGGCTAGGCAGCGGGAGGAGTTGGTGAGCCCCCCGCCCCCCTGGGCGGCTCATTCCAGCCTAGACAGGAATTCGGCCCCTCCCTGCCCTCAGACCCACTGGGGCCCCCTGGCAAGCCCAGGTGCCGCCCTCCCACGGCCCCCACCCCACCCCAGCCCGCCACCCCCGCGCTAGCTGAGGCTGAGGTGGCGACGGAGGTGGCAGTCCGGGGATCGGCTGCACCTCCGCACCGGGTGGCTGGGCGGGGGCGGCCTGGGGGGCAGGCAGGCGGCCCATCTAGGGGGGTGGCGCTGGAGGAGCGCAGAGCAGGCCCAGGCGGGAGGTCAGCGAGGAGACCCCGGCTTCCTGACGCCCACGCCGACGAAACCTGACTCCCTGGGCCGGGCGCGTACCGGGGAGGAAGGGTCAGCGAGACCTCGGCGGAGACAGACGGAAGGCGACGGGGGCCTCCCCGGCTCCGCGAGGGGGTGGCTTCCAGACCCAGGAGCCCGCCTGGTTTCTACGGAAACTGGGAAGAGGGCCTCACCTGGGCAACAGCTGCGCCCTCTGGCGGTGTCGGCGTGGACCGAGGCGGGGGTCCCACCTCCGCCTGGGCACAGATGAACGCTTATGGAGGCTGAGCCTGGGGCACCCCAGGGAGCCCACGCTCGCGGGGAGAGTGCCTGGGTCGCGGTCATCTTGGGCCATTGGAGTCCCCTGGACCCTAGGTCCGTCCCCGGCAAGTCCTGCCCCAGAGCCGCCCGCATCAAGGTCAGGTGCAGCAGAGGCCCCTAGAGGCCGGGCCGGGGGACACACACGCGGGAGCAGCCCACCAGGCAGGCCCAGGAGCACAGACCCAGGCCGGGTGCAGATACACGGCTGCCCGCCACCCTCGAGTGCCCCCTGCAGCACGCCCCGTGCCCAGCGCCTCCCTTAGCACGACAATGGCTGGTACCTGAGCTCCGCTCTGCCAGGTACTCCCAGGGCTTCTGGCCTGGCCGCGAGCACCCTTCCCACCTCCCCTCCCCGTGGTCCTGCCCCCCCCACCTGCCACTTGAGACTGTCTACAAGGAAACCCCTCCGTGGCCTGTGACCGATTCAGCTCCTTCCATCTCTCTAACGTGGACATCCCTTGCCCCTCAAAGCAACCACTCGGGGCTCCCCATGCCCCCCTTACCCACTCTGCGCACCTCACTTCGCTGCCCCTCCCACAGGGGTGGAGCCTTCACACATCCACCTGCTAAAGCCCTGCCTTCCTGACATGCTTACCCGCCCCCCCATCCGTCCCGCCCTCCCTCCCAAGTTCACCTTGGATACCCCTTCCCGCCAAAGCCACTGCCCCGGGTTTTGTTTTTTTGGTTTTTGGTTTTTTTAAGCTAGACTTCTTCCAAGAGCTGTTCACACCTCCCTCTCCTGGTCCTCACCTCCTACTCACGCCCAAAACCCTCACACAGACTGTTCTCGCCAGGGCCACCAGCCTCCGTTACCGAAGCCCAAGGGCCCTTCTGCCACAGGCACGACTGGCCCCCTCCCCAAAACTGCTCTCAGGGTCTTCACCACCGTGTGCCCAGCCTGCCCCGTTCCCTGCCCCCACCGAGATCCCGAGCACCCCCTCCCTCTCCTTCCCTTCCTGCCAGGGCCGGACCCCGGCTGCCTTGCCCTGGCCTCATCCCGTCCCAGAAAGAGCCTCCAGCTGGCCTCCCGGCCGCCCCTCTTGTCCTCTCCTAATCTGTTCTTCAGCAGCCGGAGTGCTCTGACACCCAATCTGATCAAGGCCTTCTTCCGCCTCATTATCCTTGGATTAACGCGATTAACGTCTCCTGAGAGCCACACCCTCCACTTCTTCTTTAACTGTTTGTTTTAGACAGAGACAGATCTTCCACCTGCTGGTTCACTCCCCAAATCCCTTCAACAGCCAGGCTTGGGCCAGGCTGAAAGCAGGAGCCAGGAGCTCAATGCAGGTCGCCCACGTGGGCTGCAGGGACCTAAGTACTTGGGACATCAGCTTCTGTCACTCAGGGTGCACGTTAGCAGGGAGCTGGAACGGGAAGCCAAGTCAAGACTCAAGCCAGGCCCTTTGCCTGGGAGTGGGTGTCCAACGCCACGTGTTAACCACAGCACCAAATGCCCGTCCCCATGCCCCCTGCCTTGTTTGGGGAGCCCAAGGCTCCAGACACCATGATTGGTTCCGAAGTGGAACAGAGACACCCCCCCCACACTGGGTCAGCTTGCAGTACGGATGGGGCACAGCCCTGGAAACTGGGCCCGGGAGCCTTGGCTGCCACCTGTGACCTTGGGGGAAAGCCAAGGCTGGTGTCTGGCGTACAGGTTAGGACCCCCGCTGGGTCACCTGCATCCCATATCACGCCTGGGTTCAAGGGTTCAAGTCCCAGCGCCACTTCTGTTTCTAGCTTCCTGCTAATGTGTATCCTGAGAAGCTGCAGGTGACGACGGCTCGGCGAGCTGCAGCCTTGCCTGCCACGCAGTAGGTGCTTAATAACGCTGTGGCGGAGTAGGCTGACCTCCACCTGCGGTGCCAGCATCCCATATGGGCACCGGTTCAAGTCCCACCTTCTCCTCTTCCAATTCCGCTCTCTGCTTTTGGCCTGGGGAGGCAGTGGAAGATGGCCCAAGTGCTTGGGCCCCTGCACCCATGTGGGAGACCCAGAAGAAGCTCCTGGCTTCGGGTCAGCTCGGCTCAGGCCATTGCGGCCATTTGGAGAAAGAACCAGCAGATGGAAGACCTTTCTGTCTCTCTCTCACTCTGTAACTCCACCTATCAAAGAAATAAATAATTTTTAAAAAACCGTTAAATAAACTGAATGCTCTTTCTACCTGCCGCTGTGGACCTCGCCTCCCCGGGCACTTTCAGCGCTGTCTTGCAGGTGAGAAGCGGAGCCTGCAACCGCTCAGCTGCCTGAGCCCACGCAGCCCGAGGTGGCGGAGCTGGGAGCCAGGTGCTCCTGTCAGGGTATCCCCTCCCTTCCTGTGAGGCTGTGCATGGCTGCAGGAGGGGACCAGCCACATAATGAGGGTTTGAACCCAGCAGTCCCCTAAGCAGTGTGGAGGTCAAGGTCGCCACTGACAGAGGCCCAGGGTCCTCAAGGTCTCCTTTTCTCAGCGCTGCCCCTTGCCTGTGTCAGACTTCCCCTCCTGGTCACTAGATGGCTGCAGCTGCTCCAAACATCCCATCTTCACCGCGGACAATTTCCAAGAGGGAAGGGAGGGGCAGGAGGCTGGGGCTTTCTCCATGTCAGGTATCTTCCTGGGAATCCCTGAGTGCGCCCATGCCCCTCCCAGGAGCCCCTGACCAAGGGGGCTGTTTGTGCTCCAGGTCACCTGCTGGGCCCTCCAGGGACCTCCGCTTGCCACCTGCCTGCACCCAGCTGGGTCTCTGGCAGTGACCACGCTGCTATGGCAAAGCTGGCGAGGCCGGGGTCAAAGCCCCCCAGACGCCGCAGTGCACCCCGACGCGCCCTCACACGGTAGAAGCCGGGAGGGCGGGAGTCGGCGGCTCCCTGCACCAGGCCCCTTCACCAGGTCAGCTAATCCCTCTCACAAAGGGGCCGCCTTCCAAGCAAGGCCCCGCCTCTCAACAGCGTCACGTTCACACCGCGGCTGCCAGCGAGAGCGAGTGAGGCCAGCGGGGACACCAGAGTGGCCACTGCGCGCCCCGTGCCCCTCTGCGCGCTCACCGTCCAGAAACACCTGTTGGCAGAAGTACGGACAGGAGGCGTGGCCGGTGAGGGGGCAGCCTTCCTCCCTGGCAGACGTGCGCTCGGGACCGGAAGTCACAGCCCCCAGGCGCCCCTGGCCAGAGATGACCGGAAGTCACAGCCCCAGGCATGACTGGTCTGGGATGACAGTGGCTGAGCAGGCCTCCGCTGCTGGCCCGCGGGCCTCGCTGTGGCGGATCCAGGGCTTCACAGAGACCGCAGTTCACGTCTGTTCACCGGGGGCGGGGGCAGGGAGCCTGATGGAGCCGCGGAGACCGGGGTGCTGCGCCCAGACCCTGCGAGGGAGCCCCGGTGGCTCCCTGGGTGACTGGGTTCCTGCCACCCGTGTGGGCCACCCGGATGGAGTTCCGGCTGCAGGCTGAGGAGTGAGCCGGTGTCTGTCTCTTCTCAAACAAAAATAGTAATAAAGCAAGCCCGAGTAGGGTCCTTTGGAGAGGGCGAAAGCTGGAAACGAGAGCAGGTCGCGTGAGCGTGGAGGCTGCCTCCACAGACGGGGGAGAGGGGCCAGCCCACCCTGGGCACGCTCCCCCCTGGGGCTGGGGGCCGCCGGAGCCGCGGGCTGCAGCCTCTGCTGTTTAAGCCGTCCGGGCTCTCCTCGTTCTGTGCTCCGCAACGCTGGCGGTCACCACTGCCTCCAGCCACCGACGGTTGCCTGCTATTGGCTTCCGCTGCCAGGGGCGGGGCCTGAGGGCCCAGCGGGCAGAACAGGGGCCTGAGATCTCATCTGGGCCTTGTGTTAATGACCTTCTGCTGAACACATGACCCCATTTCCTTTTTTTTGTTTGTTTGTTTTTTTGTTTTTTGTTTTTTGTTTTTTTGAAAGTCAAAGCTACGAGAGAGACAGAGGTCTTCCATCTGCTGGTTCAGCCCCTGGATGGCTGCAAGGCTCTGGCTGAAGCCAGGAACCAGGAACTTCTTCCAGGCCTCCCACGTGGGTAACAGGAGCCCAAGGACTTGGGCCGTCTTCTACTGCTTTCCCAAGCCACAGCAGAGAGCTGGATTGGAAGTGGAGCAGCCGGGACTCGAACCAGCGCCCATATGGGGTGCCGGCACTGCAGGCGGCCCCTTTACCCGCTACGCCACAGCGCTGGCCCCCCAGAAGTGATTTTAATTGATTGGCTCCAACTTGAGGTTCCCTGCGAGGTCTCCGTCACTAGGCTGGCTTGGACTTCAGTCATCTGAAAGCTTGGCCAGATCCAAGCTTGGTGGGCAATCCTCCTCCAAGGCGGTCCCACGCACTTAGCGAGCAGGCTTGGCTGTTGGCAGGCTTGTGCAGGGTGCTGCTTGCGCGTCCTGACAGCATGGCAGCTGGCCCCGCAGAAGGAGCCATCCACAAGCTGTAGTGTCTCTTCAAAAAGATGTATTGTTTGATTTGAAAGGCTAAGAGGGAAGAGAGAGAGACAGAGACAGAATCTTCCATCTGCTAGTTCATACCCCAAATGACCACAACAGCAAGAGTTGGGCCAGTCAAAGGCAGGAGCCAAGAGCTTCTTCCGGGTCTCCCACGCAGGTGCAGGGGCCCAAGGACTTGGGCCATCTTCCACTGCTTTCCCAGGCCACAGTAGAGAGCTGGATTGGAAGTGGAGCCGCCAGATCTCAAACTGGCGCTCATATGAGATGCAGGCACTGCAGGCGGTGGCCCAGCCCCCTATGCCACAGCTCAGGCCCCTAATTTTAATTTTAAAAAAAGCTTGTTTATTTGGAAGGCTGAGTCACAGGGAGAGGGGGAGAGAGAGATCTTCCATTTGCTGGTTCACTCCCCAAACAGCCGCAGCAGGGATTGGAGCAGGCTGATGACAGGAGTCAAGATCTCCATCCAGAGCCGGTGCCGTGGCTCACTAGGCTAATCCTCCACCTAGCGGCGCCGGCACACCAGGTTCTAGTCCCGGTCGGGGCGCCGGATTCTGTCCCGGTTGCCCCTCTTCCAGGCCAGCTCTCTGCTGTGGCCAGGGAGTGCAGTGGAGGATGGCCCAGGTGCTTGGGCCCTGCACCCCATGGGAGACCAGGAAAAGCACCTGGCTCCTGGCTCCTGTCATCGGATCAGCGCGGTGCGCCGGCCGCAGCGCGCCGGCCGCGGCGGCCATTGGAGGGTGAACCAACGGCAAAGGAAGACCTTTCTCTCTGTCTCTCTCTCTCACTGTCCACTCTGCCTGTCAAAAAAATAAAAATAAATTAAAAAAATTAAAATTATAAAAAAAAAAAAGATCTCCATCCAGTCTCCCACCTGAGTGCCAGGGCTGAAACGCTTGGGCCATTTTCTGCTGTTTTTCCAGGCACATCAGCAGGGAGCTGGATCAGAAGTGGAGCAGTCGGGACTGGAACCTGAGCCCATGTGGGATGCGGGCACTATAGACAGTGGTTTAACCTGCTGTGCCACAGTGCCAGCCCAGGAAGAATCTTTTTTAGAAATTTGTTTACTCGAGGCCGGCACCGCGGCTCACTAGGCTAATCCTCCACCTGCAGCGCCGGCACCCCGAGTTCTAGTCCCGGTTGGGGCGCCAGATTCTGTCCCGGTTGCTCCTCTTCCAGTCCAGCTCTCTGCTGTGGCCCAGGAGGGCAGTAGAAGATGGCCCAAGTCCTTGGGCCCTGCACCCGCATGGGAGACCAGGAGAAGCACCTGACTCCTGGCTTCGGATCAGCACAGTGCGCTGGCTGTAGCAACCATTTGGGTGGTGAACCAACAGAAGGAAGACCTTTCTCTCTGTCTCTCTCTCTCTCACTGTCTAACTCTGCCTGTCAAAAAAAAAAAAAAAAAAAAAAAGACATTTGTTTACTCGATTCATTTGAAAGGCAGAGAGACAGGGTCAGAGAGACAGGACCTCCTGTTTGCTGGTTCTCTCCCCAGGCGCCCACAACAGCTGGGGCTGGGCCAGGCTGAAGCCAAGAGCCGGAAGCTCAACCTAGGTATCCCCCACAAGTGCAGGGAACCAAGCACTTGAGCCGTTACCTGCTGCCTCTCAGGGTGCAGTAGCGCGGGAGGCGGGGGTGGACAGTGCAGCCGGAACAGGAACCCAAGTGGCATCTGAACCGCTCTGCCAAACACCCCCTAGGCGGGAGCTCGCAGGGTGGGGCCGGGAGTCAGGGAGCCCGGGCGGTGTCTCGGGTCCCCAGGGCGACGTCATAGAGCAGCACGGAGCAGATGGCTTCAAGCAACAGCAATTTATCTCATGTCAGTTCTGGAAGCCGGAATCCGAAGTCAAGGTGCTGGCAGGGTTGGTCCCACGGCTGGTTCCGTGCCTCGCTCCTTGGTGTTCCTTGGCTCGTGGCTGCATCGTTCCAGCCGGTGCCTGTCTTCCCTCTGTGAGTGTGAGTGTGAGTGTGTGTGTGCGTGCGTGCGTGCTTGCGCCTCAATTCACACTCTCCTCTCCTAAGGAAGCCATCATTAGATTTAGGGTTCACCTTGAATCCCGGATGATCTCATCCTGAGATCCTTAATTACATGTGCAAGGACCCTGTTTCCAAATAAGGCCACGTGCACAGGTACCAGTGGGTTGAGACTTGGACAGATGTTTTAGGGAGCCTGAGTATTGCACCCCAACAGGCCACCTTGGGGAGGGAGGAGGCTGATGGCTAATGCTGTGACCTGACACTCGCGGCGGCTTTGGCTCCGGGGCTGCTCCCTCTAGGGAACCTGCTACCTCTTCTTGGGGCCAATGACACCCTCACACCTCTCCTGCCACCACCACGGCCTGGTAGTCTATCAACAGATCTTCGCTGGGTGCCTACACTATGCTGGACACTGGTCCCCAGGCTAGAGCAGGTTGGGGTTGCCAAGTCTAGCATATAACAATACGGGGTGCCCAGTGACAGCCGAACTTCAGAGAAGCAGCTGTTCCAGGGTGTCCTGAGTGTTGCGTCTGGCCCCCACAACAGCAGTGGGAATCCTCCACTTTAGGGAGCCCACAGCTCGTGGTGAGGAAGAGACCCCACCACCACCAAGAGTGTGCCTGGCCCAGCCACGGGAGTGAGGGACCTGAAAGGGGAGGAGTGGGCTCAGGACGCAGGGGACAGGCACAGGGGACAACATGAGCCCTGGGCCAGGAGGAGCCTGGTGTTGAAGGCAGGTAGCGCACAGTGTGGAACCTGGGGTCCCAGGAGGTGGGCAGGGGCTGCACACACCCCTTGTGCCATCTGAACAGCGTGCCGCCATTAATTGGCCAACCCGGTGGGCGTTTTATAACAATAAGGGGCTGTGGAGTCCCAGGAGCCACGGAGAGAACCGAG
Organism: Oryctolagus cuniculus; assembly: GCF_051225735.1. Lineage (NCBI taxonomy): Eukaryota > Metazoa > Chordata > Mammalia > Lagomorpha > Leporidae > Oryctolagus > Oryctolagus cuniculus. The sequence goes on along the minus strand of NC_142867.1, from coordinate 7,182,588 downwards.
CTTTCAGGAAGAGGCAGTGGATGGCAGAGAGGGCCAGCAGATGAGCCTGGGACAGAGAAATGTGCTGGGGCCGAGGAGGGAGGCTGGGCAGCAGCCAGGAGGCAGGGCTGGGGTGAGTGACAGAGACACCAGGAGGCAGGCACAGAATAGGATGCTTTTTCCAGAAACTTCTGAGTGAGGAGGGGAGGCCCGAGAACAGGCAGGAGCCAGGGAGAGCAGCGCAGAGCGGGGACCCAGCGGAGAGGCCTGGGCAGCCACGTGTGTGGGGCAGCCGCCTGGGAGGCAGCAGCTGGAGGGTGGTGCAAACGCAGGCGCCTGGCAGCTGGCAGCTGTGACTCCCCCGCCCCACAACCGACAGCCACTCCGCAGCCCGATCCATGGAGCCCCCGGCTGCCCCTGTGGGTGGCTGATCCCTGGGGATTTGGGGGGCAGTGAATGAGTGTTTGGGGGCAGTTGAGGACTGCAGAGGGCAAGGCACCTCTCTGGGGAAGCAAGTGTGTCCCGAGAGAAGAGAGGAAGAGGGGTGAGAAAGCAGGAGGGAGGAGGCGCTTGGGGAGGCGCGGGGGGGGGGGGGGGGCAGGGAGGGAGCGGGGAGAGGTCCGTGTTCTGGTCCAGAGAAGTCAGGCAGGGGAGACTGGGGTAGGAGCTCAGGAGCCCACGGGCAGCCCCACTATGGGCCTGCTGGCAGCAAAGGAGGAGGGGAGGTAGAAATGCCTGCTGCTGCTGCTTCTTCTTTTTTTTTCTTTTTAGATTTATTTGGAAGGCAGAGTTATAGAGAGAGAGGAAGACAGACAGAGGGGTTCACTGGTTCACTCCCCAGATGGCTGCAACAGCCTGAGCTGGGCCATTCTGAAGCCAGGAGCCAGGAGCTTCCTCCGGGTCTCCCACGTGGGTGCAGGGGCCCAAGCACCTGTGCCATCCTCTATTGCTTTCCCGGGTGCATTAGCAGGAGCTGGATCAGAAATGGAGCAGCTGGGACTCGAACAGTTGCTCATATGGGATGCTGGCGCTGCAGGTGGCAGCTTTGCCCGCTACGCCACAGGGCCGCCCCAGAAAAGCCTACTTCAAAAAGTTTGTGCAGGGGCAGGTGTTGTGGCAGGACAGATTAAAGGCGCTGCTTGGGATGGCATCCCATACAGGAGCGCCTGGGGTCAAGACCCGCCTCTGCTCTGATCCAGATTCCTGCTAATGCACCCAGGATGGAGTTCTGGGTCCTGGCTGCAGCCTGTCCCAGCTCTGGCTACTGTGGGCATTTTGGGAGTGAGCCAGTGGTTGGAAGATCTCCCTCTCCCTCCTCCTCCTCCTCCCCCCATTCCCCCCCTTCTTCTTCTTGTACTCCCCTCTCTGTTGCTCTGCTTTTCACATAAATAAAACGTTAAAAAGTTCATGGGAAGTAGAATTTAAAGATGTTAATTTTTAATTTTTATTTTATTTATTATTGTTTTTTTTTACAGGCAGAGTTAGACAGTGAGAGAGAGAGAGACAGAGAGAAAGGTCTTCCTTTTTCCATTGGTTCACCCCGCAATGGCCGCTGCGGCCGGCGCACCGCGCTGGACTGGAAGTGGGGCAGCCTGGACTTGAACTGGTGCTCGCATGGATGCTGGCGTTGCACACGTCAGCCCTACCCCGCTGCACTACAACACCAGCCCCGACACAGGAGGCTAACCAGAGCTTTAACCCCAGACTAGCTGCCCAGCCATCCACAGACGTCTTGAAGTGCCTTGGTATTGGTGGTCTTTATGACTTTAAAATTTTTATTTAGTTATTTTCATTTTACCTGAAAAGAAGAGACAGAACGAGGAAGAGAGAGAATCTTGCATCTGTTGGTTCACTCCCCAAATGCTCACAACCGCCAGGGCTGGGCCAGGCCAAAGCAGGAGCCTGGAGCTGCACTGTGAGTGGCGCGTGCCTAAGCATCGGAGCCCTCGCCTCTGCCTTCCCACCAGGTGCACGGTGTAGTCGGAAGCTGGATTGGAAACAAAGTAACCAGGACTTGGAGGAAGCCTGGGGCAGCCCCCAGCCTCACACAGCGGTAACCCAAGCTGCTGTGCCAGATGTCTGCCCGGCCAGTCTCACTTTATGAACAGAGAGACAGCTCTGAGACATCAGTCACAAAGCCAGCAAGCAGCAGAGGGGGGAGGGGCTTTAAACCCAGGCTGGCTGGACTCCAACACAGGCTCTGTCCACCACCCGCCAGGGCCCACGAATCCCTGGGCGGGGGGGGGGGGGGGTAGTGAGCTTGTGCCTTGGAGCAGGAACAGGGCACTGAGCCTTCTCTGGTCTCGGGGCGGGGTGGGGGGTGGCTGGATGATGTCATCTCCCTACCTCCTTGGCCAAAACCCAGCAGCCTGGGGGAGTCGGGAGTGGCAGACAGTGCAGGGCACAAAGGGGAGCATGGGGGCAGAAAAGCCACAACAGGGCGGGGGCTGTGTGGGGGCCAGGGGCTGAGCCTCCCCCCACCTTACCCCTGCTCTGCAGACACAGTCCTGTGGCTGGAATGTCTGCCTTCAAGGGCAGGCTCCCAAGTGGCTCTTGCTCACCTGCGCCACCTTCCTCCCGCCCTTGGCCCCTTCTCCTGCTCCCTGGGGTGCTGGTAACTGTGTCGGATTTTCTGAACTCTGGGTGGGACAGGCAGCCTGAGGAAAGCTGCATGGGCGCCCACCTGCATTCCCCCCGGGAATTCCTCAGGTCCTGCATCGTTCAGTACTGCCCTACGCTCTCTGCCCTGAGCCCCCCCCCCCCCCCCCCGCTCCGACGGGGACCACAAGTGCCAGGCCGCCTACACGGCGCAACTCAAACCCGGCCTGGCCAGAATGGAATTCCCCAGCTTCCCTGCCCTGCACCCCCAAAGCTGCTCCTTCCAGAGTCACCCCCATCTCCTTGGAAGCCAGCTCCATCTTCCAGGGACTCAAGCTCAAAGCCTGGAAGGTATCCTGACTCTCTCCCTCCCACGGCACAGCCAGTCTGCCAGCGGATCCTGCTGGCTCTGCCCTCCGCCTGCCTCTCGCACAGCCACGCCCCTCCTGCTGGCGTAGCGGCCTCTGTTCTGCCCTCCCCTCGCCCTCTTCCCACAGGAGGGTCGGCGCCCCAGTGGGCTGACGAACACCCAAGCTGGCGGGGCTGCTCCTCTGCTCAGCCTCTCCCGTGGGTCTCAGGCCCAGGGTCTTTTGGAACCGACTGATGTCACCGCCCGGATGCACCTGCTGGCCCGCTGTGCTGCTCACGTGTCCTTGGACATCATTCCAACCACAAGCTGGCTTGGGGGTTGGCACCTGCTGGACGCCCTGCCTGGAATCCCGTCCTCCAAGGCCTCCTTACGGCAAGCACCAGAGCTGGACCCAGACACCGCGTGTCTGCCTTCCCCGAAGCACCCTGCGGATAGCCACAGACCCTCACCCTCCCTGTCTTCCTGACCCGCCCCCGCCCCTGTCTACCTCCACGAAATCTATCTCATTTAACATCTGGATTCCAGCTCTCTGTGCTCTGCAGGCCTTGCAGGAGTGAACCAGGGACGGCTGACGGCTGTCTCTCCATGCACCCCGCCTTACAGAAGCCACCTTAGTGGTGAGTGGAGCTAAAAGACACTGTGTGTGTGTCTCCACTTGGGAGCACTGACCAGTTCCACCCTAGGAGATTCTGGTCTGGCCCCAGGGGTTTGTAACCACATGAACTCCCCAGGTGACTCAGAGGCAAGTCACACGGAGGTCACACTCTGGTTTGTTGAAAACGACTAAAATTATTGTTGTCTAGGCCAGCGCTGTGGCGTAGCAGGTAACACCGTCACCTGCAGTGCCTGCATCCCATATCAGTGCTGGTTTGGGTCCCAGATGCTCCACTTTTTTTAAAAAATATTTTATTAATTTATTTGAGAGGCAGAGTTATAGACAGAGAAAGGGAGAGACAGAGAGAAAGGTCTTCCATCTGCTGGTTCACTCCCCAGTGGCTACAATGGCCCAACTGGTGCCCATATGGGATGCTGGCACCACAGGCGGAGGCTTAGCCCACTACTCCCCAGCACCAGCCTCCAGCTGCCCCACTTCTGATCCAGCTCCCTGATAATGCGCGGGAAAGCAGCAGACGATCCCCAGGTGCTTGGGCCCCTGCACCCACGTGGAAGACCCGGATGAAGCTCCTGGCTCCTGGCTCCTGGCTTTCTTTGGTCTGCCCGGCCCTGGTTGATGTGGTCATTTGGGAAGTGAACCAGCAGATGGATGGAAGCGTTCTCTCTCTCTCTTTCAAATAAATACAAATAACTTTTAAAAATACTGAGTTTTGTATCCATGAATATGGACTGTCTCTTTCTTTTTTTAAAGATTTATTTATTTATTTGAAAGAGTTACACAGAGAGAGCAGGAGAGGCAGAGAGAGAGAAAAGGAGAGAGAGAGAGGTCTTCCATCGGCTGGTTCACTCCCCAGATGGCCGCAACGGCCGGAGCTACACTGATCCAAAGCCAGGAGCCAGGAGCTTCTTCCCAGTCTCCCACATGGGTGCAGAGGCCCAGAGACTTGGGCCATCTTCTACTGCTTTCCCAGGCCACAGCAGAGAGATGGATTGGAAGAGAAGCAGCCAGGACCAAAACCGGCGCCTATATGGGATGCCAGCGCTTCAGGCCGGGGCTTTAACCCATTACGCCATAGTGCTGGCCCCAACTATCTCTCAATTCATTTAGAGCCCTACAAAACTCAATCTTAAGATATAGTTCTTAGCCGGCGCCGCAGCTCACTAGGCTAATCCTCCGCCTTGTGGCGCCGGCACCCCAAGTTCTAGTCCCGGTTGGGGCACCGGATTCTGTCCCGGTTGCCCCTCTTCCAGGCCAGCTCTCTGCTGTGGTCAGGGAGTGCAATGGAGGATGGCCCAAGTGCTTGGGCCCTGCACCCCATGGGAGACCAGGAGAAGCACCTGGCTCCTGGCTTTGGATCAGCGTGGTGCGCCGGCCGCAGCGGCCATTGGAGGGTGAACCAACGGCAAAGGAAGACCTTTCTCTCTGTCTCTGTCTCTCACTGTCCACTCTGCCTGTCAAAAAAAAAAAAAAAAGGATATAGTTCTTTTCAACTTCATTATAGATTCAACACATTCTCAATCAAAATCCCAGTGAGTTGTTTTGTGGATCTCGACAAAGTAATTCTAAAGATGTACTATGAAGCTACAGTATCAAGATAATATGGGATTGGTGAACAAATAGACAAATAGATCAGATGAACAGAATAGGAAGCCCAGAGAGAGAGAGAGACCTACGTATCCACGTGAACTGTGTTTTGAGAAAGAGGCAAAGGCAACACAAGGGAGAAAAGATAAACTTTTCACCAAACGGGACTGCGACCACTGGACATCCACTTGCGAAAGCAGAGTCTAGACACACACCACACATCCTCTGCAAACATGAACTTCCCCTGCCTCCGAGACCCAAATGCAGGAAACAGAGCACGTCTGGAAGACAACAGGGAAGCAGGGTGATCTCAGTTTGGTGATTCCTAGCTGGGCATGGCACCAAAGGCAAGGAAGAATGAGCTGAAACAGGATTGCATTAGACCTGGTATTTCTTGCTCTGCAAGACGCACTGTCAAGCGAATAAAAAGATCAGCCACAGACCAGAAGAGAATACTCGCAGAATATGTATCTGATACAGGGCTATTATCCAAATGAAGACCCCCCCCAATAAAACTTAACATAGCATAACAGACACTTCACCAAAGAAGACAGACAGGGCAAATGAGAATGCAAAGAATGCTGCCTGTTACTCATTATCAGGAAAATGATGACAAAGTCAAACGGCCACGAGATAAGACTGCGTCCTATCAGAATGGACAAAACACAGACACGGTGTGGAGCAACAGGAAGTCGCTGGTGGGAACGCAAAGCACACAGCCGTCTTGGAAGACCGCTTGGGCAGTGTCTTATAAAACTGGACGTATTTTACTGTTGCGATCCAGGAGTCACTCTCCATCATCTTGACCCACAGGAGCCGAGTAGGCAACCAGGGGTCCTTCAGGAAAAGACAGAGTAAGTAAAGTGCAGCACATTCGGCAGTGGGACCTGGGCGGGACTAAAACGACACGAGGTACCAAGCGTGAAAGGTGGGGACACTTGGAGCGCACAAGTGTTACCAAGCGGAGGGTTTAATCCAGACAGGCCGCAGACGGGGCTGATTGGCACAATGGGTTAGGCTGCCACCTGCGACGCTGCCACCCTGTATGGGCGCCGGTTCGAGTCCCAGCTGCTCCACTTCCGCTAATGTGCCCAGAAAACAGCGGACGACGGCCCGAGTCCTTAGGCCCCAGCCACCCGCGTGGGAGACTCGGCTCCTGGCTTCAGCCTGGCCCAGTGCCGGTGGTTGTGCGTGTGGGGAGTGAGCCAGTGGATGGAAGGCTCTCTCTCTCTGCCTTTCAAATAAAATACATTTTTTTAAAAAGTTAACGTTGTCCAGGATGCCTGATGTCGCTGACAGCTCCATTCATTCCCAAACGGTTGTCATCCACCTGTCACCCCCCGGACACCGAGGCTTCGGCCGCGATGGCATCTCCTTGCCTTCTGACCCCCGCGCAGCTCAGCGCAGGTGCTGGCGAATGTCTACAGAGCTGGCGAATGAATGCAGGGTGGTTGAATGGCCGGAAGACGAATGAATGAATGGATGAATGAATGATAGGACCCTGGTTACAAAAGGAATTTCGGGAGTCCAGATCCAGAAGGCGAGAGGGCTCGGGAGCGGCGGGACGCGACGGGCCGCCGGCGCCTGCTCGGACAGCGGCTCCGCGCCAGCAGGGGAAGACGCCGAGCGCCAGGGCGGCGCTGCCAGCCGTTGCCATAGCGACAGACCCAGCCGGCGAGGGGGCGGGGCCGGCGGACACGTCATCCCCAGCGCGACGCTCCTCCGCACCTCCCGCCTCTTCTGGTCTGAGACCCTCGGCCCGCGTCGCGCGCGCTCCACCTGCGCGCTTTCTCCCGGCTCGCCCCCCTCCCCCGTTCTGCGCCGGCGCGGTGCCCGCGAAGGCCGGCCGGGGAGCCTGCGAGGCGCATGCGCGCTGAGAGGGCCCGCCGCTCCGGTCCCGCCGCCGCCGCGCCGCCACCGAAGCCGTCGCCGCCTCCCTGCCGGCGAGGGTGTGTTAAGCAGGGGCCGAGGGTCGCCGCCGCTGCCGCCGCCATGGGGGTGAGTGAGGCAGGGAGGAGAGACGGGGGGTCCAGGAGCGCCCCTCGCCACCCTCGCCCCCTTCGCCCCCATTGTTCCTTGAACCCCTTCTCACGTGACCCCGACCCCCTCCGCCTCACGTGACCCCCAGCCCCCCACATGACCCTGCTCCCCGGTTCTAAGGGTCTCCACTTTCGGCCTATCCCAGGAACCTCCCGGGGGGCCTCCTTCCCCCTGGGTGCCCCCCGCCCTGGCGTCGCGCCCGCCCCCTCCCGCTCGCCGACCCGTTATGGGCCTCCCCGCCACCCCCTCAGCGCCCCCGGCCCGGGTGCCCGCGCCCTGGTTGTCACCGGCTCCGCGGATTCCCACGCCCGAGGCCAGCCCTGGCTTGGAGGGGACGGACGCCCCGAGATAACGAGGCGCCGGGCCAAGGTCACCAGGCCCCGCCTCGGCTCCCCGGCTCCCTGCCGGGAGACCCCTCCGCCGGCTTCCTCCTGCTGGGGAGAGGCCTGCGCGGCCCCTGCGCCTGGGTTGTTGGTAGCCTTAGCCCTGCAGGTGCACCCGAGCCGGGAAGATGAGCGGCCCCCGGGCCTGCGGCCGGGAGGTGCAGGTAAAGGCACGGGCCGCACTCGTCCGCGTGTGCCTGAGTGTGTTCTCTCTCCCGAGTCCCGGAGAAAGCGCTCCTCCGGGAGGGAGACCCGGGCCTGCCTGCTGCGGGAGCCCTGGGCTCCAGCCCCGGCTCCGCCGGCCCAGAGCGCGAGGTTGTGCCGGCGACACGGGCCTCGGCGCCCGGCGAGTGGGACCCACGGACCTGGCCCTTGGCGGGAGTGGCCACGGTTAAACGAGAGCTTGGGTGGAGACAGCCAGGCCGCCGCTTTGCAAGTAGCGGCCGCTGTGTTCGTAGCCTCAGCCTTCGTGTTAGTGATAGCTGTGAGCTATTTTTAGCCCTCTGGACGTGTCCCTGCTGTCACTAACCTAGATTTTTTTTTGCCCTCCAATATTTACTGTTAGACGAAAATGGCCATCTAATCCATGGCAAAACGGACACTCCGGAGTGGGCCGTGGGCCCGCAGTCGGGGCGCCAGGTGGGGTGGAGCCGGCGCGGGCTGCGTGGCTGTGCCGACGGGGGGCGGGGGGACAGCGGCGATGGCTTCAGTAGTGGGTTCCTGCCACTCGGGGGCGGGGGGGGCCTGGATTGCAGCCCTAGCTCCTGGCGTAGGCCTGGCCCGACCCTGGGAATAGAAGCAGTGATAGGAGCGAGCTCTCTGTGCCTCTCAAAAATCATGATGTTCCACCCAGGGAATTTGGGGACTGTGTACTTCAGTGCAGAAAGTCACCTTGGATTTTGATGAGACCCCCGGAGCCCAGCTGTTGTTTCCAGCGACTGACACCTGTGCCTCCCGTCAGCCCGGGGTCAGTCGGTGCAGACGGGGCGGCCGCCGTGTGGCCCGCTTCCTCTGGGTTGGCCTGAAATTCGTACTCCCTCCAGGGCCGGGCTTACTACCTACTCAGCCCTGCCGGATGCATTTCCTGGCACGGCCTCTCAGAGTCTCTCTGGCCTAACTCACACACGGCAACACCGTGTCATCCCCCTGACACGAGCTGGGGCTGTGCACGCCCCGGTGGGTGTCGGGAAGTCACCGCTCACATGGTCACCCCGGCAGAGGGCCCGGCTCCGTGTGCCAGCCTGGCATCGGGCTGAGCGCGCGGCCTCAGGTGTGGCCCCTTCCTTCCCTGCGGCTGCCGCACGTGGGCCGTGGGCCGTGGGCACGCATCAGGTTTTGTTGTTTGTGCGTGGCGCTGGGGAGGAGTTAGAGTGCCGATCTCTGTTGTCTTTGCCCAAACCTGGTTCATGTGGGATGGGATGCTGTGAGAGACGAGGCCTTGACGCTGTAAGTCGACGAGGTGCCAGGTCGGCTCCCTGGAAGGCTCCGCTGCCCTCATTGCCCGGAGCTTCGGCGAGGTCGGTGAGAGCGGGCGTCCAGGGCTGCACGCGGGGCTCTGCCCCAGGAGCGCTGGAGCGGAAGGGCCGCGGGCTCTGGGATCAAGCCCAGATGGGCCTGGATGGTCCGTTCCACGGGAATCAGTGGAGCGCGGGGCGCACGCGTGGAGCGTGGAGCCTGCTGGGAGCGGAGGGAGGCCTCCGAGGACCGCCGGCCGGCTCGCTGCCTGCTCAGGGTCTCAGCGGTGCAGTGGGCGCACAGGCCGTGCTGGCTTGTGGAGATGGAGTAGGTGGCCACATCTCACGTTAGCGGGCCCTGCACACAGAGCTCGGCACTGGAGAGAGGGTGGTTTCCCTGATTGCATGTCTTTTATTTTTATTTATTTATTTGAAAGTCAGAGTTACACAGTAACTCCGTGTAACGCTGCAGAGAGAGGCCTTCCATCCACTGGCTCACTCCCCGAATGGCCACAGCGGCAGAGCTGCGCCGATCTGAAGCCGGGAGCTTCTTCCGGGTCTCCCACGTGGGTGCAGGGGCCAAGCACTTGGACCATCTTCTGCTGCTTTCCCAGGCCACAGCTGAGAGCTGGATCGGAAGTGAAGCAGCCGGGACTCGAACTGGCGCCCATATGGGATGCCGGCACCGCAGGCGGCAGCTTTACCCACTACGCCACAGCACCGGCCCCTATTTGTGTTTATGTAAAAGGCAAAGAGAGAGAGAGATCATCCATCTCGTGGTTCACTCGCCAAATGCCTGCAGCAGCCAGGGCTGGGTACGGCCAAAGTGAGGCGCCCAGAGCTCCGTCTGGTTCTCTCACTGTGTGGCAGGGGGCTTGGGGACCGGAGCCGGCGCCTGCTGCCTCCCACGGTGCACGCTGGCGGGAAGCTGGAAGTGGCAGCAGAGCCAGGACTTGTGCTCCAGTACCGGATGGTGATACCCCAAGTGGCAGCTTTTTTTTTTTTTTTTTTTTAAGATGTATTTATTTGTTTGAAAGGCACAGTTACAGAGACAGAGAGAGGGAAAGAGAGAGAGGTCTTCCATCTACTGGTTCACTCCCCAAATGGCCGCAGCGGCTGGAGCTGGGCCCGTCAGAAGCCGGGAGCTTCTTCCGGGTCTCCCACGTTTGTGCAGGGCCCAAGCACTTGGGCCATCCTCCACGGCTTTCCCAGGCTTTCTAGGTGCATTCACAGGAAGCTGGATCAGAAGTGGAGCAGCCGGGACCCAAGCCAGTGCCCACGTGGGATGCGGTGCCGCAGCCCAGGCCCCCTAAGTGTCGTCTTAGTGCTGTTCCACATGCCTGCCCCGCTAAGATATTTTTATGTCCAGTTTAGTGTATCTGTCCTCCCGACAGTCCAGTGACTGTTGGTGTCACCGTGCTCTGTTAGCCCCATTTTATGGATGAGGAAACTGAGGTTCAGAAACACTGAGGACTTTGCTGCGAAGGGCTGACGTGCCTTGCCTGGTCACACAGCTGTTTAGTGCCAGAGCTGAGAATCCAATCCAGGTCTCCCGCCTCCACTGGCACCCTGCGCTCTGTTAGTGAAGCTCCCTGGGGAGAGGCCTTAGCCACTGTGAGCGTCTGTCCTCCATGCTTGCTTCCTTTCCTAATTAGGGGATTCTCCCATGTCCCTCAGGACTGCCTTTCCCGGGGCAAGACTAACTGGAACAGTGGCGGTCACTTTCCTCGCGTGCGGGCACTGAGCGCCAGCCGTCAGCTCCGCCTGCCTTGCACCCTGTGCAGGTGGCAGAGCGTCTGAGGGCTGTCCTGGTCCCTCGGCCTCTGGCCCGGAGCAGCTTCATTCAGTCCGAGGAGCACCCGACCTGCGGGCCGCGGTCTGCGGTCTCCCGGAGGCCCGACCTGGCCCTCCTGCTGCTTGTGCTTGGGAAATCCTGCTCACGGGCTGCGTCCCGGAGTCACGCGTACCCCCCGGCGCCTCCGTTCTTCCTGTCTGTGTGGTGTCGGACAGTGGCAGGGGGAAGGAAGGGGACTCGCGTCTCCTGGCGGTGTGCTGGCTTCCGCCCTGTCCCGCGCCCTTCCCTGAGGCCAGCACTGGCGTCTGCACCTCCCGGAGGTCCATTGCCTTCACAAGCTGCACGGGGAGGCGTCTCAGCAGCGGCACACCTGCACTCCTGCCGCGCGTGCAGCTCCAGAGCCCCGCCAGCTTCCGCCCCCTCGGGCTCCTCAGTGCAGAGTGCGGCCTGGGCGCTGGCCTCGGGGCGCGGTGGACGTCCACGGGCGAGGCCCTCCCGGGGGGGACAGCAGGGCCGGTGACAGACGCCGGCTGTGCGGCCCAGGCCCAGGGCCGAGGCTGCGTCTGCCCCTGAGCAGGTCCCGGGGCCTCAGTTTCCTCCTGGGTGAAGGGAGGGTGATGTTTGCCGTGAGACCTGACCCCCGTGTTCGTTCCTTGAAACCCAGATTCCCACAGGAAGAGGGATGCTCAGGGCCTGTCAGTGCTGGAGGGGGCTCCGCGCCGCACCCCGGCCTCGGGGGGACAGCCCACCCTGCTGCGCGACCTCCCGCCCCTCGGTTTGGAAGCATGAGCCGAGCAGTGCCCTCCTCGGGAAGTCGAGCTCAACCCGTGCCGGTGCCCTGTGCCAGCCCTGGGTGCCGCTGGGGCTGTCAGACGTCTCCCGTGAGCTCAGGGCAGGGAGAGGCTCCGAGGGCCTCTGCCTGCTGTGCCGCCTGGCCGGCCGCGCAGTGAGCATGGGCCGTGGTTTGTTGGGCAGGAGCCGTGTAACCCCGGGGTCCGCACTGCGGAGGAGGTGGTGTGGGCCGGAAGCTCGGACGAGGCTGTGTTGTCCTAGGACCCTGAGGGAGAGGGGAGCAGCGAGAGGCGCTGGCCCAGGTCGATCAGACGTCAGAGCCTGGCCGTGCTCCTCGTGTTACCCGCCTTTTAACAAGAAGAGCACGGGCCGGCGTGTGGCGTAGGGGTTGGTCGCCATCTGCTGTGCCGGCGTCCCATGTGAGCGCTGGTTCGAGTCCCAGCTGGTCCAGTTCCAATCCAGCTCCCTGCCGGCGCTCCTGGGAAAGCAGCGGAGGGTGGCCCACGTGCTGGGCCCTGCACCCCCGTGGGAGACCCGGATGGAGCCCCTGGCCCCTGGCTTAGGCCTGGCCCAGCCCTGGCTGTTGTGGCCACTTAGGAAGTGAACCGGAAGATGGCAGTGCATGTTCTCTCTCTCTCTCTGTAATTCTGACTTTCAAATAAAGAAATAGATCCTTAAAAAAAAAAAAAAAAAAAGGAAGGAGTCATTTCAGCTTGCAGCAGTGGGTGACCTGCGGGGGCTTGTGTGCCCGCACAGCACCGCCCGTCCCGAGCTGAACCCCTGGGGCCCTGCGCCCCGGCCCCAGCTCCCGCGGGGCTCCCCTGACCGGGTCTCTGTCTCCTGGACAGTGGAGGGTGCTGAGAAGGCCTCAGGTAGGCTCCCACGGCGGAGCAGCTGTCAGCGCTGCCCACCAGCCGGCTGCTCCCTGACCGCTGCCCGGCCGGGCTCTGGCATTGGGCGTCTCCTCCCCGGGAGGGAGGGAGTGAGAGTGTCCCCGGCCTGCTGGCGCTGGCTCCCCTGGGTGCTCGCAGGGGTCTGTGGCCAGGAGGCCGGGAAGCGGCATGGCCGGCTCTGCCTCATGCTGTGCTGCGGGGCGGCCCCTTCAGCGCTGCGGGGAAGTCAGGCCTTGGGCTGGCCGCAGCCCTTCCAGCCAGCGTGGCTTCTCCTCCTCCAGAGGAAGTCGAGCAAAGCAAAGGAGAAGAAGCAGAAGCGGTTGGAGGAGCGAGCGGCCATGGATGCCGTCTGTGCCAAGGTGGACGCCGCCAACAGGGTGAGTCCTCCCAGCCCCTGCCGCCTGGAACTGCCCCTTGGTTTTTATTTTGACTTCTGCTGGCGCCACCCTGTGGCAGAGTTGTGGTACTTCCCCTCGCGGCTCTGCTGGCTGCTGAGAGAGTTGGGAGGAGGGCGGGCTGTGGGCCCAGGTGTTCAGACCCGCAGGTGCCGGTGGGCGTGGCCGCTTCCCTGGCCCCCCCCACTTCTTCCCCGTGGAAGGGAGTCTGGAGAAGTTTTCATTAGGACTTTGCGCTCTGGGGAGGAAGGCTCCGTGATGAAGTGTGGTGCTCGGCGTTCTGCTCCCTTAGGTGCTGGGGGCTGGGCTGGGGGCGGGGGGCCGCGCCAGGCAGCAGTGGCTGGGCAGCTGGGAGCAGCCTGCTCGCCACGGCTTTCCACGCTGAACCCGGGCAGCTCTGCCCCTTCCGCACCCATCGTGTTGGCCGCTCGTGGTCACCCCCCCGTGTGAGGGTGGGGCCCGGGAGCCTGCTCTCGCGTCTGCAGCCCTCTGCCCAGGCGAGGCCAGCGGGGGTTCTGGGAGGAGCGCTGCTGCGCCCGCGGCCGGTGATGCCCCGCACCGGGCCTCCTGGAAGTCCCCGAGCTCTGCCAGCCGAGCGGACGGGGCGCCCGCCCCTCACGCGGCCTCCCGCCGGCGCCGCGCGCAGCTGCTGCCCCTTTCTTTCCCTCCACAGCTCGGCGACCCCCTAGAAGCCTTCCCAGTGTTCAAGAAATACGACCGAAACGGGTGAGTGGCCCGGCCCCACCCGGCTCCGCCGGTCCGCAGGAGGCCCCTCCGCGGAGGCGGGCTCGGGCCCAGAGTCTCCTTTAACGCAAAGGACAGAAGCCGGGGCTCGCGACTGCCCCCTGTTGACGCGAATCCCGCTGGGGAGGCGCAGGGGTGTGCCAGCAGGCAGGCGCTGACCTCGGGCTGTCAGTCACAGAGCTGAGGGAGGGACAGAGGTGGTGGGACGGCGTGTACCCTGCCAGGCTCCGGGGCCTTGCGTTCCTGCCCTGAGTGACCAGCAAAGCCACCTGTTGGCTGTTGGGCCCTGGCCGAGTCACCTGACTCCTCTGTGCTTCAGTGTCCACGTGGAGATGAGCTGGTGTCGGGGGCTGGGGGGTGGTGCTGAGCACTGAGCACTGAGCACTGTAGCTCTGGGGCTGGGAGCCGTGTGCGGTGCCGCCCGCTCTGTGCTTGCTTTATAAAATGGGCAGCGTCGTCTGTCTCCCGAGACGCTGCTGGCTGTCGTGTTTCTGTGACTTGCCCTCTGGCTTAGGGGAAAGCAGGATTTCTCAGTTCTGGCTGGAGTTGCAGCTGAGCCTCTTGTTAGCGCGGCTGGACAGGTCACCCTGGCTCCTCAGCCTCGTTGTTCACCACTTGGAAGGGTGACGAGCCAGGCCGGAAGCGAAGCCTCCGCTCGGAATGCCCTCCGCCCCATCCCAGCGCTGGTCTCAGTCCCGGCTGCTCCACTTCTTTTCCAGCTCCCTGCTGGTGCGCCTGGGAGGCAGCGAGGGCCCGAGCGCTTGTGTCCCTGCCGCCCATGTGGGAGACCTGGCTGGAGTCCAGGCTCCTGGCTCCAGCCCCGCCCAGCCCCGGCTGTGATGGTCACTCGGGGAGTGAACCAGCAGCTGGAAGAGTGCTCTCTCTCGTTCATTCTCTCTGTCACTCTGCATTTCAAGTAGATAAATCTGTGAAGAGAGAAAGGGGCCAGTGTCAATGGCGTACTGGTTAAAGCCAGCACCTGTGACACCGGCGTCTCATAATGGGTGCCGGTTTGTGTCCCGGCTGCTCCGCTTCTGCTCCAGCTCCCTGCTGTGGCCTGGGAAGGCAGCAGAAGACGGCCCCAATGCTTGGGCCCCTGTATCCCCGTGGGAGACCCGGATGGAGCTCCTGGCTCCTGGCTCAGCTCTGTTCACCCTGGCCATCTGGGGAGTGAACCAGCTGATGGACGACACCTCTCCCTCCCTCCCTCTAACTCTGACTTTAATAAGTAAGTGAAGGCCAGCGCCATGGCTCAATAGGCTAATCCTCCGCCTGTAGCGCCAGCACCCCAAGTTCTAGTCCCAGTTGGGGCGCCGGATTCTGTCCTGGTTGCTCCTCTTCCAGTCCAGCTCTCTGCTGTGGCCCTGGAAGGCGGTGGAGGGTGGCCCAAGTGTTGGGCCCTGCACCTGCATGGGAGACCAGGAGAAGCACCTGGCTCCTGGCTTCGGATCAGCGCGGCACCGGCCATAACGGCCATTTGGGGGGTGAACCAATGGAAAAGGAAGACCTTTCTCAGTGAGTAGCAGTGGTGTTGGACGTCTCGGTGAGTAGGCACCAGCTGCAGAGGTGTGCGTGATGGGGTGTTTACAGCTGCTTAGACCCGCGTGGATCGCATCCGTTCCTCCTCCTGTCTGCGAGCAGAGGCCCTGCAGCTGTGCCTCTCAGCCGTCATGGACGTGGAGGTCTTGCGACAGCTGCGAGTGTTTCCATGTGGCGGGCTCCCGCTGGCCTACACAGTGGGCACGGCTCCGAGGCCGGCTTGCTGGCTGACCCCGGTGCCTCTGCTGCCTCTGGTCCTGCTCGCATGCTTAAAGAGTCCAGAGTACTGGAAGAATCTCTGCCTACAGACCAAGCTTTCTTTGTCTTTAAAGATATTTTGAGAGGGGGAGAGATTAAAAAAAAACTATATGATTATTTAAAGGCAGAGTTACATAGAGAGAGAGACAGACCATCTGCTGGTTCACTCCCCAAATGGCCATAACTGCCGGGGCTGGGCCAGACCAAAGCCAGGAGCCAGGGGTTTCTTCCAGGTCTCCCATGTGGGTGCAGGGGCCCAAGCACTCAGGCCATCTTCTGCTGCTTTCCCAGGCGCATAAGCAGAGAGCTGGATCAGAGGTGGAGCAGCCGGGACTCCAGTCAGTACCCACATGGGATGCTGGCACTGCAGGTGGAGGTTCAACCTTCTACCCCACAGGGCCAGCCCCGAGAGAGATGTCTACTGGTTCACTTCCCAGATGGCCACAGGGCCAGTGCTGTGGGTAGCACTTGGGCCATCTTTAGATGCTCTGCCTTCCCAGGCACATCAGCAGGGAGCTGGATTGGGAGTAGAGCAGCCGGCGCCCATACAGGATGTCAGGCACTGCAGGCGGCGGCTTTACCCACTGCACCACGGCGCCCGCCCCTGTTTTGTCCTTTTTAAATAAGTTAGCTGTTTGTAAACTTGATTTCTTTGAAGCATTGCTCCCATGAACTTTTTGTTTTTTAAAGATTTATTTATTTATTTATTTGAAAGTTACACAGAGAGAGGAGAAGAGGCAGAGAGAGAGAGAGGGAGGTCCTCCATCTGCTGGTTCACTCCCCAGTTGGCCTCAATGGCTGGAGCTGCGCCGATCCGAAGCCAAGAGCCAGGAGTTTCTTCCGGGTCTCCCAAGCGAGGACAAGGCCACAAGGACCCGGGCCATCTTGTACTGCTTTCCCAGGCCATAGCAGAGAGCTGGATCAGGAAGTGGGGCAGCTGGGACTCAAACCAGTGCCCACATGGGATGCCGGCACTGCAGGCGGCGGCTTTACCCAGTACGCCGGGGCGCCGGCCCCTCCCATGACCTTTTCATAAAATGTAAGAATTTCACCCTTCTTCCACCCAGGCCTCACAGTTGGTTTGTCCTTAGTTCAGTCTTAGCAGGACTCGCGTTGCTCTGAGGGAGCTCTCTCCGAATGGACGTCTTACCCGTTAGTGCCCGCTCAGACGTGTTCTAACAGGTCAGCGTGGGTTTGTTTATTTTGCTGCAAGCAAACTGGAAATCCACGTGCCGTTTTCTTTTCTTTTTTAATTATTTATTTGAAAGAGTTACGCAGAGAGAGGAGAGGCAGAGAGAGAGAGAGGTCTTCCATCTGTTGGTTCACTCCCCAATTGGCCACAACGGCTGGAGCTGCGCCGATCTGAAGCCAGGAGCCAGAAGCTGCTTCCGGGTCTCCCACGCGGGTGCAGGGGCCCAAGGACTTGGGCCATCTTCTACCGCTTTCCCAGGGCATAGCAGAGAGCTGGATCGGAAGTGGAGCAGCCGGGTCTCGAACTGGCGACCACATGGGATGCTGGCACTTCAGGCCAGGGTGTTAAGCCACTGTGCCACAGCACCGGCCCCGTCACGTGTCGTTTTCATGATGCGCATTTTCCTTGAGCTGCTGGTGGGCCCCTGGCGGAGGTGGGGTGGAGGCAGTGTGCTGTAGGGCCAGTCCTGACAGCCCCCTGGTGCATGCATGGACGGAAGTTGCGAGGCTGAGCAGGCGTGCGGCTGGTGTGGGAGCGGCTCCTGAGCGTGGCGTCAGGCCACCGAGGGCTCCTGCCCGGGACCTCAGAGCGTGCAGGCTCACTCTGGGAATGCGGTGTGCACTCGCACAAGTGGGCCCCGGGTTCAGCTGTGTGGTGCTTCAGTGTCGCCAGGAAGAGCCGCCTTCGTGCCCGTGCACTTGTTAGTGCAGGGAAACAGCTGTGCTAGGCCGGTCAGCCGAGCCGCGGAGGGTGTGGGCATGGGCGTGCTGAGCCCCAGCGGCTGGGAGCGCACGATTGGTAGACGAGAGCCCCGCGGAAATTAAAGCAGTAGGGGAAACGCCTGAGGGCAGGACCGAGGAGCCGAGAGGAGACCCGGCCAGCAGAAAGGGCGGGGGGGACAGGCAGGGGACACGGTGTGGCACCGATAACTGGCCTGTGGTTAGGGCAGTGGGCTGGGCCCCTTCTCTGGTTAGGCGCAGGCCTGGCTTTTCCTGCAGATAACTGAGACGGGTTTGCCTGCCTGGTAGCCGTCTAGGAGGAGCCTCTGGGCCCAGGCGTGGGCACTGCGCCGACCTGCCTCCCACCCCCCTTGTCTCCCAGCTTGAACGTCTCCATTGAGTGCAAGCGAGTGTCTGGACTGGAACCAGCCACTGTGGATTGGGCCTTCGACCTGACCAAAACCAACATGCAGACCATGTAAGCACGCTCCGACAGGGGCCTGCGCCCCCAGCTGGCTCCCCCTTCCCCGCCTCCCCCAGCCTGACTGCCCCACCGTCCCCAGGTATGAGCACAGCGAGTGGGGCTGGAAGGACCGGGAGAAGCGGGAGGAGATGACAGATGACCGAGCCTGGTACCTCATCGCTTGGGAAAACAGTTCCGTCCCCGTGGCCTTTTCTCACTTCCGGTTTGACGTGGAGTGTGGGGATGAAGTCCTGTACTGGTAGGAGCCACGGCCCTGCTGGGCAGCGGGAGAGGGGACCCTGGTGGCGCTCTGGGCACGGCAGTGGGGGCCGGGGCGCGGGCTCCTCAGCTGGCCCGCAGCCGCTCGGCGCTCTGCTTCCTCCTCCCAGCTACGAAGTGCAGTTGGAGAGCAAGGTCCGGCGGAAGGGCCTGGGCAAGTTCCTCATTCAGATCCTGCAGCTCATGGCCAACAGGTGAGGGCCGCCCTCCCGGGAGGGGCTGCCCCCGGGACCGCTGCTGGGCTTGGAGCCGCTCGGAGGGCGAGGCTCTGAGAGAGGCGTGGGAGCTCACCTTGGGAGGCTGCTCCCGGCCCTGCTGCGTCCCGCCCAGCACAGCGAGCGGCTTCCGAGGGCTGATCTGCGCCTACGTGCTGTGGCTGCAGAGAGGACGGGGGAAGCCCGTGGCGCGGCCTGACCCAGCCTGTGCGCCCCAGGCTGGCTGCAGCCGGGACTGCAAGCCGTTCCCGGGGTGCGCGGGAGGTGCCGCGGACGGGAGCCAGGCTGTGTGGTCCTTGTGTGACTGTCCTGTGAGGCGCTCGCTCTGCTTTCTCCCAGCACGCAGATGAAGAAGGTGATGCTGACGGTATTTAAACACAACCACGGCGCCTACCAGTTCTTCAGGGACGCTCTGCAGTAAGGAGCTGGACCCGAGTGGGCCCCCGGGGAGCAGCCTGTCTCCCCACGGCTGTTCTCCTCGTCCCGGCCTGTGGTCCCGGGGGGCTTGGGGTCCGTGAGCCCGGTGTAGCGGGGGACAAGCCCTCGGGCCAGGGAGGAATCCGCTGCTATTTTGTGCCACCCTTTTCTCCTGCTGCAGGTTTGAGATTGATGACTCCTCCCCCAGCATGTCCGGTTGCTGTGGGGAGGACTGCTCCTACGAGATCCTGAGCCGGAGGACCAAGTTTGGGGACAGCCAGCACTCCCACACGGGTGGGCACTGTGGTGGCTGCTGCCATTGAACTCCCGGAGCCACTTAGCAGTCGGAGCGCTCTCTCCTGAGGCCTGAGCTCTCCCTGGTCCCACGCCGCTTGCCAGGTGCCCTCCGAAGGCCTGCACGTGCCAGGCGGCTCCCAGAGCACACAGAGCCGTGGAGGGAGTGCTCCCAGCTGCCCCTCGTCCTCCTCCGAGAGCGGGAGGAGCTGCGGGGGCCTGGCCGTGGTGCTCGTCCTCGCGCGTGGCTGCCGCTGGCTTAGCCCTGGGCCACTGCTCTGCAGCTGGGTTCCCAGCAGCGACACGTGGACGAAGCGGGTGTTTGTACCCACCTCTGTGACAGTCCTAGCGTCCTGTGTCGGGCCTGCTGATCTCCAGAGGGGGGGACTCGGCGTAAGATCTGGGCCTAGCGAGAGGCCTGGGGGACTCGCCTGGGCAGCGCGAGGGAGACCAGAGGCGGGCTGTGCCGAGCCGCAGGAAGCTCTTCCAGCCACGTGGGCTCCGCAGAGCGGGGTCGTCCCGGGACCAGCCGGCCAGGACGGCGCTCCCTCCGCCGCCCCAGCGAGCAGCCGCGAGGACCAGCAGCGAGCTCGAGGTCCCGTGGGCCCTGGGGAGGATGGCTCCTCTGACTTCTGGGCTTGCAGCCTTCAGAGCTTGGCCCATTGCTCTAGAGCGGTGACGCCGAGGTCCCGCCGTGCCTCTCTGTGGCCCCACAGCACTCCCCCCTCCAGCCCACATACCTCTGCTCTGTCTCCAGGGGGAGATAACATCAGGGAGCCCTCGTCCTCCCCCGGAAGAGCCCCTCGTTCCCTCGTTCCCGGTGTGGGTCACGCCGTGTCCCGTCTTGGTGCTGACAGCTCTCTGAGGCGCGGCGAGCCTGCCCACTGCCGCCCGGCCTCTTAGAGCCCCCAGCCAGCAGCAGGCCCTCCGCCTGCACTCCCCAGCCTCGACCCCCGCGGCCTCAGTGAGGCGCTAGTGCCACTGCCCTGGCCCCCGGCCTCAGCCTCCTGGGACCACAGTGACTGCTGTCCTCTGGCGTGCTCCTGTGGCAGCTGGAGCCGGGGCGGAGGGCCTCATTGCCCCCAGGACGCGGGCTTGGACTGCGCTCAGCCGCATCTCCAGGCGTTGGTCCGAACCCTTGCCCAGGGAGAAGCACGCAGCACCTCTCCTCAGCCTCCCTGCGCTCTGCCTGGCCTCAGGGCCATCGCCTGCGGGGTCTGGGTGACACCCCACCTCTGCCCTGCCTGGCCCCAGCGCGGCCCCTGCCTCAGCCGGCCTCCGCCCAGCTCCCGTGCTGCCCTGGACCCCCGCAGCAGTGGGCCTGGGCGCTCCTGCTAGGGGCCTTGCGGCTTTACACTGGAGTAGCCCGTGGCTCCCTGGGGACTTGACCCCACGCGCGCGTTGGGATCGCGGAGGGGCTTGGTGGACTCGTCCAGGAGTCCTGAAAAGACAGAAGCGTGGTAGGAAGTTCTGATCCCTGTCTCGAAGGGTAAGATGAGTATTTATTGGGTCATGGATTTCTGATACCTCCCACTCCAGGGGACCAGAAGGAGCCCCCAGTGTAAGCCCCACGTGTGATGCGTTCAGCGTATGTTGTCCCTGTCCAGCCACTGGACACCTGGCACCCGGGATGCCTGGCGCCTTGCTCTGCCCTCCGGCCTGAGCTCCCCAGGAGGCGTGGCCTGGGGCGGAGCAGCCGGCGATTTCTCCGGCCTCGGTCTTCCCTGCTTCTCCCACATCTCGGCTTTGAGAAACAGCAGGCCTTCCTCTGTATCAGGCGTTTGTGTGAGTGTTGTTTCGTTTGGGGCAACGTTGGAATATTGTTTCGGATTTTTTCTTTTAGTTGTATTCACCCTATTTCAGGTTATTTTTGAAAAAACTTGGAAGGTAAACTCCTTCTTGATATTTTTTTCTTTAGCATTTTGTTATCACTGGAAACAAAGGGAAAAAGCGACCTCTCTTTGCGTTGGTTGTATCTGTACGTCACGAATAAAAGACACTTTGTTCAGCTGCCGGCTGGCTTCCGTGGGGGGCGCCACGGCAGGCTGCCTGGGCCCAGGGAATCCCGTGAGCCCTGAGCCCCTTCCCGTGTCGGGCCCAACCCCGGGAGGCCTGGGGCCGGCAGCCAGGGGTGGGCGTGGAGACCTGGATACTGTGTGCACTGCTTCCCTGGCGCTCAGAGGAGGCCCGGGGTGTCCTCCTGCGGGGGCCTGCCCTCCTCCTAGAGCCCTGCGCCCTCCACGTCTGACGGAAGCTCCCGCGCCGTCAGTGGGAATGGAGTGGGTGAGTGTCTCCCCTCCCCTCTGCTCTATCGGTTCACGCGACGTTTTCTGTCTTAGTAAACAGTCTCCCAGTTTCCTGCGCTCACAGAGGCAGGCTCAGGGAGGGTAACTCAGGGCAGGCCTGAGAGCCAGCTAGGTTCTGAGTTGGAGGCTCTGGCCCTGCCGGGTGACGATGGGTGTCCCGGGGCAGGGAAGTGTACCAGGGAGCGGGAGCTGGGCAGTCTGGTCCTGGATGGTGGGGGGTGACCCACACGGGCGGGGCGGGGGGGGGGGCAGGCTGCTGCCCTGAGCCATGGAGAGTGAGTGCACGCTCAGAGCAGTGCTCTGGGGTCTCAGCTGTCCAGTGGGCACTGGCTGTGGAATGATGTGGCCTCTGCCCCAGGGCAAAGGGGTGCCCCCAGGGCCTGGTCTCTGCAGGGGCCGCACCTTTGAGGCCCCAAAAGAAGCCTCCCAGCACCAGAGGGCCAGGGCTGTGTGCTGGGTGGTTGTGCAGCGTCTCGGGACAGGTTCCCCCAAGCCTTGTTCTCAGCGTGGCCATCCCCTTGGGGCGGGGCGAATGGCCAGCGCCAGGAGCACCGAGGTCTGCGCCACTGCCTGTGCCCCCTGCCGCTGTGCCGTGGCCTCCACTGAGTGCCGGCTTCTTGACTCAGTGGTCCTTGCTGCCCCCCTGTACTGCCCCAAAAGGGCGGGGACACGGGTCAGCATGTGGGTCCCGCCTCCAGGCGTGGAGCGGAGGGGTCAGTTCAGGACGGGGGCAGGGTTTTCTGGATTTGTTGATTTTTGTTTCTTTGTAAGGGATTACACTTAAAATATATATACACACACACACACACACACACACACACGGGGGCCGGTGCTGTGGCCTAGCGGGTAAAGCCACCACCTGCAGTGCTGGCATCCCATATAGGCGCCAGTTCAACTCCCGGCTGCTCCACTTCCTGATCCAGCTCTGTGCTGTGGCCTGGGAAAGCAGTGGAAGATGGCCCAAGTCCTTGGGCCCCTGCACCTACGTGGGAGACCAGGAAGAAGCTCCTGGCTCCTGGCTTCCGATCAGTGCAGCTCCAGCCATTGCAGCCATTTGGAGAGTAAACCAGCAGATGGAAGACACTCTCTCTTTCTCTGCCTCTGCTCCTCCATAACTCTGCCTGTCAAGTAAATAAATATTTCAAAAGATGTTCGCATTTTGTTTGAGAACCAGACAGACCTAGAGCTCTCCCATCCACAGCTCACTCCCTAAACGCCCACAGCAGCCAGGGCTGAGCCAGGCTGGAGCCAGGAGCCAGGAACTCCATCAAGGTGTCCCTTGTGGGCAGCAGGGACTGGCCCTTGGGCCATCACCTGCTGTCTCCCAGGGTGCGTGGCAGCAGGAAGTGGAGGAGCTGGAACTGGAACCGCGTGGGATGAAGGCCCGCCCGGGCGTCTGGTATAACCGCGTGGGATGAAGGCCCGCCCCGGCGTCTGGTATAACCGCGTGGGATGAAGGCCCGCCCCTGCGTCTGGTATAACCGCGTGGGATGAAGGCCCGCCCGGGCGTCTGGTATAACCGCGTGGGATGAAGGCCCGCCCCGGGCGTCTGGTATAACCGCGTGGGATGAAGGCCCGCCCTGGCGTCTGGTATAACCGCGTGGGATGAAGGCCCGCCCCGGGCGTCTGGTATAACCGCGTGGGATGAAGGCCCGCCCTGGCGTCTGGTATAACCGCGTGGGATGAAGGCCCGCCCGGGCGTCTGGTGTTGGATGCCGTGCTCACTTCCCCCAGCGCAGTAGGGGCTGGTTCTGCTGCCACAGGACGAGGCTCGAGCTGGGAAGGGGTCACGGCTGCAGCCAGGGCGGCTCGGGCCTGTCCAGGTTCTGGATTCTGCCTGTGCCTCGGTGGGTGAGGTGAGCGTGTGAACTTGTGTTGGGGCCTTAGGAATCTCCACTTGGGTTCTGAATCACACAAAGGTGGCATTTGCCACAGTCAGGGGAGGGCTGCGGGCCCTGCCAAGGCCAAGGTCACGCCAGCAGGCACCTGTGCTCAGTGCAGGGAAACCCTGGGGGATGGAGCCCAGCTCCACCAAGGCTGGCTCCAGGGTCCTGGAAGGACCCCAGGCCCTGTGCCTGTGTCATTGTGCTCCGACACAGGAAGGCGCTGTTGCAGAGGGTGGCCTGGTCTCTGGGGACCCCCACCAGTAGTCAGCGCTAGATGCTGACTGGCGTGGGGTACACGTGGCCCTCGGGTTGTGCTGCCTGGCTTAAGGGGTGGGGAGCTGGGATGGGATGCGGGTGCAGGCTGTGAGGGTCCTGGTGGGGTGAGGGTGCCCAGGAACAATGGAGAGGAGTAGGGACCTGCGAGGTCCGGGGACCAGAGGCCGGAGTTGTGAGTGCAGGCCGCCCCTCAGAGGGCACAGGGGCCTGGGTGGGGCTGGCCTGGGGTTGCAGCCATGCTCCACCAGGCTGGGGCCAGGGCCACTCAGGAGCAGGAAGACAGTGACCTGGTCCCATCACAGATGCTGCTGCCTGCGGGCTGTGGACCAGAAGGGGTTAACCACCACCTGGCTCCTGGCCAGCGCATCCCCCACCCCCAGCCTGCAGCCTATTCCCTGTAGGACACTCCCCCTCACCAGGGACAGCTGCATGCAGGCCCGCCCCCCTGGGCATCTGGCACTTGGCAACAACAGCTGTGCCCAGGAGGAGCAAACAGCCCTCCAGGATGCGGGGTCTCTGCCCCGCCCCCACTCTGCTCCCATCTTCCCCAGGTCAGGCTTCCCAGGCCAGTGGAGGCCTGCCCCCCACCCGCTGCTGCCTCTGCACTGGGTCCTGCTGAGAAAGGGGCGTTCTCGAGGTTGTCCCGTGTTGGCTTGGCAGCTCCTCCCTCTGCCCGCTCCGTCACCCTTGTCTGAGCCTGGGCCTCCCTGAGCCTTTGCAGGCTCTCCTGCTGTGCCACAGGCACGTGGAGAGGGCCCAGGCACCCTTGGAGAGCCGTGGGATGGGTTCCTGGGGGCCTCCTGGCCAGCACCCACTCAACTCGCAGGAAGAGTGCAGGCCAGGTTCCCGCGGCTGCAGGTCAGATGCTCTGGGAGGCAGCGAACCAGGAGTGCAGGGTAGAGCAGTTGCGGGACTTGGGGATGCTGGCCCCGCAGGGCTGTGGCCAGCCCCTCCCTAGGCCTCACAGGCTCTGTATTTGGACGTGGTCCAGTGCCACTGTTGGGCCTGAGTGTTTCATGGACAGGGAGCCAGGCTTGGGGGTCATGGCGGGGTGGGGGGGCTTCTCCAGCCCATGTGCAGCCAGTGGGCCTGGGGCCAGCTCCGGGTGTCTTCCCTGGCACCAGCTCCCCGGCCCCTGCTCATTCGTGGAAGGGGGAGGTGGAGGGAAGAGCTTGGGCCCGGGCTGGGACCTGTAGACCTCGCCCTTAGCAAGGCACTCGGGCGTGGTGGGAGGTCCCAGGGTCGGAGACCTGGGTCCTGTGCAGGCAGCACAGCATTGCCCTGGGGGTTAGAGAAAGCCTGTCCAGGGTCCCTGTCCACCCTGCGTGGCAAACCTCCCCTTGTTTAATACCATAAAGAATGTCCAGTGTGGAATGCTGGGAAATGCAGCACCCAAAAAACAAAAGCTCCCCTGTCTCTGCAGCAGTGCCCCAGACTGCTGTGTGTCCTCGGGACTGCTGTCTGGGCGCATCTAAATCTCTTTTCTGACAGGCAGAGTGGACAGTGAGAGAGTGAGACAGAGAAAGGTCTTCCTTTTCCGTTGGTTCACCCCACAATGGCTGCCACGACCGGCACACCACGCTGATCTGAAGGCAGGAGCCAGGTACTTCTCCTGGTCTCCCATGGGGTGCAGGGTCCAAGCACTTGGGCCATCCTCCACTGCCTTCCTGGGCCACAGCAGAGAGCTGGCCTGGAAGAGGAGCAACTGGGACAGAATCCGGCGCCCCGACTGGGAGTAGAACCCGGAGTGCTGGCGCTGCAGGTGGAGGATTAGCCTAGTGAGCTGTGGCGCCAGCCTAAATCTATCGTTTTAGCAAAATTAAGATAATTATATGCACGATATATTACCTGCTTTTTTTCTTTTCTGCTTAAAACAATGAGGCCAGCGTTGTTGGGCCAGTATCCTGTATCGGAGTGTTGGTTTGTATCCCGGCTGCCCCATTTTCCATCCAGCTCCCTGCTGATGCACTTGGGAAGGCAGCAGAAGACAGCCCAGGTCCTGGGGTTCCTACCACCCATGTGGCTGGCTCCTGGCTTCGGCTTGGCCCAGCTCTGGCTATTGTGGGCATTTGGGGAGCAAACCAGGGGATGGAAGGTGGATCTCTGTCTCTGTCACCCTTCCTTTCAAATAAATAAGTATACAAAAAAAAAAAAAAAAGGCAAAACATGTAACTGTGGTGGAAGAAGTATATGGGAGGGGCCGGCGCCGTGGCTCACTTGGTTAATCCTCCGCCTGCGGCACCAGCATCCCATCTGGGTACGGGGTTCTAGTCCCGGTTGCGCCTCTTCCAGTCCGGCTCTCTGCTGTGGCCTGGGAAGTCAGTGGAGGATGGCCCAAGTGTTTGGGCCCTGCACCCACATGGGAGACCAGGAGGAAGCACCTGGCTTTGGATCAGCACAACGCCGGCTGTGGCGGCCATTTGGAGGGTGAACCAATGAACCTTTCTCTCTCTCACTGTCTATAACTCTACCTGTGATTTAAAAAAAAAAAAAAAAAGGTATATGGGAAAGTGTGCAAATGATGAAACCCCTCCCACTCACCGCCCTTGGGCGGCCGGCTCCCAGGGGCCCATTGAGCCTCTCCTGGGCACCACACCTCACCTCTTCCCCCAGGAGCTGCCCCGCTGCCCTCACCCTGTGCCTTCCCCCTGCTTGCCCCACTTCCCCCCTGCCTGACCTCGATGTCATGCCCGCAGCCTTGTTTGTGGGAGCCACCCGTGCTCCAGCTGGAGTTTGGTCCCGCTCGCATCCACTGCTGGGGGCCCACAGCCGGGAGCCTGGAACTCAGTCCAGGTCTCCCACTTGAGTGCCAGGAACCCAGCTGCGTCCCACGGTCTACAGGTCTGCATTAGCAGGAAGTTGGGGTCAGAGGCAGGAGCCCGGATCGGACCCAGGACTCTGATGGGTGTGGGCTAGGCGGGGTGCCCCTCTGGCCCGCTACGCTCCTGTAGGAGCGCTGTCCCTGGGTTTTGGTGGGGAAAGGAGAGCCATCGCTGTGAGTCTGTCCAGTGGCCGTGAGTGCAAGGCCAGTGTGCTGTTATTGGAAAGTGCAGTTCCCGGCAGAGCCTAACGGGTCCCCAGGCGCCTGGCCTGGCTCTGCTCTCCTCTCCGGGGAGTCATTCCTTTGTTTTGCAGCATCAAAGCCCAGGAGGGCAGCAGGGAGTGGCCGGCAGCTGTCGCCTGTGCCTCCAGGGATGGGGGAGGGGAGTTTGGGAGCGTCCACCTTGGGCTGTTTGCCAGAACCAGGGCTGCACAGCACCCGGGGTCCACGGCTACCCCTGCCCCTTCCCCTCCCCTCCCCTAGGGCTTTCGTTTCTCTCCCAAAGCTGTTTTCCTGGTCTCCCATGGCCCCTCCCCCACGCCCGCAGCCTCCGACCTCAATGTGGAACAACTGGACCGTCAGTTTGGGCAGCAGCTTGTGTGGTGGCTGACAGTGTGGGTGTCGCCGTGGACGACCGGCTCCGGTGTCCTGTCTGGGCAGCCTTGTGGCTGCAGGAACCCAAGCAGGTCACCCGGCTCCCCAAGCCCATGTCCTCATTTGTAAAAACTGGAAACAGTAGGGAGGACCATTTGGCGCAGCTGGTCACATCTCCCGTCCAGGCGCCTGTTCCCATCCAGCTTCCTGCTCTGCACCTGGGCAGACCGCAGGCGATGGCTGCTCAGGCCCCTACCAGAAGCTCGGGCCCCGTCCCGGGTGCCAGCCATCTCTGGACAGAGTGTAGCAGACTTCCCGGTTTCAAGGACACAGCTTGACAGGAGGCTGCTTTGCCGTTGCTGTTGTTTGTTTTTAAAACATTTATTTATTTGAAAGTCAGAGCTAGAGAGAGAGCGCGAGCTTCCTTCCACCTGCTGGTTCACTCCCCAAATGGCCGCAACAGCCGGGGCCAGGCCGAGGCCAGGAGCCAGGGGCAGCTTCGGGGTCTCCCACGTGGGTACAGGGCCCAAGTGTTGTGTTCCAGCTTGCCCAGATAGAACCAGCGAGACTCACTGGGTGAGGCTGTTTGAGGATTATAAAAGGGCTATGAGGAAGGGCCTACTGGCCTGGCAAAACACAAGGGCCGCAGGTCTCTGGTGCCTGACGCCTTGGCTTGGCACTAGGCGGAGGACAGAGCATCCCTTCTGGTGGTGGGTGTGGATCCAGCCCCACCAGGCCCCCTGAAAAAGCAGGGGTGAGGGACGGGCAAGCGGGGAGCCAGCAGTGCAGCCTGGAGCCACCGCCCTCCCGACTGCATCTCAGTAGTGAACACTGCTCATGTCATTTTATGCCGGGTTTTACGTGGGGCCCTGCCATCCATGCGGGAGCCCCAGGTGGAGTTCTTGGCTCCTGCGGCCATCTGGGCTGTGGACCAGCAGGTGGAAGATCTCTGTCACTCTGCCTTTCAGATAAACACGCAAATACGTCTTCTTAAACGTTTGAAAAACCAGCATCTTTTTCATACCATGGGTGTGCAGATGGAACGAGACTGGCCCGGGAAGCCCTGACTTGGTGGCCGACCCCCGTCCTGTTTCCTGGTTCACCTTCCTGCAGTCCATTACCGTTCTGAGTGGCTGCCGTGTGCCAGGCACTAGGAGGCAGCAGTGAGCCACACACAGGCTGGGGCCTCAGGCGGCCCTGGAGGCTCGGGATGGAGCCCGCTGGTGGCAGGGCCACGGGGCGAGCAGTCCTGGGAGCCGGCTGGCTGCCAAGGCCTCGGGCGAGGCGGTGTCACGCTGTCTCCTGGAGGCCGTGTGGTCTGACCTGCACCGTGGCGCTTACAGTGGCTTCCCGTGAAGCGCTTCTTTGTCCTCTGTCTTCCCTGCAAACGTTGGTCTGTGACGAACAACTTGTTCACCGCTGCTGTCGAGAACTTTCCCGGCACAAGGGGAGACCTTATTTATTCTTACTCTTTTTTTTTTTTTTTTTTTACAGGCAGAGTAGACAGTGAGAGAGAGAGACAGACAGAGAGAAAGGTCTTCCTTTGCCGTTGGTTCACCCTCCAATGGCCGCCGCGGCCGGCGCACCGCGCTGATCCGATGGCAGGAGCCAGGTGCTTCTCCTGGTCTCCCATGGGGTGCAGGGCCCAAGCACCTGGGCCATCCTCCACTGCACTCCCTGGCCACAGCAGAGAGCTGGCCTGGAAGAGGGGCAACCGGGACAGAATCTGGCGCCCCGACTGGGACTAGAACTCTGTGTGCCAGTGCCGCTAGGTGGGGGATTAGCCTATTGAGCCGCGGTGCCGGCTTCTTATTATTTTTTAAAGGCTATTTATTTGGAAGGTTGAGTGATAGGGAGAGACAGACAGGTCTTCCATTTGGTGGCTCACTCCCCAGATGCCTGTGAACAGCCAGGGCTGGACCAGGGTGAAGCCAGGAGCCAGGCACTCCATTCTGTGTGCCAATCAATGCCAGCCCCAAAGGCAATTTGTTGAATGTACAAGTTGTATCAGAAAATGGAGGCCAGGAAGGAGTTAGCATGGTTAAAAACAAACAAACAAACAAACTAGGGTAGGGGCCGGCGTTGTAGTGTAGTGGGTAAAGCTGCCGCCTACAATACCAGCATCCTATATGGGTGCCAGTTCAAGTCCCAGCTGATCCACTTGCGATCCAGCTCCCTGCTGATGCACCTGGGGAAGCAGTGGAAGACGGCCCAAGTGCTTGGGCCCCTGCACCCACGTGGGAGACCTGGAAGAAGCTCCTGGCTCCTGGCTTCAGTCTGGCCCAGCCCTGGCCATTTCAGCCATCTGGGGGAGTGAACCAGGTGATGGGAGACCTCTCTATCTCTGTCTCTCCTTCTCTCTCTCTAACTGTGCTTTTCCAATAAATAAATCTTTAAAATAAAGGGTAGGCAAGAGTTGAAAAGTGTTTCAGATACAAATAAAGTGGAAAAGGGAACGGGCTTGGGGACGGAGCAGGAGCTGTGGAATATTGAGCGATGGGCTCGTGGTGACATCGGAGTTGGGACTTTGGCGAGCAGGAGGAACCACAGAAAGTGTATGACTGTCAGGTTTACATCTGAGAGATGGGGGCTCGCGACGGCACAGCGATGACGGCATCTCATATTGGGAGCGCAGGTTCAAGTCCCAGGTGCTCCATTCCAGTCCAGCTGTCCACTAATGTGCCCAGGAAGGCAGTGGAGACGACCCCACCCTCGTGGGAGGCCAGGGAGGAGTTCCAGGCCCAGCCCCGGCCTTTGCAGCCTTCTGGGGCGTGAACCACAGGATGAAAGATCTCTCCTTCTGCCTTTGAAATAAATTAAATGTTTAAAAAAAAATAGGGAGTTAGAGACAGTGAGCGAGAGGGAGAAGAAAGCCAGCTGCCATTGTGTAGACCGGAACTGAGAGGGTAACAGCCCGTGAGAGCCCAGTTAGTGTCAGGGCCGAGAGACACCGCCGAATTGAGAATGAATGGAGGGAGGAGTCAAGAGTGCAGCGTGGTGTTCTTGTTTACGCGATTGGCTGTCCTTCGATGTCGCTCGCGTAGATAGACCAACCAAGTGAGGGGACATTGTAAAGAAAAAGGAACGCCCCCCTACGCTCCGCCCATCGGCGGTAGGACGGCGTGGATTGGCTGTTTCGAGGAACGCGCCAAAAACTTCCAAGGGCGGCCGGGACGCGTACGCGCGCGTCACTTCCGAGAGACTTCCGGGCTGCCGTTTCCCCGCCTCCCCCGCTCCGGAACTTCCGGCCAGCGCTGCCATTTTGGCTGCCTGACCTTGGACTCGCTCCGGCTGCGCGTTCTGGGGTTCTATCCGGTCCCGCCATGTCCGTCCTGACGCCGCTGCTGCTGAGGGGCCTGACAAGCCCGGCCCGGCGGCTCCTCGTGCCGCGCGCGCAGATCCACTCCAAGCCCCCGCGGGAGCAGCTCGGGACCATGGTGAGGAGCGGGCCGGATGCGGGGTCCCGGGTCGGTGCAGGTTCGGGGAGCCTGGGGCGCGCGAACGGGGCGCTCGGCCCGCACCGCGTCTTCCCCGGAGCCCAGGATCTCGGGTCAGACCCCGCGAGCCCCAGCCCCGAGCGGCCGCACGCTCGCTGGGGGCGTTTGCGCGTGCGTTCCCCGGGACGCCCGCCGACTGTGCATTATCCGGGAGGGGGCGCGAGGGCCCCCAGGCGTCTTGGGAATTCCCGGGAATGTGGGAGCCTTCGGCTCTTGGGGCGGCTCCCCCCGTTTGGAAGCAAGGAGGGGCAGGAGAGAGGAGACGGCGCTGGGACTGCAGTGCCGGCCTGGTCGGGTCCTCCCGCGGTCGCAGCCCGGTGCCTCGTCCGAGCCGCACCTGCGGTGGCGAAGAGGGACACGGACCTCAGGGCTGACTCCGGGGCGGGGGGCCTCCGGGCTTTGATGCTTGGCCCCAAAGGCTGAGGAGGTGGGGCGCGGAGGTGCGCTTCGGGTTATCAGCAGGTGCAGGGTGGCTGGCTTTACCAAGGGCTGAACCCGGCTGCTGCCCCACCCCCCACCCCAGCTTCTGGTGACAGATGCCTCCCTCGACCCGGACCCAGCCTGCTCCCCCCCCCGCCCCTGCAGCTGACCCCAGGGCTGAGGGTGGCCTCGGCTCTGCGCGCCCCCTCCCCTCCATCGTGGGGATGCTCCACTCCGCCTGCCTCCCTGAGGGGGCTTGGGAATCCTCACTGCGGGGGCTCCTCTCTTGTTCCTTGTAGGATGTCGCCGTTGGGCTCACCTCCTGCTTCCTGTGCTTCCTGCTGCCGGCGGGCTGGATCCTGTCCCACCTGGATAACTACAAGAAGCGGGCGTGAGGGCCGCCCTCCTGCACCCCCAGAGCTGACCGCGCCGCCGGCCCACCCCGTCCCCCTCGCTGCATTCCTGGCCGGCGCTCCTGGATCATGTCGTTCAATTCCAGCCACCTCTTCATGACGTCTCCTCGCGTCCACACGGACCTCCTGGGACCACGGATCTGGGCCCTGCCCCGTGCAGCCCAGTCCCCGTTGCCACAATAAAGTATTTCAACCTCGCTTCAGAGACCCAGCGTGCCTCTGCCTGGGCCCTGTGTCTGCACGGAGAGGTTGGTGCCCAGTGGGGTGTGGAGGGCCACGAGTAGCTGCCCTGCCGCGTGCTCTCCCGCCTGCCTCGCCCAGCTCTCTCCCCGCCGTGGGTGCTGTGCACCTGCCCCGCCGCGTGCTCTCCCCCCATGGGTGCTGTGCACCTGCCCCACCCGTGGGTGCTGTGCACCTGCCCCGCCGCGTGCTCCCCCCCCGTGGGTGCTGTGCACCTGCCCCGCCGCGTGCTCCCCCCCCCCCGTGGGTGCTGTGCACCTGCCCCGCCCAGTTCTCCCCCCCCCACCGTGGGTGCTGTGCACCTGCCCCACCCAGCTCTCTCCCCGCCGTGGGTGCTGTGCACCTGCCCCGCCGTGTGTCAGGCACCCTCTCACCCATCCCCTCCAGCTCAGTGGCCGTGTGTCTGTGTCTGTGTCTGTCCTGGTGGGGCCAGCCCTCCCAGGTGGTCGTCCTTGGCAGGTTCCAGCCATTCCTTAGTGGTGGGTGGGGCACTTTGCACTCTGTTTTTATGTCAACTGCAAGGCCCTCTGCTTCCAGCATGTTCCTAAACGGACTTGGATTCAGCCCGGGTGCTCCTCCCCTCCCCTTCCCTCCCCTCCTGCCTGGGGGAATCTGCCACTCCTGTCTGCCTGGGGGTGGCTCTGGGGGGTTGGGCGGGGCTGGAGGACCCTCCTTGGGAGTGGGGGGCACAGCTGGGGGGGGGCTGGAGGACCCTCCTTGGGAGTGGGGGGAGCACAGCTCGGGGGGGGGCTGGAGGACCCTCCTTGGGAGTGGGGGGGCACAGCTCGGGGGGGGGCTGGAGGACCCTCCTTGGGAGTGGGGGGGCACAGCTCGGGGGGGGGGGCTGGAGGACCCTCCTTGGGAGTGGGGGGCACAGGAGTGCTGCCTGCTGAGCTGGAGTCCCGGCCCCGCCCTGGAGGACAGCGAGGCTCCGCCCTCTGCATCCTCTGCTGCGGGGACAGAGGCTCAGTGTCCCCTTGGAGCTGCGGCCGGGCAGAGATGGGCAGCGATGTCCGCAGGGCGGGGCGTGGGGCGTGGCCTGCGTTGGGTTCCGGCATCAGAACTGGTCTTCTGCAGGTCTTGCTGTGGAGAGGGGCAGGTGCTCCCTGCCTCTGCGTCTTTGGGGGTGGGCCCGCGCCTGGATACTGTAGCCAGTTGAGCCCTCCTGGGCAGCCCGAGTCCTGTGGCTGCAGTTGGCCTCCGGCGCCTGGACACTGTAGCCAGTTGAGCCCCTGTTGCCCTCCTGGGCCTCGGCTGCAGGGGCACAGGCCCCAGTTGGGTCTGAAGGGTCAGCTGCCCCCGCACGGCTGTGGGGCTGGGGCGTACACCTGGTGCTTCACCTGCTGTCTGGGTGGAGGGACCTCCTGGCTGTCCTGTCCCTGTCGTCCCTGGGTAGTGATTAGGCTTAGGATCCGCCGCTGGCCTGGCAGCTCCCCGACTCCCCGGGTGGGTGCGAGCCCCCTTGGGGAAGCTGGAGCGTGGGCGGCAGGGCTGGTCTGACCACGCCTCCACTCCCCAGGGCTCTGGCTGTTGGCCTGCCACACCGCAAGGGTGGGGCGCCCACGGTCTCCATGGTTACTCCACTGCCCTGAAGGATTTGACTGATGCCCATGGGTTTGTTGTTTCTTTTGCCCTGGAACTCAGGAAGGGAGGGGTGATGGTCCCATCCTCAGGACTGCGCCAGCCCCAAGGTCCGTGTCTCAGGTGGGAGGCCAGGCGAGTCCTCCAGGACCCTGTTCCGAGAACGGCCTCAGCCAGCCTAGCCTGCCCCAGCCCCCTCGGCTCCACGGGCTGCAGGTGGAGGGGCAGGGGTGTCGTGTTTGAGCCCCGTTCCCCTTGGTCCTCAGTGTGGCCGTCACCTGGCCTTGCCCAGCTCCGCCCAGGCTGTAGTCCTGTGTGCAGGTGGGGAGCCGCAGTGGGCACCTGCCACTCAGGGCGGCGACCCAGGCTGGGTCCTTGGGCCGCTCACCCCTGACAGTGGCCGCGTGTGTTTAGTCTCCCCGAGCCTCGCTCCTCAGGACGGAGCAGTGGAGGCCGCGTAGCTGGCCCCACAGACCCTGGAGCCCCTGTAAGGGGGTCGCGTTCACGGCGGACGTGACAGGCCGAGGGCGTTGAAACGGGCGCATCCGGGCTCATGCTGGTGGACCTAGTGCACCTGAGAAGGACCCAGCCTGCTGTTGCTGGCTGGGGGGACAGAAGTGAGCCGGGGAACGCGGTGGCCTTGGGGACAGACGGTGCCACAGTCCTCGAGCTGGGCGGGCCTCAGGTCTGCCCCTGGGTGAGCAGGAAGTGGACCGCCCCTCAGCAGCGCGGAGGCTCCAGCGAGACCTGCAGAGCTGCGGAGACCCCGTGCGGAGACCACTGGCTTTGTGGTGACTTGTCACGGGGGTGGTAAGGAAAGTACACGTCGTTCTGGTGTGGGGAGGGGGCTGGCAGCAGCTCGGCGGACCCTCCGCAGTGACTTGAACAGAGGCGGGGCAGGCCGTGTGAGGTGGCTGGGGGAACGCTCCGTTGTCACCGGTGCACCTGTGGATCCCGCAGGTGACAGCCTGGAAGCACCCACTCCGTTCAGCGGCAGCAGCATGGCCTCTGCGGTGGTCCAAGACCCCTGGGCCACGATGGCAGGCCGGCTGCCTGGGGACAGCAGCAGCCGCCCAAAGGGTCTCTAGGGGCCAGGCACGCCCTGTTCCTGCTGTGCGGTGGCTGCCTGACTCCCGGGCCCTCGTCTTCAGCCACTCTGAGGCTTTCTCGTGGCCATGGCATCCCGTGGGGATTGTGCTGTCCCAGGGCCCCTGAGCCCGACCTGGCCCGCGCCCCTGAGAGGTGGAGGGTGTCAGATGGGCCTGGGTCTCTGGGCCGTTCTGCAGGCTCTTCCGACATGGCCGAGGTTTCACAGCCCCTGGGTCTCAGTGTGCAGTCTCCTCTCCAGCCCTAGAGAGGTGGATGTGGGGCCTGGGCCTGCGCTCTCCAGCAGAGGCATCTGCCGTGTTGCCCCGTGGCCGCTGCCTGTCACCTTGGTGACTGTGTCCAGCAGGCAGCCTGAAGCCAAGCGCCTGTGCTGCACTGTCACAGGCCCTTGGCAGCCAGGCCAGCAGCAGGGGACCGTTGCTGGGTGGCAAATTGACAGGCAGAGCCCAAACATCTGGGCTGGGCAGGTTTTTTTTTTTTTTTTTTTTAAAGATTCACTTGGAAGGCAGGGAGCGGTCTTCACCTGCTGGTTCACTCCCCAAAAGGGTGCCCCAGCCGGGGCTGGGTCAGGCTGGAGCCAGGAGCTCCATCCGGGTCTCCCACTTAGGGGGCGGGGACGCCACTGGGGGATGGGGAGGTCTCACATGGCGGTTTAGCCGGCTGGGCCCCTGCTGGCAGGTTTGGATAATTCTGGATAAAGAATCAAAAGCCCAAAGACGGCAAAAGCACCAGGACAGTTGATGGGGTGGAGAGCTGGGACGAGGTGGCCATCCTGGGGCTGGGTGAGCGAGCTTCCGCGGCTGCTTCCTCCCTGTCTGTCCACAGGAGGGCAGGCCCAGGCCCTGGGTGCCGAGGGCACTGGGGGTGCGGGGCTCCTCCAAGCCCCAGCTCCTGGGCTGGGAGGGAGGCCGCCTGGCTGTGCTGCCCCAGTCCCTACCCGGCCCCTGCACGGACTCCGCGTGTCAAACACGGTGGGTGGGGGCTGGGCTGATAGCCAGTTTCAAGGCTCCAAGGAGACCAGGTCTTCGCCATCCGCTGTGCTGCTTTGCGTCCGGGAAGGCCAGTTCTCTGCTGCCGATGGCACTTCCGACTGCCAGTAGGCATTTCCCTGTTCAGACAGGGAAAATGGTTCCAAAGCGGGGGGGGGGGGGGGGGGGGGGCTCTTGCTGTCTTGAATCCGGAAGCAGCCCCAAAGCCCAGCGGGCCCATAAAGCCTGGTTTGCTGGGACACAGGTCTGCGAGCCCGACCACCACCTGCCCGCCCTCCAGGCCTGGCCTCACGACCCACAACGTCCTGACAGATCCCTTCCTGTGCCTTCCGGAACCTCCTGGAGCGCTAGGGGACAGTGTCACAGCGTCCATGAGAGGCTGGCTTTGGGGCGCCGGCTTCTCACTTGGGTGCTGGTTCAAGTCCCGGCTGTTCGACTTCTGAGCCAGCTCCCTGCTCATGAACCTGGGAGAGCAGCGGAGGACGGCCCAGGTCGGGCCCCTGCACCCGCGTGGGAGACCCAGAAGCAGCCCTGGCTCCTGGCTTTGGCCGGGATGGTGCCGCCAACTGGGGAGTGAACCAGCGACTGGAAGATCTGTGTACTCTCTCTGCCTCTCCTCTCTAACTCTGCCTTGCAAATAAATAAAAAAATAAAAAGTTCCCTCGAGGCTGAAAAGGCAAGAGCCAGCGTGCCCGCGGGACTAACACATCTTCAGCATCCGTGGCTTTGCCATTTTAAAAATTAGCCCTGGGGACAGGGTGCGGCACAGCGGTTAAGCCGCCATTTGCAACGCCAGCATCCCATATCCAGCGAGTCCATCTGCTCTGACCAGCCCCCTGCTAACGTGCCCGAGAAGACAGCCGAGAAGGCCCAAGTGCTTGGGGCCCTGCCACCCGTGTGGGAGACGCAGACAGAGCTCCGGGTTCTGGTCTGGCTGGGTCCCGATCTGGCTGGTGCTGGGTGAAGCAGCAGATGCAAGATCTCTCTCGCTCTGCTGCTCTTTTCAAATAAAAATTAAGGCCGGCGCCGCGGCTCACTAGGCTAATCCTCCACCTTGTGGTGCCGGCACACTGGGTTCTAGTCCGCCGGATTCTGTCCCGGTTGCCCCTCTTCCAGCCCAGCTCTCTGCTGTGGCCAGGGAGTGCAGTGGAGGATGGCCCAGGTGCTTGGGCCCTGCACCCCATGGGAGACCAGGAGAAGCACCTGGCTCCTGCCATCGAATCAGTGCGGTGCACCGGCCGTGGCGGCCACTGGAGGGTGAACCAACAGCAAAAAGGAAGACCTTTCTCTCTCTCTCTCTCTCTCTCACTGTCCACTCTGCCTGTCAAAAAATAAAAAAAAAAATTAAAAGCCTAGTTAACTTACGCGCGACCTTAAGGAATAACAGATTCTGTGTGGTCTCCCCCACTGCCAGGACCCCCACACTGGTACAGTCGAGGTGTGGCCCATCTCGGCCCTCAGAGTCACGTGCCTCCAGCCCCTCTCCTAACCCCCCAGCCACTCTCGATTGTCCTATTAAGCCCTCGCGTGTAACGACCGCTTTCCCACAGCCGGGACACCAAGGGGGACGCCGTCCCTGGGGGCAGCAGGTCGCCAAAGCCACGGTGGGGACGGCGGTGCGGCCGGCTCCCGGTGCCCTCGCCAGCGCTCGGCACTGCAGCTGCAGCCGCCTGCGAGGGGTGCCGGCGCCCGCAGCTGGAGGAGCCTGCAGTGATTGTAGCTGAACTCGTCCTACGGGTCTCCATCACGCAGCCCGCAGTTCCAGCCCCAGAGAAAGCTGAGTCGGCTGCAGGAGGCTCGCGGCCACGCCGCGGAACTCGGGGGCTGGGAGAGCCGAGCACGCGGAGGCGCGGCTACGGGCGGCCGGCTCCCGAGGGGCCCCGCACCTGCGCCGCCGCGGCCACCGCCCGCGGGGACCCCGTTGCTAGGGCCGTTGCCAAGGAGGGGCCGCCAGGCGGGACTCGCTTCCGGGAGGAGGGCGGCTGTAACCCGGAAGCGCTCGGCGGTGCGGCGCTGTTTAAAGATGGCGGCGGAGGAACCTCAGCAGCAGAAGCAGGAGCCGCTGGGCAGCGACTCCGAAGGTGCGGACCGCGGGAGGGGTGTCCGGCCCGGGCCCGCGGCGGGCAAGGCCGGGCCGGCTGTTCTCGGGGAAGGCGGCGGAGGCGGGGCGGCCGGGGCGGCCGCGACGCGCGGACGGCCGCTGCCTCCGCGCCTCCCTGCCCCCTCACAATGGAAGGCGCTCCCTCCGCGACCCCCGGCCGGGCGGGGCGGGCAGTCTCGCGGCCTGACCGCCGGCGCGCGCCCGGGGCGGGGCCTGGGCCGCCCCGCCCTCCGCGCCGGGCTCCCGGGCCGGGGCCCCCGTCGGGCCGGCCGAGGCCTAGGCCCGGACCGCGGCGTCGGCGTTCGCTCGCGGCCGAGAGGCGTCGAGCAGCGTGGAGGGCCGGCTCGGCCGGGTGCGGTGTTGTGGGCGGCGGCGCTGGCCCCGGAGGGGCCGTGGGCGTCCGCCCCTTCGGACTTCGGCCGTTTCCGGTAGAGCCCCCTCTTCTGGCCTGGCCGCCTCTCTCCGCCCGCCCATTGTTTTCTTAGACCCCTGAGGACATGGGTGCCTTGGAAGCGGCCCCACCCGCCTCCTTTTCCGTCCGGGCGCTGGGCCCCAGGGACCGAGCTGGGCATTGGGGGTGGGGGGTGGGGGTGGCGGCGGATGCAGAGCCGCACAGGGCACGGGCCGGGGCCCAGCTGCGTTAACCCTGCAAGAAGTCGCTCAGCGCTCACCGGCACGGAGAACCGGCAAGCCCAGGCCCCAGCAGTGACTTGTTCAGGGTCACAGAATTTAAGAGCGAGCCAGGATCCGAATCCAGGTTTCGCGAGCCCTGCGCATGGGACTTCTGCAGAGAGGGGGCCCTGCTCCTAGAGCACGCCAAGGTACCCCCCCCCCGATGCAGCACAGGGGGCCTAGGCGGGCGGTTGGGGCGCCCGGGGCTCGGCGGCGAGGTGGCGGAGCAGAGCGGGGCTCGCTGGGCATTGGACACACGTGGGCGTGACCGCAGGTCTCTACTTGCCAGGATGACTTCACCCCTCTGCCTTTGTTTTGCTCTTTGGAAAATGGGCACCATCAGGGGTACCGTGGGAGGATGCGGAAGTGCAGGCCCCCAGGAAGCTCTGTCCGCAGTCCCCTGCTTTCCCCCCAGGAGACCTCGCCCTGCCCCCGAGCATTCCTGGGCAGGCCAGTGCTGATGGACAGCAGGGAGGAAGGCAGTGCCAGCTGGGACAGCGGACCCTGGGCCGGTGCTGGGCTGGGACAGTGGACCCTGGGCCGGTGCCGGGCGGGACAGTGGACCCTGGGCCGGTGCTGGGCTGGGACAGTGGACCCTGGGCCGGTGCTGGGCTGGGACAGTGGACCCTGGGCCGGTGCCGGGCGGGACAGTGGACCCTGGGCCGGTGCCGGGCGGGACAGTGGACCCTGGGCCGGTGCCGGGCGGGACAGCGGACCCTGGGCCGGTGCCGGGCTGGGACAGCGGACCCTGGGCCGGTGCCGGGCTGGGACAGCGGACCCTGGGCAGGTGCCGGGCTGGGACAGCGGACCCTGGGCCGGTGCTGGGCTGGGACAGCGGACCCTGGGCCGGTGCCGGGCGGGACAGCGGACCCTGGGCTGGTCGCCTCTTCCTCTCTTCCTCTCGTTTTAAAGATGAGGAAGGATTTCTCCCAGTTGGGCACAGCTCGGGAGGAGAAGGGCGTGGGACGCCTGCCCCTGCTGCCAGCTGCGCATCCCTGGCCCAGCTGTCCGCAGCGGAGGGGCCAGGACGCCCAGTTATCCCCGGCTCCTCGGCCTCTTCCAGGTGTTAACTGTCTGGCCTACGATGAAGCCATCATGGCCCAGC
The DNA here is from genome assembly GCF_051225735.1 of Oryctolagus cuniculus. NCBI lineage: Eukaryota > Metazoa > Chordata > Mammalia > Lagomorpha > Leporidae > Oryctolagus > Oryctolagus cuniculus. The sequence goes on along the minus strand of NC_142867.1, from coordinate 7,143,561 downwards.
AGGACCGGATTCAGCAAGAGGTGAGGGGCGTTCAGCGGGGGGGGCAGAGGCCGGTGACCCGGTCTTGGGCGAGGGCCGGCCGGTCTGAGTTGTCTCTCTCCCTCGGAGCGCCCTCCTCCTCGGGCTGGGCGGCACTGCACGGTGCTCTGTCCCGCGTTACTGGGTACCCAGCCCAGCCCTCCGCCCCTGCTCCAGCGTCCTGGCTGTGTTGCCCCCCGCAGATCGCGGTGCACAACCCCCTGGTGTCCGAACGGCTGGAACTCTCGGTCTTGTACAAGGAGTACGCGGAGGACGACAACATCTACCAACAGAAGATCAAGGTGGGCACCGGCCGCAGGGCCAGGACTGGGGCTTGCCGGGCCTGTGCCCTGGGGGGGGCGGTTCTGGAGGTGTGCCGGCTCTGGCCCAGAGACCTTGAGCCAGATGCAGGTCCCGCCCCTCAGCAGCGGTGTCCTGGGCAGGTCCTGAGGCCTGTGTGCGGCCAGGTGTGTGCTGGGCGGGGCCTCCCCACGGCTGAGGCTGCCCCTCAGCCCGCCTCCTGGATCTGCTGAGGTGGGTGGCTGTGGGTGTCACCAGCCAGGGCCAGCCCCTCCCCTCCCGCGTTCTGAGAGCAGAGCGTGACGGGTGTGGAGGTGTAGTGAACGTCTCCCCACAGTGAACCGGGGATGCTTGGAGCCTTCACCCGAGGAGAGGCCTGTGGGCGCAGGTGGCCTGGCCACGTGGACAGCAGGGCCCCCCTCCCGTCGTGGGCAGTGGCAGCCTTGCAGCGAGAGCGAGTGTCCGCCCCTCCTCTGCCCTGGGGCAGCTCCAGTTTGCCAAGGGGAGCCAGAAATAGTGAGGTCCCCCTGCGGCGGTGGGCAGCTGAGTAAGAGTCCACGTGTGGTCTGTGGTGGACACGTGGCCGTCCCTGGGGGGCCTGCGGGGAGGGGAGCCACGCTGCGGCAGCAGACCCCTGCGGCTTCCTGCTGCTGTCGGTCTCTGGGAGGAGGGGCCTTCTCCCTCGAGGGGCAGCTGCGGGCTGAGGGTGGTGCTGGCCAGCGCCCTGCAGCGCCAGTCCCGTGCGGAGGGGTGTGTCCCCGGGCCGCATCTCCAGGCTGCCTGTCCCACTGTCTCCCGTAGAAATCAACGGGGTGGGCTCCAGGTCACTCGGCATGTACTTGAGTGTCATAGGAAGTGATTGGGTGTTTAGGGCGGGTATTTGAGTGTCGTGGGAAGTGATTGGGTATTTAGGGTGCTCAGAGGCTCTGCTGGTATTGGATGTGGGTGAGGCCCAGATGGACACCGGGAAGCCTGGGTGGGGCGAGGCTGCGCGGTCACACCCCGGCCCTGTAGGCCAAGATGCCCGGGCTCTGAGGCAAGGGGGAGGTAGCTGGACGTGAGACTCAGCTGGAGTGGAGGGCGGACATCGCGTGGGTTTACATTTGGGGCTGTTGAACTTGGGCTCGATGCTGTCGTGAGCGTGAGCGTAGCTTGTTGCTGGAAGCCGCGTGGGGCACCTGCTGCACCATGCGTGGCCTGCGTTCCCTGGCAGGCGCCCGTGTGGGTATGTGAGGTGACCCAGGAATACTGAGGAAAGGTGCAGTGTGGTTTGGTGGTGGCCTTGACCTTTGGAGGGTGGAGGGGTGAGGAGGGTCTGCCTGGAGTTCAGGGGCGACAAGGACCCGTGGGGTCATTAAGGACCCGGACCTGGTGACCCCGGGGGCAGTGCTGCCCGGGGTTTGTGACCTTGGCTGGAGCAGGTGCCTCCTGTGTGGGAGAGCACGGGGACCGTGCACCTGGCCGCTTTCCAAAATTCTGCCGTAGAGAGGGAGAGGACTCGGGCTTCCGGCCTTCTGAAGTGAGGGCTGCCTGTGTGTCCCTGCGCAACCGGGACTGGCCGTGTGTCCCTGCGCAACCGGGACTGGCCGTATGTCCCTGCGCCGACCGGGACTGGCCGTGTGTCCCTGCACCGATGGGGCTGGCCGTGTGTCCCTGTGCCGACGGGTGTACGCCAGCAGGGAGAGGAGTTGGTGCAGAGGGAGGACGACATACTGGCACGTGCCCCGGAGCCCTGGCGCAGGGCGCAGGATGCAGGGAGATAGAGCCGGCCGGGAAGCCAAGGGTGGAAGTGCTGCTGGCCGAGGGGTGAGGAGGTACACAAGGTCATTGCCGGGGAAGGGGGAGGGTGGGAGGAGAGCACAGCAAGTGTGAGCCCGGCCACCTGGAGGAGCCGGAGCCGGAGGGGTCGGAAGACTGCTGCTGGTACCTGTGGGTGGGCGGGGAGGCGGGAGGCAGGGTCCGGCTTCCAGGGGGGCTGGGGCTGGGCTGTGCGGTGGAGATGTGGAGCCTGGCGCTGTGCCCCCTGCCCTGACGTTCCTTAGGTCGGAACACCGGGCCGCGGCACTGGCGGGGGACAGGTTCACACGCCTGTTTTTATCAGCAAACCACCCTGCAGGCCAAGCAGCAGGGCATGGCTTGGGGCTGGTGCCTGCTTTGGGGGACCTGCAGCTTCCTGAGGTTGCTGGGGGGCTCTAGGTGGGATAACTTCACACCTTAGCAGCTTGGAGGTGGGAGCCAGGGACAGCAGCTAGCTGCCACCTGCCTCGTGTGGCCTTGCCGGGGCGTCTCTGTGTGAGCCCCAGGTCGGCCTGATGTTGACGGGTCGAGTGGGGCGCCCCCTGCAGGACCTCCACAGAAAGTACTCCTACATCCGCAAGACCAGGCCTGACGGAAACTGCTTCTACCGCGCTTTCGGGTTTTCCCACTTGGAGGCACTGCTGGACGACAGCAAGGAGTTGCAGCGGTGAGGGAGGCGGGGTGCCGAGGGAGGTGGGCAGGGGCGTGCTCGGGGCCTCCCTCGGCGGCTTCGCCTTCTTGGCGGCTAGGCCGGACAGTGGTCTGGGCTCCCGCCCGGGGCTTCTTTCTGAACGGGGCTTGGGGACTGGCGGCGTCTGGGGCCGCACGGTGCTGGCCTGGGGGCCCATGCTGGCCTCCTTTTCTCTGCCGCCCCAGGTTCAAGGCCGTGTCTGCCAAGAGCAAGGAGGACCTGGTGTCCCAGGGCTTCACCGAGTTCACAATCGAGGACTTCCACAACACGGTGAGCCCGGGTGGGTGCCTGCGTGGGCGGCCTGGCGGGGGCCGCTCCCCGCTCACCCGTGCCCGTTCTCCGTGGCGGCAGTTCATGGACCTGATCGAGCAGGTGGAGAAGCAGACCTCCGTCGCCGACCTGCTGGCCTCCTTCAACGACCAGAGCACCTCGGACTACCTCGTGGTCTACCTGCGGCTGCTCACCTCCGGCTACCTGCAGCGCGAGAGCAAGTTCTTCGAGCACTTCATCGAGGGCGGGCGGACCGTCAAGGAGTTCTGCCAGCAGGTGCCGCCGCGGGGGTGGGGGGGCGGGGGGCGGAGTTCTGCCAGCAGGTGCCGCCCTCGGGGGTGGGGGGAGCCGGGGGGGGGCGGGGGGCGGAGTTCTGCCAGCAGGTGCCGCCGCGGGGGTGGGGGGAACCCGGGGGGGGGGCGGGGGGCGGAGTTCTGCCAGCAGGTGCCGCCCGCGGGGGTGGGGGAGCCGGGGGGGCGGGGGGCGGAGTTCTGCCAGCAGGTGCCGCCGCGGGGGTGGGGGGAGCCGGGGGGGGGGCGGGGGGCGGAGTTCTGCCAGCAGGTGCCGCCGCGGGGGTGGGGGGAGCCGGGGGGGGGGCGGGGGGCGGAGTTCTGCCAGCAGGTGCCGCCGCGGGGGTGGGGGGAGCCGGGGGGGGGCGGGGGGCGGAGTTCTGCCAGCAGGTGCCGCCCGCGGGGGTGGGGGAGCGCGGGGGGGCGGGGCTGAGCTGCGCGGCGCTGCCCTGTGCTGCAGGAGGTGGAGCCCATGTGCAAGGAGAGCGACCACATCCACATCATCGCGCTGGCCCAGGCCCTCAGCGTCTCCATCCAGGTGGAGTACATGGACCGCGGCGAGGGCGGCACCACCAACCCGCACGTCTTCCCCGAGGGCTCCGAGCCCAAGGTCTACCTGCTCTACCGGCCCGGACACTACGACATCCTCTACAAATAGGGCCGCCGCGCCCGCCGCGCCCGGCCCGCCGCCTCTGCCAGGCCTCGGCGTGTACAGAGGTGGTGGGCCTTTTTTTTTTTTTTTTTTTTTTGTGGTTGTAAATTGGTCATATCTCACCCTCCCGTCCCCCCGCCCCCACGTCCTGTCTCACAACCTTCCATGTTTTATTAAAGGGGATGCTGGTGGTGAGCGGTGTGCGTGTGTCCCTGCCGGGCCTGCCTGGCTGCTGTGTGTGTGGCTGTCCCCTCCCCCCAGGCGGGTCTCCCCTTTCCCCCTCCCCACCAGGAGCAGCGCAGGGGCGGGGGGGGGGGGCAGCCGCTTGTAGCTCCGCCTCCTTCCTCCAGACTCCCCGGCCCTCTTAGCTGGCAGTGGTTTAAGCTCCTTGGAGACCAGAGCTGCTCCACCTGCCCCCCCCCCCCGGTCTGCGTGGTGGGGAGGCCGGGGGACAGCGTGGTGGCAGGTGCAGGAGCGGGACCCCACAGTAGGGCCCCCGGAAGGGGGGCGGTGTGCTGGGGGCACGTAGATGCCCCTTGGTCCCCAGTACCCCCCACCTCCCCGCCCGCCTTCCCCTCTGCTTGTCCCCGCTATCTGCCTCTCCTGCCTTTTCCCCTGCCCCGCCCCCTCAGGCTGTGGGCTCCCTGGGGCAGGCCCGCCATAAAGTCAAGTGCCCACCACCGCCGGCGCCACGCCCCTGGGCCCCCTCCCTGGCCACGCCCCTGGGCGGCCTCCCTCCCCGCCCCCTCCCAGGCAGACAGGAGCCAGGAGGAGCTGAGAAGCGATCTTTATTCAGGGGCTCCCCCATGGCAGGGCGCTGAGGGCGAGAACGGGCTGGCCGGGCCCAGGCTGGAGGCTTCGGGTGACCTCAGAGCTGGGAGCGAGGTCCTGGGCGCCCCGGGGCATCTGAGGGCAGAGCAGAGGTGAGGGCGCTGTGGGCGCCCGCCGCCGAGGCCCCCTCCCCGGCTCCCCCCTGCGTGCGGGTGAGCAGGTGTTAGTGGGCAGGTTAGTCCAGGGCAGCCGCCCGCGGGCCGGCCCGGCTTACCAGTCCTGGTCAGGGTGAGTGCGGGGGCCTCAGGCTGGAAGGCAGAGGACAGTGAGCGGGGGCGGGGCAGGGGGCGGGCGGGGCAGGGGGCGGGGCGGGGGGGTGCCTACCCGCGGGGAAGTAGTACGGGAGCCGCTGCCGGTAGATGCTCTCGTCTTTCTCGAGGAACACGCAGATGACCAGGCGATCCACCTGCGGGGGCGGGGCTCAGCGAGGGGCGACCCGCCCCCGCCCCGCCCACCTCGGGGGGGGGCACGGGGACCGCGGCGGGGTCACGCGCCTGGCCCACCTTGTCCTTGTGCTGCTCCAGCCACTCGCGCAGCGCCGCCAGCACCACCTCGGCCGCCGCCTCACTGGGGTAGCCTGGGGGGGCGGGGCGGGGTGAGGGGCCCTGGCCTGTTGTGCCCCGCCGCCCGCCCCTCCCCCCGGCTCTTCCGGACCCCACTCACCGAACACGCCGGTGGAGATGCAGGGGAACGCCTGGGCGGGGCGGGGGAGAGGGGTCAGGGACTGGGCCGCCGCCGCCGCCCCCGCCCCCGCCCTCGCCGCCGCCGCGCACTCACCGCCGAGCGCAGCCCGTGCTCCAGCAGGAGCGCCAGGCTGCTCAGGTAGCAGCTGCGGAGCTCGGCGGCCTGGCTGGCGCTGGGCTCCCCCTGCACGATGGGGCCCACCGTGTGGATGACGTCTGCGGGGGCGACCGGGTCAGGCCGGTGGTCTCCGCTCGCTCCTCGGCTCGCCGTCGCCCTGCCGGCCTGGGCCTTCCCCGAGACTCCGCAGCTCCGCAGAGGCCGGCTGGCGCCCCGCCCCGCCTCGCCACCTCTGCGTGGCCGCAGCTGAGGCTGGGGGCGCGAAGGCGCTGCCGCCCCCCTCTGGGTCCCCGTACCTGCCCAGCTGCACACACCGCCTCCCGCCCTCCCTCCCCCCGCTCCCTGAGGCCAGGTCCAGGCACCACGGGCAGCAAGTGTCCAGAAGGCGGCGTCCGCGGGCCAGCGGAGGCCGCGGCCCCTGCCCGAGCTGCACGCGGGTGCCCCGCCCACGGTCCCGGGACTCACACTTGGCCGGGAGCCGATAGCCACCGGTGATCTTGGCCTTGCCAGTCTCGCAGCTCTGCAGGGTCCGGCACTCGTCAGTGAGCAGGGGTCCGGCGGCCCGATGAATGCACCCGTCCACTGCGGGGAAGGTGAACGTGACGCCGGGGTTCCCCCCCGCCGCGTCCCGCCAAGCGTGACCGCAAGGCTGAGACCCAGAGGCTGGATACTTCAGTCCTAAGAAGGGCCCTCGGCTTGCCGGGCCTCGCGGGCACCGCGCCTTTCCCTTGCGGCCTCGCCTCCTCCAGCCCTCACCGCCAATTAGTTTCACGACTTGGGGGGAACCGGGGCGCACACAGGGACCGCAGAGCAAGCCCTGGCGGGGAACAGTGCGGTGGCCGGCAGGGGGCGCTCCCGGCCCACTCGGCTCCTTTCGCGCCGCGCCCGAGGGGCCGGGGCTGGGACCGCAGCCCGCGCAGGGCGATGGGGAGGCTGGCCGCCCGGACTCTGTCCCGCCACCATCACCGCCTGCTAAGGCGACGCCCCACGGGGCCGTGGCAAAGCCCAGGCTAAGGAGACCGAAGGGCCGGGTCCCAGCTGGGGCCTGAGCCTGGTCCTCCATTCCCTGGGCGGCGCAGGTGGCGCCGAAAGTGCAGATCCCAGCCGATTAATGAGCCCCGCGGTTGCAGCATCCGCTTAATTGGGCCGGGCCTGGGCTTGTTTATCCCAAGAAGAGGGTGGCTGCGAGGCCTCGGAGGGGCCCGGGGAGCCCCGGGGCGTGGCAGGAGGCAGAGGGTGGCTCCTGCAGCCAGGCTGTGCGCCCTGCAGACCCGGCTCCTGCCTCCAAGACTTTGCCAGGGTCTTTCCTCGTGGCGTCTGAAAACCAGGGAGTGGGGCTCCTCCCCAGGGGGTGGGCAGGGGTGCTGGCCTGTGCCAGGCGCTCTGCTGGCCGTGCTGGGCCCCGGGAAGGCACCGCGGCCCTTCCTCCTGGTCACCTCCATCGCCCGGCCAATGCCTGGCACAGGTCCAGGCGCAGCAGCTGGATGACCCCCCGCCCCGCTCCTGTCTGCTGTTCTGTGCCCTGGGGGGGGGGGTGTTGAACCTCATTTTCTGCCTTGTGCAGCTGGCACCAGCTGATTTCCCAGTGCATCCTAGGGCTGGGGCTGGGGGTGGGTAGAGGAGTTGGGGGACCCTGGGCATGGCTCAGGATTGGGTTCTTCCAGCCCCTTCAGAGGAGGCGGAGAAGGAGGCCGGGGCAGTGCCTGGGGCCCCCAGCACGCGTCTCGCTGGCGGGGGTGCCCCGGAAGCCCAGATCCCGGCGCTGCAACCCCCGCGGCAGCCGCCGCTGTGAACTAGGCACGGGCGCCACGTCGCAGGGCTGGTGGGAGCAGAGGCGCTGCCAGTCACCGCGCCGACGAGGGGCTTCCGGCCTGCCTCGGTGGTCTCCACCCCCTGTGCTCCCGCCCCGCGGGCGACCTTGGCCAGCGGCGGGGCCCTGCGGAAGTGCAGCGCGGTGAGGGCGCTGCTTCAGACACTTAATGCTTCCTGCAGACGAGGCCAGGCCGGCGGCCAGGCTCTTGGGGCTGACCCGGGGGGCGGCGCGAGGGCGGTGCAGGCGCTTGGGACGCAGCTCTCCCCGGAAGTTTCCAGAACAGGGCCAGGGCCGTGTGACGGCTTGGCAGGCACCCAGGGCAGGTGCAGAGCCTGGGTGCCCCTGCTGCCCCGCGCACCCGCCTGCAGGCCAAGGCTGGCCCTGGCATGGGGATCCCCGGCCTGCTGCCTCCTTGGCTCCGACCTCCAGGCCCTCCTCGCCCCAGGCTCCGCCCCCACCCCGCCCTCTTGACTGACAGCTCTTCCTCCTGCATCCTCACTGCCTCCCGCTTTACCGAGGGGACAGTCAGAGAGGAGCAGCCAGCCCAGGGCCCCAGCAGAGGGGTGGTCCCCGGCCTGCTGCCTCTCAGACGCGCGCAGCTCTGCACCTGCTGCTCCCTGGCCCCGCGCCCCTCCTGGCACAGGGGCCGCTTGGTGGCAGTGAGAACTGCCGCTGCCGGGGCCGCCTGCTCCCCTCCTTCCCTAGGCGCTCTCTGGCCTCCAAGCACCCCTGACCCCCCACGAGGCACCCTGCGCCCAGCGCTGCCCCAAGGGGGGTGCCAGCGGCCACCCAAGCCCTCCCTGCTACCGCAAGGCCCCAGTGGCCCCGTGGAGGGGTGACCGCCAAGGCTGGGGCGGGGCTGGCATCAGGCCCTCCCGGGAGCCCGCCCAGTGCGGAGGGGGTGTTAGCCACTATTTAGGGTGCTGTAATATTCATGAAGGGAAGATTAGATATTTAAATTTATTCAGCAATAAAGGCGTCTCGGCGGGGGAGCATTCCTCACGCTAAACAAACAAGCAAGCAGGGGCTGATCAATTATTTAGGGGACCAGGAAGAGGCCCCTGGCCCTGGGACGGAGCAGGACACCCCCATGGGCCTCTCTGCAGAAATCCTGTACAAGACTGCTGATGGCTCTGTGTAGTCGCTTAACCTCTCTGCGGCTCAACACATTGTGGGGAGCAGGAGGCGCTGGGGGGGGGAGCCTGCCAGAGGCAGGGCACAGAGAGGCAAAGCCACTTGCTCAGTGTCCCACAGCACAGAGGGGACGGTGAGGCCGTGCCTGGGCAGCCCGCTCCTGGGGTCCCGGCCGGGCTGTGCCCCCCTGGCTCGCCACCCCAGGTGCTGAGCCTCACGGCCTCTCTGGCTCAGCCTCTGCAGTGAGCTGGCCCGAGCCGTGTGCGACTCCTCCGGGCAGCCCCCCGACCCCGAGCCTCCCTCTTCGCTGGGCGCGCACTGGACAAGAGGCTGCCCCAACGCACCTCGTGCTTTGTCCCACAGTGACCCCTTCTGCAGGTGGGAAGGCTGAGGGTCTCACAAAGGCAGGACAGCTTCCGGGGACTCCCTGAGGGCCCTAGCAGGGCTCCTGGCTGGCCGGGCCTCCAGGCCTGGGGAGGCACAGGGAGGGACGGAGGCAGAGGGCAGGGGACACTCCCCACCCAGCTGTGCTGCCCACCAGCCCCATGCCCCTGCTAGCAGGGCTGGCAGGGGTCCGGTCCACCAGGCGAGGGCAGGCCTGGGTGAGTGACCCTCCTGGGGCCTCTGCGCCCCCCTCCTTGCTGCCCACGTGCGGCCGGCCTGGGCCCTGCTGGGCCTCGGAAGCAGAGCCCCGAGTGACGCCTCGTTCTCAGAACTGCCTCTGCCCGTACCCTCTCGGTCACTAGTTCTGTCAACAAACCTGCCCTGCCCTGGCTCCGTGCTAGACGGGCTCAACCCAGGGTGTGTGTGGGGGGGGGGGGTGCGGGGAGGCCAGGATGCAGAACCCACTCTCGCGGGCGCCCTGGGAAAAAGACAGATGGGTGACAGCTCTGTGATGTGATGTGATCCGAAATTCATTACAGGGTGAGATCAGCGCCTTCGACGGGGATTTGAAAACATTACGGCTTCATTATGTACACAGCGGCGGCGCCTCGTTCATCACGCAAAAATCACTCGTGGCATTCCAGAGCCCGCGGCGGCTGCACGCAGGCACACGGCCACCCTGCCTGCTGCGGGGGCGCGCTGGGGCCCCGCCCAGCATCCGGTCCCAGCGTCCCTGCAGCCCAGGGCTGAGGGGCTGGGCAGTCCCCGCCCCAGGGCCTCAGTTTTCCCTTTTGCAACATTGAGTGGCTCTGGGCGTGGAGACGACGTGGGCTGCCCTGGGCGCCGCCACCACCATCACAGCTGTGGGCAGGCAGGGTGGCGGCGCGGCCAGGCCCTTCCTCGGGGGACACTGGCATGCCCTGCTCCTAAACCCTCACCCGGGAGGAAGCAGGCACCCGGGGCCGGTCCAGCCCCAGTGGAGGTCCAGCCCCTGCCTTCTGCAGCCCCTCCCTCCTCCAAAGCGCACCCCATTCAGCAGGCGTGGGGGGGCCACCCTGGGCCTCCGTGGACCTGGAGGCAGTGGCGGAGGGGCGGGGCGCCTGTGGCTGTGAGAAGGCCCCTCCCAAGGAGGGGGCATGTGAGTGACACATGGGAGGGTCCGGCCACCCCGTCAGCTCCAGCCCGGCTCAGGGACGAGTTTGTGGAGTGGCTGCCGGAGCCCCCTGGGGCCTGCCTGCCTCTTCCAGCCCACAGCCCGGCCAGGAAGGCGAAGGCCGCACACAGCCCGGCCTGGAGAGGGCCACGGAGGCCACGTTATCTGCCCGCTGAGCCCGGCCGCGGCTGATCGGAGCAGCAGAGGCGAGCCCTTCCCCAGCGGCCCTGGGAAGCAATCAGGGATTAGCGATGGGAGATACGGCGTGCCCGCTCGCGGGAGGGATGGCAGCGACCCCGTGGACGCCGCCCGCACCCGGCTAATCCTCCCTGGATGGGGGCGGGGGGCAGAGAACAAAGTGAGGGAGGCAGCGCAAGGGGCGGGGCGGGGCAGCAGGCGAGGAGGAGACGGAGGAGGCTGCGGCAGGGTGATGGCCAGCGACTGCGCGGTGGGCAGGGACCCGGGCCCCCAGGCTGGGCAGAGGGGGCACAGTGCACAGGTAGGGTGGTCCAGTGGTCTCGACAGCCAGCACCCAGCTAAACGCCGACACGGGAGACTTCCGGTCACGGAGGGCAGAAGGCCTGCCTGGGGGGTGCGGTGTGCCACGCTCTGCATCCCAAGAACGTGCCAGGCCCTTGGGATAAAGAGCCATGCGGGGAGGCCGTCGGAGGGCTGCCCTGACGTGGGAAGGCGATGGCCAGGCGAGGGAGGCTGTGGCAGGGGCAGAGGTGCTCCCGGGCACGGGCATAGCACGTTCAAAGGCCCTGTGTCAGAGAGGCCGTGAGGGAAGCCGGCTGCCCCCGGCGCGCAGGACACGGTGGGTGGAAAGGCCAGGGGCTGCCCCCAGCGGCTCCTGCCGGCGTGCACGGGGCCGCTGACCCTGAGGGGCGGGGATGGGGTTCCGCCGCGCCATGCCCTCCCACCGGGGACCTGCCTGACCCCTTCCCACCGGCCCTGGAGCTGGCCCTTCAGGGCACTGGCCAGGCCGGAGCAGAATTAATCTGTCACTGAAGCCGGGCCGTGGCAGCGCAGTCATGATTTAGATGAATAATTGAAACGCTCCGATACATTTATTATCCCTTTAGTGCGAAAGTGGCAGAGAAAGACGAGGGGTAATTGAAAAGGCGCGCACAAATCTCCCCGGAAAGCCGCGCCTAGTGGCCGAGTAAACATTTCAGCCCCCATCAGCGGAGTCCATTCCCCGCCTGATTTAAGAGCCGCCTTCCTCCTCACCATACAATAGCAAAATGTTGTCCAGAGTGTTTTATGGAAGCCAGGACAGGCTCCAGGCGGGAGGGGGAGGGGGGGTCCTGGCAGCCCCCAGCCCCTCCTGAGGGGCCTCCTCACGCTGCTGCACCTGCCAGACCCCTACGCGGCCTCCAGGGCCCAGGTCCAGCACCCCGGCTCCCAGAGAGCCAACCTGGGTGTCCCTGGGGGCGGAGCCAAGGCCTGAGTCCCTCCCCCATCAGACAGCCCCCTGGGAAGCGCTGACGCCCTAGCCTGCCCCGGGCCTGCCAGGGGTCCGGCCGGAAGCGAGGCAGGCCTGGGTGGGGGCTGCACCCTGCACCCTCCAGACTCCATTAGCCCCGCAGCTCCTGGGAGATCACCCCCTTCCCTGCTTCCTGCGGCCTGCAGCCCTCTGCTGCCCCCTCCCCGCCCTGGCTGACCCCGCTGCTGGCCCCCAGAGGGCAGGGCCCGGCCCCAGTGCCCGGGGCAGGCCGGGCACCTGGAGGGGCAGCTAATTACCTGCTCTGACCCAGGAGCGGCCTCAGAGCAGGGGCTCGGGCCCTCCCAGAATCCCCGCCCAGGGCCTGACAGGTGAGCTTTCACAGGGGGTGCTCGGGCTCGGGTGAGCGGGCAGGGTGACAGGCTCGGGCGGCTGCTGCCCCGGACGGTGGGCAGCCTGGGGCGGCGTGCGGGGGCTGACGGGCGGGTGGGGGCCTGAATCCTTGCAGAAGGAGCCTCAGGAGCCCCCAGGGGAGGACCAGGGAGTGTCTGGGCGATGTCAGACGGGCCCGGCCGCCCTTCCCCCAACGGGTGCAAGGCGGATGCCAGGGACCAGGGCGGTGAGGGCGCGGGTGGCAATGTGAAGGCAGAGGGTGCCCGGGCCGTCCTCCGTGCCACCCCCGGCGGTGCCAGGCCCCATGCCGCCGGCAGTCCCCTCCCCGCCTCCTCCACCTTGTTCCAATCACATTAGCAGAGTGACAGCCCCAGCGAGCGTTTGCGGCGGCTCCATAAATCTCCGCCGGCGTTAAAAGCCTGGACTCCGGGCCCACTTCCTCCCGGGTCGCGGCCGCCCCATCCATCTCCACGCCAGCCAGGCCGTGCACGGGGCCCGCCCCAGCCTCCCCTCACCCCCAAAGCCGCAAGGGGTGCTGGAGGCACCCGATAATCTGGGCCCCGGGCTGTCTGAGCCACCCCTAGAGCCTCATGGTCCTTGCTGCCCTCGTGTCCTTGTCTGAATGTGTGGGGCCACTGTCACCTGTCCTGTAGTTCACGCATTCATTCAACAAACGATACTGAGCACCCACTCCACGTGCCTGTTCTGGGTGCTGGAGACCCAGCCTCCCCTGCTCCGAGCACGGAGGACAGGACCTCGCTGGGGCAGTGTGTTAGGAGACAGGTGCAGCCTGGGCAGGGTGGGGCGGGGCAGGGCAGGGCACCGCCCCACCATTGCAGCAAAGACGTGAGCGGTAAAGCGGCAGCCGCGTGGAAAAGCATCCAGCAGAGGGAACAGCAGGCGCAAAGGCCCTGGGGCAGGCTGCCTCCTCTGGGACCACAGGGAAGCCGGTGTGGGTGGAGCCGAGTGGGGAGGGCAGAGGAGTCTGGGTGGCAGCAGGCGCCCTTGGCCTTGGCTCAGAAGAGGGGCGATGAACTGATGCCAGTTTTCAGGAGCTCACACCTTTTTCATTCTTTATCTTTCCCGCCTGGGGGGTCTCTGAGGCTCCTGGCTGGGCCCTGACCCCGCCCCCAGCCACACCTCCCATGCCCACGCGTCCTTCCTTGTGGGCCTTCGCCCATGCTGTTCCCGCTGCCCGGGACACCGTTCCCACCACTCTCCACCCCTACCCATGCCTGGGGTCCCGTGGAAGGCGCCACCTCCTCGCAGAAGATCCTGCACCGTGGGGGTGCTGCCGCCTGCACCATGAGCCCCGTGGGCGGGACTGGCTCAGGGCCGGGTACCCCTGGGCACTGCGGGCGAGCGCGGCTTGCGTCCAGGGTCCCCCCGGGGCCTGGGTGACCTCTGCAGGACGGCCAGGGGAGAAGCGGGAGCCGGGGCGGGGGGAGGGGGACATGTCCAGCCACAAACAGCCCCGCCCTGCCTGCTGGCCGCCACCGACAGCTCTGCTCGCGGCTCTTATTTAGTCCTGACCTCCTCGGCCCCTTTTATTTTTCCCCCTTTTAAAACCTGGCCTGGGCCCCGCCACGGCTGCCGTAAACACGGCCCCGGGATTTATCCGACGGCGCATTAACCCCTGGCCCCTGGCTCACCAATCATCCTGCTGCCCGCACCGACAGCGGCCGCCCCACCAGCTGGGCCAAGGGGCTGGGGGCAGCGGGGCCATGGGACCAGGGAGGCAACGCTGGGGGCCCGGGGGTGCCCTCTCTACCTCAGGGCACCCGCTGACCTTGGCCTGCAGCCCTGGTGGTCGGGCCCACCCTGACCTCCTACCCCTGAGTCCCAGGGTCATTAGCAAGGTCACAGGCACAGGGAGGGGGTGGGCCCGGGCCCCAGCTTGCCCGCTGGCCGCTGTGAGATGCTGGGGGCAGGGGAGGGAGGAGGCTGCCCGGAGGGGAGGCGAGGGGGCCAGGGAGGTGTCGCCAGCCCCACTTGAGACCCGGTGACAGGAAGGAGGTCCACTCACCACCACCGCCTCCGAGCAGGGAGCTGTTGGCTGCAAGAGAAGAGACAGAGGCAGGTTAGTGGGGAAGGGGTGGGTGCGGAGACAGAGCAAGGGGGCGGGGCCTGGGACCCCTCCCCTCAGGCAAGGGCAGGGGACACGAGGGCCATGCTGCCCTGCGAGGTGGCCACACGTGGGAGTAGAGGCAGGCGCCAGCGTCCTCCCCCGGCTCGCTCTTTCACCCACAGCATCTCCTGGGCTCTGGCTGAGCCCACCCTGGGGTGGCCTGGCCACCGCCCTCGGGGCCCACACGCTGGGCTGCCCCGGAATGAACAGGGCGGGCGAGAGGCTGAACTGGGGCTTGGGGGACGCCTGTCAGATGCAGGTGACTGGGGGGTGCGATGCTGGGGCCCAGAGCTCCGGGACTGGGGTCAGCGCTGGGTCCACAGATGGCCAGCTGGGGCCGGGTGGCCTCGTGCCTCAGTTTCCCCGCGTGTGAGACCAGGACAGCACCACTGTCCCAGGGCTGGCGTGAAGGTCGAGGGAGGGCAATGCTGAGCGCTGGGCCCGGTGCCTGCCCCCTCGCTGCGGCTCTTCCCGGCCGGCTGCCCCCTACTGTGTGGCAAGGCGGGGCTCAGGGCTGTGCAGGGTCCTGGCCCCCCGCGTCCACAGGCAGCCTGCGTCCACGCTACCACTGCTGCTAATCAGGACAGCGAAGGGGGAGCCGGGCAGGTGCCCTCCAGGCCCAGGTGCGCGGCCCCCTGCTGGGCCTTAGGCCCCTCTGGCTACCAGGCTGTCTTAGCTCCTCCCCCCCCCCCCCCCGCTCTGCCCTCCCACTCCACCTGCTGGGTCCCCACCCTGCCTGTGCAAGGGGCGGGGGCGCACGGAGCAGGGCGGGGTGGGGGGCAGCAGGGGCCGCGGGCTGGGGTGATGCTCAGACGCCGCTAAGTGGTGTCGTCGGCTCCCAGCGGCTGGTCTCCCAGAGCCGACAGCTCCTCGCTTGGGGAATAATTAATTCCACAGCCCGAAAACCCAGGGCTGCGAGTTGCCACGTTACTTGCGAGATTAATACAAGCAGCTAATTAAGATGGAGAGGCGAGGAGCGGCTGGGCGCTCCCAGAACAGGGGTGGGGGCCGCAGCAAGCCCCGGGCGGCAGGGAGCCAGGCAGGGAGGGCTGGGTGGGGCACCCAGGCAGGCGCGGGCGGGGCGTGGCCCTCCAGCCCCCCAGTGGCTCTGCACACAGCCTCCTGCCCGGGGCCTGCGTACCAGGCCCTGCGTACCGGGCCGGCCTCAGTGTCCTGCCCCATGGCCCCATTTGTCACCATGGTGAGGCCACCAGGGAGGTGTGATTGCTCTCTTCTCCCAGAGAAGGAAGCCGGGGGCCACAGTGGCAGGCGGCAGCAGCAGACCTGGACCGGGTCCGCCCACTCCCAGCCGGCCCCAGAGCACACGGCTTTCCTGGGGCCCCTCCCTGCGGAGCACACAGTAGGGGCAGCACACAGTAGGCTTCCTGGCTGGGTCCAGCAGCCACAGAGATCCCTGGTGCGGGGACGAGGGGCTGGGGCTCACGGGGGCGGCGGGCAGGCCTGGCCCGCACGGCAGGAGAGGACCGGTGGTGCCAGGTCGGCCGCCCTGGGCGCCCTGAGGCCCTGGCTTGTCGGACGCTGCCCTCCGCGGCCTCTGCCCACCTCCCCCGTCACCTCTCTCTCTTAATTAACACTGGCTGCAAACGAGCTGGCTTGCGCCCAACTAGGGCACGGCGCCAAATGGGTCGGCAGCCAGCAGCGAAGGGGCAGGAGGGAGCGCTGACCTCCCTCCTGTGGGCCCCTGTCGCAAGGCGAGGCCACCCCCACCCGCCGCCAGCACCCCCAAACCCTGCTGTCGGGGCGAATGGGCCTGACACCCACCCCGCCAGGGTGTGAGGTGGGGGCTTGGGGCTCAGGAGGAGTCGGCCCAGGAGGGAGGCACCCCGGGCTGGGGGTCTCGGCCTCAGATGGGAGGACCTGCAGGGGCCCAGGGACCCAGCCTCGGCTGCAGAGCCTCATCCCTCAGGGGAGGGCGCAGGGGCTGGGGGTGCAGGTTCCAGAGCAGGGTGTGCACTGGGTGCACCTGCTCAGATGCCGTCCCTGGGCGCCGCTGACGTCCCCCAGCCCTGCAGCCTGGCCCCCGCCCGCGCCACGCCCCACTGAGCTTGACCAGCTGGCTCCCAGCCCAGTGCTGCTCCGGCGACCTTGGGGTGGCCCCGAGGGCCGTCACTGCCAGGGCCTCCGTCCTCCGGGAGGCTGGAGGCTCGGGCACCTTCTCTGGGGGACCTCGGTCCCCTCCTCTGCCCCCAGCGCTGGCTGTCCCGGCAGCAGGGTGCTGGGGGGGGGTTGGGTGGCCACTGCCCAGCGAGGGAGGCCCAGGCCCCAGTGCTTGGCAGCCGTCCCCACAGGTCAGAGGCGGCACGAGCCAAGGGTGGTCCCCGGCCCCGGCTTTGCTCGATGCACAAAAGGTCTCAGTTAAGTGCCAACTGTATGCAGAGCTGCGAGGGCACCAGGCACGTGGCGACGGGTAGCCCAGTCCCTGGTCAGAGTCGGGCGCTGCCACGAGCATGGCACACCCACAGCCGAGGAGGTACGAGACCGAGCGCAGCCTGGACGCCCGGAGGGCTTCACAGAGGAGGTGGCGTTGGTGCCAAGGCGCCAGGAGGCTTGGTACATGGTCCCAGGACAGGAGGCGAGGTGTGCAGCAGAGGGAATGGCACCGGCGAGGGCGCGGCCATGGGAGGCGGCCTGAGAGTGAGGGGTCCCGGGGGCCACGTGGGGCTGGCCAGGGTGGGCTGCACTTGACTGCGCCTCGGGGCAGAGGGAGCCTGGGAACTGGGATTGGGGGAGCAGGAGGGGAGGGGCAGGGCAGAGGCGGGGGCACCGCACCTCTTCCTCTCCAGGGGCTGGCTGTGCGTCCCTCCTGCCGCAGCCCCCAGCCCCTGCAAGGCCCACGCTCCGGGCCATGGCCGCCGCGGCCTCGGCCCACCGTGCTGTCAAAGGCCCAGGAAAATGTAATTTTTTTTCTTAGCATCAAAAGAAAAAAATGAAGTTCTAGGTCAAAGAAAATGTTTCAAAATATAATATGTTTGTCTTCACGCCAGCAAAGTCATAAGCGTAATTTCTTGTACCGTTTGACAGGAAGGGGCCCTCGCAGGCAGAGCCTCAAGGCCCGGTCCTCCTCGCCCGGCTCGGCCGCCGCCGCGACGCACCCACTGGACAGAGGTCACAGCGCAAGGCCGAGGGTCTCCCACGTCACCCCCAGCTTCCCGATTAGAATCCTCTGGATGGGGAGCCCCTGGGGGCCTGCGCCCCGGGATTCCCTCTACTGCACTCCGGGCCCCCAAAGCTGCCCCAGTCCCAGGGCCTTTGCACAGGCTGCTACCGCTGCCCACCCAGGGGCTGCCCCACACCCAGGTCTGTGCTTGCTCCCCGCCTCCCAGCCCCGCCCGCATCCTCACTGCCCACCTCACTTGCCGGGGGTCTTGCAGGTGCTAACTGAACACCTCTGACAGGTCGCTGTGTCCCCCGCCAGGCCTTGCAGGGGAACCCACCCCTAGGGCTGGGGCGGGGGCTCTCAGGAGCTGGACTCCGGGGGGGGGGTGTATGGGCCAAGGGCAGTGGCAGGATGGCCAGGCCCCTCCCTCCGCAGGCGTAGGAGCCGCCTGAGCCCTTCAGTGGTGACAGGGACTAAATCCTCCAGCCCAGGGAGGCCGCGGGCGGGGTGGGGGGGGGCGCGCCAGAGAGGAGGTGCGGTGACCCGAGGAAAGCGCTGAGTGGGTTCCTGGGCCGGTGAGCGGGCACAGGGGTGACTTTGAGGCAGGCGCAGCCCCACCGTGCGCCCCCGGGGAGGCTGCCTCCTCCACACACCCCTGCCGGGAGAGGCAGCCAGCAGCTGGGGCCGCTCCCCAAGCGCCCCCACCCTGCCGCCCCGCCTGGCCCGCTGCCTCCGCTTGCTCGCTCGCTCGCAGGGCACACACGCGCATCTGCGCCTACTGTGTGCTGCAGGGCAGAGCTCGGCCCAGCAGGGAGCCGTCCAGAAACCACAGACCGAGAATGAACTTGAACGAGGATCACTGTGGGAGCTAGAGGTTGTGGAGGGAGCCGAGAGGAGAGAGCTGTGGTTGTCGGCAGGCGGAGGCTGATCCGAGCCGGGCGAGCCGGGACCTGCCGGCCAGGCCCAGGGCAGCTGTGCCAAGGCCCTGAGGCAGGAGCAGGCCTGGGGGTGCAGCGGAGGAGGACAGAGGTCAGAGGGGGCATGAGCAGCCCTTTGGGGGTCTCGCAGGCCTGAGTGTGAAAAGGGGGCACTGGGAGGAGGGGTGGGCTGCAGAGACCAGACTGGGGGTGGAGGAGGGGCAGGAAGGGCCCCGCGGCCCCTGCAGTGTCCCCGCCCTGGACACCCACCCGGGCGCCCCCTGGGGACCGGGAGCCCCCTCAGAGCCCTTCCCAGCCCAGAGCCCAGAGCCCGCACCTGCCTGGGGCTCGGTGCCGCTGCCCCAGCCGCCCCGGCTCCGGTGGGCGGGGGCTGTCTTGAGAAATCCACGCCGTTGCCAGCCCTACGCCCCGCACGCCGGCGGCGGGATCCGTGTTCTACTTCAGGGCGAGTCGTTTAAAACACATTTTAGATGAGAAACACCCGCAGACGGAATAAAAAGCGGAATGGGCTGAAATCCGGAGATAAAACACGCGACTTCAAAGGCACCTCAAGCTGAGAGCAGCCTGCCATGTTTGACAAGCTCCGTCCCCCCAGGCCAAGGTCACCGTCCTCCCAGGTGGGGCGCCCGGCGGGCGGACAGCACTGGGCCTTCCCCGGCCCTGGGGGGCAGCAGGGGCCCCGGGCTCACATTCATGGGCGCCAAACACACCCCCAGCTTCCACACGGGGCCCTGGGTAACCATCTTAGCATGGACACCCACGTTCCTTCCTGCCCCATTTACAGGTGGGGAAACTGAGGCCGGAGAGAAGTGACCTCCAAGGGCCGCAGCCAACCTCTGCGTCTTTGCCAGGCTCTGTCCCGAAGTCCCCAGTGGCAATCGTGGGCCCGCCGCTCCACCCCTGGGCCTGGGTTCCCTCATCCGGGGTCGGGGTTTGGGGGGGGCGTTTTTTGGCCGAGCCCCTCGGAGCCACAGATGATAGCAGTGAAGAAGCCCCGAGGCCCGCAGCGTCCGGCGCTGCGGCACAGCGGGTAAAGCCACGGCCTGCAGTGCCCGCATCCCGTATCAGAGCACGGGTTCGAGTCCCGGCTGCTCCACTTCCAATCAGCTGAAGATGGCCCAAGGGCTTGGGCCCCTGCACCCACGTGGGAGACCCAGATGGAGCTCCTGGCTCCTGGCTTCCACCTGGCCCAGCCCTGGCCGTTGTGGTCATTTGGGGAGTGAACCGATCTAACTCTTTCAAACGAATAAATAAATCTCATTAAAAAAAAAAAAAAGACGCCGTAAAACTGTGATGGCCGGAAGCTCGGTCTGAGGCCGCCCTCTGTGGCTGCTGTGGCCGCCACAGGCGATGGCTGAGCAGCAGCAGCCGCGTGGCTCAGGTTCCTGGTGGCCAGGAAGTCCCCCGCGTGGCACCAGCACCTGCCGAGGGCCCTGGCGGCAGGGGAACCCGGCCGGCGGGTGGAGGGCGGCACGAGGGAGCAGGTGTGGGTCCTTTCCCCTCTCACAAGGCCACTAAGGCCACCGTGACCCCCTCCAAGCTCCACCACCGTGTGAACCTGGGGACTGGGGCGCTGGGTCCCGGCCACGGCGAAGGCTGCGGGGATAACGGCCATCAGCGGCGGCCCCGGCCTCAGGACCTTGCTGGACGCGCAGCTCCATTACACAGAAGGGGAAGCTGAGGCCCAGGCACAGGCCCGCGAGCCCACACAGGGAACCCTGCCAGGCTGACTCCGGGGCCTGGACTCCCCCGGCCCCTGCCCAGCCTCCTGGGCTCAGCGCCTCACTGCTGCTTCTCTGACCTGAGCCCAGCGGTGGCCCCAGTCTGCGGTGGGTGGGTGGAGTGGCGGGGGGATGAGCTGGGCTCTCCCTCTCCCTCTCCCTCCCCCTCCCCCCCTCCCCCTCTCCCTCTCCCTCTCCCTCTCCCTTCCCCCCAGTCTCCCGGAAGGTCCACTCCTGCTCCTCCCCGGGCTCCCCTACAACCCCAAGCTCCAGCAGGCTGGTCCCAGCCCCCCAACAGCCGCCTGGGCGCCTTCCACTTGTGGGTAGCTTGTTAGGTAACAGATTCGTGTTCACGGCCCCAGACTGGAGAAGACAAACAGGGAGTGAGAACAAAGCAAGTCGGCCCTACGCCTGCCGGCCAGCTCAGTTTTCCCTTAGGACCTGTGAGATTTGCAACAAAAACGTACAAACAGCTCAGGTATCAGGCGGGTTCTCTGGGCCCAGCCTCGGCAGCTGCTGCCCCCGCCCCGCGCCCAGAGCCCCACGGAGGGGTCCCATGATTTTTTTGTTGCTTCAACTGATGAGGAATGAGGGGTTCAGCGGGACTGAGTGGCTTGCCCAAGGTCACACAGCTGGGGACCGGGTCTGGCTCCAAGGGGGCGCTGAGTGCTGCCTGCCTGCTGGGGACCCCTCCCCCGGGAGCCAGGGGGCAGGCACTCAGCGTCTGACATTAGCATAACCATGGCCATCGGAAACCCAATTACCCTGAGATGGCTTGGGCTCCAGCCAGCCGGTGTGGTCTCCTCCACACGGAGGGAGAGGCGGCCCTGTTGGGTGGGCGAGTGGAGGCAGAACGGGAAAGCCTGGTGTGTGGGGGCTGGGTGGGCCCCGCGGCTGGGTCCCGGCTGGACAGGCCACCACCTCCAGGCAAAGCCAGGGCTCCTCTGTCCCCAGCTCCCGCTCACTGGGTGACCCTGGGCGGCTCCCTGCTTGCTCTGAGCTTCAGCTGTCTCCAGAAAGGGGAGAAGGAAACCAAGGGGGTGGGAGAGGGAGAGGAGCCCCAGCCCTGCCGGGCCTCCACCGCTGACTCCCGGAGTCACCCCCTGCCCCGGGGCCCAGAACCCTGACCTTGGGGAGCCTCCTGCAAGGTGCAACCGCGGACCTCACGCACATCGTGGGCTGCATCCCGCGGGCCCCCGTGGCTCTCCGGGGCCGGTTTTCCCCGCTGTCTAATATTCCCCGGCCGAGGGGGGCGGCCCATTCTCCCTGCAGCCAAGGTAATGGGGTCCAGTCCCGCCCCCTGCAGGCCACGGCCCTGACGCATGCGCAGAACTCCTCTCACGCGCCCGCCCGGGAGTGGGGCTGCTGGCGGGGCTGCGCGGCGTTCTTAACTTGACTAGTTGTTGCCAAATTGTCTCCAAAGTGGTTGTTCTGATGATCGCTTTAAAATATAAATTAGATCATGTCACTTCCCTGCTTAAAACTCTCAAATAGCTCCCTATTATACTTAGAATAAAACGCATATTCTCCTCCATGAACACATGGCTGCAGCCCACGCGCGACTCCCGCCACCCCCAACTTCCTGGCCTCCTTCCTCTCCCTCAAATAGGTTTGGCTCCTTCATACCCCAGGGCCTTTGCACACACTGCTTGCTCTGCCTGGCACACTCCTCTACCAGCTCTTTCCACCTTGGGTCCTCCTTATCTTTCGGGTCTCGGTGAAAATGTCACCTCCTCTAAGGGCCTCCCCTGATCACCCAAAGTGCCCGCTGCCAGCACGGGCATTTAGCCTAGAGCCTAGATACTGGTCAAGACACCCACGTCCCCCATGAGAGGACCCCCTGCAACACCCAGCGCTGGCTGCAGCTCCAGCTCCAGCTCGTGCAGACCCGGGGAGGTAGCAGCGCTGCTCCAGTGTTGGGAAGCCTGGACGGGGCTCCTGGCTCCTGGCCGTGGCCCGGCCCAGCCCAGCCGTGGCAGGCATCTGGGGAGTAAGCCAGCAGATGGGGACTCTCACTCTCTGCGCCTCTGAAATAAATATTTTTACTTGTTGAGGGGACAAAAGTGCTCGCTGCCCCATGCCTTGCTTCCTGGGGCGCCCACCCCCTGGTTTTCTAACGACTTCCTTTGGGACCAGCAGGGCAGCCTGTGGGGAGGTCCTCCACCCACCGTGGCCAACACCCAGGGGCTGGGAGGCAGGCAGAAGGGGTGGCCAGGCCCTGGGGCCCTGATCCCTCTTCCACAGCCACGGGGAGTCGGGTGCAGCCTGACTCGCTCCTTGGGGATGGGGGGCGGGGGAAGGGCGGGTTGAGAAGAGGCCTTGCTGCACCAGGGACCAATCAGAGGGCGGAGGGGGAGGCAGGATCCGCCCGGGATGGAGTTGGCTTCTCAACGTGGCTCCATGTGGTCAGTGGGAGGAGCAGCAGGAACCCCCTCCCCCTGGCAGGAGCGGAGGGGGGCTCCCCGTCCAGCCCTCCCCGAGGCCCAGGGTCTTAACCTCTGGGGTCACAGCCCCCCAATCCAGGGAAAGCTTCTGACGCTTCCCCAGACGCTGTCCTCAACGCCCCTGAGGCCAGACCCCCACAGGGTCATCCCTGGAGCCCTGGCAAGGCACCCCCGGGGAAACTGAAGCCCCAGGAGCTGGAGACCCACGCGAGGTGTCGCCCTGAGGCCAGAGACGGTCCCTTCTCAGGGAGGCCGAGCAAGGCGGCAGCCACTCGGGGCCCAGGGCCCTCAGGTTGGACACCGGGGGGGCACTTCCCTCAGTCGCAGCTCTGGGGTGCACCTGCCGCCTGCGTGCAGCGCGCGGCTCCTCGCTCTCGGCGGAGGCGGCCTGGGGGGCCCAGCCAGGAACAGGCGGCCGTGTCTGCGGAGCTGCTTCCGCGAGGCGCCGCTCCCAGGCCCTGCGCGGATGAGACCAGAGGGCCCAGCCTGGTCCCTGCCCCGCCTGCCTCAGGGTCCCCTGGCCCGGGCGCCTCTCCTCTCTATCCTCCTAGCTTGGACTGCACCCCGTGGCTGCCATTGGTATGCGAGGCCGAGCCTCGGGGTGCCCCTGCGTGGCCCAGCCTGGGCTCTTTAAGAATCTCTCCTTGGCGCCGCGTGCCGGTTGCCAGGCAACCCTCCGCCCCACCCCCAAGGCCGGCAGTGGTGCCCCTTCCCCTCCCTCTCCCTGTGCTCAGCCCTGCCCAGCCTCAGCAGGTGCTCAGCGCAGAACCTGGGCGGCCTGGCTGCCCTGGGCACCTGCGCATGGCAGGTAAGGGGCTCGGACTGACCCCACCCCAGCGGGCCTGGATCAGAGCTCCGGACACCCAGGAATTGGGGAAGGGGCCGGGGCTTCGGATAGGCTTTCTCCTGACTGTGCCGGCGCCAGGTTGGGGCGGGGTCCCAGAAGATGCCATGTTTCCTCCCCCACCCCTGCAGCTCCAGGACCGAGGGAGGGGGGCGCCATGGGCTGAGCCCCTCTTTGTCCCTGGCTGTGGGAGCAGGCGCCAGGCTCAGGGCAGGCCGCAGGGCTGTGGGCAGTGAGCCAACTGGGACCGCAGCGGGGACCGCAGCGGGGAACGGTGAGGGAGGTGCTGGGGGTGGGGGGAGGCAGCCCTGAGGCTGTGGCCAGGGTGCCATTCGCCCCTCCCCCGAGACTTCTCCATCTCCACACCTGGGCGTCCTTGACCTCACCTTGCCTCTCCCCTGCCCTCAGCAGCCAACAGCTCACCTCGGCTCCCCAGTCTCCCGGGGCCACCCGTCACTTCCACATGGTGGCCCCTTCCTCACTGTCCCCAGTGCCAGTCACGCAACCTCTGTGCCAATCAGAGGCCCGGTCCCCCCCCCCCAGCTAGGCCTCACTTGCTGCTCTCTCCACTGCCCCTGTCCAGCAGCCCCCACCGCCCTGGCACGTGCTGGTCCCTCCGTGTGGCCCGCCCTTCCTGGACGTGGCAGGTGGCAGTGGCAGGTGAGAGGCAGCTTGTCCCCTGCAGGGAACCATGCAGGGGCGAGGGAGGGCAGCCCCGGGTGGCTGGGAGACACGTGGGTGGGGGGGGTGCAGTCATTGTGGCGGGAAGAGGAGGCTCCTATGGAGGGCGGGGCCGGCAGCGGACCCCGCCCAGTGGCAGCCCTCCAGGGCTGGAGGGAGGTGGGGGCTCAGTGGTTCCCGCCCTCTACTTTGCCCAGCCCAGGGGCGGTTGTGAGACCAGGTCTGCCTCTCAGGTCCCCATCACATCCCCCACCCCCCACACATCCAGACCTCCCTGCCCGCCTCTGAGCCGCTGGAGGGGGTGGCCCCCTCTGAGCCCCGACCGTCACCACGTGACATTTCCCAGTTCCATGAATTTCCCAGTTTGCCTTGGGACAGCTCCATCACCATCAGCGTGGCCTGGAAGGGTTCTTTCAGCCCCACGCTCCGTCCACGCAGTCACTCAGCCACGGCTGGCAGTGCTCCGCCCACCCACGTGCCGGATGCTGGGGACACGCAGGGACGGCGACGGGTGCTCCCGGTGCGGTGGTGATGTCATCAGCCACACCCCGATTTCAGAGATGTCAAAGTGCGCTCACACAACTCCCAGCGGCTGGTACGTGTGTGGTTCAGGGCCACCAAGGAGAAGCGACGGGGGCGGAGGGAACAGGTGACCGCTCAGTGTCTCTCCAAAGTGCACATCCACTCCGATCCCCCAGCCCCCCACTTGCCGGTGTGGGGAGGTGCTGAGGTTGGGTGGGGACATGGAGGTGGGACCCTTGTGATGGTGTCATGGGCTTCATTAGGAGGGGGCATGGCTGGAGCCACCGAGCGGGCTCTGGCCCAGCGTCCCTGACAGCAGAAGGGACTCTGCGGATGCGGCCCCTCCGTCGCGAGCCGGTCGGCCGAGTGCGGGTCCAGCGACAGAGGACGAGGCGACTGACCTCACCAGAAAGGTGGGGTCGGGAGGCTGCTCGCAGGGCACCTGGCCGAGGCTGAGCAGCATGGGCTTCGGCCTGGAGGGTGGGCGAGCAAGGCCAAGGGGGCCCCTGGCTCCCCGCTGGCCGGCAGCCTCCCAGGCCCCAGGAGTTGCTGGCTTCATCCCTCCTGGCCTTGCCCCTGGAGCACCTGCTACGGGACTCCCCCCCCCCCCCAGGCCTGAGGCCCTGCCTGCCGCCGCTGGCCCCTGGCCTTGGGTTCCTGCTGCAAACCAGTCGTCCTGGGCATGGCCTGGGGCTGCAGGTGGGGAGTCAGATGGGCTGGGTACTCAGTGGCGTGACTCAGTGGGACGCAGGGGGCCTCTCAGTTGGAACTCAGAGGTGGGCGTGTCGTGGTACAGTGGGTTCAGCCGCCATTTTCCGAATCCCGTCTATCAGAGCGCCGGTTCAAGTCCCAACTTCCGACCGACCCAGCTCCCTGCTAATGTGCCGGGAGGGCAGCAGATGAGGGCTCACGTGCATGGGGTCCCAGCCACCCGCGTGGGAGACCCAGACGGAGCTCCTGCCTCCTAGCTTCGGCCTGGCCCAGCCCTGGCTATTACAGGCATCTGGGGAGTGAAACAGAATAGAAGATCTCTCTCTCTCTCTCTCTCTCTCTCTCTCTCTCTCATTCTGCATTTGATAAATTCTTTAAAGGATGTATTTATTTATTGAAAATCAGAATTACAGAGAGAGAAAAAGAGACAGGGTGGGGGGAGACAGACAGAGAGAGAGAGAGAGGTCTGCCATCCACTGCTTCACTCCCCAGATTGCTACAATGGCTAGGGCTGTGCCAGGCTGGAGCCAGGAGCCAGGAGATTCATCCGGGTCTTCCACGCAGGTGCAGGGGCCCAAGCACTTGGGCCACCTTCCACTGCTTTCCCAGGCCACAGCAGGGAGCTGGATCGGAAGCGGAGCAGCCTGGTCACCTGCCAAGCAACACCCCATGGGACCGTGGCACCGGAGGCACCAGCTTTCCCTGCCACACCACGATCCTGGCCCCGGGAACATCTTTTATGAAAAGAATGCAGAGTGGGATGGGAAGCCTGGTAGGGTCTGGGTGGGGCTGGGAGCGCACCCCTCCCTGGAGTTGATGCCAAGCTGGCCCCTGGGGAAGGCTGAGCCCAGGCCCTCTGAATGGCCGCCTCCATCCTTGCCCAGCCAGCTGACCGCTGGCCACTGATCGCACAGAGGGACTAAGGCCCCTGGTGACGCCCCCAGCCCTCCCACGGGGATGACTCTGCCCCAGCCCCGAGTCCGGTCACCGGCTTCCCTTCCCCCGGCCCCGGCAGCCCCAAGGCCACGGGCGGCACAACCTGTGCCAACAGCCGCGGAACAGCGCCGTGTCTCGATCCCGCACCACGCAGCACGTAAACCACTGCCTCCCATGACCTCCCAGGACGGCCACGCTGAGAAAAGACTGGGGGGGCACAGGGAGGCTGGGACAGGGCTCGGGCCACCAGCAGCAGAGGGGTAAGGCGGCGAGCGGAAGAGGACCAGGGCTCCGGGAGAGTGGCTGGGCGGGTGGCTGTGGGCATGGCTGGGGTGACCGCGACTGCCCACTGGCAGGCTGCTCTGGGGGCCAGGGAGCTGGGGCTTGGTGAGCTCAAGGCTGAGGCCACAGATCGTCACCAAGCAACTTGTGTGTCCCTCCCGGCTGACAGTGTCCTTGTCAGGACCCGGCTGGCAGGTCAGCTTAGTCCTTCTGAGCCCACTTCACCGAGTGTTTGTTGACTGAACAAGTGATCTTTTAACTCCCAGAGCCGGCTGCCCCTTTCCTGGAACTGGCTGATTCTCCCCTTGTCCTCGTCCTTGTCCAAGACGCCACACGTCAGCCACCCTGATTTCCACACGAGCCCCTGGCCGCCGTCCCCAGCTTTGACAAGAATTCCCGACCACGCACCACAGCACCTGTAGCAGGCTGGAACAAGCTCCTCCTGCTGCCCGCCAGGCCTTTCCTCCCTGCTCCCGGGTCCCGGTCAAGGAGCCGCCTGCCCTGTGAGTGGCAGGGCCCCTAGGCCTTGTGCTGAGCTGTCGTGGTTCCAGCTTTGCCACAGCAGGGTTCCAGCAGGTCGCAACTCACCCTTGACCCGTGGTGCCCCCAACAGCGGCTGGCACAGAGCGGACCTCCGTCAGCGCTCCCTGGACCGTGTGCAGCCGCCGAGCACGGCTGAGCAGGCCAGATGGAATATCACGCAGCCATTAACCGCAATTACGGAGATGATGTTTTCATATCTCAGCTCCACTTGTCGGAGCTATAGCCGTAGCACCCACCACAAGGCCCCGAGAGCCCGCTCTCTGCCAGCCCCCTGCTGGGCACGGGCACGGCGGGGCTGGGAAGCCACCTCGCTTCCAGGGCTTCGGCTGGACAAGGAGCGAGCCGCACACAGGTGCCGAGACGGAGCGACAACGGAGCCCCGGGCCCCGCGTCCATCTGGGAGGGGGGAGGGAAACATGGCCGAGCCTGGAAGGGGACAGGGAACAGAGGCTGCGGACCTGACGCCCAGGGCGGTGGCATGGTGGCGATGTGTTCTTCCCTCTATTGTTGGCATAATGCTGTTTGGGCAATAAATAAAAACTGGAGGAAAAAATAGCCGTTTGGAGAATTGAGCAGAGAGCGGGAGCAGGCAGAAAGGGAGTTAAGGGGGTGGGTGGGGGGCTCAGGCGGGAGACGTGAGGACGACAAGGCCGGGGGGCTCCCAGCAGGGACGCGGGGGCAGGCGGCAGAGGGGGCCTCTGTACCCCAGGGGTGGTGGTCTGGCCAGGCCTTGAAGGACAGCACAGAGCAAGGTCTGCTGGGCCCTGGAATGTTCTGAGGAGGCCTGGGGTGGGAGGCACCGGCGGGCAGGGGTCTGCAGAGAGGGGCCCTGAGGCTCTGAGGAGTCTGGGGGCAGAGCCGGGAGCAGAGGTGGGGAGAGCAGAGCAGCCGTCTACAGG
Organism: Oryctolagus cuniculus; assembly: GCF_051225735.1. NCBI lineage: Eukaryota > Metazoa > Chordata > Mammalia > Lagomorpha > Leporidae > Oryctolagus > Oryctolagus cuniculus. The sequence continues at coordinate 7,115,820 of NC_142867.1, read as the reverse complement.
GAAAGAAGCCAGGAGGCAGTGACCCGGCTCGGCGACAGGTGACGGTGTCTGGCCAGGGCAGGTGAGGCTGCACAGATGGGAGACCTCCGCATCCGGCAGAACGCGACAGCACCGGGACTCAGGAGGTAGGGAGATGGCGGGTGGTCTGGGTGCCCCTCCCTATGCCAGCCCTCACAGCACAGGTGCTCCCCTGGGGCCCATGTCAGCCCCCTCAGCATAGGTGCTCCCCCCAGCCCCCCATAGCACAGGTGCTCCCCCCAGTCCCCACAGCACAGGTGCTCCCCCCTGTCAGCCCTCACAGCAAGGTGCTCCCCCCAGCCCCCTCAGCACAGGTGCTCCCCCCTGTCAGCCCTCACAGCACAGGTGCTCCCCCCCAGCCCCCACAGCACAGGTGCTCCCCCCATCAGCCCTCATAGCACAGGTGCTCCCCCTGTCAGCCCCCAAAGCACAGGTGCTCCCCCCAGCCCCCTCAGCACAGGTGCTCCCCCTGTCAGCCCCCTCAGCACAGGTGCTCCCCCCAGCCCCCACAGCACAGGTGCTCCCCCCTGTCAGCCCTCACAGCACAGGTGCTCCCCCCCAGCCCCCACAGCACAGGTGCTCCCCCCATCAGCCCTCATAGCACAGGTGCTCCCCCTGTCAGCCCCCAAAGCACAGGTGCTCCCCCCAGCCCCCTCAGCACAGGTGCTCCCCCTGTCAGCCCCCACAGCACAGGTGCTCCCCCCCAGCCCCCTCAGCCTCAGCACAGGTGCTCCCCCTGTCAGCCCCCACAGCACAGGTGCTCCCCCCCAGCCCCCTCAGCCTCAGCACAGGTGCTCCCCCCAGCCCCCACAGCACAGGTGCTCCCCCCAGCCCCCACAGCACAGATGCTCCCCCCAGCCCCCACAGCACAGGTGCTCCCCCAGTCTCCACAGCACAGGTGCTCCCCCCAGCCCCCACAGCACAGGTGCTCCCCCCATCAGCCCCCTCAGCACAGGTGCTCCCTCCCAGCCCCCACAGCACAGGTGCTCCCCCAGTCTCCACAGCACAGGTGCTCCCCCCCAGCCCCCTCAGCACAGGTGCTCCCCCCAGCCCCCACAGCACAGGTGCTCCCCCCAGCCCCCACAGCACAGGTGCTCCCCCAGCCCCCACAGCACAGGTGCTCCCCCTGTCAGCCCCCTCAGCACAGGTGCTCCCCCCAGCCCCCACAGCACAGGTGCTCCCCCCAGCCTCCACAGCAAGGTGCTCCCCCAGCCCCCACAGCACAGGTGCTCCCCCGTCAGCCCCCATAGCACAGGTGCTCCCCCATCAGCCCTCACAGTACAGGTGCTCCCCCCATCAGCCCCCTCAGCATAGGTGCTCCCCCCGTCAGCCCCCTCAGCACAGGTGCTCCCCCCCGTCAGCCCCCACAGCACAGGTGCTCCCCCCAGCCCCCACAGCACAGGTGCTCCCCCCCAGCCCCCACAGCACAGGTGCTCCCCCCAGCCCCCTCAGCACAGGTCCTCCCCCCAGCCCCCACAGCACAGGTGCTCCCCCCAGCCCCCACAGCACAGGTGCTCCCCCCCAGCCCCCACAGCACAGGTGCTCCCCCCAGCCCCCTCAGCACAGGTCCTCCCCCCAGCCCCCACAGCACAGGTGCTCCCCCCAGCCCCCACAGCACAGGTGCTCCCCCCCAGCCCCCTCAGCCTCAGCACAGGTGCTCCCCCCAGCCCCCACAGCACAGGTGCTCCCCCCCGTCAGCCCCCACAGCACAGGTGCTCCCCCCAGCCCCCACAGCACAGGTGCTCCCCCCCAGCCCCCACAGCACAGGTGCTCCCCCCAGCCCCCTCAGCACAGGTCCTCCCCCCAGCCCCCACAGCACAGGTGCTCCCCCCAGCCCCCACAGCACAGGTGCTCCCCCCCAGCCCCCACAGCACAGGTGCTCCCCCCAGCCCCCTCAGCACAGGTCCTCCCCCCAGCCCCCACAGCACAGGTGCTCCCCCCAGCCCCCACAGCACAGGTGCTCCCCCCCAGCCCCCTCAGCCTCAGCACAGGTGCTCCCCCCAGCCCCCACAGCACAGGTGCTCCCCCCCGTCAGCCCCCACAGCACAGGTGCTCCCCCCAGCCCCCACAGCACAGGTGCTCCCCCCCAGCCCCCACAGCACAGGTGCTCCCCCCAGCCCCCTCAGCACAGGTGCTCCCCCCAGCCCCCACAGCACAGGTGCTCCCCCCCAGTCCCCACAGCACAGGTGCTCCCCCAGCCCCCACAGCACAGGTGCTCCCCCCTGCCGTCAGCCCCCAGCACAGGTGCAGCGGCTCCTCCAGCCACTTTCCCCACCAGGTCCCTTTAACCCCCACGCTAACCTTGGACTTCAGTCCTTAGTACTCCCATTTACTACCAAGGACTGAGGCTGGCCGTCGTCTGACCCAGGCACTGCCCACTTAGGCAGCGTGGGGCACTGCTCCGAGTGCCCAAGGAAGTGGGAACACCTGGGTAGGGAAGGGGCCAGCGGGGAAGAAGGGGTTACCTCGGCAGCAGAGTGGGCCTGGGGACGTGTTTGTGAATGAATGCACGGATGGCTGGCTGAATGAATGAATGAATGAATGGATGGATGGGTGGATGGGTAGATGGGTGGAAGGTTGATGAATGAGTGGGTGCGGAGAGCGGGGTGCAGGGGAGGCGGCGCGCCGAGCAAGAACCCCGCTTCCTCCCCCCACCGGAGGCGGGTTTGCTTTGGGCGCCTCCTCCCCCCACCGCTCCCCAGGGGGGCAGACTCCCAGACTGAGAGCCCCACCCCCAGCCATTTTAGCTGAGGGCAGGAGGAGCGGGAGGCGGAGGCCGCGGCTCCGGGCTGGGCCCGAGTCCCCGCGCGGCGGCGCAGCCTCCCGCGCCGGGTCCCGCCGGCCAGTGCGCAGCGCGGCCCCCGCCCCCGCCGCCTTCTCCCCGCCCGCCGCCGCCTCCCCTTCTCCTCCCCGCCCGCTCGCTCCGCGCCTGCACGCACGGCCCCCGCCGCCGCGAGGGGAGAGGCGGCCGCACAGCCTGGCTCCCGCGCCCTGCTCGCCGCCGCCCGCGCGGACACCACCGCTGGCCTTCGCTCCACGGAGCTCACCCGCCCGGGCACACGCACCCCGCCACCGGCGCAGCCCCGCGCGCTCCTCCCGCGGCTCTGCCGGGCGCCCGAGCCGGGCAGATGCGCCGCCGCGCGCCCCCCGCCCCGGGCCCGCCACCGCGCTCCGCTGCGCGCTGGGGACTCCTCTCCCGCGCCCCCCAGGGTGCCCTCCGGCTCGGGTTCCCGCCCGCTCCTTGGAATAACCCCTGAGGCTCCAGCCGTAGCCGCAAAGTTTCCCGAGGAGACCCGCCTCCCCGGCCGCTGCGCAGGTAAGGCGGGCTGAACGGGCGGGGGCCGGAGCTGGGCGCCCGGGACGGGGCGCCGGGGCCCGCGGGGCGGGGGCCGCAGGCCGGCGAGGCGCGGAGGCGCGGCGGGATCGGGCTGCTCGGCTTTGCCCTGGCGCGGCGGGGGACGCGCAGCCTTCGGGATTTGGGGTGGGGGCCGGGAGCCGAGCGCCGAGCGCCAGTGGCGCTGGCCCCGCCGCCCGGGGAGGCGTGGGGTGCGCGGCCGGCGGCTCCGCTCTCATGAGCAGAGCCTGCAAAGGGCGGGGGTCGGGGGGCGGCTCGGCTGGAGCCCGCGGGGGGCGCCAGGCTGGGTAGGGCGGTCCCAGCTCCGGCCCCGCACCCTGGAGCCAGAGGGCGAGGTGCCCGCGGCCAGGGCACCGGCCGGCCGGGCGCCGCGCTCCCGTCCCCACCAGCCGTGTGAGTCACGGTTGGAGCGAGGTTTTATTTTTAAAACGACTTCAAGGGGGGCACCAGCAGCCTCCAACTTCCCTCCCTGTGCGCGCTGTGGCTGTGAGCCCTGTGCCGCCTCGGTGGGGGCCGTGCACCTGGCGGCCAGAGCCCTGCAACTTCGCGACTGGGGGCACACAGCGGGCGGCCCCCTCCCCAGGCTCTCCAGGCCAGGGGGGCGCCCCATGGGGGCTGGCCGACACGCCCTCCCTGGGGGCAGGAGGCCCAGGGGGGAGGCAGGGAGCGGGCTGATCTGAGCTCTCCATGGGAGAGAAAGTTGTGGGGCAGCCCCATCAGGGAGCTACCAGGCTTCCCGCAGCTCCAGGGGCTGGAGGCTCTCTGGGGTGAGCTTGGCGAGCAGACAGCTCAGCTGGGGGGCGGGGGAGCGAGGGGGCAGTGGGCCCAGCCCCCTGAGGTCCTGCACCCTCAGGGAGGCTGGAGGCCAGCCCACCTCCCAGGGTGGCTTTGGAGCTGGGGAGGGGCTGTCTGTGCTGGGGGAGGGGGGACACAGTCCCCCAGGACCCCGGGTGCTCCAGGTGGAGGGGTGTGGGCTGGGCCAGCCCCCCCCACGGCGGTCACAGGGTTGGGGGGCTCCAGGCTGGGATTTCTGGAGTTGAAAGTGCAGTGCGTCTCTTCCGGCCAGCCCCAGGAGCAGAGCCCCAGCGTCACCTGTCAGCTGGTGCCGGCTCCGTGGGCGACTGCTCAGGGCGTCCTCAGGTTTAAAATGGAAATGGCCTGTGCTGTGGGGAGGGGCTGGGGAGGCCTGAGGGGCAGGAGGAGCTGCCGGCTGTCACATCTGGCTGCAGTGGGCAGAGAGCGCGTGCGGCGGCGGGCAGGGGCTCTGTGTGCACCCCCACGCAGACCCATAGCCCGGACACCTCCTAAAAGCTATGGGAGTACAGAGTTGCAGGGCGCTGGGCAGCCGTGGCCTGCACCGACTTCCCCTGGAGCTGAGCCTCCCTCGCACCCGCCCACCGCTGACCGCTTGCCTGTCCCCCCACCTCTGTGCCTCTCTGACCCCCAGACGGGAGCTGTCCCATGTCCTGAGTGGCCCTACCCCGCTTCTGGGCCACAGGCTCCCCCAGGGCCGGGGGCACCTGCAGAGAGCCTGGAGGTTCTAGGGCGAGATCCCCCTCCCTATGCAGCTGGCACGCTGGCCCCCAGCAGCGGCGCCCCCAGTGCTCCCCTGAGTCGCCCCACGGAGGCCCCTGGGAGCACCGCCCAGCTTGTCTCTAAGGAGCCGGTCAGGGTGTTGGCCCTGTCACCTGTTGCCAAGGCGTCGGCCCCCGGGACTCAGCTCTGTGCAGACTGAGGCCCGCTGGGTGAGCCAGGCCTGCAGCCGCCCCTCGGGGGCCCCGGGTCCTTGCCTGGACCGGGGTGGGTAGCGGATGTCTCAGTAAGGGAGGGTTAGCAGGCCACAGCGGTGCCCGGAAGGACGGGCAGGTTGCGTCTGTACCGGCTCCAAAGCCGTCTGAAAGGGACCAGTGTGTGGCGCAGCAGGTGAAGCCGGCATGCCATACCCGAGTGCCCATCTGAATCCTGGCTGCTCTGCTTCCACTCCGTGTCCTGCCAGTGCGCCTGGGAAGGCAGCGGGAGATGGCCGAGTCATGGGGTCCCGCCACCCAGGTGGGAGACCAGATGGAGCTCCTTGCTCCTAGCTGACTGTTGAGGCCACCTGGGGAGTGGACCAGCGGATGGACTCTCTCTCTCTCTCTCTCTCTCTCTCTCTCTCTCTCTCTCTCTCATACTCTGTCTTTCAGAAGCCATAATCCTGCAAAGTTAGCTGAGAGGGGACAGGAGCTCCAGGTGGCCCCGAAGTGGCGGGTGCAGAGGTGCCGGCCACCTGCAGGGGCCCAGGCGGTGGCTGCGGTGGGGGTGGGGATGGGGGTCGGGGCTGCTCTGTGCGGGGAGATGAGGACCTGGGCCCCGGGCACAGCTGCCTTTGAGCAGTCAGGCGGGACAGAAGCAGCGGCTTGGGGCAGGGAGGGAGGAAGCACGGTGCGGGCTGGGGGTGGCGTGGCTGGCCCTTGGGTATGGGTACGTTCCTTGGGACTTGGGGACCTACCAGCGACCCCTAGCCCGTGGTCAGGGTTGGAGAATGGCCTGAGCTCAGAGGCCTAGCACACAGCCTTCCTGGACACTGGGTGCCACCCGAGTCCTCCCTCTGCTTGGCCCGCTCACCCGGCAAGTGACCAGGCCTTGTCGGGCCTCGGCTTCCTCGCGATGAAGTGCCCGCGTCAGAGCCACCCACTATGAGGTGACGCATGCGCACATGGCAACACGGGGCCCTGTGCACCGCTGGCCCCCATCTCCGGGTCACCCTGGGCTGAGGCTTTCAGGCCTGGCAGTGCAGGCCCCAGCCACGCTCCCCAATGGGATCACACCCCCTGCTGGTGGGGGCAGCGGCTGGAGCGAGCGGCTGGAGAGCGACGGGCGGATGAGGGTGTGGGCTGGGAGCGAGTGTCCTGGATGAGGGGCTGGGGGGCTTCCCCAGGCGCTGACCATGTAGGGGGGCTCTGGGGCTCTGGCCGAGACCCCATGACTACCTTTGATGTCCAGCTCTGAATGTGTTTGCAGTGGGGTTCCTCTACCTGCTGGCCTCCCTGAATCGGAATGCAGGCCAGGGCACGAGGCACCCGTGTTCCGTCCTGTGCCGTGCGTGGAGCAATGGTCACTCTGGGCGGGCCAGGGTGGGATGGCCAGGAGGGGATGGGCGAGGACAGCGCCCGGCCGTGCCCTCCGGACCCGCAGGCGGCCTGCCCTTGTGGCAGCTGGCGCCCGCAGGGTTCCACGAGCAGCCGAGTTTGCACAGCCTGCGTTTGCCCGGGCGGCAGGTGGATGCCTGTTTACCGGCACCTGCGGCCCCCGGAGCCCGGCTGCCCCCTGGGGTCAGCTGCTCTGCGGATGATGTCAGCGCTCTGGGGCATTGGCTCACGGTGTACAAGTTGTGTGGTGGATGTTAAACTCCTGTCCTGCAGAGCTAACTGGACCGGGGGTGGGGGGTGGGGGAGGTGGGGCTGAGGCTACAGAGACGGGGGCGGGGCTGACTCCGGGGCCCTGCCCTGCGCCCTGGGCTCCGTCTCCCTCCTGCGGCCCTCCTCTCCTGCCCATTCACTCACTCACATTCAGGAGGTGGTGGTGGCACCAGCCTTTGCCAGGTGCAGTGCTGGGCTCTGGGACAAAGCGTGGAACCCGAGCTGGCCTGGGAGCTCACGCGGGCGGGGGCTGGCACTGACCCGCCGCGCCCCCTTCCACCACAACGCTGGAGGCTGCTGGGGGGTCTCGCCAGGGAAGGGGGTGCCTGCGTCGAGAGGGGTGAGCTGGAGGGGGCGAGGAGAGGGATGGAGATGAGGGGCCTGGGGACAGAACAGATTGGGGGGGCCTGCATGTGGACCCGCGGTGGGGGTGCCCGCTGGCCACCCCTGGTATGTTCTGCTCCGTCCCCACCCCCACACGCTCTGGGGTGCCCAGGGTGCTGGGTCCGCTGACCCTGAGAGCTGGGTATTTGTCACCAGCCGGGCCAGGTGGACCAGCATGTACGGGGCTGTGTGTGACAGCACTGAGGGCCGTCAGTGACAACGGGGGCCCCTGAGAAGCCCTCCCCGGTCAGTGGGAAGGGCACTGGGCTGAGGAGGGGGCTGCGTGCAGCCGAGGGAGGGGGGAGCGCAGGCCCAGCTGTGCGGGCGCAGCTAACCACTAGGGGACACTGCCTCCCAGGCAGAGCGCAGAACCCAGGCATCCCAGCAACGGGGCTGGTGCTGGCGTCGGGAGGCGCCCGTCCTGGCCTCGGTGCCTGCGTGGCTGTCGAGAGGCAGCTCTCGGCAGTATTTTTTCCCCACTCCCCTTTCCCTCCTTCTGCCTGAATTAATCGTTGGCACCAGATTACAACAGATTTAGCAAACTGTAAAAAAAAAAAAAAAAAAAAAAGAGCGAGTGAGTGCGCGCCCGAGGAGGAGCGGGAGCAGGGGGATGACTTGGGAGAGGAGATGGCATTTCTCCGCAGAAGCCAGTTGCTCCTGTCCAGCCGGCCCCCGTGCCCCTCGCTCCCGCCCCCAGCGACCGCGATGGGAAAATAGCCTACAAAATGCCTAAGGGCGCCACAAAATGCCTGGGGGCGGCCTGCCCAGGGCTGCCTGGTGGCGGCCTGGGGAGCAGAGGTGCGCAGGGCCGGAGCCCAGGGGCCTGAGGCCGGGGGAGGCAGGCAGGGCTGGCCGAGGGCAGGGGTGCAGTCTGCAGGACTGAGTGGCCACTCGGGAGCTGGGGCAGGTGGTGGCGGACGGAGGGTGCTGGCTGCCTCCTGGGTCACTGGGGACCAAGTCCACTGGCCTGAGCTGCCCCTGGGACTGCCCTCCTGGGTCCTGGGCCAGATGTGCAGATCTGTCTGTCCCAAACCACCCGCTGGCCACTCTGAGCGACCCAACTGGAACCCGCTCCTCTGTGGTCAGAACTCAGGCCGGGGCTGGCACGTTGCAGAGGATCATGGGAGTTTAGCCCCATTCCCGAGGGCACCTTGTCCAGCTGAGGCTCAGGGTAGGAATCGGAGGCCCAAGGCCACGGGATCCCTAGCTGGGGTGGGAGTTCCCTCTCCTGTCCTCTCTCAGGACAGAGGCCCCCAGCGGGGAGGGGAGGGGAGGCTAGGCGAGTAGGGGCGCCTCCTGCCCGCCTGCACCCACCTTCACACAGTGCTCTGCACACACAGCTCACACCCACCCCATCTTCCCGGTCTGCCTCTCTGAGTGAACCCCACTCCCCAGAAGCTGCTAACCGCCCCCCGAACCTCGTGCTGTCCCCAGGAGCTCTCCTGGGGCCTCTGTCTGGGGAGGGGGAGGCACAGAGCGACAATGGCTCTACCCTCCCTGGAAGGTGGGTGCGGGGCAGGGCCGCCCGCTGGCTGGCAGTTGGGGTGGCCTGGTGCCGGCCAGAGCTCACGGGGAGGGCTTGGAGGAGGGCTGCTGGGGGCCTGGGGGCTCCCCCCTCCTCAGGGAGGCCACACCCCCTCAGATCAGCCCCATGTCCCAGGGAGACAGACCCCGCATGCCCACAGTGGGGTATTCTGTGCCTCAGTTTCCCTGCTATTGGACCACAAGGCCCTAAAGGTCAGGAGCACCAGGGCTCTGGGCCTCCCACGCTTGGGCTCAGGTGCACCCAGGGCCCAAACCCTGAGCCTGTCCCGGGGCCCTGGGGAGCTTGGGCTCTGGGGGAGGGGCTGTGCAGGCTGGCCCTGCCCACCCCACAGTTGTGATGGGGCCCAGCCGGGGTGTGGGTAACTGGGGCAGGGGCAGAATGAGAAGGCCTTGAGGCCAAGTTGCCAAAAGAGAGAGTGGGGCCCAAGTGTCACCTCCTGCCCGACAGGTCCCCTGGGATGGGATGGGTAGGAGCCGGGCCCCGGGGGCCCTGAGACTCGCTTCCTGCTGGGTGGGGTGGTAGAGAGGCCACAGCAAGTACTGAGCACCTGCTGTATGCACAGCCAATCTCATGCAGCGCTTTGCTCTCCCTGCACAGCTTCACGCCCACAAGGGGACTGGGCCGAGGGCCCGTGGCCAGACGTGGCGTGTTCCTCGTGCCTTGGGGTGCCGTGGGTTAGGCCTACCCGCTGCTTGGGCCGCCGGCGCCCCACACCAGAGCGCCAGTTTGAGCCGCAGCTCCGGTACTGCTCACGCAGCTTCCTGGGAAAGCCGCAGCAGACACTGGGGTCCCTGCACCCACGCGGGAGACCCGGATGGAGTTCCCAGCTCCAGCGGGCGCTTACGCAACACCGTGGGCGTGAATCAGCGATGGAAGCCCTGTCTCCCCGCCGCTCCGTCACTCCGCCTTTCCTAAACCTTTCCAGAAAACGGTCACACGCTCTGCACGTCCCCTCCGACTCGGGGCAGGAGGCCGCGCGGTGGCGGCCGGGGCTTACACGGCGCCCGGGGTGTACCTGCTGGCCAGCTGCTCCCCCAACAAGCCTCTCAGTGGCACCAGGGTACACCGGGGCGCAGAGCGGGGAAGGGACTTGTCCAAGGTCACGCGGAGGAAGGGGCGCCACATCCCCTGGTCTTGGTGCACAGGGTCCTTTACGTACACAGAGGGGAAACTGAGGCACGGATGGGTAAGCTGGGGTTTGCTCTCTCACGCCGCCGCCTCCTGAGCTGGGGACCCACAGTGGGGGGGACCACGGGAGCGCTCCTCCCAGATTCTGCCCAGGCCTTCCCCCCACCCACGGCCCCCGCCGTGTGTGCTGATGGCGGCACTGAGTCGCATGTCGGGGAGGGTTGGGGGAGTGAGAACTGAGCGAGGAGCAGCGGTCTGGCGTGCGTGGCGGATGGCACGTGCCCTCCCGCGGCTGACGTCAGCAGGTGGCCCAGCTGGGCCTGGTTGCCTTGGCGGGCGGCAGGCGAGGGGCCCCGGGAGGGCGCCGGTGGCCTGCGGTCACAGAGCAATCTCCATTAGGACCGGCGCGCGGCTGCAGCTCCTGGAATCCTATTAAAAGCGTTTTCATTGTTCCCGAACCTGCTCCGCTCCACCGGGACCTGGGTTGTTGATAATTTATTTGTGGAAGGGAAAGGGGCGAGGAGCGTGGGGCGCGCAGGAAATGTCATTATTTACTCAGCCCGGCTCTGTGGCGGAGGGGGCGACCCCCGCGCGGCCTCCCGGTCCCTCTGCCACCCAGCGCAGAAGTGGGGGAGCCAGGCTCTGCTGGGGTGCACCTGGGGGGCAGGAGGTGTTGGGAGGAGGGGGTGAGTCCCCTGGGGGTGCTGGCAGCCAGGGGCCCTCGGCTCCGTCTAGCCCTGCCTGGAGATGCAGGCAGTGTAGACAAGGTGGTGGTGGGGATGCTGAGGCCTCCAGCTTCATAGAGGCATAGAGGACCCCACTGTGGGTGGGATGAGGGTGGGTGGCAGCCCCGTTGGGTCCTGAGGGTGCAGGCGCCTAGGGGCTCGGGGGCGGATGAGGCTGGGGTCCCCCCGCCTGGCCAGCTGCAGCCTGTGTGGGACATCGAGTCCCCACGGCGTCTGTGCAGTGAGACCGTTGTCACCTCCTCCCGGCACACGAGGGGACTGAGGCCCAGACCGTCAAGTGCACGCGGCTTCCAGGGGGCAGGGCTGGGGTTTGAGCCCAGCTTCTCTCAGCGTGGTGGCGGGTCGGGGGCTCCCACCGAGACCCAGCCCTCCTGAGCCAGCCCCCCCCAGCGTGAGAAATCCCGGGGGAGGCCGCGCAGTCGCTTCCTGCGGATCCTGCCAGAATCAAACTTGGTTGTCACAGCGGCGCCGTGGGGCTCAGGCATCGCTTCCTCCCTGGACAGCCGAGGGCACAGCGCGGATGTCATTCACGTAGAGGCGGAGCCAGGTGGGTCCTGGGTCCCCAGGTGCTCCCTGTACTGGGCTGAGGCCGCCCGGGGCAGGACGGAGCTGTCCCCACCGCCTGGGACTCTCGGCTCTGCACCGTGAACCCGGAGTGGCATGAACACACGGATGTAATTCCGACGCTTCCCCCACTCCCCCCATGCTCTGGCTGAGACGCTGCAACGTGTTAAAAAAAAAAAAAAAAACGCATTTAATCAAGTCACTCACTAGCTCTAAGACCATCAGTGGCTCCCTAGTGCCTGAAAAAATCAAATCCCAAACCCTTAGGCTTGGCATTTCAGGCCCCCTCAGCCTAGTCCTGCCTCTTAGGCCTGTACAGCCCACACCCCTGAGCCATCAGCTGTGCCGTCCCTGGGTCTGCAAGGCCACCCTCCCTCCCCGACATCGAGTGAACGCCACCTCCTGCGTGAAGCCCTCCCTGACTGATGGAGAAACCAGACCTCCTCCTCCCCTCCACCTGAGCCCCAGCACAGGTGCTGCCCACCTCCACCCACCTTTCCCGTCCTCTTTCGTCTGCCCTGGCCCCGGCGTAAGCGTGGAGCTGATCCTGAGATTCATCACTCTGTCCGGCCAAGGCTTCCGAGACACACTGATAAATTACTTTCTCTGCGCAGCCGCCCTGGGAGAGGGTGGGGAGGCCATTGTGTAAGGGGCGAACCAGAGACCCCCGCGAATTCAGTCACGTGCCACGGCCTCCTGTCATCTGCAGGCAGAGCTGGGGGTGCAGCTGCACCCCTGCAGCCGTGGGGTGGGAGGAGGGCGGCCAGCGGGTGCTCGCGGCACGCTCTGCCTGCCTGGCCCGAGTAGCGCACTAGACGCGGGTATCCGTCGTTCCAGGGGTCCAGGGGTACGCAGAGGCTACGTTTTACAGATGGGGAAGCCGAGGCCGAGAGGGAGGCGGGCGGCCAGGCCGAGCCCAGCCCTGCAGCGATCCAGAGAGATCTCTCAGCAGGGGGCCCGGTGCCTCCCCAGCGCCCCGTGTGCCAGGCCTGGGGCTGCCCGGCGGGGAGGCGGCATCACGCCCAGGGGCCCGGCCGGGCGTGGGCCCCGCCCCCTGGCAGCTGCCTCGCCGGCCCCGTGGCCTCGCAGACAGACGGGGCTTGTGAGAGCCGGGGGGGGGGGGGGCCTGGGGGAACACGCAGCTCCCGCCGGCCCAGGCTCAAAGGCTTCATTGTGGCAGCAGGGCTGGCCCTGGGCAGCTGCCCCCGCCGGAGCCGAGCCCACACAGAGCCTGGCCTTTGTCCCGGCGCGGGGCCCCTGACCTGACCCGGGGTCGGCGGGACAGAGGGCCTTGTCCTCAGGCCGCCCTGGTCTCCCCCGCCACCTCTGTCATCATCCTGGGACGCTGTGGTGGTGACCCCGGGGCCTCTGCTGCTCCCAGCCTGGGCCGGGGTGAGGCAGAGTGGAGGCAGTGCCCACTGGGCCACCCGGCTGAGGGAGTTACCCAAGCCGGGCACCAGTGTGTGCTCACCGCGCCTGCGCAGTCATTCGCCCATTTGACGGACGAGGCCACTGAGGCACCTGGACCTGCTGAGCTTCAGTTTCCTGGGGAGTGACCCGGGGAGGACGGGCTCCTTGCAGGGCTGTGCAGGAACCTGGCACGCAGCGAGGGTCACACGCTGGGGACGCCACCCCCGGGACTCAGCCCTGGGCACTCGGTGGCCTGCGCGAATTCTAGTAGGGGAGGGAGACGTAGCGTGCATGGCCCTGGGGCTGGGGCTCGGCTGCACTCCTGTCTCCCTTATCCGGCCTTGTCCAGGTCCCCAGCCTCGCACTCTGAGGGCTCTACCCACCTGGGGGGGGGGCGGGTGGACTCTGCGGGGGGCCACCCTTGGGTGGAGCCTCCAGAGCCCTGGGTTGGAGCCGCAGGAGCCACTTCCTGGCCCTCGGTTTCCTCATCTGGCCCCGTGGGGGACGCCGCCGCGCTCTGGGTGCTGGCGTGGGCGACGGTGGCGGCGGGGACGCTGGTGGCTTGGCTCAGCACCCGGTGGTGACAGCAGCACGCGGCCCCTCCCCTGGGCCCAGCTGATGGATTTCATCATCACAGGGCGGGGCCCTCGCTGGGTGCTAGTGAGGCTGGCGGAGCAGGCCAACAGCTGTTCCCACGGAGAGGAAATCTGTCGGCGCCGACAGACAGCTGGGACGCCGCGGGCCACGGTGCAGCTTCAGTGGGGCAGGGCTGTGGGCTCCAGCCCCACCCCCCATCGCGGGGTGCCCACCCGGTGCGCAGGGACAGGCCCAGACCCCCAGGGGTTCCCTCGCACTCCCAGGGAGCCTTCTGCACCTCGAGCCCCTGGACAGGATGCCCGTGGCCTTGGGTCTTGTTGCCTGTCCACCCCTGGGGACCTCAGGGCTCCTTTGGATATTGGGGGCCACCTTGCTGGGGTCCTGTCTCTCCTCTCTGGGGGGCTCCAGAGGGGCAGTGAGAGCCCAGGCACCGAGGCACATGATCATAGCGTTCCCGTTTCCGTGAGGGGTAGGGTCCCCATGCCAGAGGAAGCCCCACCCCGCCCTGGTCAGTGAGAAGAGGGCTCCAGACAGGCAGGCAAACCCCCTGTCTGGAAGAAGCCCCGTCCGAGCCGTGATGCCCTGTGGACACGCGAGAGTGGCCAGAATCATTTCCCCGTGGCTCCGGCGAAGGTCTGCACCGTGGCCGTGCAGCCTGAGCCTCTTCTCAGAGCGGGCAGCATGAGGGTGGCACACGAGCCTCTGCTTCTGGCCCACTGCCCCTGCCAGACATGGCTAATCCATCCCAGCACTGTCTCCTGCCGAGCCCCTGCCTGGCACCTCTGGCAGGTGTCTTGCACACGAGGAACTGGGGTTTGGGGATGTGTGACAGCCGCAGCCTCCCGGCTCGTAGGGGTGGAGCTTCGATTTGAACTCAGTTCTCCTGACCCCAGTACTTTGTGATCACGAGAGCTGGTGGGCCAGGGGCCCCTCACCCGGTGTAGGGGGGTCCTGCCCTGGTGCCAGCGGTGCTGTGTGGCCGGGCTGCACTCCTAGGGCAGGCGGCCTTCCTCCCCTGGTCACCTCTGCCGGAGGTAGCCTGCCTCTCCCGGCTCTAATCATGGCGCTTACATCCTGGGTTCCAAGCCGCAGCCTATGAACGTGGGCCTGCCTGAGGGGCCAGCCGCAGGGTCAGCGGTCCCCAGCCCGGATGCTGAGAGCTGAGGCTGGGCTCAGGGCCCTGGGGCGGCCTCAGTATAGCCTCGTTAGGAGGTGGTGGTGCTGCTGGCTTCGAGGTTACCCTTTTAATTAAGCCAATTAATTAGTGCCTTTAATGAAGCAGATTAACCAGGCCGGGCTCTGTAGATGGGGGGGGGGGGGGCTGTCACAGCCCACAGCTTCCTGCAGGGCTGGATTTGCAGAGGGCTGCTGCCCGGCCTCCCTCCAAGGGTACCTTGCACTGGGTCAGGCTAGGCCGGCGGTGGGGGCGTGCACAGCGGGTCTGAGGCTGCGGCCATCGCCCAGCCCCTGGGCCCCACGGAGGTGCAAGTGCCTGGAGTTGGGGGACGCAGGGGTCCCTACTGCCTCCTGCCCTGGAGCTCACTGGCCATCTGCAGATGGGGAAGGGGGTCTGGCTCAGGGTCCCCTGGGAACAGGGGCAGGGCAGGGCTGCGACACAAGGCCAGGGTCAGTGTGGGGGGGCCAGGGCCGAGAGAGGAGCCCCCCACCTCCCTGGGGTGGGAAGACCGAGCAAAGCGGCTCCAGGAAGGGCTGAGCCAGCAGCGTGAGAGATTCAGGTTAGACAGAGGAGGAACTGCCTGATGCCTGGGCCAGCAGCCAGCTTACAAAGGAAGAGACCGGTGCCGGGCAGCGAGCTCCCGGGAAACAGACCCCGGCACCGCCCCCAGTGCACAGCAACCCAGCTCGCAGCCCCCCGCTGCCCAGAGGTGCAGGGCAGGCCATGGCTCCTCGGCCTCAGTGCCCTCATCTTTTAAATGGGCACAGTGCTTTCTGGGGAGAGGGAGAGAGAGAGCTTCACCTCCCGCCCCCCAGAAGAGACGGAGACCCCACTCTGCTGCTAAACTGATGAACATTCATGGCCCCCGCGGTCCTCCCCAGAGGGCCACGCCTCTGTCTGCCGCCTCTGCCCGCGCGGCACCTGCCAGCCGGCTCCGAGGGCCTGGTGGTGGCTCCCCTTCAACGGGACTCCCCGGAAGGCTCTCTCTCGGCTTCAGCTCCTGCCCACGCTCTCCCGACTTCACGGCTGGGATCCCTTGACGCCCCCACCCCACCCCACCCCGCCATTTCCCAACCCACAGCAGCCTGGCTTGTCCTTTCTCTCCTGTGCTCACAGCCCTTCCCCGCCAGGTTCAGAAGTTGACCCTGTCGCTGCAACCTGTGTGTGTCTCCTGAGAGCAGCCCTGGGCCTCAGCTGTCCCCAGATCCACTGTGCCCAGCATGGGACACCCTCTGTGGGGTTCCGTGTGGATGAGGCACGTCCCTGGGGGCCAGGGCAAGGGGAGGGGCAGCCTGGAGCTGTGACTCAGATTTACCTTCAGAGGGGCCCCGTGGGGTGGGTGGCAGACAGGAGTGGGGACAGAGGTGCCCAGAGACACCGCTTTGAATACCAGCTGAAGCAGCCGGGTTCCGGGGTGGGGGGGGCTACCCATCGTTAGCAGCAGCTGCGGGGAAGGAGCTGGTGGCGGGGAGCGGGCAGAATCTGGGGCTTGGCGCCTGCTGTCCCCACCCAGTGCGGCTCCCCTGACCTCTGTACCCGCAGAAGCCTCATCCCTGACGCTGGGATCCAGGGATGGACGGCGAGCCGGGGGGCAGGGGCACGGGGATGCCTGGCTCCTCTGCACTGCCTCAGTTTCCCCTCTGTACAGAGGCACTGATGAGGCCCAGCCTCCCTCTGGGCTCAGTTCTCAGCTGAGGTCTGGCTGTGACTGTTGGCAGTGCCACTCTCGGAGCCAGTATGAGACCTGTCCCCGGCCTGCGGCCCTGGACAGACAGTGAGGGAGCCGCTGCCAGACACGGGGGCGCGGGTGACCTCTGTGTATGGGGAGCAGGGTTAGCAGGAGGAGGTGTGAGATGGCAGGACGGGGAAAGCCCCAGCACACAGACCGAGGTGGCTGGGACCCTGGCCCCCTTGGCCTCCAGCCTGCGGGCCCCCAGGGCGAGCGAGAGGGCAGGTGCCTTCACTGGGGGCTGGCTCCAGGACCCTGTGCCGCAGGCATCCTCCTCCTCCAGGCTCCTGCCCCCCCCCCCCCCGGCTGCCGCAGTGCCAGGAGAAACAGGTCCTCCCTCCGAGTGGAAATTCACACCCCCCCGCCCAACCAAGCTGTCTGTGGGAGGAGGGTGCCGGGAGGGGAGCAGCTGCGGGAACAGGAGGCTCTGTGAGCGGGCGGACAGACGGACGAGAGACGGAGCCCAGTCCTCCATCTGGAAGTGACAGCAGGGGACAGGTGGGCGGCCAGCCCCACCCGCAGCCCACACCCCCCAGCTGCCCCAAGGGATGGGGGGAAGCTGTGATGAAGACACAGTGCGAACGCACACATGGTGGGAGGGGGTTCCTGGGCTCTGCCCGCTAGCAGCCCGCTCTGGGACAAGTGAGAGCCAGTCCTGGGGTCTCCGTGGCATGGGGTGGGGTACCATTGAACCCTGGGCGGAAGTAAGGGGCCCGACTGGCGACGGGTCTGTAGCACCTGTGGGGCAGACCCCACTGCGTCTTGTAAATCACATCTCAGACTCAAGGCCCCGGGCTCAGTGCCACGGGGCAGCCCCTGCAGTCCCACACACAGCCCTGCCCAGCCCGAGGCCCGTCCTGGCCGTGTTTCTGCTCTAGAGTGACAGCCCTGTTCTCAAGCCGGCCCCTCCCTTCCAGCCAGCCTGTGCCGCTGTGGGCTGCCAGCGTGCCCTCTGCCTCCCTTCGTACTGGCCGGCTAGCTGGGTTAGGGGCTGGATGTGGGGTCAGCCCCCTGCTGGCCCCTCCCTGCACACAGAGAACAGTCGGGGGTCCCTCGGCTCAGGCTGCAGAGGTGGGCACCCCCTCTGCCCCGGGCATGCTCAGTTCCTGTTTCACCTGCCGAGTGCCCGCTGTTATTGGGGACATACAGGAGCCTGCCCCTGCCCTGCCCTGCCCTGCCCTGCCCTGCCCTGCCCTGCCCTGCCCTCAGGGAGCGCCAGCCATCAAGGAGGCGGGGCCCTGTCTGTGCTCCCAGGCCCTTTGCACACACAGAGAGCCAGGGGCTGACATCCTGAGGCCATCTGGCCAAGAGCGGTAGGCGCAGGACCTGAAACCAAGGGGCCCACGACCCCTCAGGGATCAAGGTCAGGAGAGGAGCTGCAGGGTCCCCAAGGTGTCTGTACCCCAGGAAGAGGAAGCGGACAGTCTCGGGCTGAGCACACCCTCTGTGCTGGGCGCGTTCACAATAACCCTAAGAGCAGGCAGCAGCGCACACCCCCCCCCCACGTTACGGAGGCAGAACCTGGGGCAGGAATGGGTGAAGCTGCCCCCAGGCGGGTCCCCCGTGCCACCACCCCTGGGACGGCGCTGTCTAGCCCCTCCCTCAACTCAGCCCTCCTGGGCCAGCCGGCCCTGTGCGTCCGCGAGCCACCTAATCACGTACAGTGTAATCGTGTAATGCCGGGCTGCGTTAGGTACAATTGCAGATCCATTACCGTCCTATTTTGCTAATATATGGCACCTATCGCAGCCCCCAGTGCCCGCCTTTCTGAGATGGATGGCGGAGTGCTGTCCACCCCGGAATTATTAATCCCGCGCGGCAGCGGCTGGTCGAGAGAGGCGGGGCACCTGCCCAGGGTGACCTGCTCCTTCTGGCGGGGGAGGGGAGGAGGTGCACCTGCAGCTGCACACCTGGCTGGGTGAACGTCGGGTCAGGCCTGTCTTTCCCCGGGCAGCTGCCTTATGCCTTCCGGCAGGGTCAGCAGATGCCCGGCCTGGGAGATCCTGTGAGGACACGGAGGGGCAGCAGAGGGGCGGGCAGCTGCCGGGTGCAGCGGGCACGGCCCTGTAATTGGGCAGCCTGTTCCCAGATAAGGCCGATGACACTGAGCAGCTTCCCGCTCCACGCCGGCTGCGGCCACTCATTTCCTGCTCCCACCGCCGGCGATGCCAATTACCTCGCCTCCTGCTCGCCAGCGGCGGCTTCTGGGGTGGCCATGATTCCTCTGTCATCGGCTGGGGTCTGGATCCTCTCTCCGGAGAGGGCAGCCGGCGGGGGTGGGAAGGACTGGCAACAGGTGGGGGGTGACTGGTCATGGGGCACAGTAGCCGGCGGGGGTGAGTACCACGGGCCTGGGCCACCCTGGGAAGGCCCCTTCTTCTCCCCTGCCCCTCCCCCAGCACAGGGGTGCGCCGTCTGCCAAACGGTTCAGGGAGCCAGGACCGGTGGTGTTGCCCACCCCGGGTCTCCCAGCGAGATGAGCTTTAGCACCGACCTTGAACCCCGCCCCTCGGGTGGAATGATGGGTGTCTGTTTCACCCCGGGGGGAGTTGCGGCTCCCACAGAAGGCAGACTGGAGCAGGGGTGAGGGCTGGCTCTGGACTCCTCTTGTGGGGTGGGGGATAGGTGAGAGGTGCCCCCGGGCAGGTCCCAGCTCGCCTGGCTACCTGCAGGGGTGTGGGAGGAGTGGCCCCAGGTTGGGGGGCAGGGCTCGCCTGCTCAGAGCGGGTGCCCCAGCCCTTCCACACGTGGACCCAGAGTGCTCAGGCCCCCCAGCCCCCCAAGGCACTTCCACAGAGACTGGGCAGGTGTTGGTGTCTCTGCAGGGGAGGGTCTCAGGATGGATGCTGGGCCAGAGAAACCGCAGCCCTGCAGTGGTGCAGAAGGGGAAGCCGAAGCCCGGACCCAGAGAGGGGTACATCCCCCAGATGCTGTCTGCAGAGTGAGACCCAGGCCTGGGCCCTCAGGTCTGGGTCTGTTCCCCCTCCAAGGGTCTCACTGTGGGGAGCCCAGGGCAGCCCGGTCCCCAGGCGTAGGCCGGTTGCCGCTGACCCAGGGTCGGCACCTTGGTGGCTGAGGGGTGACCTCGCCTCTGAACAGCGCTGCGGGGCTGCAGAGCAGGCGGTGGCGCCGCGGGCAAGGAGGGGTGGCGCAGGGACCGCGGGGGGAGCGTGCGGACAACTCCCTAAGGGACAACTAACAGACCAATTAAGCTGCCAATAAAAAATTTAATCAAGTAATAATGCACCTTACTTTGTTTAATTAGTGCTCTGTCAAGTGAATGAATATTTAAGGCACGGGTGGCGGTGCCAGCATGTGCCCAGCGGGCACAGAGGCCGGGCCCACATTTCAATCGGCCTGACAGCTCCCCGCGCGGGCATCGATCGGCCGCGGCCGCTGCCCGGGAGGCGCAGAGCCGGGGCTGCCGGGGAGCTTCTGCCCTCTGGGGACACCTGCGCTGGCCCTGGCCGAGCCTCAGTTCCCCTCTCTGCAAAGCGAGGGGACGGGGGTCCAACTGCTCTCCAGTGTTTCTGCCAGTCCTAGGAAGCCTCGGGTCCCAGGGGCTACAGAAGGCATTTGGGGATCGCGGGACCACCCAGCCTGTGCCACCTGCACCCCCAGCCGCACGCCCTCACATGGTGCCTGGCACCCGGTGCTGTGTGTGGGCCTGGGGCTGCCCTGAGAGGTGGCCCCCAGGCGTACCCAGCTCGGTTCTCCTGCAAGGCTGCGAGACCTGGGAGCCCACCAGGGCTCCACGTGAGTTCATTCGTTCATTCAGTAGTTCAGGGGCTGTGTTCTGCGCTGAGCCCGGAAAAGGCGCGACTTGCCCTCCTCCGGGGCCCTACAGTCCTGGGTAGCCTACCCTTCCCAGGCCTGCACCTGTGGGCGTGGCCAGAGCCCTCCAGGCCCCGAGTGTCGGCTCCGCCCCTGGGGGCTTGTTTGCATATTCATGACCTTGGCGGGCATGCGCACCGCGCCGCGGGCCGGCTCCCGACCTGAGCTGCTCGCGACGGGGCGGGCGCGGCGTCTCCCCTGCCCGAGCCCCGCGCCCTCAAGCCCGGCCTCCCGCTTCCTTTTCTTCATGGAAAAGGTCTGGCGTCCCCCACCCCACACACACAACCACCTGAGAGCCCCGCGCTGGAAGGACTTTGGTAATTATTTGTTTCAGTTGAGCTGTTTTCAGTCTAGGCTAGGCTGAGCCTTGTAATGAGTATGGATTTGCCAGTAAATAAGTCCCCCGCTTCTAACCCCTGTAATAAATGCATTTGGAGTAATCTGGCGATCACGCGGTGTAATTGCTGGCTGTCAGGGCAGACGGATGCTCGCCGCGCCGGCTCGCCTCGCCGCACGCCGCGCCTCCGCCCCCAGCCCCCAGCCCCTTGTTGGGGAGGGGGGTGGGCCTGGCCCGCTGGAGCCCCAGCTCAGCTTCTCGGAACCCTGGGGTCTCTCCTGCGCCCAGCGTGTGCCTTTCAGGCCCCTGCGTCTGTCCCCGAAGCGCTCCGTGCTAAACGCGCTACAATCTCCGGGTCCTGGGACCCCCGCCCCCAGCTGGAGCTGGGTTCCCACCGACCCCAGATTAGGCAGCCAGGGCAACTTGGGGAGGAGCATCAAGTTCGAACTTTAATTTTCAGAAGAGTAAATGAGACGCTCTTGAACTTGGCCCCACTCCGTGCACCTTCCATTTGCTTTAAAAAAAAGAATTTATTTATTTATTTATTTGAAAGGCAGAGTGAGTGGGGGAGGGGTAAAAGAAGCATCTTGCAAATGCCTGCAACAGCTGGGGCTGGGCCAGGCTAAGGCCAGGAGCCAGGAGCTCCATCCGGGTCTCCCACAGGGGCGCCAGGGGCCCAGGGACTCGGCCATCATCTGCCGCCACGCAGGGCACACGGCCGCAGGAAGCTGGATCGGAAGGGAAGGCACTGGGACCCCAACCTGAACTCGGACAGGGGGTGTGGGCGTCCCTGCTGGGCCGCGACGCCCGCCCACTTCTGCCGGCCCTGGCTGACTGCCTTTGCAAACCTTTCCTGCCCTTTCCACGGCCTGGGACCTTACCCAGGCCTCCGCCTGGTGCGCACCTTTCCCCCTCTCCCGTGAATTCTTCCTGGATTGCCCCGGCTGTCCATCACAGCTGTCCTTTTGCACAGGGGCCTGGTCCTGCCAGAACACCTCTCCTTTGCTCCTTTGAACCACCCCCTAGATTGTGCATACAGCAGGTGCTCCATAAATGTGAGGTGTCTGAGTCGCTGTGCAAGTGATGAGTCTGGGGGTGCCTCCTGGCGTTCGTGGACTGTACGGGGCCTGGTTTATGCAGGAGCCCCCCAGATCTGAGGTTTTTCTGTATGCCGGACACCCCAGCTGGGCATGCTGCGGCGGGGGCAGCAGCCCATCTCCCACGGCCTGGGAAGGAGCCGTCACAGAGGTCGGCTTCAGCCCCACCTCCTCCTTCACTGTGCTGCCCAAACTGGGGTCAGCACTGCCTGAACCCCACTCCTGTAGCCCCGCAGTGCTCAGGGGCCGGCTGTGTGCCACTCTGCGTCCTGCCTGGCCCAGGCCCAGGCCCAGCCCGGGGTTGGGACACCACAGCTGCAAGGGGTCACCTCCTGGCTGGGGGGATTAGCCCACCTAACTAGAGGACAATTGCCTGTGGGCGAGGGCCGGCAGGCGCCGGAGCTTGGTGAGCCCCAGGCCTGGTGCCCTCTGTGAGCGCTGTGGGCAGGGGTGCAGAAGTGTTCCTGTTGGGATGGAGGCTCGTGGAGCAGGGGGAGGTGGGCGGGGCCCAGCAGGAGGCCTGGGGAGGGCGGGGCAGAGAGGAGATGACCAGGGTGGGTCCCGGGTTGGGGCGGGGCGTCCGGGCATCTTAAGAGGCCTTTGCGACTGCCCAGCCGCCCTCACTGAACCCCGTCCCGCACCTTGCACCCCTGCTCCGTGTTGGGGGGGAGAAGCTGCAGGGCACGCCCCCTCCCCCGCCCGCGCGTGGCGTGGAACGCCGCTCCCCCTCCCGCCACAGGCAGCCCCGCTGGTCCTCGCCCGGCTGTCAGCCAGCAATCATGTTTAATAAAGGCCCCAAATTAGACAGCCGAACACGAGCACCTTCGGTCTAACAATGCAATTAGCACAGACAATGCCTCCCGCTTCCTCCGGGGCCCCAGAGACGGGTGGCACAGGGCGGCAACGAGGCGGGCCTCCCCTGCGAGCCGCCGGAGGTTTGAGAGGGAGCCGGTGACAGACTGGGAGGTGACGGTGAGGCGCCCGAATGGCGGCTCCTGTGGGTGTCAGGCAGCCGTGGGCAGGGCGCGCATCTGCGCTGGAAGCTTCCAGGTCCCCCCGGCTCTCAGCAGCAACGCCGCGGCCGAGCCCCTCCCTCCCTCTCCCTCCCTCCCTCTCTCTCTCTCTCTCTCTCTCTCTCTCTCTCCCTTCCTGTATCTTCTGTCTTCTGAGGACAGCTGCAGCCTGGGCTTCCATGAATAAAACATTAGGGAAGCGGGGAAGAGTCCCTAAGTGCACAGCCCGGGGTTGGGGACCAAAAGCACTCGGGCCATCGAGCCATCTCTCCGTATGCGGCCGCTCCTGCCGGCCGGGGGCAGAGTCCAGGCCGAGAAGGGCCCCTTTGATCAGGGTAGATGCAGAGGGGCCACGGGCCTGAGAGGGCAGGCTGGGGGGCTTGGGGCCCTCTGGATACGCATGGGGGGCTCGCATGCTCCCCGTGGCGTCGGGCCCCGCCCCGGCTGGGCACCGGGTGTGCGTGTGCACGCCGCGCGGCCCTCTCCCGACACTGCCTGCTGGCTGGCACGGATCTGGCCTCTCCTCTCTGGCCCTATTAAAACCCAGAGCGTGTCCTAACAGCATTACAGCAGGATGCAGAGCGCCGGCCTCTGGCAAGACATTAAGGCTCATGGAGGGAGGGGCTTCTCTGAGGTCTCCCCCTCCCCAGCAGCCCACCCCCACCAACCCCGCGAGCAGCCAGGCCTGGCAGACGCGGGCACGGGCGGGGGGCTGCCAGCCAACACCTCGGGCAGACGCCAGGAGTCCAGTGTCACAAGGCCCACAATCATTGGTTCATTCCTTCATTCATTCATTTGCTGAGTTACTTTTCCCAGGCCCACCTGTGACGTGGTAGGCAGGGTGCCAGGCAGGACACCGTGTGACGGAGACGGACCCACGAGCAGTCTGGTGGGGAGAAAAGGCCAGATCTGGCGCAGAGACGGAGCCCGGGACAGGCACCTGAGCCAGGCCCAGGGCCTTGGGAAGATGGGCGGGGCCCAGGCCGGGAGCTGAGGCAGACGGGACCAAGGAGAGGGGTGTGGGCAGTGTTTCAGGGAACAGCCTGGGGTCATTGGTCCAGAAAGGGCGGTGCAGAGCCTGTGGGGGGGCTGCATGCTGAGTGGCAGGCAGGGTGGTGGGCGGGCCTGGTCTGTGCAGGTGTGCCCGGGCTGGGCTTTGTTCCGACAGCCACTGCCTGGGGGGCGATGAGCTGGGGTATTTTTAAAGTTTTTATTTATTTTTATTTGGAAAGCAGAGTAATGGGGGGGGTGGGGCTCAGACTGAGAGAGTCTTCGGTCCTCTGGTTCACTCCCCAAATGGCCGCAACAGCCAGGGCTGGGCCAGACCAAGGCCAGGAGCCAGGAGCTCCATCTGGGTCTCCCTCATGGGTCAGGGGCCCAAGCCCTCGGGCGATCCTCTGCTACTTTCCTAGGTCCTTAGCTGGGAGCTGGATCGGAAGCAGAGCAGGGACTCCCACATGGGATCCTGGCTGCAGAGGGCAGCTCAGCCCAGTGCCACAAGCCCGGCTCCCTCCATCCTTCGCAACGCAACAGCAGGTCCTGTCTCACACACTCACACACACACACACACACACACACACGTGCCTCTTCCGGGGGATGGGGGGGGCAGCCCCTAGGCTGGTCCTGATGGAGGAGGCGGGGCTTCTGCATTTAAATCACCCCCTCCTTCAGGTGGGAACCCGAGCGCCCAGGTAGAGGCTTCCTCACGGCCTCCTGGGCGCCTTGGCCCATTTCACAGAGGGGCCAGGCAGCTGCAGAGCCTGCGCCCCTCGCCACCCACGCGGCCCTGCACCCACAGCCCCAGGCCCCCCTCCCTCTCACTGGGCGGTCACTGGGGAGACCTGGAATCCTGGCCCATCCGCTGGGCCCGGGCAGCTTCCCAAAGGGAACGAGGCTTGAAGGGCAGGTAAACTGAGGCCCGGCGGGACAGGAGTGTCCGTGTCCTTGCAGCTGGGGCCAAGCAGGTGGGAGCCACGGGGGGGGGGCACCCAGCAGCCCAGGAGGGAGGGGGGGCCTCATTAGCCAGGGGGACACTGCTTCCTCCCCGCTGTTGTCTCCCAGAGGACAGTGAGGGGGAATCCATTATCGGGCAAAATAGCAGCTGCTGACGTGAAAATGAAATATAGATTCAATACCTGCGCCTCGCAGCTCACAAATCGTGCCCCCGGCCCAGGTGACAGCCGGCACAGACGAGCTCGCGGGGGGAGGGGACAGGTTGGGGGAGGAAGGGGGAGAGAGACCTGGCAGCTTCTCCTGAGCTTAGGGACCCAGAGCAGAGAACACGGCCCACCCAGCCTCTGCTCGCCGGGGCTGAGGGGGCTGACGGCACAGATGTGCCCGTGGCCCCCTGCAATGCACCACTGGGGGGCCCGGGCACCTGGGGGCGGGGCTTGTCAACCTGGGATGCGCCCCTCGGGAGGTTGGCAGGCTGCAAACTGGGGGTGGCCCCCAGAGCTGTTGGTCTTCTCACTGTGGGCGGCTGTGCCACCCCTCCCTCCCCGAAGCAGGCACCCGGGGGACGGGGGGCGGGGGGGAGCCGGGCTCCCACCCTGCCTCCGTCCATTTAGCCAGCGGTTTGCTCAACTTTTACGAGTGGGCTGGCGGTGAACTCATCGCCGTTACGACGCACTCAGGGACCCTGACAACTAATTTAATTTAAAGCAGCCTTGCAATAAAAGCTCAGAACGGAAAACCGCCGAGTCTTGGGGGTTATTTAACAAATTGCCTCACAGATAAATACATTAAAATGATTCTCAAACCAGAGTCGTGCGAAGTTGGAGTAAAATTAAGAAAGTCGAATCAAAATGTAAATTAATGGCGTTGAGAGGCAGCGCTGGACTTGGCAGGAGTCACGCCTGCAGAGTGCCGACTACGGCTCTGCCTTCTGTTCAGGTGACGTGGCACCTGCGGGCCGTGCCAGAGCCCGCTTCAGCCGGGGGAGCTGGGGCGAGGCAGCTGCCCGACCCACCTTCTTGGTCACTCACTCACAGCCACCAGCCCCAGGGCGGGGACGGCGGCAGGTGCACTCCCGCCTCGGGCACGGGTAGCCCGAGAGTGGAAGCGCCCAAGGTTCTGCCCTGGCTTCGTGGCGGCAAAAAACCAAAGGAAGCTGGCCCATCAGGGGCTGGTGCAGACGAGCGCAGACGAGCGAGGGCCTGTGGCTGGCGGCTGCCGAATGCATCTCACAATGTCCTTGCTGCAAGGCCAGCAGGGCCGGCATCCCCATTTGACTGACAAGTAAACCAAGGCCAGGGAGGCAGTCCCAGTGCACTGCCTCGGCCAGGCTGCTCCCGGGGTCCTGCTCTCAGTCTCTGTGCCTCTCCCAGGGGGGCAGAGAGGTGCGGCTGCCCGGCTCGGTGCCCCAGAGAACAGTGCCCATTGTGGGCCTCCGCCCCTGAGCAGCGCTCCCACCCCGGCCAGGGTCGGCCTCTGGGCTCCTGTGGGTGGTCCCGGAAGCGCAGGGGGCTGGCGGGAGACGGGCGCGGAGCGGCGGCCCCCGGTGCCGACAGCCAGCCGCAGGGAACGTTATCTGCAGCTGCCTTTCCGGAGAGTGCCAGGCGCCCAGCGGCCCGGGGGCGCGCAGCGGGAGCAGGGGATCCCCCGGGAGCTGCGGCAGGAGGGGCGCGGAGGCGGACTGGGGTTGGGGAGCGGGAAGAGCGGCAGCCACCCTCCCCGGGCCTCGGACTGCAGGGCGGGAGGCCGGGAAGCAGGCTGCGGGCGGGCGCGCGGCGGGGGCGGCGGGGGCGCGGCGGACGTCTTCACCTGGGACCGCGCGCGATCCCGTCTGACGCCCGAGACAGCTCCGACCCGCGGCGCGGTTCAGGCGCTGTCAGATGCCCGCGCCCAGGGGCGGACAGGAGGCCCCGGGCCTGGCAGGGCTGGAGGAGGGGCTGCGGCCCAGAGGAGGGGTCTTGGAGCATCTCCCGGCAGGCCTTGGGGTGCAGAGCACCGGGCGGGGGGTCTTTCCCACCGCAGCAGCCCCTCCAGATGTGGGGCCAGTTGTGTGGGTGGAGGGAGCTGGCCCCGTCCTCATCGCTGGGGAGGGCAGGTGGGGGCGTGAGGACCCCCGGGCTGGCCGGGCTGGGCAGTCGCATCACCTGAACGGCTTTGGGGAAATCCGAACGCTACAGGCAACAGGCTGCTCATCGACCGGCGCTGAGTCTTTAGCAAACGGTTTAGGGAGAAAGAAATCACCAGGAGGAGGAAAAACCATCGGGAGCATCGATCCCGGGCGCCCGTCCCGGACTCGGCGCCCCCAGCTGGATCAGGGCCCCCTGCAGGGCCTGGGGTGCAGGGAGCCGTCCCCCTCGCCTACTCTGAACCCTCGCAGATGCTCAAGCTGAGGGCACACAGCAGGTGCCCCAGCAGGGAGCCTGGGTTTGCTGGCCACAGCTGTGGGGCCTGGTGACCCCAGGCCAGCCCTGGCCCCGGAGCCTTGGGTGCCTCGTCTTCTAAGCCTGCCTCTTTTCCTATAAAAAGCAGCTGGCAACGCCTCCCGGCAGGGCCCCGGCGGGAGGGAGGGAACGTGCGTGCAAAGTGTTTGGAAAACGGGAAAATGCCAACAAGCAGGCTGGCGGGGGAAGGGGAAGTCTTCGCAGCCCGCGCCGCGGCCTGGCGCTGCCCCGAGGGGCCTGGCGGGGGCTGCGGGGGCCGGGCAGCTGACGCCGGGTGTGCTGGGGCCGCGGGGGCCTCCCCGCCGATAGGGCCAGGTTTAACAGGACTTTGAAAAATAAAAAAGGTAAACCAGCAAAACCGCTGCCCGCTCCTCCTGCTGCAATAAAAATGGATTTATTTGTTCGTGGAATGAAATTTAATAACTTTGGAGGGAGATGAGGCGTGAACAATAATAGTTTTTTTTCTCTCTTTCTTGTTTTGGAGAGGGGGCAGAGGCAGGAGGCGGGAGCCCTGCTCTGGGACATTGTGGGGGGGGGCTGCCAGCCGGAGGCCTCTGGGGGGCTGGCTCTACTCCAGGCTGCCAAGGCTCTGCTCCTGTGGTCTCAGCGCTTCACGGCCCACCTGCCTCTCTGTCCTCCCATGCACCTGTGGCTGGGCCCGCCCCCTGGGGTGCCCCTTGACCCTGGAGTCCTTTCCCAGCCTCCCCCCGCCCTGGCAAGCCCATCCCTGTCTCAGGGAACCCACGGCACTTTCCACGCTGTGCAGGGGTGGGGCGCTAGGGTGCCCCCGGAATCCGCTGGGAGCCCGGTCCCGTGGTCAGGGTTTCTGGGACCCAGCCCGGGACAGCCCTCCTACAGTGTTTGTGGAGTGAGTGAGTGAGTACAAGAAATGACTGCCCCCAGGCCCAGAGCCACTGAGCTGAGGCCCACGAAGGCCTGGCCATAGGCAGGGGCCTCAAGGAGCCCCCGATCCACCCGGTGATGCCTCCAGAGAGGCCCGGGCTGCCGGGCCCGGGAGACTCCAGAGCCGCTCTGCCCGGGCGAGTCGATAGCAAAACAAACGCGCTATTGACCGCGGCCGCGCGCTAAATCCTCCCGGCAGACGAGATGATGGGAGCCCGAGTCCAATCGACTGCTGGCCTCCCACCCGCTCCGTGGGACCGCAGCAGCCCGCGAGCCGGCGGAGCGGGACCGAGCCGGGCCTGCTCCACGCTCAGGCCGGGGGTGGGGCTGGCCCCGCCCTCCTTTCCCAGGCCAGGGGTGGGGGCCCGCCCCTGGGGAGGGGGCTGCAGTTAGGTCACCTGAGCCAGCTCTTGAACAAGCAGAATTCACTCCGCTGCGACGCACCAGAGACACGGGGAGGGAGGCGCGTGGGCTCCGTAACTCTGATGGCCTAGAGCGAACCAAACGCCGGGCAGCTGCCGTGCCAGTCCCACCCGGGGCTGCCTCCTGCAGTGTGGCCCGGCCAGCTCCTCCCCTGCCCTGCCTGCCCCAACCCCTGCCACAGGGCTGTTCTGAGGCCCAGGAGTGCACCTTGAGCTGACCAGAATTCGGGGTGCGCGTTTTCCCACGTGGGGCCCAGCAGTCCCTGAGCTGACGACGATCTGTGACCCCCAAGACCCACCCCCCGCAACCCTCACGGTCAACATGAGTGCCCTCTTTTCTTGGGAAGGGCTCAGAGTCTCAGGGGAGACCCCCCCCCAACACGGAAAGCCCCTGGCTGCTCCCACCGCCCAGGCTCAGGGAGGGGTGGAGGCCCTGCCAACGGCTGGCAAGGGGCAGGGCTGGCGGGGCCCTCTTCAGACGGCCCAGAGCCACTTGTCCCCGCTCCGGGACGCCCAGGCGTGGCAGGGAGCTGCGAGGGGGCCGGCGCCTCGCACTGATTTTCTGGGGGCCTTGGAGAACCAGGCTCAGGGCCCAGGGCTGCCTCAGTTTCCCGCCTCGTCCTGCCACCTGCTTATTCACAGACCCTCGTGGGGGCACCTGCTGTGTGCTCCCTTGTGGGAGCTGTGGGCTTTGCAGCCCCCAGCCCCCACCCCGCTCCTCTCTGAGCCCACCCCAGGCCCCACGGAGCTGTCTTTGGACACCGCGTGCTACTTCTTGGCCATGCCTGGCTTAGGTGCCCGCCCGGAAGACGGAGAGAATGAGACGGGGAGGGGGGTGTGGGGCTTGGCAAGGTTCACTGGGGTCTCACGTGGCACTTACTCAGCAGCTTGTTAACTCAGAAGCCCCGTGGCCCCCGTGCCACTGCGTGCCCTTCCGTCTGCTCTGGGAGCCGCGGGGGGTGGGGGGGGTGGGCGGTCCGGTGGTGAGCAGGGGCGGTGCCCTGGCCTCACCGCCCAGACACGCTCGCTCCTGGGCGGGAAGCACTGAGCCTCGGCAGGGGGCACACGGCAGACACCCCCTCCCACCTCCCCCACCAGGAGCACCACGACTGCCCGTGAGGCTGCCTCAGAGGGGGAAACTGAGGCCCAAAGGGCGGGCTTCCCCGGGGGCGTCTTCCCTCTCTCCCCCTCCTTTTCCACCTGCCCACCTCCTGTGCATTTTTCAAGTCCTTAGCTCTGGAAGAACAGTCCTGACCTCTGCCCTTTGCCCTCTGACCTCTAAGGCCCAATACCGCAGTTCCAGCAGTGTGCCCCACCCACAGGGACCCCGGGAGGGAGGACCTGTCAAATTACAGATGAGCAAAGAGCTCAGAGAGGGTGAGTTTCTGGTCCAGGGTCACACAGCAAGTGACAGGTAGGGAAGCCGCGTGGGCATGCCTTCTGCACCCCACTTCCCTCTGTAGGACCCCTGCACTGGGCTCGCCTGGGGGGCCTGTGCCCTTACAGCAGGCCCAGGAGCTGGGCCCCTTTCTCCCAAGAGCCAGACACCATTAACCTGCCCTGTGGGCCCTGGAGCGTGTCTTGGAGCTGGTGGGTTGTTACTGGCCAGCATCACTCCAGGTTCCTGGGGCCTGGGGTGGGGAAGGCTGCAGCCACTGGCCACACTGGGGCTCCAAACCCCTCCCCCACTCCACTGGGAGCCTCCTGGATGGCTGAGGTCGGGGTGTAACCCTGGGGGCTCCCGGACTCTGCTCCGCAAATCAGCTGAGAACCCATACCTGACCCCTCTCCCCAGGGCTGAACGGGGAGGTCCAGGGGTACAGGACCCAACCCAGCCACCTGCAGGACAGGGTCGGGTGGGGACGGTGGTGGTGGCGGCTTTGGGTTTGCACCTAGGCCTCTTACACTCGGAAACAAGGGGAGGTGACGCTGAGGGCCCAGGGCAGCCGGCATGGGTCTAGGCCACGGGGCAGGACTGGCCACACCACGTGCAGCCCCACCCCTACAGGGAAGCCTGGGCCAGGCTGGAGAGGCTGCACCGGCCTGGCCCTCCCCCAGGCCCCCCCATAATTCTATGTGGACAGGTCCGGCCCCCCCGGATCGAAGCCCCTCCTGGTGCCACCCACAGCTCGACAGCTGACGTACACAGATCTGCAGCACGTCCTGCTGCTGTTCCCATTTAACAGACGGGGAAACTGAGGCTCAGAGAGACTAAGGAACTGGCAGAGCCTCCTCCCCTCACTGGCTGGATTCTTGTCCATCCCATCCTGATTTGGGGGACCCCTGCAAGGGGGAACAGGGGTGGCCCCGAATCTGGAGAAGGGGAGGCCCAGCCACACGGCTCCCTCTCGGTCCCTCCTTGTCACAGCCCCCACACCCTGTGGCTAGACACAGCTGGGAAAACACAGCCGACCCCACCAGTCCCCCAGCGCTCCCTCCTGGAGCCGGGCCCCCGGCTCCTGCCTCTCCATCTCCCCTCCATCTCCTCCTCAGCGACCTCCCCAGGTGCCCCCGTGCCCCCTGCCCCGGCTCCTGGCTCCGCCTTCAGGGTGAGCGGCTCTGAGGGCTGGAGGCTCCCAGGTGCCCAGGGCAGCTCACGGCCGGCCCCCTCATGGCCTCCGGCACCCAGGCGGTGCCTGCTACAGCACGGGCTGCCCCCGGGCACTGGCTGAGTGAGGCGTGTGTCGCCACGCGGACCCAGGCCCTCACGACTGCTTTAGTGTGGACCCCGTGAACTGTCCCCATTTGCCAGAGGAGAAAGCTGAGGCAGAGAGGGAGGTGGCATTGCCTAAGGTCACACAGCCCTGTGAGAGGCTGCTCCTTCCTCCCCGTCCTCTGTGGGGGGGTTTTGGCTCAGGGGAGGGGGTGGGGTGGAGCAAGCACCTGTTGGCCACGCCCCCTTAGGGGTTGGACCTGTGGAGGCGGGGTGGGGGAGGGACTTCCTTCACAGAAGGAATGTCACCAGATATAGCAAACAAAATGCTACATGCCTAATTAGGAGGAATTTTGGGTAAACAGCATACATATTTAATTTGAGAGAGACATTTATAGACAGAGTTCCAACCAAGGCCAGGCCGGCCGAGCCTGGGCGCTGGGCGCTCCGTCCAGGCCCCCGCGTGGGCGGCGGGGGCCCAGCTCCTTGAGCCGTCAGCACAGCCTCCCAGGGTGTGCATTGGCAGGAGGTTGGAGCCAGGTATCTCCATGCGACTCAGGCCGAAAGCCGGCCGGGTAGTTCTGCAGCAGGCCACTACAAACTTGCTGCTTATCCGAGATGCCTGGCCTAGCTGGTGCCGTGGCTGGGGAGAAGTAGCCAGGACCCAGGAGGTGGGCGCCAGGCTGGGATGCGGGAGCTGATATGACCGCCAGGGGCATGAGGACCCAGGCCCTGGGCCCTGTCTCCCCACTGAGCGCACTGCGCCTCCCCCTCCTCTCGCTCCCATGCTCCTTTGCGCCTCACCTGCTCAGGGCTAAGGCTTCCTCACGTGCAAGGAGTGAATTTTCACAGCTGGGTTCTCACCGCCTAAAAATAGGGCCGAGTAACGGATGGATGGGATGGATGGGAGCTGTCTCGGGTCCTGGAGCCCAGCCGTGGGGGCGGGAGGGCGGGTCGGGGGGAGGGAGAGGTCGGTGCACAGACCCCAGCCCAGTGCTGTGGCCGCAGGTGGACCTGAGCCCCCCTCACTGAGGACAAGGTGCTGTTCTGCACCTGGCGATTCCAGAGGCGGAGCTGAGTCCTGGAGAGCGTGCAGGCAGGCCGCAGCCACACCGACGGACGCCCGCCAGGTGTCCTGCCTCGCGGAGGGGTACCGAGGAACAGGGGGTGTTGTAGCGCAGGGCCCTGGTCCACAGCTGCGCGCTCTCCGGCCCTCCCCGGCGGCGCTCTGTTCCCCACCTCTCGGTTTTTAAAGACCCACGGACCTGGCGCCAGGCTCCTCACGCCCACCACCCCAACCCGGGCCACACAGGTTCAGCCTGGGCACCGACTGTCCGACGCACAGACAGGCTAAGGGCGCTCACACGGGTGATGCGCGCGCACAGGCTGTCAGGCGCGCTCGCGGATCGGTGCGCGTTCGCGGATGGACACACCGGGGGTGGGTGCACACAGATGTGCACTTGCTTGCGGTTGGGCACGCGCTCGCGGATGGGCATGGCCTCGGCACCGACGTCTCCCTCTCGTCTCTGCAGGCACCAACTTCCTAGCGCAGCTCTCTGGGGCGGAGGCGGTGTGGGGCCCCCCCAAGCCCAGCTTGGCCCCTTTTCCCGATGGAGCTGAGGCTGGGGTGGAGCTGCTAGGCCCTTGGGTGTCCCATCACCCACCAGTTCTGCCACTGGGCACTCCACCTGGCCTCTCAGGGCCCCCGCTTGTGTGCTACCTCGATGCCAACAGCACGAGGACCTGGGGCAGTAGTCCTGCCCCAGCGTGCCTACCCAGCAGGTGCTGGCCGCCGGGCTCCCCTTCCTGCCTCCACCCTTGAACCCTCCTCGTGCCCAGCCCCTGCCCGCCCAGATACGGGAAGAGCCGGCGGTGCCCGGTGCCCAGCCCGGAGCCCGCCTCGTTCGGGGCGAGGCGGCTGCAGAATTAGAATATTAAATGCAGCTGTACTGAAACATGGCTTCAATCCAATTACGCCAGGAAACAAGAGGAGCCGCTTAGGCTAATCCTGTTACCCGGCCTCGGAGGGAGGCCCAGGAGGGGAGCTGTCTGGTGGGGGTTGGGCAGGCGCGAGATTGACAGCCCCCTCGGCCCCTCTCCCGGGATGCCCAGGGCAGGGAAGCCGGCCTGCAAGATCATCCTGTATGGATGTACCCAGCGCTGAGCTGCCCAGCGGGCTCCGAGCCAGGAGACGCGGAAGACCCTGTCGGGGCGGCTTGGGAGAGTGGCCCATCAGGGGACAGGGCAGCTGCTGTGGGAGACTGGTCCCGCGGAAGGGACAGCTCAGAACCTCAGAACCCGATGGGGGGGGGGCGAGGATTTGTCCCAAGGCAGAGCTGATATGGGGCTGGGTTCCCAGAGCTCAGTGGGCCGTGGTGGGAGGCCAGAGCAAGGAGAGGGCGGTGCTGTCTGTAGCAAGAGCCAGTGCCCGGTGCAGGGCCCAGTCAGAAGGCAAGGCTTGGCTGGCGCTGCGGCTCACTTGGCTAATCCTCCACCTCCGGCGCCAGCTCCCCGGGTTCTAGTCCTGGTTGGGGCACCAGTCCTGTCCCGGTTCTCCTCTTCCAGTCCAGCTCTCTGCTGTGGCCCTGGAAGGCAGTGGAGGATGGGCCAAGTGTTTGGGCCCTGCACCCACATGGGAGACCAGGAGAAGTACCTGGCTCCTGGCTTTGGATCAGCGCAGCGCGGGCCGTAGCGGCCATTTTGGGGGTGAACCAATGGAAAAGGAAGACCTTTCTTTCTGTCTCTAACTCTGCCTGTAAAAAAAAAAAAAAAAAAAAAAAAAAAAAAAAAAAAAGGCAAGGCTTGCTGGGGCCAGAGCAGGGGTGGGGGCGGGGAAGGGGGCAGGGCCCTCCCATTTTTTCCCTGGGCTCCCGAGCTGGCGGCACTGGGGGTGCCTCTGGGAATCAGATCTGCCAGGTTCTGTTAAAGGGGTGACGGGTGAGGAGCAAGAGACTATAGGAGGGAAGGGGAGAGGGGCCATCGGAGCACGAGCTGCAGGAGGAAGGCGTCGGCCAGGCGTGAGAACCGCATCCCCGGCAAAGGCACAGCAGGTGCACAGGCCGGGAGGGGAGGGACACAGCCTTGGAGGGAGGCGTCTGGGGTGGGGGTATGTGGGCTGCACAGAGAGGCAGAAATGGGGCCTGAGAGCCCCTGGAGGAAGGGGCTAGTGGAGTGGGGGGGCTGGGACCAGGCAGGACTGGGCAGTGGTACAGGAGGGAGGGGTGCAGTCCGGGGGGACTGTGGCATGGAGGTGAGGAGGGAGGAGGCGGCACAGCCATCGGGAGGGGTGGGCAGGTGTGAGGACCGCCTGGGCCCAGGGAAGGGGTTCTTGAGTGAGGCAGTGGCAGGATGAACGCTTGTGTGCCAGCTGAAATGAGGGAAGCGGGATGGCGCCACGGAGGATCCACGTCTCAGCCGTGTGCTTCGTTCCCCGGAGACCTGAAGCCACCGCCTCCCCCTCCACGAGCCCCGGACGATGTTTCTTTAAAAGTGCAGTTTGAATTCATTTTGCAAATCTGAGATCCGCCGCTGTCCCTTGGTGTCCACGGGGGTGGGGGGGGGTGGTGGTGCCAGGACCCCCGTGAACACCAAAACCTGCGGCCGCTCTAGTCGCTCTTGGTGAACGCTGTGGGGTTTGCGTAAGAACCACGCGCGTCGCCCTGCGGTCCTCCCGAGGTTGCTGGGAGCGCCGGGGAGACGGCCAGAGCCTGCCGCCCAGGGACGGAGGACCGGGAAGGAGGGCCCCTGTGCGTGTTCCTACACTCGCGGCTTTTTTCCGACCCCGAGGCTGGCAGCGGCCGCCTGCACGTCACAGAGGAGACAGCCGTCTCCCGGGTGATTCCTGAACGTGTCACAGCCCCCAGAGCAGCCTGAGCTTTGTCACTCGTCAGGCTGGGCCCCAGGTGGACGTGCAGGGGTGACCCTGCCCCCGCCCGGGCCTAGACCGCTGAGACACTCAGAGCAGGAAGCAGGAGGGACCGCGGGGCGGCAGAAGGGACCGCGGGGAGGCAGGAGGCCTCTGCTGGATCCCACGATCACTCTCAGAGCCGGGCGCTGCCCGGAGACAGCAGAGCGGCCACAGAGCTCAGAGGTGGAGGGCTCCTTAGGGCCGGGGACAGCGATGGCTTCTGGCAGCCAGGTCTTGGGCTGGGGGGACCCTCCTGACAGCCCACGCCCTGTGGACATCACGGGTGTCGGTGAGGGGACCCTCCTCCCTCTCCCGCCAAGGCTGCCCTTCTTAGCTAAAAGCCGCTCCCCAGGTACCCCTGTCGCCTGGGTCCACTCAGGACATCCCAGAGCCTGGCCCTGGAGGCTGCCCTGCCGTGAGCCTCGTATCCAGGCTGGCAGGGTGACAGCATGGCCAGGACAGGCCCAGGCCTCCCAGAGGTGCAGGGGTCCTGCAAGCACTGACCTAATCCCCCCCAAACCCACGCACACGGGCGTCAGCAGGGCTGGTGCTGGACAGGACACAGACTGTGTCAGGTATTCAGCTGGTGCATCCTAAATGCTCCTGTGCTGAACCAAGCAGGAGCCTGTGCCTGTGCCTGCCGGGGTGGGGTGGGGTGGCCACGTCACACCCCCACCCCAAGGCCCTAAGCCAAGTGGGAGCCAGCAGATGAGCAGGCAGGGGAGGCTAGGGCCCGGTTGTCCCCAATTCACAGATGGGAAGACTGAGGCCCGGGCTGCTGGGTGGCGGGGCAGGGGTCTGGCCGTGCTGTGCACCTGGACTCCCTGAGTCTCTCTGTGCTGTTTCCACCTGTGTGTTCTCACGGGACGTGCAGTTCCCACAGATGAGTCCACAGAGGGGCCATTCGGGGAGTGGGTGTGGGTTCCCATGTCAGGAGCCCCAGGCTAACGCTGGGTGCCTGGGGGTGGGCTGAGGGCCAGGGCCGGCCTGGGGGCCTCACTGGTGCTGGCCAATAGAACCAAGAACTCACGGTTGATCAAGGGCCAGGGGCTGAAGACGCCACTGCTGGGGGCAGGCACCAGCGGGAGAGTGGGGCTCCCCAGCCCAGAACCCCAGACCCCAGCTCCTCCCTCTACGGGCTCCTGGGCCCCATATGCGGAAGGCGGAGTGCTGGGGCCCCACCCACAGGGCTCCTCGGGTTGCCCACCCCACGCTCTCCCCGTGACCCGCACGTATTTATAGGCTGAGCTTCTGTAAGCTGCCGCGAGACCTGACACCCGGTCCGAGCTGGGCCCGGCTCCCCGCACGGGAGCGGACTCAGCAGGCTGGTGCAGGCTCTTCTCTGAATGTGACTGTGGCGGGGGTCCCGAGGTGCCCTGGGCCCTGACCCCCAGGCCAAGGGTGATGGACTGGCTGGGGCTGGCACTGGGTGGGCACGGCATGGGCAGGGGTGCGGGTGGGGGTGTGGCTGCCCCTGCTGGCAGGGGCGCACGTGTACCTGCTCCTCGCTGAGCCGCTCACTCCTTAGCGCTGAGCCCTGGTGCCCCTGTGCCGCCGCAAATGTGTTGACTCGTTCATCCCTCCGCCCTGTGAGCACAGGGGAGGATTAGCTCGGACGGACGTGCAAGGGACGGAGCTGAGTCCCCAAGCAGAGTGTAGGCAGGGCAGGGCGGTTGCCGTGGGCTGAGTCGAGGCTCCCAGACCCTAGGGGTCTTGCAGAGGGACCCCTGATTCCTAGGGGGTGACGGAAGGGTCAAAGAAACCACCAAGGGGCATGGAA
The DNA here is from genome assembly GCF_051225735.1 of Oryctolagus cuniculus. NCBI lineage: Eukaryota > Metazoa > Chordata > Mammalia > Lagomorpha > Leporidae > Oryctolagus > Oryctolagus cuniculus. Next base: position 7,079,428 of record NC_142867.1, on the reverse strand, counting down.
GGCGCCAAGGGTGCCGACAGCTCTGCCTTGTGGGGGAGGCGCTGGGCAGCCTCTGCTAGGTCCTGCAGTGGCCAGTGCGTGGGTGCCAGGCCCAGGCCTAACACCCACAGGCAGGGCTGAGTGTGTACGTGTGCAGCCCTGGGGAGACGGCGCCTTCCCCAACCCCCAGCCTCCACCCCAGGCCTACGGCAAGGACTCGGCCCGTGGATGGGACGTGGCTCTTTCCCGGCCTGGATCCCCCGCAGTGCCAGGGTGTTGCATGGGTGGGCAAGGGTACACGTGCCAGGGTGCAGGGCAGCGGCCTGCCCCAGCTACACGGAGCCCCCCCACCCCCCAGCACAGACACTAACACAGGGCAGTGGGGTGAGAGCAGGGCTGGGGACCGCCCAGGAAGACACGGGGCGGTGCCTGCAGGGTCGTGCCCCTTGCCTCGGGACCCCCGCTCTGCCCCTCAGCCCGCCAGCCCCAGCCTGTGCAGCCTAAAAACCAGCTCCACAGCCGCAGAGGTGATGCCCGGTCCACGGGATTGGAGGGGGCTGTGTGGGCCCAAGGCCCCTCCCCCAGCCATGGAGCCTCTGATGGGGGACCACGTGGCGTCTCACACCGTGTAGTCCTATGGCAGTCCCATTTTACAGATGAGAAAGTTGAGGCTCGCTCGCACCAGGTCCCCCCGCAGGTCGGTGGGATTCAGGCCCTGGTATCCGGCTCTGGGGATGACTGGGGTGAAAGACGGGGCCAGCTACCAGAGGGCAATGGAGAGAGCACAGCTGTGTGGACCCCGGGTGCCCGGGCCAGCCTGAGCCAGCCGCCCCCAGCGGGAGGGGCTCCTCTGGACAGCAGAGAGGCCTCCTGGGCCCGCAGGGAGGGCCCGGCAGCAGCAGTTCCCGCCCCAAAGCCGCGTCTGTCCTGTTCAATTTCAAACTCAAGTGCAAACAAGCCTCAGCGCCCGCCGCTCCCGCCCAAATCAAATTCTCGCTCTGGTTTCTCCGCGGGCGCGGCGGCCTGCCTTCCGGGGAGGGCGGGCGGGGGCTGGCACGGGGCACGGGAGCGGCGGGGAGCAGGCCATTTGTCTAGGGCAGCCGGCTCGGCTGGCCGGGATCTTCCACCCAAATTAAATTTTAACCCAGCTCATACATCTTCCACCGAGTCCCTCCCCTGCCGGGTCCACCACGAGCCGCAGCGGGAGCCGGCACAGGGACAGCCTCGTCCCACTGCCCAGAGTAGCAGGAAACAGGGACGGTGGCCCACAGGCAGGATGGTGGCGGGGTCGGGGGACCCGCAGAACACCGGCCCCCGGGGCTGGCAGAGGGCCCAGTCTGGCTGCTCAGTGTGGTCGGCCCGGGCCCCGGGGCCTGGGCACCGCCGTCAGGCAGGGGCCGTGGGTGGGCTCCGCTGTGGGAAAGCCCCGGGTTCAACTCACAGCTCCTCCCCGTCCCAGCTACACCAGGCTGGGTTCCTTTCCCACTTCTCAGAGCTCAGTTTTCTCAGCTATGCAATGGGAAAGTAACCCACAGGGACACAGGCAGAAATAATGGAGATGATGTAGACGCCTGGGGCCACAGAGGGGGCTCCGCTCAGGGCCCCCCCCCAGAAGAGGTGGCTCGGTGCCCCGTCCTGCACCCTGTGAGTGGCCTCACGCTGCCGGGAGGGGCAGCAGGGTGGCCCTCAGGGGGTTGGCAGGGGGGGACTGCTCTGCCCCTCCCCGCCCCCACGGGAGCTGTAACAGCTGGGGGTGGCGTGCATGGCACTGGGGCGCCGCACGGGCTTGGCTAGGGGTACACGGAGCAGCCCCGAGGGAGAACGGGCCCAGCAGGTGAGCCCCGAGGTGGGCCAGGTGGGGCTTGGCCAAGGCCCCCACGTGGGGCCACAGGGCGCCTTCCTTCTTTTGCCATCTTACGGGGGGCGGGGGCATAACCCCACTCCTACTGCACCATGCGCCTGGGAATCCTGTGCCCGCCCCGGCTCATGGAGCACAGTCTCTGCCGCTGTCACCTCTGGGTCCCAGCCTGTGGGGTGGGGTCTGATGCAGGGAGGGTGGGCCACCTCTGCTCCCTCAGGACCCCTCCCCAGGCTCCTCTGCCCCCGCCTCTGCACCTGCTCCCCCTGCAGCCCCACCTCTGCTGCTCCTGCCCTGGACTGGCGTGTGTCTTCCATCCACATGTGGGGCAGACAGACGTGAGGGAGGGCGTGACGCCCACCATCCGGGGGCCACAGGCTCTCCCCACACACCCCGTGGCCCGGCAGGAGCTGATTGCGACACGGGTGGCTGGCGCGCGGGCCCCTCCCACTCGGCAGCCGGCACGTCCCTGGAGCTGCCACAGTGATCTACACCCCCCAAAGGCGTGTTTGTCCCCGCGGCGGCTGCGGCGCACAATTAACATCCCCACCGGTAAACGGTGCGGGGCCGTATTTCACCCGCACCCACACGTGGCACAACAGCATTAAAATAAATGATGGCGTGGTTACAGAAGGCCCTGGATTTGTGGGCACCTGCGCACGCCCCTGGGACCCAGCACCAACTCCGTGCCCAGAATGGGGTCCTCCGAGGGCCCTGGACGTGAGGTTGCTGCCTGGAAACCGGACTGGCCACCTTCCACCCATGCCACCCCCTGCCCAGGCTACGGCTCCTACCTGGCCCTGACCACAGCCCAGGCCCTAGAACCAGAGCCCCTCCTTCTCCCTGGGGGTGCACCTGCCCCCTCCCCACCTTCCATCCTGGGAACTAGAAGGGCAGTCCTGTTGGTGGCACCTCCCCAGTGTCACCACCCCTCGCCGGAGCTCCCAGGCCTGTGCGGCGGGCACAGCTGGTGCGGCATCCCGCCAGCCTCGCTGCCCACCGCTGCCCACCGCTGCCCACCGCCTGCCCCAGTTCCCTCTCTGTGCTCTCCTGCCAAGCTCTCCGTTCCCTTCGTGATGACCATGTGACAGCTGTGCCCCACAAGGCCACGCCCCTGCGAGGATCCGTGTGGTCCCCATGGGTTCAGCCGGGACAGAGCCCTTGCTGCGTGGCCGATGGGACAGCTGGAGGCTGTGTTCTCTGCACCGTGGTCATCCTTTGGCCATTTCCGGGATGGGTGGGGGCCTCTGATGGAGGGGGGTGGGCAAGGGCTCAGCGCCTCATTTCTGGGTGGGGGTGTGGGAGGCAGAGAGGCCTGGCCCGTGTCAGGGAGGGAGTTGGCTGCTTGAGGGAACAGAGAGAGACCAGACCAGGGAGGGTCCTGAGTTGAGGGTCGTGGTACGGAAATGCCCCCAGGTGCCTGGGGGGGGGGGCCCAGTGCAGGGGGTGCTGCGCCGCACAGCTGGGCCCTTAGCACTGCCCCATCGTGGTGTCCTCTGCCGCCACCTCCTCTGGCTCCGCCCACAGGCACCTGCTACCTCACCCCTCCCCCATTCCAGGCCCCGGGGACTCTGTTACCCAGCAGGTGCTCAGAAAAAAACAAAGCTGGCCACCTGGGGCCTGACTCCGCCTGGGGAGCCTCTCTCTCCGGCTCAGCTGCCAGGCAGGGCTGGGAGGGGACTGGATTCCTCCCCTGAGAAAGGGGCCCGGACCCCTCCTGCAGGGCTGCCCCGTGCGATGCGAGCAGCTGGCTACACACAGCAGGTGCCCAACCACCAGGGCTGCTGGCCGGGGATGGCCTGCGCAGGCCTGCAGCCCTGTGGCTGGTCTCCCGGGCCTCGGGGCTGACACAGCCTCCTGTCCTGCACCAGCACAGACCCAGGGCCGGGCCGCCCTTCCCGCTGTGTGTCCCAGGACAAGCCACGCCACCTCTCTGGGTCCCAGGTGCCTGGTCCGTGAGATGGGGACGAGAGCGTTCGCGCAGTCACTGAGAGCATGGCCGGAGCTGGTGTGGACGGTCGTGACCTGGGACAGCGCCCGGCGTGCTGTGGGCCCTCGGCGGGGGAGGGGGCTTGTTCTGCTGTCACCCGTCCAGGGCCACAGGTGGCGGTGGAGGCAGACCAGAGGCGAAGGGGATGTTCACTGTGTCACGGGAGGGGCGACGAAATAGAAGCCATGACGGGGGCGGGGGGTGCTGGGCCATCCCGAGCCTAGAACCTTCTAGAACGGGGCAGGGGGCTCATCTCCTGCCTGTCTTCCTACGCTCCAGGCTCTGTGCTCCATTGGCCAGCCCCCGTCCGGAGGGTGCTGGGAAGACCCGGGCAATGGGCGGACGGGTCCACGGGTCACGGGTCCACCGGAAATGGGCCGGGCGGTGCGTCCTGCCCCGGAGCCCAGCAGTCGGCAGTGGTTTATCGCTGCCTCTCCTGGTGGGCAGCAAAGCCACAAATAAGCAAATGCAGGCAGCAGGGCACAATTATTGAACCTGGTGCAGTATTTCCCCAGCTCGTCTCCAGCCCGGGGTTGGCACTGGGTCGATAATAATTTATGACGTGGCCCCGTGGGGGCGAGGAGGGGGGAGGGAGCGCTCGCTCCTGAGCTCACTGGGGCCGCTCCGTGCGCTCACAGGTGGCTGGGCCGGCGGCCACGGGGATGGGACACTCAGATGGAAGGGGGTGCTTTGGGAGGAGGGGGCAGTGGCGGCCACAGGCAGAGCCCAGCATTGCTGCAGGAGAGAGGCGCAGGGCACTGGAGCGCAGGCCTGGCCACGGCCACCAAGCAGACCCTGCTCTCTGTCGGGCAGGGGTGAGTCCAACGGGAGTGGTGCTGGGGCTTGTCTCAGGGGACACCAGGGAAGCAGAGGACATGGCCCAGTGTGCAGGGCTCGGCCTTGGCAGCAGGCAACTCCCCAGCCACCCTGCCCCCACCCCGAGGGGGTGCGGCATCCTCAGAGCCCCCACGGAGCAGGGTGGACTTGGATTTCATCACCAATGTCGCTGGTTTCATCAGGCCTGGTGTTCCGGCACGGTTCCTGTCGCTACCGCTTCATCCTTCCCTCGGGATGTCAGCTGGGGGCGGGGGGCGGGGCTGTACCACGCTCGGCTCCTGCTCCGGGCCCAGGGGCCACGCGAGGGAGGGGAGCCTCCCAGGCGGCCAGCAGCTCCTACACTCGCACTACAGCCGAGGTGGGCACGCGTGGAAGCCCCCCCCGGCAGGTCCTCGGGGCCGGCGCCAGCACCCCTCCCCCACTGAGAAGGAAACTGACCCCTGCCTTCAAGGGAGCTCCACTCTGCACCAGTGACTCCCGCGCCCCCTCCGGCTGAGGCTCACCTGTTCTCCCCCCGCCCCCACAGCAGGCCACGAGCCCAGCACCCCAGGCAGCCGAGGCCCAGAGCGGTTAAGGGCTCAACCAAGCTCACTCTGCGCCCAGCCGCTCTCGCCCTGACCCTGCTGTCCGGCTGCTCTTCCCTGTGCCTGAGGCCACAAGGAACATGCTGGGGGGGTCACAGAGCCCCTGCCCTCCCTCAATCCCCACGAGACCCCAGGCTCCACGTTCTGCTAAGAGCTGGACTGAACCTAACCTGCAGACAAGGGGGGTGCCCTGGGCTGCCCGCTGTGGGTGCCCCAAAAGCAGCACCCCCAAGCCAGGACCTATTGCACTCCCTGGTGCATTCAAAAGGCCAGCGGGCCCAGGCTGGGGTCACGTGGCGTCCGGGGGGGCTGGCGTCACTGCCTGTCAAGGCCAGCCTCAGCCCGCTCTGCAGGGGGCCCCGAGGAGCACCGACCCCCACCCACCAATGCCTCCTTTTCTTCCTGCCTGGCTCTTAGAAAAAAAGAAAAAATGAACGCGGATGGTTTCATCGCGGGAGAATCAGTATTCCAGGCAGGGCTGGGCATGTGATCCGAATGGAGGCTGCAGCCTCGGAGCTGGAAGGGGAGGGGGAGAGGTGCGGGGCCCGGCGGGCGGCAGCAGGCCTGGCTGTGCCAGGGCCAGGTGGCGGGGCCTGCCCCGACGCCACGGGGACACCGAGGCTGGTGTGGCCGCAGGGCCTGGCGTGCGACTCGGGATAGGAGGAAAGGGACACGCTCATCTCCCCGTCCCCTCTCGGGCCCGGCCGAGCCCACGTGCCTGTGTGCCCGCCGAGCTGGGCCCCAGGAGGCAGAGGCGGACACAGGCCTGCTGGCCGGCACACAGCAGCCTCACGGGGACTGGTTCAGTGCGTGTGTGGATGTGTGTGGACGCTTCACAGGTGTCGCCACAGCCTCACCAACAGACAGCTTTCAACTTTGCCCCAGGACTCCCCAGGGCCTCCAATGCGCCGCTGCGCCCCTGTGAGCCTGCAGGGGGTGCCCGCACAGCCTCCCGTCCCGACAGAGACCTTTTGGTCCGTGCTCGCGCAGGAAGGGCGCGGAGCTCAGGGGTGGACCCGCCGCGTGACCTTGGGCAGGCTCCCGGAACACCTATGCTCCCTCAGGTGGAAAATTAAAACGGCGACAACAGTGCCTGTGGGCTCGGCGAGCTGGCGGAGGACTAGTGCCCGCCATGGACACCACCCACCGGCCCTCCCCCCCCCCCCCCCCCCGCTGCCAGGGTCATCATCTTCATCCACCGCTCAGTGCTGGGGGGTGGGGCTGCCTCGGACGCTGTCCCTGCCCTTCCCAGCTCGCAGCCCAGGGGTGGAGGAGACAATTCCAGTCCAGGTAGGGAGGGCGAGGAGAGGGCACCGCCTGGCTTGGGCTCCATCTTGCCTCCCCCTCTAAATCTCCCTCCCCTCCCCCAGGGCTTCCCTCCTGGTCCCTCCAGATCTCAGCCGGCTCCTCCTCTGGGTCGCAATACCCCGGACAGGGGCCTGCCCTGCTCCCTGTGCCGGCTCCACAGTCCCATCCCCCGTGGTCATGGTCAAGAGCACCCTGTCTTGTCCTGCTCTGGACTGTGACCCCGTGAGCTGTGGATCCAGAACTGAACAGGGTTCCTGTTTGGCGACACCAGGGTGGAAGCAGGCAGTCTCCTCCTTTAACGCCGCCTGTCCAGCAGGAACTGCTGGGTCTGGGGCTGTCAGCCACCTTGCTCTGCAGGGGCCAGAGAAGGCTGGCTGAGACAGGGCAGGCTGCCCGGGAGCCCAAGGAACCAGAGCAAAGCAGCTGGGGAGCAGCCAGGGAGGGCTTCCTGGAGGAGGAGGCAGTGGTCGGAGGCTGCAGGCTCCGGGAGAAGGGACGTTTTGAGTCACTCGGGCCTGCCTGTGTGTGGCCACAGGACCTGCCCTCACGGGGCAGACTTCAAAAGCTGACCGTGCAGGTGCAGAGAGAAGGGAGGTTGAGTGCAGGGGCCGGCCCTGGCTGCCGGCTCGGATTCAGAAAGGCCCCCTACAGCTGAGCTGCCCTTGGTCATCCCGAGGCTCACAGGCAGATGGAGGCCACTCCAGGTCAGCCAAACGGCCCCCGCGCCCAGGCCTGCAGCTGCCAGGCGGGGCCCTCGGTGCCCCAGCAGTGGAGGTACCAGGGCCTCGGCAGCCACAGCTTCAAAGAGCTTTGTTATTAACAAAAGCGCGTGGCGAATCCTTCCTCCCCTCCATCTCTCCGTAAGGTGGGCACAATGAGAGGGCGGGCGCCCGAGAGCCGGGGGGGGGGGGCGTCCCACCCTGGCATGAGGATGGGCTCGCCGCCTGTGTTTATTTAAGATCATCTCTCTCTTATCCTCTTCCTCCCAACTCAGCTGGTTTTTTCAGGCTGCACCTGAAGTCCTTTTGAAGTGTTACAACCATTTTCTCCTCTTTCAATTAACAACAAGAAAAGGAAGCTAATAGCATCCTGAGCCACTCGCTGTAAATATTAACAAAGTCTGGTCGCCTGGCCCGAGCAGGGGGCTGCTCTTGGCCAGGCAGCGTGTTTACGGGAAGGGGGGTGGTTGATTTCCAACACTGAGGCGAAAATCTCTTGGCACAGGCTTCTGTGGTGCAGGGAATCGGAGAGCTGGGGACCGGAGGCGGGCAGGGTGGGAGGGACGGGCAGCTGTGAGGCTGTGGGTGGACTCTGGAAGGAAATACTGCCTCCAGCCACGCCTGGGTAATCCGGAGGCTGGCAGGTGCGTGCCCAGGAATCCCCTGCTTGTGGCTTTGAATGTGTCAGTGGCCAAGGTCTGAGCAGGAGGACTGGCTTTCTGGACACAGTGGCTGGAGGAGGGCAGCGCTGAGGGTCCCCAGGGCACACACTGGACCCCCTGACCCCAGCAGTGGCACAGAGGCCCTGAGAATGGAGGATCAGGAGACAGCACCAGCATGGCAGAACCTGAGGCTGGGAGGGGTGGGAGGAGGGGCAGCCCAGGAGGGAGCTGACGCCCCTCAAACACAGCCTGGGTTCCCCGACAGCTCCTCCATCATCTCCTTGGGTTGGGGGGGGGCCTCTGGCTGTGACCTGCCCCACCCCCGCTGCTACCACCAGGGGTTCATGAGCTTGCAAGACAGATCATGCTATGGCCACCCAACTCTTGCTTCACACACCTGCAGCTACTGCACACAGACCACGTAAGCCCCACCTCACAGTCAGGGTCAGGGGTCGCACAGCTGAGACCCCCGCGCCCCAGGCATGGAGTCCCTGTGCAGCAAAGCCTGAGGTGGGGGGCAAGCAGGGGCCAGAGAGCCGCCCAGCAGGCCGCAGCTGCCACCCCGTCCCCTCTTCTGCGCCTGGCGTCACTGAGGGCAAAGGGCCAGGCCTGGGGAGGGCGCTGGTGTCCCCACCCCTCCTAAAGGCACAGCCACCTGCGGCCTCCCTCCCCGGAGGCCAGGGACGGCTGCTGTCCCTCAGGAGCCCAGCTGGGCACCCACTGCCCCCTCGCCGCCCTCCCTGGCACCTACTCGTGCAGCTCCACGGGCACCGGCAGCCTCTCCGCCTGCCCTTGATCAGAGATTTCAAAGGTACAAGAGCCCTCGAGGCAGACGAGGCCTCTTCAGGCACCTGCCCGCTGCTGTCCACCTTGGACAGCACGTGCTTGGGGACCACGGTGCCCACTTGGCGGCCGCTGTGCCAGAGGGGGCAGTGCCGTCACACTCGGGAGCGCGCCTTCCCTCGGGCACCAGGAACCTGGGGGAGCCAGGCCTCCCAGGCCCCGAGATGGGCTGGGTTGGGGCTGGCCGGCGGCAGGTGGCGGCCAGCCAGTTCACTTCTGGCCCTAACTCTGCCAAGTGAAAGGGAAGCAAGGGACGCCAAAGAACTTTCCACTGAGAGTGACGCCGGGGGCCCCGGGAGCTGTGGATGTCCCTCCCCCAGGCACAGCCTGCCTCGGTTTCCCCGGCTCTGCAGCCGCCCCCACACTGGCTGCCACACCCAACCCCGAGACTCTGAGTCCTGATGCTAAATTAGAGTGGAAGCAGGGAGGGTTCACACCCTGCTCTCTCGCCTCTGCCCGTTCTCACCCCGCCCCCGCCACTCCAGAGCTGAGCCCGGCCCTACGAGTGAGAAGGGGGCAGGGCGGCCATCCTTGCTGGGGAGAGCAGAGGGGTGGCCTCCCCAGGCCTTCCTGCTGCCGCTGCCAGGGCCCTGGGATGCCAGGCGGGCCCTGCACGGTGCCTCCCGAGACCCCCTGCAGCAAGCTGGGTGTGGGAAGCAGAGCCCACCTGCCACGGCGCCTCGCTGCCCCTCTCTGAACCCTGGCACAGCGGCCAGGGTGCCCCTCCTACATCACAGGTCCCATCAGGCCTCTCCCTGCCAGGCGCCCTCCGCGCAGACACCAGGCCCCTGGACACAGCCCTGGGAGGTCCCTGGGGCCGGGCCTCCATCCTCGACTAAAGGTCAGGTCCCCTCATCCGCAAACCCGGCTCCCTGCACCAAGCCCTCGCCCACGCTGTTCCCTCGGCCTCCGACGCTCTTCCTGCCCCACTCCCCGCCGTGCCGGCCCAGTTCCAGGCGCAGTCCCCGCCTCTGAGCGGACACGCTCGCCCTGCCCCGGCCCCCGCTGCCCGCTGCGGGAGAGGGAATGGGACAGTGGCAGGCCCCAGGTCTCCGTGATGCGGGGAGAAAGAGACAGGCCCCGCGGACGTCTGTCCTGCTGGGATGAAATCAGAATAAACTGCCCGTCTGAATCACAGAGCGCCTTTCATCCACACGGGTCAGGCAGGGCACGGACCGCAGCCGGGAAGTCCAAAGGGAAGGCAGGCTCCGGCTCTCCCGCCTCGCGCCGGCTCTGACCGCTGGGGCCATCGCAACTCTGCCCCCTTTGCCACAGGGCAGCTCTGCCCGGGGAGGGGCGGCGTGTGGTTCATTTCAAATGCCAGTCGGCGAAGTCACTGTCCACACAGCCCACGCGGGACCCGGCGGCTCTGATCGGTGACGTGCACATGAAACCCGGCCCTAGGGGCCAGAGGCGGGAGCGAAATGGCAGGGCTGATGGCTGATACCAGAATTTAAGGGGGGAGTGGTCTTTAAGGCGGTTGTGGACAGTGAAGCTGAGGGCCGTTCCGACTGTGGGGGAGCCCTGAGAGGCAAAGGTGGGTACGTGGGGAGACAGACGGTGGTCGAGGGGGAAAGCCCATGGACTGGGAGCCTGGGGGACCCCAAACACACAGCATGGTGTCATCTTCCCCAGGAAGCTCCCTGCAGCCCGCCCTCAACTCCAGGCTGGGCAAGGCTGGGTTCTCCACCCACCAAGTGCCCTTTGTGTGCTGTGACGAACAAGGGCCACCCCGCTGGGCGGGACGCGGACTCCTGGAAGGACTCTGGGGGCTCCCCTGTGGGTCCTGAGTCTTACAGCGCCTGGAGCCTGGCAGGACTCAGCGCGGAGCAAGGATGGATGGCTACGCGGGGAGAGGGGAAGAAGGTGGGGAGAGAGGGGAGGTGGAGGGAGGGAGGGGGAAATGGATGCAGAGATGGACAGACGGGTGGGTGGGTGGACGGTGGACAGAGAGGGATGGGTGTGGCTTGGACAAAGGATGAATGGAGAGATGGAGGGGGGAGGAGGGGACGTGCGAGGGCCTCGGGAGGAACCCAGGATGGGCGGGCTCAGTACAGCGAGGAAGGGAACCAGCCGGGGTTTGAGGCCTTGGCCACGTCCCTGCTTCTCCCCAGGGGCCCTGGCTTGCCAGTCACGCTGCGTCGTCCCAGGCTCAGGGAGGCGGCAAAGCAGAATTCACCGGCGAGGATACAGCGCGCCGTCGCGTGGCTGCTGGCGGGCAGGCGGGCAGGCGGGCAGGCGGGTAGGTAGCCGGCCCGGCCGCGGAGGCCGTGCAGGGCTGCCTCTCACCACAGCTGCGAGGCCGTCGATCGCAAAGGTGCAACTGCGTGAGCGTCTCAGAGCGCCTCCAAATGGAAGCGTTTTCCTGTGCTGACTTGAAAAATGCTGTCTTCGTGCCTGGCTGCAGAGACCAGGCCCGGAGCCTGGGGGAGCGGGGCTGGCCCAGGCCAGGGGGCGCCCGGCCACCGAGACCCCCCCCCACACACAGATAGCCTAACTTGGCTGACCAAGCAGAAAGCGGGAACACAGCCACACCTCTTAGCGGTGCGGGCTCCGCTGTCACGAGGGCCCACGCGCGGGCACCAGGTGCTCGCCAGCGCACGGCTGTGTGTTCACTCCCAACCACTGCCAGCCAGGCTCGCCACAAACACCTGCCCGCAGCCCAGATGCCCTCACCCAAGGGTCCCATGGCCAGGCTTCCCAGGAGCCACGCAGCACCCGGGGAAGGTGGGGGTGGGGTCGCAGGGAAGGTGGCCCAGGGTGCACACAGCTGGACCGGCACCAAGAACCTTGGTTCTCTGAAGGAGGAAGCCGAGTGCAGAGCTCACGGGGGTGCACTTATTAAGCGCCTACCCTGTGCAGCATCACATGTTCTCTGGAAGCTGGGGAGATCACTCCTTTCACGATATGACGCCACTGTCGTCGCGGTCCCAGTGACCAGGCACAGGCGGGGGGGTGGGGGAAGGGGGCACTGGCACAGCCGGCTCAGAGCCTTGAGAGACCTGTGGGGAGGCAGCAGGGCTGGGGGGGCCGCCCAGGGGCCCAGGGGACCGCCTGTCTGGATGTGAGTGTCGTGGGAGGGGCCTGAGGCACCCGGGAGCCCGCCCCCCCACCACCACTCAGTTCCCAAAGCAGAACTCGGCTGGCTTCTGTCACAGGGAAACGCGGCCGTGCCTGGCTGGGTCACAGCCACCACCCCCTCTGCCGTATAAAACAGTTTCCTCGCCCCAGCCGGGCAGGCGGATGACCTCATTGGATCCTCTCCACCTCTCGCCTTCATAGAGAAATTACAATTTATAATTGGATGAAATCACGCGCGTGGTAATAGCGAGGGCTCGTGCTGGAGCCAGCCGCTCTCACCCCCCCCCCCCGCACAGGGGCTCCGCCCTCGTCCCCACCCCGCCCCTGCCCAGGCCTGCCCCGGCCCTGTTCCCTCCTCCTCGCCCCCAGAAGGCCCCCACTTGGCCACACCAACCCATCCATCCGCCTGGCTGCCCGCCCCTGGCCTGCGGGCACTTCCTCTGGCGTGGGTTTTCTGCCAGGCTGGGGCCCCGGGGGAGCCGCCCCCAGCCTGGGTGCCGGGCTGATTGAGACGCAACGCGCACCCCACATCTTCTCATTGTCATTGTGCTGCGGCCCCAGAGCAGCCACCTTCGGCCCTACAAAGAGAAGTGCCCGGATGCAGCCGAGCCCATCTGGATCTCAGATGTGTAATGAAAGCCCGCTTCCAAAGAGGGGCTCCCGCAGGGGGAGTAGGGACGGCGGGGCTCCGCGGGCCTTCCACGGCGGCATGCACGCTAATGAGAGGCTGCGCTCGCTTTCCCGCCTGGGCAACAGCCTTCCCCGCCCCCAGGTCTCGGACCCCGGCCTCACCAGGGTGTGGGCTGCAGGAGGGAGGCCAGGGACACGAGACATGACTCCCCCCAGGGTCCCTGATGATCCTGCTTCCCCCCCGCTGGGAAAGGCAGCGTCTCTCTGGAAGCCCGGGCCTCCGCGGCCCAGTTGGAGCCTTTGAATGACATTTAACAAGAGGAGCAGGTGCTGGGGGCACAGCGCCAGCTCTGGGTTGGGCAGGCAGCCCCGCAGGGCCAGGAGCGCTCAAAACTTCATTTTTCTCTTCCCGGTCCCGCCAGCCCCAGCCAAGGAAGGCAGGTAGCTAAGCTGCAAGGAAGGCTACTCGCCGTGGCCAGCTGTTACCCGAACCAGAGGGGGAGTCAGCCCGGGCCGCCGTGGGCCTAGGGTCTGATGGGATGGGGGGGGGGGGGAAGGAGGCTGCGCTAGTCCCCACGCGGCTTCTAATTTCCTCCCGCTTAACCACCTGTGTTGTTTTCGGCAGGAGCTGGTGAAGAAGCGGACGGACAGACAGACAGACGGGGCGAAGCGGGAGGAGCCGGCCTCCCTCCCCTGTGCCAGCCTTCCCTGCACCGGGAGCAGCCAAGCAGGACGGAGCCCCCCCCCCCAACGGCGGCAGCTCCCCGAGGCAGGACATGCGGACTGTGAGAGCTCAGCGGCGCGTGTCAGCTGCGCCAGCCCCGCCGTGAACGTCTGAACTCCGCGGCGGGGGGTAATGGGCCCCCGCCTTCCCCCCGGGACACAGGCTGAGTGGCAGGAATACCGATTCTGTGGAGCCGGGGCCCCTCCCTGCGCTGTCACGCAAGAGCGCGCTCCACACCGAGCCCATTCTGCCAAGTGACTTAAAGGGATTAAAAAGAAAGAAAGAAAGAAAAAGAACAAAACCCCTTGGTAAAGAAAAAAAGGTGGGGGCAAGCGGCACACAGAGGCCCTGCCGCCCACAGGTGAACCAGGGCCGTGGACGTAGCAAGCAGCAAGAGGCCACCCTCCTGGGGATGGGTGCCAGGCCGTAGGGCATGCCTGGGGTGCAGAGGGTCGCAACAGCCTCAGGCCACGGAGGGCGCCCCTGGGCGCCCAGCCCCCACGCCCCTCGCTCCCCAGGGAGAAGCCGGCAGCCCCCGCGGCCCAGGGCACCGAGGATGCTACTTGGATCCCACAGCCTCGCTTGAACCCAGGAGCCCACGCCCCAAGGTGTTGCCCGTGCTGCCCCGTGCCCCAGGCCTGCGGTCTGCGGCCAGTGGCGGGCGGCCCCCCGGGCCCGGGGGCCACGAATGTGACTCAGGCAAGGCCTGGGCCCACCGCATCCACAGAGGCCGGCGGAGCAGGAACCCCGGGGCTGCGGCAGCAGAGGTAAGGCGGGGGCAGGGGGAGGGCACGGATGGGGGAGGGGAATCGGGCCTGTGCCTGGGCAGCTGTAGCCAGTCCCTTCCCCAGGGGGTGGTGCAGCTCGCTCGCCCCGCGCAACACGTGGTTCCCGCTGGCTGGGGCCAGGATCCTTTGCTGCCTGATGGCCCGCGCGTTGCTCGATCTAGGCCAATGGAGACGCCAGGCTTAGGGGGGAGCGGGGTGCCTCATTTGGAGTCCCTCTCCGCCAGCAGCGCAGGGCTACTAGTTCTGCCGGAAGTGGGCAGCAGTGAGATCCAGACCATAGGCCACAGCACCTGCGGCTGCGCAGCTGGAGGGGTCCACAGTCCACAAGCCCCTGCTGGACAGTGGGCCTGGGCGACGCAAAGCATCCACCCACGGCCTGCTCCTGCTTCTTCGTTGGCCCAGAGAGGGCAGTGGGGCCCCAAGGTCACACAGCAGGCAGTGCGGGATCTGGCCAGGGCTGAGTGGGCTGGGCCTGCCAGGCCTGAGAGGCGTGGCCTGCCAGGCCTGAGTGGGCGGGGCCTGCCTACTTCTGCACCTCCACAAACACAGATCCCTGGCGACCTGCGGCGGGGCCCACGGGGCAGGGCAGGGAAGCCCCAGTTCATTACCAAGATGGAAAATGACACCTCCCTGCGCTCTGCCCCAGCAGAGGGGCTGATTTATGACTGCGCCAGGGCCCGGGCCATCCGTCAGCGCGGCACAGCGCACGCCGTCTGCGGGGGCATTAATAGCCGCGTTATTAGCCACCGGCGTGAAAGACGCCCTGCGGATGGGCTATTTGCTGTTATTTATTATAAAGGCACGCCAGCCCAGAGCTGCTGCAAGCCAGCCACCCCCACCTCCTGGCAGCCGCTCCTCGCGCCCAGCGCCGCACCTGCTGTCCTCCCAGCCCCTAGGATTCTGGGGGGTTCTGGGGCAGTGTGGGCCGCACAGGCACTGTGGTGAGAGACCTTGGGTGGCTTCTGTCCCCTCCCAGAGTGTGCAGCTGTGTGTGCTGGGGACACGGGGCTGTGGGACAGCTGCAAAGCAGAGCCTTCTGGGAAAGACCTCATGCAGCCCAGGCAGGCCTGGCCCCATGGGCCTCCTGGGGTCTGCAGCCCTGCTGGTGCCGGTGGGAGGCAGCTCCCCTGAGACCTGTCCACCATGGCGGTCCCCATGCAAATTCAATGCCAAGGCCGGAGGTCGCAGCCCGGGGGAGGGCAGTGCCGAACACCCTCCGGCCTGTCTCTCCTCATCTGTAGAAAGCCGACCACGTCTGGGCCCTCCGCTGCCCAGATCCCAGGGTCCTTGGGAGTGGTCTCCATCCACATGTGTATCGGTGGGGGGTGGGGAGGGAAGGGGCCTCTGGCTCCTGGGGACAGACCGCAGGGGAGGCCAGTGGGGGCAGTCAGGTTCGCAGTGTGCTGCCCCCGGAGGTCAGGGTGGCCCCTGCACAGCTAAGGAGGGGCAGGGGTGAGACACGGGCGAGGAGGGCATGGCGCACTGAGGCCGAGGGTTTGTGCAAGGCCCTTCTGCCACCTGCTGCATGATCCATACCCTCGCTTCCCTGGGGCTGCCGTGACCGGGGTGGGGCTGCCGGGTGACACCTCCCTCCTCTCCCACACGGGCCTGTCCTGGGCCTCCGCTTGGGCATCTCTCCTCACTCATGTGTCCAGTGATGTCTCTGGGGCACCTTGTGTGCCAGGCCCCATCCTCAGAGAGACCTTGTCCTGCCCTGGGACTCTCCTGGTGGGAGATCAACAGGAGGGTACAGCAAGCAGCTTCCCCAGAGTCCGTGGCAGGTGCACGGGGCGCCCAAGGCCCGGCCCCAGGCCCGGTGCAGAGCCCCTGTCTCGCCACCACCAGGACTCACTCAGACCCACCTGGCCTGCTCACTGCTCCTCCACCCACCCTGGCTGTGGCCCAGGAGCCCCTGTCCTGTGCTTGGGGTCTGAGCCTGCCCCCCACCCCCAATAAAGGCCCTTAGGCCCCTCCCCTCTGAAACTCCGCCAGGCTTTTTTTTCCCTTCTCAAAAGGCATTAAGCGTCAGTCCAGGCAGCTCTACTAAAAATGGACGCAGACAGAAATAGCAGGTGGAGAAGCATCTTATTAAATAACGCATAGAGAGAAACACAAAATTACACATGTCTCCTTTCATCCCCGGCCCTCTGCCGGCCCCGAATAGCTTAATATTGAACACTGTTATCAATATAATTAACCTCCCAAGACACGATTTGAAAATCTTGCTTTTCCAAGTGGTTTGCCTTCTCTGAAGTTCTGGGCATCCCGATGCCCGGCTCCGGCGCCGCCCCGACGGCCCACGCGGCTAGGTGAACCCCAGGTGCATTTGCATACCTGCTCGCAATTACCGCGAGTGACAACAGCCAATGCATAATGCATGTGGCAGGAAATTAGAAAAATAATTAACTTTTGGTTTTAAAATGATCCCCACCCCCACCCCACCCCGCATGCATTACAAGTTGTAGACAGTCCACCGGGGAAGTTGGTGGGGGTGGTGGGTGTGGCTGGCACCCTGCAGGAGCTGGGACTAGAAGGTGGTGGTGGGGTCACCCCACCCCTGCCCCCAAGGAAGCGCCCCCAGTGGGCCTGCAGCCCATGAATGAGGGTTTGGAGAAGCCCATGTGATACAAAAAGCCCAAGTTCCCCTCCCAGGTTCACGGCCGGACGCCAGTGGTGGCCCCGTTCTGAGCCTCGCTCTGTTGAGCACTGGAGGCAACCTCGGCCTGCCCCGTTCATGGTCCCATTTCACAGATGGGCACCTGAGCCCCGAGGCCAGCTAGACAGAGCCTGGGCAGGGGCAGGTGGCCGTCTGCTGCCTGGCTGCGGGAGAGCGCCTGGGAGGGCCCGTGTGAGGGGAAAGCAGCACCCCGGGTCCAGCAGAGCCCCAGCAAAGGCCAAGTAGCAGACGGGGGAGCCCCGGGACCCGCTCAGGTCACTGCCCCACGGAGGGTCTCACCCGCCAGTGCCAGTGCAGGTACGCCACGGGGAGATTCCCACGCAGACCCACAAGCCTGCTCCAGGGCCCCGGGGAGCAAGCACAGGCCAGAAGCCTTCCCCACCCTCCTCCTCCCCACTGCAGGGCCCCGCGGGCTGCTGGGAGCTGGCACCCCCGCCCACTGGAGATGAGGAATGGCAGTTCTGAGAGGGAAGAGGACTTTTTTGAACACAGGCGGGCGCCAGGAATCTAGACGTGGCACAGAGCTCACCGGGTCCCCCCCACCCCGCCCCAGACTCCACGCTGCACCTGCCTTCAAAGCAGTGCACCCCTTCCCATGTCCCAGCCCGAGCACCTGCCGCCTCCCCCACCCCACCCCCACCCAGGGCCGAATGGACTGCTGAGCGGCTGACAGGTGAGGGAGCCGTGGGCTTAGGAGGCACCACGCTCTGCGGAGGCTGCGAGGAGGGGAAGGAAGAGGCAGGAGCTAAGGCCGGGTTAGCAGAAACTTGGGATATGGAGCCGGGCGCCCTGTCTCTGTGTGCCACCCCCTACCCGCTGTCTGGAGCGCAGGGGCTCATCGGCAGGTCCCCCCAGCTTGTCCCTCCCCAGCTCTGTCTGCCTGCTCAGAGCCCAGGCGCCTTCCCTGGGCTGCTGTCACAGAGAGAACTTGGGCCGCCGGGCTGGGCTCCCCAATAGCCTGGCCGAGGCATCTGCCCTCCACCTCCGCGGAGGGGATGAGTGACCCCCAAGGGGCCCCCTTTCCTGCCTTGGCCTGTTCCTGAGGCAGCATCCGCCCAGAGTGGGGCTCATGGGGGGAACACGGGGCCCCTCCTGGGGACAGGGCAGGGCAGCTCCCCTTTCTCAACCCCCTGGGCCCCACTGGGCACCCCATACAACCCCTCCCTCATCTCCCTCCTCCTGGGGTAAACTAGGGCGGGGGGGCGTCAGCCCAGCTCACACAGCTGGGGGCCGCCTGTGGGCCTCTGACCCCTCCTGCGCCACGCAGCTCCTCCTTGGGGCTGGCACCATCAGGACTGCCCGCCTGGGTCCAGTGGGGGTGCGGCTGCCTGGCACCACGGGGACCCGGCCTCTCCTCCATGCCCAGACCCCCAGCTCCTCCAGGAGTGCTGCCCACCCCCACAAGCTCACATTCAACCGTGGGTCCCCAGGCTCTGTGGCAGTAGACGGCGTCCCCAACACGGCTGGCCAGGGCTTGTGCCAGGCCTGGGGTCCTGCAGCTCCCACGGTGGGCCACCCGCACGCCGACGCCCCAGGAGGTCCCTGCAGAGGGCCCTGGGCCTCCAACAGGGAGGTGCACCCGAGCAGTGGACAGGTGGTCGTGGATGCTGTCCCACACCCGTTACTACCGGTCTCGTGGTGCAGGAGCAGAGGTGGGCCTGGGCTCAGCAGAGGGTCAGGGAACGCGTTACAGAGGGGCTGGGGTCTGGGGAGGCACACGTGAGGGCGAGTGTGTTGGAGTGGGAGCAGCACGGCCAATGCCCAGGGTGGCTTCAGGAGCCGGCGGGACATCAGAGTCCAGGGGGACCTAGGAGGGGCAGGTGTCGCTACCACCCCCCACTGTGGGAGGGGGCAGGGCAACATCACAGCCCCCCAGAGGCTGCTGCTGCGCCCGCCCGCCCCGGAGGCACGGCAGGAGCAGGGGTGTGCAGAGGAGCAGGGTGTGCACGGCAGGGCAGGCCCATGTGCCGGGACAGCTTTTCAAAAAAAATTTTTAAAGGTTTTTAAACATTTTTAAAATTTATTTTTAAAAGCAGAGTTACAGAGAGAGAGGGAGAGACAAAGAGAGAGAGAGAGAGAGAGGTCTTCCATCTGCTGCTCTACTCCCCAAATAGCTGCAACAGCCAGGGCTGGGCTGTGCAGAGCCAGGAGCTGCTTGTGGGTCTCCCACGTGGATGGCAGGGGCCCAAGCCCTTGGGCCACCCCCCGCCGCTTTTGCAGGGAGCTGGATCGGAAGTGGAGCAGCGGGGACGCAAAACCGCGCCCATAAGGGATGCTAGAGACGGCAGCTTAACCCGCTGTGCCACAGCGCTGGCCCCGGGGTCAGCTCTTAGACTTGATGCCTAGAGGTTGCACTGAGCCATTGCAGGAGTGACCGCTAGGGCCGCAGATGAGGCTACGAGCTCAGAGAGGGCAAGCAACCTGCTCAAAGCCACACAGCCAGGAAGCGCAGAGGCAGGACAGAACCCGGGAGTGTCTGAATCAGGAAGGCCGAGAGCGAGACTGCTGGGCGCCGCCCTCCTCGGCTAAGGGGGTCCCTGGGCACCATCCGCGGCTCCCGGCCCCCAGCCTGGAGCCCGCTGTCAGTCACAGAGCCGGCAGGTCGTAACTCACAGGGTGCTGACATCTTCGGGATCTGCGCGATGATGACAAGTGATCCCGTAAAAGATGGGCCATTTGCCGGCTTTAATTTGATGGCCACATAAACTATCAGACACACAACAAGGGAATAAAAAGGCTGCCAGAGCGGGCGGCTCAAGGGCCTCTCCAGCGAGGCCAGGCCCCGCCCCGATTCCTGGAGCTGCAGGGCTCAGCCTCCAGGCCTGGCTGGCCCTGGGAAGAGCCGGGCCGCGGGGGAGACTGGCCAAGATGGATGAGGCCTGCAGACAGGGAAGGGAGAGGCCTCGGGCCCCTGCCTCCCGCACGCGCCTCGGTCGTCCATCAAACAGCTCTGAAAAGTGCAATTTAGACTCCATCATGATGCCGTGGCCTTGAGCTGGGCGGGCACCAGGAACAGATGTCCACGCCGGAGGATCGGGGGCTGGCCTGCGCTCTGGCTCTAACAAGTCTGCCTTGGGCGCCGGGCAGTGCCCCGGAACCACCGAGCAGGGAAGCCAGGCCACCTGCGTCCCCTGTGCCAGGACTCGCTCGGCAGCTGGCGGACCGCAGAGGGCGGAGGTGCTCCCGGGCTAGGCTGTGACCCGAGACTGAGGCCAGGTGGCCATCAGCGGGCCTGAGCCTCCCTGTTTCAGCCCCCGCCTCCCTGCTGTCCCGGCCCCGTGACCTTGCACGCGACAGCCGGGCCTGGGTACAGTCGTAAGCCTCTCAGCTGTGCCCGTGCAAGGGGAGTGGGCAAGGCATGGCCAGAGGGTCTCTCCCTGGCCCCCGAGGGCCCGCTGGGCTGGGCTGCACAGTGTCCGCTGTTCCAAGCCCACCCTCTCCCGTGACCCAGGCCAACGCCCCGCCCAACCCAAGAGGTAGCGAAAGGCGAGGTTGGTTATGTGAGGGCCGGGCAGCCTGGGCAAAGCAGGCAGGAGGCTCATGGGAGGATGGGCGCCCCGTGACCATCTGCGAGCCCTCAGCCAGGGGATGGGGATTGAGGTCCTGTAGCTGTACAGCTCCGGGGTGAAATGCAGACCCCGACACCTCCGGCCAGGGAACCAGGCTCGCTCCCTGCCTCGGTTTCCTCATCTACAAACTGGGTCACTAGTGGGAGCTGCTTCTTTGGAATGTGTAGTAAGTGTCTAATGGGCATCAGCCGCTGGGGACACCCAGGAAGGTACACAAATCCCGTCCTTCACTGGGGGAAAGAGCACATGTGGGTGCTACGGGTGCGGCAGGAATGGACAGAGGACTCGGGGGCCATCATTTCTGGGAGGAGGCAAGGGAGCAAGTGGTTGGATGTGGGGGATGAGCAGCGGGAACAGCACGTACAAGGGCCCTGGGGCACCAAGCTGTGCCTGGCTGCTGCGGTCAGGGAGGGGGTGGAGTGGACGAGGCCACCAGGCCCACCGCCCGCTGCCCAATGCCACACAGATGGTTGGAAGGCTCTGAGCGCCAGGTGACAGGGAGGGCTGGAGGATGTGCTGGGAGGAGGCAAGAGGACCAGGGTGGCCTCAGACAGGAGCCCCCGAGGGCACAAAGACACAGCCAGACCCCCTCGAGTGAGCCAGGGGCTCTGTGTGCAGGCAGCAGGGCCAGCACCAAGCCTCAGGGGCTGGAAGGCGGGGGCGTGAGGGAGGCCCTGACCGTGTGGCCTGGGCTCTGAGAGCAGGCAGAGACGAGCACCCGGGGACGCAGGCTGGCTGCAGGGCCCCCAGGGGTTGGCCCCCCGTCCTGCGCACTTCCCCTGGCCTGAGGCATGAGCTGTGCTCCATGGATGCAGACGGAGCCCGAGCAAGGCCGTGCAAGCCCAGAGCTGGGCCCTTCTGCCCACGGACGCCACCACAGTGGCCACACCCAGCCACACCAGGCCCGCACAGGCCACAGCCCCTGTTCCTGAGCGCCAGGCACCACACAGCGCAGGCTGCACCCACATGGCGCCTCAAGTCCAGCGGTGGCCAGGACGCTGCGAGCCAGGCGGCCTGGGTTCCTGCTCAGTTCCTCTCCGGTGGTCTGGAGAGAGCGCACACCGCCAAGCTGCAGGGTTCCCATCTGCTCATGGGAAAGACACCGGCTATACACTCGCTGGGGCTGAATGGCACACACTCTGGACACCCTAAGCAAGGCCTCCATCCTACCCCCGCAGAAGGGGGGCCCACGGGGCTGGCACAGGCTGCCCAACAAGATCTCTCGGATGGACGGACGGACGGACGGGTGGGTGGGTGGGTTTGTGGGATGGTCGGTGGGTAGACGGCTGGATGGACGGACAGGTAGACAGATGGAGAAGTAGGTGAATGGATGGATGGGTAGATGGATGGATGAGTAAGTGGATGGGAGGGTGGGTGTGTGGGTAGGGGGGTGTATAGGTAGATGGATGGACAGGTGGATGGGTGGATGGATGGGTGGGTGGATGGATGGGTGGGTAGGCCAATGGATGGACAAGTGGGGAGGTGGGTGGGTAGATGGGTGGACACGTGAATGGATAGACAGGCAGATGGACGGATGGATGGATGGGTGAGTAGATGGATGGACAGGTGGGTGGGTGGGCGGATGGGTAGATGGATGGATGGGTAGGTAGGTGGATAGGTTGGTGGGTCAATGGATGGACAGGTGGGTGGGGAGGTGGACAGGTGGGTGGGTGGGTGAGTAGAGACAAGGCAGAGGGAAGCTCCACGTGGGGCATCAGGAAGGCCAAGCAGAGGAGGGTCCTGAAGGGTGAAGAGGAGTTTCTGGATGGCGAGGGACAGAGAAGGGAGCAGGTGTGGCACAGGTGAGAAACGGAGACTCCACCTCCAGGGTGTGGCGATGAGGACCCCACGGCTCGTCCCGCGGTGCCGGCTCTGCCCTCACGGGCTGGGGCCTCAGCCTGTGCCACGGCGACAAGGCCTTCGGGACCCTAGACCCCACGGCACACTCCGCGGCTGCCCTCCCCACCGGGGCTGACAGGTGATTTCTCGTTAACTGACTTCGCCCTACCACCACGCCGCGTGCCCCTCCGTCTGTTTGTCCCGTTTCTTTTAACGCCACAGCCCGGGGTCATCTGCTCTCCCTGGAGTAGCTGGCAGGGTCCTGATTTCAGGTCGGGGTGGGGGTGGGGGACAGCTGCCCCCACCACTGCACAGGGCGAGGGCAGGCTCCTTGCGTCAAATGAAAGTTCTGTGAACACACGGAAAGCAAAGCTGCCGCCACCTCGTCCTGTCTGTGCGTGAACCCGTGACAAACAGGAGGTATTGTTTTAACACCAGACAGTGACGCGCCGCTCTGGCTCTGCCGACAGCTCCCTGGCTGCGGGTTCTGGCGAAGCCTCTCCCCTCCCTCCCCTCCCCCGTCCTCCCTCCCCGCTCCTCCTCCGAGCTCACAGACACAAGCTTTCCCTCAAACCCTGGGTCCCAGCCAGAGAGCGACACGTGTTCCCCGCCCAGCGAAGGCATAAAACGCGCCCCAAATCCATGGCATCCGCGCGGCCAGCACCTCCAGCGCGAGCCATGAGCTCAGTGCGCGAACTTCAAAGAAAGAAAAAAAAAACAAAGCCGAACCTTAGCGTTGTCCGGACGTCATCAGAGCCTGACCCCAGCCAGAGCACCCCCCCCCCCCCCCGTGACACACGCTTGCCACCAAGAAGCCTGCACCTTGGACTTGACCTTGGCCCCTGCGGGAGCTGCCTGTGGCAGCCCCATGGCAAGAGGCCGGCGCGCGACTGACTCCTCAGGCCGCTGCCCCCTGCCCGGCTCTCACCGCCCCTGTCTTGTGCTCCTTGCAGGTGCTGAGGGTCTCCGGGTCAGGGGGAGTCAGGCTCCCCCAGCCGTGCACCATGGTGGTGGCACAGCCCGCCGCCGCCGCCGCCGCCACGCCCACTGCCACCGTCACAGCCACCGTCGTGATGACCACGGCCGCCATGGACCTGCGCGACTGGCTGTTCCTGTGCTACGGGCTCATCGCCTTCCTGACGGAGGCCATTGACAGCACCACCTGCCCCTCCGTGTGCCGCTGCAACAACGGCTTCATCTACTGCAACGACCGCGGGCTCACCTCCATCCCCGCCGACATCCCCGACGACGCCACCACCCTCTACCTGCAGAACAACCGCATCAACAACGCCGGCATCCCCCAGGACCTCAAGACCAAGGTCAGCGTGCAGGTCATCTACCTGTACGAGAACGACCTGGACGAGTTCCCCGTCAACCTGCCGCGGTCCCTGCGGGAGCTGCACCTGCAGGACAACAACGTGCGCACCATCGCCCGCGACTCGCTGGCCCGCCTCCCGCTGCTGGAGAAGCTGCACCTGGACGACAACTCCGTGTCCACCGTCAGCATCGAGGAGGACGCCTTCGCCGACAGCAAGCAGCTCAAGCTGCTCTTCCTGAGCCGGAACCACCTGAGCAGCATCCCGCCGGGGCTGCCGCACACGCTGGAGGAGCTGCGGCTGGACGACAACCGCATCTCCACCATCCCGCTGCACGCCTTCAAGGGCCTCAACAGCCTGCGGCGCCTGGTGCTGGACGGCAACCTGCTGGCCAACCAGCGCATCGCCGACGACACCTTCAGCCGGCTGCAGAACCTCACCGAGCTCTCGCTGGTGCGCAACTCGCTGGCCGCGCCGCCCCTCAACCTGCCCAGCGCCCACCTGCAGAAGCTCTACCTACAGGACAACGCCATCAGCCACATCCCCTACAACACGCTGGCCAAGATGCGCGAGCTGGAGCGCCTGGACCTGTCCAACAACAACCTCACCACGCTGCCCCGCGGCCTCTTCGACGACCTGGGGAACCTGGCCCAGCTGCTGCTCAGGAACAACCCCTGGTTCTGCGGCTGCAACCTCATGTGGCTGCGGGACTGGGTGAAGGCCCGGGCGGCCGTGGTCAACGTGCGGGGCCTCATGTGCCAGGGCCCCGAGAAGGTCCGGGGCATGGCCATCAAGGACATCACCAGCGAGATGGACGAGTGCCTGGAGGCGGGGTCGCAGGGCGGCGGCACGGCGCACGTGGCCGCCAAGACCACCGCCAGCCACCAGGCCGCCTCCACCACGCCCCAGGGCTCCCTGTTCACCCTCAAGGCCAAGAGGCCGGGACTGCGCCTCCCCGACTCCAACATCGACTACCCCATGGCCACGGGCGACGGCGCCAAGACCCTGGTGATCCACGTGAAGCCCCTCACGGCCGACTCCATCCGCATCACGTGGAAGGCCACGCTGCCGGCCGCCTCCTTCCGGCTCAGCTGGCTGCGCCTGGGTCACAGCCCGGCCGTGGGCTCCATCACCGAGACCCTGGTGCAGGGGGACAAGACGGAGTACCTGCTGACGGCCCTGGAGCCCAAGTCCACCTATATCATCTGCATGGTCACCATGGAGACGGGCAACACCTACGTGGCGGATGAGACGCCCGTGTGCGCCAAGGCGGAGACCGCCGACAGCTACGGCCCCACCACCACGCTCAACCAGGAGCAGAACGCGGGGCCCATGGCGGGCCTGCCCCTGGCCGGCATCATCGGGGGCGCCGTGGCCCTGGTCTTCCTCTTCCTGGTTCTGGGGGCCATCTGCTGGTACGTGCACCGGGCTGGCGAGCTGCTGAGCCGGGAGAGGGCCTACAACCGGGGCAGCAGGAAGAAAGACGACTACGTGGAGTCGGGGACCAAGAAGGACAACTCCATCCTGGAGATCCGCGGGCCGGGGCTGCAGATGCTGCCCATCAACCCGTACCGCGCCAAAGAGGAGTACGTGGTCCACACCATCTTCCCCTCCAACGGCAGCAGCCTGTGCAAGGGCACGCACACCATCGGCTACGGCACCACGCGGGGCTACCGGGACGGCGGCATCCCCGACGTAGACTACTCCTACACATGATGCAGGCCCCGGCCCGGCCACGCCTGCCGCGATCCCAGAGAACGAGAGAGAGAGAGAGAGAGAGAGAGAGGGCGGCCGCAGGTCACCGCCCCAGCAGAGAGAAGGCCGCGGCTGGGGAGGGGTGGCGATTTCGTAGAACGTGATGGTGGGGGGAGGGAACTTTTTTTTTTTAGAAGAATAGAAGGCAGGAGGGGGTTCACAGCTGTGGACATAGAATGGTGCCAGTGGGGGAGGGGAGTGCTAAAAACAGTACAGTCGGAAGGACCGGGTTGGGGCTTTTTCCGGAACTGGATGATGACATCCACGTGCACCCTGGGCCGTCACCCCGGAGCCGGCGGGGAGACGCGGCTGCCCGCAGGGCCCCACATGGCTCTGCCACCGCCACTGCTCGCCGCGATGCCTTCACGGGAGCCGTGCGGGCTCCGCAGGCGGCGGGGAGGGAAGAAGAGGTGTTTGGCAAGGAGACGCCGGAAGTCGTCCTCTGGCCGGCTCTCTCCACGCCGCTTCCCTGCCGGGCCTGCCAGTGCATCCTCTGGATGGGTCACAGAAGGAAAAGCTCGCGGCTCCTCCGCGCCCCGCACCCCGTAGAGGCCCCTGGCGGAAGCTGTGGCTGTGCCGCCCGGCGAGCCCGAGCTGCATCCGGGTCCTCCCAGTACTTCCCGGGTCGGTCCTTGCATTTCCTGAGACAATAGAATTGCGAAAACGTTCTTGCTCCTAGAAGTCATTGAGTAAGTAGACCGCGGTGGGGCGGGTGGGCAGAGCAGACCACCGTGGGGCGGGCGGCTGGGCGGCTACTGCTGCTCCCAGAGGCGGAGGCGTGTCCTTGGCAGCGGGGTGGCAGGGAGGGGCTGGGCGAGGGTCGCTGCAGCTGGGCCACTGTCCTTTCTGATAACCGGGAAAAGCTTCGACCGCCGTGTCCTCCCCTCCTTCCCAGAGGCATTCGCTCCGACCAGCCACTACCTTCTGCGCGCCTACCCTTTGCGTCTCCCTGGGAGAGGTAATTAACACCGGGGCTTTTTTTGGTAACCTGAGCTGCTTAGACGTAAGCCTGAGGATGGCAGGGAAATGTCCAGAAAAGCCCCGGAAGCCGGCACCCGTCAGCCGTGCCCACCGCCTGGGGCTCTGCCATCCCGGGTAGGGGTGGGGGGAGGAGGGAGAGACCAGCGCAAGAGGCGGCCGGGGCCCTGGGTAGAGCGAGGCGATCATTTATCAAGCGACAGCACGGTGTGGCGAGCCGGGAGATTAGAACGATGATGAGACAGTGACGGTGGAGCTGGGGAGGGCGCGTCCCCGGGCCGGGCCGAGGGCAGAGGATGAGAGGAGCCGGCCGGAGGCGGCGCTTTCAAAAGGCCTCTGCCGCTTCCACCAAAGCCGAGGCAGGACAGGAGGCTGGCAGCAGCCACGGGGCTGCCCACCACGTGCCCCGGTGCCGGCCGCCTGCTGGACATGAGAAGACCCTGCTGGCCTCGCGGGAAAGAGCTTCAAAGAATCGGGCACAGCGGCCGGGGGCGACAGGGCGGGCGGGGGGAGGGGCGCAGGCCCACCCGTGGCAGACAGGGTGGCAGGCACAGGCACGAGGTCAGAGGGCATTTTTCTCGCTTCCAGGCTCCGCCCTCCCTGCAGCCTGTGACGCCCCCCCTCCCCAGCTCCTGGCCATTCCTTGGAAACAGCGGGCAGGGGGAGGGGAGGGGTGCAGCGCTGGCCAGGGGGCCCAGGTCTTTGTTGTTTCTGACATGAGACACCCCAGCCCCCCTCCCCAAGGGTTCCAATCCCACCTCGCCCGAGGGGGGGGTCCAGGAAAGCAGCCCCCACTCCTCCCCTGCACCCGGCACGCTCCAGCCTCAGGCTCACCTAACCCCCCACCCCAGGCCTGGGCTCAGGCCCTCCCTGAGTGGTGGGCTTCATCCTGCCCCAGCCAGGCCAGGGCCCCTGGGAGAATCTCATCGCGTCCTCTCAGCCCCTGGTACGGCAATGTCTTCCTGGGTCACCCCGGAGCCCCAGCCCCTCTAGGCTGGCCTGGGCACCCAGCGAGATGGACGATGCCCGGGGCACACAGGCTCTGGGGCCCACCCACGCTCCTCCAGCAGCCGCTCACCAGCCAGGACCACCCCAAGCTTGTGGCATTTACGGCAGGTTTAAAGTTTGAAAGAAAAAAAAAAAAGCCCACGACAGACACTTCTTGGTTAAGTGGTTTTACCCTTCGTGGTAATTAGATGTAGTGATTGGAATCTCTTTTCTATTACATGGCAATTTTCCTTTAAATTTCCCCTTTAAAAAAAAAAGAGAGAGAGAGAGAGGAGGGGAAGGCAGCGCTGGGCATCATTTGCATTTTGCGAATGCGGCCTCCTGTAAGCGCAGCTCAGGCGTGGGGCCCAACGTATGGAATGCTTAAGAGATTACTAAGAATAAAATCTATTAATTAGTCATACTCAATTCCGCAGACATGACGTGCATCAGAAGCTGCTTTTCTTCCTTCCTCCTTCCCTTGCCGCCCCTGCCTCATACAGAACCCTCCATCTTCTCCCCGGCCCGGGCTCCGCGGCCGGGCGCCTGTGGCGGACATGGGGCCTGGATGCGGCTGCTTCCCGGCTCTGGGTGACGCTGGTACCGGAGGGGACAGCACCGCGGACGATGGTGGTGGCTGGGGAAGGGGGGTACCCTCCTCTCCCTGGTTCTTGCAGGCACTCTCGGGGGTCCCAGGAGACCTGGACCCCGCCCAGGCCAACCAAGCCCAAGCTGAGGCCGGGAGGTGCTGCCAGACTGGCACAGGAGGAGCATTTGGGGGACCCCTGGCTTTGGTGTTCCCCTTCTGTAAAGTGGGGGTGCATAGAGCTGGGAGCTCCAGAGGCCAAGTGAAGGCCCCTCCCTTCCACTGATTCTAGAAGGTTCTAGGCCCCTGAGACAAGCAAGGGGTCCCTGCTAGGCTGCTGGGGACCTGGCATGGGGCACGGGCAATGCGAGCAGGGAGAACAGGTCTCAGGCACACCCAGGGCAGCGCTGCCGCCTCCCCCTCCCCTCCCCCCACCCCGGGCGCCCCGCAGACGGCAGCCAACCCACTCTGCAGATCTGCATCCTGCTGAACACCCAGGGAGGAGGACGGGGCCGAGCTGTGGGCTTATGAAAAATACAACAAGGAAAATCGGATGCGGCTGACAGGCACCATGGGGCTGGCAGCCGGGAGGAGGGGCTGGGGGCGGCCAGGGCCGTGCTCTCAGGCCCAAGGCCAGGCCAGGGCTGGCTGTGTGCGTGCATCTGTCCATCCTGGGGGCCCTGTCCCCTTCTCACACTGCAATCAGCGCTGGTCCTGCACCAGGGAGGGTGCTAACGAGCGAGTCGCAGGCCTTCCAGGAGGCAGAGAGGGGAGGCATTTTTTTTTCCTTCTTAAAGAGGGATAAAAAGGCTCAAAGACGCAAATCACCGCGTTTACAACCCAGTGAGTCTGCTAAATTGAAGGGGGAGGTTAACTCCCCGGAGCTGAAGGGAGAGGCGGATGTTTCCTGGCGCATGCACCTGCCCCGGGCTGTGCACACAGCAGGCACCCCCAGACTGGCTGCCGGGGGCTCCGCAGCTTCAGGGAGGCCTGGGGGACACGAGGGGCTCCTGCGGCCCACGGTGGTGGACGGAAGCTGTCCCAGCTCCCAGGCAGATGCTCTGGCCCTGCCCCCCAAGTTCCGTCCGCCTGCAAGGGTGACAGGTGACATCTCAGCCGAGGCCTGGCTGGTCACCGAGAGGCCTCTGCAGCCTTGAGCTTCTGTCCCAGGGAGGGTCTGTGGGCAGTGAGGGGGTGTGAAGCCCCTGACACAGGGGCCCCCAGAGGCGGGAGAAGGGACACAGGCCCAGCCACAGGAGCAGGCAGTGAGCTGCCCATCGCTGGGAGCATTCAAGCGTGAGATGGGGCTGTGGCAGGTGTTTTCCAGCCTGAGCGAGCTCTGGGAGATGTGACTGGGAGATCGCCGTCCCCTCCTGGGCTTCCTTAGACACCCCCAGGACACGGCGGGGAGGCAGACACGCTCACCGTGTCGCCCTACGGGACCAGCGTCCCCTGAAAACCCCAAGACAGGGCCGCTCCGCCAAAGGGCAGACTATGCCACCAGAGAGGCCGCCAAGCGCCCATGCTGGGGTCCCCGGGGAGCAAGTGCCTCCCACGTCACCCCTCCCCACAGCAGGAAGCCAGGACGGGGACCCCGCAGCTAGGCCACAGCGGCACGCACCGGCGCTGCCGGCTGATCCATCCATCACGGGCAGCTGACGGCGCCTGGGGCACGGCGCACTCTGCGTTTTTCAGCATTTACGGCTCTTTTGAAATGTTCCAAGTAGTTGCCTGAAATATCCATGCTGGCTTCTTAAAAAAAAAAAAAAAAAAAAAAAAAAACTCATGCAAAGATTTCGTTTGCTTCCCCCTCCCCTGGCATTGCTACATGGATGTTTTTTCTCCAGTTTGGCAAATTCCACTGTTGCAGGGCTCAGGCCCACTTCCCCGCCGTCCGCACGACCTGCAGGGCTGCCCAGGGACCCTGCGCGCCGGGGAAGCCCTCCCTGTACCGCTCCTCCCCAGGGCACAGCTTGTCAGCCCGGGGCAGCTCCTGCCAGCACCTGCCCTGGGCTCTCAGACCAGCCTCGCTGCTGGCGCGGACGCCGCGCCCGGCCCAGGGAGGGCTCAGGGCGCCTGCGCAGGGGCCGACCGGTCCCAGGGGGCCCAGCGGCCTGGCCCCATCCTCCTCCTCGAGGAAAGGGTCTTAGCTGCCCCCGCCCTAATCCCCTTCGAGGCCCATCAGGGTGACCGGTCCCCCCGGCGGGATCCAGGGGCCACGGGGTCGGCGCCTGGCCCTGCCAGGGGTCCCAGAGTTCTGGCACAGCGGACGGCACCAGGAGTGCCCTACCCTTTCTCCAGCAGCTGCAGGTGGCCGCCTACCCGGCCCGCACCTGCCCTGAGGCCGGCGGGGCACCCACAGCATCTCACGCACTCCGGCCCCCACCCCCCCATCCACCGACTTCCAGCTGGGAGCCTGCCGGGAAAACGCGGCCCCCTCGGAGAGATCCCTGCTCCGCGAGGGGGCTGAGACCGGGAGGCCGCCCGCCGCGAGTCCCCGAGCCACTGCCTACAGGAACTCATCAGGCTGCCTCCTCAAGGCAGAGGAAAACAAGCGCCACATGAGCCGACAATCAAAGCCGCAGCCGCCACGGGGCCACCACCGCTCCTCTCCCCGCTGTCTCCCGGGCGCCGCGGGCCTGCGGGTTCTGGACCTGTCGCCCCAGCTGGCCCCCTTCCAGAAGGTTCTGGGTACACAGGGGGAAGTGACGCCCACAAAACCTGAAACTAGCCTTAGATATCTTCCCCCCCAAGCCAGCACGGCCAGGGGCCTCGGCTGAGAAGCCCATGTGGGCGTCCAGGGAGTTCTTGGGACGAGGACAAGGGGCCCTGGAACCTTCCAAGGGTGGCTGAGAGGGAGAGAGCAGGTGAGAGCAGGTGTTGGCGGCAGGGGCCCAAGGGCTAAACCCAGGCTGGCCGCAGGCGATGGGCTGGGTGATCCTGCTGGCGGAGCCAGAGCCCCCCGTGGGCGTGGCAGGGCGAGCGTCTTCTCGGCCAGCGCTGGCCCCCGAGTCTCTCCGGACAGCCAAGGCCTCGCTGGATCCCATTTGGTTCCGGGGCAGCTCGCTCACTGTCAGCCCCTTCCCAGTGGTCAGAGGAGGAGGAGGGGTCCCTGGCCGGGTCCTGGTGAGCCCTCGGCCAGAGGCCCGGGGGCGGGGTTCCTTCTTCCCCACCTGCAGAGCCAGCCCTCGCGGCGGGGGCGGGCACTCGGCGCATGCTCTTTTCCCTTCTTCCGGGGTGGGGGCTCTCCGGGACAGGCCCGGTCCCATCACCGCCTCACTCCCAACCTCACGGCAGAAGGCCGAGATACACGGACACCCACCACCACCCACGACGACGACAAACCAAAGTGCACTGCGAGCCACCTCGGCCTCCTCCTGTAGGTGCCTTGACACTTCGATGTTGACTGAATGTGATAAGCTCCTTGGTCCTACGCCCTGTTTGTCTGTTTTCATACGAGACGTCCAGGTCCGCCTGCCTTGTCCTTTCTTGAAATAAATAGATTTAACTTTTACGGGCGTCTCGGCTGCTCACTGGGTGCGGTGGCCGGGGGCTCCCCACCCTCCCCGGGCGTGGGCCCTGCTGCCCCTGGGCTCCAGCGGCCGGGAGGCGGCAGCCAGGAGAGACGGGGCCCCACGGCCCCAGCAAAGCCGGCGCCACCGCAGGGCTCCGAGCCGGGCCACGCAGGGCACCCAGCGGCCACAGAGCCGAGCAGCTCTCCTCCTGGACGCTCGCTAATAGGAGCTGGGGATTATCCAGTCGGAGGCGCCGCCAGCCATGTGCGCGCCCAGATAAGAGCGGAGCTGTGTGGCGGGTGTCGGGCTCGCATGCGCAGCCCAGCGCCCCCGTGGACCCCCTGCCGGCCCTCCCCGTCCTCCCCCGGGCCCGCTGTGCTCCCATCCCTCACAGCTGGGGGCGGGGGCAGGATTCTCTGCCGTGAGAACAGCAGCAGTTTCTTGCTAAATCTAGCCTAAAGTAAGAACCCGTCACTTCCGCCCCAGACCTGGTGCTGGTGTTGGGTCTGGGGGCGCTGGGTTCTTTCCCTGCTGTTCTGAGGGCGCAGTCACTTCCCGACGTGGTGCCCGGGGTGACACAGGGCACGCCGGCGGCCCCCCGGGGTCTCTCTCCCCCACCATCCTCCAGGGCTCACCCCCCCCCCCATCGGAGGGCAAGGTCCCTCACGGGCTCAGCGCATGGCAGGTGCAGGACGCCTTGCCTGCTCTCACCCGAGACCGCTTCTCGGGGGGCTGCGGGAATCCTAGAACCCGACCAGCCCGCCGGGCAGGAGACGCTGGCTGAAGGCCTCCTGTGTGCTAGGCTGCGGGGTCACTTCCTCCTTGTGGGGTGGGGGAGGCATGAGTGAGCGAGAGGCACCTGCCTGGCCGGGGAGGCTGCAGGGGCGGGGGGGGGGGTGGCAGATTTGGGCCGAGGCCGTCTCCAGGGACGAGGAAGGCAGGTTCAATTCCACGCCTCCCGCTGCAAACACAGACTCCCTGGCTGCCTCTCTCTTCCAGCTCCAGCCCCGTCTCAGATGGCCCAGGCCCTCGGCCAGACCTGAGCAGGCCCTGTCCTGTGTGGGGCTCCCAGTCTGCGCTGTGCTGACCCCTCAACCCCGTGCCCCTCCCAGGAAAGGCCCTTGAGGGTTCAAAGCCAGGCCTCACCCCAGGAGAGGTCCCCACCGGCCCCGGGCCCACCCACACCTGTGCTGTGCAGGTCACTGTGCCTCCAGTGCCCTTCAGATCCCCGGAGGGCACCAGCCAGGGCCCCTGCACTCGGTAAGTGAAGAGCGGGCCGACGATCACCCGCCACTGATCCACGCAGGGTACAAGCTGGGTGACTGCGCACACACGTTCCCGCAGGTGCACAGCACGCTCCCGCCCCCGGCCCCCACACCCTCCTCAGCCTGGAGAGCTAGCAGAGGTTCTGCCCAGACAGGGCCCACGTCCACCTGACTCCAGGAACGGCTGCGTTACCCAGTGCTGTCCTGCAGAGCGCCTCGGGCAGGGCCTCCGAGCCCCTGAGGCCCGGCCTAGACCCAGGCCCTCCACCACTTGCGTCTTGCTTTTCTGTCTCAGCTCGGGCACGTGCTAACAGCCCACCTCTGTGCTAGAAGGCAGGCCTGGGTCCTGAGCCCGGCCCTCAGTGCTGGGGCGGGCACAGAGCCTAGCAGTTAAAGGACCCGCACTGGGGCCGCGCTGTGGCGTAGCGGGTGGACAGGTGGCAGGGACGACCCCTAGTGGCTGGGCTCCCCACTGCCCAGCGCCCCGCTTTGTGGCCCTGACCCCACCTGCCGTGGCAGTCGGGACTCAAAGTTCCGGCTTAGGCTGGGGAGCAGCAGGCCACCCTCCTGCACCTGGCCCTGCTCTTAGCTGGCCACCACCGGGTTCCAGAGACACCCCTTCTCCCTCCCCTCCTTTCCAGGAGGGGTCAACACTCCCCAACCACGGCCCACACACCGATTATGGGGTGGATCCCCAGCAGCCTGCCCAGAGGGTCCCGCATGGATAGCAGCCCCCAAGCCAGCCCCGAGACACTACCTTGGTGGTGCGGGCGGTGGGGCCTGGTCCATTTCCAGGCTCCCAGACAAGTGGGTCTGCAGTGCGCGCCCTGCACGTCCACTCACCCCCAGGGCCCTCCTCCCCGGCAGAGCCTGGGGTCTCACGCGCCGACGGCCGCACCAGTGAGAGCCCACGCGGCCCCCCTGCCCGCCGAGAAGTGAAATCTTATTTGCACGGCTGCCAAGCCTGGGACGCGATGAAATCGCGCCTGGAGACGACACCGGCCGGCTCCCGGTGGAGGCGGCGGCACCGGGGAGCCGCTTATTAAAAGCCACGGCGGCCACATCTGCACCTGCCTCAGGTGTTAAGTAATTTACTGCGCCAGGAGCTCAGCGGGCGGCTGCTTATCATTTCATCTCCATGAGCAGCGAGTGCCCCACGCACAGAATAGGGACCTGCGGGTCCAAGTGCTTGGGGAGGGACACGGGGGGGCGAGCGGAGGCCCGATCGGGCGCAGGTGGGGGCTGAGCGGCAACAGATGCCCCCACTCTGTCCAGGGCTACACCAGGCTTGGCCAGAGCCCGCAGTGGCAGAGTGGGTGGGCTCAGAGACCCCCGGTCCCAAACAGCCTTGGGATGTAGCAGGAGAGTAAGGACCCTACCCCGTCGCACCAGCTGCCGCCAGTCACAATCCACAAGTCTCACTGCGCACCTGTGCCAGGCCAGCGTGCCCCCCGGCCCCCACAGGACACCTGCCATCAAGGACTGGCTGATGAAACGCTGGGGGCCAGCGTCACAGCTCAGAGGGGGAAGCCGCCCCTCGGGACACCTGCGTCCCACATCCGAGTGCAGGGATCAAGTCTCACCCCCGCTTCTGCTAACATGCACCCTGGCGGGCAGCAGGTGGTATCAAGAACACGGGTCCCTGCCTCCCATGTCGGAGACCCGGATGGAGTTCTGGGCTCCTGGCCTTGGCCTGGCCCAGCCGCAGCTGTTGTGGGCATTTGGGGGAGTGAACCAGTGGATGAGATCTCTCTCTCCCTCTCCCTCCCTCCCCCCTCTGTCACTCTTTCAAATAAATAAAAAGTCTTTTAAAAAGAAAGCAAGGCCCTGAGAAGCCACAAGCTCCTGAAGGGCGTGGGGGCCCCTGGGGGGGCAGCCTGGGCAGTACCTCGGACATGGGGCTTCCCGGGCCAGACAGCAGGTGCGGGGCCCACTCCCGTTGCTGCGCTGGAGGGCTGGGGCTGTCCCCTCCCCATCCCCCAAACTCCAGGAGGTGCACAGCCTCCCCTCTCAGAGAGCCGGGGACCAGGGAGCCCTGGGGGTGTATCCGGCACCCCTTTCTCTGCCTGTTTTCAGATACTCCAGGACTGAGCGGAATCTTCAGAGTTCAGGCTGCGCCAAGAGCAGAAATTCTTTAATTAGCTTTCTCTTGGATCCCGGCCCTGGCAAATGGATTCGTCGTGGTGAGGGGCAGGAGAAAGGAATCAGAGGCCTCTTTACAGCCGAGATTACAAACCCGGGGGTGAAGGGCCGGGCTGGTCTCCGGGGACGGCAGGGGAGCTGGTCCCCCCTCCCCAGGCGGCAGCAGGTGCAGGCGGGCGGGGCGGGGGAGGTGTGCTTCCGGGAGGAGCTGCCTGCTGGCTGGGAGAGAGGCTCCGCTGTCGGCTGAGGCTGGGCGCCCGGGCTCTTCACAAACGCGGTGCCTCCACGTGGGACCACCGGATCTGCAACCTCAATAAATCAGGGGGTTTCCCCAGGAGGCGCCCACCTGCGGGCAGCAGAGCCTCGGTGCCAGGCATCCCTCGCACAGCAGAGCAGTGCAGAGGGGCTGCTTATGCATTCTTATTTTTATTAGAGAGAGAGAGAGAGGGAGGGAGGGAGAGGGAGGGAGGGAGAGAGAGGAAGGGAAAGAGAGGGAGAGGGAGGGAGGGAAAGAGAGGGTGAGGGAGGGAGGGAGAGAGAGGGAGGGAGGGAGGGAGGGATTGAGGGAGAGAGGGAGGGAGAGAGGAAGGGAGGGAGGGAGAGGGAGGGAGGGAGGGAGGGAGGGATTGAGGGAGGGAGGGATTGAGGGAGAGAGAGGGAGAGAGAGAGGGAGGGAGGGAGAGAGGGAGGGAGAGAGGGAGGGAGGGAGAGGGATGGAGAGAGAGGGAGAGGGAGGGAGAGAGAGGGAGAGGGAGGGAGAGAGGGAGGGAGGGAGGGAGAGAGGGAGGGAGAGGGATGGAGAGAGAGGGAGGGAGGGAGGGAGAGAGAGAGAGGGAGGGAGGGAGAGAGAGAGAGGGAGGGAGAGAGGGAGGGAGAGAGGGAGGGAGGGAAAGAGGAAGAGAGGGAGGGAGGGAAAGAGGAAGAGAGGGAGGGAGGGGGAGGGAGAGAGGGAGGGAGGGAGAGAGAGAGGGAGGGAGGGATTGAGGGAGAGAGGGAGGGAGGGATTGAGGGAGAGAGGGAGGGAGAGAGGAAGGGAGAGAGGGAGGGAGAGAGGGAGGAGGGAGGGAGGGAGGAGGGTAGAGGTCTTCTATCCACTGGTTCACTCCCCAGATGGCCATGGCCATGGCCAGGGCTGGGCTACGCCGAAGCCAGGAGCTCCAGCCGGGTCTCCCACGTGGGTGCAGGGGCCCAAGCACTGGGCCATCCTCTACGGCTTTCGGAAGTGGAGCAGCTGGGACTCAAACTGGCAAATATACGGTGCTAGCCCTGGCAGGCGGCGGCAGCTTAACCGGCTACGCCACAATGCCAGACCCTACACCCATTTGGAATGAGCACAGTGGGGCCTAGACATGAGTGGCCCGCCTGGGGTGCACGGGGCACAGGTTAGCTCAGAACCAGGTCTGTCCAGGCTCCTCCCACTGCCAAGTCCTGGCCCCATGAGGCCTCACAACTGGGAGTGTGTGAGCCTCACCAGGAAACCTCCTACAGGAAGCCCTCCCTGACCAGCACACACTGCCCCTAGATGCCGCCATCACTCAGCACCGGTACCGGGGCCCACGCCAAGGCAAGCTGTTTAGAAGCAGGAACTGGGCCTGGGCCATTTTATTCCCCCTCGAGGAGGGGTAGAAGGTGGCACCCACCAGGGTTTGGGGTGTGCAGAGAGCAGGCTGCAGGAGGCTGGGCACCGGCGGAGCGGCTGGCGTTCCCAGAGGGTGGAGCTGCAGGGGTGTCTCCCCCAGGCGGGGGCTCGGGGCCGGCAGGCTGAGGGCGACTGAGGACGCGGAGCCCTGGGGTCCCCTGGACTGCAGCCGGCGGGCAGCGTGATCGGGGCTCTCTCCCTCTGGAGCTGAACATCAAAGGCGGCGCCGCTGTGGTCAGCCATGCTGGGCTCAGCAGATAACGGCTCCCCCAGGGAGGGCTGGGCCCCCGCCTCCCTCTGGTTCCTTTCTGCCACTGCGGGAGCTGAGCCCCCACCCCCACCCCCCCACACACACAAGGCTGCCTTGGCCTCTCCCGAACGCCCTGCTGGTGCCCCGTCCCTGACCGTGGGACAGGCTGGGCCCCGGGGTCCCAGCTGCAGGGGCCGCAGGCACCACCCACGAGGTTACAGAAGCGGGAAACAGCCTCCAACCCACGAGATGCCAGAGCCAGGAAGACCCCGGCCACAGTGGGGGAAGCACGCAGACCCCCAAGGTCAGAGCGCGAGCTGGCGGTGGGGCGAGGCTGGGAGCTGAGGGGGGGGGAGGCACAGCAGCAGGTGGTCAGGGCGGGGGAGGGGTGCAGGGGTGGTGGCCACAGTGCGGGAAGCACGCAGACCCCCGAGGTCAGAGCGCGAGCTGGCGGTGGGGCGAGGCTGGGAGCGGGGGGGGGGGGGGCAGGCACAGCAGCAGGTGGTCAGGGCGGGGGAGGGGTACAGCGTGGCTGCTGAGGTTCTGCTGTGGGCACAGTTCCGGTCATTTACTGCCATAACACATGCATGTCTGAGCACGTGCTGGGGCCGGTTTGCTGTGAGGACTGGAGGGAGCGCCTGGACGGGCGCTGTCTCCCAGGCCACCCCACACCTGTGTGTGTCAACCCCGCGGCACCTCTGGTTGCTGGCCCCCGGTTCTCCTGGGAACTGCCCTCTGCCTCCTTCCCCATTTTTCTTAGTGATTTGTAGGAGCTCTTTACATAGAAGCAAGGAGGACTGTGGCAGCCTCCTCCTGGGGGCTGGGCCCTGGGGACCTCCCTGGAGGGTCCCCAGTGCCAGCAGAGGAGGACCTGCGTGGGTTTCGGGATGCTCCCACCAAATCTCTCCCCACCCAGCCCTGGCTCCCTGTGCGCCAGCCCCGCTGGAAGACAGGACACCATGTGCAGGCAGGGCCCCCCCAGGCCTGTGTCCCAGCTGGCCGGACCCGGAGGGGGCTTTTCTCTTGTGCCAAGAAGCCTATACTGCCAGTGACGAGGTGCCCAGCCGGCACCCGAGCGGAGCTGCCTGGTGTGGATGTCACTGTCCCAGGCCCTTCTGGGAGGGGCCACCCCCCCCCAGAATTCCAGGACTCACAATCCCTGTAGACACCTTCCCTGCCCCACTGCCAGCGAGGACGCACCTGCCCCCTGCCCTGGCCCCCTCTTTCAGGACCAGAGTCACCCCTGGGGTCTGCCTTCCGCCAGTGCCTCCCGTATTTCATCAGACACGCGCGCAGGTGGTGCCGCTGATTGCCGACGCCTATAAAAGCAATAACATTTAGGGAACCAGGAAAATAAAGCCCGCTGCCGGAGTAACGGCCGCGGCCACCCGCCGGGACTCCTCTCTGCAGCTGGGGGCGGGGCCGGCCTGCGGCTCCCTCACCAGGCGGTACGCACACAAGCACTCAGCACACCTGCCCGCACACGGCCCTGCTGCTCCCCAAGAACCAGGCACCCCCAGGCACACCCCCCGCAACTAAGCTCCCTGAGGGGGTCCCAGGTTGCAGGCCAAGGTCACTCCTGCTGCATCCGGACCTGCAGTCTGCCCACGGGGAGGGCGGCCTGGGGACATCCTGCTCCTCGCCGTGCACGGGCGGCACCGCTGGCACCAGGACCTCTTGGTAGCGGGGGGGTGGGGGGGGCCTGGAGGGCTCATCTCCCCGCGGCTCCCAACCCTCCCATCCCAGGCAGTTGACAAACCCGAAATCCAGAACACCAGCCAGAGCGGTTCCCGCGTGCCCACCCCACCTCATTCACGGCTCATTCGTTCATTCGAGGCCACACGCTGAGAAGGTCTGGGTTGCTGGGTCCCAGATCCCAGCCAAGTCACCCCCTGTCCCTGCAGGAACAGCCCCGGCCACCTCCCGGGGCAGAGGGGCAGGCCTGCCTGGAGGAAGCGGCGTGTGCCGAACGACCCCACCAGTCCCTTCCAGGCAGATGATCAGGCGGCCAGGCATCCGGGGACTAACAGCCTCTTCAGGGCAGATCCGCTGAGCCCACACACCCACAACAGCCCCAGAACCAGGTGGGGGTGGGGGGAGGCTCTGCCGGCTTCCAGGAGCCCCGCGCCCACAAGTCACACGTCCTCCTCTGCGGGGGACCAACGCGCGCACCTGTCATGGAATCAGCCACAGGCTCGGCCACCCACTTGGGGACCCCGCTCCCCTCCCATGCGTCCCCGGCCATGACCCCCTTCCTGCGCTCAGAGTCCCAGGCCCAGGGACCCTGGGGAGGCACAGGGAGGGACCAGGTGGCCCACAGAGTACCCCGCCGCAGCCCAGCCCCGCTCCTCCTTCCCGAGAGGCAGGGACGCCCGCCTGCCCGGAGCTCCCGGTGCAGTTCTGGGCCACTGGCTCCGCAGATTTCAACACTCTTCTCAGCGAGGGAGCTCTCGCTGTTCCGAAGGGACGTGGCGTTTCATGATGCTGAAGCCGACGGGAAACGCAGGCAGGCGGCAGTAATGAAGCCCACGCCAGCGCCGCCGGCAGGGAAGCACCGACAGCCGCCTGCACCCCGCGGCTGCCCGAGCGCGGCCTGGTGACCCCACCACCCTCGGGCCGACCTCTGTGCACTGCCTCCCCACCCCCGCCGGGCCTCACTGGCTCCTGACGCCCCCACAGAGGTCTATACAGCTGCAGGGAGCAGGCGCCCCCACCCCACCCTGCCATGCCCACCAGGGCAGCCTGCAGCCACCCGGGCCCCTGGCCTTGATGACCTGTCCGCTCCTGGACGTTCCTGTCCCTCGTGGGGACCTGCAGTGCAGACACCCTGGCCACAGTCGCTGCAGGTGACGCCAAAGCCCCGAGAGACAAGACCCAAAGTGGCTGCTCCAGCTCCCGGTTAACGCACCTGGGAAAGCAGCAGAGGACGGCCCAAGTGCTCGGGCCCCTGCACCCACGTGGGCGACCGTGGGCCAGCCCAGCATCGGTGTTCTGGGGAGTGAACCAGAGGAAGATCTGGCTCTCCCTTTCAAATGAAAAACAAAAACAAAAAAAAACAAAAGAACAACTGGCCGGCGCCGCAGCTCACTAGGCTAACCCTCTGCCTTGCGGCGCCGGCACACCGGGTTCTAGTCCCGGTTGGGGCGCCAGATTCTGTCCCGGCTGCCCCTCTTCCAGGCCAGCTCTCTGCTGTGGCCCGGGAGTGCAGTGGAGGATGGCCCAAGTGCTTGGGCCCTGCACCCCTGGGAGACCAGGAGAAGCACCTGGCTCCTGGCTCCTGCCTTCGGATCAGCGCGGTGCGCCGGCCGCAGTGCACCAGCCGCGGCGGCTATTGGAGGGTGAACCAACAGAAAAGGAAGACCTTTCTCTCTGTCTCTCTCTCACTGTCCACTCTGCCTGTCAAAAAAAAAAAAAAAAAAAAAACATCCAAAAGAGCCCGGTGGTTGGGAGGGGCCGTCCCCTCGGCCACCCCGGTGCAGCCTGGGACTTGGAGGAGCCCCGGGCCTGCTCCCCAGCCAGGCAGAGCCCCAGGCGCACGGCAGCCGCTGGCGGCCAGAACGCGGGCTGGGTGGGCTGAGCAGCCCTCCAGGGAAGTGGCGGCAACAGAGTGGGCGCCTGCTGGGGGGCCGTCCTGCTCCATGGACACACGATTCCAGGGGGCGGGCCCCATGAGACTCCTCCCCATTTCACAGCCAGAGGGCTCAGAGAGCTTAAGGGACCCGCCCCGGGCAGCTGCGCACAGCAGGGTGGGGCCCAGAACCAGGAATCCAACTCCAAATTACACGGCCCCCATCATGAAGGTCATGTGGGAGGCGAGGGGACAGGGCCTGGATCCCCAACTCTGTCGGGTCACACTGTGTCCCCGAGGTCACCCCGTGCTGGAACCAGGCCCGGCCTCCCCAGGCTCAGGGTGGGAGCGTGCTTGGGCCCAGCCCAGGACTCGGCAGCCACACCTCTGAGCCTCGCCGGCTGCCCAGAGCCAGGTGCCTGGGATGGGGACCCCCAGTGCCACCCCGTAGGCAGGCAGGTGAGCCCAGCGCCCGGAGAGGCCTGGAGCCGCGGCCGCCGTCTGCCTGGGCACAGGCGGATGATCCAGGACAACCAGCCAAGGGCTGCAGATCCAGTCTTTTTCATGCTCGGCCAGTTTAATGGCCCCCATTAATTTCAAAACACACACGGTCCCACAAGCTCCGGCCTCCTCGGCTCAGCACCTCGGGGACGCGGGCGGGCACACAGGCGCGGGGGCCCGGCCAGGCAGCTCCAAGGACAGGCGAGGCCACACAGAACTCGCTCCAGGGTCACTCCACAGGTGGGCAGTAGCCCCCTGCTTGGGGGTCCTGTCCACAGGTCTCGCATAACGGACACACAGGGGCTGGAGCCGGCAGCCAGGAAGCCTGGTCTGAGGCTCCGCCCCACTGTGTCCCGCCGTGTGACCCAGAGCAGCGGTCACCCTCTCTGGGCATCAGGTGCGCTGCCCACCTGCTCCACGGGGCTGCGGCTGCCCCGAGGGCGGGCACTGGGTCACACAGAGCCCTGGCCCCCCAGAGCCTCGTCACAACCCAGGAAGCACGTGAGGGCCCCATCAATGTCAAATCAAGGAGTCCCTTCCGGCCCACGGGGCTGAGCCAGGGCAGGGAGGAGGAGCCCCGAGGGGAACTCTGGCTCCTGCAGTCCCTTGCGCCATCTGACCAACTCTCAAGGGCAATCGGTCACTCCTTCAGTCAACAAACGTCTGGAAACCAGGACAGAGAGTTCTTGGGTCCAGGGTCCAGCCCTGGAGACGGCTGGAAGGCTCTGGCTAACGACCAGGGGATGGCAAAGTCCTCGGGGGAGGGAAGGACCTTCCAGGGTCCTTCCACGTTCCCGCCCCCGGCCGCAGCTCTGCGCGCTGGACCGGCCCTGCAAGCCAGGAGGGCATCTCAATAATTCAGGAGGAATCCATCATTCATGGATTTATGTAACCACTGCCCGACCTTGTGGGAACGAGCTACCGCCTCTCAGGGCTGAACTCGGGCCCTGCCAGGGGCTGGCTGCTCCGGGCTCTGTGACGGCCAGCAGGGGGAGAGAGGGACCCCAGGCTTCCCCAGCCACCGGGCCGCGCTCCCACACTGGACCCAGGGGGCTCGACTGTGCCCCTCCAACGGAAAGACAAAGTGTTGAGTCCCAGTCCTGCCCCCGCCCAGTACCGTGACCCCGTGGGCACCTCGGCCCCCCAGCGTCGGGGGGCGGTCTCAGTGTCTGTCCCAGACATGACGAGCAGGTGTGCAGGGGGCGGGGGTCCTGCCCTTTCCATCCCTGCACCGGTGAGACTGGAGAGCTTTTGTAGCCCAGGCGCACCCCCACACCAGGCGCACAGTGGGTCTCCACGTGCCGGACCCGGGACGGGCCAAAGAGCTGGAATTCTGGGGCCTGCCAGGGCCGCCAACAGCGCCGCACAGCCCGAGCCGTCGGCCGGCTGGTCACGGAGAAGGAGGAGGGAACGGAGCCGTGTCTGTCCACCCATCCGTCCGTCTGTCCATCTACACAGCCCAGCGCACCAGGCCCGCTGGCACAGCAAGGGCTGTGCTGGTGTAGCCGCCGGCCGGCCGGCTGGCCTCAGCAAACACGTTTAAATCTGAAGTGACAGATAAAGCGATTTACGGCGACAGTTTAGCGTCAGATCACTTCCCACAAGGCAGTCGGCGTCCCTGCGGCCCCCCTGCTCCGAGTCCATCACGGCGGTCTCTAAATCACCGGCTACAGCGGCCGCTCCAGGCGGCGGGAGGGGGCGGAACCCGGGCTTCCGAGGCCTGGCCGGCGGGGACAGCGGGGACGGGGAGGGGGGGCCGCGGCCGGCAGATTTTCACAAATCAAAGCCCCAAGTCTTAAGGAAACACAGCGCCACTTCATGCCTGATTTTAAATCCATAAGCAGCTTAAATATCTCCCGGCGAGGCCAGCTTGTCGCTGTGAGACACGGCTTCCCACCCGATCACCAGCGTCCCTGGTCCCCGCGCCGCCCGCCACCTCCCTGCGTGGCCGGCGCTGGTCCCGTCACACCCCACCGGGCAGCGCAACACGATTTCCCGGGGTCTCTCTGGGCCCTGGGCCTGGCGGGCACTCGTGGGGCGGGGCTCGGGCCGATGCCATTCTTCAGACGAGGCCACGGAGGCGCGGGGGCCCGGGATCCCCCCCCACGCCTGGCCTCCGGGCCCGGGGTCGTCCCACGCCAACGGGACAGCTCTGACGCGCCCAATTCCTCTCGCGTGGCACAAAGGCACACATTCATCTCCA
Organism: Oryctolagus cuniculus; assembly: GCF_051225735.1. NCBI lineage: Eukaryota > Metazoa > Chordata > Mammalia > Lagomorpha > Leporidae > Oryctolagus > Oryctolagus cuniculus. The sequence goes on along the minus strand of NC_142867.1, from coordinate 7,036,635 downwards.
CTCTGGCCCGCTGCACCCCAGAGGCCGAAGCCGGGCTGCCAGACCCTTGGACCGGCAAGAATGGGGCCCTTCTCTGTGCCTGGACACTTCCGGCCTGGGCCTCAGCTGCCCGTCAGCCTCGTGAGTGGCCCAGCCGAGGTCGCGCCCCCATGGCAGGGAAGATACAAACATCCCTGGGTGTCCCCGGGCCCCCAGCCCCAAGCTGTCCCCAGGCTCAGCCCAGGGGTCGGAGGCCAAGCTGGAGAGGTGGGCACTGCCCCAGGGACGCTCCCCCTCCCAACAGGGGCCAGCGGGACCCCCTGGCTTATCTCACCAGCGTGGCAGCCCCAATTTAATTAAGATGGATGCGGCGTGCCCCGTGGGCAGGAGCCGTGGCGGGCACAGATGGCCCGAGCCCGGGCCTCTCCCGGGCACTGCCCGAACAAGCGGCCTTGGCCAGCAGCCTGGCAGGCAGGGCCGAGGTGGCCCAGGGAGGCCGGTAACAACTCAGGGGACCTCGGGGCACTGGCTGTGCACCCCTCCCCGCTCTCTGCTCCAGCCCCCCTTCACCCTGCCACAATCTCACACACACACCCCTTCATACACTCACCCCAACACACACCATCACAAACTGACCACGCGTACTCCATCAGCGACTCTGATCTCCAGCGTCCGCCCCCCCCCGAGGAGAGGACCTGGCCTGGGGTCCGCCCTGCCACGGTCCCCGCTGCTGGAGCCAGATCCAGGCGGCCACGGTGTCCACCCGGAGCAGGGACAGGACACCTCCCCCCGGCCCCACACACACAGAATCCTGCAGCTCGGGCAGGGGTCCCGGGCCCCCCGCCCAGTCTGAGGGGCACCGCTCTCCACGGGCCACCCACGCCCGGGGACCAACACTGCCGTGGCCTCAAACACAAAAACGCAGACGCCCCCACCCGAGGTAACCGCTCCCTCCCCTCGCCTATTGTGGCGGCTCTGCGGTCGGGCGCCGAGGCCGCAATTATTCACGGCTAATGATTATAATCGAGTCAAATAGAATTTAATGGACACATATTCTCTCCCTGCTTGAAACTTCACATATGAATTAAGCACATATGGGTTCCACGCGGCCAGAGCGGGTTTTATGCAGCTCGGCGAAGCCCTGCCTTGCCCACGACTTTTATTCCGCTAATAAACAGGCTGATTGACGGCGCCGCCACGCAGACGCGATCTCTGCTGCCCCCTGGTGGACGGCGGGGCCAGCGGGGTGGGGCCATCGCGAGGGCGAAGCCCTGAGCTGGAGCAGTGCCGAGGCCACCCCGGGGGCTGGGGCTGGGGCTGGGGTCGGGGTGGGGGTGGGGCACAGGCTCTGCGTGGGGAACCCCGCGTCCAGATCCTGCCTCGGCCATTCCCGCGGGCTCCCCGTGCTCCTGGCTGAGACCAGAAGAAAAGCACACTCAGGGAGAGGTGCTGGGTAAACTGAGGCAAGCATGGAGGTGCGGAACGCACAGGCCACTTGGCAGGGGCTACTGGCCACCCCCCACGTGCCTCCCGCAGACGCCCACCTCGGCGCCCCGTCCCACCCACCCCAGGCCGGAAGGCGCAGGATCGGCCGCTGCCTCCCCAGGGGCCGCTGTGGCACCTGCCAACACCCGGGGGCTGCCTCAGCTCTGGTCTCCCCACAGGGACCCCAGACCTCGCTGCCGCCGACCCGACAGTGGCCCGACAAGGAAACAGCAGGGCAGAGCCCACAGAACCGAACCAGAGCCGAGGCTCTTCGGGAGATCAGAGGGGGCACAGTGCGGCCGCCGTGGCTGCACACCCCAAGGTGAGACCCGGAGCCCCGAGAAGCGGGGGGAGGGGAAGTATGGCAGGGTTCTGCCCGCGATGAGCGGGACCGTGCCAGAGGCCCTGCTCCCGACGGCGCCCCCTGCTGACACCTGCCGGACGCAGGTGCCACTCGCCCACTTGCCGGACCCTGGCTCCCGAGCAGCACGCCCCTCCCCCGGAGCCTCTGAGCTCAGCCAGGCACCCAGCGCCGCCCCAAGAGCAGACCTCCCGCTTCGGGCCCGCCTTCCTGGCAGGGCAGCCCGGCGCGGCTCCAGCCAGGCCCTCCCCTGGCCCCGGCTGCTAACGGTCTCTGGGCAGCGAGTCGGCCTGGCCGGGCAGCGCAGGGGTCCCGACACCGCAGGTCAGGGGCTCCCAGGCACCAGCAGGCCACCCCAGCCTGGCCCGGCCCGGCCCGGCCCGGCATCCCAGCCTCGCTGGAGCCGGAGGCGCGAGGGTGACAGCGCGGCCGCACAGGCCCCGACTCGGGCCGGCCACTCACCGGCGTTGACAATGGCGTCCACCTCGAGCTTGGTGATGTCCCCGCGGAAGAGAGACAGCTTCTCGTTGAGCTGTTTGTCTTTCTTGTACTTGGGCTCCTCCACTTTCACGGCCGCCCCTGGAGGAGCAGGGACGGGGGCGGGTCACGGAGTGCCCGCTGCGCCCCCCTCGGCCTCCCTCCACCAGCAGGTGGTCAGGCCTAAGCGTGGGGACAGCCCCGGCCACCTCGAATCTCTGTCCTGAGGCTGGAAGCCAGCGGCCTTGGCACCAGTGAACGCGTCCAGCCCCATTTGACAGCGGGGAAGACTGAGGCTGGAGCGGACCAGGAGCCGGGCGCAGGGCCTGGCTTTGCCAGCTCTGCCGTCTGCAGGGGCTGGGGGCGAAGCGGCAGGCCAGCGACCACCCCACGGCTTCCAGCCCCAGCGCCTGCCAACCAAGCAATCCGGGCCTGGGGCCGCCTTCCCTAGTGGCGTCTGGGGGCTAGAAAGGGAACTGGCCGCAGGTGGTGCTGACCAGGAAGTGCGGGCGCGGGTCTCCCAGGCCCGGGGGCTCCTACCCTTCGCCATCTCCTTCCACGTGGGGATCTTCTTCAGCCTGACGAAGTCCTGGCAGAAGTAGTGTCCCTCCCGCTGCTTGTCGCTTAGGCCCTTCAGGAAAGCTGCAGGGAGGGGCAGGGAGTCGGTGCCTGCAGGAGGGGGGCTGGGGCCGCCCGCCCCGCCCCCACCCCCGCAGGGACTCGGCCTGGGGCCAGCAGGTGCACGCACACCTGTAATGGCTCCTAGGGAGTCAGCGGAACTGCGAGGTGGCCGGAAAACGGCCCAGCTCAATTCTAAGCCTAGGCCTCAGTTTCCCCTAAAGAAAGGAACCAGGACAGGTGTCCCAGGGCCTTCTTTGACCCCAATGCCGACACTGTGGCTCCGTGAAGGCTGGTGGCGCCCGATGGGTGATGTCATCAGCCGGTCGCCGTATCCCTGGGTGCTACCCCCCCCCAATCTCCCCCAGGAGCCACAGGGCGCTGGGGCCCAGGGTGAACTTGTCCCAGGAGCTCAGAGAGGCTGGCTGTGACCACACAGCTGGTGAGCCAGGAGTCAGGTCCCCACCCGCTCATGGGCTCCGGGCCCCCTGCTCCAGCTGTGTCCCCCAGGCTTCTGCCCGGCGGGACCAGGCAAGGAACCCTAAGCCCCTCTCAGAGGCTGCTGGGAGGTTCACGGCTCACGGGCTCCCCCTGCTGGCCCACAGCCGCCTGCACACCAGGCTCTCAGCCGGCCAGGGCCTGGGGAGCAGCGCCCACGGACCGCCTGGTTGGGAGGGGCAACGTACAGCAAAGCCCCTGTGGAGGAACTCAAAACCCACAGGAGATGTGTAGAGCTGAGAGGCCAATCAGAGGGCGTGGATTACCTTCTGGAACCTTCCAGGGGACTGGCTGGAAGGGGCAGGGATGGGTAGCCCCCACCCGTCCTTTTCCTTGCTCTGTCTCCTCGCCGGCCCCCGGTGGCAGCGGTGACAACACCCACAGATGCTGAGCGTGCACAGGGCGTGGTGAGACCTTCGTCAAGGGCAGCCCGAGCCACGCTTCCCGGTGGCCATGTCCCACGCCCTGCCACAAACACTTCGTATTCCACGCCGGACCCGCTGACCAAGACAGCCACGGTCCTGGCCCCGCGAGGCCTGACCCCGGCGTGGCATGGTGCAGCCAAACAATTCAGCCCCCAGAGGGCATGCCACGAACGATATTCTGAGAGTCGGTGAGACTCGGAGAGGGGAGGAGGGGCCCGGGTGTTGCAGCAAGCGCAGCACGCCGGGACCCCAGGAGGATGAGGTTCAGCGTGGGGGTGCCGGGCACCACGCTCAGAGGGGCGTCTGGCCTGGTGCGAGTGCGGTTAAGACGCAGTCCCACGCCGGAGTGCCTGGCTGCAGTGCCCGGCCCCGGCTCCTGACGCCAGGGTCCTGCTACTGCAGACGGCCGGGGCAGTGAAACTCAATGGGATTCGGTCCCTGCGCCCACGCTGGGGCCCTGGACAGAGCTCCCGGCTCCCAGCCCCAGCCCGGCCCAGCCCTGACCACAGCAGGCATTCGGGGAGTGAACCCGCAGAAGGGGGCTCTCTGTGTCTCTCCTGCCTCGCAAATAAATATTTTTTTAAATTGCTCTTGGGGCCGGCGCTGTGGCCTAGCAGGTAAAGCTGCCACCTGCAGTACCGGCATCCCATAAGGGCACTGGTTCGAGTCCCACCTGCTCCACTTCTGATCCAGCTCTCTGCTATGGCCTGGGAAAGCAGTGGAAGATGACCTAAGTGCTTGGGCCTCTGCCTAACACAGGGCATGGGCTGGGGGCCAGGCAAGGGGGCTCCGGCCACCAAGCAGAGACCTGTGTGGGAGACCCAGAAGCTCCTGGCTCCTGGCTTCGGATCAGCTCAGTGCTGGCTGTGGCAGCCATCTGGGGAGTGAACCAGAGGATGGAAGACCTCGCTCTCTGTCTCTCCCTCTCTCTGTCACTCTGCCTCTCAAATAAATAAGTAAATCTTTATAAAATAAAATATATCTACATATTTGAAGGGCAGAGTGGGGGGGGGGAGAGAGAGAGAAAGAGAGAGAGAGAGAGAGGAGAGAGAGATCTTCCAACTGCTGGTTCACTCTCCAAATGGCTGCAACAGCAGGGCTGGGTCCAGCCGAAGCCAGGAGCTGGCGCCCCCTCGGGGTCTCCCACACAGAGGCCGGGAGCCAAGGCCTGGGCCATCGTCCGCTGCCCTACCAGGCGCATCAGCAGGGACTGGACCAAAAGCAGAGCAGCGGGGGCTGGAACCACAGCTCACTCTGGGGCGCTGGCGACGCAGGCTGCGGCTAGCCCACTGCGCCACCCACCGGCCCTTCCACGCCCCTTCCTTGAGGGGCCACGCTTCCCTCCCCCTGCCCGGGACCCCAGCAGGACCTGAGCAGGTGGCCACGGGCTCCTGCTTGGATCCTTCCTTCCCGTGGGGGTAGAGGACGGGAGGGGGGACTCAGAAGGAGCCAGGCGACCCCTCAAGCTCTTCTGTAAAGGGGGAGGGGCACAGCGGCCACCCATCATCGTGTCAGCCAGGCAGGCAGCTGGCCTCAGCCAAGACCGACATGAGGGTCAGAGAGGCCCCTGGGACACCTGTCCTGCTGTCCCGAGGACAGGTGACCGGAGGCAGGCCGGGCAGTCTGAATGTGCACCTGGCTGCTGATACGTAACACAGGGCATGGGCTGGGGCCAGGCTAGGGGGCTCCGGCCACCAAGCAGAGGCGCCCTCCCAACTCCAGCTCTGCCCAGCACCCGCCCCCCTCTCCTCCAAGCCCAGCCTCCTCTGTTCCGCCTCCAGCCGCTGCCTCTGCCAGTGCCCGTCCCCCCTCCCAGGGGCCACCGCACAGCAGCCCCGCCCACTCCTCCCAGGACTTGCCCCTGCAGCACCCCCGCCACGCCACCCTCACATTTGCCCCCAGCCGCAGCCCCCTCCTCAGCCTGTCCGCGCTCCTCCACCCAGCCTGGCCCCTGCACCTGCCTCTCCACTGAGATCAAGGTCAAGGGAGTGTGTCCTCCTGGGGGGCCAGGAAGTCTCCTGCAGCTTCACCTCTTGGCCACACCCCGCCCCACTATCAGCTCCAGCCTCTCCCCCCCACCCCTCCCTGGGCCATCAGCTCCAGCCTCTCCCCCTCTGACCCCTCCCTGGGCCATCAGCTCCAGCCTCTCCCCCTCTGACACCTCCCTGGGCCATCAGCTCCACCTCTCCCCCCCACCCCTCCCTGGGCCATCAGCTCCACCTCTCCCCCCCACCCCTCCCTGGGCCATCAGCTCCACCTCTCCCCCCCACCCCTCCCTGGGCCATCAGCTCCAGCCTCTCCCCACCAACCCCTCCCTGGGCCATCAGCTCCACCTCTCCCCCTCTGACCCCTCCCTGGGCCATCAGCTCCAGCCTCTCCCCCCACCGACCTGGGTCATCAGCTCCAGCCCCCCCCCATCATCAGCTCCAGCCTCCCCCCCCCCCATCAGCTCCAGCCTCCCCCCCTCACACCCCGCCCCGGGTCATCAGCTCCAGCCTCTCCTTCCTCCTCTCGCCCCCCCCTCCTGTGCATTGAGCCCCTCTTCACCTGGCTCCTTCCTCCCCCTCCCACCCCCATCCAGCTGCAGGTCTGACATTTACCCCTCCCCCTCCCACCCCCATCCAGCTGCAAGTCTGACACTTACCCCTCCCACGCTGTCCCACACGCCCCCTCCCCCATCCTTGTTCCCCGCGCAGCAGCCCAGGGGTGCTGGGATGGCCAGCCAGGCTGCCCCTTCTCTGTCTGAAACTCCGCGTCCTGGACCCAGGCCCACAGATCTGCCCCCGGGGGCCACCTTTGGGTGTCAAGAACAGCCACTGGCTGTCTCCTGCCTCAGGGCCTTTGCACCTGTGGTGCCCCTGCCAGAACTCTCTATAGTGCCCTCCCCACTGCCCCTCCCTCCCCAGAGCAGTCCCCTCCCCCTCCCCCTCCCCCTCTGCATCCTACAGGGATGCCGGATAGGCGCCTTTAATTCCTCTCTCCTTGACCTTGGCCATCATGGCCTGTCAGGCCGTCTTGCACTGCATCCCCCAACCTGGCACGGTGCCCGGCACACGTGGGTGTCCGTGGGCAGCAATGGAGCTGCCGTCCGAGGGCTGAGGGGGAGGTGGCTAAGAGCCCTCTTCCAGGGTGGACTGTGTGTGCAGAATCCCTGCGCTCACCGTGTGGCTGGAGAAGACCAGAACAGCCAGGCCAGTGAAGGCCAGGCCAGGCCAGCCTCCCGGGCCCCTCTCGGGCAGTGGCCGTGACCTTGAGCCCTTCTTCCCGCCAGGACTCACCATGGCTGGGCTCCTGTAGCCCCTAACCTCGTGCTCAGGGGCCAGGTGCCCTTTCTGAGCCCCCGTCTGGCCATCTCCAGGACAGGGATGAGACAGGCCTCCCCGCACCCGGGCTCAGGCGAGCAGGTGGCTGGAAGACACCGTGGAAAACAGCCCACAGGGAGCCAAGCCGGCCACACAGACCTGGGCAGGAGGAACCCTCCCCCACACTGGCGGCCACTGCAGGTGGAAGAGCTTCCCAGGTCACTCGGGTCCCCACACTGGGCCTCGTGCGTCACCGCGAGCAAAGCCATCCACCGCAAGCACTAGCCACGACACCGGCCAGGCCACTGCTGGGCCCCGGCTAACCCACAGGCCTCGGCGAGCTGAGGTTCTGCTGCAGCAGGTCCCAGGCGCCTTGCGGAACCAGTTCTGGCTCCCAGAGCCGCGGGGGCCCCTTAGAGGACATCGTGTGCAGGTGCTACGGCCTTGAGAGAGCAGCAGCGCGCCTGCCCCGTCACAGGTGAGCACAAAGAACCAAGGTCATCCCCAACCTGCAGGTGACCACGACCTGCACGGCCCCTCTCCCACAAGGCCCCCAAAACAGCTGGGCCTCTGGGCTCCGCCACCAGGGGGCAAGGCGCCGACCTGGGGGACATCTGTCAGCCTGTCCCTTCCAGTCTGAGGTCCCCAAGGCCAGCGGGCTGGGTGCTGCGGCCCCATGTCCAGAACCAGGTGTGGCCTGGGGATCCCCGGGGAGTGGGGCGTGGAGGGAGAGAAAGCCAACGGTGCCTGCCAGGGCCACACTCACAGCCTCGGCTCCGCCCGTCAGCTGGGCCCAGGCCCCTCACTCCCCGGCTGGACCCCTCGGCCTGTGTATTTCTAGCAGTTTCCACACTGCATGCACAAGTGTAGTTTCGTTTCTTTTTTTTTTTATAAAAGACGTGAAACATGCATTTTCTCTTTCCTTCATGTTTGAAGAGGCGAGACTATTTCACAGCTCGGTGAGACAGGTGTTGTAAAAAGATGTTCGCAGTAAATTTTGATGGGGAGGCCTGACCCCAGAGCGCGCTTCCAGCGGCTCCCGGGCGCGGCGGCCGGCGGGAGGAAGCAGCCTGGCCAGGACCATAAAGTGCGCTGAGCCAACGGGAATTCAATGATGTGTTTTAAGAAGTGTCTTTATGGCTCTTTGCTCGGGGCTGCTGGGAGAGCTGGGGGCGGGCGCGCGTGTGGGCGGGGCTCCCGGGCAGAGTGTCCATCACCGGTGCTGAGGCGCCTCGCCGCTTGTCTGCTGGCCCCCGGCCCCTGGCTCTGCCTGTGCCGAAGCCGGGACTGCTCAGCTGCCAGTCCACTGGGACGCACCAGTGCTCGCCAGGAATCCCGGTGGCAGGAATGAGGGCTGGGGCCGCGCATCGGGGAGAGGACACACAGCTCAGGGACCTTGTCCTTGTCCTTGACCCCCACCTGGAAGCAGGTCTACAGGAGCCCAGGTCACCACAGCCGGAGCAGAGTAGACGGGGCCGTGGGCAATGAGGAACAGGGACCCTTCTGTGAGCCATGGATTTTTTTTTTTTTTTTTAGAATTATCTATTTTTTTTTTTTGAAAGGCAGAGAGAGAGAGAGAGAGAGAGAGGTCTTCCATCCCCTGGTTCACTCCCCAAATGGCTGCAACGGCCAAGGCTGTGCCAGTCCGAAGCCAGGAGCCAGGAGCTTCTTCCAGGTCTCCCACAAGGGTGCAGGGGCCCAAGGACTTGGACCATCTTCTACTGCTTTCCCAGGCGCATTGGCAGGGAGCTGGAACTGAAGCGGAGAGGTCGGGACTCGAACCCGTGCCCATATGTGGGATGCCGGCGTCACGGGCAGAGGCCTAACCTGCTAGACCGCAGCACCAGCCCCTGTGGGCCACGGACTCTGTGATCCCTGCACAGCCTCTGAGGGGCGCTGCTGGTCCCATTTACAGATGAGGACGCTGAGGCCTGGGCTGTGTGGCGGCAGTCCCTGTGGGGCACCAACGCCCCTTCCCTCTCCAGCACCCAGCCCTGCCTGTGGTAACCCGGGTGCACCCAGGTGCCAACCCTCAGGCCCTGTATGCCCAAGTGCCTGGCCGGTCTTAGTGCCTCCACGATCTTCCACTCCAAAGGCCCGGCCTGGCCTGGCAGGACGAGGGCCCCAGGAACCAGGCGGTGAAATCAGCCGGCACAAGTTCTCCTGCCGGGAGACCGGCCTGGTGACAGCTACTTCCCTGGGGGAGAATGGGTTGACAGAAACAGGCTGCTGGCTTGGCAGCAGAGGGGCACCCAGGGCAGCTAAACGCTGCCATCTGTCCTGAGAACAGGACGGGCCATGGGCTGGGGTGTCCCACGCCCGTGGCCACCACCACACACGCACTGCAACACGCAGCGACTGGCCAGCGGGCTGACCGCCTCCCGTGCCACTCACGCAGCCCCCCAGCTGAGAACGCCGCCGCTGAGCCACGCGCCTGGCTTCCAGGTGGCCATCTGCTGGGCACGGGAGGGCCTGCCCAGGCACAGCCACTGCCGGCCACTTCCCCGCGTGGGCCCTGTCCGGCAACCTCCCGCGAACTGGGCACTCCTGAGAGTTACATGAGACCATCTCAGCTCCGAGAGGCCTCCCTAGTACATGCCGGAAAGAAACGCGGGCCCACGGCCGTCGGAGCGCTGGGGGCAGCCCGTGCCCCAGAAGCCCTGCGCCGGCCAGCAGGAGCGTGGGCACAGACAGGGGCTGTCACTTACAGACAGGCATGGGAGGAACGCGTGCTCAGTGACCCGGAGCTGTGTGTGCATCACCCTAGGCTGTGCCGAGCGCACTGCGCTGGTTACGAGGTCATGGGCGACACATGGGACGGGAGACAGACGTGGCCCAGACACCATCACGCAGCTCCCTACGACACGCACGCCAGGGTGCTCCCGTCTACAGGAAGTCCAGGAAGACAGGAGAGAGGCGGGTCATCAGATGGGGGGGGGCAGGTGTGTGGCGCGGTGGCCCAGTCCTGGCTCCCCTTCACAGCCCAGCATGCTGGGAGGCAGCAGGTGGCGGCTCCAGCGAGGGGCCCTGCCACTCACTTGGCTGGAGTTCTGGCTGGCCCAGCCCTGGCTGCTGTGGGCCTCTGGGGAGGGAACAGTGCGTGTAAGATCCCTCCCTCTCTCCCCCTTTCAAATAAGGAAATAGTTTTGTTAGAAAATAAGAGTGCTTAGCCCTAGGGGGCGCCTGTCGGGGGCAGGGCAGGGCTCAGAGCAGCCGAGGCACAGCTGGACACACGGCACCCACAGTGCACCGACCACAGCCCGAGGCAGAACCTGAACCCAGTGAGAAACAAACGCAGGGGTGGCCCTAGGGGATCCTGGGGCAACTGACAGCTGTCTATCAGGGGGCTGGAGAGCCCCGCCCAGCTCTCAGGCCACCTCCCAGCTCAGGCAGATCAGAGTTCCGTGCCCACACCGATGTTACCAGACCAGGTCCCCGCGGCCGGAGCCCATTTTTCCCCGGTTTCTGCCTCCAGATCACAAGCTCCATGTGGGCAGGGCCCCCACCCATCTGACTACGGCCGAGCTAGCTACAAAGACGGCGCTCAGTAAACAGCGATCCCAGCTCCAGCCGGGAGAGGTCCCATCAGTGTCCCGTCACGAGGCCTGGGGACTAGCACCTGGATCCATGCCCTTCCTCGCCACCCTGGGCTGCCGTTCGACACAGCTGGGAGAGCAGGGCTCCCGGCAGGTCCAGCGAGGCCCCTGCCAGCCCCCGGCTCCCGCCCTGGGTGGCACAGTGTGACAGTCTCGGCCTTGGCCCTGGGACCCCAGTCGGGCACTCTCTGCCCGCGCTAGAAGATCCCAGGGCCGGTGCCCCCCGCCCCCATGGTCGGTCCCTGTGATCTCCACCGCCAGGCACCAGCTCCAAAGCCCCCGCCTGCCCCAGGCCGCCCTGCCCAGTGCCCACCCGCTGGCCCCGCCGGCCGCCCTGCACTTCTGAAAGGGGATCCAGCCGGGAGACCCGAGGCCAGGGCCAGGCCGTGAAAGGCAGGAGCAGCTGGCCCCACACGGGGCTACTTGGGGCTCTGCAGGTCAGCTCCCTCCCCCACCTGCTGGGGGGGTAGGGGGGCACACAGTGCTTTGAGTCTCTGCAGGGAAGGGGTGTCTCTGGCTTTCCCAGCCACAGCACCCCAACGCCAACCATGCTTCCAGCTCCTCTGACTTCTGCCCCCCAGAAATGGGACAGAGAGTGCTCATGTGGCCAGAAGCCAGCGGTGAGGGTAAAAGGGCACCGGATCACATGCCCAGGGAGGCCTGCCCAGGGCGGCGAGGGTGGGGGTGAGGCAGCCTGCCCAGGGCAGCGGGCTGGCGCTCTCCGAGCCCACCAGCTGGGTCACTGGCTCTGGCGCCTTCCCTCTGCCTGTCCCCTGCACCTCTGGGCCTCAAAGGCGAAGTATGCAAACTGAGCGGGCAGGGGGGGCTCAATTCAGGCCTGCCCAGAACTCCCCCAGTGACCTTGGGGAGCCCAGGAGGAGGGGGCGGGCACTGGGCCTCAGTTTCCCTCCTGCACAGTGGAGGTAGCCATGGGGGCCTCCGCTTGATCTCTGGGGGTGTCCTGAGACCCACTGCCGCCGGGCAAGGCCGCCTTCCTCACGCTGCCCCTGACTGAGACCTGGCCCTGGTCTGGGCTTAAGGGGTCGGCGGGGCTGGGCACACGAGGGAGGGGGCAGGGAGCCAATCCAGGGTGTCAGCTCCCCCGGGTGTCCGGGCAGAAGGGGCAGCTCCGCGGCGCCGGCCAGCCAGGAAGACCCACGCGGGGCTGCCCGCGCCCCTCGCCCTTCCACTTACATTTTGCCTCCTTCCAGTCGGTGGAGGTGCTCAGGTCCACCTTCGCCGCCATGGCCAGGGGGGCCCAGGTGCGCACCCCGGCGCTCGGCCCCACCGCCACCGCCCCCCAAGCCCCAACTCCCGCTGAGGCCCGCGCGCGCGGGGCGAACGCGCCCAGGGACGCCGGGGGTCCGCACGCACTGCCGGGGGTCCGCGTGGCACCGGCCGAGGGGCTGGGCCAGGGGCGCGGGGCGCCGAGCAGCTGCCCCGCGGCGCGCAGCTGTGCCAGGCGGCCGGACACTCGGCTCGGCAGGGACATGAGCGGGCGGCGCGGAGCGGCTCCCCGCCCACTCGGACTCTATTTACGGTGCTCGGGAGAGTCTCTCCCTTATTTACTCGGGGCCAGGTGGCGTGTGCCAGCCCGTGGCGACCTGCTCGGAGCCTGCCGGGGGCGCGGACACAACACCCCGGGCGCGCCGCTGGGCACCCTGGAACTTGTAGTCCGGGCCGCCGGCCGGGCCCGCGCGCTCCTATGCACACGTGCGCGCCCCGCGCGGGCGCCTCCTTGCGGTTCGGCGTCGGTGGCGGCCGGCGGCCTGGCGCGAGCCGCAGCCCCGGCGCCCTGGGCGCCTGTCCGGGCCGGAGGGAGTCCCCGGGGCGGTCCGCACGCCGCACCCCGCTCCCCACCGCTCCCCCAGCCCCCGGGCGCGGCGCGTCCCGGCCCGCCTTGGGGAGGTGACAGGTGTCGCGAACCCGTGCGTCCGGCTGTGCGCCGATGCCTCTTGGGCCAGGGTGGAGAATAGTGGGATTTCGGGGGAAAAATGTTTTTATTGTTACTATTTGAAAAGCAGAGAGTGAGCTTAACGCCCGGGAGCGCGCCATCAACCCTGTCTCCCGTGGGGGTGGCAGGGATCCAGCATTGGCATCAGCAGACCCGGGGCGCTAGCGCTGGTCTCAGCCTGGGCTGTCCACGGACTTTTTATTCTTTTTTTTTTTTTTTTTTTTTAGTAAAGATGCTATTTCCCTTTTTTTAATTTTTTTTTTTTTTGACAGGCAGAGTGGACAGTGAGAGACAGAGAGAAAGGTCTTCCTTTTCCGTTGGTTCTCCCCCTGATGGCCGCTGCGGCTGGCACATCACGCTGATCGGAAGCCAGGAGCCAGGTGCTTCTCCTGGTCTCCCATGGGGTGCAGGGCCCAAGCACTTGGGCCATCCTCCACTGCACTCCCTGGCCATAGCAGAGAGCTGGCCTGGAAGAGGGGCAACCGGGACAGAATCCGGCGCCCCGACCGGGACTAGAACCTGGTGTGCCAGCGCCGCAGGTGGAGGATTAGCCTAGTGAGCCGCGGCGCTGGCCGATGCTATTTTCTTAAATTTTATTTTTTATGTATTTGAAAGGCAGAGAGACAGAGAGAGACAGAGAGAGCTCTTGCATCCACTGGGTCACTCCCCACATGGTCATAATGGCTGGGGCTGAGCCAGGCTGCAGCCAGGAGCCAGGAGCTTCTTCCAGGTCGCCTGTGTGAGTGCAGGCCCAAGGACTGGGGTCCTCTGCTGCTGCCTTCCCAGGCCCCTAGCAAGGACCTGGGTTGGAAGTGGAGCAGCTGGGTGTTGGGATGCTGGTGTCTTGGGGGGCGGCGTAACCAGCTGTGCCACAAGGCCGGCCCTTCATAACGTTTAACAAACACCATGAGGACAGATTTTTTTATTATAAATATTGTATACATTGCTATATTATTACTATGCTTGATAAATGGAATAACAGATCTAGTGGATTTTTTAAAAAACATTTATTTATTTATTTGAAAGGCAGGATACAGAGAGAAGAGGAAAGACATCTTCCATCTGCTGGTTTACTCCCCAAATGTCTGATGGCCGGGGCTGGGCTGGCTGAAGCCAGGAACCAGCAGATTCCTCCAGGTCTCCCACGCGGGTGCAGGGCCCAAGGACTTGGGCCATCTGCTGCTGCTTTCCCAGGCCACAGCAGAGAGCTGGATCAGAAGTGGAGCAGGGGCCGGTGCTGTGGCCCAGTGGATAAAGCTGCTGCCTGCAGTGCCGGAATTCATATGGGCGCCGGTTCAAGTCCCGGCTGCTCCACTTCCAATCCAGCTCTCTGCTATGGCCTGGGAAAGCAGTGGAGGATGGCCCAAGTGCTTGGGCCCCTGCACCCACATGGGAGACCCAGAAAAAGCTCCTGGCTCCTGGCTTTGGACCAACCCAGCTCTGGCCATTGCGGCCATCTGGGGAGTGAACCAGTGGAAGGAAGATCTCTGTCTCTCCCTGTAACTCTGCCTCTCAAGTAAATAAAAACTTGAAAAAAAAAAAAAAAGATGGGGGAGGTGGCACTATGGCGCAGCCGGTTAAAACCCCACCCTGCAGTGCTGGCATCCCATATGGGCACCGGTTCTAGTCCTGGCTGCTCCTCTTCCGATCCAGCTCTCTGCTACAGTCTGGGAAAACAGTAGAAGATGGCCCAGGTCCTTGGGGGCCCTGCACCCACGTGGGAGACCTGGAGGAAGCTCCTGGCTCCTGGCTTCGGATCAGCTCAGCTCTGGCCGTTTCGGTCATTTGGGGAGTGAACCAGCAGAATGGAGGATCTCTCTCTCTCTCTCTCTCTCTCTCGGCCTCTCTTTCTCTTTGTGTATAACTCTGAACTTCAAATACATAAAATAATTCTTTTTTTTGACAGGCAGAGTGGACAGTGAGAGAGAGAGACAGAGAGAAAGGTCTTCCTTTTCTGTTGGTTTTCCCTCCAATGGTCGCCACGGCCGGTACCGGGACAGAATCCGGCGCCCCGACCGGGACTAGAACCCGGTGTGCCGGCGCCGCAAGGCGGAGGATTAGCCTAGTGAGCCACGGCGCCGGCCAAATAATTCTTAAAAAAATAAATAAAAAGAGCCTCTGTCCTGGGGATTCAGCTTTGCGTGACCGTGGCCTTCTTGCCCTCTGGATGACCCTGGAGGCATGCCCCCCCTTGGTGAACAAGGTTCTGAGGATAAACTTTGGCAGGACGGCTGCGGCAACTCGGGACGCCACATCCACGGGAGAGCGCCTGGTTCAGGTCCCGGCCACGCCTCACTCAGTTCCAGCTTCCTGAAACACACCTGGGAGAGTTGGTGGCCCAAGGGCTTGGGCCCCCGCCAGCCATGGGTGAAGCTCCTCGCTCCTGGCTCCTGGCTTTGGCCTGGCCCAGTCCTGGCTGGTACAAGCATTTGGGGAGTGAACTAGCACATGAAAGCTATCTCACTTTTCCTGTCACTCTGCCTTGAAAATCTGAAACAACAACAACAACAAAAAACATAAAGTAAAAAACCATTTTTTCCAAAAGGTGACCTTGTGAATGTTAGTCTTTCCGGAAAGAGCCCAGGTGCATTCCCTTAGCCTGGGGCCACCTCTCCGGCTGCCCCGCGACCCGGCCGGCTCAGAGCAGCCTCCCGCCACGCACACGTCCCCTCGTGATGCGCCCTCTGTGTCCTCTTGGACCTGTGGCCTTGCAACCCCGCACACCCTGCACCTTCAGTGGCTGCTCTCCACCCAGGATCTCTCTGGGTCACCGAGAGCCAGATAGGCAGCCGGCACAGGCCCCAGGTCCAGACCTCCTCGGCGCCCACCTGTGGCCTGCAAAGTGCTCGTGCAGGTGTCGCTGATGGCCAGAGTGGCACTGGGTGGCCCCAGGCCCGCGTCCCCTCACTGCTATAACATCGCCACGTGTTTGGCGGCAGCAACAGCTTGGCATTGGTTCTTCAAGCTGTGTGGGTCAGAAATTTCACCAGAGGGGCTGGCGCTGTGGCACAGAGGGCTAAAGCCCTGGCCTGAGGCTCTGGCATCCCATATGGGTGCCGGTTCTACTCCCAGCTGCTCCTCTTCCAATCCAGCTCTCTGCTATGGCCTGGGGTAGCAGTAGAAGATGGCCCAAGTCCTTGGGCCCCTGCAACGGGGTGGGTGGGAGACCCGGAAAAAGTTCCTGGCTCCTGGCTTTGGATTGGCTCAGCTCCGGCCATTGTGGCCAATTGGGGAGTGAACCAGCAGATGGAAGACCTCTCTCTCTCTCTCTCTCTCTCTCTACCTCTGCCTCTCTGTAACTCTGCCTTTCAAATAGATAAAATAAATCTTTAAAAAAAAAAAGAAAGGAAGAAATCCCACCAGCTTTCCACTCCGATCAAGGCACCAGCGGGGCTGGGCTCCTTTTGGAAGCTCCAGGGGAGAATCCGGGTTTCTTTCTTCTGCCAGTTTCTGGAGACCACCCCCTGCCGGGCGCCTGGCCCCTTCCTCCAGCCCCACGCCCAGCCGCAGCCACGCGAAGGTCTGTGTGCCTCGTCACGGAGTGGCACTCTCTCCAACTCTCTCCTCCGCTCCCCCGCTTCCGTTTCGAGGGCCTTAATGAGGGCCCACCTCGATGATCCAGGATTTTCTATCAATTTAAAGTGGGGGGGGGGGCAGGGTGCCAGTGCTGTGGCGTAGCAGGTAAGGCTGCTGCCTGCAGTGCCAGCTTCCCAAACGGGTGTTTGTTCATGTCCCGGCTGCTCCACTTCCGATCCAGCGCTCTGCTGTGGCCTGGGAAAGCAGTAGAAGATGGCCCAAGTCCTGGGGCCCCTGCACCTGCGTGGGAGACCCGGGGAAAGCTCCTGGCTCCTGGCTTCGGGTCGGCGCAGATCCGGCCGTTGCGGTAATTTGGGGAGTGAACCAGCAGATAGAAGACCTCTCTCTCTGCCTCAAATAAATAAATATATCTTAAAAATAAAAAAGTCAGTAGGGGGCTGGCGTTGTGGCACGGTGGGGTAAGCCAGCATCCCGTGCGTGTGTGCTTCCAATCCCGGCTGCTCCACTTCCGATCCAGCTCCCTGCTGATGCACCTGGGAGAGCAGCAGACGAGGCCCAAGTGCTCGGGCCCCTGCACCCACGTGGGAGACCCAGATGAAGTTCCCGGCTCCTGGCTTCTGCCTGGCCCAATCTCAGCCATTGCAGCCATCTGGAGAGTGGACTGGCAGATGGAAGATGTCCCTCTCTCTCTGTAACTCTGCCTTTCAAATGAATAATAAATCTTTTTAAATAAATATTTTTATAAATATGTATTAATTTTTAATTAATCAACTGATTTTCTTTTTTTAATATTTATTTATTTATTTGAAAGTCAGAGTTACCCAGAGAGAGAAGAGGCAGAGAGAGAGAGAGAGGTCCTTCATCCGATGGTTCACTTCCCAAATGGCCGCAACGGCCGGAGCTGCACAGATCCGAAGCCAGGAGCCAGGAGATTCATCCAGGTCTCCCACGCAGGTGCAGGGGCCCAAGGACTTGGGCCATCTTCCACTGCTTTCCCAGGCCATAGCAGAGAGCTGGATCGTAAATGGAGCAGCTGGGACTTGAACTGGCACCCATATGGGATGCCGGCACTTCAGGCCAGGGCGTTCACCCACTGTGCCACAGCGCCAGCCCCTACCCCTGCTGTTTCTTAGCACTGAGACCCAGCCCTGTTCCACGAGGTGGCCAGGATGGTGGCGGCCCCAGCTACAGCTCCCCGTGCTCAGGTGGCCCTGGGCGAGGACCTGAGCTCGGCCTTGTGGGAAAGAGACGATTTTGCGAGACCCTGCAGTGCTGTTTGGGGGGTGTGCGAGGCAGGGCGCCCACGGAAGCACAGAGGAAGGAGTCTGTGGGCTGCTGCCCTGGGGCTCCAGCTCAGGGCGCTGTGGGTTATACCGCGGGCAGGGGCTGTGTGTAGACGGGAGCTACCTCCCGCTGCTGCGTGTCAGTGAACACTGTGCTTACGAAACTCATACATTAGAAACGGGACAAGCTTTTCTTACACATCCGAGTGCAACTTACAAATCTAGTTTTCTATTTATAAATCTAATAATTTAGTATAAAGTAAGAACAATTACCTTTACTTATGCCTTGATCAATATTTAATTAACTCATAAATCCAACAGATTAAATTCTAAAAATGAATGCCGATTACAAACTTAGGTAATTAAATTCCCTAATAGATTTTAAACTACATCTTCCAGAGTAGAATCGCTGTTAAAGTTCTCCAACACCTGGAACCCCCAACTAAAGAGACTTACACCCCTTGGCTGGCACCGTGGCTCAATAGGCTAATCCTCCGCCTGCGGCGCCGGCGCACCAGGTTCTAGTCCCGGTCGGGGCGCCGGATTCTGTCCTGGTTGCTCCTCTTCCAGTCCAGCTCTCTGCTGTGGCCAGGGAGTGCAGTGGAGGATGGCCCAAGTGCTTGGGCCCTGCACCCGCATGGGAGACCAGGATAAGCACCTGGCTCCTGGCTTCGGATCAGCGCGGTGTGTGGGCTGCAGAGCGCAGGCCACAGCAGCCATTGGGGGGATGAACCAATGGAAAAAGACCTTTCTCTCTGTCTCTCTCTCTCACTGTCCACTCTGCCTGTCAAAAAAAAAAAAAAAAAAAAGAGAGAGAGAGAGAGAGAGACTTACACCCCTAACGAGCATAATTTCATTTTTTAAAAGATTTATTTATTTATTTGAAAGCCAGAGTTACACAGGAGAGGAAGAGAGAGAGAGAGAGAGAGAGAGATCTTCTATCCGCTGGTTCACTCCCCAATTGGCTACAAAGGCTGGAGCTGCACCAATCCAAAGCCAGGAGCCAGGAGCTTCTTCTAGGTCTCCCACGCGGGTGCAGGAACCCAAGGACCTGGGCCATCTTCCACTACTTTCCCCAGCCATAGCAAAGAACTTGATCGGAAGTAGAGCAGCCAGGACTTGAACCGGCACCCGTATGGGATGCGGGCACTGCAGGTGGCGGCTTTACCTGCTACACCACAGCGCTGGCCCCAGTAATTTCTGACACTTCTAACAAGCATTTGCTCATCACTTAAGCACATCTTGCCCACTAACAAGCTGACGTGTGTGGTCGACCAGTTCTCTCAATCATTCAAACGCTGTTTCTGAACTTAGATCCCTTTATACTAGATGCTGGTCATTGTATAGCAAACCCTGAAAGCACACGGGCTTAGGGCTGGCGACTTGCCGTTACTCAGGGCCTGTGTCCCGGGCGGGCACTTGGCCCAGTGGTGACACCCCCTGGGGAGCCCGGATCCCTACCGGAGTGCCTGGTTTGAGTCCTACTCTGCTTCCGAGTGAACGTCTTGCTGATGTGCAGAGGCAGCCAAGGAGGCTGGGGCCTGAGTCCCTGCCGCCTACGCGGGAGCCCAGAGTGAGCTCCGGCTCCTGGTTCTGACCTGGCTGTGACGGCTGCTGTGGTCATTTGGCGGGATGAACCAATAGATGGAAGACTCTCATAAAGGAGATGCTGACCGTTATAATCATAAAAAAAAAAAAAAAAAAAAAAAAAAACCACCTTATTTAGAGGCCAGTGCTGTGGTGCAGCAGGTTAAGCCGCCGCCTGCAGTGCCGGCATCCCATGCTGGCTTCAGCCCCGGCTGCTCCCTTCCGACCCAGCTCTCTGCTGTGGCCTGGGAAAGCAGCAGAAGATGGCCCGAGTCCTTGGGCCCCTGCACCCACCTGGGAGCCCCGGAAGGAATTCCAGGCTCCCGGCTTTGGTCTGGCCCAGCCCTGCCCGTGGCAGCCTTTTGGGGAGTGAACCAGCAGAAGGGAGATCTTTCTGTCTCTTCCTCTCTCTGTAACTCTTTCTAATAAAATAAATAAATATTTTACAAAAAACATACCAGTTTAAAAATAGCAGTGGGGGGACCGGTGCTGTGGCGTAGCAGGTAAAGCCGCCACCTGCAGTGCCAGCATCCCATATGAGTGCCAGTGCGAGTCCCAGCTGCTCAGCTTCTGATCCAGCTCTCTGCTGTGGCCTGGGAAAGCAGAAGATGGCCCTTGGGCCCCTGCACCCGCGTGGGAGACCCGGAGGAAGCTCCTGGCTCCTGGCTTTGGATCAGCGCAGTTCCGGCCGTTGTGGCCATTTGGGGAGTGAACCAGTGGATGGAAGACCTCTCTTTCTCTCTCTACCTCTCTCTAATTCTGCCTTTCAAATAAATAAATAAATAAATCTTTAAGACAAATAGCAGTGTCTGGACGTCGATGGTTCTGCGGCGGGCGCCTGGGTCCCTTTGCGGTGGCCTGGTTGTTGGACGTCCCCTGAGGCCCATGTGTTCCAGGCTCAGTCCTCTGGGTGGCGCTGTTGGGAAGTGGTGGGACCTCTAGGAGGTGGGGCCCGTGGGCGGTCTTTAGGAGGGTCTCACCAAAGGGCTGATTTAAAAGGCCTGAGTGAGGGCGCACACGGCCCCGCCCCGCTCCCTGGTCCCCACGGGATCCCTCCCAGGCCGGTGGCACTCAGCCACCTGCATGAGGCCGTACCAGAGCCGGCGTCAGCCTCCCAAACCGTGAGCTAAGGAAAAGCCCTCTTTCCTTCCGAAGAGCTGTCTCCAGCGTTCCCAGCACCTAAAAGCTGCTGGACACAGCCCTGCACCTGCAGCGCCGTCACCCCAGGCTCCACGGCTCAGTGGGGCCGCGGCCCTGAGGCCTCACGCCTTGCAGAGTCTCGGAGGCACCCAAGGGCAGGCGTGGCCAAGGCTGCAGTGAGACTGGGCATCAGGGTGCGCTGGGGCTCTTGGCCTCTGCTCTGTGACTCAGGCCCAGAGCGGGACCCAGGAGCAGTCAACACAAACGGGGGTGGGGTCCCCAAACCCTCCCTGCCCCGGGAAGCCCAGGGCATCCCTGCTTCCTGAGAGTCTCTCAAGGGTCTGCTGTATTTAAAAAACGTTTACTTATTTATTTGAAAGGCAGGGTTGTGGAGAGAGAGAGGGAGACAGGGATCTTCCATCCACTGGTTCACTCCGCAAATGGCCCAACAGCAATGGCTGGGCCAGGCTGACCAGGAGCCCAGGGTCCAGGCACCCACGCACTCGGGCCATCCTCTACTGCTTTCCCAGACACATCAACAGGAAGCTGGATCGGAAGAGGAGCAGCCGGGACTCGAACCGGCGGCCATGTGGGGTGCCCGCGTTGCAGGCAGCAGTTTAACCCGCTCTGCCACAGCGCCGGCCCCACTTTGATCTTTAACCTGGACTGCGGGGCACAGTGCAGGAGGCCTCTCGTAGTTTATATATCTGGTCTCTGACCTGGGGGACCCAGGGTCTGGTGTGGGAGACGCGGGACGAACAAATCACCCAGCACTGAGGACGCCGAGGGCGTGACTGTGGGAGGGGGGTGGGGGGGGAGACCTGGGTCGCCTTCTGGGGCGCCAGTGGGAATCCCCTGGGAGCAGGCTGGAGCGGTGGGAGTATCCCCAGAGGTACTGTTTACAACCTGACAGGGGCTGGGACCCCCACCCCCCACCGCAGGCTGTGAGCGTGGACGGCCAGGGCCAGGCCCCAGATGGAGCCCCGTGGCTCTCTAAGGGATAGTTCCTGAAGGATAATCACCATCGTCTCACTCCTTGAAGCTTACGGCACAGCGCCTCGCTTCGCCAATTCACCAGAGTAGAACACTATTTTTAAACACTGGATTAATTTACTTGAGCGACAGAGTGAGCTCCCGTCCACTGGGTCACTTCCCAAGTGGGGCCCAAAGCCAGGAGCACAGAGCTCAATCCAGGTTTCCGATTCAGGCAGCCGGACACCAACTACTTAAGCCATCAGTGTGGCCTCTCAGGGTGGGCATTGGCAGACGCCGGGGGTCCGGAGCCAGGCACCAGACCCAGGCACTGAAATCAGGAATGACCCCTAAAATTCACACAAAAATATGGCCCCGTAAAGTCCCCCAGAAGCGCTATCTGGGGTGCCACATATGCTACCGGAATTTGGGGTGCCGTACGATTTCACCATACGCTTATTACTAAATCCCCAACATTTATAAGCCCGAGAGGGCTCTTGCCCAATATTTAGAGAAGAATTCTAAATACTGGCACAGATAAACGAGGCAGCACGGCACATTTTAGGCCTTTATTTAGTGTGAAAGATGCGTAGGAGAGTGGGAGCTTTATTAAGGGAGAGGGGTAAATCTGGGTTCACACGAGCACCAGGAACCAGCCACGAGGAGGAGCACCTGGGCCAGGAAGCCTGAGGGGTGGCCCGAAGGCCACGCGCCCCGGAGGCGCAGGGCTACAGTGAGCCCCCTCCTGGCGAGAGGCCAGGGCAGAAGAGAAGAGGGCCGGACACACCGTGTCCCAGGCTTTAACCCACTTCCAAAGGGGAGTGGTTAATTACCCTGATTGGCTGGTGGGCACCCAGGTGTGGCCAGGTGGGGGGATGAGGTCACACAGGGGCGTGGCGAAGGCGTGGTCTTCCAGCTCACAGACCTAATCGATTTGAACCTGTAGGCCTGCCTACTTCAGTACCACCTCAGGGGGCTCCAGCAGCAGCCAGCGGCCCGCCTGCCCGCGAGGTCACCACCCCAACAGCCGCGCCCCGCGTTCCCCAGTGAGCAGGATTGGCCAGCCAGCTCGGCAGAAGCTGGGGTTGTGAGGACCCCGACGGGTTAACAGGCGGTCAGGGCGGTCCCAGAGGAAGTTAGGGTGGTGGAGTGCATGCACCCCCCAGGCAGGAACCAAATGCCCGCCCTCCTACCGAGGAATCTCCAAATTTACCATGAGAATAGGGAGGGAGTGGTGGCACGGTTGATGGTGAAAACAAGTGGCCCACCCCACCCTGAGCGAGCCAGCCCACAGCTTAGGTTTCCAATCAGGACCTTTGTCCCCGCCCTGTAACTGAACGCCAAGATGATTGTCAAGTTCTTTTGTTTTCCAAAATTAAGCTTAAAAACCCCAAGTGCCGCGGGGGCCTCTGACAGCCCCCTCTGTGCCACCCTGGCTGGAGGCCTCTTTCTGATCAACCTCGCTTTTAAATCTGCTTGTCCAGACGCCTGGGGCTCTTCCACAGGAGACCAAGAACCGCGGCAGCAGTACGCTCTCCGCCGTCACGTCCCCGCACCGGGAGCACCGTTAAACAGGACATTGAAGTATTCCTAGGGGCGGGTGGTACCGTGCTGGGGTGACCACAGTGCCGGCTCCCGTGCCCAGGGAACCAGCGGGAGACGGCCCGGGGCTCGGGTCCCTGCATCCACGTGGGAGACCCAGACGGAATTCCTGCTTCCTGGCTTTGGCCTGGCCCAGCCTTGGCACTGCAGCCCTCAGGGGAGTGACCCCGCAGATGCAGGCTCTCTCTCTATCCCCCCCCATCACTGTCTTTCAGTCTTGCAGGAGGCACCTTTAGGAGTTTCTCAAGGCCCAGGGTTTTTTCTTACTGGGAGGAGGAGACTGGGGGTGGGCGGCGGGTGGGGGGGGTGTTTACCTCCCGCTCCAAACTGAAGCCCTCCCAGAATTCCAAACTGCTTTTTAGAGAATTCTAGGCACAGGCTCAACCACGGCCTGCATCGTGGTTACACACGGGTACACGTGGGCTTCATGTAGGGAGTGGACAGGGAAAGGTAAGAAGGGGGATGTTTTTAATTGTTTTTTAGAGTTTTTATTTATTTATTTGAAAGGCAGACTTACAGGGAGGCAGAGAGAGAAAAATCCTCCATCCACTGGTTCATTCCCCGAATGGCGGGAGCTGGCCCGATCTGAACCAGGAGCCTGGGGCTTCTTCCGGGTCTTGCACGTGGGTGCCCAAGGACTTGGGCCATTCTCCACTGCTCTCCCAGGCCATAGCAGAGAGCTGGACTGGAAGTGGAGCAGCCGGGACTAGAACTGGCGTCCACGTGGGATGCCGACACTGCAGGCGGCGGCTTTACCCGTTATCTGGAAGGGGAACTCCACACCCAGCTCTGCTGTCCGCGCCGCCCCCAGGCCCCGGGGAAGGGGATGGGTCATCTGATTAGGGATAGGATGACCAGCAGGTGGGCCTCCAGCTCAGGAACTTAACCCATCGCCCCGACTCCCCACTTCCCCACCTTCCCCAGGCCCCCACCGCCCCGCGCTGACGCCCGGTCTCCCACCTCCCTCTTGAAAATGTATCACCACCCCTGCTCCAGCACACACACTGGGCTTTTTTTTTTTTTTTTTAGATTTTTACTTATTTCTTCCGGAGGTAGTTACAGAGACATAGAAAGGCCTTCCATCCACTGGCTCCCTCCCCAAATGGCCACAAAGGCAGGAGCCAGGAGCTTCTTCCGGTCTCCCACGCGGCTGCAGGGGCCCAAGCACTTGGGCCATCCTCCACTGCTTTGGGCCGGAAGAGGAGCAGCTGGGACTTGAACTGGCATCCTCACGGGATGCCGGCGCCTCATGCAGAGACTTAGCCTGCTCCACCACAGCCCGGCCCCACCAAGGGAGTTCTGAGCCCACCGTGACCCCTGACACGGGACAGCTTGTCCAGGCACATTCCGTGAACTGACAAGTGCCTACTGCGGGCTGGACTCTGGGAAAGAGGCTCCAGGCCGTCCGGGGCCTCCCGGACCGCGGCACCCACGCCCACGTCGCCCCTCCGGTGGGGCTCACGCCCAGCCCAGCGCCGGCAGAGCCATGTACCGGGTGCCTGCCGGGGGCGGCACCGCAGCCTGGAGATGGCAGGGCCGGGGGGAAGCGGGAACCACGAGGGGACCGGCGGAGGGAAGCAGGCTGGCCCGACACTGAGCGAGCCGCACCCCAAAGCCTGCACAGGGAGGGGTCTGCCGAGAGGCCACCGGCACAGGCGGGACACGGACCCGCGTTCAGCGGCAAAGAGCAAGAGACAGCGCCCACGCCACCCCGAGCTGGTTCCCTCCCCCAGAGCCCCTGCAGCTGGGACTGAGCCAGGCCCAAGCTGAGAGGGGAGTCCACCTGGGTCCCACGCGCGGGCGCCTGCTACCCCAGGGCGCGCGTTCGCGGGGCGTGGGTGCGGCGCTGGGCCTCGAACCTGGAACTAGCTGGGATGTGGCGGGGCCCCGGGCGGTCCTCGCGCGAACCCATCCAGTTCCCCGAACCACACACGGGGCCTGCACGCAGAAGCACCCACCAAACCCAGACTCATCTCTCTCCCGCCTTCCCCACCCCACCCCCTGGGGCTGGACCCCCGGCCGCGGCCTCCAATGCCCGCGTCCGGCCCAAGCCACGGCGCCTTCTCGGCCACGGCGCACTTCGGGGAGACCCAGGGTCTAACAGGTGGGCCGAAGCCGGAGGCGCAAACGCGGGCACTGGCGCTCACGGGCCGAGCCGCTCTCCCGGCGCCGGCGCAGACAGTCGCGCCCCAGGCCCACGCGAGGACAGGGTCGTCTCGGCCGGAGGCAGCCGCAGTCCCCAGAGCCCCGGCAACAGGGCGTTCAGGGCAGCCCCGAACTCCCACAAACCACCGGCGGTGCGACACCCGGCACCCGCTCTTTGACGGGCAGCCGTTTAAACCTATCAACGCAAAGTGTTGGCAAGTCTCCGCCCAATTGAAATTTTTTTTCTTGTGAAGGCGGTTCCTTCATGGAGTCTGGCAGCCCAATGGGAAAGGTGGAAATTTCCAGAAAGAACAGAACCAATGGGCGCTGCCAGCTCGACCGCGATTGACAAACCAACCAGCCAATCCTAGTCGCAGACGTACGCCCCTCCCTCCATCCACAGGGCCTGAGATGGGCGGGGATTGCCCGAGAGAGCCAATCAGGAGGTGCGGGGAAGGCCGGGTTGACGGGATTACTGGTCTCCGACCAATGAAAGAAAAGCGAAAATGATAGGCTGGACTTCAAGCCAATTGCAGAGGAGCAGAGGGAGCCCCCTAGAGGCGCTCGGCCAGTGAGCAGGCGAGGAAGAGGCGGGAGCCGGGGTCCTGGCATCTTCTAGTAGGTTCCAGAAGGCGGCGCGTGCGGCTGGGAACGCGGAGCGGACGGGTTCGATTCAACGGGGTTCCGGGCCGGACTATGGAGCAGGTGAAGGGGGAGGGGCGGGCTGTGCCCGAGACGGCTCGGGCACCGGCCGAGGCTGGGCCCGGCGGAGAGGCGGGGCGGGCACCGGCTCGGGGCGGCCGGGGCCGGGGCCGGGCTGTCGGCGGCGGGAGCCGAGGGCGTGAGGGCCGCGGCCTGAGGGCAGGCCGGCGGCCGCCCGTGGCGAGGCCGGGCCGCCGGGGGAGGCCTGAGTTGGGCGTGAGGGCTCCCGAGAGGTGGCTGCAGGCCGAGCCGCGGGTGGGCGAGGGGCAGGAGCCGCGGCCGGGGGAGGTCGCGGCCTGGGCGGGCAGCGACTGGGGACGGGGAAGCCGCCCAGGACGGTGACCTCGGGGAAAGCCGGGAGCGGGGACGGGAGCGCTGGGGGTGCCGAGGGACTTTGCAGCCTGGGGTCCCCGGGGGCAGGAGAGGCCTCCCTGGCTGCGTCGAGGTCGGGGTCCGGGCGGCCGGCGGCGGGGACGAGTGCCCTCCGGCCGGCGTCTCGCGGGGTCCGTGTGCGACGTGCGGCCGCAGCCCGAGAAGTCGGGGTCTGACCGCGCGGGGAGGCGTCCCCAGCCGTGGACCTGCGGCGTTGGAAGCGATGCCCCCGGGGGCCTGCAGGTGCGCGCGAGACCTCGCGAGGCGGCTGCCGTGGGGCCGCGGCCACTGACGGTGGAAAAAGCGGGGAGCCGGGCGCCGTGGCCTGGGGAGGGCCCCTGCAGCGGGGGCCTTTGTTCTGGCGCGGTGGGCAGGGCTGGAGCGGCCCGTGCGCGGCCGGGACCGAGGTGCCCCGTGCTGACCTGGAGCGGGACGGGGAGAGGGTGGTGCCCGTCTCGGGCCTCCGTAGTGTTGTGTCCGGGGCGAGGCAGGCCGGCGTGGGCCAGCGCGGGGACTGGAAGCCCTTGGTCTGTTGGTGTAGAAGCGGCCGTCGGTGCTGTGGGCGGTTCTCCTGGGCCGCCCACTGCGGGCCCATTACGGGCGGACTGCAGCCTAAGCCGGGGGTCCTGCCGCCCGCGCTCGCGCCCAGGTGCGCTAGCACCCGCCCCTCCGAGTCCAGGCCCCGAGAGCGCCGGGGGACTGCTCGGCCCTCGGTTTTGGATTTCGGCTGTGAAGTCCGTCCTGCAGTTAGACCTCAGAGCGGACAAGTTAGAGTCAGGGGCGGCGGGAGGGAGCGCCCACCCGCCGGCTCACCCCCGCGTGGCCCTAAGGCCAGGGCTCCCACGCGGGGGCAGAGCCCAAGCACGAACCAGCAGGGCTGCCGTGTTGCAGGCAGCTTAACCCTCCACCCCACAGCCCTGCCCCGTGGGTGTCTAAAACAAGGACCTTTCTCGTCTCAGGGTACACTGTACTTTTAGAAAGAAAAGAGGTTTATTTGCTTGTTCGAAAGGCAGAGTTGTATGCACTGGGAGACACAGAAATATCTTCCATCCACTGTCCCACTCCTCCAGTAGCCACAGTGGCGGGGACTGGGCCAGGCCAAGGCCAGAAGCTGGAAACCCTGCCCGGGGCTCCCACACTGCTGGCGGGCCCATCTCTGCTTTTCCAGGTGCATTCGCAGGGCGCTGGCCTGGGAGTGGAGCGGCCGGGGCTGGAACCAGAGCCCAGGAGAAGCTGGTGTTGCACACAGCGGCTTAGCCTGCTGCACCGCCCCTGGCCGCAGGCTTGCACATCCGACCAGGGCGCGCATCCCGCTGTGGGAAGTCAGAGAGGCAGAGAGAGGTCTTCATCCGCTGGTTCACTCCCCAGATGGCCACAGCGGTCGGAGCTGCACCGATCTGAAGCCAGGATCCCCCTCCGGGTCTCCCACACGGATGCAGGGCCCCAGCACTGGGGCCATCTTCCACTGCTTTCCTAGGCCACAGCAGGGAGCTGGATCTGAAGAGGAGCAGCCGGGACTAGAACTGGTGCCCTGTGGGCTGCTGCACTGCAGGCGGCGGCTTTACCCGCTACGCCACAGCACCAGCCCCTGTGTGACACGCGTGAAGCGGTGTTTGCGGTCCTGTGTGCTGGCACCCCTTCCGCGGGATGTGCTGGAACGCTGGTCCTGACCTAGAGGATTGTGCCGCAGCTCAGTCCTTGCATGGAAACTGCTTTTCCTCGCGTGGTCAGGAACTCACCAGGCTTCCTCAGCTGCCCCTGGGCACCAGTTTTTTTTTTTTTTTTAAGATTTATTTAAATTTATTTGATAAGAGTTAAAGAGAGAAGTAGAAGCAGAGTTAGCGGTCTTCCATCCGCTGGTTCACTCCCCAGATGGCCACAGCGGCCAGAGCTGAGCCCAGCTGAAGCCAGGAGCTGGGAGCTTCTTCCCACGTGGTGCAGGGGCCCGAGGACTTGGCCCATCCTCCACTGCTCTCCCAGGCCACCGCACAGAGCATCAGAGTGGAGCAGCTGGGGCTCGAACCGGCGCCCATCTGGGATGCCAGAGCTGCGGGCAGGCCTTAGCCCGCCGCATCGCGGTGCTGCCTCACCATAGAGTTCTGTGACTTGGCGTTTCCCCTCCCTTGCTGCACTGTTAGGCCTTTTCCTGTCTTCTTCCCTGGCTCTTGCACTCCTTCCTCTTGGAGAGTTCCTGGGTGCTGTGCCCGGAGGGCCCAGAGTCCTTTGTGTTAATGCAGTTTTTTCTTTTTTTCTAAGATTTTATTCATTTATTTGAGAGGTAGAGTTAGAGACACAGAGAGAGGTCTTGCATCTGCTGGTTCACTCCCCAAACGACCACAATGGCCGGAGCTGGGCGGAACTGAAGCCAGGAGCCACTCTGGGTCTCCCACGCGGGTGCAGGGGCCCGAGGACTTGGGCCATCTTCTGCTGTGCCGGGACACAAACCGGCACCCATGTGGGATGCCGGCGCTGTGGTGGAAGCTTAGCCTACCGCGCCCCAGCGCTGGCCCCTGGTGTGTTTCTGTCGTGGATACCCTGTGGGGGTTGGGGGTGGCATCGAATGGCAGAGTGGTACAGTAACTTTGTGACGTGGCCTGATACCAGGGAATGTGTTGGTATTTTATTTTTTTATTTTTTTACCTTTGAAAGGTAGAGTTAGAGAGGGGTCTTCCATCTGTTGGCTCGCTCCCAGTGGCCGGGCTAGGCCATGCCAAGGCCAGGAGCTTCATCTGGGTCTCCCACGCGGGTGCCGGGGTCCATGTACCTGGACCACCTGCTGCTGCTTTCCCGGCGCGTCAGTGGAGAGCTAGACCAGGACTCCAGGCTGCGCTCTGGCATGCCATGCATTTCAGAGGGAGCTCAGGGTGTGGGCTGCCCGGGGCGGGTGGCCTTCCCCGGGCGGTTCCAGCAAGAAGCCCCTTGGTTAGGACCCTTCTAACCTGGCTTTCTTCGACCCTTTGCTTCTAAGTATTGGCAGGGACGGGAGACCAAAGCAGGGCCTTGGTCTGCGTTCTCCGTCCCCTGTGTGGCCCCGGGGAAGAAGCTAGGGGTCAGCTTTCCCCGTGCAGGACGGCGGTACTGCGCGTGGCCACGTCGCCCTGGCTGAACAGGAGGGGCTGGCAGAGGAGCCCTGACTGGCGTCCTGAGCTCCGGGGAGCTCGCCACAGCCTGCAGGCCCTGCGCCGCGAGTGCTGATCCAGGTGCTGGCTTCCCGCGAGGGGCGGGGCCTGTGCCCGGCGTGTCATGTGGACTGGGAATCTGCCGCGTGGTTCGCTTGTCCGTGGAAGGGCCCCTCCGGGAGCGGCTCCCTCGTCTCCGGGAGACGGGTTAGAGCGGGGCCCGCTCGGCCCTGCCGGCTGCCGGAGGGGTGGATGAAGCTGCTTCCCGTTCTGATGTGATGAGGCTCGGGAAGACCTGGGGGGCTCGGGAAGGCCTGGGGGCGCTGAGCGCGCTGTGCCCACAGGTGAGCGAGCTGAAGGAGAAGGGCAACCAGGCCCTGAGTGCCGGCAACATCGACGACGCCGTGCGGTGCTACTCGGAGGCCATCCGGTTAGACCCCCGGAACCATGTGCTCTACAGCAACCGCTCCGCGGCCTACGCCAAGAAAGGGGACTACCAGAAGGCCTACGAGGACGGCTGCAGGACCGTGGAGCTGAAGCCCGACTGGGGCAAGGTACGCCGGGGCGGCGCTCCAGCTCGTCCGCAGCGAGGCCTGGGCTCCGTCCTCTGTCCTGGGAGAAGGGAGCCGCTGCCGGCCGGGGGCGGGGGGGGGGGGCAGTCTCGATCCTCAGCCGGGGCATCCTGTCCTGTTCGTGGCCTAGGTGGAAGTGTCAGTTTGCTGCTTAACTTGTAGATGGGTCTTGAGTCGTCTCTGGGAGTTCACCTCCAGGCTGCTTTATTTTATTTTGTGTTTGTCTTTGCTGGCTCCAGGGCTATTCGAGAAAAGCAGCCGCTCTTGAGTTCTTGAACCGATTTGAAGAAGCCAAACGAACCTACGAGGAGGGCTTGAAACATGAAGCCAGCAACCCCCAGCTCAAAGAGGGCCTGCAGAACATGGAGGCCCGCCTGGCAGGTGGGCGCCGGGCGCGGCTCCTCGCCTGGCCGTGTCCTCGAGTTAGAAGGTAGCCTGCAGGGACGGGTTTCACAGGTGGCTTCGCTGTGTCCCCACAGAGAGGAAGGTCATGAACCCCTTCAACATGCCCCATCTGTACCAGAAGCTGGAGAGCGACCCCAGGACCCGGGCGCTGCTCAGCGACCCCACCTACCGCGAGCTCATAGAGCAGCTGCGGCACAAGCCGTCGGACCTCGGCACGTGAGTAGGGGCGGGGCGGGCGGGCCAGGCCGCGGTTTCTGTCTTAAAGTGGGAGGCGTGGTACAGTCCCCCTGCGCCCCTCACCCCGTTTCCCCATTAACATCTCGATTGGAGTCCCTGTCACAACTGATTAACTATTCCCACTCTCCTGTTTCTTATGCATCCAAAACCTCTCATTCCCTCCCAGCCTCCACCGTTGATTTCTGTTAGAGCAGTGAAGGTTTGTTTATAGCAAGGGTCGGGGAGAGACTGGCGTTGTGTGCAGCAGGTAAAGCTGGCTCCCGTGACGCCAGCGTCTCACGTGGGTGCCGACCGTGTCTGCTGCTCCTGGCTTCAGCCTGGCCCAGCCCTGGCCGTTGCAGCCACCTGGGGAGTGAACCGGTGGATGGAAGACCTCTGTCTCTTCCTTTGTAACTCAGATAACTTTGAGATAAATAAGTCTTTGAAAAAAGGGAGGGGCGGTGGAAGCGTGTGTTACAGTGAGCAGAGTCTCTGCACTCTGCGTGTGGCTCCTCCCCCTGCTCGCAGTTCTGGGCGGGACCAGCTCCATGGTTGCAGGGACACGAGCCCTGCTGCTCCCTGTTGGGATTTTTGCAACAGGAACAGTCACACTGCTGGGGTGATTTGAGGGGTGGGCGTTGTGCTGTAGTGCGGGCACCTTGTGGCACCGGATTAAGTCCTGGGGTCCACTTCCGGTCCCCCTGCCTGCTAATGGCCTGGGAGAGCAGCAGCAGTTGGGCACAGTGCCTGGGACCCTGCCCCCACGTGGGAGGACCACGTGAAGCTCCTGGCTTCGGCCCTCGGGGGAGTGATGGAAGTGGATGCAAGGGAAAAGGCTGTCTTTCCTCTCTGTAACTGTACCTTTCAAGTAAATTTTTGAAAGATTAAGATTAAGGCAAATAGGGAGAGAGAAAGAGATCTTCCATCTGCTTGTTACCTCCCTGGTGCACACAACAGCTGGGACAGGGCCACCAGCATGAGCTGAGCTGAGCTGCCGGCTGCCTCTCCCAGCACGTTAGCAGGAAGCGGGGTTGGTAGCAGGCAGCCAGGACGCGCACCAGACTCCAATACTGGGTGGGGTGCCCCAGGCGGCAGCGTAATGCGCTTCCCCACGGTGCCCGGCCCGGATCTGTATGTATCTTGCATGGGGCCTGTTGCCGTCTGAGCCCTGGCTCCCGAGGTCAGTGAGGTCAGCCGATAGGAACTCATTTTTCTCGTACCTGCTGGCCTCCAGACCTGAAGGTGACTGAACTGACCCTGGTGACTCCATTCTAGTCAGGGGTTTAAAGGGTTGACTTTTACACCGTTGGCAGCCCTCTATCCACTCCCCACCCCCAGGATTGAGTATTTGAAAGGTGGCGCTGTAGAGGTGCTTACCCATCCACTGGTTCAGTCACCAAATGGTCAGAGACAGCCGGGCGGGCTGGGCGAGAGCAGGAACCCCATCTGGGTCTCGTTTGGTGGCAGAGGCTCAAGCACCCGTCTGCCTCTTTGCCAGACGGGTCAGCAGGGCGCGGGCTGGAGGTCGGGAGCAGACCTGCGCTCCACGTCTCGGTGCCGCGGAACCGTGGGGCCACGACGCCCCGGGGCCTTTCTTGATAGAGGAGGAGCGTCCACGTGGGGCAGGCTGGCCTTGCGCAGGGAATGGGAGGTTAAGCTCAGTTGTTGGGGTGGGGGCCGGTGTTGGGGGGGCGGGAAAGCCGCCCTGCAGAGCAGCCATCCCGTACGAGCTCTGGTTCGAGTCCCGGCTGCTCCACTTCTTCTGATCCAGCTCTGTGAATGCACATGGGAGGGCAGCAGAGGGAGACCCGCGTGCAGTTCCTGGCTCCTGGCTCAGCCTGGCCCAGTTCCAGCGGTTGTGGCCATTTGGGGAGTGAACCAGCAGATGGAACATCTGTCTCTCCCTGTAACTCTGCTTTTCAAATAAATAAAAATTAAAAAAAAAAATCGTCGGGCAGGAATGGTGGTTAATCTTTTAATCAACGTCAGGAAGCTGCAAGACCCCCGGATCATGACCACGCTCAGCGTCCTCCTTGGAGTTGACCTCGGCAGCGTGGACGAGGAGGAAGAGGCGGCAGCAGCACCTCCACCCCCACCTCCCAAAAAGGAGACGAAGCCAGAGCCCATGGAGGAGGACCTCCCGGAGAACAAGAAGCAGGTCGGTCTGTCCTCCTCACTGTCGTGTCAGCAGCCGGGCTGGCTGGAAACGTGCACTAAGGAGGTACATCAAAAAGTTGGTGGGAAAGGGAATTAAAACAATCAGGGCTGGAGCCGTGGCTCACTAGGCTAATCCTCCGCCTGCGGCGCCGGCACCCTGGGTTCTAGTCCCACTTGGGGCGCCGGTTCTGTCCCGGTTGCCCCTCTTCCAGTCCAGCTCTCTGCTGTGGCCCGGGAAGGCAGTGGAGGATGGCCCAAGTGCTTGGGCCCTGCACCCGCATGGGAGGCCAGGAGGAAGCACCTGGCTCCTGGCTTCAAATAGGCGCAGCGCGCCGGCCACAATAGCCATCTGGGGGGGGTGAACCAACGGAAAAGGAAGACCTTTCTCTCTGTCTCTCACACTCTCTAACTCTGCCAGTTAAAAAAAAAAATCAGACCATTTTGCAGCAAAAAAAAAAAATTGGGGGGAATTTGTTTATTTGAAAAGAAAAAAGGGGGAGTTTTCTATCTGCTGGTTGATGACTCAGATGGCTGCAATGGCCAGAGCTACTTCTGGGTCTCCCACGTTGGGTGCAGGGACCCAAGCACTTGGGCCATCTTCCACTGCTTTCCCAGGCCACAGCAGAGAGCTGGATCGGAAGTGGAGCAGCTGGGACCCAAATTAGTGCCCATATGGGATGCTGGAGCTGCAGGCCATGGTTTTAACCTGCTTGAGCAAACATTTTTGAAATTTTACATCATTATTTTCATTTTATGCATTTTTTAGAAAAATATTTATTTGAAAGGCAGTTAGAGAGGGTGAGTGACATAAAGGTCTTTCATCCACTAGATCACTCCCCAAGTGCCTGCAACGGCCAGCGCTGGGCCAGGCCGAAGCCAGGAGCCTAGCACTCCATCCAGGTCTCACACGTGTGGTAGGGGCCCGAGCTCATGGGCCGTCTTCCACTGCTTTCCCAGGAACCTTAGCAGCAACCTGGATCAGGAGTGGAACGCTCGGGCTTGAACCGGCGTTGGGGTGTGGGTGTTGCAGGCAGCCACTTAACCACCCCCCCAAAGCAGCCCGCGCTTTCTGACAGGAGAGTAGGTGGCAAATCAGAAAGTGCTTTTAGTTTATTTATTATTTTTTTTTTTTAGATTTACTTGTTTGTTTATTTGAAAGGCAGAGCTATAGGGAGGGAGAGACAGAAAGATCTTCCACCTGCTAGTTCACTTCTCAAGTGACCACAACGGCTGGGGCTTATCCAGGCCGCAGCCAGGGGCCTGGAACTCCATCCAGGTCGCCCATATTGGTGACGGGGCCCAAGAACTTGAGCCATCCTCTGTTGCTTTCCCAAGGAAAGTGCGTTAGCTGGGAGCTGGATGGGAGGCGGAACAGCCTGGATTCAAACCGGCACTCCCAGCTGGGCTGCCGGCTGTGTGCAGAGACCTGCTGGTGGCCCGTGCTCGGTCCCTGCCAGGTCGCAGGTGCCTGGTCTCCTGGCCCTCTGCCTGGGCTAGCCTCAGCACTCACTTCCTCCAAACCTTGTCCAGGCGCTGAAGGAGAAGGAGCTGGGGAATGAGGCCTACAAGAAGAAAGACTTTGACGTGGCCTTGAAGCACTACGACAAAGCCAAGGAGCTGGACCCTACGAACATGACCTACATCACCAACCAAGCAGGTGAGCCCGGCGCCAGGCAGAGGTGGGGCCTCTCGAGGGAAGGAGCGAGAACTGACCCCGCTTTCCTGCCTGGCAGCCGTGTACTTCGAAAAGGGGGACTACACCAGGTGCCGGGAGCTGTGCGAGAAGGCCATCGACGTGGGCAGGGAGAACCGCGAGGACTACCGGCAGATCGCCAAGTGCGTGAGAGAGGGGAGAAGGGTTGCCGTGGGACCTGGGGCCTGGACAGGCGGGCCTGGGAGCCCACCAGCAGCCACCGGCGCGCCCACGCCATGGTGCTGGCCTCGGCTCTGCTGCAGGGGCTGCCCTGTGCGTGCTCTGCCCTCGGCACACCGTTCCCCCCTCCCCCGTCCTCCTCAGAGCTTACGCCCGAATCGGCAATTCCTACTTCAAAGAGGAGAAGTACAAGGATGCCATCCACTTCTATAACAAGTCCCTGGCCGAGCACCGGACGCCCGACGTGCTCAAGAAGTGCCAGCAGGTGGGTGGGGAGGCGGGGCGGGCTTGGTGGCTGAATGTTGGCGCTTCTCTTCCTCGTGGTCGGCACTTCAGAACGTACCAGGTCTTGTCGAGTAGTAGCTCTGCTCGCCTTGTATGATTTTGTCTGTAACTTACGGTGGTGACACAGCAGTAATTGGCCACTGTGGCGTTCGTCTCCCCAGGATTTCCACCTGAGATGTGTTCAGGCTGGGGCCGGTGCGCCCCAGGGCTGGTTGATCATGACTCAGCATTCTTAGGTGGAGCGGCGTGTGCCGTGCTGGGGTCCGGAGTCACAGATGTGCGCCCGGGCCGCTCCGCGCTCATCTCTGCTGTGTGTCAGCACCACTCGCTGTGTCCCTCCCCCCTCCCCCACCCCAATCCTGAGGGATGTGTGGACGACTTTCCCGATGTGTATTTATTTGAAAGACAGGATAAGGTTCCTGTCCACTGGTTGGCTCGCTCCCCAAATGCACACAGCAGCCAAGGCAGGGCCGGTTCAGAGCAGGAGCCTCGCGGACGGCCGGATCCGGGTACTGGAGCCAGCGCTCACCCCAGGCCCTGCTCCAGGCTGCGAGGTCCCAGAGACCGGCCCCCAGTGAGGCGCGGCAGAATTCAGTGTTGCCCACAGAGCTTTCTGGAAACGGATCCCAGCGGATCCCACGTGGCCCGGTGGTTGGATGTTGTAGGGGTTTAGGTGACTCTTGGCAGGAATTTGTTTACTCAGGCAGAGAAAATCCTGAAGGAGCAGGAGCGGCTGGCCTACATCAACCCTGACCTCGCTCTGGAGGAGAAGAACAAAGGCAACGAGTGTTTCCAGAAAGGTGGGCGTGGGCGGGCGGGGGCGCGGGCGGGGCGTGGCCATGGGGAGAGGGGGCTCAGGCCCTGTGTTCTGCGTCTGCAGGGGACTACCCCCAGGCCATGAAGCATTACACGGAGGCCATCAAACGGAACCCCCGCGATGCCAAACTCTACAGCAACCGAGCCGCCTGCTACACCAAGCTCCTGGAGTTCCAGCTCGCGCTCAAGGTGAGGCCGCGTGGGGGGGCGGGCGCCCTTGCGTGCCTGCAGCGGGGTTATGGCGGGCGGAGGAGCCCTGCCCGCCACCTTTGTCTCCATCGTCGGAACCGTTTTTCAGTGCACGCTGAGGCGTTAGGTCGGTCGTGCTGAGTTGCCCGCTCACCTGTTCTCAGGGATGTGACTCGGCCCCTCCCCGTCCGCTCGCCACCCCCCGCTGTTGCTGGCAGTTGAGGACTCCAGGAAGCTCCTGTGAGGACGCTCAGCTGGCCTGGGTCCCTCTCGCGGAGGGGGGTCTCCACGGCCCACGCGCACAGCAGCCTGTGTGTCCGAATCCCCCGCCTGAGGCCACGTGACTGCCGTCGTGGTTAGTGCGGCTGTGGACGTGGCTGTCAGAACCTCCTCCGATCCCTGCTCTCAGTTCCTGGCAGCCTAGGCCGGCAGGCAGAGCCGACAGGCAAGCGTGCGGGGTATCTGTTTTGTTTGAGAGCCCACGGTGTTCCCCGCAGTGGCCGCCCCTGCTCAGTGCACCGCCCAGTGTCTGACCTGGTCGCGGGCAGGCCGCCGTCCCCCGCTCCCGGCTCGGTCGCTGTGGGGTCTTCCGTGGTGTGAGACGCTGAGGCACTGTGCCACTGGCTGCTCGGGCAGACACGTGGCCAGTGCGGCAGGAAGGTGACCCCGCGCCATCTGTCCGGAGCCCTCAGTGCCTGGCTCCTGTTCCTAAAGAGGGACAGGGAGGAGGGACGGCTCTCCATTTACTGATTGACTGCCCACATGGCAAATGGCTGCCACAGCTGGGGCCCGGGCAGGGCGGAGCCGGGAGCCCGGAGCTCTGTCCTGGTCTCCCCGTGTGGCGGCTGGGGTCCACTGCTGCCGGCGTGGACCGGGGTGCGCCGCCCGCTGAGCACAAGGCCAGCTCCCAGGTTTCACTCGCCTGTTGATTCAAAGTGGCTTGAAAAGCGCAGCCGGGAGGGAGCTCACTGTCAGCTGCCTGCAGCCGCCAGGCCTGGGTGAGGAGGAGCTGGGAGCCTTCACTCCGTGTCGTCCATGTGGGCGGCCGGGCCCTGAGCGCAGGGCACTTCCGCAGGAGCTGCATCCGACACGGAGCCGGAGCTCGACTTGGGTGCTGCACCCGGCCCACCCGGGCCCCGCCACCACTGCCAGTGTTGGTGTCCTGAGTCGGCGTCTGCCGCTGGGACTGTACAGAGACGGGCGGTCGCAGCCACACCTCTGCCCCACGTCGCTGTCGTGGGCTGCTCGGGTCCTCCCAGAAGTCTCCCGCCTTGGTGTTACCCGACACTGCCTCCTGCGCAGTCCAGGCTCTGTCCTGGGTGGGGTGTCCGTGCTCTGGTGGGGTCCATGGCGGTGCTGGGCCCAGGGCCCGGCCGTCTCCTGCTCCCGAGTAAGCGGCTGCCAGTGCCAGCAGCGCCAGGAGCGCCGGGAGCGCCGGCGGCCCTGCAGGGAGGAGCCTGACCCCTGTGCCTGCTCTCTCCTAGGACTGCGAGGAGTGTATCCAGCTGGAGCCCACCTTCAGTAAGTGCCTCTGGCCGGGGTGGAGGGAGGGCAGGGCCCACGGCGGCTGCCGGCGCCTCACCCGCCCTGTCGTCCAGTCAAGGGTTACACGCGGAAGGCGGCCGCGCTGGAAGCCATGAAGGACTACACGAAGGCCATGGACGTGTACCAGAAGGCGCTGGACCTGGACTCCAGCTGCAAGGTGGGGCTGCCCGGGCTCCCTGTGCTCCCTCCCCTCCGCCAGGGCCGGCTCGTCTGTTCTCTCCTCAAGTCTTGGCCGTGCTCCTGCGCATGCGTCTGTCACCCGCCCCGCCCGTGGTGCTGACCCCTCCCCCGTGTCCCCTGGAGTGCAGGAGGCAGCAGACGGCTACCAGCGCTGCATGATGGCCCAGTACAACCGGCACGACAGCCCCGAGGACGTGAAGCGCCGGGCCATGGCCGACCCCGAGGTGCAGCAGATCATGAGCGACCCCGCCATGCGGCTCATCCTGGAGCAGATGCAGAAGGACCCCCAGGCCCTGAGCGAGTGCGTGCAGCCGGGCGGCGGAGGGCGGGCAGCGGGCTCCCAGGCCTGCGCGCTGTAGCACTCGTTTACAAATTCATTTATTTATCTCAAAGGCAGTTACAGAGGAAGGGAGGGAGGTCTTCATCCACTGGTTCACTCCCCAAATGGCCACAGCGGTCGGAGCTGGGCTGATCCGAAGGCAGGAGCCAGGTGCTTCTCCTGGTCTCCCATGGGGTGCAGGGCCCAAGCACCTAGGCCATCCTCCACTGCACTCCCGGGCCACAGCAGAGAGCTGGCCTGGAAGAGGGGCAACCGGGACAGAATCCGGCGCCCCGACCGGGACTAGAACCTGGTATGCCGGCGCCGCAAGGTGGAGGATTAGCCTAGTGAGCCACGGCGCCGGCCACAAGCAGCAGGTTAGGGCGCTGGCACCCCGTGTGGGCATGCTGGTCAGCTGTGGCTACCCCGCCCAGCTCCCTGCGCTGACTCAGTGGCCGTGGATGATGGCCCCAGTGCGTGGGCCTCTGCTGCCCACCTGGGAGGCCGGGAGGAGTGCAGGGCACCTGCTTCCACCCGGCCCATCCCCGCCATGGCAGCCGTTTGGGGAGTGGACCAGAGATGGGCGGGCACTTTGTCTCCTGTCCCCCTCTCCGTCTGCCTTTCAAGGGGTGGGTGCGGGCGCTGGCGGCCCACGCGGTGGCTCAGGCACCTGGGAGCGGCCTGTGCTGGGAGCACGCTGTGTGCAGGCCCACGCAGGCCCCTCCTGCCCCTCGTGGGGCCTGCTGGGGCGCAGTCTCACGTCGGCAATCTCTCCACAGACACCTGAAGAACCCCGTGATAGCACAGAAGATCCAGAAGCTGATGGACGTGGGGCTCATCGCCATCCGGTGATGCCGCGTGCGGCCCCTTCCCTGGCGCCTCCTGTGGAAGAGCTGGGACCGCACAGCGGCAGGCGGGGGGGAGGGGAGGAGGAGCGCGGCCGTGGATTGTACAGCCGCGTGACGAGAGCAGCGCGCCTCCGGCCCGCCCAGCACGCGCATGGCCTCCGCTGCTGCCCTCCGCCTCGGCGCTCCCTCCCCGCTCCCCCGCAGTGGGTTATTTTTTATTTGGGGCAGCGGGCATGTATGGGGAGGGGGGGTGTTCTTCCCAACCTTGGGTCCCAGCTGTCCACGTTGTTAACTCCACGAGCCCTCCAATAAAGCAAGCCAGTCGGGCGTGGCTGTACGTTACTGTGGCCTCGGGTGATTTTTCCCCAGACTGTCCTGCAGGAGTTGCACCTGGACGGGGCGAGGTGAACCTCGGGTGGGCGCCTGTGCCCACCTGGCCGTGGCTTTGCCTTCCCGTCCGCGTGCTGCGTCCGTGTTGGCTTGTGGGCCGTGGCTTTGCCCAGGTCACCACAAGGTGGTGCTGTTACTCAGTGCCTTTAGGGAGCTGGCGCTTCCTCCTGCCCAGTGTGGCACCGCCGAGAGGTTCAGGCCGACCTTGGGTGGTCCCCCCGCCGTTCTCCACATCCTAGTTGAGTCTCAGAAGGGGCCAGCGTTGTGGCATGGGGGTAACGCCACAGCCTGCGGCACCAGCGTCCCGCATGGACCCTGGGTCGAGTCCCGCGGATGGCCTGGGGCAGCAGCAGCCGGGCTGGGCGCCTGCGCCCCTGCGCTCATGGGAGACCCAGAAGCTCCTGGCTTTGGTGTGGCCTGGGCCCGGTTGTTGCAGCCCAGGGAGGGAACCGTGGGTGGAAGAGCTCTGCTTTTCAAATGAATGAGTCTTGAAGAAGGTCTCCAGCCCCAGATCCAGAGAACACAGGAACCCGCGAGGACTCGTGGCGTGGGAGACGGGCCCACCTCCTGTCGCTGCTCTCTGGATTTTAGGGAGCGTCAGTTTTGTCCTTTTTTTTTTTTTTGAAAGGCAGACAAATCTTCATGTGTTGGTTCATTCCCCAAATGACTACAATGGCCAGGGTGGATCTGTGCTGAAGCCAAGGAGTTCGGGACAGAGTTCCGGGCCTCCCACACGGAGACCACGCCTCCCCATCACTGCTGCTCTGGGCGCCGCAGCCCCGGGGCCAGGGTCGAGTTCTCAAGCCCCCTCCCTGCCCATCGCAGGGCCTCGGCCACAGGCTTTCAGGTTTCTCCATGCTTGCAACAGCTGCTCCAGGGCGCTCCTGCGCAGGCGGACACTTCCTCATTCGCCCTGCTTTCTGCCTGGGAAGACGCTGAGGTCAGCAGCAGGCTGAACTTCTGCCTGGCGTTTGCATAAGCCTAGGCCCTGCCCCCCCCCCCCCACCAGGGGAATCCCCAGGCCCCTTCCCAGCCTGGCCCCCAGCTCACAGCAGCCTCACCTGGCCTTGGCCCAGCTGGGTCCCTGCGGGCTCTGCTGCCGACTCTGCATTTGTGCCTGCGGGGGAGGCCGCGTTCCCGAGTTCTCGCTCGGGCTGCCTGGGCCAGGCCTTGCTCAGACGAAGCTCGCGGCCCAGCGCAGGTGGCCACGCGAGAGCCCAGAGCAGGGACCTGCGCGAGCCTCTGTTGCTAGGGAGGTATGTTTGAAGCTGAGAGGCCTCAGTGCAGACCACGGTGGTTTGAGTGGTCAGAGGTCAGCTAGCTGCGGTTGACGTGCCACGCAGACCCTGTGGGACAGGGGAGCTTGCACCTGTTCGCCCCAAGGCCCTTCCCGAGGGTCTCTGGTAGGAGAGGGACAGCTGGGGGCTTGGGCCCGCTGGATCCTCAAAGTTGCTAAGGTGTCACACATGCTCACAGCCCGGTGAGGTCTCAGGGCCGAGACCCCAGCCCTCGGGAGCTGGGAGGTGCTTCCCCCAAGGGTGGGTCTCGCCTTGAACGCGAACTGGGGGCTTCTGTAGGCGGGGCTGAGCTTCCCTCCAAGGCGGTGGGGGCGTTTTGTGGGGGGGGGGCCGTGGGCCCCCACTCTCCTCGGCTTCCTGTGCTCTCCAGGGCCAGAGGCTGGGGCCCCTGGAGTCTGTGCTTCCTGAACTGCCCCGGGGAGGAGCCAACCCAAACCACCAGTCATAAGGCAACCCTTCAAAGAGAAAGCAGAGGGAAGGCCCGGGTGCCGGCCGCTGGCACTGGCCCCCACTGCCCAGCAGACAAGGTAAGCTCTGGCCAGCAGCTAGGCGCCCAGGGCCCTTTTCCCAACCTTGGGTCCCTGGGCGCGGCAGCCGGCCCTCACCTCTGCCCCGGAGAGCTCCGTCAGGTTCGAGATGTTTGGCTCTGAGCCGTGGGCCAGGACCGGGAGTGCTCCCCGAGCGGGGTTCACGTCCACGTGGGCAGCCCTGGGGCTGGGGCCGGGTCAGCACCCAGCAGGCTGATCCCGATGGCCCCTTCTCCCCAGGCCTTTCT
Source organism: Oryctolagus cuniculus (assembly GCF_051225735.1). Lineage (NCBI taxonomy): Eukaryota > Metazoa > Chordata > Mammalia > Lagomorpha > Leporidae > Oryctolagus > Oryctolagus cuniculus. Next base: position 6,995,613 of record NC_142867.1, on the reverse strand, counting down.
TCTAAGTTGGGAGTGGGTCGGTCAAGGTGGTCTCCACCATTCGTGCTGGGGAGGGGCTGAGGCTGCCTGCTGGGTCCTGCGCCTGCCCCCCCCCCCCCCCCGCAGCCGGTCTGGGCCCCCCCACCTGCCCGGGCTCCCAGGGCCCCGCCCACCTCGTCTCCCTCCTCCTCCCCGTGTGCAGGAGCAGCCGCAGCCATGGCGGGGATGCAGACGGCCTCCGGGGACTACATCGACTCGTCCTGGGAGCTGCGGGTGTTTGTGGGCGAGGAGGACCCCGAGGCCGAGGCCGTCACCCTCCGCGTCACCGGGGAGTCGCACATTGGCGGGGTGCTGCTGAAGATTGTGGAGCAGATCAGTGAGTGCCCGCCGCCCCCCAGCCCCGAGTCCCAGGGACTCAGGCACCCGCCTAATCTCTCGGCTCCAAGACACTTCCTCAACTTCCCCTGCTTCCCCCTGGCTCCACCGCAGCGGGGTCTGCCGCGGCCCTCGAGCCTGGTCCATCCGTCACTCCCAGGGCACCAGGGGGAGGCCTGCGGCTCGGGGGGACCCAGGCGCCGGAAGCGCTCGGCAGGCTGGCCCAGCCTTGGTGCACGGGCCCTGCCCCCACAGGAAGTTACACAGCGGCCTGTGGTATCTGTCAGAGGGAGAGACCCAGGCCCTGGGCCAGGGACGGGAAGGCTGGCATCACCGTCCCGGCAGGGTGGCGGGAAGCAGATAGCCAGGGCCGGAAGGCCGGGATCCTGGGTGCTGGGAGGCCTCTCGGGCAGCCTGGGAGTGGGCCCGGGGCGGCCCGGCCACAAGGCAGAAGCCGAAGGGGCGCCCAGAGCGGCTGTGTGAAAGCGGAAGCCCGAGGCAGGGGTCCCTCGGGACACTAGGTCTGTGGCACGCGGGCCTGCTCCGGGCAGCGCAGAGGCCTGAAGGTGGCGTGAGACAGACAGACAGACCCGCGGCTCCACCATGTGGGTGGGGGCCGGTCATTCCGCGTGGCGCTCCTGCCCCCCACGCCCAGTCATCCCCGAGTGCGTCAGACTCCCGGGGTCACGCGGGGCTTCCCACCAGTCCTCTGCCTCCTGGGCTGGCCACAGGGCCTGGAGCCGCAAGAGGGGGCTGCACCCAGCAAAGCCACTGAATCTGTGGGGGCAGCAGGGGTGGGGACACCTGGGACTTGGGGGCTCTGAATTAGGGCCTCTGTGCCGGGGAGCGCACCTGCAGTTTGACAAGACGCAGGGACCGGGCTCCCCATGTAGGGGACTGTGCCGCAGCTGGGGGGTGTTGCCAAGAGGAGGTACGGGGGTGGTAAGGAGAGTCCCGGCCGCCTATGCCCACCTTGCCTGTGCTGGGGGACCTCCAAGGCTGCAGACAGGCCCAGGAAAGTCAGGCGTGGGGCTGATGAGGATGGACACAGGGCAAAGGTCAAGGTGGGGTGCAGGAGGCCCAGACCAGGGACAGACGGACAAGACACAGGCCCCAGAGCAGCTCTGGCCCCCTGGGTCTCCGTGCTGAGCGGAGGGCGGCCACGAGGCCGTGCGTCCCCAGGAATTCACTCATTCCCACTGAAGGCTCCTTGTGCCGGAGGGGACTCGGGAGGTTCCGGGAGGGGTGGGTGCTGGGTGCAGTGGTTACGACTCTGCCTAGGGCGCCCACATCCCTTAGCCGAGTGCCTGGTCAGGGTCCCGGCTCTGCTTCCAATCCAGCTTCCCGCTAATGGGCACCCTGGGGGCGGCGGGGGACGGCTCGCGTGCTTGGACCTACTTGGGCCCCTGCCACCCATGTGGGAGACGCAGATGGAGCGCCTGACTCCTGGTTTCAGTCTGGCCCAGCCCCAGCCATTTCCGGCTTGTGGGGAGTGACCCGGCGTGTGGGAGACCCCCTACTTTCTCTGTCTTTCTGCCTTTCAAAGTTCATGGAAAATGGAATTAGAAGATTAGATTACTTTGTGAAAAAAAATTTGAAATCCACACATGGCTTCATAGTACACATTTTCCATGAACTTTTTGAAAACGCCTCGTACGGTCGCCTGGTAGTGAGGTGCTGACAGGGCACGCAGCAGGCACCGGCTGGGCCGGACGAGTCTCCCACCTCATGCACGGGACAGGTGAGGCCAGAGAGGTCAAGTGCATTGCCCAAGGTCACACGGCCAATGACCTACAAGTGTTGACAAGCCCTAGGGTAAGCAGGAGCCAAGCCAGGGTCCTCACGTCCTGGAGCCCCTGGGTGGGCTGAGCAGGTGGCCCTGGGCGGGAACCGAGGGGACCACCCCCCTCGCCGCAGGGACCCGGAGCCGTGCTGGGTGCTGGGGACAGCAGAGGCCCCCGCACCCAGCCCTCATCGTGGCCCACAGATCGCAAGCAGGACTGGTCGGACCACGCGCTCTGGTGGGAGCAGAAGAGACAGTGGCTGCTGCAGACCCACTGGACGCTGGACAAGTACGGGGTCCTGGCCGACGCCCGCCTCTTCTTCGGGCCCCAGCACCGGCCGGTCCTCCTGCGGCTGCCCAACCGGCGCGCCCTGCGCCTCCGCACCAGCTTCTCGCAGCCCCTCTTCCAGGCCGTGGCTGCCATCTGCCGCCTGCTCAGTGAGTGCCCGGGCGGGGGGTGGGCGGGGAACGGGGAGGCCGGGGGAGGCGCCCTCCCGGCTGAGGCCCCAGCCCCCCCCCCCCCCCCCCAGGTATCCGGCACCCGGAGGAGCTGTCCCTGTTGCGAGCCCCGGAGCGCAAGGAGAAGAAGAAGAAGGAGAAGGAGCCGGAGGAGGAGGTGCACGACCTCACCCGGGTCGTCCTGGCCGGCGGTGAGCGAGGCGGGCAGGGCTGGGGGGGGGGGTCGAGGCGGGTGAGGGCGGCCGGCTGACCCCTCCCTCCCCCGCCTGTCCTCCAGGGGTGGCGCCCGCGCGGTTCCGGGGGATGCCCGCGCACTTCTCCGACAGCGCGCAGACCGAGGCCTGCTACCACATGCTGAGCCGGCCCCAGCCGCCGCCGGACCCGCTGCTGCTGCAGCGCCTGCCGCGGCCCGGCTCCCTGGCCGACAAGACCCAGCTCCACAGCAGGTGCGCCAGCCCGGCGGGGCGTCCCCGGGGTCTGGGGCGGGGCTTCGTCCCAGGCCCCGCCCCGCCCTCCGCCGCACCTGGCCCCCGGGCCCTGACCCTGGCGCCCCGTCCGCGTGCCCCCAGGTGGCTGGACTCCTCGCGATGTCTCATGCAGCAGGGGATCAAGGCCGGGGACACGCTCTGGCTGCGCTTCAAGTACTACAGCTTCTTCGACCTGGACCCCAAGGTGGGCTGTGTGGCCTGGGCCCGTTTGTCCTTCCATGCAAACCAGTGGTGGGCCGGCGGGAGTCTGCCTTCCCAGGAGCCGCCGGCCAGATGCGTGTGGACGGCCTGGTGCTGGGGGTGGGGTGGGGGGCAGCACTTAGACCTGCAGGCATACGTGCGTGTAAGCTTTGCAGGGGCCGTGCCGTGTCCGTCCACTGCCTCCCCGCCTGAGTGCTCCACGCTCCACGGCTGCCCCGCAAGCCACGCCCCCTCCGAGTGAGCCCCGCCCTCTGCCTAAGCACAGTTGTCCGCGCCCCTGCTCCCGTTCCTGCCGCTGCATCCCAGCTTCCTGAGGGCCCCCCCCCACTCCCGCTAGCTCCCTGGCCAAACCTGTTCCCGCCTCTTCTGTCCCCACCCACGCGCCGGAAGTGCACCTGCCGAGGTGACCCCGCCCTGCGCGTCCCCATAGCTTCCCCCAGCCTCAGAGCCCGCATGCACAACCCACCCTCGCCCAGCTTCGTGGTTTGCTCGAGGGAGCACCTCTCCTGAGGCTCTGCCCCCTCCCAGTGCGCATCACAGCCGTGCCCCTGCTCTCTCCACTGGCCTCCAGGCCCAGGCCTCCAAGGCCCACACACCTCTCGTGCCTGGTGGGGAGCTCTCTCCAAAATGCTCACTGAGTCTTACTTGAAAGAGAGATCTGCCATCCACTGGTTCACTCCCCTAAGTGCCGGGATCAGCCAGGGCTGGGCCGGGCAGGAGCCAGGAGCCAGGTGCCTCCTCCTGGTCTCCCATGCGGGTGCAGGGCCCAAGCTCTCGGGCCGTCCTCCACTGCACTCCCGGGCCAAGGCAGAGAGCTGGGCTGGATCTGAGGGCTTTGATCTGGGATGCGGGGCTCCCTGCCCTGAGCACGAGGCCTTGGTGCCCTGGCCTGTCCGGGGGCCCCTCCCCCCATTTATGGGTTCACTGTGAAGGCCCCCTCCCATTCTGGATCCTTCCGTGTCGCTCCCACACACCCCTCTGTTGTCTTCCCTTGGACAAACTCCCAGCTGCCCGTTCGTGCTGTCTCCCCATCTGTGCTGGGCCAAGCCGGGGCCATGGCCAGGGTCACCAGGACCTCCCTCGCCGGCCCCTCCCAGCCTTGGCAAGAACGTGGAGGAAGCGTGTCTGCACCCGTGGCTCCTGCGCCTGCCTGTGGCGCCCCTTCCGTGGCCACAGCCCTGCCGCCCTGGCCTGGGGCACCTCCCTGTCCCGCCTGCTCCCCTCCTCCAGGCTGGCCTCCTCTCTGCTCCTTCCTCCTCCCGCGTCACTGCCCCTCCCTGGCGCTCTGGCTCCCCCCGCCACTTCCTCCCCACCCCCACCCCCGCCATGGACTGAGGACTTTATCATCCCTTCCCATGGGCCCTTGGTTCTGCGGTTTCACTTTTTGTGGCTGTGTATGTAGGGGTTGGAGCACCGTGGCACAGGGACCACCGAGTCGCACTTGCCCGTGACTCCCCCCGAGCGTGAGCCCCGCCCCAGCCCGTACCGCCCCCCCCCGCCAGCTCTGGGGCTCACACCCTCGGCGCCCACGCACGTGACCTGCGCCCAGCGCTGGCGTCACTGTGCTGGCGCTGTTCCCACACTGACAGCTTTCTTGAGAAATCTCTCAGCTGCCGGCCACACCCATCAGCGCCACGCGCACCCTGAATTGTGCAAGCGTCACCATGAAGCCCGGGACATTCTCCTCACCAGAGGGAAACCCCACGCCTGGCAGTGGTCATTCCCCACCCTCTCAGCTCCAGGCAACCCTCCGGTGGCTTCCGTCTCCGTGGCTGTGTGCCTGTCCTGGGCATCTTATTTAACCAGAATTGTACAGCCTGTGGCTTTTTCTGACTGGTTTCTGTCACTTAGCACAACGATTGCTTTGTTTTTCTTTTAAAAAACAGAAGATATCTTTTAATTTAATGGCTAGAGTGGGGCCGGCGCTGTGGCACAGCAGGTAAAGCTGCCGCCTGCAGTGCCGGCATCCCATATAGCTGTCGGATCGAGTCCCGGCTGCTCCACATCCGACCCAGCTCTCTGCTCTGGCCTGGGAAAGCAGTGGAGGACGGCCCAAGTCCTTGGGCCCCTGCACCCATGTGGGGGACGTGGAGGAAGCTCCCAGCTCCTGGCTTCAGATTGGCGCAGCTCCAGCTGTTGCAGCCAACTAGAGAGTAAACCAGTGGATGGAAGACTCTCTCCATCTCTGTCTCTGTCTCTGTCTCTCTCCCCCTCCCCTTCTGCTTCTTTGTAACTCTACCTTTCAAATAAATAAATCTTTAAAAAAATTTAATAGGCAGAGCTACAGAGAGAGAGAGAGAGACAGAGAGAGACAGAGAGACCTTCCATCCACTGTTCACGCCCCGTATGGCCTCCACAGCCAGATGTGGGCCAGGCTGAGGACAAGGCCAGGGACTCCATCCTGGGCTCCTGCATGGGTGGCAGGGGCGTAACGTCGTCCACTGCCTTCCCACGGGCAAGAGCAGGGGCCAGAGAGAAATAGTGTGCGGGACTCGGCCGGTCCCTGGGAAGGGAGGCTGGCCCCACGGGCGGCTCCGCCCACCCGCCCACTCCCTGAGAAGCGCGCTGGACGCTGGACGCTGTCGCAGGTCGGTCCTGCCTGCCCCTCCCTGCCCATCTCCGGTGCTCTCGGCCTGAGGGGACCTTGCGCCTCCCCCTGGGACCCCTCAGCTGTGCCGGCGCTGATCTGTTGGTGACGAGCCTTTCCCCTGTGGGCGGGGTGAGCCTTCGGTTCCGAGAGAGGTTCTTCTAACGGGGGCGTCTCCTTTCGCGGCCGCTTTGTTTGCTGAGTGCTTCGATCGTGTGCACCGCCCCCGAGAGTCTGCTGTCACTCTCCGTGTCCTGTGCGACGCCTGTCTCTTCCTGACTGCTTTTATGTTTTATGTTATGTTTTTATGTTTATGTAAGATTTATTTATTTGAAAGAGTTACACAGAGAGAGGAGAGGCAGAGAGAGAGAGAGAGACGTCTTCCATCTGCTGGTTCACTCCACAAATGGCTGCAGTGGCCAGAGCTGTGCTGATTTGAAGCCAGAAGCTTCTTCCGGGTCTCCCACGTGGGTGCAGGGCCCCAAGGACTTGGGCCTACTGCTGCTGTTTTCCCAGGCCACAGCAGGGAGCTGGATCGGAAGTGGAGCAGCCGGGACTCGAGCTGGTGCCCCTATGGGATGCCCGCACTGCAGGCGGCGACTTTACCCCTACACCACAGCACTGGCCCCTATGTTTTTCTTTTGATTACTGGTTTTAAATAATTTGATTACCGGCCGGCGCCGCGTCTCACTAGGCTAATCCTCCGCCTAGCGGCGCCGGCACACCGGGTTCTAGTCCCGGTCGGGGCGCCGGATTCTGTCCCGGTTGCCCCCCTTCCAGGCCAGCTCTCTGCTGTGGCCTGGGAGTGAGTGGAGGATGGCCCAAGTGCTTGGGCCCTGCACCCCATGGGAGACCAGGAGAAGTACCTGGCTCCTGCCATCGGATCAGCGCGGTGCGCCGGCCGCAGCGTGCCGGCCGCGGCGGCCATTGGAGGGTGAACCAACGGCAAAGGAAGACCTTTCTCTCTGTCTGTCTCTCTCACTGTCCACTCTGCCTGTCAAAAAAAAAAAAAAAAAAAAGAAAGGCATTTGAAAGGCAGAGGCAAGGAGGGGAGATATTCATCCACTGGTTCACTCCCCAAATGGCTGCGTGGCCAGGGCTGGTGCAGGCCAAAGCCAACCCAGAACTCCACTCTGGTCTCCCAGGTGGGTGCAGGGGCCCGAGCCCTGGGGCCACCTCCCGCTGCCTTTCCAGGCGCATTAGCAGGGAGCTGGATCAGAAGGAAGAGCTGGCCCTGGACCCAGTGTCCACTCTGGACTGCTGGCTTCGCAGGTGGCGGCTTAGCTCAGCGCCACGACGCCAGCCCCTGCACTTGAGCTGTGTCACGGCCAGGGGCACAATGAGCTCGCGCTCCGGGGAAGAGTGTTCTTCCCTTCACACACAGTGCACTGAGTCCGATTGCTACCCCATTCCCAAAGTCGCAGCTGAACAGCCAGTCACAGGCCTCCTGGCTGGGGGCGCAGGTGGAGAAGACCCGAGAGACATGCAGCCAGGCACTAACCCCCCCTCCCCCACCCGGAATCGGACGTGCCCAGTTCTGTCTTTCAGACTCACCAATCCTGTACCAGGATGTGGGTGTCTTAACCAGTGTCTTTTTTTTTTAATATTTAAATTTGTATTGATTTATTTGATTTTTGGTTTTTAACCGGCATGTTAACTGTAGGCCACCCGCTGCCCCAGTCTGCCGGGTCTTCCTGATTTGAGGACATGTTAAGAGGCACAGGGAGACTGGGCCTTCCGAGGCTCATTGTGAACCCTGATGAGGCAGGACCAGGTGTCTCGCGTCTCGGGGTCACTCACCCCCTCCCCCCACCAGGGCTCCCTGAGCTCGCCGTCGTCGGATGCTCTGCGTGCCATTAGCCGCATTCCCTGTGGGCTCCTCACGTGCCTCCTAGGGTGCGGGTCAGCAGGAGCAGCCAGCACGGCAGCCCTCACTCCCTTCCGTGTGGGAGTTGGGCGCCCCCAGCGGTGGCCTAACCCCCGGCCCCAGCCGCCACCCGCGCTCCCCGGGCCTTAGGCGGTTCCCTGCAGGCACCCACTGAGCGGGGCTGGGCCGGAGACGGGCTGTTGGGGCCCTGCTCCGGGCACCTGCATTCCAGACTCCAGAGGGCCTGGGGTCGGTCCTGCCCCTGCTCCCGCTGCTGCCTGCCTCTCGGGAAACCCGGATGGAGTCCCTGGCTCCTGGTTTTGGCCTGGCCCAGCCCCAGCTGGGTGGATCTGCAGATGGGAGATCTCTTCCTCTCTCTCTCCTTCTCTGCCCTTCAAACAAATAGATATATGAATCAAATAAATACATTACTGGGGATAGCATTAAATATATATATAAAAATATATAAATATAAATACATATATATATATACACACACCTGTGAGAGTTCCAGAACTTTGTGCAGGGCCTGGCCTCCTGCCCTGTCCTGTGGACCCTCCAGTTGGAGGTCAGGTGGGGGCCTGGGCCTCCGGGCCCGGTGGCAGCCAGCGCCTGGTTGTTCCTCTCTCTCCGAGTCCAAGAGCCGCCGGCTCTCGGCTGTTCTCCTGTTTTTAAATTTCTTGAGTCGGTGCTTGCTCCTCAGTGCCAGGCGCCCTTCTGTTCCTGGAGCCGCCGATCCCCACGTTGGCTCTGGGCGCCAGCGCCGTCCCTGTCCCTGCCTCCTCGCGGCCCCGGCTGCGCTGAGTGACCGCTGCCCGCTCCGACGCCCTGGCTCGGTCGGCTTCCCGTGCTTTCCTCGCTGGCCGCCTGTGCGCACTGCCCGGGCCCACCAGCAGTGGCCCCCTGCACCTGCTCAGAGGCCCCGCCCTGCCCCCAGCCGCAGGCTCCGCCCTGCGCAGGGCACCGATCCCCTGCCCTTCAGACCATGGCACGGCTGCTGTCACTTCGGAGCTGCCCCAGGCCCCGCGGTCCCCTTCCCGACCTCCTGCCGCATCCTGACGCGGAGGCTGAGAGCCCAGCGCCCGGCCTTGGGAGACCTGGCCGGGGCCAGCGCCCGGCCTTGGCGCGCTGCTCTGCAGGATTCGCCTTGCAGCTGCCCGAGCTGCCGAGGACAAGTCTGCTGTCGCTTTTATTTTCCAGTGACAGTTGTATTTTTTTCTTGGAAAGGGAGGGAGGTGCCAGAAACTTCTAGAATCCTTGCCTTAGCCCCTGGTCCTCCAGAGCCGCTCGGTAATCTGCCCTGTGTGGTCCCTTCTGCATTCCTTGCCCTTCGTGCTGGCCGCGTCCTGGCCAAGCGCCCTGCAGTCGCTGGCTCATTGCCTCTCCCACTCCTCGTGTCCCTCGACCTGATCGGCTTCCTGAAGGAGCAACATGGACATTCGTGACTCATTTCTCACCTCTTTGTCTTGTCCTGTTTTCTGTCAAGTTCCTTGATGTAGCTTCCAAAATATTTATTGAAGTTTTAATTTCTGCAACTGTGTTTTTTAAGGTAAATCACCCACTTTGTTGTTGTTGTTCTTGTTGTTTAACAAATTTATTTTATTTATTTGAAAGAGTTATAGGGAGCATAGAGACAGAGAGAGAGGTCTTCCATCCACTGGTTCACTCCCCGGATGGCCGCGATGGCCGGAGCTGAACCGATCCTATCTGAAGCCAGGAGCTTCTTCCGGGTCTCCCACATGGGTGCAGGGGCCCAAGCACTTGGGTCATCGTCCACTGCTTTCCCAGGCCACAGCAGAGAGCTGGACCGGAAGTGGAGCAGCAGACACTCGAACCGGCACCCATATGGGATACCGGCACTGCAGGCGGCAGCTTTACCCCCTCCACCACAGCCCCGGCTCCCAGCCTGAACTCCTGTGCGCCCGGCCTCTGGCCCTGTTAGATTCACCCTGGTCGCGTAAACTTGCAGTGAATTTTCTCGCTTGGGCCAGCATCTCGTGACGTCGCTGTGCCACCACTGCTTTTCCATTCTACTGCCGCCGGGCATGGGCTCTGGCCACGGAGGTGCCGCCACACCGCAGGTCCCCTGGGGAGCGCGCAGACGCCTCCTGTGGCGTGGATTCCAAGAGCGGCGGGCGCCAGGCTGGGCCGGCGCTGTGTAGCTGCAGGGGCCATGTTTCCCCGCCCCTGGACCTGTGCCAGAGTCGCCCGGCTCCGCCCGCATCCTGTCTCCGGGTGGCCGTTCGCATGGGTGTGGGACGGTGCCGCCTGGAACCTGTTTGTTGCCTGAGCCGCTTGATTGAAGCGTAGCCCGCCGACCCCAGGAGTCACTAAGTCTGATTTGTAGTGAGCGCGCACAGCCGTGAAGCATCCCCATGATCTGCTTCTAGAACTTTCCCAGCGCCCAGAAATCCCCGTGCCCGTTGCAGTCGTGTCTCCCTGCACACCGGCCTGGACACACGGATCTGTCTGTCACGTGGCTCTAAGTTGCATTGCCACGGTGGCTGACGCAGTGGCGCCCTTTTTCGTTCGGCTCTCAGCCATTTGGAGGTGCTCATTTTGTAAAGTTTCTGTGCAGGCTCTCAGCCGTTTGTATGGTGAGCTGGTTTTCTTCTTATTGATTTATAGATGCTCTTTGTATATTCTGGGCATGAGCATTTTGTCGAATGGATATGTCGAGGGTTTATTTGCTTTGCTTTGCCTTTTCACTCTCTTAATGGTTTCTTTGGCAAACAGCTGCTCTTAATTTTGTTAAAGACAACTATGTTTTCTTTTTTCAAAAGGTTTATTTATTTATTTGAAAAGCAGAGTTACAGAGAGAGAGAGAGAGAGAGAGAGGTCTTCCACCCACTGTTTCACTCCCCAATTGGCTGCAATGGCCAGAGCCGCGCTGATCCGAAGCCAGGAGCCAGGAGCGTCCTCCGGTGCAGGAGCCCCAGGACGTGGGCATCTTCCACTGCTTTCCCAGGCCGTAGCAGAGAGCTGGATCGGAAGTGGAGCAGCTGGGTCTCAAACTGGTGCCCTTATGGGATGCCGGCACTGCAGGTGGCGGCTTTACTCGCTACACTGAAGTGCCGGCGCCCCCGCCCCTTTAACAAAGATTTCCTGGGGCCGGCGTGGTGGCGCAGTGGGTAAAGCTGCCTCTGCTGCTGCACTGGCTTCCCACATGGGTGCTGCTGGCGACCCGGCTGCTCCACTTCCGATCCAGCTCCCTCCTGGGGCCCCTGGGAAACCCGGGGAGGATGCCTCAAGTCCTCAGGCCCCTGCCCCCGCGCGGAGACCTGGCGGAGCTCCTGGCTCCTGGTCTTGTCCTGGCTGTTGCAGCCACCTGGGGAGTAAAGCAGCAGGTGGAAGACCAGCCTCTCTCTCTGTCTCCCTTTCTTTCTCTCTCTGTAACTCTGCCTTTCAAATAAATAAATAAATACATCTGTTAAAAGTGCATTTATTTATTTATTTGAAAGTCAGTTACAGAGAGAGATCTTCCATTGGCTGGTTTACTCCCCAAATGGTCACACCAGCCAGTGCCGGGCCAGGCTGAAGCCAGGAGCTAGGACTACATCCAGGTCTCCCCGATGGACGGCAGGGACCCCAGAACTTCGGCTTCCTCCACTGCCTTCCCAGGCACACCAGGGGGAGCTGTTTTGGAAGCAGAGCAGCCGGGATTCAAACCAGCAACGTGTAGCAGGTCACAGCCTAACCAGCTGTACCACAGTGCTAGCCCCGTGTTTTCTTTTGTGATGAAAACATTTTGGGGCCGGCGCTGTGGCGTAGCGGGTAAAGCTGCCATCTGCAGTGCCGGCATCCCATATGGGAGCTGGTTCGAGTCCCGGCTGCTCCACTTCTATCCAGCTGTCTGCTCTGGCCTGGGAAAGCAGTAGAAGATGCCCAAGTCCTTGGACCCCTGCACCCACTTGGGAGACCCGGAAGAAGCTCCTGGTTCCTGGCTTCGGATCAGCACAGCTCCAGCCGTTGCAGCCAATTGGGGAGTGAGCCAGTGGATGGAAGACCTTCTCTCTGTCTCCGCCTCTCTCTGTCTGTAACTCTACCTGTCAAATAAATAAATAAAATCTTTAAAAAAAAAATGTTGTGTCCGGGGCAGGCGTTTGCTGTAGATGCCACTTGGGACAGCACTGGGTTTAGGTCCCAGCTCCACTTCTGACTTGGCTTCCTGCTGCCGTGGCCCCTGGAGCAGCGCTGATGGCCTGAAGCCCTGGCTCCGCCGCCCGCCTGGGAGACCCATCTGGAGTTCTGGGCTCCTGGCTTATCTGCCCGACCTGGCTGTTGTTGACATTTGGGGAGTGAACCAGTGGGTGCAAGCTCGCTCGCTCGCTCGCTCTGCTTCTCTGCCCTTCAAATACATTAAAAACAAAACGTGTTGTGTCCTGTAAAAAAAAATCTTTTCTGCCCCACAATCACCAAAGTAGCATTCTCAATAAATAAAAAAATTTAAAATATTTTATTTATTTATTTGAAGGCAGAGTTACAGAGAGGCAGAGAGAGAGAGAGGAGATGGGGGGAGGGAGAGAGAGAGAGAGAGAGAGAGAGGTCTTCCATCCGATGGTTCACTCCCCAATTGTCCACAATGGCCAGAGCGGCACTGATCCGAAGCCAGGAGCCAGGAGCTTCTTCCTGGTCTCCCACGTGGGTGCAGGGGCCCAAGGACTTTTGCCATCTTCCACTGCTTTCCCAGGCCACAGCAGAGAGCTGGATCAGAAGGGGGACAGCCGGGACTAGAACCGGCGCTCATATCAGATGCCAGCGCTGCAGGTGGAGGATTAACCTACTGCTCCACGGTGCCAGCCCCTAAATTAATTAATTAATTTTTAAAAAAGGTAGCATTCTGTTTTTCTGTAAAGGCTATTAAAGATTTCGGTGTTTATCTTTAAAGATTTATCTAGGTATTTGAAAGGCAGAAAGAGAGACAGGGAGAGATTTCTTCCACCTGCTGGTTCACTCCCCAAATGGCCGCAGCAGCCAGGGCTGGGCCAGGCTGGAGCAGGAGCCGGCAGCTTGTTCCAGGTCTCCCACGCGGGTGCAGGGGCCCAGCACGTGGGTCGTCTCCACTGCTTTCCCGGGCCATGGCAGGGAGCTGGACTGGAAGCCCAGCAGCCGGGACTCGAATGGGACCGGTGCCCTTACGAGATGCCAGCGCCACAGGCGGCAAGTTTACCTGCTACGCCGCATGCCAGTCCCCCGCTTCCTCTTAACTCACCATTTTTAGCTCGGTGCCCCACACCGGCCCTGGCTCTGGTCCCCGTTTGTCCGGGTGTCTGCTGAGCTCACTCCCTCACCTGCTGTGGCTCCCTCTCTCTACCTTTCTAGGCTCCTTTTTGATGCCTTTGCTTTGAGTTCTGGTCCGGCCCCCGAGAGGTCCCAGCTCTTCTGAGGGCAGCCAGGACCCCTCTGAGCCTTTGCCCTTCCTGTCCCCTCTCTCTGGAATCTTCTTCCTTCATGCCACTCATCTCTGCGCAGCATGTCACCTCCTCAGGGAAGCCTTCCCGGATCGCTTCCCCACGTTCCGTTCTCTCATCAACCATCACACTTGTGCTGCCCTTGATGGAGGGCGTGGGCGAGCTGTCTCGTGGGAGCGATGTCGTGGACAGTTCTGTCCCCCGCGTGGCTCACCCTGCCTTGGTCTCCCTCGAGAACTGGCAGGTGCCACACGTGGGCTCAGCCACGCCGGGGGAACAGCGCCACCTGTCTGAGCAGCAGGGGCCGGCAGGCTGGGGAGGCGGGGCCTGGGGGACCGCTGCACCTGACCAGCCTCGTGCCCACGCAGACAGACCCGGTGCGGCTGACCCAGCTGTACGAGCAGGCCCGCTGGGACCTGCTGCTGGAGGAGATCGACTGTACGGAGGAGGAGATGATGGTGTTCGCGGCTCTGCAGGTGCCCGGGGTCCCCGGGGAGGGGGGGGCCCTCCTGCGGGACGGGGCGGGGGGCGGCTGGCTCAGCCCTCCCTGGCCGCACCCCCAGTACCACATCAACAAGCTGTCCCAGAGCGGGGAGGCGGGTGAAGCCAGCGGCGCGGACCCGGGGCTGGATGACCTGGACGCGGCCCTGAGCAACCTGGAGGTGAAGCTGGAGGGGTCAGCGCCCGCGGATGTGCTGGTGAGGAGGCGCCGGGGCCGGGCGTGGGCCGGGCGTGGGCCGGGGTCTCGGGGCTCCCCCTGACTCCTCGGCGCCCACAGGACAGCCTCACGGCCATCCCGGAACTCAAGGACCACCTCCGCATCTTCCGGTGAGTGTGCGCCCCGGGCTGGAGGCGGTGGGGGAGCCTGGTCTGGAGCGGGGGTGGGGGCGGCCTGGCACAGACCTCGCCCCGCCCCCGCCCCCGCCCCGCAGACCCCGCAAGCTCACGCTGAAGGGCTACCGCCAGCACTGGGTGGTGTTCAAGGAGACCACGCTCTCCTACTACAAGAGCCAGGACGAGGCCCCGGGAGAGCCCGTTCAGCAGCTCAACCTCAAGGGTGAGTGCCCGAGGCCCACCCGCGGCTGCTCCCACTCTGCCTGGCTCCTCCTGGGGCCAGGGCACCCCTCCGGGCAGGTCCCCCGTACCCACTCGCAGCGCACCCCTCTGCTCCCTGCAGGCTGTGAGGTGGTCCCCGATGTCAACGTCTCTGGCCAGAAGTTCTGCATCAAACTCCTGGTGCCCTCACCCGAGGGCATGAGCGAGATCTACCTGCGATGCCAGGACGTGAGCGGGGCGGGGCGGGGCCGGGACCAGGGGCGGGGCCTGGGAGGGGTGGGCAGGGCAGGAGCAAGGTGGGGCCAGGGCAGGGCGTGGTCTGAGTGGGGCGGGGCTTGGGAGGGGTGGGCGGGGGCGTGGTCTGAGCGGGGCGGGGTGGGGCCTGGGAGGGGTGGGCAGGGCAGGAGCAAGGTGGGGCCAAGGCGGGGCGTGGTCTGAGCTGGGGTGAGTGGGGCGGGGCGGGGCTGAGCTGGCTGGCCCCTCACTCCCACCCCGTCCCCCGCCCAGGAGCAGCAGTATGCCCGCTGGATGGCCGGCTGCCGGCTGGCGTCTAAGGGCCGCACCATGGCGGACAGCAGCTACGCCAGCGAGGTGCAGGCCATTCTGGCCTTCCTCAGCCTGCAGCGTTCGGGCGGCGGGGGCTCCGGCAACCACCCCCAGGGCCCTGACGCCTCGGCTGAGGGCCTCAACCCCTACGGCCTCGTCGCCCCTCGCTTCCAGCGCAAGTTCAAAGCCAAGCAGGTGCCGGAGGGAGTAGGGGACGGGAATATCCACCGCGGTTACCTGGCCTCCCCTGGGGAAGCCAGGTCCCCACCCACTGGGGAGGGCCGCGGTGCCGGTCCCCCAGGGCGTGGCCCTCCGCAGGCTCAGCTAACTGGTTCCATGCCAAGGGGCGAGCGGGGGTCTCTGGAACTTTGCGGGGAGGCGGGGGAGGGCCAGGCAGCCCCTCACCAGCCCGGCCCTGCAGCTCACCCCGCGGATCCTGGAAGCCCACCAGAACGTGGCCCAGCTCTCGCTGACCGAGGCCCAGCTGCGCTTCATCCAAGCCTGGCAGTCGCTACCCGACTTCGGCATCTCCTACGTCACCGTCAGGTGGGCTCCCAGGCCCCGCCCCGCCCACGGAGCCTGGTCTCCACCCCCACCTGCCTCCTGGCCCGCTTGTGCCCACAGCCCCCGAGTGGGTCCCGGGCAGGCCACCCTGTGTCTCCCTCCATTCCACCGGCCCGCAGTAAACACAAGAGACAGGGCTCGGGCCAGGGAGGTGCGAGACCAGCTCCTGTCCCAGCTCTGCCCGACGGCCCCGCCCTGGGCCCCGGTGGGCTGGTCTGGGAGCCAAGGCGATGTGGAGCCCCCCAAGCCTGCAAAGGCGGGGAGGCACTGGCTGATGACTTGTGACACCGAGCAGCTCCGTGACTTAAAGGCCGGATCTGCTAACCGCTCTCAGCACAGCACGTCAGTCACCTCCCGAGCTCCGTGACTCGCTCAGAGACACAGGCAGCCCTGGCTCACTGTGCCAGGCTCCGGGGCCCTGCAGGGTGGAACCCTTGCTCACCGCCCCCCCCCCCCCCGCCAGGTTCAAGGGCAGCAGGAAAGACGAGATCCTGGGCATCGCCAACAACCGACTGATCCGAATCGACCTGGCTGTGGGCGACGTGGTGAAGACCTGGCGTTTCAGCAACATGCGCCAGTGGAATGTCAACTGGGACATCCGGCAGGTGCGGGCGCAGTGAGGGTGGGCGGGGCCGGGCAGGGGCGGGGCCAGGCAGGGCGGGGCGGGGCCAGGCAGGGGCGGGGCCAGGCAGGGCGGGGCGGGGGCCGGGCAGGGGCGGGGCCAGGCGGGGCCGGGCGGGCGCCCCCGCGAGCCCTCTGACGGCGCCCCCTGCAGGTGGCCATCGAGTTTGACGAGCACATCAACGTGGCCTTCAGCTGCGTGTCGGCCAGCTGCCGCATCGTGCACGAGTACATCGGCGGCTACATTTTCCTGTCCACCCGGGAGCGGGCCCGAGGGGAGGAGCTGGACGAGGATCTCTTTCTGCAGCTCACGGGGGGCCACGAGGCCTTTTGAGGGCTGTGTGCCAGCCCTGGCCCTGCTCACCACCTGCCACGGCCACGCCCCAGCCCACGCCCGCTGGGACTCACTGCCCCACGCCCTCTGCAGGCACGCACGAGCTGGACACATTCACCGGCTGCCGCTGGCTTTGTGCAGGCCGGGGCCCTGGTGGGGCCTGACCCCCGCCATCACCCAGGCTAGGGAAGGTGGGCCCTGGGCGCACATGGCGGCCCCTGCCTTATTCTGAGCGCACAAGATCAGCTCCCCGACCCCTGTGCAGCCCCGGGCCCGCGCGGAGGACCCATGGATGTAGCAAAAGGATGAAGAATTATGGCTTCCCACTGGTGTTTCTTTCGTGTTACCTTTTTAAAATTTTGTTTTTATAAATGAATATTTTTATTGTTGGCTCATCCTGCTTCGTCTGGGGCTGTGCTCAGGGCTCTGACCCGCCATCTGCTTGTCCTCAGCCAAGGAGAGGGGCTTTCCTGGGAGAGACGTGAGTTAGTTAGACACAGGGAGAGCTGAGGCCGGGGCCAGGGTTCCGGGACAGGAGCAGGGAGCCACGGTGCTCACGGGTGGGGCGGAGCTGTAGTGCCTCCTTGAAGTACTTGGGCGGCAGGAAGCCGTGGGCGTTCCCCGGGGTCAGGATCACTCCGTTGGCCGAGCGGAAGAAGCGGATCCCATCTGCGAGGGAACCACAGCTAGGACTCCGGCCCTCCCGAAGGCCGGGGCGGTCACTCTCCGCGTCCAGACTCACCTGCCAGAGCTAGCGGCCCGTCGATGAACACGGCCACTTCGCAGTGGGGCCGCATGCCTGCGGAGACCACCGGAGCTGCAGCCCAGGGGCCAGGACCCCGGGCTGGGGCTGGGAGGGGCGTCTCACGCAGGGCATGGGGCGGCATTGGACGAGGGAGCCCGTGACCCTTGGAGGGACCTGGGGGGACACAGCAGGTGCGATCTGCCGGGGCACTGACCACTGATGACGCCGGGGTCCCCCGGCAGTCCCGGGGCCAGGTGGATGTGCGTCCTTCCTCGGCAGGACAGGCCCTGGAGCAGGATGGACGGCCAGTGCTTCCGGAAAGTACCATGGACCAGCGTCTGCGGCAGGGCCTGTGGTGTCTCCAGAGGCCTCAGCTCCAACTCCGGCACCTGCGACGGGCAGCAGTCAGTCCCCCGGCACGAGCAGGGGTCCCCTCTGGCTCTCCCACTCGTCCCCTGTGCCCCACCTGCAGGGAGTGGCCCTGATTGGCCCGGATGAGAGGGCCGGTGCTGGGGTCCCCCGGCTGCAGGGCAAAGCGCTGCTTCTCACTGGCGTCCACCACGCGCTGCACGTCTTCTGCTGAGAAGCCGCGGAACTGTGGCAGCTGCAGGAGGGCGCCCAGCGGCACGAAGCCATCTGCAGGCAGACAGGGGAAACAGAGCCCGGGCCCGGGCCCCCGCTGTGTGGGCTCCCCTTTCTGGGCCTCAGCTTCCCCAAATGACAAGGGACGAGGATCTGCCGGGTGGGGGGGTGTCAGGGGCAGGAAAAAGCGCTTAGCATAGTCCCCTGGCCCAGACAGGACACCGAATGACCCCCAAGTTCCCACCCCTGGGATGCGCTTAGTGGGCTACCTGGCTGGAGGCGGCATCTCCAGGCTCCACCGCCCCGTGGACCTGACACAGGCCTCAGGGCCTTGCTCTTCTCTGTGCCTTCCTCACAGAGGAAGCGGGAGCCACGGACAAGGGGTCACAGGCTCAGATCGTCCCGACTGCTCCTCACCCAGCCTCCACGTCCCTCACTTACCAGGCCCCATGGGAAGCCCCAGCTTCAAGGCACCGTGGCGCAGGGCATAGGACAGAGCCTTGGACAGCTGCACATCTCGGTCCTAAGAGAGCCCAGAGGTGGCCGCTGGCCTCCATGGAGACCTTGCCCTGCTGCCCACCCTGAACCCGGAATGACCGGTCCCTGCAGGGGCAGGGCAGAGTGGGCAGAGCCCCTGTGATCTCCAGGAATTCTAAGACCCATCAGCCCACCCCCGGTCAGGAAGCCAGGGCTCTGAAAGTCCCCTCCGCTGTCCCGCGAGGGCGGGGTGGCAAGGAGCGCACCTGTTCCCGGGGTCTGTGAGCCCTTCTACCCTTGGGCGCTGTTGCCTCCTGCCTCCTTCCTCCAGAGTTCATGGCCAGACCTGTGGGTAGCAGGGGGATGTGGGGGCCGCTTCCAGCACCCTCCCAGGTCCCCACGTGCCCGGAGTCACAAAGCCTCAGGATGTCAGGGCTGGGAGGCGAATACACGCGCGTCCCACCCCGAATCTCTGGTGCAAGGACAGAAACGAAGGCCCAGCAGGCAACACTTGCCCAAGGTCACACTGGCAGTCACGCAGGCCAGCGAGGCCAAGCCCAGCGCTCGACTGGCGGGTGCGCCCCGCAAGGCGGGCCTGGAGCGCAGAGGCCGGGCAGGGCCCACAGGGCGGGCGGAAGCGCGGAGGACCAGGGGCCGGGGCCGGGATGGCTTTAAGCGACGGGAGGCGGGGCTCTCCGGCCCGCCAATGAGAAGCCGCGGGCGAAGGGGCGGGCACTTCCGCTTCAGGGAAGGGGCGGGGCCTGCGGGCGCAGCCGGCCGGTGAGTTCCGAGTGCCGGCTTTGGAGGCTGGAGATCCCGGATCCGGGAGGGGATCCCGCTCGTCCCGGGTTGGAGGCAGGACCATGGGGTTTGCGGAACATGGGCGTTTGGGGGGGCCCGGGATGTCCAGGTGGTAGGGATGCCCGGGAGTCTCCAGGGATTTCTGCCAGCGGGAGTCCCAGGCACTCTGCGGACTGTCCGTGGAGTGGTCAGTGGGGTGCAGGAGGGTTGGGGCACCCTCAGGAGGTCTGTGAAAAGGGCGCCGCGGCCACGGGTCCCCTCACCCCCACGGGCCTGGTTGTGTCCTCCAGAGCCGCCCTGTCCAGACCATGGACGCCGAGGTGTCGCTGCTCCTTCAGTGCCCTGCGGGGGGCCTGCCCCAGGAGCAGGTGCGGGTCGAGCTGAGTCCAGCCCACGACCGCCGCCCACTGCCAGGAGGGGACAAGGCCATCACTGCCATCTGGGAGAGCCGGCTCCAGACCCAGCCCTGGCTCTTTGACGCCCCCAAGTTCCGCCTGCACACGGCCACACTGACCGCCCCCATGGGCTCTCGGGAGCCAGAGCTGCTCCTGCGCCTGGGCCTTACATCCTACCGAGACTTCCTGGGCACCAACTGGGCCAGCTCGGCCGCCTGGCTGCAGCAGCAGGGGGCCGCCGACTGGGGCGACAGGCAGGCCTATCTGGCGGACCCCCTGGGAGTGGGTGCCGCTCTGGCCACTGCTGACGACTTCCTGGTCTTCCTGCGCCGCTCTCAGCAAGTGGCTGAGGCTCCTGGGCTGGTGGACGTGCCCGGGGGGCACCCTGAGCCTCAGGTGAGACTCCAGGCTGGGCGCGAAGACCCGGAGAGCTCGGGCAGCTGGGGCTCTAAGCTCTCCCGGCTTCGGCTTCCTCATCCTGAATGGGAAAACTGGCCCGGTGTTCTGCTGGAAGCGCACAGAGCTTGCCGCGGCGGGCAGGGTGCCACTCAGCCTGTCCTGCCCCTCGCTCAGCCCCGCAGCCTCCCCTGCTGCCGAGCCCTGCCCTCCCTCCCCTGCTCCAGACCCGTGGGGAGCTAGGAACCGTGGGGGTGGAGAGGTGGGTAGAGGAAGGAGATGCTGTCCCCCAGCCCCAGCCCCTGGCTGGGCCTCCGGCTGCGCATGTGGGGTAAGAGGGTCGCCAAGGAGCTTGCACCGTGCCCACCCCAGGCCCTCGGGGCCAGCAAGTGGGGGGGGGGGGCAGGAGCTGAGCCTGATCTCTCCCAGGCCCTGTGCCCTGGTGACAGCCCCCAGCACAAGGACCTGCCCGGGGAGCTGGTGGTCCGTGAGCTCTTCTCCAGTGTCCTGCAGGAGATCTGTGACGAGGTGAGTGCGGAATGGTCCAGACGGCCTGGTGGGCACCGGGGGAGGCGATTTCTACAGGTCTGTGTTTGCAGGAGGGCCTGCAGGCATTCTGGCATGGAGGCGAGCCCTGAGTGCGAATTTTGCCCTCAGCTCCTGTGCCCTGGGGCTTCCGGGGATGCACTTCTTGCTACTCCCGGAGTTTGCTGAAGTGGGAGTGCCAGCTAAGGAACTGACTTCCCACAGGGCGGCTTGTTCCCTCTGTCTCTCGGTTTTCCCGTCTGTAAAATGAACACACCCAGGAGCTGATGTTCTGGGAAGCCACAAAGTGACTGCCAGGGGTGGAGATGTGGGCGGCGCACTGACAGGCGGGCCCCCACCCCCCCACCCAGGTGAACTTGCCGCTGTCCACCCTGAGCCAGCCCCTGCTGTTGGGCATCGCCCGCAACGAGACCAGCGCCGGCCGTGCCAGTGCTGAGTTCCATGTCCAGTGAGTTCTGGGTTTGGGGGGAGGTGGGTGGTGAGGGGCAGGGCGGGAGCTCCACCAGGACTGGGAACCCCCCAAGCCACCCCCCTGTCCTTGCCCAGATGCAGCCTGACCTCTGAGCAGGTCAGGGAGTACTACCTGAGCGGCGGACCCGAGGCCCACGAATCCACAGGGATCATCTTTGTGGAGACACAGGTGTGGCCTGGGGTCGGGACCCGCAGGGGCTGCGGGGGCAGAGGGCGCCGGGTCAGGGCGGGCGCCGGGTGTCTGAGTCCCGCTGTGTCCCCGTGTCCCCGCAGCGCGTGTGGAGGCTGCAGGAGACGGAGATGTGGGCCGAGCTCTGCCCCTCGGCCAAGGGCGCCATCCTTCTCTACAACCGCCTGCAGGGGAGTCCCGCCTAGGCCCCCGCTGGACCCCCACAGCTCTGCAGACAATAAAGGCCTTTTTCTTGAACTCCGTTAGCATCTGCTGTGTCCCTGACTCAGAGGGGGCTGCAGGGAGAGCCCCAGGCGGCTGACATGACAGGACAAGGGACTTGCCGCAACACGCTCGCACGCGCGCTCCCGGGCGCCAGTGGAGTGGCAGCAGCTTCGTGGACTCTGCCTCGCTGCAGCGCGGAACCACGGCCCAGTCCGCAGAAGCGAGGGGCAGCGGAATCCCCAGTGAGGGCTGGCTCTGCCCGCTCTGCCCTCCGGCCCGGCGCCGGCGGCTGTCAGCACCTCCACACGCCTCGCTTCGGTGGGTCGGCCCAAGGAGTCAAGGGCCAATAGGCACGGGGGGCGTGGTCTTCGGGGCCTTCCTGCGCGGTGGGCGTGGCCCGGCCGTTTCAGCCAATAAAGGTGCAGGGCGGTGCCTGACGGGGAGCAGGAAATGGCGGCGGCCGCGGAGTCCGTGAGTGCGGCGGGGGCGGGGCTTGACTGCGGCCCCTCCTTCGCCAGCTCCCTAATTTCCTGGGTGGGGAGGGGTCTCGGCGCGCTGGGCGGGCTGTGCAGACGCTGAGGCCGAGCGGGGAGGGCCCCGGACGCCGGGGTCAGGACCCTGGACTCGGGGATCGGATCCTAGGCCAGGAGGCAGCCCTCCCCGTGGCTGTCTTGCTCCGTAAAGAACGGGGCCGGGCTCCTTCCTGCGCCTTGGCCCGGACCGCTGGGAGGCTGGCCCGCCTGGCCCCCATGCACTCCCCTTGGTGGGCTCCTCTCCCCAGCTGCCCGCCCGTCGTCATGCCGCCCTTGTGGTCCCTGCTGCCCCCGCGCCTATGTCGCCAGTGGCCCCGCAGCCCTCCCTGCCGGCTCTTCGGAGCGGCCGCCGCGCAGCGGTGAGTGGGGCGCCGGCCCGGCTGGCTGTTCGGTGGGTGTGCGTTGAGGGCCTGCGCCTCAGGGCTCGGCCCAGGTAACCCTCACCTTCAGTGCCGAGGACACTGGACGGGAGATGAGGAGCCTGCCCCTAAGGCCCCGAGTGAAGTGGCAGATCGGACCCTGAGCCCAAGCCAAACCCAGTGCTCTTTCCACAGTGGCTGTCAGGCTTCATTCGGGACCACTGGGGGTGTGGGGGAGGCCGGGTATGAGCGTGCAGCTTCCTGGGCCCCGGATCAGGTGGGACAAGATTTCCACGCACGGGGGAGAAAGGGCTGACCCGCAGCAGCCAGAGGCACCCTCCAGGAGAGGGGTGATCTGGAGGTCGGTCCGTCTTGGGACCTCCTCCACCTCCTGGTGGCTGAGTGCGGGGTGTGGCCCAGGAGGAGGGAGGGGAGTCCTGCAGGTTCGGGCCTCTCTCCGTAGATCCAGCCCCAGGAATTACTATGAACTGTTGGGGGTGCATCCTGGTGCCAGCGCTGCAGAAGTGAAACGCGCCTTCTTCGCCAAGTCCAAAGAGGTACCGGTGCCCCGACGGCCAGGCAGGAGGTCTGAGCCGGGTGGGGGTGCCCTGGAGAGACCCGTGTCGTCCCTTCAGCCTGCATGGGTGCTGGGAAAGTGCTCCAGGGGCAGGGGTCTGGCCACCTGGGAAAGCTAAGGGGGCACGAGCCAGGGGTCCAGTCTGATGGGTCGGGCTTGGGTTTCTTAGCCTGCCTGTCCGCTCTTCAGAAACCTGGGCCGGACCTGTGGTGAGCGCCGGGGGCTGGCAGCTGGGAAGGACTTGAGGGGAGGGGCCAGGAGGCTGTGTTTGCTGACCCTGTGGGCTTTCTGGAGGGGTGGACAGGCCTGAGATTGGGCGTCACGGCCCACACAGGGCCTCCGGGAATGATGTGATCCCTCGTGGGTGGACGTGACCGGGGTGGGCCCAGGGAAGGGAGGTAAGGGGAGTCCCCCTGTATCCCAGCTGCACCCGGATAGAGACCCTGGAAACCCAGCACTGCACGGCCGCTTTGTGGAGCTGAGTGAGGCGTACCGCGTGCTCAGCCGTGAGCAGAGCCGCCGCAGCTATGACCACCAGCTCCGCTCAGCTAGCCCCCCAAAGTCTGCAGGGACCACAGCCCATGCCAATCCTGCCCGCCAGACACACAGGTACCGGAGTCCTGCCCTGCGGGCTTC
The DNA here is from genome assembly GCF_051225735.1 of Oryctolagus cuniculus. Taxonomy (NCBI): domain Eukaryota; kingdom Metazoa; phylum Chordata; class Mammalia; order Lagomorpha; family Leporidae; genus Oryctolagus; species Oryctolagus cuniculus. Next base: position 6,972,430 of record NC_142867.1, on the reverse strand, counting down.
CACGCTCAGGCCTTCTGGGGAGACTCATTGCATCCTGTCCCTTCCTTGCCTCCCAGCAGCTCCTGGGAACCCCCCAATGCGCAGTACTGGGCCCAGTTTCACCGCGTGAGGCCGCAGGGACCGGGGGCCAGACAGCAGCACCAGCATAACCAGCGGGTACTGGGGTACTGCCTCCTGCTCATGCTGGCCGGCATGGGCCTGCACTACGCCGCCTTCAGGTGCGTCCCCGGCCTCCCGGGCATGGGGCAGAGGGCGGGGGAAGCCCAGTGTGGCCGCCGGCCAACGCACCCCCCAGCCCCCAGCCTCGTGTCTCCCAACGGAAGACGTGCAGGAACTCGGGCTCTGGGCCTACTCCTTGCTAAGTCACCTCTGTCGCTTTCCACTCCTTCATAATTTGAATGTGAATCCGTGGTGTTGGCTGCCAAGGAGGGCTGGGGCCAACCAAAACCGTGCACAGGAGGTAAATGCATTGTCACCGGGCCCCTCAGCCGCCGTCCCACGCAATGACCTGGATTTCCTACAGCAAAGACACCCAGGGGCCAGTGCCCCATTCAGCGGCAGACCCTCATGTCCATGGCTGTTGTCACCTTGTGACACCTTGTGAGCAGGACAGCCAGGGGCCTTGGGGTGCCATTGATGCTGGCCGTGCCCTGGCCACTCTGCACCCCTCTGCTCACCTGTGACGGGCAGGGTCAGGTGAGGCCCCACAGGTGGAAAGCTGTGAGTGCCTAGAGTGAGGTGGGGGGACAGGACCTGGGGGACAGCAGGGCTGACTGTAGCCCACTGCCCGCAGGAAGCTGGAGCAGGTGCACCGTGGCTTCATGGATGAAAAGGACCGGATCATCACGGCCATCTACAACGACACCCGGGCCAGGGCCAGGTCTGTCTCTGCTTTCCTCTGCCCGACCCCTGTCCTGGCGCCACCCTCCAGGACCCCTGCCCGGACGTTCAGGTGCTCTCTCCTCCAGGGCAAACAGGGCCAGGCTCCAGCAGGAGCGACTACAGAGGCAGCAGCCAGCGCCCCCCGGATCTCCCCAGGACCCCAGGATCGTGCCGGGGGCCCCCAGCCCTTGAGGGGCTCACCTGGATGGGGCCTGCAGTGTGCTCGCAGGGCTCCACGCTCCCCCACAACGCGTGCAATAAAGTGATTCTCAGAGCTGGAGTCCAGACCCCTCCTTCGCGTCCAGTGCCCCCTGCCCGGCCTCTCCCAGGGGCAGCGCCCCGCCCTCCGGGATCTGGCAGTGGTGACCCGAGAGCCCGGCCCCCTGGGCGGCGCGTCCCCTTTCCCCTGCAGCGCCGGGAGGGGGTGTGTGGAGGGGGCGGGCCCCGCCAGCGGCCTCCCCCCCACCCCCGCCCCGCCCCCGCCCCACGGCCCGGTGGGGAGCGCGTGTCTGGGTCACATGAGCCGCCCGCCCGCCAGCCCGGGCCCGGCCCCCCGCCACCCCCGCCGTCCCCGCCGCCGCCGCCCGCCACCGCCGCCACCACCACCGGCTGCCCGCCCGCCCGGCTCCTCCGGCCGCCGCCGCCGCGCTACGCTGCGCTGCCTGCGCCCAGGGCTCGGGAGGGGGCCGCGGAGGAGCCGCCCCCCACGCCCGGCCCCCGCTCGCCGCGCCCGGGCCCGCGCCATGGGGCTCTGGCTGCCGCCGCCCCCTGCGCCACCGGGTTAGGGCAATGCGGGCGACCCCGGCGCGCGGCCCCCGCGGGCACCATGAGCCCCCTGCTCCTCCGCCTGCTGCTCGCCGCGCTCCTGCAGCTGGCCCCCGCCCAGGTACGTGCGTCCTCCACATCCCGCCCGCCGCCGTGCCCTCTCAAGGTTGGCGGAAGTGGGGAGGCGCCGAGCGGCCTCCGCCAGGGGATCCACAGGGTCCAGCCTCGAACTCCAGCATCGCGGGGCCCGGCTCGGGCATCCCCCCAGGAGGTGCCCCTGCCCGCCGGCCTGCTAGCCCGCCAGCCCGCCCAGGGGCCACTGCCCCGCCCCGCCCGATCCCCTGGGCGCCAAGGAGAGCGGGAGCTGCCTCAGTGCCTGCCGGACCTGGTTCGGTGCCCTCTGTGCCGCTCCTGACCTGCAGCCACCAGCACCAGCCTGGCAGAGGCTCGAAGAGTTGACTCTGCCGGGAGACCGCAGCTGGCAGAACTGGGCCGGGCAGGTCCCAGGTGGCCGGGAGAGGACCGCTAACGCCAGAGTGAAGCCCAGGATTACAGCAGTCTGAAGCCTCCTGCGCCAGCGCAGGGCGAGCCCCTCCCAAGTGCACCCTGGGTCCAGCTCTCTTCTCTCCCACAGGCCCCTGTCCCCCAGCCTGATGCCCCTGGCCACCAGAAGAAAGGTAACGTTGCACTGCCTTTGCGCTAGCCGGCACAAGAGGGCCTGCCCCAGCCCCAGCCCCAGGCTCGTCTAACCACGGCTCCCCTAGACGGCGCACACTTTTACTCTGCCCATCTCACAGAGAGGAGACTGAGGCGGTGGATTAAACAGGACAAGAAAGGACAGGTTGGGAGGGCAGGGAGGTGGCCAGCGGGGAGGGTGGCCGTGACACGTGACACAGGCCCTGGGGAACGGCTGCAGGAAACCCAGTGGGGACTTAACCTTTACCGTCTGCCTCTAGTGGTGTCATGGATAGATGTGTACGCCCGCGCCACCTGCCAGCCACGGGAGGTGGTGGTGCCCTTGACCGTGGAGCTCATAGGCACTGTGGCCAAGCAGCTGGTGCCCAGCTGTGTGACCGTGCAGCGCTGCGGTGGCTGCTGCCCTGACGATGGCCTGGAGTGTGTGCCCACGGGGCAGCACCAGGTCCGGATGCAGGTATGGCCAGGTGGGACAAGTGGCTGTGGTACAGGCTGGCACTCCTGCGGGGCAGGGCCCTGGGCACCCCTTCTCTCTCTCACGCTCTCTCTGCCCCCACTTTTGTCTTGCGCACAGATCCTCATGGTCCGGTACCCGAGCAGTCAGCTGGGGGAGATGTCCCTGGAGGAACACAGTCAGTGTGAATGCAGGTGCCAGCCAGGCCCAGCTTCGAGGCTGGGAGTCCAGGTGGGGAGGGGGGTGTGCTGGTCACACCAGAGCGGGGATCAGGCTGCCAGCAGAGCCAGAGGTAGGCCTGGGACGTGCTGCAAGTGAGGCGCACGCAGGCACCTGTGTCGTGGCAATGCGTGTTAAGCCACCGCGCCCGCGTGAGCACCGGTTCAAGTCCGGCTGCTCCACTTCCAATCCAGCTCCCTGCTAATGTGCTGGGGAGGCAGCAGAAGCTGGCTTGAGTGCTTGGGCCCCTGCCGTTCCCCGGGAGACCCCGATGGAGTTCCATGCTCCTGACTTCCAGCTGGCTCAACCCTGGCTGTTGTAGCCACTAGCAGAGCGAACCAGTGGATGGAAGATGTCTCTGTAACTCCGCCTTTCAATCAATCAATCTTTGAAAAAAAAAGAGGGGGTGCACAGGTTTCCTGATCCTCCTCCCCTTTGTCTCTGTCTCTCTTACTACTTTTCAGACCAAAAAAGAGAGAGAGTGCTGTGAAGGCCGACAGGTGAGTGCTCGCGTGGGCGGGCCAGGGGTGTGGGAGTGAGGGGGGAGGCAGCTGCGGTTCCTTCCCGGCTCTCTCCTCCCACCTGTCCCCCCCCCACCCCCCCCAGCTCCCGGGAAGACTCTTCCTTCCCGCCCCAGACATGTCGCTTCTCCTCCTAGGGCTGCCACTCCCCACCACCGTCCCCAGCCCCGCTCCGTTCGGGGCTGGGACTCCGCCCCCGGGGCACCCTCCCCAGCTGACGTCACTCATCCCACTCCAGCCCCAGGCCCCTCTGCCCACGCTGCGCCCAGCGCCGCCAGCGCCCTGACCCCCAGACCTGCCGCTGCCACTGCCGACGCCGCAGCTTCCTCCGTTGCCAAGGGCGGGGCTTAGAGCTCAACCCAGACACCTGCAGGTGAGGGGTCTGTGGGGTGGCGGTTGCCTGGGAAGGCATCGAGGCCCTGGCTTGGAGCAGGTCCAGGGTGAGCCTGCCAGTGGGAGGAGAGCCAGCAAAGGGGAAGCTCTTGAATGTGTTGAACAAATATTTACTAAGTGTCTGCTGGCACGGGCCTTGGCACAAACAAGGCTCCCGTTCCAGTTCGGGTGTTGGGCACGAGGAGGAGTAATGCCAGCAGAGGATGTGCAGGGCTGGGGTGGGGGCACCTGCCTGGAGCCTTCCAACCTGGGAAGCCCTGGGCCTTCCCAGCGGCCGCCTCTGGGAGGCACTGGCTCCTGCAGGAACCCTTGTGTACCCCTGCATCCCAGTGGGCAGCAGCATGCGGGCCGGGAGCGGACGGGGCTCCCGGAGGGTAACAGCCGTGTGTGGAGAGGAGCTGGGCTGAGCTCCCCTTGCCCGCCCGCCCTCCCACAGGTGCCGGAAGCTGCGAAGGTGACACACTGCTTTCCAGACCACACGCCGGTGGGGAAGGGAGCGGAACCTGGGGGAACACGGCCAGCCCAGGTGCCGACCTCAGCCTGGGCCGACGCTGCTCCAGGCCCTGGGCCGCTCCCGCCCGCCATGTCGCCCTGAGGCTGCCATCTGGGGCAGGGTGCACAGGGCTGGGCAAAGGGACTTGGAGAGCGGCGGTTACCAGCCACGGGAGCATGGGGTACTGCCTCAGGTTTTAGCCACCCTGTGCAAGTGAGCCTCTTGCAAGCGGCTCCTCCCTCCCCTCCCAAGGACCCCAGACATCTGCCAACAATGGGATTTGGGCTGTGGCCTGAAAACTGTGACCCTCCCCCCAACCCCGATAAAAGACGTAAGGAGCTGTTCCTGCCTGTGTCACTGTGTCAGCATCCAGACAGCTTCCGAGACCAGAGCTCATGGGGCCGGAAGCCCGGATTCGGCGCGTTCAGGTTACTGAAAGAGAACCCGGTCTGCGCGGAGTCCCGCCCCCTGCTCTCACCAGGGTTCAGTGAGCGGGAGAGGGGACCCGGCCCTGAAGCCACACGCCTGCCCTGTCCCCAGCTCGGTCTTGGCTTGAGGGCCCAGCCCCCCTGGCTGCAGCCCACACGGTGTTTTTCCACCTTCACCTTGGCGCCCCACACCCTCGGCCGCTGCTTCCTGAGACCCGGGCTCAGTCCAAGCTCCGTGGCCATGCTTCCCCTACGGCCTGGGTGCCCAGGGCTGAGTGCAAGGCAGCAGACCAAGGCCAGCAGTGGCCGCCAATGCTTCGTCCTGTGGAGGCAGGACATCCGGGGGCAGAAGGAACAAAGCAGCCCCCCGAAGTTGGTTTCTCTGAGGGGCGGGGGAGGGTACGGCCATGACCTTGGTGCCTCAGGTCGCCTTCCCAGCCAGGGGGTCCCAGACAGACGAGGGTCTGGGCCTAACACTGCTTCCAGCAGCCGTGGGCTCCCTCCCGAAACATCAGCCTGCGGGCCGACACTGCCCGCCACGGGGACTAGGCCTGGAGGCCTGGCCACAGCCCAGCGTCCCCTCCACCCACCCGGCTCAGCCGCCTCAACTGCAGGTTCACTAAGTTCACGGGAGGCAGGGGCGGCCTGGGGACTGGGGCGGAGCAGGCGCCCTGCGGGCGGGCTGCTGTCAGGCCCTACTACAGAATCCTGTCGGACTGAAATTCTGCTCAAGGTCACGCGGCCTGTCCACGCGTGGAGACCCGGCATTCAATCCCAGCGAAGTCCAGGCGCTTCCCACAGCAGCTAGCGCGAAGAGGCCGGGCTGGCCGGGGCTGTGCGAGAAGCCGGGGCGACGCACAGCGGCAACTCACGCCCGCCTGGCCTCGCTGTCACGCCGGCCGGAAGTGCCTTCGGCCCTTCGGGCGCTCACTCGCCTCTACCTAGACGGACCACGGCTCCGCCGGAAATGACGCACCGGTCGCGCGGCGGGGCGGGGGCGGGGCTAGGGCGAAGCCACGCCCGCGGGCGGCTGCGGCGGGTTTCGCCGGGTCCAATGAGGGAGGGCGGCGTGGCCCGGCCTGGGAGTGACGAGGCCGCGCCTGCGCAGAGGCGGCAGCACGACCGGGGTTGACTCCGGGGGCGCGGCGAGGAGGTGAGCGGGGGCCACAGCCCGGGCCGGGGGAGCTGGGGTGCAAGAGGGCAGGCTGGACCAGGTCGGGCAGCAGCGGGCCGGGGCGCCGAGTGTCAACGAGGGAGAGGCGACGAGGGGGTAGGGGGTTGGGGTTGGAGCTGTCGGAGATGCCGCAGGGGGAGGGTCCTCACGCCGCACGGGGCGGAGCCCTGGTACTCGGGGCGGGAAGTGGGACGGAGACGGGCGGGGCCGCCCCGCGGGCGCCAGTGAAAGGCGGGGCTCGGCGGCTGGGGGCGGGGCCAGGGGGCGGGGCCCCGCTCGTGGAGGAGGGACTGGAACCGGCGGGAGGTGGAGCCTCGGGTTTGGAGACTCAGGGGCCCGGAGCCCGGGCCCTGGGGGCGGGGCTTCAGCCGGTGAGTGGCGTGGCTAGGGTTCCGGAAAAGGGGTCTAGTTCTGGTGAGGGCGGGGCAGTAGGGCCGGGGGCGGAACTGTGCGCTCTAAGGGGCGGAGCCAAGGAGCCGAGTGAAGGGCTGGGCGCGAGTAATGGCCCGGGGCGTCCACGCGGGGGCGGTCTCCGTGGGGGCCGTGCGTGGGGCCGCGGGCGGCCGCGAACGCCCCCAGGAGAAGCGGTGTGGGTGGAGCGGGCCCGGCGGCCGGCAGACACGGGGCCGGTCTGGGTGCCCCGCAGACCCCCGAGGGCTCAGAGCTGGGGCGGCGCCCCGGCCGGTGGCGCAGGGGCGGCCTGGGGGGTACCGCAGGAGGAGCGGGGCTCCCCGGAGCCACCCAATGGCGACGTGTGGGTGCCTCGGGGCCGACCCCCTGCAGCGACCTCTGAGGTGTGGGTGTGCTGGGCCGGGGGCAGCTGGGTGTGGCGAGAGTGGGGCCGCCCGGCCGAGGGGGCTGCTGTGCAGCCGGACAGGGTCTGGACCTTGCGTAAAGGGACTGGAGGGAACTGAAGAGCGGAGATGGGGGCCGGGAGGGAGGGGAGGGCTGGGGGCGATCGAAGGGGCGGGGCCCTGGCTGCTGTGGCCTCCCCTGACCCCCTCCCCCCGCTGCTGGGGTCCTCGGCCAAGCCCCCTTCTCACTGGACTGGTAAGTGTGGTCTCGGATCCTGGGGGAGAGGGCGGTGACCCGGGCAGGGCAGGCCAGGTGCCGTGGGGGTGGGCGGTGTGTAACCCTCTCGGCCGGGGTCTGTGCCCACAGAGACATGAGGCTCAGCTGGGTCCTGACGGTGCTGTCCATCTGCCTGAGCGCCCTGGCAACGGCCACGGGGGCCGAGGGCAAGCGGAAGCTGCAGATCGGGGTCAAGAAGCGAGTGGACCACTGTCCCATCAGATCGCGCAAAGGGGACGTGCTGCACATGCACTACACGGTGGGTGCGGGCAGGGCCTGGGGGGCCGGCTTCCTGACCAGCCAGCCGGTGGCCTCGTCCGGCCAGGTGCCTTGTCCTGCCCACGGCTCTGTCCCCTTCAAGGACTAGGGTGGCCGGCACCGGGCGAGGGGTCAGCAGTGGCCGCCTCTCCTCACCGGCTTTCCCACGGCCCGCAGGGGAAGCTGGAGGACGGGACGGAGTTTGACAGCAGCCTGCCCCAGAAGCAGCCCTTCGTCTTCTCCCTGGGCACTGGCCAGGTCATCAAAGGCTGGGACCAGGGGCTGCTGGGGTGAGTACCGCGGGGAGGGGAGCCGTGGGAGGCACGTCCCAGGGCCAGGGCCCCGGGCCGAGCCGCCGGGCGCTGAGCGTGCGTCATCCTGCAGGATGTGTGAGGGGGAAAAGCGGAAGCTGGTGATCCCGTCCGAGCTGGGTAAGAGGTCCCTGGGGAGCCGGGGGTCTCGGGGGTCTCAGGAGGGTGCAGCCCGCCTCGCCCCCCCTCGCCTGCACCCCGTGCGTTCATTCCAGTCCGCGCCTCTTCCAAGTCTGGCTGTGCCCAGCAGTCCAAGCAGGGCCAGACCCTTTGGCCACGCCGCTGCAGTGCCCACCTCTGCCCCCCGCCCTGGGCATCTCCACGTCTGGCCTGAGCTGGGAGGGGCCTGGCCTAGCTCACTGTTTCTCTGTGTCTTCTGCAGGGTATGGCGAGCGGGGCGCTCCTCCCAAGATCCCAGGTAAGCGCGTTTCTCCCCTCTCCCGCGCGGCTTCCCGCTCCCACGCCCGCGATCTCACGCCAACCCTGCTCCCCCCACAGGTGGTGCAACCCTGGTGTTCGAGGTGGAGCTACTCAAGATTGAGCGCCGGGCCGAGCTGTAGCGGCGGGGCGGGGCGGGGCGGGGCGGCGCGGCCCCCAGGGACCAGACTGTTCAGAAAAAGAGAAACACCTTCTGGCCTCAGGAGCGAGCTGTCTGTGTGTGCTTGGGGCCCCAGGGGTCTCGGGAGGCCGCAGCCTCAGCTTTTCTGACTTGGGGTCCCGGCTCCTTGCCCAGAGGGAAGGGGAGTCTTCCTCCTCCAGCCACAGCTCCCCAGCGCCCCGGGCCTGGTCTGGGAGCCAGCCCTGGGCTATCGCCATGGGTACGTGGCCCTCAGGAAGGCCTGGGGTCACCTGGGGAGAAGCCACCCCCCACAGAGACAGCGAGCCTGTTGCACCAAAGGCTTACCCTAGCTTTATTAAAGGGCCCGCGCCGCAGCGTCGATATAAAAACACAAAAAGTCCCGTCAGCATAATAACAATAAAAAACCCCAAAAATGGAAAACCGAGGGGTTGGGAGGAGGCCCCTGGGCCAGGGGCACGGGGAGCCCTGCTCATGGCGCCAGGCCTGGCCGCAGGGTCCCGGTATTGCTGTTGCTACGAGGTCGGGGGCAGCGATTGTCGTGGGAGCCACCGTTCGCCCGGGTCGGGGAGCGTCACTTCTTCTGGGGTGTGCTCAGCTTCTGCATGCCCCGGATCTTGTCCAGCAGGCCAGAGATGAAGGCCTGGACAGGAGGAGGAGGTTAGGCCTGGACGGAGGCCCGGGCTGCCCTGCCCTCCCACCCGGGAACGCACTCACCTCGGTGGGTTTGTAACAGTCGACCAGCAGCTCCTGGTGGGGAGGGAGGGAGGACGGGCGAGCGGTGAGCGCGCGGGACCGGGGCCAGGCCCACTTCCCGGGACCCAGGTCACAGCCGCAGACCAGAGAAGGCCCAAGGGGCAGTGCCCCGCAGCCCTGCAGCGGCCCCCCGCCCCCTCACCTTGACCCTGGCCGCTCGGGTCTCGTCACTCTCCATGTCCAGGAGCTCGTCCACGTCGATCTCCAGCTCTGGGATCTCCTCCTCCTGGGGGGGCGGGGGGGCAGGGCGTGAGAGGGGCTCTGGGCCTCGGCTGGGCAGCAGCGGCAGCTGCTCCGCGAAGGAAAACAGATCAGCCCTGTGCCAAGGCAAACTGCCCAACGGAGGGGGGGGAGCTTCCTGTCCCTGCCAGTGGGCACCCGGGGTGCCAGGCAAGGCCAGACCGCCAAGGCTGGGGCCCCGGGAAGCCGGCCGATGTGTCTCCCCGACATCCGGAGGCCCCCGGCTCACCAGAGCACCGGTGGGACCAGCTGTCCCAGTTCATCACAGCCCGGTCCCCTCCCCCAAACACCTGTCACAGCTTCCTGGGGGTGAGGAGGAAGTGAGGGGTGAGGGGTCAGCGGGAAGGACCCAGGCCGGCCAGGAGGGAACAAAGAGCCCATGCTTCGGTGAGGGAGGGGGCGCCCACCACCCCTCCCCCCCAGGAAGCAGCTCGCCCAGTTCGAGGCAGCTGCGGTGCACGCCTGGGCTGGGGTAGGCAGCACTGGGCGAACCCACTCCTCCACCCTGCCCCCCGGGGCCTGAGTCACCGTCTGAGCAAACCGGGAGTCACGGGGTGGAGAACCGGGGCCCCCGAGGGTGGGCTAGCCTGCCCAGAGGCGAAGATGGCTTTCCAGGCTAGCCCATTACAGCCGCCCTCGGGGGTCAGCCGCTGCCTTCTGCCCAGGGCCCAGGCTGTCTCCGGGGTGTCCCGCGGACACCAAGTCTGACCTGGGGAGTGGCGCGCGGGGCCGGGGCTGCGGCAAGCGGAGATGAGCGCGACTTAGGTCGGCAGCGGGGCGCACCCGAGGGGGCGGGGCCGGCGGGGCGCACCTGGCAGTCGTAGAGCCGCGTGAGCTGCTCCAGGATCCACTCCTCCAGGTTGAGGCGCTTGCGGAGCTCCTTGCGGTCGTACTTCACGGTGACCTTTCCTTGGCGCCGCACGGGGCCCTCGTCGTCCGCGCCGCCCGGGCCCTCGCCGGCGGCCCCAGGGGGGCTCTGGAAGTAGACGCGGGGCCCTGGGCCGCCGCTGCCCGGTCCGGGGGCCGGAGCCGCCACCGCCGCGCCCCCCGCGGGGCCGCTGTCCGCCATGGCGGCGGCCGGGGCCACGTGCGCGCGCGCCGGGCCCCTCCCTGCGCCGCCGCCTCCGGGACGCCCGCCGGCTGGCTCCGGGCCACTGGCTCGGGTTAGCTCGCGGGCTCGGCTCCGCGCGGCTCCGCGGCTCGGGCGGCGGCGGGGGCGCCCGGGGGCAGCTGCAGCATGCGGAGCCCCCGGGCCTGGCCTGGCCGCGCGCCCCGCCCCCTCCCCGCCGATCCGCCCGCCCTTTGTCCCCCGCGGCCGCCGCCCGAGCCGCCGCCGCCGAAGCCGCTTTCTCTGTCTCGCGCTCTTCCTCCGCCCCTCGACCACACCCCCTTAAAGGGCCAGCCCCGCTGCGAGCCCCTCGCCGCACCCCGCCCCCGGGCGGCAGCCGGGGGAGGGTCTGCTGGGCAGGGGTAGGGGCCTGCTTGTCCGCGCCCCCTCATGTGACCGTCCGGCCCCCACGCCAGGCGTTCTAGACGCCCGGAGCCAGGCTTTGCACGCTAGTCCTGCTTGGGCCGCCTGCTTGTGTCCTCATGGAAGCAGAACGGGGCCATCTGGGGCGGAGGGGGAGCGGGCACTGTCCGTGGGACTCCGGCAGAGCCCCAAGGCCTGGGTCCCCCGGCCTCGGTCAGCGAGAGGCGAGCGGGCTTCTCTGCCCGGGCCGACACGTGGACCGGGCTTCCGGGGATGGAGAAGTGGAAGGGGCGGCCCGGAGCTGCGCGGGTCGCCCCGACGCCCCGCCCGGTGGGCGGCCACGCCCCCCACGGAAGAGGCCCAGGTGGAGAGCCGAGCCGGCCGGCGGGGCCTGAGGTGCCGGACCCGAGGCGGCCACCGCCCACCGGCCCAAGATGGCGGCGACCCGCGGAACTGTGGGAAATGTAGTTCGCGGGTGCGGCCCCGTGTGGCGCCCCTCCCCCGCGGCCGCCGAGCGGCGCAGCGCGGACTTGTCCGGGGCGCCCCCCTTGGGCCGGACCGGACCGGACCGGACCGGGCGTACCCGCCTCCCGCCCCGCCCAGACCCGCAGCCGGTGTGTGCACAAGAAGGAGGGCACTCGGGCGCGAGGAATTGGGGCTGGCGGAAGCAGGGTGACCACGAGCGCCGGCCCCTGCACCCCCACCCAGGCGCTTCCCTGTGAGGTCTCCGGGCAGCTCCTCCGACCTTCACGGGCCACCGGCAGCCCGGGCGGGCCTTTGCCTTAGCCGGCTGGCTTTGTTGCCTCTCTGGCACGTGCCTCCCACCTGCAGGCTGGGACCCGTGCAGCCCCCGCTCCGACCCTGTGGGCTGCTGGTGTGCAGCCGGGAGTCTGCCCCCCACTTCAGCCCCACGGGTGTTCGCGTTAGGCAGGCGACCACGTGAGACCCAACACGAACAAATGACGGAGACAATGAACGGCTTCCGCCCTGCCTGTCTCGGCAGAGGGTCCTGGGGAGGCTTCGACCGGAAAATGCAGGGAGCTGGATCGCTAGCCACCAAGGCTGCGCCCCGGAGCTGGGTGAAGGGGAGCTGGGATTCCCAACACGGGGGACGCAGGCCGAGTGGCTGGACCCCGGGACGCCTGGACACCCCAGGACTGCCACACAGCCTCTCCTCCACCCCAAACAAGGGGTCAGAGGCTGAGCAACGCTGTGTTCTGCTGGCCCCTCACGAGCGCCCCTCTCTGGACGCTGGACAGAGAAGCCCTGGGCAGCAGGTGGGACTCGGAGGGGGGCTGGGATTGGTGCCGGGTCACCCACGCCCAGGCACAGGCCTCTGCACCTCTCCTTTCCCTGCAGCAGGGGAGAAGCGAGGAGGAGACCCAGGTGGTAGGGGAGGGAAGGGTGAGCAATACCTCTGTCCACAGCCCCCTCTCGGATTTGGGGTCCCTCAGCCAGCCTGGGGGGCCAGGGAAGGAGCCACGCCCCCCACCGGGGCCACTTGCCCGGCCTGGACGCCTGCTCCAAGTCTGAGGGGGCGGAAGGAGCACTTTGTCCAGGTCCAGATTCTCTGCCCGCCCACCTCGCCCCATGGGGCAGGGCAGCTCCTTCTGAACCCCAGCACCGATTGCGTCAGGTGCTCTTGGATCAGAGGGGGGGCACTTAAGCGGCCCCTTCGGAGCCGTGGCTGCTGCACGAGGCCCCTTCCAGCCCCAGCTCTCCCAGAATGCAGAGCCCCCGTCCGTCTTCCTCCCAAGGCTGGTCAACCCACATGTCAGGGGCCCCTTTGGGGGTCCCCTGGGCTGGGCTCTTCCCAACTCACTGCCTCCCGCGGGGCTCCCAGGCCACACCCGGCTCCCTAGGGCCCACTGCTCTGGGCAGCCCCTGCCCACAGCCAGCCGGCTTGAGAGCAGGCGGGGGGGGGGGATGCTGGCCTGCCCCACCTAGAGCCTTAGCCTTGGAGTGGAAGAACTGGGTTCAAATCCTGGCTCTGCCCAGTGGGCTGAGAGGCTGAGACTCTGCCCAGGAACCGGGGCCCCAGAGTGGAGGGACAGCAGCCCCTTGGCCTGTGCGGCTGCTCCACATCTTCTCCCACCCCCTGCAGGGTCCCAGCCCCCTCCCAGCACAGGACAGCTGGGGCTGCTTGCAGTGCCTGCCTCCCGGCGCAGAGGCCCTGGGGAGGGCTGCACCCTTCCGCCATGACTGTCTGCCGAGAAACCCCATTACCATTCCCAAGGCTGGAAGCCGGCGTCAGAGGAAGGAGCCCTCTAATGGGGGCCTTCCTTGGCCTCAGGAGACAGGGGGTGGGGCGGGGAGAGGAGACTCAGGCCCAGGAAAGAGCCCCCCCTCCCCAAGGACCAGCTGCTCAGTGCTCTCCTAAGCAGCCCTGCGCGGTGCCCCTCCGTCCTGCCGCCCGATGCCCTCACCACCTGGCATCCGCGGAGACAGCCAGCCCCCCAACGTGGAGGAGGCTCCGCCCACCTGCTTATCTTGTCCTAGCTCTGAGAAGGGAGCCGAGTCACAGAGATTAGGTTCTGCGCCAGCAAGAGCAGGACTTGCACCCAGGCCCGGGGTGGGGTGGGGGGGAGCAGAGGCCGAGCTGCACCCCAGGGAGGGCTGGTGGTGTCTGGGTGTCGGGGTGGCTCTGCAGCCCCTGGGAGAGAGGCAATGGTCGTGAGTCCTGTCCCCCTTTCTTTGTCTTCCCAAGGGCAGGGAGTGGCTGTGAGAAGTCTGAGGCTGGACACCCCCCAGGAAGCTGTGTGACCTTGGGCAAGCCTCTTGCCCTCTCTGGGTCCCAGGTAGAGACGAGAATTGCAGCCTACAGAGCCAAAGCCAGAGCCTGGGAGGTTCACTGGGTTGGCGGCCAACACAGTGGGGATTTGGAGGGAGGCCAGTGCCCGGCGGGGCTCCTCTTGGGGGTCCGAGAGCCTGGGGCAAAGGGGCCTGCAGGCCTGTCCTCCTCAGCTGACCCCTCCTCCCCCAGAGCGGCTCCTTCTCTTTCTGGGTTTCTAGGTGACTTGGCTGGCCCCTCTGGATGAGTTCTACTTTAAACCTGCTGCTGCCACAGCCTCTGTATTGGGGGGGCTCCCACAGGGGCCCCCAGGCAGGTGCCCCCCCGGCTGAGCCCTGCGGGAGGGGCTGCAGCCCTGCCCCTCCTCCCATGCCTGGGACACAGATTTCAGGGCACCTACCCAGGGCCAGGCACTGCAGAGCGCCCCCTCCCCAACTCCCTCCTCTGGGCACACCCCCGAGGCTCGCACCCCTCTGGGTGAACAGCCCTTTGCGGTTCTGACAGAGGCCAGCAGTGCCACGCCGGTCTAGGGGTCTACGGCGCAAGCAAGGGGCTGTGCCAGGGTTCACTCTGGAGGCCAGGATGCCCAGGTCCTCAGAGGAGGCAGGTGCCTGGCTCCTAGGGATGGGGGTGGGGGAGGGCCGCCTGCCCGCGGGAGGCCCATTAGCCTGCTAAGTGCTCCCAGGGAGGGGCGCAGCGCTGCTGCCAGAGGGGGTGAGGCGAAGTGAGGGCACCGAGAGGGGGTGGGCTTTCTCTGCACTCAGCTAAGAGCAGCAGGGGCGGGGCTCTGCCTCCCCTGGCCCAAGGGCCGCCCCCCACTAGACCCTTGCTTGGTATCTCAGAAACCTCAGCGGCCCCTCTCCCATCCCTCCAGCTGCGCCCCGACAGCCTAAGGAATCACTCCCTGCTGAGCCACCCCAGCGAAGCCCCGCACTGCTCCCCGCGGCCCTCCGCCTCAATGCCCACTCCGGCTGCAGTCACCGCCCCGGCCGCCAGGGGGAGCCGGCGCGGGAGGGGGCGGGCCCGACGCCGAGGGAGGGGGCGGTGCCGCCCGGGCCCCGCCCCCGCCCCGCCCCGCCCGGGCCCCGCCGAGTCTCTGGTCGGTCCCGGACAGACTGGCGGGCGGGCGGGCGGACGCTGACGCCGCGGGGCTGGAGCGGGCCGCGCGGGAGCGCGCGGGCGGAGCAGCGGCGCCGTCGGTCCCCGTCGGGGCTCCGTGCGTCCCCGGCCCGCCCCTGGCCCGGCCATGGCGGGCGCCAGGCCCGGCGTCCACGCGCTGCAGCTGGAGCCGCCCACCGTGGTGGAGACCCTGCGGCGCGGGAGTAAGTTCATCAAATGGGACGAGGTAAGAGCGGCGGCCCCCCTGCTCCGCCCAGATCCGGGGACTCCTCCACTCGAGCTTGGCCGGGCGCCCCCCGGCCCAGCCTGGCTGCGCTCCAGGAACCAAGCCCCGAGTTGTCCCCGTGGTGAGACTTTGCCCCCCAAGACACCCCGTCTCTCAGCTCCGGATAATTTGGCCTCCGCTCCTCGCGCCGAGACTTTGAACCCCAATAAATGCAGCCCCCCCACGCGCTGGTCTCACTCCTGTCACATTAATTCTGGTTCCCCGCCTCGGCATGGCCCCCACACCCCTGCCCGGCACGGGGCTCCCTGGCTGGAGGACCCCGACCTCCACTCTGGCTGGGGGCATCCTCGTCTCTGGTGGGCGCCGCTGGGCCCCCGCTGGCCCATTCAAACCTTCCCCACCCTCCTGGGCTGGTGCCCGGGCCCGGCGCCCCGCGTCACCCCCCAAGTTCACCCACCCCGGGAACTTTGCTCCCCCTCCTTAGCCTCGGGACTTTGAACCCCAACGAGCCCTCTCCCCTTGTCTGCCTCCGCCGCTCCCCGGACGCCCAAGCTCCCACCTGCGCTGCCGCCCGCGGCCTGAGCCCCACCCACGGTCTCGCCGCCCCTCTCTGGCCCCCAGGGCCTCCACCCCGCCGGCCGGCTCCTCGCTGCTCCTTCCCAGTCAGGCCATAGGCCTGGAAGACTCGGCTCCTTTCCGGCTGGGTGGGGCGGGTAGGCGTGGGAGCTGGGGGGAGGGGCTGGGGGCGTGGCCCGGGCGGCAGGTGTGCCGGCCCGGGTGCCCCGGCGCCCCGTGGGGGGCCCGGGGAGACCCCTCCCCTAAGGCGGGCCAGAAGGGAGAAGTTTCTCCTTTGCCTTCCAGTCTGATAAACCCAAATAAGGAAGTGGAGGCCCGGAGAGGACCCTGGGGGTGGGGTAGGGGTGCTGCCAAGGGCTTGGGGCTGCCGGGCTGGGGCCTGGGCTGCCTTGGAAGGCAAGACCCTCGGGAAAGGGCTGGGGAGGGGCCTGGGGGTGCCCACAGAACCCCCCCCCCCAGTACTGGGGGCTTCAGCTGTAGGGCAGCCTTGGGGATCCCAGCAGGACTGGCGCTGGGTGTCAGCACCCTGAGCTGGGGAGGCCCATGTACCCCAAAAGTTCCAGGGGCCTCCTGTGCCTTCTGTCCCCAGATCCACCCCCACCCCTGATCCCCGGTCTCTGTAAGCAAGGTTGGGCGGGGCTGGCGCTGTCCCGTTCTGCGGATGAGGAGACTGAGGTGGGGAACGCAGGGTCCTGCTCCTCTGCCTCTGGGTCCCTGCCTTGGGCCTGCAGCAAGACGGGCGGCCTGGTCTCGCGGCCTGTACAGTGGGGACGCACTGGCACGGAGCTGCGAGGGCGGAGGGCGGCCGTGGTGATGCCGGCATCGCCCACCAGACAGCGGCCCGCTGGGGGTGGCCCCTGGGGTGCGCGGGAGCTGAGGCGGGAGAGGTCTCCCAGCTCCCAGCTCTCGGAGTCACGTGGTGACCGTGGAGTGTGCCGGGGACTGGGCCCCCAGAAAGTGGGGCCGAGACCCTTCTGCCCCTGGGACGACCCGAGCCGGAGCTCCCTGCCTGGTTCCGAGGCGGGGCGAGCGTCCCCCGGGGACTCGCGCTTCTGGAAGGTGGAGCCTCGGGGAGCCTGGGCAGCACAGGGTCCCACGGGACTCGGCAGCTGGCGGGGTCAGGCTTTGCAGCCTCTGTCCCGTCAATATTCCACGGTGGGCTGCTGGAGTGGGGGCTCCAACCGTCACAGGGCCCCGGGGCCTTTGGGGTCCGCGGAGCCCAGGGCGGGGGCTAGGGAGGTGGGCTGGATTTCCGGGATTAAGAGGGAGAGGCCGGCGTCGCAGCTCACTAGGCTAATCCTCCACCTAGCGGTGCCGGCACACCGGGTTCTAGTCCCGGTTGGGGCGCCGGATTCTGTCCCGGTTGCCCCTCTTCCAGGCCAGCTCTCTGCTGTGGCCCGGGAGTGCAGTGGAGGATGGCCCAAGTGCTTGGGCCCTGCACCCCATGGGAGACCAGGATAAGTACCTGGCTCCTGCCATTGGATCAGCGCGGTGCGCCGGCCGCAGCGGCCATTGGAGGGTGAACCAACGGCAAAGGAAGACCTTTCTCTCTGTCTCTCTCTCTCACTATCCACTCTGCCTGTCAAAAAAAAAAAAAAAAAAAAAAGAGGAAGGGAGATAGGGCAGTGAGTGACCCAGGTGGCCATACCTTAGGGTGGTGCTGGGGCCAGAACACAGGCCGCACCCAGGATCTTGGTTTTGTCCTGAGGGCCTTGGGCAGCCTGGGGGGGGGGGGGCTGTGGCTGCAGCAGGCGCTGTCTCGGCCACTACTGGACACCGTGGCGTGGCGGCTGGAGGGGTCAGCAGCCCTCACTCCCTGACCCTGGCTGTCCTGTGCTGTCCCCAGGAGGCCTCCAGTCGGAACCTGGTGACCCTGCGCGTGGACCCCAATGGCTTCTTCTTGTACTGGACGGGACCCAACATGGTGAGGGCTGGCGCTGGCGCGGCTCACTTAGGCCCAGGGCCCCTGCCCCAGACCTGCGCCCTGCCTGAACCTCTACCCCCACTGCTGGGGGTGGGGCCCAGCGGCTGGCTCTGACCTCTCCCACGGCTCCCCAGACAGGAAGTGCTAAGGGTGGGGGCTGAGGCTGGGGCCACAGCCAGGAGGTGGCCACTCCCTGCTGGGTGTGGAGCCTGGGGGGCTCCTAGCTCCTGCCTGCAGCCTCGCAGACGCACCGTGGCCTCTGGTTCCCCAGGAAGTGGACACACTGGACATCAGTTCCATCAGGGACACGCGGATAGGCCGTTACGCCCGCCTGCCCAAGGTGAGTGAGGGCCCGGGACGGAGCACGAGAACCGGGCTGGGGGCGCCTGCTCACCCGCGGCCCTCCTCCACTCAGGACCCCAAGATCCGGGAGGTGCTGGGCTTCGGGGGCCCCGATGCCCGGCTGGAGGAGAAGCTGATGACGGTGGTGGCCGGGCCGGACCCGGTGAACACCACGTTCTTGAACTTCATGGCCGTGCAGGAAGACACTGCCAAGGTGAGCTGGGGCTGGGGGCGCCCCCAGGGTCTCTGCCCCCCTGGCTGAGTCGCTGCTCTCTGACTTGCTGGGTGCGGGCCGTGGCTGGGCTGGCCCCCGGCCCCCACTCACCACGGCCCCCCACCCCACCCTGCCCGGTGCGTGCTGCCCCCAGGTGTGGTCCGAGGAGCTGTTCAAGCTGGCCATGAACATCCTGGCTCAGAACGCCTCCCGGAACACCTTCCTGCGCAAAGCGTGAGCCTGGGCCGCTGGGGGGAGGGGTCTAGGTGGGCATCCCCGGGTGTGACCTTCCCACCGCCCCCCCCCAGGTACACGAAGCTGAAGCTGCAGGTGAACCAGGATGGACGGATCCCAGTCAAGAAGTGAGCACCCACTCCCCCCCACAGCCTCTCCTGCCCCACCCCGGCGGCACTGACCCTGACCCCCCCTACAGCATCCTGAAGATGTTCTCCGCAGACAAGAAGCGGGTGGAGACCGCGCTGGAGTCCTGTGGCCTCAATTTCAACCGGGTGTGTGGGGTGCAGGGTGCCCCCCGCCCCAGCCCAGGGCTGGCTGTCGTCCCTGGGGTCTCACCACACACCCCTCGGCCCCCAGAGTGAGTCCATCCGGCCTGATGAGTTTTCCTTGGAGATCTTCGAACGGTTCCTGAACAAGCTGTGCCTGCGGCCGGACATCGACAAGATTCTGCTGGAGATGTGAGTGGGGCTGGGCCCTGCCCCCGGCTCCCGGCGCCCCCGGCCGGCCTCTGCTGAGTGCGCCTTCAGCCCCGGGCGCGGGAGGGCGCTGCCCGTGCCAGAGCAGCAGGGGCCGGGCGGGGGCGTGGCCGCGGCTCCTGTTCCGGACAGCTTTGGGCTGGCCTCCGCTGGTGTTGTCCTCAGTCAGTCCACTCTGGACGAGGGCCCAGGGCTCCGCTGCGTCGCACCTGCCTGAGGTCCAGCACGCAGTGCGGGAGGACTGGAGGCGACCCGAGGCCTGGGACGGTGGCTGAGTGCCAACTCGTCTGGCGCCCCGACGGCACCCAGCGGTCAGGAGAGCTGCTGGGGCACCCGAGGCCCCGTGTCCCAGCCAGCGGACGCTGGGGGCAGCTGCAGCCCTCTGTCTCCCAGGGCCGGGGCTGGCGAGGCTGCAGCCTGACCCGGCACCCCCCGTCCCCTCCTCCCCCAGCGGCGCCAAGGGCAAGCCGTACCTGACGCTGGAGCAGCTCATGGACTTCATCAACCAGAAGCAGCGGGACCCGCGGCTCAACGAAGTGCTGTACCCGCCCCTGCGGCCCTCCCAGGCCCGCCTGCTCATCGAGAAGTACGAGCCCAACCAGCAGTTTCTGGAGCGAGGTGAGGGGGGCACAGGTGCCCTGGGAGAAGGTGGGGGGGGTGCTCCCGGGAGTGAGGTGGGGGGGGTGCAGGTGCCCTGGGAACGAGGTGAGGGGGGCACAGGTGCCCTGGGAGAAGGTGAGTGGGGGGTGCAGGTGCTCCCAGGAGTGAGGTGAGTGGGGGGGAGGTGCTCCCGGGAGTGAGGTGAGTGGGGGGGGAGGTGCTCCCGGGAGTGAGGTGAGTGGGGGGTGCAGGTGCTCCCGGGAGTGAGGTGAGTGGGGGGGGAGGTGCTCCCGGGAGTGAGGTGAGTGGGGGTGCAGGTGCTCCCGGGAGTGAGGTGAGTGGGGGGGCAGGTGCTCCCGGGAGTGAGGTGGGGGGGGCAGTGTAGGTGCTCCCAGGAGTGAGGTGAGTGGGGGGAGGTGCTCCCGGGAGTGAGGTGAGTGGGGGGGAGGTGCTCCCGGGAGTGAGGTGAGTGGGGGGTGCAGGTGCTCCCGGGAGTGAGGTGAGTGGGGTGCAGGTGCTCCCGGGAGTGAGGTGGGGGGGGGGAGGTGCTCCCAGGAGTGAGGTGAGTGGGGGGGGAGGTGCTCCCGGGAGTGAGGTGAGTGGGGGGGGTGCTCCCGGGAGTGAGGTGAGTGGGGGGGCAGGTGCTCCCGGGAGTGAGGTGAGTGGGGGGGGTGCTCCTGGGAGTGAGGTGAGTGGGGGTGCAGGCGCTCCCGGGAGTGAGGTGAGTGGGGGTGCAGGTGCTCCCGGGAGTGAGGTGAGTGGGGTGCAGGTGCTCCCGGGAGTGAGGTGAGTGGGGGGAGGTGCTCCCGGGAGTGAGGTGAGTGGGGGTGCAGGTGCTCCCGGGAGTGAGGTGAGTGGGGGTGCAGGTGCTCCCGGGAGTGAGGTGAGTGGGGGGGAGGTGCTCCCGGGAGTGAGGTGAGTGGGGGGAGGTGCTCCCGGGAGTGAGGTGAGTGGGGGTGCAGGTGCTCCCGGGAGTGAGGTGAGTGGGGGGGTGCTCCCGGGAGTGAGGTGAGTGGGGGGAGGTGCTCCCGGGAGTGAGGTGAGTGGGGGGAGGTGCTCCCGGGAGTGAGGTGAGTGGGGGGGGAGGTGCTCCCGGGAGTGAGGTGAGTGGGGGGAGGTGCTCCCGGGAGTGAGGTGAGTGGGGGTGCAGGTGCTCCCGGGAGTGAGGTGAGTGGGGGGGTGCTCCCGGGAGTGAGGTGAGTGGGGGGAGGTGCTCCCGGGAGTGAGGTGAGTGGGGGGCGGTGCTCCCGGGAGTGAGGTGAGTGGGGGGGGAGGTGCTCCCGGGAGTGAGGTGAGTGGGGGTGCAGGTGCTCCTAGCAGCGGGAGGGCCCCAGCTGACCCTCTGACCCCGGCTCCAGATCAGATGTCCATGGAGGGCTTCAGCCGCTACCTGGGCGGGGAGGAGAACGGGATCTTGCCCCTGGAAGCCCTGGACCTGAGTGTGGACATGACCCAGCCCCTGAGCTCCTACTTCATCAACTCCTCGCACAACACCTACCTCACGGGTGAGCCCACGCCCTCGCCCTCGCCCCCTGCTGGGCGCACGCAGGGCCTTCGGCACAGCTGCCTGTTCAGCAGCCAGTGCGGGGGTGCGGGGGGGTGGGGGGCTGCCTGCAGGCAGGGAGGGTGGGGCTGGGGCCTCGTGGGGTTAAGGAGTGGCGGGGTCCGCA
The DNA here is from genome assembly GCF_051225735.1 of Oryctolagus cuniculus. Lineage (NCBI taxonomy): Eukaryota > Metazoa > Chordata > Mammalia > Lagomorpha > Leporidae > Oryctolagus > Oryctolagus cuniculus. Next base: position 6,951,546 of record NC_142867.1, on the reverse strand, counting down.
TGGTGGTGGGAGCAGGGGGCGTGGCGGGCGGGCGGGCGGCCGTGGTGACACCCCCTGGCCCCCAGCGGGGCAGCTGGCCGGGACGTCCTCGGTGGAGATGTACCGACAGGCCCTGCTGTGGGGCTGCCGCTGTGTGGAGCTGGACGTGTGGAAGGGGCGGCCGCCCGAGGAGGAGCCCTTCATCACCCACGGCTTCACCATGACCACCGAGGTGCCGCTGCGCGACGTGCTGGAGGCCATCGCCGAGACCGCCTTCAAGACCTCGCCCTACCCCGTCATCCTGTCCTTTGAGAACCACGTGGACTCGTGAGTGGGGGCCCTGAGGCGGGGCCCGAGCCGGCCCCCCCCCCGGCTCTTCCCCCACCGACCCGGGGCCGCTCACCTGTCCTGTGTGCAGCTGCCCCCAGGGACCTCTGACCTCTGACCTCGGCCTTGCAGGGCGAAGCAGCAGGCCAAGATGGCCGAGTACTGCCGCTCCATCTTTGGGGACGCCCTGCTCATCGACCCGCTGGACAAGTACCCGGTACGGGGCCTGGGGCCGAGGCGGCGCGGCGGGCAGGTGGGCGGCGCCCCGGCGGGCCCTGACCCTTCTGTGCCCCCCAGCTGGCCCCCGGCGTGCCCCTGCCCAGCCCCCAGGACCTGATGGGCCGCATCTTGGTAAAGAACAAGAAGCGGCACCGGCCCAGCCCTCGCGGCCCCGACAGCTCGGTGCGCAAGCGGCCACTGGAGCAGAGGAACTCGGCCCTGAGCGAGGGCTCGGCCGCCACCGAGCCCTCCTCGCCCCAGCTCGGTAGGCCCGGCCCCGCCTCGCTACGCCCCTCAGCCGCCCACTCCCGGGGGGCCATCGCCCAACCCAGCTGGGGCTCTGAATTCTGACCTCTGACCTCAGCGAAGCACAGCCCCACGCTTTGGGTGTGACCCCGACCCCTGTGCTGGGACCTCCCCGACTGTCATGCACTTCGCTGGGTCTCATCTCAGCTGACCTTTGCCCTCCTCTGTGCGGGTGGGGGGTCCCTCTCTGACCCCTTGACCCCTTGCTTGGCTGGGTGTGCCTCTGATGGAGCCCAGGCCGCCGACCTCCCAGGCCATCCTGCACCCGGCCGTTAAGGCTGTTGTACCCAGCTCCTGACTTCTCACCCCTCCCCTGCTGTATGTGACTCAGACCTTCACCTTTGACCCATGACCCTGAACTACCATGGGTTGATACCCATGGCCTCTCCTGTCCCCAGCTACACTGCCCTGTGCAGAGTCCCCACCCCCACCCCGATGTCCCCACCATGTGCACTGGGCACACCTCGGGCATCTGCGTGTGGCCCTTGTCCTCTGCAGGGTCCCCCAGCTCTGACAGCTGCCCTGGCCTGAGCAATGGGGAGGAGGCAGGACTGGAGCAGCCCAGCCTGGAGCCTCGGAAGTCCCTGGGTGAGGAGGGCCCGAGCCGGGGCCCTTATGCTGACCGTGAGGAGGAGGAGGAGGAGGAGGAAGACGAGGAACAGGCAGACCCCAAAAAGCCGACCACGGACGAGGTCCGGTGTCCAGGCAGGGTGGCGGGGGAGGGGCTGAGAGCGCTATGGTCAGGCCCTCCTGGAGGGCGTGTGTGTTGGGGGAGGGAGTAGGGGAGGGAGGAGGCTCAGGTAAACAGGCGTGGAAACGAGTGTCAATCAGGCTTTCCGTGTGGCTGGGGGCGGGGCTGAGCGCCAGGAGCTGCAGGTGCTGCGGCAGGGTCTGGTGTCACGGGGAGGGCAGAGGCGTGGGCAAGCCGTGAGCTCCGTCCGTCTCGTGTCTGTCCACTGGCTGTCGTGAGCTCCGTCCGTCTCGTGTCTGTCCACTGGCTGTCGTGAGCTCCGTCCGTCTCGTGTCTGTCCACTCGCTGTCGTGAGCTCCGCCCGTCTCGTGTCTGTCCACTGGCTGTCGTGAGCTCCGCCCGTCTCGTGTCTGTCCACTCGCTGTCGTGAGCTCCGCCCGTCTCGTGTCTGTCCACTGGCTGTCGTGAGCTCCGCCCGTCTCGTGTCTGTCCACTGGCTGTCGTGAGCTCCGCCCGTCTCGTGTCTGTCCACTGGCTGTCGTGAGCTCCGCCCGTCTCGTGTCTGTCCACTGGCTGTCGTGAGCTCCGCCCGTCTCGTGTCTGTCCACTCGCTGTCGTGAGCTCCGCCCGTCTCGTGTCTGTCCACTGGCTGTCGTGAGCTCTGTCCGTCTCGTGTCTGTCCACTGGCTGTCGTGAGCTCCGTCCGTCTCGTGTCTGTCCACTGGCTGTCGTGAGCTCTGACTTTGGGGGCCCAGAGGGGATGGATGGCGGGGCTGCCCAGAGTCGCCTTCACTGGCCCAGAGTTGGGGGGGAGCAGCAGGGTGGTGATGGGCAGGAATGGCTGGGAGCGCGTGAGTGCCCGAAGCCCTGGGCGGCGGGGAGGGGGCGGGCAGCGAGGGCCCGGGGAAGGGGTCAGCACCTCTCTGGGAGGGCAGGTGCGGGAGCTCCCGGCACCGCTGACACGGGGTCGGGGTCGCAGGGCACGGCCAGCAGCGAGGTCAACGCGACGGAGGAGATGTCGACGCTGGTCAACTACATTGAGCCTGTCAAGTTCAAGTCCTTCGAGGCAGCGCGGAGTGAGTGCGGGGGTGGGGGGTGGGGTAGGAGGCCCGCGCCCCGCCAGGCCTGACGCGGCCCCACCTCCCCCCGCAGAGAGGAACAAGTGCTTCGAGATGTCGTCCTTTGTGGAGACCAAGGCCATGGAGCAGCTCACCAAGAGCCCCATGGAGTTTGTGGAGTATCCTGCCCAGGGCTGCGGCGGGGCGGGGCGGGGCGGGGCCTGGGCAGGGCTGGGGAGCCTCCGGGGGTCGGCAGGCCCAGGGGTGCGGGCTCCAGGCAGGCGTGGCCCCTGACTGCCAACCTCAGATACAACAAGCAGCAGCTCAGCCGCATCTACCCCAAGGGCACGCGCGTGGACTCCTCCAACTACATGCCCCAGCTCTTCTGGAACGTGGGCTGCCAGCTGGTCGCGCTCAACTTCCAGACCCTGGGTGAGCCCTGGCCCCCCTCGACCTTGACCCCCGATTCCGCGAGCCCCACCTGAGCGACCTCTGGCCCCGTCTAATCCCAGAAACCTGGAACCAGACCCAGACGCACGCAGACCCCGGCTGACCCCCGGACCCTGATGCCCTTTGACCCCACCCTGACCCTGTCCCGCGCCGTGGCCCCCAGACGTGCCGATGCAGCTGAATGCGGGCGTGTTTGAATACAACGGGCGCAGCGGGTACCTGCTCAAGCCTGAGTTCATGCGGCGGCCGGACAAGTCCTTCGATCCCTTCACCGAGGTCATCGTGGACGGCATCGTGGCGAACGCCTTGCGGGTCAAGGTGTGGCCCGGGAGGGCTCGGCCGGGGTGTCCCGGGGGGTGGGAGAGGAGGCGGGGCTCTCGGCAGCCACCTCACTGTCCCGGACCTGCCCCCAGGTGATCTCGGGACAGTTCCTGTCCGACAGGAAGGTGGGCATCTACGTGGAGGTGGACATGTTCGGTCTCCCCGTGGACACGCGCCGCAAGTACCGCACGCGGACCTCGCAGGGCAACTCGTTCAACCCCGTGTGGGACGAGGAGCCCTTCGACTTCCCCAAGGTGAGCTCTGAGCCCGGCCTCCCAGGGCCCGGCTTCCCCAGGGTGAGCTCTGAGCCCGGCCTTCCGGGCCCCGGCTTCCCCAGGGTGAGCTCTGAGCCCGGCCTCCCGGGGCCTCGGCTTCCCCAGGGTGAGCTCTGAGCCCGGCCTCCCGGGGCCCGGCTTCCCCAGGGTGAGCTCTGAGCCCGGGCAGCTGACTCCTGCCTCCCGGGGCCTCGGCTGCCAATCCGAGCGAGGGACCAGCCTCAGTTGTTGACCCCCAGCTCACTCTGCAGCTTCTGTGCGGGCCACGCCCTGGCTCTGCCTGTCCTTGGCTCGGGGTCCTGATGGCCCGTGGCCGTCCCCTGGACCAGGGCCACAGAGGCGTGGGCAGCCATCCGCTCAATGGCACAGGTGACCGATCGACAGCTCATCAGAGCGTTAGGTGCCGGTGGCTGTGGCGTGGTGGCCACGCAGCTGTGGGTTGGCCCCGTGGCTCAGCGCCCGTCTCGGCCCGCAGGTGGTGCTGCCCACACTGGCTTCGCTTCGCATTGCGGCCTTTGAGGAGGGCGGCAAATTCGTGGGGCACCGGATCCTGCCCGTGTCTGCCATCCGCTCAGGTGAGGCCCCCGTGGGCCCTGGGCAGCAGGCGGGGTGGAGTTGGGGGTGGGCGGGGCCTGACGTCAGTGCCTCGGCCCCCCCAGGGTACCACTACGTCTGCTTGCGGAACGAGGCCAACCAGCCGCTGTGCCTGCCGGCCCTGCTCATCTACACGGAGGCCTCCGACTACATCCCCGACGACCACCAGGGTGAGCGGGCTTAGCCGGGGAGGGGGCGGGGCAAGGCCTGCACCTGCTGGGCCTGGGAGGCCGCGGGCCAGGGCGCCTGTCTGAGCCCCCTCTTGCGCCTGCCCCAGACTACGCAGAAGCACTCATCAACCCCATCAAGCACGTTAGCCTGATGGACCAGCGGGCCAAGCAGCTGGCCGCCCTCATTGGCGAGAGCGAGGTGAGCCCTGCGGCCAGGGGCCGTGGCTTCCGTGGGCGTGGGCGTGGGCGTGGGGAAGGCAGAGAAAGACCCCCAGCCTCCCTGCTCTCCAGCGCCCACACCGGTGTGGAGCTGCGGGCCCAGGCGCCCAGGCTCGGCCCGGTGTCTTCCCGCAGTCCTGCTGCAGGCCCCCTCCCCCTGCCCAGAGAGCCTGCCGCCCTCCCTGGCTTCTTGTCTCACCCAAGGCCGAACATGCGTGCCAGGCCCGGCCTGAGCGCTCTGTGCCTCCCCGCCCCCAGCCTGGCTCTGCCATCCCCAGTGTAGACCCAGGGGCGCCGGGTTCACCCGCACATCCAGGCCCAGTCCCCCTGGGGCCTGCGGCGGGAGGCCAGGCGGCTGCCATTAGGGGCTGAGCGGCCGCGTCCACTCTGTGGTCACTTCCTCCGCTGATTAAATCAGGAGCTAAGTGGCTGGCGCGGGATGGCGGGCCATCACGGTCAGCCAGTGGACAGACAGGGAGGGGAGGGGCTCAGGGATGGAGCGGCTTTGGCTGGAAGGGCCTGGGAGCCCCCAGCTCCCACGTGGGTCTGGTGCACCTGTGCCTGCAGCACGCCCCGCCTGGGGAGGGGGCCCGAGAGGCTTCTCTGCTTCTTAGTTCTCAGCGCCCCCGGTTGCAGCCAGGTGCTGAGCTGGGTGCGGGAGCCCTGGGATGGGCGCCGCGGTGCTGGAGGCAGCGTCCTGCTCTGTCCCCTTAGGCTGGCCCGGACCCGAGCCCGGAGGCCCAGCCCCAGCAGCCCGGGGCCCAGCCGGCCCCAAACCCTACCCCCAGCCCCCTGGACACGTCCCCCCGGCGGCCGGCGGGCCCTGCCACCTCCCCCACCAACACGTCCCTCAGCAGCCCAGGTAAGGGGCCTTGGTCCCGCCCCCCGCGGGGGGTGCTGCGGGGTGGGGGTGCCGTGCCACCTGTTCCACGCCCACTCCTGCTCCCCAGGCCAGCGGGATGACCTCATCGCCAGCATCCTCTCAGGTAGGGGCGGGGCCTTCCTGGAGGCGGGGCTCCTGGAGGCAGGCCCCGCCCACCTGCCGCCTGGCTCTGGCTTGCAGAAGTGACCCCCACGCCCCTGGAAGAGCTGCGGAGCCACAAGGCGTTGTCGAAGCTGCGGGGCCGGCAGGAGCGGGAGCTGCGGGAGCTGGCCAAGAAGCAGCAGCGCAAGGCGGCCGCGCTCACCCGCCGCCTGCTCGGCAGCCTGGCCCAGGCCGAGGGCAGCGGCCAGCCCCGGCCCGGCGGCCCGTGAGTGCTGTGGGCTGCGCGCCGGGCGTGGACAGCAGGGGGCGTGCGCACCTGGGTCTCCGCACCGGGCAGCGCCAAAGTGGCCCCCAGGGCTCCCCCTGGGACCCCGGGGGGAGGGGTCGTCCCTCGGGCTCCAGGCCTCGCCCACCAGGGCCCACCCTGTCCCCCAGCGTGGCCGCTCCTGGTTCCAGCGAACAGGCCTCCTGGCCTGCCTGGCCCGGCCGCCCCTCCATCTGCGAGATGCCCCCCAGCCCGCTTCCCTGCCCGCCCCTGCCCTCCTAGTCCCCGTCCCCGCCCACCCCTGCCCCCTTCCCTTCCCTGCCCGCCTCTGTCCTCCTAGTTCCCGTCCCCGCCCACCTCTGCCCTCCCCTGCCCCCTTCCCCGCCCACCCCTGCCCTCCTAGTCCCCTTCCCCACCCACCCCTGCCTGCCCCCACCCTCCCAGCCCCCTTCCCTTCCCCGCCCACCCCTGCCTTCCCAGCCCCCTTCCCCGCCCACCCCTGCTCTCCCAGCCTCCTTCCCTTCCTGCCCCTGCCCTCCCCTGCTCTCCTAGTCCCCTTCCCCGCCCACCCCTGCCTGTCCCCACCCTCCCAGCCCCCTTCCCTTCCCTGCCTGCCCCTGCCCTCCTAGTCCCCATCCCCACCCACCCCTGCTCTCCCAGCCTCCTTCCCTGCCTGTCCCTGCCCTCCCCTGCCCTCCTAGTCCCCTTCCCTGCCCACCCCTGCCCCCCAGCCCCCTTCCCCACCAGCCCCTGCCCTCCTAGTCCCCTTCCCCGCCCACCCCTGCCCTCCTAGTCCCCTTCCCTGCCCACCCCTGCCCTCCTAGTCCCCTTCCCTGCCAGCCCCTGCCCTCCTAGTACCCGTCCCTGCCCACCCCTGCCCTCCTAGTCCCCTTCCCTGCCCACCCCTGCCTTCCCAGCCCCTTCCCTGCCCACGCCCGCCCTCCCAGCCTCCTTCCCTGCCTGTCCCTGCCCTCCCCAGCCCCCCTTCCCCGCCCACCCCTGCCCGCCCCCACCCTCCCAGCCCCCTTCCCTTCCCTCCCCTCACCTGCCCCCCAGCCCCTTTCCCTGCCCTCCCCCACCCTCCCAGCCTCCTTCCCTGCCTGCCCCTGCCCTCCCCTACCCCCCCCTTCCCTGCCGTGGACCCTCACGCAGGCTGCTTCCCCCGCAGGGGCGCGGCTGCCGTGGTGGAGGACGGGAGGCGCCGGCAGGAGTTCCAGAACCAGCAGGTGCAGAGCCTGTTGGAGCTGCGGGAGGCTCAGGCCGACGCGGAAGCCGAGCGGAGGCTGGAGCACCTGAGACAGGTGAGCCGGGCCTGGGGCGCCGCCCAGGCAGGGCCGCCTCCCGGGGGGCCGCGCCGTGGCCGCGGGGTCACCGGGGCTGCCCGTGTCCGCAGGTGCAGCAGCGGCTCCGGGAGATCGTGCTGGACGCGCACTCGGCGCAGCTCAAGCGGCTGAAGGAAGTGAATGACAGGTGCTGGAGGCCGTGGGGGGCTGGTGCCCGGGAGGAGGAGGCAGAGCCGCCGCCCCCGCCGACCCCTCGCCCCACGCGTGCTCCGCCAGGGAGAAGAAGGAGCTGCAGAAGATCCTGGACCGGAAGCGCCACAACAGCATCTCGGAGGCCAGGACCAGGGAGAAGCACAAGAAGGAGGTGTAAGGGGGCGGGGTGTGGGGCGGGGCGTGGGGCGGGGCGTGGGGCGGGGCGGGGCCGGCGCTGAGCCCCCTCCCCCGTCTGCCTGGCACAGGGAGCTCACCGAGATCAACCGGAGGCACATCACCGAGTCGGTCAACTCCATCCGGAGGGTGAGTGAGCCCCATCTCCCGGGGACCTGGCCTGGAGCTGTGCGGCCCTTGAGGGGCTTCTAGAACCTTCCGCCCTGGACCCGGCAGCCCCCTGGTGCCAGCGTCATGGCCAAAGCCACCTCCGCAGCAGCTCCCGCGTCCCCGGGGCCGTCATGTTGCAGTCCTTGCCCGCTGATCGCTTTTTAAGTTGTTTGTTTGAAAGGCAGAGGCAGATGAGAGAGGGAGAGAGAGAGAGAGGTCTTTCACCTGCTGGTTCACTCCCCAGATGCTGGGACTCAAGTCTGGGTCCCACGCGGGGGCTAGGGGCAGCCACGCGGGGCTCCCAGGTGTGCAGGAGCCGGGGTCAGCGCCGGCCGGACCCGGGCCTGCCCCTGCGCGCTGACCCCCCCCGCCCCCACAGCTGGAAGAGGCCCAGAAGCAGCGGCTCGAGCGCCTGGTGGCGGGGCAGCAGCAGGTCTTGAAGCAGCTGGCGGAGGAGGAGCCGGAGGTGAGGCCGGGGCGCGGGCGCGGGCGCGGGCGCGGGCGCGGGCGCGGGCGCGGGCGGCGCGGCGGGCGCGGGCCCGGCCTCCTCCCACGGCCTCCTCTTCCCACAGCTGCTGGCCCAGTTGGCCCGGGAGTGCCAGGAGCGGCGGGCCCGGCTGCCCCAGGAGATCCGCTGCAGCCTGCTGGGCGGGACGCTGGAGGGGCTGGGGGACGGGCCCCTGGTGGCCTGCGCCAGCAACGGGCACGCGCCGGGCTCAGGCGGGCACGCGCCGGGCTCGGGCGGGCACGCGCCGGGCGCCGACCCCGAGAGCCAGGAGGAGAACACGCAGCTGTGAACTGGCCGAGCGAGGTGGCGCGGGGCCGGGGTGGGCGCCGGGCGCGGGCGGGAGGCCACCACACTAATGCGTCCTTTTTTTAAAAAACAAAAAAACACACAAAAACAAAAAACCTTTTTATCTTTAGAAATTTTATTTTTTTAAGCCCTGGGCAAGCATCCCACACTAACTCCCTTCCTTCCTGCTCAGGGGCTCCACTGGACTCCTCCCCCAGCCTCACCCTGGGAGGGGCCTGGTCCCGCAGGTGGGCGCTGGGGGGCTCCCGGGCTTTCTTTAGTCCCTGGGGACTCTTCGCGAATAAACGTGCATTTCAGGGACCCTTGTGCAGCGTGCTTGGGGCCCCAGCTCTGCCTCTGCGCTTTCTGGGGGCTGTGGGTGCTGGCGGGGTGCAGGTCAGCCCCGGGACGCTCCTCCCGGGCAGGGGCTCCTCCCGGACAGGGGCTCCTCCCGGGCAGGGGCTCGCTGGCCTCCCCCGTCCCCGCCTCCCTCCCCCAGGCCCCGGCCTCAGCTCAGGAAACCTTCCCCGCCCCCCCTTCCTGTGGCCTGGCGTGACCCAGGCACCCAGCTCCTTCCGCTGGGCAGCTCGGCCGCGCGGGGGCTGGCGGTGCGGGCCGGGCCGGGCCAGCTCAGAACCGGCCAAGGCGGGCGTGCGGACCCGGCAGGAGGGAGAGCTGTGCCTGTTTCACAGATGAGCGCACTGAGGCCCAGGGCGGAAGTCCGGCGTGCTGGCCAGCCCGGAGGCCGCCGGTGCGGGCAGGGCAGGCTGGCACCCGAGGCCGGCTCTCCGCTCCCGCTTCCTCCCGCTTCCTCCCGAGGAAGCCGCCTCCTAGCGGGCCCGCTCTCCGCCAATCGAGTGCTTGCTTTGCTTTTTTTAGTTTTTGTTTTTTTTTTTGTTTGTTTTTGTTTTTTTTTTTTTGCAGCCTCGGGCAGATGGGGTGGGGAGGCCAGAGGAGCAGGGCGGCGGGGCCCAGGGTCACTCCCGGCCCTCCTCCTGCGCGCCCGCCGCCGGCTCCGCGCCCCCACGGCCGACCCCGTCTCCCCGTCGGAGGCACCGTATGGGGGTCCACTCGCGGCCCGCGGGGCCGGGGCTCCTGCCGGGTCCCTGAGCGGCGCTGGCCCCCGGCCGACCGCACAGTAGCCGCTCGCGGGGCCTGACCCAGCTAGGAACAGTGACCTCCCCGGGGAGCCCGCAGGGTTGCGGCCGCGGCGCCTGGTCGCCACCCTGGGGACGAGGCCCTGCGTCCGGCCGCACGCCGCCTCGGCCCCTCGCCCAGCCTCCGTGACGGCGCGACCCTGGGCCTCGGGGCCCCAAACGACGGACAGAGGACACTCGGCGGCACAGAGGCTGGCTTTATTGGCGCCCTGGGGCGCGCGCGTCGGCCGCGCCGCCCCGCGGGGGAAGGTTCCGGCGGAGCAGCCGTTAGCCCGGCTCGCCACCTGCGCCGGGCGGGGCCGCAGGGCCACTTCCGGAGGAACGCCGGGACTCCGACGGCTGCGGCACGCACCGGCAGGGGCTCGGGCGTCCAGACTGCGGGACTTCCGCCCACACCCGAGATGGCCGCCGCCGCCGACGGCAGCGGACTGGGTTTCGGGACTGTGGGGCCGAAGGTCACTGGGAAGGGGCGGAGCCTCCTTTCCCCAAATTGCGATCCCACCAAGACTGGATGACGCGCGTCCAGCTGGAGCTTTCCCTCATCTGCATCGCTGTGCCCGCGCTCTTCGGGCGAGGCAGTCCCTTTGGGATGGGAAGAGGAAAGGGTTAAATGAGTCGCCTTTCCCCGGCGGTTCCGGTCAGGGTCCTCTCACTTCCGGAATCCCCGGGAGAACAATAAAGACCACAGTTCCCAGCATGCCCCGTACTGAGCGGTCCGGGAGGCACAGGATGCTGGGACCTTGGGAATGGGAACTGGCCGAACAGGCCGTATCGCACTGGAGGCGCCGCCTAGAATCCGCTAAGAGCCGGAGAACTAGCATCTATAAGACGAAAGTGAAAGTGGCGGCTCCGAAGCCGGAGCTAAAGAACCTAGGCACCCGGAAGGGGCTGGCCAGAACTACAAATACCAGCATGCCTCGCGCTCCAGAGAGCGTTGGTCCGGACTACAAGGTCCCGGCATGCCCTGGGACTCCGGAAGGGGCCAGCTGCTGGGAGGCAGCCTGGAGCTGCCGCTTCTCTTAGGCTCGCGCTCACCTTGACGGAGCCCTCGAACTCGTCGCTCATCCTTCGGAGCTCGCGGCCGTAGCGCTGTGCAGCCCAGAGGTTGGGGGGCGCCGAGCGCGAGCGGCCCCGAAAGGGGCTGGGCTCCTCCTCGGCCCCTTCGCTGTCGTCCGCGTCCGCAGGGTACGAGCTGTGGCGGCTCCGGGTTTCCATAGCTCCGGCGCCTGCGGAGAGGGGTTTGGGGCGCGGCGGCGTGGGTCTCACCAACGCCGGCCGCACGCCCGGTCCCCTCCGCGGACGGGGACGGTTCAGTTCTCAGGAGTCCCCCCAGTCCTCACCGAGGCCCGATAGCGAGCGAGGCCTCGTGCACGAAATGAGCTTGCACCGTGCGCCGCATAGCGTCCGGCACAGCGGGAGTGGGTTCGGCGACGAGCGCGCCCTCGGCGGGGCCTCTGGTGCCCCGGAGCACCCCGTCCCGAGCCCTGCAGAGGGAGAGGCCGCGCCGAGCTGGGTGCGCGTGCGGGCGCCGGGGCACTTCGGGTTCTTCACCCGATCGCCCCAGGAGGTGGGCACCTTGGGGTGCCCTGGACGGGGCGCTAATCCTGGCCCTCAGCCGCTCGGTAGCGGGCGCAGCGCGCACGGGCTCGGTGAGCGCCCGGGTCTGCCGCCGGCTCCGCCAGCCCTCCCCTCCCCCAGGCTTAGAAAGACCTAGAACCACTCCCGGAAGCAGAAGGCAGCGCTCCCAGCCAGGTGTGCCCCCGGGAAGGCCCGGGGCAGGGCTGGGGCGGAGCCTGGAGGTCAGCTTCCGGACCCTGCCCGACGGCGCCAGGCAGCCACCCAGAGGGTCTCCCCGCCGCTGGTCGGGGTCCCCTCACGGTTCCCGACGGCGTCTTCCGAGGGGTTGGGGGCGCCGAGTGAAGGGCCTGCTCTCCTCTGGGCAGTGGGGCAGCCCCGTCTCCCAGGACCACCGCGGGAACTGGGAGCCCGCGGCCGCCCAGCGCGGGAGTGAGCCAGTGCATCCAAGATTCCTTTGTCTTTCAAATAAAGTGAAAATCAAAACTAAACACTAGCGGGGATGTGGCCTGGGGCACAGAGGCGGTTTCCACCTGGGCTCCCCATCCTGGCCTGGGAGTCGGCAGAAGATGGTCCCAGCGCCCCGGGCCCCTGCCAGGCACACACTGGAGACCGGCGCCCGGGCCCCTGCCACGCACACACGGGAGACCCCGGGCCCCTGCCACGCACACACGGGAGGCCGGCGCCCCGGGCCCCTGCCAGGCACACACTGGAGACCGGCGCCCGGGCCCCTGCCAGGCACATGAGAGACCCAAGTGGCGCTCCTGGCTCCTGGCTTCAGCCTGGCCCAGCCCTGGCTATTGAGGCCACCTTTCTAATGCTCCGCTTTTCAAATAAATAATACATTTAAAAAAGAAATACGGATGAGGCAGGAGAGGGCCTGAGTGCCCGGTGCAGGCCGTGCAGACGGCAGGGAGCGGGCTCAGGCTCAGCACTGCCCCGGCCCAGGAGTGACCACAGGCAGGTGCAAGGCCGTGTGTTAACTCCTTCGTCTCCATCACATTCAGGCAGAGAGGCTGAGTGACTCGCCAGGGTCACAAAGCTACTGGACCGCAGGGCCGGGCCCAAACCCCACCAGCTGGGCTCTGGGCCTCAGGCTCCATGGCCGCCCCGGGGGGCCCCCGGCCCAGCCCAGCCTGCCCCTGATCCTAGGCAGCAGTAGCTTGTCACCAGTGCCAGGCTGTGGTCCAAATGACACCCGCTGGTGCAGACTGAATTCTGAGCTCCGGCAGAGGTTAGGTCCTCGCACCCCACGTCCAGTTCTGGGGCCTGCCCCCGTGAGGGAGACCGGGGTGAGTTTCTGGGGGCCTGGCCTCTGCCGAGCTGGCCCAGGCCCAGGCTGTTGTGGGCATTTGGGTAGTGAACCAGTGGATGAAAGATTGATCTATTTCTGTCTCTTTGGCTATCAAATACAATTGCACAAAATACAAATTCAGGAAAATTATAATAAATATTTTAAAGGGTTATTTACTTATTTGGAAGGCAGAGTGTCAGAGAGAGAGAAAGAGACGCAGGGCTGGGGTGGGGGGATGGGCGGCAGTTCGGAAAAAGGGATCCTCCACTCACTGGGTCACTCCCCGAATGCCTGCAACGGCAGGGCTGAGCCAGGCTGACGCCAGGGGCCAGGAGCTCCATCCAGGTCTCCCACGTGGGTGCAGGGGCCCGAGCACTCGGGCCGTCCTCTGCTGCCTTCCCAGGCGCATTAGCAGGGAGCTGGACCGGAAGCGGAGCAGCCGGGACTTGAACTAGCGCTCGCATGGGATGTGGGAGTCCTGATAGGTGGCCTCATCTGTCCCACAACGCCCGCCCACACAATCAGAAATCTGAAAGAGGAAACACGATGCCCTAAGACGGCGGGTGTCTGCTGTAAAGGACCAGAGAGCAGGCAGGCCTCGCTCACCCGCAGTTCCTGTCGTCTGTGGCCAGCCTCGGCCCACATGCCTCACAGAAAGGTCCAGGCGGGCCGGCGCTGTGGCGCAGTGGGCTAAGCCACCATCCGCGGTGCCGGCATCCCAGCCGGGCTCGAGTCTGATCTGGCTCCCTGCTAGTGCACCGGGACCGTGGTGGGAAACGGCCCAAGTCCTAGGCCTCCGCCCACATGGGAGACCCAGATGGCGTTCCAGGCTCCTGACCGGCCATCTGGGGAGTGAACCAGCGGATGGAAGATCTCTCTTTCTTTCTCCCTCTCTCTCTCTCTGTAACTCTGCCTTTCAAATATACAAATAAATCTTTAAGGCCGGCGCCACGGCTCACTGGGCTAATCCTCCACCTTGCGGCGCTGGCACACCGGGTTCTAGTCCCGGTCGGGGCGCCGGATTCTGTCCCGGTTGCCCCTCTTCCAGGCCAGCTCTCTGCTGTGGCCAGGGAGTGCAGTGGAGGATGGCCCAAGTGCTTGGGCCCTGCACCCCATGGGAGACCAGGAGAAGCACCTGGCTCCTGCCATCGGATCAGCGCGGTGCGCCGGCTGCAGCGGCGGCAATTGGAGGGTGAACCAACGGCAAAGGAAGACCTTTCTCTCTCTGTCTCTCTCTCTCACTGTCCACTCTGCCTGTCAAAAATAAAATAAAATAAAAAAAACTGAAAAAAAAAAAAACAAAAAACAAATAAATCTTTAAAAAAGTAAAAAGGAAAGTCTGGAAACAATTCCTAGGTTTTAGACAACTTTTATTGTATTATAATTTGCATTATAATTTTCCTTTTCGTGGTTAGTTAGTAATGCCATGTGCCTAGTTTACAATTAAACTTTGTGGCAGGCATGCTTGTATAGGAAGCGACATCGGAGTTCAGTGCCGCCCACGCCTCACGGCACCCACAAGCCAGCACCCTCTTACTGGGTGGGTGCTCCTGGACACAGTTCAGGGCTTTTTTTTTTTTTAACCAAAACAAACTATATTATTTATTTTCAGTTTCTCTTTTAAAAATATTTATTTTTATTTGATTTGAAAGGCAAAGAGACACAGAGGGAGAGACCCTCCGTCAGCTGGTTCCCTCCCTAAATGCCTACAACAGCCAGGGCCGGGCCTGCAGAGCCCAGGAGCCCACAGTGAGCTTGGGTCTCCCGCGTACCTGCGCCGCCCCCGGCCGCCTCCCTGGAGCGCAGCCAGGACTCCGCAGGTCCTCTGACGGGGCGCAGTGTCCCCGGGGCCGAGCCGGGACTCCGCAGGTCCTCTGACGGGCCGCAGTGTCCCCGGGGTCGGCTTCACCACGGCGCCACATCCACCCCTATTCCACTTAATTTGAGAAGGGGGACAGATCTTCCCCTGGCTGGCTCATTCCCCAAAAGCCTGCAACAGCTGGCGCTGGGCCAGGCTGAAGCCAGGAATTCAATCCAGGTCTCCCAGGTGGGTGGCAGGGGCCCCGTACTGAGCCATCCCGGGTGCACCCCGGCGGAAGCTGGATGAGGAACCAAGCAGCTGGGACTCCACCCAGGCACCCCGATCTAGGCTGCGGGTGTCCCAGAGTGACTTCACCACCGCACCGAGCGCCTGTTCCCGGTGTAGGTTTGTGGACCACGTAATCTTGGTGACAGTCACTCGCTTTTGTGGTCTGGGCTTCAGGGAAGCCATAAACAACATGTAAATGAAGGCACCGTGCCGTGTGCACAGACACCTTCGGGACTCCGAAATCTGAGTTTCATGTAATTTTCGTGTGTTACAAAATACCGTAGCTTGGATTTTTGTCGGCCACTGGAAAGTGGGGAAACCACCCTCAGCTCACGGGGCTGCACACAAACAGGAGTTAACCTATGGCCACGGTAGGCCCCGCCCCGCCCTACGACCAGCCCTGTCCGGCCGCCTACCCAAACCTTCGCTAGCCCTGCCGCTGGACTTGACTGAGACGCACTCCAGAGGCCTTGGCGTGGCCTTCCGGGCCCTCGTGTTCGCGCCTGCCCTCTGCGGGGCCCTGGGAGCACCCAGGCGTGTAACACGCCTGCCGGGTAACGCGACAAGCACAGAGGCTTGTGACCCGGCCCTGCCTCCACGCCCACAGCTGCTAGCACTTTCCCTACTAACTGGGAACCCCGAGGCGATCACAGCCGTGGGCTCGCTCGGAACCACCCTGCACCCCACAGCCTGGCCCAGTGGCTTCCCCGCTGGCCTGTCCCCTCCTAGGCTGAGTGTGCTGGGCGGTGGGCAGGGGCCCAGGCACCTGTGTGGACCTGGTATGGGCGACCAGTTGCTTTGGGCCGGCTGTCTGCTGTCTGCCCTCCTCCCGCAGCCCTCCAGCCAGGCTCCTTATCACCATCACCGCCTGCAGGCCATTCTCGGCCCCCCCCCCGCCCCCCCATCTGGCTGCTTCTGGGGCCTTCACACCCTGCCGGCCTCCTCTGGGCCGGGAGACGCCCTTCTCCTCCCTTCTCGGCTGCTCTCTCCCTGCTTGGCCGGGGCCTCCAGTGCTGGGGCTCCACCTGGGCCCAACCCGGGGCCCTGTGCTCCCTCCCCGCCCTGCGTGCCCACCTCTGTCAAGGCAGCTTCACGCTCTCGGGCCCAGTGCCTGGGCGCCGCCGTCCTAGGGGCCTCCCTCTCCCTCGCAGCAAGGCCCCGTGGGCTCTCCCTCCAGGGTACATCATTTTGTGTTCCTGCCCCTTTGCGGGGGGGGGGGGGGCGGTGACGCTGCTGATGGGGAGCGACTGCCAGGTGGGGGTGGAGACCAGGTGGGGGCTGTGAGCACCAGCTGGACGCCGTGCGGAGAGGAACAGAGGGCGGCCGAGCTCGGGCGGGCGAGTGGTGAGTGACCGGCCTGGCTGCTGTTCCCGGATCTCCGTGGGCCGCTCCAGGAGCCTCCTGAGCCGTGCTCCTGGCCTCCCAGGGCTCTCGTCTAGCCCCCCACCCCGGCCTGCTGCCTGCCACGCCACTCACCTGGGCTAGGCGAGCCTCCCCTTGGGTGTGAGCAGAGGCCAGGGAAAACACACCCGGGAGCTAGAAGGCCCATCCCAGGCCAGCAGAGCAGCCCGGGGCAGAGCCTCCTGGAGTGTGACCTTAGGCGAGTCACTTCCCCTTTCTGGGTCACTGTCCACCTCTCACTGCACTGTCCCCGCCCCACCATAACAATGACTTTTTTCCTGGCCATGTACGGTATACCGGATTGATAACCCAGTGTTTCCTCCATACACCTGCTCGGCAGCCCAGCACTCCTGCCATGGTGGTAACCGACCGGTCAGTGTTACAGAAGGGGAGACTGGCTCAGAGGGGGCCGGGCCTTGCCCAAAGCCCTCAGTGAGACGCGGTCAGCATGTGGGCAGCCACTGCTGGGCTGGGGCGGCAGGGGGGCGGTTAAGGGGCACTGGCGCTCCGCAGTGGGACGGAACCTACCTCCATGGTGGCTGCTGCGGCTCGGCTGCCGCTGCTGGTGACTGGCGTCCCCCCGGGGGCCTGAGGGCCGGTCCCCTGTGGGGCTGGGGCCCAGGCCCCTCTCGGCAGAGCTGGAGTCTTCCTGCTCACTGGGCTCAAACTCTGGGATCTGGAACATGCTCTGGGCTGTGGGACAAGACAGCAGGGCGTCAGGACACAGGAGGGGCAGACGGTCGCTGTCGGGGACGGCGGCAGGTGCGCCTGGCTCCCTCTTCCACCCCGGCACCCCGAGGCCCCCTGGGTCTCCCCAGGCCCTTCTCTCTCTAGGCCTGGCCCGGCAGGGGCACCCGAATCTCGGCATGGAGTTCTGGTGCTGTAGGGGCAGCCCGGGGCCCTTACCCAGGCCCCAGCCCGACCCAAGCCGCCGGGGGGCGACGCCGCACAGGCCTCACCCCGCGCCCGGCCGAGGCCCCCGACCCGGCTCCGCCGCCTCCCTCCAGGACCGAGGGCGCCCAGCCTTCGTTGCCTGGGCAACGGGAACTGTCAGCGGCCCGGCCCAATCAGCTCTCGAAGTGGAAGCCGGGTTGGCCCGGAGGCGGGGCCGCCTCCACCCGCGACCTGCCCGGGCCGCCGCCTTCCTCCTCGGTCCCCCCGGGCCGCCCGAGGCTCCGCTCCTGACTTACTCACGCCCTGGGCGTGTGTGGGAGCAGGTGAGGGAGCCCCTGGGGTCCCCGCGTGGGACCCGGAGGCCCGCTTCCGCCGACGAGCCCCTCGGGGCCCCCCACTGCGGAGTCGGGGCGACGGCGGCGAGGCGCCTCTCCCCGGGAGCCAAGTACAAGACACTCGTAAACAGTGGTGATTACTGTAGGTGAAAGGACTTGGCAAAGCCGCCAGCGAAGCTCCGCGGTCGGATGCAGTTGTCGTTGCTATTGTTACTGTTCCGCCCGCACTGGGCGACCCGGGCGGGAAGTCCCGCTCCCTCCTCCTCCTCCTCCTCCTCCTCCCCTGCGTGGAGGCCTCGGGCGGCCCGCCGGAGGGCCTGCTCCTCGCGCCGTCTCGGGATCACTCGAGATAAGGCAGGGCACCTCCTCCCCGGCAGGATGAGGGCCCGGGCGCGGGAGAAGGGACAGGGGCCCCGGTGAGGGCGAACCGTAGGCCTCGAGGGGCTCCGCGTCTGGCAGGCGGCGCGCGGGCGGCCGGCCAGGTGAGCGGGGGCCGCGCGGGCCAGGGCGAGGGGCGCGCCAGCGGCCCTGCGGGGCAGCTTCGGGGTCCCGCGGGTGGGGGGCCGGGGGGCGGGGCCCGGAGGCCATCTTGGCTACGGGCGGAAGTTTCCCTCGGAGGCTGAGTGAGGGGGCGCCGTTGCCGCCTCCGGCCGGGCGGCGCAACACTGATTTGGGGATGGGGGCGAGAGGTGTAGGGGCTCGCGGCCCTCCACAGACAAGCCAGGTCTGGTGGCGCAGGGCGCAACCCGGCCGGGCGCCCCCCAGGTACGGCGCGGCCCCCGCCTCTCCTCCGCCCGCCGCTTCTTGTAACCCGGGGCGCCCGCCGGCGGCGCACCTCGCGCCGATTCTCCACTGAGTCTACGCCGGGCGCGGCGCGGGGCCGCAGAGCTGGGGCCGGCCCCTGCGCAACTGGCGTAGCGCACGGCGCCCGCGCAGGCGCAGGAGGGGGCGGAGCGGCGGGAGCCGGGGTGCCCGAGCCCGGGGTCCCGGCGACCGGAGCCGGCTCCCCCGAGCCGCGCACGGCCTGAGGACTTGGCATCGGCCTCTTCCCGCCTCCCGCGGCTGGGGAGTGGACGCGGTGGGAGGGGGCGGCGTCCGGATCCCGGAGGACACAGGCGGAGGCCCCGGCCCCATCTGGATAATTTTAGGGGCGAAAGCCCCTCCCCCCCAGCTTGGGGAGAGGGAGAGCGAGGCTTCGGTCGCCCCCTGCAGCGGCCGCTGCCCGGAGCCGATGGGCCTCGGCCGGCTCTCCCCCTCCTACCGGGACGGCAAGAGAGACCCAGGCCAGGGACGCCCCTGCACCCTGCACCCCGCATCCCCGGCTCTGGGGCCTGCCGAGGGAGGGAACACCCCCGACCCGGCCTGCCCTGGAGGGGAGAGAGATGGAGTGAGAGGCCCGTCAAGGGCGAGAGTCTCTCCTTGAGGAGGAAGGGCCTGCCACACTCCACTCCCGAGCCCTGCACCCCCGAATACCCGCGGCTCTGTATTTATTCGCCCGGCCCCCTGTCTCCTGGATTCAGGCCCCCTCCGTGCCATGGAGAGTAACCTGTCCGGCCTGGTGCCGGCCGCGGGACTGGTGCCTGCGCTTCCGCCGGCGGTGACCCTGGGACTGACGGCCGCCTACACCACCCTGTACGCCCTGCTCTTCTTCTCGGTCTATGCCCAGCTCTGGCTGGTGCTGCTCTACGGGCACAAGCGGCTCAGCTACCAGACGGTGTTCCTGGCGCTCTGTCTGCTCTGGGCGGCCTTGCGAACCACGCTCTTCTCCTTCTACTTCCGAGACACGCCCCGCGCCAACCGGCTGGGGCCCCTGCCCTTCTGGCTGCTCTACTGCTGCCCTGTCTGCCTGCAGTTCTTCACCCTGACGCTTATGAACCTCTACTTCGCGCAGGTAACGGGCCGGCGCGGGTGGGGGTGGCGCGCCCTGCGGCCCCGGGCTGACCGGCGTCTCTGCTGCAGGTGGTGTTCAAGGCCAAGGCGAAGCGGCGGCCGGAGATGAGCCGCGGCTTGTAAGTACCGGGTGTTGGTGGACTCTGGCCCCCAGGTGTAGGCCAGGGCGGCCCAGGGAGTGTGGGGGCGTGGACTGCGAGGGGAGGGTTTGTCTCCCTGTGGCCTGTGATGGGAGCAGCTGGAGCTCACCCAGAGCCTTAACGCGCACGTGGGCGTGGGCTGGGGGCTGGGGGGCGGCTGTCATCTCTGTTGGCAAGGGGCGGCCGCGTGCTCAAGGTCACAGAGGTGGCCAGGGCGCAGGCCCGCGTCTCTCACCGCCCGCCTGGTGCTCGTCGGGCACCTCCGACCTCTGTGGGCCTCAGTTTCCCCACCTGCGCTTCAGGCGGCGCGCTCTGAGTGGGGGTCCCCCGGGGAGGCGGGGCGGCCTGGGCTGACTGTGCCGTGGCTGCAGGCTGGCCGTCCGAGGGGCCTTCGTGGGGGCCTCGCTCCTCTTCCTGCTGGTGAACGTGCTATGTGCCGTGCTGTCCCGCCGGCGCCGGGCCCAGCCCTGGGCGCTGCTGCTGGTGCGCGTGCTGGTGAGCGACTCCCTCTTCGTCATCTGCGCCCTGTCTCTGGCCGCCTGCCTCTGCCTGGTCGCCCGGCGGGCCCCCTCCACCAGCATCTACCTGGAGGCAAAGGTGAGGCCCCCGCCGGCGCGGGCCCGCGTGTCCCTTGGGGGCTCTGGGCAGCAGGGGCACAGGAAGCCGGGTGCCGCCTCCGCCTGAGAATCTGTCACCCGTGCCAGGGGACCAGCGTGTGCCAGGCAGCTGCCATGGGTGGTGCCATGGTCCTGCTTTATGCCAGCCGGGCCTGCTACAACCTGGCGGCCTTGGCCTTGGCCCCCCGGAGCCGGCTGGATGCCTTCGATTACGACTGGTACAACGTGTCTGACCAGGTGGGTAGTCGGCACCCCTGGCCCCGTCCCGCCGCCCCTCTGGCTCGGTCGCTGACTGGCACAGCCCCTGCCCCCCACAGGCGGACCTGGTGAACGACCTGGGGAATAAGGGCTACCTGGTGTTCGGCCTCATCCTCTTCGTGTGGGAGCTGCTGCCCACCACCCTGCTGGTGGGCTTCTTCCGGGTGCACCGGCCCCCACAGGACCTGGTGAGGGCCCCTTCCCCCATGTGGGGGGCGAACGGCGAGGGCGGGGCCCCGGGCATCCTGGGCCAAGGCGGGGGCCCCCCAGGAGGAAGCCTCAGTGGGGCTCCCTCTCCGCAGAGCGCCAGCCGCATCCTCAACGGGCAGGGCTTCGGTTCCCGTTCCTACTTCTTCGACCGGGCTGGGCAGTGTGAGGATGAGGGCTGCTCGTGGGAACACAGCCAGGCCGAGAGCACCAGGTAGGAGTCCCGCGGCGCCCCGGGCTCCTCATGGCTTCAGGGGCCACCCAGAGCCTCTGTTCCCCTCCGTGCTCAGGGCAGGTGCAGGAGGCCTGGGCCCCAGGAGCGCTGTCGGGAGCCTCCCTGCCCCTCCCGCTGCTGGGCACGGCCCCGGGACTGACCCTGTTTCTCTGCCCGCAGCATGTCGGGCAGCCTAGGTTCTGGCAGCTGGTACGGTGCCATCGGGCGAGAGCCAGGCTGGTGCGGGGGCAGCCAGGCGAGGACCACTCCTCTGCTCTTCTCCCAGGTGCCGGGACCCGGCGGCCACCACCACAGCCTCTACTCCACCCCACAGACGTGACTCTCCCCCTCCCCCCCCGGGGTACCCGGCCCCCCCGCCCCCAGGCCCCTGTGCCAAGTTCACCTGCCGCTTCTTGCCCAGGATCCCGGGGCCGGGGCCGCCCACCCCTTCCGGCCGGCTCCTTGCTGCTCCCACCGTAGTGAGCTTGTGCCACCCCCCTAGGACGGGGGGCACAGCCCTGGCTGCCAGATGCCCTCAGCGCCCTGGCATGACTGGCACCTCCGCCTCCGTCCGGAGTCAGCTACCTCTCCTGTGCTGCCACTCAATAAAGTGTCTGTGCCCCCACCGGTTTCCGCTGTCGGTCCTCTGCCCAGGGTCCCCACACCTGATCCCTCGCTGTGGCCTGGCGGGCAGCAGGGGTGAAGCCTGCAGTCCCGGAGGGAAGGGGTGCCCGGAAAGACTTGCTTCTCGGAGCTCTCCTGGCCCACGGCTGCCCCGTCTCACTCCAGGGCCCCCTGCTGGACCCCCACTCGTGATTCCGGGGCCATTATACATCATAGCCCCACGGATTGGGTGGCTTCCCTACCGCCACCCCCACGCTGGCCTGCGGGTGCCAGGGTTAGTCCAGGACCTGCAGAGGAGCCGTTGGCGTGGTGGCTGAGAACACGGGGGCACGGCACTGGCTGTGTCTGCCTGGGGGTCCTGGGGGCCCCCTTTCCGGCTGCCTCCCCTCCAGCCCTGGCAGATGTGTCTTGGGGCTGGCAGGCCTTTACCCGAGGGTCTGTCTCCCAGCCAACCCCTGCCGCCCGAGTTCCTGGGGCCTAGCGCTGAGCTAGCCTGCAGATCCTTCCCTCGGGACCACCCTCAGCAGCAGGCCCGTGTGGCCTCCAAGAGGGCGTCTAGGACTTCAGCTGGGAGGTGGACATTTTTAACTTTTAAAGAATTTATTGAGGGACCGGTGCTGTGGTGTAGTGGGTAAAGCCGCTGCCTGCAGTGCCGACATCCCATATGGGTACCGGTTCAAGTCCTGGCTGCTCCACTTCGATCCAGCTCTCTGCTGTGGCCGGGGAAAGCAGTAGAAGATGGCCCAAGTATTTGGGCCCCTGCACCCTTGTGGGAGACCTGTGAGAAGCTCCTGGCTCGGAATGGTCCAACTCCAGCCGTTGCAGCCATTTGAGGAGTGAACCAGGGGATGGTACACACCCTCCATCTTTCTCTCTCTCATTGAAAATTGAGCCCATGTCCATTCCTGTCATTGTACCAATGAAAGTTTTCTGAGACAAGATTTATTTTTTTTTAAATGGGGTTGGCGCTTGCTGCAGCGGAAAAAGCTGCCGCCTGCAGTGCCCACATCCCATATGGGCCCCGGTTTGAGTCCCAGCTGCTCCACTTCTGATCCAGCTCCCAGCTATGGCCCAGGAAAGCAGTAGAAGATGGCCCAAGTCCTTGGGCCCCTGCACCCTGTGGGAGACCTCAAAGAAGCTCCTGGCATCAGACTGGCCCAGCCTCAGCCATTACGGCCATCTGGGGAGTGAACCAGGGGATGGAAGACCTCTCTCTCCTCTGCCTCTCCTCCCTCTATGTAACTCAGATTTTCAAATAAACATTTTTTTAAAAAGCTTTTAAAAATGTATTTATTGGGGCTGCTGTTGTGGCGTGGCAGCTTGGGCTGGGCATCCCACATGGGCCCTGGTTCGTGTCCCGGCTGCTCCACTTCCGATCCTGCTCCCTGCTAATGTGTCTGGGGAAGATGGCCCAAGTGCTTGGGCCCCTGTACCCACACGGGAGACCCAGAAGAAGCTCTTGGCCCTGGCCTTTGTGGTCATTTAGGGAGTGAACCAATGGTTGAAAGATCTGTCCCTCTCTCTGTAAATCTGCCTTTTAAATAAATAAGTTTTATTTTAAAAGATTTATTTATGTGTGAGAGAGAGTCACAGACAGCGGGAGACAGGGAGAGAAGTCTATCCACTGGCTCACTCCCCACATGGCCGCAGTGGCCGGAGCTGCGCCGATCCGAAGCCAGGAGCCAGCAGCTTCCTCCAGGTCTCCCACGAGGGTGCAGGGGCTCAAAGACCTGGGCCATCCTCCACTGCCATCCCAGGCCATAGCACAGAGCTGGATTGGAAGTGGAGCAGCCGGGACTCAAACCGGCACCCATACGGGATGCCGGCACCTCAGGCGGGGGCTTAGCCTATAACGCCACAGTGCTGGTCCCTAAATAATTTTTTTTAATTATTTACTTCAGAGACAGAGGCGGGGTGAGATAGACACAGGGGAGCTCCTCGCCAGTGGTTCGCTTGCCAATGCCTGCAGCATCTGAGGCTGGGCCAGGCCAGAGCCAGGAGCTGGGCACCCAGTCTGGGTCTCCCGGCGGTAGCAGGGATCCAGCCACTTCAGCCATCACACTGCCTCCCAGGTGCACGTTAGCAGGAAGCTGGAGTGGGGAGTGGGGCCGAGACTCGAACCCGGCACTCTGATGCAGGATGTGGGCGTTTTAACCAGGAGGCCAGATGCCCGCCTTGACAATCAGTTTTGTTGAAATAAAAATTGCTAGGGCCGGCATGGTGGCATGGCAGGCTAAGCTGCTGCCTGCGACGCCGGCACCGGTTCAAGTCCTGGCTGCTCCACTTTCAGTCCAGCTCCCGAAGAGGATGGCCCAAGTGCCCGGGCCCCTGCACTCACGTGGGAAACCCAGAAGAAGCTTCTGGCTCCTTGTTTTGACCTGGTCCAGTCTGGGCTGTTGTGGCCACTTGGGGAGTGTCTCTCCACCTTTCAAATAAATTCATTTTTAAAAAATCGCCAACATTTTAGAGTGCCTTATTGTGCATCCCAGGCTGTTTTGAGCATTTATAAGCCCTGAGCTCTTTAACGCTCAGCACCCGAAGTGATGTCGCCTTTCTCCTGGAGGCCGCCAAAGGAGACTGCAGAGGGCTTGGCACCTCTCCAGGCCCCTTACAGGTAGGCGGTGGTCAGCGGTGGCGCCCACCATGAGAGTGCCCCAGGACCCCGGGACCGAACGAGGCAAGAGGAGGGTTTTTGGGGAGCCGGGAGGGGCGGGGCGGCTCAGGAGGGCCAAGGTTTGCGGTTCTGGTGGTGAGGAGGGAATGCTGGCACCAGTTCCCGCTCGAATCCGCAGGCAGCTCCAGCCCAGGCCCCTGGGGCGGACTCCCGGGCATGGAGGTGCTGGCGCCCGGTCCCCGGGCGGCCGATTCCGGGCGGCCTCGGCGAAGTCCCCCCACCCTGCTGTCCCGCGGGGGCCCCTCCCTCATGAGTGCTGGGCCCAAGTGCCAGGCGGTCCCCAGGGGCGGGGAGATGAGGGCCTTTCCCGATCCTGTAATGGCCTGGAAGATGCCAGGAGATGAACGCGGTGCCCGCCGGAGACGTGGGCTGCCCGGACCGGGGCGTGCCGCTCGCCCACTGGGGGTCCCGGCCGAGGCTAGGAGGTCGGACCCAGCGGCGAATCCTCTCCGGCTGCTCCACCACCTTCTGCTCCCCACCGGCTGGGACCGGGGAACCCGGCGGGCGCAGGTAAAAGAGCTTCGGGGTGCCGGCGCCGGCGGCGAGGGCGCGGCACGGAAGAAGGCGCGGCGCGGGAAGGGTTAAACGCGGGAGGAGGGGGCTTCGGCGCCGGGAGGGGGGGTCCCAGCCCCGGCGGCCGCCCGCTCCGCCCCTGCTGCCGCCGCCGCCTCCGCGGCCCAGCCGGCACCGGCGAGGCCGCGCGGGAGTCCGGGCCGCAGCCGCAGCGGGGCCGACAGTAAGTGCGGAGAGGACGCGGGGACCGGGGCGGCCTCCTGAGCGGGGGCGCCCACCTCGGGCTCGTGGGCGCCTCCTGGAGCGGGGTGACAGCGCGTCCCGCCGCCCGTCACGCTCCGAGGCGTCGGCGTGAGGACGCGGGGGAGGCGGTGGGAGAGAGAGAGGCGGGTGCGCGGTGTCGGCGGCAGCGCGGCGCGCGGGCTCCGTGAGCGCACACGTGCGTGCCGGGTCCAGGATGCTTCTGCCTGGCCGGCGCGCCCGTGGAGCCGGGAGTGCCGCGAAGTGCCCCGCCGCAGTGTGCGGGAGTGCGCGGGGCTGCGTGCATGCAGTCCGGCCGGCGCGGCGCCTGCAGTCACAGGGTGGAGCGTGGGCGCGCAGCCCTTTGTGCCCGCGCGTGGCGAAGCGTGGCGGGGCCAGCGTGCGCGTGGGCGCCGCCTCCCGATCTCGCAGAGGCTGACAGCCGTCCCGGGGGCTGCTGCAGCGGCCCGGCCCTCCCGCTCCGCGCCCCGCTCCTCCTGGAAACCGAGTGCCCTTCCTCCCGCTCCCGGCTCTCCTCTGGGCTGCAGCCGGGACCTGCCCCTGGCTTCCTCGAAAGCCCAGCGGGGCGCAGGGGACGCGGGAGGCTCCGGGCGGAGAGGCAGACGCGGGAGGGAGACGCGGCCAAGATGCCGCAGCGGCGAGCGGGGGATGGACCCGCCAGCCCCGGTCTCGCCCTGCGCTACCGACCTCTCCTCGAGTTTCCCTTGGCGCCCCTGTTGCCTCCTCCCGGAAGGCGGGTCCCGCACGCCCCCGCCAGGCCTCCCGCATTCCCTGGCTCTCCCTGCCTCTCCCTAGACAGGCTCGGCCACTATTTCCCCCTCCCGTCCGCCTTCCCCTCCCTACCCGGTGCCCTCCTCTCTTCTCCTACCTTGGAGTTCCCGGGCAGGTAAGGGGGAGGTCGGGGGAGGGGGCTGGGTGCGCCCCAGCCCAGCGTCCAGCCTCGGAGTTGTGGGCAGCAGGGCAAGGACCGAGGGTGGATGTGGGGTCTCGGGCCAGCTTACTGACCCCAGCACCCCTGGTTCTGCCCGCAGTGACCGCCACTCCGCAGGAGCCCCCTGGCCCGGCTCCCCAGGTGGGCAGTGGAGCCGGCCCTGCACCTGGGCGCGCCATGCGCAGCACCACGCTGCTGGCGTTGCTGGCGCTGGTCCTGCTGTACTTGGTGCTGGGCGCCCTGGTGTTCCGGGCGCTGGAGCAGCCCCACGAGCAGCAGGCCCAGAGGGAACTGGGTGAGCTCAGCGAGAAGTTCCTGAGGGCCCACCCGTGTGTGAGCCAGCAGCAGCTGGGGCTCTTCATCAAGGTGCGTGGGCGCCAGAGCCCCCCCCCCCCCCACTAACTGCAGGCCAGGGGGCCGTGGGCAGCATCCCCGAGGGGTGGTGGAGGGGGCGCAGACAGGGGCTGTCTGCTACTGTGTTTCTCGCCCTGGGGTCATTTGTTTTCCTTGTTGAGCCGGCCAGGGACTGTGTTCCCAGAGTGTCTCTTTCCTTGTGTGCTGGGGGCTGGATGAAGGGGAGAGGAAGGGAGGGAGGCGTGGCGGGAGCCTGGGGGATGCGTGACCTCTGCCCGCTCTGACTCACCTGCCCAGGTTTCCAGATAAAGTGCAGGCCACCCAGCTGACCCGTGAGTGTCAGCTGAACAACCGGTGCCTTTTGATATACAAGCAGGTCCGGTGTAATCTTTCACTCTGCTAAAACCGGCATCCCTGCCCCCACTGGTTCCTTGGATCACAGATGCCTTGGAGAAGCCCAGCCACACTGAACGCTCCCCACGCCGAGCGTGTGCTGGGCTGGGGTGCGCCCCCTCTGCCAGTGTGGAGGCGCAGGGTGGGGTGTGGGGGGAGGAGGAGTCCCCTCCTCCCAGGTGGGTGAGCTGGGGCTGGGGGGAAATACAGCCGGCTGCCTGAGCCACTTTCTGCCAGCCTCGGTGGAATGAGGACCAAAAGTGCGGGGCCTCAGCCTTTTGGGGTACAGTCAGGTGAGCCCCTCTGTGGCTCTCTGCTTTCTGAGACGTTGCCATAAAAAAGACATGTGCAAGCTGTGCCTGTAATAAATGAATACTTGCGACCCCTCTCAAAGAGCACCCCTCGTCCCCTGTCCCCTGCCTGTCGTTCGTGGAGGGAGGGGCCTCCATTTTCCATCTGATTCCCAAGGGGACAGAGACTCGGGGTGGGGCCGGGACACAGGCGACCCGACGTTTCCAGAAAGCCCCGCGGCTGTGGTTCGGAGAGGTCTGGGCAGAGAGTGGCTGGCCACACCACAGGGCCCAGGGAGGAAGGGCGGCAACCTGACCTACTTTATCTTCAGAACCGGAGTGGGTTTTTCCCTGGATAAGAAAGAAGAGCACGGGGCAGGAACCCAGAAGGGTGGCAGACCTCTGCTTAATTGCTCTTCCATTCCCTGGGTTAGTCAGTCATGCAGCCAATGTGGGCCTACTGCGTGCTAGGTGTGCCGTGCCGCACCGTGTGGGACCCCAGGGAGCAGGTGCAGGGAGGCCTTGCCCTCCAGGGGAGGGCGCAGCACACGGACGAATCACTGTAGTTCCTGTGTGGTGGAGAGGGAGCCTTGTTCCCTCCCTCTCTGTTCAGCACCCATTGCATGCTGGGCCTGGGCTGGGTGCTGGGGACATGGAGGGAGCTGCAGGGGCTTTTGGGAAGAGCTGCTGATGGAAGTGAGCCCAGGGTGGAGACGGGGGGGGGCCGGGGACTGCCAGGGAGAGAAACAGCACGGACAGAGGCGGCCGAGCCGGGGAGCTCCAGGGCTGTGCAGACTCCGAAGGTGGCAGATGTCCAGTCACTTGAAGCAAAAATTAGAACACACAGGATGACGAAGGGCTTTTTGCACCCTCAGGAGTGAATTTATTGGAAAAAGTGTTGCAAAAATAAAAATGAAATCGCTTTTCATCAGACACTTCACTTCTTGCTTTTATTAAAAAAAAAAAAAAAAGCTCTGTACAGGAAGTGGAAACCTATCGGAAGATGTGGCAGGAAGGCTGCCTTGCGTGGGCAAACTGGGGCCCCTGGGGGAGAAGACTGGGCAGCCGGAGGTTTGAGACCAGCCTGAAAAAGGGGCGTGTGCTGGGCTGGCGAGGTCAGCTCTGTGCCACAGACGGCAGCAGCCAGGGCGCTTGGCGCCGCCATCACGTTCCGGAAATTAATCTGGGTCTTGCTAATGAGGACTGCGGTCAGAGAGGGGAGAGGTGTTTCTCACCTTCTGCACTGGCTCTGCTGCTAGGGGGAGGGCCCTTGGGCAGGACCCCCTCCCTGCAAGCACTCTCTAAACACATCCCCCTGCCCGCCAGGACCCACAGGCTGTGCGAGACAGAGAGAGAGAGGGACAGACACACAGCCTCTCACTCTGGTATTAATGTCCACTGAGCTTTGGCTGGGACCTCATCAGGCTAGGGTGTGCGTGTGTGTGTGCGTGCAACTCTTTCTGGAGGAAGCTCCTGAACTTGGATGTCTCTGGTGAGAGACAGAGTCAGCATCATTAGGGGCAGTGGGAGGGCGGGGTCTGTGCAAAGCTGGAGACCACAGAGTACGCCCCACCATGGGAAGGTATTTAACAAGTTCAGCGCTTAACGCTGTTACAAGAGCTTTAACACTTCCCAACGTGTCTGTGAGGCACCTGCCACTAGAGAATGCAAAAACAAAAAACAAAAAACAAAAAAACTTGCCCAGGGTCACACAGCACCAAGATCTGAACCCAGGCAGCTGGTCCTAGGGACCCTGCTCCTGGAAGCGTGGACGTCTGCTGGGCGGGGCCAGGGGGCCCGTATGTGTTTGTAGACCATGGTGGAGGTCCCCCGGGGCAGCCTGCAGGTGCGTCTGGCTGCCCAGTGTGCCATAAGGCACTCCTCCCGGAGAGGGCAGGGCTGGGAGTCCCTGAGACTAGAAGGAAGCCTGAGGCTCTCCCTCTGCGCCTTGTCCCGCAGGAGGTGGCCGGCGCCCTGGGAGGGGGCGCGGACCCAGAGACCAACTCGTCCAGTAACAGCAGCCACTCGGCCTGGGACCTGGGCAGCGCCTTCTTTTTCTCAGGCACCATAATCACCACCATCGGTGTGGGAGAGGACGGGGCCTGGGGGCCTGGGGGTGGCCGGGCAAGGGGCCCCCTGGGAGGGGAGGAGGGAGGAGGTGCAGGGAGAGATAGGGCGTGCCAGGCCCTCGAGCTCTTGCCCCACTTCCCTGCCCAGGTTACGGCAACGCAGCCCTCCGCACCGACGCTGGGCGCCTCTTCTGCATCTTCTATGCGCTGGTGGGGATCCCGCTGTTCGGGATCCTGCTGGCGGGGGTCGGGGACCGGCTGGGTTCCTCCCTGCGCCGTGGCATTGGTCACATCGAAGCGGTCTTCCTGGTGAGCCCTTGCCCTGGGCTCTAAAACCCTTTACCGAGGGACCCGGAGCTCCCGGGAGCGGGGGTGGGGTGTGGGAGCGAGGGCGGGCAGCGGCTGCCCGGCCCCGCCTACCGCCCTCCCTGCAGAAGTGGCACGTGCCCCCGGAGCTGGTGCGAGTGCTGTCGGCGATGCTGTTTCTGCTCATCGGCTGCCTGCTCTTTGTCCTCACGCCCACCTTCGTGTTCTGCTACATGGAGGAGTGGAGCAAGCTGGAAGCCATCTACTTTGTCATAGTGACGCTCACCACTGTGGGCTTCGGCGACTATGTGGCCGGTGAGGCCGCCGTCCCCGGGCTCGCGCCTCCCCATCTACCTAGCTCCCGTCCCTCCAAATGCCATGGGCTGTCCATGCAGCCAGGCGGGTGCTCCAACCCCCACACCCATACGGATGCACCACCTCGCTCCTGCACGCCTGTGTCCCATGCATGCTTCCACGCGCTCTTACCTTGCACACACTTCATGCACACTTCCCTTTCTCCAGCACGGACCCACTGTCCCCCCAACCGAAGAGCTGGGGAGAGGGGCAGGGGACCAGGGCGGCTCACACTCTTGTCGCCCGCGGTCAACTTCTTCCCGCCTTTCCTGGCGCGTCCCAGGCGCTGACCCCCGGCAGGACTCTCCAGCCTACCAGCCGCTGGTGTGGTTCTGGATCCTGCTCGGCCTGGCCTACTTCGCCTCGGTGCTCACCACCATCGGGAACTGGTTGCGAGTGGTGTCCCGGCGAACTCGGGCAGAGGTATGCGCCCCTCCCGGGGGGCGGGGGGGGGGTGGTGGCGCCGCGCCTGCGCACTACTGCCTCGTGGCGCTCCCTGCGCCCCCCGCCCGAAGCGTGCTGACCATCCGTCTCCCTTGCACGCACCGTAGGGGCGTCTAGGGACAGCCCTGAGCCCCTGCGGGTGCTCTAACTGGCGAACGCAGACAGGTTTCCGGGTGACGTATTGCCCGTTAAGCGTGAATTTCAGGCCAACAGCTAGTTAATCTTTCCGTGTGCGTACGGCCCATGCAATAGCATGGGGCACCTTAGTATTACAAAAACGGTATTATTTATCCGAAATTCACATTGTACGGGGGACCTGCCCTTTGCCAGGCCCCGGGTGGGGTGCCCGAGGGAGAGCTGCGGTAAACGCCATGGCCTCCAGAGAGGCTGCCCCCAGGACCACGTGGCCAAGAGGCCCGATGGCCGGCCCGGGAAGGGGCGGGCCCGTTGGGGACCCGCGGTCCAGACCCCGCCGGGCTAGGACTGCTTCTCCTCCCCACGCAGATGGGCGGCCTCACGGCGCAGGCTGCCAGCTGGACCGGCACGGTGACGGCGCGGGTGACCCAGCGAGTCGGGCCCACCGCACCGCCGGAGAAGGAGCGGCCCCTGCTGCCCCCACCGCCCTGCCTCGCGCAGCCGGTCAGCAAGCCCCCGTCCCCCGCGCCCGCGCCCGCGCCCGCACGGGAGGAGAAGCCCGAGACGCCGTCCCCGCCCACGGCCTCCGCCCTGGACTACCCCAGCGAGAACCTGGCCTTCATCGACGAGTCCTCGGACACGCAGAGCGAGCGCGGCTTCGCGCAGCCCCGCGCGCCGCGGGGGCGCCGCCGCCCCAACCCCCCAAGGCGGCCTGCGCGGCCCCGGGGCCCCGGGCGTGCCCGGGACAATGGCGTGCAGGTGTAGGGGCGGGACCCCCGGCCCGGGCCTCTCCTCCGGCTCCGTTCCAGCCCCTTTCCCGGCATGCTTGGCTTCTTGGACCAAAGAGCCCGCTTCCGACGCCGCCGCCGCCGAAGCCTGGGGTGGCGGCCGCGGGGTGCCTGCCCGCCGCCCCTCGCCCCTGGCGCATTCCTCACTGCCACCCATTTCTGTGTCGCTGCCCGGACCGGGCCTGTCCCTCACAGCGCCTCACGACTGTGCCTCAAAGCCTGCAACCAATAAAGGGAACCGGTCTGCACCGCAGCGGGCGTGCGCGCTCGGGGGAGCGGGGTGCTTTCCTCGGGCCACCACAGGGGCACGTCCGGCCAGGACCCCTAGGCCGACGCCCTGAGTCTTTGCCTGGGGGCGCCCGGGGAGGGTCCGTCGGTTGGGTCAGCCCCGCAATGGGCTGTGCGTGTCTCCAGCCTCCGCAGACACCGAGGTGGGGGGCGAGGGGTGGAGAAGGGCACCGGCAGCCAGGGTGGGGGCTGCGGTTGGAACTCTCCCGGCGCGAGACCCCCATCACTCCCCACGTCCTGGAGCGTGACCCCGAGAGGCCTGAGGCGGCTGGGTCCGTTGGGGGCAGCACCATGGAGGAGAAGCCTTTCAAAGTGAGGCTTGCTTCCCGGGCCCCTGACCCCGTCGGCCCCCCACCCCGGCTGCTCCCAGCACCCCCTCCCGGGCCCCCCAGCGCGACGGAGCCCCGACCCAGACGCCCCGGGCTCCCCTCGCTGTGTGTGGTCCGCAGGTGTCGGTCAAGCCTCAGGAGCGCCGGAGCTCCGGCCGGGCGAGCCCTCAGGACGACATCCGGAACCTGTGGACCACGGCCACGCTGTCGCAGTCGCAGCTGAACCTGCCGCTGGCCGAGCTCTGCGAGAGCTTCGACGAGGGCGGAGCCGTGCGCCACGCGGCGGCCGCCTGGCTGGAGAGCCGGTGGGAGCTGGGCGAGCAGGGGGCCGCCCAGCCCGACGGGGCCAGCGTCGAGTCCGAGGCGCTGGAGCCGGAGCTGCGCCGCGAAAGCTCCCTGGAAAGCTGCTTGGAGGAGGGCGACGAGTCCAGGACCACGACGGGTCAGTGCGGCCTCGCCGGGTGGCGGGCCTGGCAGGAGCCCCCAATCCCGGGGGCGGGTGGGACGCGTGGGGCACCCAGGTTCTCGGGATTCCCGGCGCCGGCCTTGCCTCGGGCGGAGCGGCCGGACGTTCCTGGAGCGCCCCCTACCGGCGATCCTGCTCCGGACATCGGCCGGCGGCGGGCAGGGCGAGGGGGGGACTTCATCCTTGGGTGAGGATTTGCCCCGTTGACGCGACTGCTGGGTGTGGGCTGCGGTTTTTAAGCATCTGCCACTGTTTGGGACTTGCATCCGCCTTCTCTGTGCCTTCCCCTCCAATTTATTTATTCTTTTAGTATTTCTTAACATTTATTTATGTATAGATGCCATATGCTTTCTTTTTTTGTAAAGATTTGTTTTTTTAAAAAAAGATATACATACAGAAGGAGAGACAGGGAGAGGAGAGAGATCTTCCGCCCTCCGGTTCACTCCCCAGATGGCTGGGATGGCTTCCTCTGGGTCTCCCACGTGGGTGCAGGGGCCCAAGCCCTCGGGCCATCTTCCTGTGTTTCCCCAGGCTCATTAGCGGGGAGCTGGATTGGAAGTGCAGCAGACCCTTGCCCATAAGGGATGCTGGCATTATAGGTGGCGGCTTAACCTGCTGTGCCACAACGCCAGCCCCTCCCCCTTTGACGTCAGGGTTCAGACCAGGGTTCAGACCGGTAACAGGTGTAGCCACCGGTAACAGGTGTAATCACCTCTGGAGAGGGGCTCCTGCTAAGCGCCAGTTACCCAGCTTCCCTCCATTACCCACAACCCTCTTCTCTCTCCTCCTAGAGTCTTCACTGGTGTCGGTTCCACGTGTCTCCAGGCACACCCCCCACCGAGCCTACTGGACAGAGCAGCAGAACAGGGTTGGAGGGAGTGGGAAGGGCGGGGTGGCCGCAGGAGTAGGGCAGCAGGGCAGTGGGCAGGGCTGGGTCCCTGGGCGTCTGAGCCTCCCCTCTGCGCCTCCAGCTGCCGCTGCCCCTGGTGGAACTCATGGAGAACGAAGCCCTGGAGATCCTCACCAAGGCCCTCCACAGTGAGCCCCCGACGCCACCAGCGCCCGCAAAAGGTTCTGGTGGATTCCGCGGGGTGTTGCAGGCTGTGCTCCAGGCCCCGGCAGACCCCCGAGCCCCACACAAGTTCAAAGTTGAGGGGCCAAGCTGGCGGGGACCCAACGGGGTGGGGGGAGGCGGGATGACAGCCATGGTGGCCTGGGGTCCCTCCCCGGGGGTGGGGCTAGGGAGAGTCAGTGGGGTACCTGGGCGAACTAGTCCCGCAGCTGCTAGGTGTGTCCAGCCGGCCAAGTGGCCAGCTGAGGGCTCAGAGTGGGTGTCCCCAAACCTGCTGGCCCCCATCCCTCTCCCCCTTAACGCCCAGCGCCTTGGAGAGCCCAGGCGCCCCCAGACAGACCCAGGCCCCAGAGCCCTCGCGGTCCCGCCATGGGCGGCCGCGGGTGAGGAGTCCCGGCCGGGACTCACGGCCCCGGGCTGAGCCCCGCCCTCCTCCCAGGCTACCGGCGGGACATCGGCAGGGAGCACTTCCTGACCAAGGAGCTGAAGCGATACATCGAAGGGCTCAAGAGGCGCCGGAGCAAGAGGTTCCAGGTCTCGGTGAACTGAGACACACACCGCCCGGCTCAGGAGGGGCGGCCCGCCCCCGCCCTCCCCGGCCCCCAGCCCGACCCCGACCCCGAATGTGTAGAACTCGAGCCCGAAAGCAATAAAAGAGTCTGCACGTGCGAGAAATGAAAGTCCCTGCATGTGCGTGAGCCAGTGCGTGGCAGCCGCGGGAGGCGGACGCACGTGGCCCCGCCCCTCCCCGTGACCTTCACTCGGTCACCGCAGTGACCTTGAGCTGTCGCCGACCGCGTCCTATCGGCCCTGCTTTCCCGGGACTCGCAATCCGGGGCGCCCCGCGCGTCTGAGGTCTGCTTCTCCCGCCTTGGGCCACGCTGCTTGGTGGGGACACCGCGTCTGCGGCTCAAGCGCCCGTGGGTGTCGTCTTGGGGGAAGGGGAGAGACAGGGGCAGCGCCTCCCCCTTGCAGGGGGAGCTTAGGCCCCGCCCCTTATCCATATGCAGATATCCCGGGCTCCCGCTCGCCCCACCCTCTCATTTTCATACGCTTGCCCCGCCCCTGCGGCCACTGAGCGACCTCGCCCGCCCCTCTCGCGTACAGTGCGCCCCGCCCCCTCCGTGACGAAAGCGCGCTCCCGGCCCCACCCTCTCCGGGTTCTGCTCCCTGAGCCCCGCCGCGCCTCCGGCCCCGCCTTCCGACCGCCGCGTACGCAAGCGCGCGGCTGCGGGGCGTGACCTGCGCGAAAGCCCGCCCCCTGGCAGGGCAGGCTCCTCCCTGAGTCCGCCGGGCACGCAGGCGCCGCCCGCCCCGCTCGTCTGATTAGCATAGCGCGCCGGGCCCCGCCCCCTGCTTTGCATGCGCACGGCCGGCCCCGCCCCCGCTGTCAGCTGGAGGAAGCGGAGTAGGAAGCGGCCGCGATGTCCTTTTGTGTCCTACAAGCAGCCAGCGGCGCCGCCGAGTGAGGGGACGCGGCGCGGCGGGGCGGCGCGGCCCGCGGAGGCGACGGAGGAGGGGCCGCCGCAGCCCCCGGCTCACCCCGCCGCTCCGGCCGCTCGGCCCCCATGCCTGCCCGCCCGCCCTGCCGGAGCCCCAGGTCCGGGGGCGGAGGGGAGCGCTGCTGCGGGGGCGGGCGGGCGGGGCGCGGGGGCCATGTGCGAGCGGGGCGGGGAGGCGGCCGGGGGGCGGGCTCCTGGCCGGCCCGGGTCACGGCCGGGACTGGTCCGGTGCCAGACGGGGTCAGGGTCCGGGCGGGATCCGCGTCCGGGTCCTGGGGGGCCGGCCTGGGCCAGGGTCTGGCTCGTTGCTTGGGCTGCGGGTGCTGGCTCGGGCCGGGCCTGGGCCCCAGTCCAGCCCCGGGGCAGGTCCATTCCGGCACCGGAGCGGGCCGGGGAGGCAGATGGGGAGGGTTCTCGGTCTGGGAAGGGGCTCGGAGGACCACGTGGGGGCGCTCGAAGGGGCTCGGGCCACCCTCCGCTCTGGGTCAAAGGTCGCCGCACCGGCTGGGGCAGACTTCTTCCTCTTCGGTTCTCCCCGTTTACTTCCTGATAACCTGATAGAGGTCCCCCGCGGGCGGAGGGGGAGGGGAGGCGAGCAACTTGAGGCAACTTCCCAGAGGTGTGCGCGGGGTGGGGGGCTGGCGCCCCGCGAGGCGGCCGCGCGTGCCCGGCCGGGGATCTGGGACTGGGCGTGCTGGGACAGGAGGGTCCGGGTGTCAGGTGTGAGGCTCTGTGGGACCCTGAGGGCCTGGGGAGAGGGGGTGGGCGCCGGCGTGTGGCTCTCACCTGCAGTGGGAGTTTGTTCCGCGGGCAGCGTGCCTGCAGGAGGGGAGGGAGAGCCCGAGCAGGGGCTGGGGTTTGGGGAAGGCCGGGTATGAGTGTGAAAGTCCCTGGTATGGGCACGTTGGGGCCACTGGGGACCCAGGTGGGTGGGAGGGTGTGGCCCCGAGTGTGAGCAGGACACCTGCCCGTGGGCCTGTGCGCCTGCGAATGCTCCTTTGAATGGAGGGGCCCAGATGACGGCCGAGCACGAGGTCCCCTGGACATCAGGGTGCCTGGTGGTTCCCCTGGGGGCTGAGGCTGTCCTGCTCCCTGCCTGGGGGGGAGCAGGGGGTGTCCAAGCTCCTCCCAGCCTCCCAGGAGTGAGTCCTGCTGTCAGTTACTGGCCCTGGGGGCACTGGAGTCTCTGTTCCCATGGCAACACCTGGGGGCACCCTCACTTCATGGGCAGCCCTGCCTTGGACTCTGTCCCCCGCCTCTCCCGCCGTGGGGCCTGGGAGCCTGGCCTCGGGCCCAGGGTTGGGCAGCCTGTCCTCAGCGCCCACCCCCACCCCGGTTCTGGCGCCTTCCACGGCCTGACAAGTGTTTCCCTGCAGGTGACCAGCG
Organism: Oryctolagus cuniculus; assembly: GCF_051225735.1. Taxonomy (NCBI): domain Eukaryota; kingdom Metazoa; phylum Chordata; class Mammalia; order Lagomorpha; family Leporidae; genus Oryctolagus; species Oryctolagus cuniculus. The sequence goes on along the minus strand of NC_142867.1, from coordinate 6,915,824 downwards.
CCATGTCCAGCCAGGTGGTGGGCATTGAGCCTCTCTACATCAAGGCAGAGCCAGCCAGCCCCGACAGTCCAAAGGGTTCCTCGGAGACTGAGCCCGAGCCCCCCGTGACCCTGGCCCCTGGGCCAGCCCCTGCCCGCTGCCTCCCAGGCCACAAGGAGGAGGAGGATGGGGAGGGGGCTGGGCCTGGCGAGCAGGGTGGGGGCAAGCTGGTGCTCAGCTCCCTCCCCAAGCGCCTGTGCCTGGTGTGCGGGGATGTGGCCTCCGGCTACCACTACGGCGTGGCGTCCTGCGAGGCCTGCAAAGCCTTCTTCAAGAGGACCATCCAGGGTGAGCCCCCACCCCCCCATTTGCCCTTTGCCCTGTTCCCTGTGGGTGTCATGGGGCCCCTGGCTGCAGCTTCCAGGTGAGGTAGCCCCCCTAAAAGTGAAGTGCAGGTGGATTGGGGTGGGGCGGGAGACAAGACGCGGGGGGCCCCTCATCTTCGCCGGGGGTTCCCCAGATCCAAGGCGGCCCCTGCGTGTCCCCAAACGTTGTTCTTGCTCCTGGTGGCCGCGGACTCTGCCCAGAGAGGGTCATGTCCCCCCGTTTTGCATTTCCCCAAAGCAGTCCCAAGCCCAGGCAGGCTCTTGGAAAGACCGCTAGGCATCTGTGTGGCTTGGAGGTCGTTGATTTTTATCCTCACGTCCGAGTTCAGGGGAGTGAGCGAGGCGCGGACGTCAGTGGCTTGTTGTTTTTGTTTTTATATAACTATGGTGACTCTGGAGATAACGTAAAACACAACAAACAACTGCGGGCTGCTGCACGTTCTCATGACGTCACCGCACACACACACACACACACCCCCGCCTCCTGGTGTCAGCCGGTGTCGCGCCTGAGGTTCAGGAGGGCTTTTGTGTCTTTTTCACATCTCACAGGTAGAAAAGAGCAGAACCGGGACTTTTTTTCCTAAGATTTAGCAAGTAGAGAGAAAGAGATCTTTCATCTGCTGGTTCACACCCCTGTCCCCAAGTGTCCCCAGTAGCCAGGGCTGGGCCAGGCCTGGACTGTAACCAGGTCTCCCATGTGGGTGGCAGGGACCCAAGGGCTTGAGCCCTCAGCTGGGCACGGGGAGGAAGCTAGGTCAGAACAGAGGCAGAGCGTGTTCCCAGGAACTCGCTCCGGGCCGCGTGTTTCCCAAACCGCCGCCTAGCTGCTGCGCCACAGCGCCGCCCCAGAACCAGGATTTGAACTTGGGTCAGTGTCGGTGCCCGGCGGCTGCCCCTGTCTCCTGCCGCTGACTGGACTTTGGACGGCTGGCTGTGACATGGCAGTGAGTTGTGTTTTGCCTCGGTGTTAAAGCACCGGTCTCCAACTCCATGCTGCCTGGTGGCTCGGAGGAGCGGCGAGCCCGCAGGCCCAGGCCCGGTGTCTCCCTTGGTTCTGTGTTGCCTGCCAACAGGTGTCTGTCGTGTGCCCGCTCTCGGGGCTGTGAACCCTGCCAGGGGCTCTAGCTGCCTTTGCAGAGTAAAATCGTCCGGTTTTACTGGGTGCAGGGATAGGGCGAGGGCGCACAGCGGTTAGTGGTCACACCTGGGCCGGCCCAGGCAGCCCCAGAAGCCGTGGTATTTCACCAACCCAGCCTTTTGTTGCTCGGACGAGTGTCCTGGGCCCTGGGGACACAGCAGGGACCGAGGCAGGGAGACAAGAACAATGACTTGCACGGAATTGTCCTGGGACGTCTGTGGTATGTGCTGGAAGGTGAGGCGCGAGATGTGTGCCAAAGGACTGGGCTGGGTCTGATCTGGAGGGCTTCCCCGAGGAGGTGTCTTGACCCGAGGGCAGCAGCCCGAGCAGGGCTAAGAGAAAGCCCATCGTGGGGAGAAATGGGCCGACGGCGTGGTGGCTGCTGGTGCCGTCGCGTCCTGCAGTAACCCGTGAGGCTGGGCGTGCCGCCAGCACCCACTGCGTCCCAGGCTGTGGCCAGTGCTGGGGAGCCGGGGCCCGGCAAGGAGTTCCGATGGAGCACAGTAGATTGTGCTAGCGGCCGGAGCGGGGCTCGGAGGCCAGGAGCCGTGTGCAGAGGGGCATCGCCGTGGCAAGGCCTCAGAGGTGCAGAGGTGTGGGGGCTCCAGACAGGACACGGCTGTCCCAAGGGACACAGGCGAGGGCGTGCAGGTTGCGCAGGCCCTGTAGCCCAAGGGAGCACCTGGCTGGACTTGGAGGGTTTGAGCCGAGGGCGCCTGTGCAGGCGGCACGCAGAATCCAAGTCTATCCCGGGCTCGTTCTGAAGCCGAGAATTCCGTGTGCCCACGAGGGATGCCCTGGAAGCCCACGTGGGCCCCGGCAGACACGAGGTTTCCCGCCCGGAACAGTCCCCGTGCCTGTGCTGGGTAGAAAGTGGGGACAGCGGGGGGAGGCGCTGTGACCAGGACTGGGGTCAAGGGTGGGAGCAGATGGCGTTGGACCCTACAGTCCACCTGTGCTGGCCCGCTGTGGGGCGTGGGGGGAATCAGACGGCACAGGCTTCTGCCCGAGCGGCCGGACAGGCTGAGGGCGCGGCTGGAGGACCCGTTAGGAGGCGGCTGCATGCGAGTGGGGAGTCTGGGGCCGATGGAGGGGCAGGGAGATGCCCGAGGTGGCAGGAGAGGGGGCGACCTGGGCGTCCCAGAGGCGCAGAGAGAGGAGGCAGTGTCTCCAGGAGGGGGAGATCCGAGGCGTCGGGGGCTTTCCGGCCAAGCGAGCTGAGGCCTGAGTGGACCATTGCACTTAGCAACGCAGAGGTGACCGCGAGAAGCCGCAGGGCCGCAGGCCGCGAGGTGTGGCTTGCCCACAGGCGGGCCCCCAGTCCCTCCCCTGGCCCCTGCTCACGCACCCCAGACCTCTGCTGGCCCCGGGGCGAGTCAGGGCTGTCCCGCCTGCCAGGCGGGCCGCCGTGGGCCCCGGGAGGCGGCCACTGGAGCCCGCTGCCTCTTCCTGGCAGGAAGCATCGAGTACAGCTGTCCGGCCTCCAACGAGTGTGAGATCACCAAGCGGAGACGCAAGGCCTGTCAGGCCTGCCGCTTCACCAAGTGCCTGCGGGTGGGCATGCTCAAGGAAGGTGAGCGCCGAGGGGCGGGGGGGGGGGGGGCCGGCGAGGGGGAGGGGAGGGCGCACGCGAGCCGCCCCAGCCCCCTCACCGCCCGCCCTGCTGTGCCATCCAAGGAGTGCGCCTGGACCGCGTCCGGGGCGGGCGACAGAAGTACAAGCGGCGACCAGAGGTGGACCCCCTGCCCTTCCCCGGCCCCTTCCCCGCCGGCCCCCTGGCTGTAGCTGGAGGCCCCCGGAAGACAGGTGAGAACACCCTGGGTCCCTAGCGCTTGGGGCGGGCTGGGGCGGGGCCGGGAGGCAGCACCCCGCAGCGTGGCGGTTAGCGGGCATCACTTCCCCACTCCCCCAAGGGGCGTTTGTGCAAATGCGCTTCTCTGCACCAGGCACCGAGTGGAACGGCCGCGAACTGAGAAAGGTTTTAAGATTTATGTATTTATTTGGAAGGCAGACTTACAGAGAGAGGAGAGACAGAGACACACTGCATCCGCTGGTTCACTCTCCAAATGGCCACAACAGCCAGGGCTGGGCCAGGCCAGAGCCAGGAGCAAGGAGCCAAGAGCTTCTTCAGGGTCTCCCACATGGGTGCAGGGGCCCGAGCATTTGGGCCATCCTTCACTGCTTTCCCAGGCACAGTAGCAGGGAGGTGGATCAGAAGTGGAGCAGCTGGGATTCGAACTGGTGTCCATGCGGGATGCTGGCTTCTCAGGCAGTGGCTTAACCCTCTGTGCCATGGCGCTGGCCCCTGGAAAAAGGCTTTCTGCCACTCTGAGACTGTCCCCCTGCGGCGCTTCCTGCCGGGCTGGCCGCTGGCGGTTGGGGAAGGCCACGGGGCACAGACCCTGGGCAGATGCCCGTGAGGCCTGTGGGCTGGGAGGGCGCCTCATTCTAGTGTTTTCACCGCTGCCGCAGCCCCAGTGAACGCACTCGTGTCTCACCTGCTGGTGGTTGAGCCCGAGAAGTTGTATGCCATGCCCGACCCGGCGGGCCCTGACGGACACCTCCCGGCCGTGGCGACCCTCTGCGACCTCTTTGACCGGGAGATCGTGGTCACCATCAGCTGGGCCAAGAGCATCCCAGGTAAAGGGCCTCGGTAGCCCGGGGCTGCCCGGAGCAGGCCAGGCCTCGCCCGGCCCCGGCGCGCCCGCTCAGCCCGGCCTGCCGCCCTCTGCCCTCCAGGCTTCTCGTCGCTGTCGCTGTCGGATCAGATGTCCGTGCTGCAGAGTGTGTGGATGGAGGTCCTGGTGCTGGGCGTGGCCCAGCGCTCGCTGCCACTGCAGGACGAGCTCGCTTTCGCAGAGGACCTGGTCCTGGACGAGGAGGGGGCGCGGGCAGCAGGCCTGGGGGAGCTGGGGGCCGCCCTGCTGCAGCTGGTCAGGCGGCTGCAGGCGCTGCGGCTGGAGCGAGAGGAGTACGTCCTGCTGAAGGCCCTGGCTCTCGCCAACTCAGGTGAGCGTGCGGGGCAGCCCTGCCCGGTCCACGAGGCCCTGCGGTTTGTTCTCCCCACAGGCAGGGGCAGAGAGGCCGCGCTCACCCGCTGGTTCGCACCTTTGACGGGGCCACAGCCGCCAGCCGGGCACGCCAGCCTTCTCTAGGCTTCCTCCGGTTCTAAGTATTTATTTATATATTTAAAAGGCAGGGAGAGAGAGAGACAGGTCTTTCATCCACTGGTTCACTCTCCAAATGGCTGCAAAGCCATAGTTGGGCAGATCCGAAGCCAGGAGCTTTCCCTGGGCCCCCAGTGCGGGCGTAGGGGCCCAAGGACCCTGGCCATCTTCTGCTTTCCCAGGCCACACAGGGAGCTGGATGGGAAGCAGAGCAGCCGGGACTCAAACAGGCACCCACACTGGATGCCAGCGCTGCAGGCGGCGGCTTTACCCGCTGTGCCACAGCGCCGGCCCCTTCCTCCGGTGGTATGCGGGTGGCGGCACAGTCCCAGTCTGCAGCAGAGGGATCCGAGGCTTATGGAGCCATGGTGACTTGCTCAGTCACAGAACACGCCAAGGCAGGCCTTGCAGTGACACAGGGTTCTGAGCCGTGTGTCGAGTTCAGTGGGGGAGACAGGAGGTGGCTGGGGTGCCCGGCTCAGGAGCAGCCGTGAGAGATGTCTGGCTCCTGCTCAGCGCGCCCGGGCCTCAGCTGTCCCCTCTCCTCGCAGACTCTGTCCACATCGAGGACGCCGAGGCCGTGGAGCAGCTCCGAGAAGCCCTGCACGAGGCCCTGCTGGAGTACGAAGCCGGCCGGGCTGGCCCGGGAGGCGGCGCTGAGCGGCGGCGGGCCGGCAGGCTGCTGCTCACGCTCCCGCTCCTCCGCCAGACCGCGGGCAAAGTGCTGGCCCACTTCTACGGGGTGAAGCTGGAGGGCAAGGTGCCCATGCACAAGCTGTTCCTGGAGATGCTCGAGGCCATGATGGACTGAGGCCAGGGGCGGCACGGCGGGCACTGGCGGGACCTGCCGGCACGGGGTCGGCCCCGAGGGGCAGAGCTGGGGTCTGGGCAGTGCCGCAGCCTGCTGGCAGGGCCGGGGCAATGCCACCAGCCCCTGGGAGCAGGCCCCACGCCCTCCCCTCCCCCTCCGAGGGGGTGTCGCAAGCTGGGAACGTGTGCGCCCAGGCTTTGGGCAGTGCTGCCCCTTGCAAGCCATAACGAGCCCCCAGAGCCGAGGGGGCCTTGCGGAAGCCATAGGGGGCCGCGGGGCCACGGGGAGGCAGATGCTGACCTCAGGGAGGGAAGGGCATGGAGGCCACAGGCTCCCGGCGGGTGACGCTTCTGCTGCTGCTTAGTCCACCCTCTCCTGAGCAGAGGGGCCCGCGGAGAGCGAAGGCCCTGCCCCCTCGCTCCTCTCCTCCTCATCTGCATTGGGCCTTCGTGCCCCCCCTTGAAGCAATAACTCCAAGCAGGCTCCAGCCCCTGGACCCCTGGGGTGGCCAGGCCCCCCTCCCCCCAGCTCCTGCGCCTCCTCAGGGGGCAGGGACAGCACCGCCTCTGTGCCCTGCAGAGCAATAACACTATATTTATTTTTGGGTTTGGCCAGGGAGGCGCAGGGACCTGGGGCAGGCCGGGGCCCAGAGCCCGCGGCTGTACAGAGACTCTATTTTAATGTATATTTGCTGCAAAGAGAAACCGCTTTTGGTTTTGAACCTTTAATGAGAAAAAAATATATATATACTACGGAGCGCAAACCACCGCGTGTGCAGTGTGTCGCTGGGGGAGGGGCCGCGCGGGCGGGGCGGGGCGGGGCGGCGGTCAGCTCTCGGTCTCCTCGTCGCTCAGCAGCATGTTGGGGATCCCGCGGCTGATGGGGAACAGCCGTCCGGACTCCGGGCACTGCAGCGTGCCCTCCAACACCTCCACCTGCGGGCGGGAGGCGCGGCTGAGCGGGAGGGCGCGGGCGGGGCGGCGCGGGCGGGGGCGGCGGTCAGCTCTCGGTCTCCTCGTCGCTCAGCAGCATGTTGGGGATCCCGCGGCTGATGGGGAACAGCCGTCCGGACTCCGGGCACTGCAGCGTGCCCTCCAGCACCTCCACCTGCGGGCGGGAGGCGCGGCTGAGCGGGAGGGCGCGGGCGGGGCGGGGCGGGGCGGGGGCGCGCGCGCGGGCTGTCACCTCCAGCAGCACGTGGTGCATCTTGCGCAGAAACGCCTCGTCGCACTCGTAGCCCTCCACCGGCTCCTTGGGCACCTCCGCCAGGTGCAGCTGCGGGCGAGAAGCCGGCGTCAGCCCCCGCTCGCCGCCCCCGGCCTCGGCCCCCCACCCCCGGGGTCCGCGCGGCGCGGCCGGGGGCCTCACGGTGTTGGCCGCCTCCAGGAGCGCCGCCCACTCCACTTTGGGGATCATCCGCGCCACGAAGGTGGGGTTGAACTCCACAGGGTTGATGCGCACCTCGGTGGCCTGCGGGGCAGAGAGCGTCAGTCGCGCGGGGGCGGGAGCCGCGCACCGGGGCCGGAGGCCGCCCCTGCCCCTACCTGCAGGCGCAGGGGGAAGCCGCGGGGCCCCACCCCCCGCACGTGGGAGCTCAGCAGGTTGTGGGTGAGCAGCTTCATGTCGCCGCCGGCGCGCTCGCCAGGCCGGAACCGGAACACCAGCCGCTCCGCTCGCGCCACTTCCGGGGCTGCCCCGGCGGGCCGGAAATGGCGAACGTGCGGGCACTTCCCGCGTTCGCCGGAACAGGCGGTGTGTGGCAGACCCGGGCGGGTCACGCGCTGGCGAGGCGCGCGTCGAACAAGGGATGCGAGTGCGCGCCGGTGCGGCTGCTGCACGCGTGTGGCTCCTCCACGCGTTCCTCACACGGCGTCTCCCGGCCCGTAAGCCACGCCTCCTCAAGTGCTGATGAGCGAAGCCCCGCCCCAATGCAAATGAGCCTGGCGTACCGGAAGCCCACGCCTGCGCGGTGGAGGCGGCTCGCCGGGGGCGGGGCGCAGCAGGTGCCCCGACCATCGCGGTCACGTGGTCACGGGCCCGCCCCCGCCCGCCCCCCGCTGAGGGGCGGGGCTGCTGCGGTCGTGAGAGGGCATGGGACTGGCCGGGCTGCGCGTCCTGGGACACCGGGCGGGCTCGGTGCTCTCGGGTGCGGTCGTCCGCGAGAGTGCAGCGGCGGCGGCTGCAAGACGGCGACTTGGAGCGGGGCGTGCGCTCTGTGGAACCCGCAGTTTCAGCGGCGCTGCCGTAGTCATGGCTCCGATCAAGGTGACCGTCCCCGGCCCCCCGGCTTCCCAAGGGCGCCCCCGGCACGCTCGTCTGGGGTGTCGCCGCCTTTCCTTCCCTTGGGTTCCCTCGGAGACCCCTCCCCGCCTCCCCGCCGCCGCCCTGGAGTCCCTGCCACCTGCGCCACGTCCCCTCTCCCGACCCCTGGCTGCCCGCTGCTCTCGCGGGTTCCAGGGGCCTGGTGTCCAGTCGCCTGGGACCGCCCCGAGCCTGCGACGCCGCGCCGTTCTGGGGGAGCTGACGCCATGGCCTCCCCCCAAGCCATCTCCGTTGCCCCAGGGCCTCCCCTCCTCGTGTCCCCCACGCCTTTGCGGTGGTGCTGGGGCCCCCGCACCCCGCCTTGGCCGAGAGCCCAGTGGTGCCGCAGGCCCCCTCCAGGGCCGATGCCCACCCCTCTGCCTGCGTCCTCCACGCGTCTTCGGGACCCAGCCCCAGCCCCTGCCCTGAGGGCCCCTGAGACGCGGGGGGACTCTTGCTCCCCTCTGTCCACCTCCTCTGGGCCCTGGACGCCCGCACACACTCCCAGGCACACTTCCTTTCTTATCCACACCCCCGGTAGCTTTCCCGCCCGCGGGCAGCCGAGGGCAAGACACTGAGGCCTGGCTGGGGTCCTGGCCCTGCCTGCTGGGGCCTCCTCTCCACCCCCAAATACAGCGCTCTGCTCTTAGCCCACCCTTTCCTGCGACCCACGGCCACACTGGGGGAGCCTCCCCCTTTCTCCGTTGTCACCCGTGGGCCCTTCGAAGGAGCAGGGCCACCTTGGGCCCTGGAGGGTGGGGGCAGCCAGGTGGGGAGGGGGTGAGGGCCAGGCAGGAACCGTTGGAAACTGATGGGACTGGACTTTCCTGCTGGGCGGGACCGTGTCCTGGAGTCACCCCGCCCTCCGGCTGCTTGGGAACGTCTCTCTCCCTCCGCTCTGGGTGGCTGCCCCGCCCGGCTTCTCCCCACTTACCCCGAGCCTCCTCCCTAGGTGGGGGACGCCCTGCCCGCCGTGGAGGTGTTTGAAGGGGAGCCGGGGAACAAAGTGAACCTGGCGGAGCTGTTTAAGGGCAAGAAGGGTGTGCTGTTTGGAGTCCCCGGGGCGTTCACCCCTGGCTGCTCCAAGGTGAGGCCCCCTTCAGCGGGTCCTGGGTGTCCTGAGCCTGTGGGTGAGGTGGCGGTTTGGAAAGTAGATCTTGCCGGCTGGTGACTGGTCTGGGAGGGACCTGGGGCCTTGGCAAGGGAGACACAGTTCACAGCCCTGACCACGGGACAAGTCGGGCTCTGAGCTTCCTAGTGGGCCAGGCAACAGGGGAGCCTGGTGGGCTGAGAGGCCGGGGGAGCTGACCGCTTTGTGCACCTGTCTCCTCGCAGACTCATCTGCCAGGGTTTGTGGAGCAGGCTGAGGCGCTGAGGGCCAAAGGGGTGCAGGTGCTGGCGTGTGTGAGCGTCAACGACGTCTTCGTCATGGGCCAGTGGGGGCGCGCCCACCAGGCCCAAGGCAAGGTGCGGAGTGGGGCCTGCGGGGGCGGGGCCCGGGAGTGGGTTTCCTCCTGACCTGTGCCTTCTGCCGTCCCAGGTCCGGCTTCTGGCTGACCCCACCGGGGCCTTTGGGAAGGTGAGTGTGTCCCGTGGGCGGGTTCTCATGGGACGCGGGCTCTCCCGGGGTCCTGACGCTGTCTCTTCTCTCAGGAGACAGATCTGCTGCTCGACGATTCCTTGGTGTCGCTCTTTGGGAACCGACGGCTCAAGAGGTGAGGGGGAGGGTCCTGGTGGGGTTCCTGGGGGAGGGCCCGGGTGGGGTTCCTGGGGGAGGGCCCGGGTGGGGTTCCTGGGGGGAGGGCCCGGTGGGGTTCCTGGGGGGGGGCCCGGGTGGGGTTTCTGGGGGAGGGCCTGGGTGGGGTTGCTGGGGGTGGGTCCCGGCACGGCCCCCGCTCACGCGGCTGGCCCCGCCGTAGGTTCTCCATGTTGGTAGAGGACGGCGTGGTGAAGGCACTGAACGTGGAACCCGATGGCACCGGCCTCACCTGCAGCCTGGCCCCCAACATCTTCTCGCAGCTCTGAAGGCCCAGCCCAGACCTCCCTCTCCCCTCTCCTACCCACCTGCTGGATGCTGGGCAGATCTGGTCTCGCCCAGCCTCAGCGGGGGTCTCCCAACTGGAGCCTCGGGCGCGTTTCTGCAATAAACACTTCCGGGTCACGTCCGTCTCCTTGGTTTGGGAACGCAGCTCCATCGAGGGCCTTGGCACCGTCAGAGCCGGGGGCCGGGGGCCGGGGCTGAAGGGGAGAGTCTGGGGTCCCTGACAGTTACGGAGAAGGCAGCGTCTGGAAGCTGGGGTGCAGCCAGTGGTGCGGGGCGCGGGGAAGGACGGCCAGGGAGCCTGCAGGCACATGCCGGTGGCCACGCGCTTGGCGCACACCATGACCTTTTGCGTAATCTCTGGCTGCTGCTGGCTGAATCCCAGGCTGGGCACCCCAGGGCAGGGCCCTTGGCCTTGGTCACCCCTGCCCCCCCAGCCCCAGCCCCAGCCCCAGCGGCGGGGGGGGGGCTCCATCAGTGGAGGCAGCGCTGGTCCGAGAGGGCCCCTGGGGGAGGAGTCTGGGTGGGTGGGTGGGCGGGCGTGAAGCCAGGAGCCAGGGACACCAGCAGGGTTTTGGTGCTGGGGGTGGTAGCTCTGTGCAGGCCCTGGGAAGCCATGGGCAGGGTGCAGGCTGCAGTGAAGTGGCCCCTGGGGTTTAGGTGTTGAGGGCAGGAGCTGCTGCAGCTGTGAGGAGCTGCTCCACTCAGGGAGTCCTGTTGGAGCAGGTCGGTTGGCCTGGGCTGTGCTGGCCGCTGCTTGCTGTGGACCCTGTGGGCGCCAGGCCCCACGGAGCAGCCCCTGCCTGCTGGTCTGGAGAGCTCAGCCCCCTTATCCCCCCCCCCCCCCCCGCCGCCGCCAAGCCGGCTGGGGCGGAGAGGTCAGGTGCAGGCCTCTTAGAGGCTGTGGGAATGGTGCAGGGAGGGGGGAGGGGGTGAGCGCAGTGGGGCGGGGTGGCTGCCCAGAGAGGGGGAAGGGAGGCTGGAGGCTGCTTGCCTTCCACCCTGGGGCCCTGGGGCCAGTGCAGGACTTGCACAGGACGGTGACAGGTCACATTCCTACGTGCCCCCCCCCCCCCCCCCCGCCCAGGCCTCGGGTGGTCAGTGCAAGTGCGGAGGCTGTGGTTACGCAGGAGGCTGTGGAGGGGCGGCCTCAGCGCCTGGGTCCTGCCCACTGAACTTTGACCCTGCGGTTCTCACACACCTGGCCACCTCTCCTCCTCCCCTTGCCTGGACAGCACGTGGTTGCACAAGTGAGGAAACAGGCGGAGCTGCACACAGGGCGCATGTGAGCCCAGCGTCTGCGCCCCTCCCTTGGCCCGCCACCTGTGCCGCCCCCCACCAGCAGGGGAGCCCCGTCTGTCACTCCCCACTCCCCGTCCTCCATTCTGGGCTCTCACCTGGGCCGACTGAGGCCCCGGGAGGCCTCGGAGAGGAAGTGGCCCCTCTGGGGTCTGTGGCCACGGGCTGGACCACTAGGCAAGTGTGGGGGGCTTCCAGGGTCTGAGTGGTCCCTCAGGGCAGCCCAGTGTGGGGGAGTGGGTTTGATGCTGAGTACACGGCTCAGTTTGCACTGAGGGGGGCGCCTGGGCCTGGCCCTGGGAGCTGCTCCCCTCCGTCCCCTGGCCCGGGGGAGCCACGAGCAAACAGCACCAGCCCACCAAATTCTGCAGGGCAGGCCAGGCTTCCGGCCTGGGGACCAGGGCAGCCTGGGCTGCACCTGCAGGGCTCTGGGTGTCCAGAGGGTCCACATTTCAAGACCCCACCTGTGGTCTCAGCCCGGGGCTGCTTCGTGGGCTCCCAGGGTCGAGGCGCCCACAGAGGATGAGGACTACCTGCTGTGTTGCCCCAAGGCGGTGGGCACAAGGGCCACAGAAACCCACCCCGCAGGACTGACGCCAGCGCATTCACGGAGACCTGAGCGCCTCCCATTGGGCCGCTCTTCCCAAGGCCGGGGCTCTGGGGAAGACAGCACAGCCCCCGCCCCGGGAAGCCTCTCCCATCGCGGAGCAGGCAACGGGCCTCGGCCGGGGAGACGCTGGTGGGGCCGCGGAACCCCAGTCACTGCCAACTTCCTGCTAGCGCCCACCCTGGGGGGCAGCGGATGATCGCCAGGGCTTTGAGCCCCACGAGACCCGGATGGCGCTCCTGGCTTCAGCCTGGCGTGGCTCCGGCTGTCGTGGGTGTTTGGGGACTTGAACCAGTGGATGCAAGCTCTCTGGTTCTCTGCCTCCCTCTCTCTCTTCCTCTCAAACAAACAAGAACGGGACAAAGAATAATTGTTAATATAACATTGAGAACTGAAAGATTTTTTTTTTTAAGATTTATTTATTTGTTTGAAAGAGTTACAGAAGGGGAGAAAGAGAGTAGAGAGTTCTTCAGTCTTCCACCCGCCGGTTCACTCCCCAGTGGCTGCAACACTGGGGCTGGGCCAGACTGAAGCCAGGAGGCCGCAGCTCCCTCCAAGTCTCCCCCGGGGGTGCAGGGGCCCTAGCACTTGGCCATCTGCTGCTGCTTCCCCGGGGGCGTTATCGGGGAGCTGGATCAGAAACGGGGCAGCCCACTGGAGCTGGCGCTCACGTGGAACGCCGGTGTTGCAGGTGGAGGCTTAGCCCCTGCGCCGGCTGCAGTCAAGGTTTCCTGGAAGCTGCCGTGCAGTAACAGCTCCCCTCACCCACAGCGGGTGAGCCCCGGCCCCGGCGGGTGCCTGAAAGCGGATTTGAGTGTGCGCTACATTTCTTCCCAGACAGGTGCAGGTATACATCAGGCAGGGTCAGAGGTTGACGACGGCAACTGGCAGTAAAATGGAACAATTAGAACAACACCCCTACTCCTGTGCCTGGGGCCGCGGCGCCCGCGCTGTGCTCAGGGTGCACCCAAGATGGCGCCTCTGAGCGGTGGGCGTGCACGGAACCGAACCAAGGGGTGACCCCGGCCCGTGGAGCCGCTCAGGAAGGCACACGATGGAACACGCACGGGCTGTTTCCTTCTAGGATTTTCCAGGTCGCTGAGGCTGCAGCCTCGGGCCGCGGCGCCTGCGGAATCTCCTTCTCCTTGCAGCTCCTGGAACACAGCAGCCAGCACCCGCGGGGCAGGCTGGGGAATGCTGAGCGCGCGGGGCAGGCTGGGAATGCTGAGCGCGCGGGGCAGGCTGGGAATGCTGAGCGCGCGGGGCAGGCTGGGAATGCTGAGCGCGCGGGGTAGGCTGGGAATGCTGTGTGCGCGGGGCAGGCTGGGAAATGCTGAGCGCGCGGGGCAGGCTGGGAATGCTGAGCGCGCAGGGCAGGCTGGGGAATGCTGAGCGCGCGGGGCAGGCTGGGAATACTGAGCCCGCGGGGTAGGCTGGGAATGCTGTGTGCGCGGGGCAGGCTGGGAATGCTGAGCGCGCGGGGCAGGCTGGGAATGCTGAGCACGCGGGGCAGGCTGGGGAATGCTGAGCGCGCGGGGCAGGCTGGGAATACTGAGCGCGCGGGGTAGGCTGGGAATGCTGTGTGCGCGGGGCAGGCTGGGAAATGCTGAGCGCGAGGGGTAGGCTGGGAAATGCTGAGCACGCGGGGCAGGCTGGGGAATGCTGAGCGCGCGGGGCAGGCTGGGAATACTGAGCGCGCGGGGTAGGCTGGGAATGCTGAGCGCCCGGGGCAGGCTGGGGAATGCTGAGCACGCGGGGCAGGCTGGGAATGCTGAGCGCGCTCGGGGCAGGCTGGGAATGCTGAGCACGCGGGGCAGGCTGGGAATGCTGAGCGCGCGGGGCAGGCTGGGAATGCTGAGCGCGTCCCGGCTGTGTGTAGCAAGGACACCAGGAGTTCTGTCACCGGAGGACGGCGGCGCGCCACACGGGCTGCGGGGCCTGCACAGGACACGGCTCCCGGCTTCGTCCTGCGGATGGCGCAGAGAGGGCGGGGACTCTCCCCATCGCGGGTGTCTGGGGCAGGGCCGGTGGGAGGCCCTGGTCACGGGCCCTGTGGCCTCAGAAGGTGGTGCTGGCCACAGGCTGCTTAGAAAAGCCCGAGCAGGGCGCGGCCTGAGACGCCCGCACACCCATTTTGAGTTTTAGTTCAAGTCCCAGCTCCTCTGCTTCCGGTCCAGCTCCCTGCGAATGCTCCCGGGGAGGCAGCTGATGACGGCCCAAGTGCTTGGGTCCCTGCACCCACGTGGGAGACCCGGATGGAGCTCCAGGCTCCCGGCGTTGGCCTGGCCCCGCCCTGGCTGTTGTGGCCATTTGGGGAGCGAACCAGCAGATGGAAGACTTCTCTGTCTCTCTCTCCCTCTCTCCTCCTCTCTCTTTGCAACTCTGCCTTTAAAATAAGTAAAATCTTTAAAAATTTTTTTTGAAGATTTTATTTATTTTTTGAAAGTTACAGAGCGAAGGAGAGAGAGACAGAGAGAGAGGTCTTCCATCCGCTGGTTCGCTCCCCAAATGGCTGTAACAGCCAGGGCTGAGCTGATCTGAAGCCAGGAGCCAGGAGCTTCTTCCAGGTCTCCCACGTGGGTACAGGGGCCGGGGACTTGGGCCATCCTCTGCTGTGTTCCAGCCCGTTAGCACAGAACCGGACGGCAGCTGGAGGCTGGGGGACTGGAGCTGGCCCTCGTGTGGGTGCTGGCGTCGCAGGCGGAGGCTTAGCCGGCAGGTTCCTCTGTCGGGTGAGCAGAGCTGGCGCACGTGGTGGGTCGGCGCTGCTGTGGTGTGAGCGTGGTGAGCGCCCCGGGGACTCGCGCTGACACAGGAGGTACTGAGGGCGGCCCCTTCAAGCAGCCTTTGGCAGGGGCGTTGGGCAGAGTGGTTGACACCCCGTGGGGCGCCCGCATCCTGCGTTGGAGGGGCTGCTTCCCGTCCAGACTCTGCTTCCGAGCCCAGCGTCCGTGGGTCCCTGCCACCCCTGCGGGAGACCCGGACTGCGTTCCTGGCCCCTGGCACGGCCCTGGCTGCTGTGGGCTTCTGGGGAGTGAATCGGAATACAGATGATGTCTTTCTGTCTCTTCGTCTTTCTCTCGTGTCTCCCGGCCTTTCAAATAAGACAGTAAGTTATTTTTTAATTAAAAAAGGTCACTAGGGCTACGCCCTGAATCCATTTCTGCAATGCAGGGTTAATGAGTTAGCGGGAGAAGAGGTTTGGCGTAAAAAACAGTTTGGCTGAGCCTCTGGGGACACTTCCTGCCTTAATTTCTTTCGAAGATTTATTTATTTGATTGAAAGGCAGAGCGAAAGGGAGACTAGAGAGAGAGAGAGAATCTTCCGTCTGCTGGTTCACTTCCTAAATGGCCTCAGCAGCCAGGTTGGGCCAGGCTGAAGCCAGGAGCCGGGGCCTCCACCTTCCTCCCACAGGGTGCGGGATCCGCCGGCCGTCTGGCTTCGAACCGGAGCAGCTGGGCCTCATCAGCGCTGTGACACGGGACACAAGCGGTGGCCTAAGCTGCTGAGGCCACACCGCCAGCTGCACCCCCCCCCCCGTCTCTTTCCCTGCTTCCTGCGGAATCCGCCAGCAAGAAGACCCCCACCACGTGCAGCCCCCGACTGATCAGAGCTGAGATGCAAAGCAAACCTCCCCTCACAAATGGCCCGCCTGTGGCAGTGGCCGAGGGACCGAGGCGGCCGTGTGCAGCGCGCAGGGGTCCTGCGCCCCGGGGGCCTCTGGGCCACGCGCGCTGCCTCCCCTCTCTGAGCCAGGCGGTCTCCCCTCAACGCACTCACGGTCTAGTGCAGGGGTGAGGGCAGCGGCTGGGGTGGAATCACAGGGTACCCCGCCCACCACTCCGCCTGTCCCTGTGGGCCGCGGGAGGGAGCGAGTGCCTTCTCGCTTCGACTGAGTAGCCGCGACCCGGTGACCGGAGGCAGGAAGGGCGTTCCAGGAGGTAGGAACAGTCTGCACGAGGGCCCAAAGGCGAGGAGGCCGAGAGAGGACAGAGACGGGGTCGTGGCCTGCCTTCGCCTGGCTGGGCTCCCGTGGCGGAGGGTGCGTGTCTGGGCCGGCTCGGGACACGTGGATCCGTTTCAGTCCCCGCCCCGGGCTCCTACTGTGACGCGTGTTCCCACAGGCCCGAGTGCGGGGTGGAAGCCTCTGGGGTTATCTCGGGGCCGGGAACTGCCGCCGGGGAGGCCGCCTGGGCTGGGGGCCGCGTCTGTGCTCGCGCAGGTCCGGCCTGTCTTCTGCATGTTTTCCCAGTTGTGGAGGCTGCATGAGGCTGGGTCTGGCCTTGCTGGGCAGTTGGGGGCCAGGCTCTGGCCTTGCTGTCCCCAGGCAGCCATGGGGTTGGCTGGGAGCAGTGGTGGGGGGTGAAGGCGGGGGAGGGGGTTCAGGGCCCGGGGGGCTCCCCGAGCCCGAGGACTGGGTTCACCCTCAGCCGCCATGACCCCCGTTGCCCTCGGACTCTGTTTCCCCATCTCTGAACTGGAATTGGTCTCTTGACAGCACTGACGCGGCTGCCTTCTGTGAGCTGGCTCTACCGCGTCCAGGCTGTGTGGCCTTGAGCAAGGGCTTAGCCGCTCTGCACGCCGGTCCCTGTGCTAGCCGGGGCAGGCAAGGTGGTCCTTGCAGACGCAGATGGGATAAGGGGGTGTTGGGGACAGGGTAGGAGTCTGCCCTGTGCGAGGAAGGGGCAGGTGGGCGAGGCCAGCAGGGTACCCGTGTGTCTGTGTGCAGTGTGTGCATGTGTGTTCATACGTGTGGGCAGGGGGACAGAGGGGTGTTCCGGGCTGAGGGAACAGCAAGTGCAAAGTTGCTAGTGGTCAGAGGGAGGCCGAGGGACCCGTGTGGCCTGCGTGGGCCGGGGGGGGGGTGAGGTCTGGAGCTAAGCTGGGGCCTCTCTTTACGGGGCCTTTTTTTTTTTTTTAAAGATTAATTAATTAATTAATTTGAAAGGTAGAGTTACAGAGGCAGAGAGAGAGGGAGGTCTTCCATCTGCTGATTCACTCCCTAGGTGGCTGCAGTGGCCAGAGCTGATCCGAAGCCAGGAGCTTCTGGGTGCAGGGTCCAAGCACTTGGGCCATCTTCTACTGCTTTCTCAGGCCATGGCAGACAGCTGGATTGGAAGTGGAGCAGCCGGGATTCGAACCGGCATCCATATGGGATGCCAGCACTGCAGGCGGCAGCTTTACCCGCTGTGCCACAGCGCTGGCCCCCTACAGGGCCTTGCACTTGACTCAAGGTGCAGGGAGAAGCCCCTGGAGGTTGGGAGCAGGGCAGCGGGTGTCTGAGTGATGGCTCAGTGCCGGGCCACTCGGAGGGGGAAGACGGGCCTGGGTGCCAACACAGCTTAGAGGCTCCGGAAGGGCAGAGCGTGGGGTGCCCTGGGGGGTGGGAAGGCAGAGCTCCCCAGGTGGCAGGTGGCAGGGACGGTGGCGCCTCCTCTCCTCGGCGGCTGGGACCCTGCCCTCCCTCTGTGGTTCTGGCTTCCCACTGCCCCGCCTCTGGGCCACTCCACCGGGCATTTCTGTCCCGTCCTGTCCAAATCCTCCACTTCCTCCCCCAGATGGTGGGTGGGGACCTGCAGGTGCCCAGAAGACCCCCCCCCCCCCTCCAAGCCTGCCTCTTTGTTTTTATTTGTTGAGCCTGGGGCCTCAAATGTCTGATTAGAGAGAAAAAACTCTCTGTGACCCAGCCTGGGGGTGGGAATGGGGGGGGGTCCCAGCTTTTGCTGGTCCGGGCCCCACTGCCCCCACTCCCTAGCCTCCTGCTGCCCCTCAAGCCTCAGGTCCCCTTGGGGATGGACCAGGACTGTCCAGAAAATTCTAAACCAGAAGCGAAGGGTGTGGGGAATGGGTTCCCTGGGCAGCTGGGGAGGCTGGGCCTTGAGCCAGGAGAGTGCAGGCCACAGGCTGTGGTCGGCTGTGCCATGCAGTTGTCCGTCTGTCTGTCTCTGCTCCTTGCCTGCCTCCCGGCGCTGTGGGCAAGGAAAAGACACCTGAGAAAGGGTCACTGTCCCAGCCGGAACAGCCAAAGATGCCCGCCGTGAAATCTTTGTCAGGGGCTCGCCCGGCAGCGCGGCTGGTTAGACCGCAGCCCGCAGTGCCGGCATCCTGTGTGGGCACCGGTTCCTGTCCCGCCTGCTCCGCTTCTGATCCAGCTCCC
The DNA here is from genome assembly GCF_051225735.1 of Oryctolagus cuniculus. NCBI lineage: Eukaryota > Metazoa > Chordata > Mammalia > Lagomorpha > Leporidae > Oryctolagus > Oryctolagus cuniculus. The sequence goes on along the minus strand of NC_142867.1, from coordinate 6,897,938 downwards.
TGCTAATGCACCTGGGAAAGCAGCAGAAGACGGCCCAAGTGCTTGAGCCTCTGCACCCACATGGGCGACCTGGACGAAGCTCTGGCTCCTGGTTTTGGCCTGACCCAGTACTGGCCGTTGTAGCCATTTTGGGGAGTGGACCAGGGGATGGAAGATCTGTCCCCCTCCTTTCAAAATAACTAAATAAAAAAGAAATCAGCAGAAGACCATTTCCAGGACAGCAGCTGTTAGAGAGACCAAGGTTGCCGGTATAGAACAGAAACAAGTGTTGCAAAATGCATTGCAAGGCCAGGAAGGTGCCTGCCCTGTGCCCCGCCGGCCGCCACCGCTTGCTCCACGTTGCTCCACGCTTGCTCCACGCTCCCCTCCCCAGGCTCAGGAAGGAAAAGCACAGGACTGTGGGACAGGATGGGGGTGGGGGGATGGAGGGTTGGAGTGAAGAGCGGGAGCCTGGAGCCTCTCTCTACTCCCTGGGGCACCCTTGGCATTGCTGTCACGCACAGGTGTCTGAAGCGGTTTTCAAAGGGAAAAATCTAACTGGGGGAACCGGACCCCCGACAGGCTCTGCTGAACGCCCCTCTGCAGGGAATCGAGCCTGGGCACCCCGGGACGTCAGCGTCAGCAGGCCAGGGAGCCCCTCCCCGCCTCGCCCCTCCCTGCAGCCGGGCTGCACGCTGCTGACAAGTGCGGCCAAGCTTGTCTGGAGTGACGGATGTGAGAGCAATCGGAGATACGGCCCCCGCCTCGGAAGCCCCAGGAAGGGTGTGGCTCAGGGATATTGAGCAAGACGGGGTGGGGTGGGGGTGGGGTGGGGGGGTGCTCGGTGGCCAGCGGGGAGCCAGCAGGGAGCACACTCGCTGATCTGCGCAGACCTGCCGGGCCAGCCTGGAACAGGCTCTCCGGAGGAATTCCTGGTGATAAGAGAAAAATTCCGAGAGGCTCTAAACCTAATCACGGGGCAGAGGGGCGGGAAGGGCAGGTGGACCGGTACCGTTCCCGTGTGTTCGGTAAAGCCGCAGCTTCTGTCCCATGCTTGTCCCCACCCTGAACGCCTCACTCAGCCCTAGCCAAGGTGGCTTCCTGCTGGCTTCGTGGGGTCCCGCCTTTGCTGGCCTTCTGCCTGCACGTGTCGCAGCCCAGGAAGCCCTTGCCCGTCCCAGACGGCTGAGGCTGGGTTCTCCGCGGGGAGGGGGCTGCAGGTGGGTGTGAGCGTTGCTGAGGGCCCCGTCTGGGTGGACCTCGGCGTCGCTCACGCTGACGGTCATGACCATACCAGAGGCTGGCTGGGGAATGAAGGCTGGCCTGGGCACTGGCCCACAGAACCCTCCCGCGTGTCCCAGACACCAATTCCCGTTTCCAGAAGTTTCAAGGGGGTGAGCAGCCATGGGCCTGCTCTGCTGGCAGTCCCACCTCGGCCCCAGGGCCCCAGGCCTCTGGGCCCACTGCCTGCCTGCTTTCTCTCCCTCTCTTTCCTTCCTTCCTTCCCTCCTTCCCTCGACTGATTTATTTATTTGAAAGGTGGAGTCACACAAGCAGAGGCAGAGAGAAAGTCATCCACTCACTGGTTCACTCCCCAAATGGCCACAACAGCCAGACTGGGCTGATCCGAAGCCAGGAGCCAGGAGCTTCTTCCTGCTCTCCCATGTGAGTGCGGGACCCAAGCACTTGGGCCATCCTCCACTGCTTTCCCAGGCCACAGCAGAGAGCTGGCCTGGAAGAGGAGCAGCCGGGACTAGAACTGGATGGAGAGAATCCATCATCCGTGTTTCGCGGACTGGAGCGGTCGGTGTTTCTGCGCATGCGGCTCACGGCAGGCCTGGGTCGGCCGCAGTCGCTGCCATCATTCCCTGCATTTCCTCACCCTGGGATGCCGTTAGTCGTGACAGTGCCATTGAGGAAGACGAGGTCACGGCTGAGAAAGAAGAGGTCACGGCCGTGCCAGTTAGCCGCATCCCAGGGTGCTTTCTTCCCAGGGGGTTAGTTTACAGTTCCGGAAAGAGCCGCACGTGACTCAGTCTCACCTCCCATGCAGGTTTGTTTGTTTTTTTTTTTTTTTAAGATTTACTTATTTATTTGAAAGTCAGAGTTACAGAGAGAGAGAGAGAGGGAGGTCTTCCATCCACTGGTTCACTCCCCAATTGGCTGCAACAGCTGGAGCTGCACTGATCAGGAGCCAGGAGCTTCTTCCGGGTCTCCCACGCGGCTGCAGGGGCCCAAGCACTTGGGCCATCCTCCACTGCCTTCCCGGGCCACAGCAGGGAGCTGGATGGGAAGTGGAGTGGCCGGACTTGAACCTACACCCATATGGGATGCTGGCGCTTCAGACCAGGGCACTAAACCACTGCACAGCACCTCCCCCCCCCCCCATACAGTTTGATGGGCACACAACGAGGGTGACCTCATCCAGAAAACTCCCTCCATTTAGAGCTCGACCTGCGCACCTGTCTGGCTGACAGCCATGCTGTTGGCGGATTTCCCTGCCACCTCTGCCTCCTCCTTCGAGCAGCCCTCCCGCAAGCAGCCCAGAAAGTAGCTACTCCACAGCCAGGAGGTCCCAGGGCAGCTTTGCATCCTTGCAGAACTAACTGCCAGCGGGCCCTGCCCTGTTTCGGCCATGTTGCTGACCAGCCTGGTCTCCCCCCGCCGCCCCGAGGGACTCCCACCATTTGGGTCCCACGGGAACAGGGTACTCCACGCTTGCTCTGGGATTTTGCCACTGGGAATGTTGACGCGCCGTGACAACCAGGTCAGCAAGCGCAGAGGTGCCCCGGCCTGGAGCCGTTAACTACGAGACACAGCGCCGGGGAGCAGGTAGAATACGAGTCACTTCTGATCTCAGCACTGACCTCGCCTTGGGGCCTTGGGGCCCTTGCACATCCTCTCCCACTCCTCAGATGCGCTTCCTCCTCTGGCACTTTGCCTAGTTCACCCTGCCGTCCCGGCCGCGGGCCTCCTCCCACCAGCAGCTTCCCAGCACCTGCTGTCTGAGACTAGGCTTTCAGTCGGGTGCTCAGGGCGGCTGTCTCCCCAGGGTGCTGTTCCCCTGTGGAGGCGGGGGCTGGGTGACCTTTTACTATGTCCCAGCAGCCCACACAGCGTCCAGCAGAGTGGGGAACGGGGACGTCCCCCCCGTACCCCGGCTCTTTTCTCTCTGTGGCACCTGCTCTTGGTCACAGCTTCGTGCTGCTGTCTCTGGGGCTGACATCCAACCTGCTTGCGTTACAGATGGAAACAGAGGCCCGGCCAGCTGGCCCAGCTCTCCTGGCCCATGTCCCTGTCTCAGGCCACTGTGGGCAGAGCGGGGGTGTGATGGGGCCAGAGGAGGGGCGCTCACATCCGCCTGGAGTTCACAGAGGGCTCTCTGGGGGAGGCAGCATCAGAGGCAGGCTTCAGAGGGGAGCGGGTGGGAGATGTCGAGGTCAAAGGCAAGGAGTCTCCCCAGAGTGGGGCCTGGCGTGTGGGGGAGGCACGCGTGGGTGCCCAGGGCCCCTTCTGAGGCCCTGCAGGGGGCCAGGCTGAGGCTGTCCCCTCTGGTTTCAAGCTGGGAAGCCGAGGCCCAGAGAGAAGCACTCGGCCGTCCCCGCAGCAGGGCCGAGAGGGCCGGGGCCGGCTCTGCAGCGTGCGCTGGGAGGGGTGGGGGCCGGGGGCTGCGGTGGGACTCCGGGGGTGCGCTGGCCCGCCCCGACCCGACCCGGAAGGAGGAAGCTGCAGGGTGTCTGTGGCTGGGCCCGGGATCCCCCCGCCGGGGACTTCCTCTTCCTCTCCAGGCAGGTGTAGCCGCCACAGCTGGACGACACCCTGACCTGGCATGGAGGGATGCAGGGGGCCCCGGCTCGGGGACTTCCTGAGTGGGAGCCTGGCCACCTGGGTGAGGGGCAGGTGGCGGCGGGCTGGGGAGGGGAAGTGAGCAGCAGCCAGGGCCACCGTGGGCTGGGGGGAGGCTGGGGGGAGGGGCGGACTCGCTGCGGTGGTGGCCATGTCCCTGGGGGCTGCGGTGAGGGGGTTGGGGCCGGCAGCCTGAGACCGGAGGCATTCAGGCTTGGGGAGGGGCAGTGCCCCGGGGATACTGGGGTGGGTCAGGGGGGTCCCGCTGCCAGTGGGGGCGCCCCCTAGGCCCAGCCGACCCCTCTCCGTCCCGCACAGGCACTGGGACTGGCCGGGCTGGTGGGAGAGGCGGAGGAGCTGGAGGGAGAAGAGGAGGAGGAGGAGGAGGAGGAAGAGGGGCCCCTTTGCCCCGAGAGGAGGTTCCTGCGTCTCTGCAGCGGCGCCCTGCTCCTCCGGGTGCTGGGCATCATGTAAGGGGCGCCAGGCCGGGGGCGAGGCCTGGGGGGGTCTGGGGAGGGAGACCCGGGCAGGCGAGGTCTCTCCCACCTCCCACCCAAGGCCGCGTGTGCCCACAGTGCCCCCAGTTCCCGGGGGCGGCCTCGAGCGATCCCGGGCCACGACGGTGCCGCGGCCCGGCGGCTGTGGAGCCTGAGCCAGCTGTGGAGCCGGCTGCGGGAGTTCTACCAGGTGAGGGGTCCGCAGGGGGAGGGGAGCCGTGGAGCCCCGCCCCCGGAGCCCCTCTCACCCGGGCGGGCCCTCCTGCAGGAGGAGCTGCAGCTGCTGATCCTGTCACCGCCCCCGGACCTCAAGACGCTGGCGCTGGACCCCCTCTCAGGTACTCTCCTCCTCCCCTGATGCCCCCCTGCCTCAGACCCCAAGCCCCCTTTAACCCCGTGTGGCCCGTGTCCGCAGAGGAGGCGGTGGAGGAGTTGGAAGCCATCCTGCGGCTCCTGCTAGGGGCATCCGTGCAGGTGAGCTCCGGAGGGGAGGGCCGGGCCGCTCTGGTGCAGGGGACGGGGGGCCGCGCCAGCCTCGCCCTCCGCTGTCGCCCTGCAGTGTGAACACCGGGAGCTCTTCATCCGGCACATCCGGGGCCTCAGCCTGGACGTCCAGAGTGAGCTGGCCACTGCCATTCAGGAGGTACCGAGGCGGGCGACAGCCTGGGATGGGCCCAGCCTCCCCGGGGGACACCCTCACCACCCTTCTTCTGCCCGACCGAGCCCCGTGTCCCCCAGGTGACCCAGCCCGGGGCAGGCACAGTGTTGGCGCTGGCTGGGCCGGAGCCTGGGGAGCTGACCGCTCCGGAGCTGGAGACGCTGACCCGGAGCCTGCTGGGGACGCTGTCCAGGCTGGCACGGGAGCGTGAGCTGGGGGCCCAGGTAGGGGGCGGACCCGATGTTGAAAGGTGTAGGTTGGGGTCTGGGTCTTGGGCCAGCAGGAGTGACTGTCACAACCACCCATCTTGCAGTGTTGGGGGTGGACGTGGGCAGGGTGGGCTGGCTTACTCCTGACCCCCCCTCCCTGGCCTCCCGCAGCGGCTGGCTGACCTGCTGCTGGAGCGACAGCCAGCCCCCCTGCCCCTGGAGGCTCCCGCCAGGGCTCCCGCCCAGGAACCCTCCCACCACCTGGCCCTGCAGCTGGCCAACGCCAAGGCCCAGCTGCGCCGCCTGCGGCAGGAGCTGTGAGTGCCCAGGGCTGGCGGGGCACCTGGGGGTGAGGGGAGGGTGGGCCTGCATGGACCCCAGTCCCCAGGGGAGACGGGAGGCGTCCGGCCTGGGACGTGGTCCCCCAGACACCTGGCAGAGCCCCTTCCCCGCAGGGAGGAGAAGGCCGAGCTGCTGCTGGACTCCCAGGCCGAGCTGCAGGGCACGGAGGCCGAGATGCGAAGACTCCGCCAGGAGGTGCGCTCAGAGCCCCCCCCTCTCCCGCGCCGGTCCCACCCCGCGCCGCCCCGCCGGAGGCTGGCCGGTCACAGCTCCATATCTGGCCCAGACTCAGGCGCTGTCGGGCCAGGCCAAGCGGGCCCAACTGTACCGCGAGGAGGCCGAGGCGCTGCGGGAACGCGCGGGCCGCCTGCCCCGCCTGCAAGAGGAGCTGCGGCGCTGTCGGGAGCGGCTGCAGGCGGCCGAGGCCTGCCAGGGCCGGCTGGAGGTGCGGTGGCTGCAGGGCCGCGCTCATGGGGCTCTGCCGGGCCCGACTGGGAGAGACGGACAACCGGACAACCGTGTGTGTGTGTGTGTGGGGGGCTCTGAGGATGGCGCAGGTGGAGGTCAGGCGGGGCGAGGGGGTGGGCCTCAGGGCAGGGCAGGCGGGGCTGGAGCAAGACCCTCACCGTCGGGATGGCTGAGTGGGGGCGGGGCCTGCGGGGAGAGGGGCGTGGTCAGGTGCTGGGGAAGCGGTACCTGGAGAGACCCCCGAGAGAGGGCCGAGCACTTGGAGAGCGGAAGTGGGGCTTGGAGATGGGTCGGGCGGGGGAGGGGATGGGGTCTTTGGCGGGCCCGGGGGAAGGGGGTGGGACCCCCAGGCCGCGGCGCCCACTCATCGCTTTACCGGGTCTCCCTGCGGTCCGGGCAGGAGGAGCGGGCGCTCTCAGGGGCGCTGGAGGCGTCCAAGGCGCTGCTGGAGGAGCAGCTGGAGGCCGCGCGGGAGCGCTGTGCGCGGCTCCACGAGACCCAGCGAGAGAACCTGCTGCTGCGGGCCCGGCTGGGCGAGGCCCACGGGGTGAGGCTGCCACGGTGACCCGGGCTGGGTTGACCCGTGCCCCCCCCCGCCCCGTGGGGCTTCCTGTGGGACCCCCGGGACCTCTGTGGCTCTCCGGCCACGCAGGTCTGACCCTGACCGCCCCCAGGAGCTGTGCTCTCTGCGGCATCAGGTGGAGCAGCTGGTGGGGGAGAACCTGGAGCTGGAGCTGGAGCTGCAGCGGAGCCTGGAGCTGCCCCCCGACTCCCCCGGGGACGGTGAGTGGGGCCCCAGGACAAGGGTTGGGGTGCCGTCTTCACCCCTGTTCCCAGGGCCCCGGGGGGGGAGCGGTGGGAAGCAGGAAGGGTGGGAGGGGTCCTGACCTCGCCTCACACCCCCAGGACCCCTACCAGGGCCGCTGCCCTCCCTGCAGGACGAGGTGCGGGAGGCGGAGGCCGGACGGCTGCGGGCTCTGGAGCGGGAGAACCGGGAGCTGCGGGACCTGCTGTGGGCGCTGCGGGGGCAGCCAGGCGGCCAGGTGAGCCCTGCCCCACTCTCCATTCTCCTGCCTGGTCCGCCCTCCCCTGCATCTGACACCTGCCTCTCCTGTGCCCCCAGCACCCCCTGCTGGACAAACAGAGTGAGGATTCCTCGCTGCTGGTCCCGGCCTCGGCCCGCAGCCCCCAGGTCGAGGATGAAGACCCCCAGGCCTCGGACTTGGCTCCCCCGGCATCAGACTCAGCCGAGCGTCCCCAGGCTTCCGATTCCGGGCCGCAGGGGGAGGAGAGGCCCCCACAGGAGGCTGCCACTGCTCCCCAGGCCCCCCGAGAGTCAGAGCCTGTTGTGGAGACGCAGGAGGCCCCGGAGAAGGCTGGCCGTGGGGCCCCGCTCTGGACGCCCCCCTCCACAGCCTCACCCCAGGATCCAGGAGTGCGGAGTCAGACGCAGCGCCTGGCAGGGGGAGAACCCGGGGAGAGGGAGGGCCCTGGGGGGCAGTCAGAGGCTTTGGTCCCTGGGCTGGGACAGGAGGGCCCTGAACACCCGCCGGGACCCTCGGGGCTCTGCCTCCAAGTGCACCCCAAGGTGCCTGAGACCCCAGACGGCGGGCTGCAGCCGCCCCAACAGCAAACAGAGGCCAGAGAGCTCGAACAGAGGCCGGTGGGGACGGCTGGGGACCCGGCTCAGCCAAAGCCGCAGTGGAAGTCGGAAGCAGCTCCTGACCGGACCGTGGAGGAGCCGGTCCCAGCGGAGGTCCTGGCCAGCGGTGTCCCCGAGAGAGAGGCCCTCAGGGAGGAGGTGGCGCGGTTGAGGGGAGAGGCCGTGGCCCTCGGGGCTGAGCTGGAGGCCCAGGGCCGGAGGCTGGAGGCCCGGGGCGCGGAGGCCGCCCGCCTCTCCGAGGAGCTGGCTCGAGTGCAGAGGGCAGAGGCTGAGGCCCACCGGGAGGCAGAGACCCGGGCCCAAGAGCTGGCCCGGCTGCGGGAGGCGGTGGAGGCGGCCGGCCGGGAGCTGGAGGCCGCGGCCCGGGAGCGGGACGCGCTGGCTGAGGCGCTGGCGGCAGCGGGCCGCGAGCGCAGGCAGTGGGAGCGCGAGGGGCCCCGGCTGCGGGCCCGGGCGGAGGCTGCGGAGGAGCGGATGCAGGCGCTGGAGAGCGAGGGCCGCCGGCACCTGGAGGAGGCCGAGAGGGCGCGCCGGGAGAAGCAGGCCCTGGGCGAGGTAGGTCGGGGCTCCGGGCCGGGGCTGCGCTCGCCCTGAGTGCCCGGCACCGAGCTGGCACCGGAGACGGAAGCACCAAGGCCGCTCGGCCTTCCGAGGCCGTGCCTGGCCTGGGCCGCAGAGCCCCTGCGTGCGCTGCGTGGTCTCTGGGTGCGGTCCCGATGATGTGGTTTGCTCCCCTGCACCCGGGGCCGCCCCTGCACAACCAGCCTGCTGTGCTCTGTGCCCCTGGGCAGGCGTTGGGGGGGGCAGGCGGGCAAGGAGGCCTCAGGGAGGGGTCTCACGAGCTGGGAAAGGGAGCTGGTGCCGAGGGCACAGCCTGTGCGAGACCTGTACTGCCCTCCAGATGTTCAGGGCTTGGGAGGAGTGCGGGGAGGAGGGCAGTTGGCCCAGGGGGTGCGGGCAGACCGGTGTAGGGTTGCCTTGGTGGGGGTGGGGCTGTGGCCATCAGGAGGCTGTGTGGTGGGCTTGGCGGCAGGCGAGGCTGACTGGGGTGGGAATGGGGACGGAGGGGAGAGAAGGCCTGGGAGCCCATTCATTCATCCGTTCTGGTGTGTTTTACGGGCAGCTGTGGCACGTGCTAGGGGCCTGGGTGGAGGCAGGGCAGTGCAGCGAGCCCCCTGGATGGAGACTGGGTGTGGTCAGGGGAGGCTTCCTGGAGGAGGAGAGAGGGTGCAGGCCCAGGCAGGAGTTTGGGGGCGGCGGGAGAGGCCGTGTGGAGTTCGAGGTGGCGGAGAGGAGAGGGTGGGGACTGAGCAGGTGCCTCCTAGGCAGCACCCGAGCTCCTCCCGCGTGTGGGAGCTGCCGGAGGGTTTGGTCAGGTCCGCCTCGGGGAAGCAGAGGCCGGCACGGGTGGAGGGAGGTGTCTGGGCCAGCGGGGCCGTGCGGCGGGGGCCGTGCTGGGCAGCTGAACGGCACGGCTTCCTGTGCAGACCAGGGCACTGACATTCAGAGGGGAGGCCGTGCTTGCTCAGGGCGGCAGGGGTGGGGGAGGCAGTGTTGGGGGGGTGACCCCAGGGAGGGAGGTGGGGGGGTGGGAGAGGGGTAGGCGGGGCACGGTGTGGCAGGGTGTGAGCGAGGCGAGCTGGCAGGCACCTGTGTTACATCCCAGAGTTCACTTCTCAGCTGTGTGGCTCAGGGCGAGTGACTTCACCTCTCTGATTCCCTCGTGCAGAAGCAGAATAGTAACTGCATTGCCCCGCCGGAGCCTGCAGGGCTGGGGTGCCTGGCACCTCACGGGGGCCCCCTCACGGAGCGGGAACTCCAGAAGACAAGACAGGGTGGGGTGGAAGAGGCAGCTCTGGGACAGGGCAGGCAGAAGAACCCGAGGGAGAAGGGGAATTTTGCAAGCTTTCCTGGTTGGAGCACTTCCTGGTGCTGCCTGGGTGTGGCACAGGTGGAGGTGACTGGCTTTTGGGAGGCCCGGGAACACGGGCCTCTGGGATTGCCCACATGTGCTGGGCGGAGCGGGCACTGGGAGGGCGGGGCCGGGCTCTGGGCTCCCTCCGCCTTCCTTTGCACTGCCCCTCTCCTAGCCCTGATGCTGGGGACCTGGTGGCCTGCAGCCGCCAGGCAGCAGTGCCTCATGGGACTTGTAGTTTTCTGGCGAGAGGCCCCGGCCATGGGCACCAGGAGTTGCAGGGCCCCAGAGCGAGGCCTGGCTAAGCCAGGATGATCATTGCAGCCACAGAGGCTCGCGGGATGTGGCAGGCGGCCGGCCTCTGCAGCCCTGCTCGGGACTTCCTCCCAGCTGGGCCCCTGCGTGGCAGAATGGTTTGGCCTACCTCCCTCCGGCCTCCCACCTCCTGCCGACTTGGTGCGGCCCAACCGCCAAAGACCTTGGGCCCTGGCTGGCAGCATCTCGGCCCCCCGCCCCCCCCCCCCCAAGTCCTCGCTGTGGTTAGGCCCGGGGAGACCCAAGTCCCTGGCACACCAGTGCCCTGTGACCCTGGGCCGGGCCCCTCCTGCTCTCACATGGCAGTCCACAGGGCGCGTGCCCCCGGCACGGTGTCCGTGAGGAACTACGGACTCAGACAGGTGAAGACGCTGGTCCGGGGGCTTCCTTCCCTGCGCACAGCCCCACCCTGCAGAGCCTGCAGGCTTAGCTCCCATTTTACAGATAAGGTCGTTGAGGCCCGAAGGGTGAGAGGCACCAGACGCAGGGGGGCGGGGCGGGGCAGGGGCAGGAAGCCGGCACCCTGAGCCCACCCTGCCTGGCCGCAGGAGCTGGAGAAGGCCGTGGTGCGCGGCCAGGAGCTGGGCGCCCGGCTGGAGGGCCTGCAGCGGGAGCTGGAGCGGGCGGCTCGGGAGCGCCAGGAGTTTCTGCACGAACAGGAGGCCCAGCAGCAGAGGTGGGGCCGCCCCCGTGGCCACGGAGGGGCGGCCGGGGGTGCAGGTGGGGCTGGGTGCCAAGGCCTCTGCTGGCAGGTACCAGGGCCTGGAGCAGCGGCTGGAAGCCGAGCTGCAGGCGGCGGCCACCAGCAAGGAGGAGGCACTGATGGAGCTCAAGGCCAGGGCCCTGCGGCTGGAAGAGGAGCTGTTCCAGGTGAGGCCGGGCCTGCGCCGGGCGTCTGCCTCCCGAGCCGCTTGGGGGCTGTCGGAGGGAGCCCCGTGCTGGGGCCCAGGGGGCTGTGTGGCCCCGCGGGGGCCTGGTCCGCCGCCTCATTCAGACGGACCGAGCTGGCTCCTCTTCTTTCTGGCGAGCTCCGTTGCTGGTGTTGGATCTTTTCCGAGGCTCCGCGGAGGGCGCGGCGTCCCCTGCCCTGGGTCCCCGTGCCACGGCCGAGCCGCGTGACCCCGCCGCGCCCTCTCCTCTGCAGCTGCGCCAGGGCCCGCCGGGGCTGGGCCCGAAGGAGCGCCCCGAGCCTTGGGACGCGGCGACCCAGAGCGGGCGGCTGATCGAGGTGGAGCGCAGTGTGAGTGCCGGACCGCGGCAGGGGCCGGGCCGGGCGGGGCCCCGCGCCTCCTGGCCCCTGCTCACCGCCTCTTCCTGGCAGAACGCGACGCTGGTGGCCGAGAAGGTGGCCCTGCAGGGGCAGCTGCAGCACCTGGAGGGGCAGCTGGGCAGCCTGCAGAGCCGCGCCCAGGAGCTGCTGCTGCAGAGCCAGCAGGCGCAGGAGCACAGCAGCCGCCTGCAGGTGGGCGGCTCCCGCGCGGCCCGGCACCGTCCCCGGCACTGTCCCCGGCACCGTCCCCGGCCCCGTCCCCGGCACCGTCCCCGGCACTGGCACCGTCCCCGGCACTGTCCTCGCCGCCTCCCACTGCTCCCGCCCTTTGGTGGTTTCGTGCCCCTTTGCTTACCCTGGCTCCCAGCCTCTTTCCCTGGTCCCACTTACCCTTGACCTCTGACCCTTTGGCACCCTTCCTCCCAGCCCCGGCTCCTCACTGGGCACCACGGCTTCACCATCACAGCTCCTCCTCCACAGCTGGCGGTCCCAGCCCCATCTGTCCCATCCGCGCCCCGAGCCTCCTGCCCGCCTCTCCGTGGCCTGCCACCACTCAGCCACGGCCGTGCCTCCCCTCTCTGCCCTGGCCTGCAGTGGCCTGCTGCCCACCCCCCACTCCAGCCTCTCCCATGGCTTCTTCCTGGCACTGCCCTCCCTCCGCCCTCTGCTCTGGCCCCGTCCTTTCCCGCCTCCCAGGCTGGGATCCAGCCAGCGCTCCCTGCCTCCTTGCTTTGCCCCAGGCCGAGAAGTCGGTGCTGGAGATCCAGGGCCAGGAGTTGCACAGGAAGCTGGGCGTGCTGGAGGAGGAGGTGCGGGTGGCGCGGCAGTCCCAGGAGGAGACGCGCGGGCAGCAGCAGGCCCTGCTTCGGGACCACGAGGCGCTGGCCCAGCTGCAGCGGCGGCAGGAGACGGAGCTGGAGGGGCTGCTGGTGCGGCACCGGGACCTCAAGGCCAACATGCGGGCGCTGGAGCTGGCCCACCGGGAGCTGCAGGGCCGGTGAGCCGCCCCCACGTGCCGCCCCGGCTCCCCAGGAGGTCTGACCCTCCGGGTGCCGACCACCCAGCACGTCCTCGGGCGACTCTCCTGTCGGAGCAGCTGGCTTGGCCTGGGCAGCGGGCGTGGGGGATGACCAACGCCCGGTCCAGGCCGTGCAGCCGCCCCCAAGGCCCCAGGCTCCTGCTCTCCTCCCCACCCCCCAGGCACGAGCAGCTGCAGGCCCAGCGGGCCAGCGTGGAGGCGCAGGAGGTGGCTCTGTTGGCAGAGCGGGAGCGCCTGATGCAGGACGGGTATCGGCAGCGGGACCTGGAGGAGGAGCTGCGGAGGCTGCAGAGCGAGCACGAGAGGTACCTCCCCGCCGGCCGGCCGCTCTCGCCCTCCCCCTCGCCGGCCAGGTGGGCGGGAAGTCATCAGGCCCCTGTCCCTGTCCCCGCGGGTCCTGCTCTGCGCCCCCTGCCCGGCCCCCCGGAGCGCAGCCGTCCTTGCCTCCGCAGGGCTCAGCTGCTGCTGGCCGAGGTGTCCCGGGAGCGGGGGGAGCTGCAGGGCGAGCGCGGGGAGCTGCGGGGCCGGCTGGCGCGGCTGGAGCTGGAGCGGGCGCAGCTGGAAGCGCAGAGCCAGCAGCTGCGGGAGTCCAACCAGCAGCTGGACCTGAGCGCCTGCCGGCTGAGCACGCAGTGCGAGGTGCGTCCCACGGTGCAGGGCGACCAGGCAGGGGCAGACCCAGGCCACGGGCGCCCCATTCCACCCTGACCCGTGCCGCCCGCCCGCCAGCTGCTGACGGAGCTGCGGAGCGCCCAGGAGGAGGAGAACCGGCAGCTGCTGGCCGAGGTGCAGGCCCTGAGCCGGGAGAACAGGCAGCTGCTGGAGCGGAGCCTGGAGAGCCGCGACCACCTGCACCGGGAGCAGCGCGAGTACCTGTGAGCGGGCGCCCTCGCCGGGGCGGGGTCACGGGGCCCGGGGCGGTCCTGGGGGCGCTGGTCACGGGGGGGGGTGGCCTGGGGAGGTCCTGGTGGGGGCTGGTCACGGGGAGCCCCCCAGGGAGTTCCTGGCGGGGGCTGGTCATGGGGGGCCCCGGGGTGGTCCTGGTGAGGGCTGGTCAAGGGGAGCCCCCCAGGGAGGTCCTGGCGGGGGCTGGTCACAGGGGCCCTGGGGTGGTCCTGGCTGGGGGGCTGGTCACGGGGGCCCCGGGGTGGTCCTGGTGGGGAGCTGGTTACGGGGGCCCGCCCCGGGGTGGTCCTGGTGAGGGCTGGTCAAGGGGAGCCCCCCAGGGAGGTCTTGGCGGGGGCTGGTCACAGGGGCCCTGGGGCGGTCCTGGCGGGGGGCTGGTCACGGGGGACCCGGGGTGGTCCTGGCGGGGAGCTTGTTACGGGGGCCCTGGGGAGGTCCTGGGGGCGCTGGTCGGGGGGGGGCGGGGAGGTCCTGGTGGGGGCTGGTCACGGGGAGCCCCCCGGGGAGGTCCTGGCTGAAGCGGTGGAGCCGACCACCCGTGCGCAGCTTCACCCGCGGCAGGTGCACCTGTGCGTACCTGCTGTGACCCTGGCCTCGCCCCTGCCCGGCACCTCGCCAGGTCGCATGTCCACCTCGCCCTGCCCCCTCCCACAGGGACCAGCTGAATGCCCTGCGCCGGGAGAAGCAGAAGCTGGTGGAGAAGATCATGGACCAGTACCGCGTGCTGGAGCCCGGGCCCCTGCCCCGCGCCAAGTGAGGCCCCTCCTCCCTGGGGCGGGGCCCTGCTCTGCCCTCTGACCCCCGGCCCAGCTCCGGTGCAGGCCTCGGTGCAGGCCTCGTGAGGGTTGGCCTGGACGCTGCCGTCCCCCAACACGAGCCTCCTCTCTCTCCTTCCTCCCCGCCCTCCCCTGTCCCCGTCTTGTGCCCTCTTGCCCCAGGAAGGGCAGCTGGCTGGCAGACAAGGTGAAGAGGCTGATGCGGCCCCGGCGGGAGGGGGGCCCCCAAGGGGGGCTGCGCCTGGGGGCCGATGGGGCTGGCAGCACCGAGAGCCTGGGAGGCCCCCCGGAGACGGAGCTCCCCGAGGGCAGGGAGGTGGATGGGACAGGTGGGTCTGGGGCCAGGTGACCAGGAGGTCTCTCCCCCATGTCCCCACCACCGCCTTGGCACCTGTCTTCCTGCCCGGCCTGCACGTGCGCCCCCACTGGCTTTCTCGCTGAGCGCCCCCAGCCAACCCTGTTGCTTTTGTCTGCTCTCTGCCCTGGGCCCTGTGGGGGCCCTTCCCTCCCGCCTGCGCTGCCACCCATCCTGTTCTGCTCCCTCCACAGTGGTCCTGGGACCTGGAGCCACGGGGAACTTTAGGGGGAGGTCCTTTATCCTGGGCAGCAGCTAAGGAAACTGAGGCAGGGATGGGGGTGGGGGAGGCACATTGCTAGAATGAGTCAGAACCAGCCCGGGGCCCAGCCTCCTGTGGCCGCCTGCCCCCCAGCCCCCGCTCTGTGCCTCTGCTCCCGGTCCTTTTGCCCGGCCAGCCACACCCCCAGCTCCCTGACGCCTCCCGTGTGTGCCTCTCACAGTGTTGCGCTCACCAGCACCCATGCGCCGGGCCCAGAGCTCCCTCTGCCTGCGGGACGAGACCCTGGCAGGTGGGCAGCGGCGGAAACTCAGCTCGCGGTTTCCCGTGGGGCGAAGCTCTGAGTCGTTCAGCCCCGGGGACACCCCCCGGCAGCGATTCCGACAGCGACGGCCGGGCCCCCTGGGGGCGCCCAGTGCCCACGGCAAAGGTGAGGGACCAAGGCCGCAGCCCCTGCTGGCCCCGCCTCCCTGTGGCCCCCTGGGGAAGGGGTGTCCCGTCCTGTGGCTCCAGTGGCTGCCTTGTGTCCCCCAGGATGTGGCGTGGGTTGGGAAGGCTCCGTTGAGACCCTCCAGGAACACAAGGCAGATGGCAGCCACGAGGGTGAGTGGGTCCTGGGCAGGAGCGGGGGTATGTGGCCGGCCTGGGACCCCCGCAGACCTCCAATGAACATTTGCCAAGGGCCAGGCAGTGCCAGCCGGGGGAGGCGATGGTAACCGTGATTGTCTGCAGCAGTGCTGTCCCGTGGAAACACGCAGGTCGACGTGTGAGGTTTTCTTTTAAACATTGTATGTATGCATGCGTGCATCTGAAAGTCAGAGTTAGAGAGAGAAGGGTCTTCCATCGCCTGGTTCACTCCCCAAATGGCTGTAAGGGCTGGGGCTGGGCCAGGCTGAAGCCGGAAGCTTCTTCCCGGTCTCCTGTGTGAGTGCAGGGGCCCAAGCACTTAGGCCATCTTCCACTGCCTTCCCAGGTGCATTAGCAGGGAGCTGGACTGGAAGTGGAGCAGCTGGGAATTGAACCAGCACCCACATGGGATGCTGGCTTCATAGATGGTGGCTTTACCCGCTATCCCACAAAGCAGGCCCCTAAAAATGTTATTTATTGGAAACAGGTAGACACATGCAGACACTGAAGGTCTCCCACTCACTCCCCAGATGCCCACAATGGCCAGGGGGCCGGGCCAGGCCAAGGCCAGGAGCCTGGAGCTCCATCGGGGCTTCCCAGTCTGGGGACAGGGACCCAGCTACTTGAGCCAGGGCTGCTGCCCCCCTCCCAGGGTGCAGGGAAGCTGGGATTGGGAGCAGAGCGGGGACATCCCAAGTGGCCGAACGCCTGCCCCATGTCAGGAGCAGCAGGGAGGGGGGTCAGGTGCACGGTGATGGCGCGGCTTGGCTACTCAGCAGGTGGCCAGTGTGGGGCGTCCCCAGGGAGCTCCTCCACACTGAGTCCTTGAGGGCCAGAGGTCATGGCACCCACAGCACGTGTGGATTCAGACCCCTGCCTCTCGCTGGCTGGTACCCGGAATACCGGGAGGTGACAGTGACTGGGCTCAGGGAGGGGACCTGAGCGCTGGGTGGGGCTGGGAGCAGAGACCTGGAGGGGACAGCTGAGGGAGGGCCTGGTGCGGCAGGGGAGTGGCAAGGCGGTGGGGGCCCCGGAGTGGAGGAGGTGGGGGCGGAGGGTGGCGGCTGTGGCCCCAGTGGAGGAGGTGGGGGCGGAGGGTGGCGGCTGTGGCCCCGGAGTGGAGGAGGTGGGGGCGGAGGGTGGCGGCTGTGGCCCCGGAGTGGAGGAGGTGGGGGCGGAGGGTGGCGGCTGGGGCCCCAGTGGAGGAGGTGGGGGCGGAGAGTGGCAGCTGTGACCCCGGGGCCCTCCTGAGCGGAGTCTCGCCTTGCAGGCCTCGAGGAGCAGGACCCGGAGAAGCGCCCCCTCACCCCTTCCCTCAGCCAGTGACGCCGCAGGGCCCCGGAGCTCGGCAGGGCCGCCCGCTGGCCACTGGAGTGTCGCGGGGGACCCCAGGCAGTCCAAGAGCCAGGGGAGCCCGTCCACACGGGGCGCGCGAGGAGAGCACTTGGACAAGGAGGCCTGGGCTCTCCAGCCCGCCACGGCCCGCGTAGGGGTCCCGGGACGGAGCTGGGGTGAGCCTGTGGACAGGGGGGATGGCTCGCGGCCTGCACTGAGGTGGCGGTCTCCAGAGGATCCCTCAGCACGAGGGGACTGGAAGGAGTGGGCAGGAGAGCCCCCTGCCCGGGCCAGGCTGGGCACCAAGGCCCACCACTCCCTGGGGACCGTGTCCTGGGCCGACCTCTGAGCCTTCCCTGGGACGCAGTGGGGCATAAGAATAAAGCTGAGTCCTGCCTCGTGTCTGTTGGCTGCATCTTGGAGCCTCGAGGTGCCGGGGACACAGTGGGACACAGCGGCCTGGCCCGGCCAGGACACAGCTGCAGAGGGCGCCTCCAGGGGCGGGGAGTGGGGTGGCAAGCTGGGGACAGCGGGTGCGGCCACCACGACCCTCACACCCGCTTCTCTCCCTTCCCTGCCTTTGTCCAGCCTCCTCGTCCTCTCTCCCAGAGCCCTGTGGGGCCAAGCCCTGCCCCGGGGAGCTCGTAGCCTGGTGGGTGGGTGGAGTCTCTGAGCAGGGCCCCGGGGTTACCGCCCTGGGAAGGGGGGCAATTAGGTGGGGCAGCAGGAAGTGAGTCAGGGTACCTGGGGCCGCCCAGGGCAGGGTGGGGCTGCCCGAGCCGACAGGAGGTGGCCTGAGCTTGGAGGTGTTCGGAGCCCGGGGCGGCAGCCAGCCCAGCCTTCCCAGGGCGACCTGCAGCAGCCCCGCTTCCTCTTCCTCTCCGCAGAGGCTTTGCAGGGCAGTGTGGGGCGGTGCACCCCTGCCCCCAGCTGTCAGAGGAGCTAAAACTGTCCCCCGGGCCTCTGGCGGCTGCCGCCCCCTCTCACCCCCCACCCCCCGGGAGGACAGGCCAGCCAAGGGCCCTGGGCCTCAGGGGAGGGGGACTCCCCTGAACCACGCTGATGCCCCTTTTTGGGGATCTGGGGTGGGTACTGCAAGACAAGGAGGTGTGCCTGGCCTCTGGTGGGCTGTGAATGGGGGCGGGGGCTGCCCCTCCCCGCCGCAGGGTCCCGGCTTGGTACTGGCCCCTTGCCGTAGCAGGTCCTGGCCTCAGAGCGGCCGAGCCCCCAGCTTCCCTGCAGAGCCCAGGCCACTGCGGGGAGAGAGGCTGGATCGGGAACCCAGGGGAGATGTAGCTGGTCCAGGATCACAAAGCAGGCCTGAATCCCAGCACCCTCCTAGCCTGGCCAGCGCGGCCTGAATCCCGCACCCTCCTAGCCTGGCCAGCGCGGCCTGAATCCCGCACCCTCCTAGCCTGGCCAGTGCGGCCTGAATCCCGCACCCTCCTAGCCTGGCCAGCACGGAGAGCTGGGGCCGCTGAGTGTGAGGCGTGGGGCTGAGGAGCCGGCGGCGGGCGCTGGCCGCTGTCAGCCGGCCTTGGGCTGCTCATTTGTCGAGCGGACACACCACTCCGCTCTCCTGTTTGCTGTGGACAAGAAGGGGACGGGGTGGTGTGATTGGCAGGGGCTCCAGAAAGTCCCAGGAGGATGCTCGGCTGTCCGCAAGGCTGGCGCGGGGGCACGGGCTCCCAAGGTCCTTGCCACCACTGGCAGCAGCAGGTGTCCTGGGGCGCATACCTGGCTTGTGCTCACCCAGCAGAGCCTCCAGGTCACCCACGGGCCCCCGCCAGGACTCCCGGCTGTGTCCAGGTCCCTGGGAGGGTTGATTGAGGTCCCAGAGTGCACAGCTCTGACGCCCATCCCCGCAGCCCCCCGCCGCCACCCCGCTCCGGAGACAGGGCCAACCCTTTCTGGCCGCCGCCTGCCGCTGTCACGTTCCAGCCGCCTGACTCAGGCCGCGGCAAGGCGGGGAGCCGGGAGGCGGCGCCGGCGCCCGCCTCAGCCCCGGAGGCGGCACCAGGAAGCGCCCGCCCCGGCCGGAGCCGCCATGTAACCGGCGCCGCCCGGAGCCCCGAGCCGCACGGGGGGGCCCCAGCGACTCGTCCCCCGCCCGACATGGGGGACGAGGACGAGGACGAGGGCTGCGCCGTGGAGCTGCGGATCACGGAAGGTGGGTGCAGGGCCGGCCGCCGGCTGCGCGGGAGGGCTGGGAGGAGTCTCGGGCGGGCTGGGCTCATCGGCCCCTGTGCCCACAGCCAACCTGACCGGGCACGAGGAGAAGGTGAGCGTGGAGAACTTCGAGCTGCTGAAGGTGCTGGGCACGGGAGGTGAGCGCCCCTGGGCACTGGGCAGGTGTCCCGGCACGGCGTCCTGGGGCCTGCTGCCCGCACACCCGCCTGCGCTGGGGCCAGGCTTCTGGGAAGGCCCCCACCCTTTCCCGGCTCCACCCGGCCATCCCGGGGTCGGGTGCCCACTTCCCGGGCGCTCCATGTTGACATTGTCGCTTCCTGTGGGGTCCTGGACATGCATGCCCCCTCCCGCGGCTGCTCGGAGGTCCTGGGGGCTTGCACCCCACCCAAGTGGCTTGCACAGCGCCCCCCCTTCTCCCCACGTGACAGCCCCCTTGCGCGTTTGCAGACTCCCCCAGGCCTGCTTTGCACATCCCTCCCTTGGCCAGGCGTGCGGCCGGGCCTCCTCCCCGCATCCTTCCCGAATGCTTTCTCGCAGGTTGGCACACGCCCCGCCCCCACTCCTCCCTCCCCGGGCTGCACATCCCTTCACGGCCCCTGCTGAGCCGCCCCTGGGCTGTGCACACCTGCTCCTCCAGCTCTTTGCACGCCTGCCTCTCCCCCTGGCTCCCCCCCCACACACCTCCCCAACACCACCCCAGGTTTGCACGCCACGCTGGGTTGCGCCCATCCGCCTTCCCACTCACAGCCCCTCTTCCTCGCCCTCGTCTCTCGCAGCCTACGGGAAGGTGTTCCTGGTCCGGAAGGCAGGCGGGCACGACGCGGGGAAGCTGTACGCCATGAAGGTGCTGCGAAAGGCGGCGCTGGTGCAGCGCGCCAAGACGCAGGAGCACACGCGCACGGAGCGCTCGGTGCTGGAGCTGGTGCGCCAGGCGCCCTTCCTGGTCACGCTGCACTATGCCTTCCAGACCGACGCCAAGCTGCACCTCATCCTGGGTGAGGACCGGCGCGGGGGCGGGGCGGGGCGGGGCGGGGGGCAGGGGCGGCCGCGTCCTCACCTCCACCGCTGTGGCCCCAGACTACGTGAGCGGCGGCGAGATGTTCACCCACCTCTACCAGCGCCAGTGCTTCAAGGAGGCCGAGGTGCGCGTGTACGGCGGCGAGATCGTGCTGGCCCTGGAGCACCTGCACAAGGTGGGCGGGCATTGGCCCCTGGGCCTGGCGAAGCGGCTCCCGAGTAGCAGCCTCGGTCTCTCCGGGCTGCCTGGGCCGGGTGGGCAGCTGCTTCCCCCTCCCGCCCCAGGCCCCCTGGTACTGCCTGCTGGGGTGTCGTCCCCCCACGCGCGCCTCCTCGAAGGGGCTTTCCTCTCACAGGGAACCCGGGGCCACCTCCCCGGAACTTCCTCAAACGCAGGCCTGTGCTGTGGCTCCCTCGCCTCTCCACACACACGGGCCCCTCTCCCTGGAACCCGGGCCTGCGCGCCTTAACTGGCCTTTGGCAGCCAGCGGCCCAGCCCCGCGCTGGGGCCCCCTCGGCAGGCAGGAGGCGCCGGGGGCGCAGGAGGCGGGCCCCGCTTGTCCCGAGCTCGGGGGCTGGGGGAAGCCTCAGCGCCCGTCTTGGCCCCGCCAGCTGGGTATCATCTACCGGGACCTGAAGCTGGAGAACGTGCTGCTGGACGCCGACGGCCACGTGGTGCTCACGGACTTCGGGCTGAGCAAGGAGTTCCTCACGGAGGAGGTGCGCGCCCCCGCCCCGCCCGCCCGCCCGCCGCTCCCGGGGGGGGCGGGGGGGCGCGAGGAGCGAGCCCGGCGCCCACGCGGGTCCTCTCGCCCTCGCAGAAAGAGCGGACCTTCTCCTTCTGCGGCACCATCGAGTACATGGCCCCCGAGATCATCCGCGGCAAGGCGGGCCACGGCAAGGTGGGCCTGCGCGGGCGGCGCGGGGCCGGAGGGGCGCGGGGCCGGGGGCGCGCGCGCGGGGCCCTGACCGCTCCGGCCCGCAGGCTGTGGACTGGTGGAGCTTGGGCATCCTGCTCTTCGAGCTGCTCACGGGGGCCTCGCCCTTCACCCTGGAGGGCGAGAGGAACACGCAGGCCGAGGTGTCCCGGTGAGGAGGGCCGGACGCGGAGGGCGGCCGAGGGGCAGCAGGGCCTGCCTGGGCGGGGCCGTGGAGGGGGGCCCCCCGCTGCCCCTGACAGCCCCCCCATCCTCCCAGACGGATCCTGAAGTGCTCCCCTCCCTTCCCCCCCCGGATCGGGCCCGTGGCACAGGACCTGCTGCAGAGGCTGCTCTGCAAGGACCCCCGGAAGCGGCTGGGCGCGGGGCCCCAGGGGGCCCAGGACGTCAAGAGCCACGCCTTCTTCCAGGTGAGGGGTGGGCGCTGGAGGGGTGCGCTGAGCCTGGCCCAGTCCCCTTTGCTTTGGAAACTTGTCCCAGAGGAAGCCAGCGTGCCTGCGCCAAGGCTTCTGCGCCGTCTCCTTGGAAACCGGGAAGCTGAGGTTCAGAGAGGGGAAGGCGTTTTCCGAGGTCCCCCACCCCCGCCAGGTGGCGGCGGTCGCATCCAAGGCCGGGCCTCTGTGACACGGGAGCGGGGGCCTGGCTGCGGGCGCCACGTGTCACCCGTGGGAGTCCTCCCCGCCTGCCCGGCCTGGGAGGGGGCTTCCCACGTGCTCTCAGAGGGGGGTCTAGGTCTCAGGGGCGCAGGGGTCCCTTTGGTGGGGGTGGGGAGCGGGCAGCTCCGTCAGCGGACGGCCCAAGCCCACCCGCCCCACGCCGGGTGCTGTGCGGGTGCCGGGAGGAGCGTTCCCGCCCCCTTCTCTCTGGAGGCCCCTGGTGGCTGAGTCCTGGTCTTCGAGCCCAGCTCAGCCTCTTGGCTGCTGGGGACAGAGAAATCTAACTGGAAATGGTGAAAACCTGGGTTCAAGTTCTGCCCCCCCCCATTCCAGCTTCCTGCCGATGTGAACCCCGGGACGCAGCCGTGGGATGTTCCAAGTAGCTGGGTCCCTGCCACTCATGTGGGAGACTCGGGTCGGGTTCCCAGCTCCTGGCTTCCGTGTGGCCCAGCTCCGGCTGTCGCAGGCATCCAGGGGGTGGGAGGAGTCTGCCTGCTTTTCAAATTAAATACATAAATACTCTGAGACAGTTTGGCAACAGCATAGAGGTCTTTACTGCCTGGCGTCTCCAGGAACCCAGCCAGTGTGGATATATTGCATATATCTTAAATATCCCTTCCATCCCGACCTGCATCCCAGAGGTGCCTCAAGGCCCAGAGTGGCTGCGGGAGCTCTTGCCATCTAAGCTGCTCAGCAGGCAGGGGGCAGGAGGAAGAAGGAGATTGGCAGGCAGGGCGCTGGCCGACCGTCTGCCTCCTTCCGGAGCTCCTTCCTGAGGTCCTACCTGACGGTTTTACCCACAAGCCATCAGTCACTTGTAGCTGCCAGGAAGTTCTAGCCGTGCGTATTGGTTCTTGGGGTGAAATGGGGGCCGTGACACTAGGGAGGGCAGGGAACCGGGTCCTGGGCAGCAGGGTACTAACGAGCTCTCCCACGTTACCAAAGCCCAACAGGGCAGGGTTTAGCTCCCGTAAGTGGAGAGTCCGGGGAGAAGTCGGACTTCAGGCCAGGCTGTGTCCAGGTGCCGAGACGTCGTCTTTTGTGTGGTGTCTCTGCCCAAGGGCTTGACCGTCAGACCCCGAGAGGGCCCCAGCGATTCTGTAGATTTAATTCCGGTAGGAGCGAGAGGTCTGCACAGACGTCCAGAGCCAAGCGTGGCGGAGGGCGGGTCTCCAGAACAGGGCGGCAGGAGAGAGGCCCTCGCCACGGTCAGGGGCCCTCTCCTGCCCTTGACCGCTAGCTCTGGTCTCCCCCAGGGCCTGGACTGGGCTGCTCTCGCTGCCAGGAAGATCCCGGCCCCGTTCCAGCCCCAGATCCGCTCGGAGCTGGACGTGGGCAACTTCGCAGAGGAGTTCACTCGGCTGGAGCCCGTGTACTCGCCCCCTGGGAGCCCCCCGCCGGGGGACCCTCGAATCTTCCAGGTGAGTGAGAACTCGGGGATGCCAGGCACAGGAGAGGCGGGCGCCGCTGCCGGCCTCGGCCCTGGCTGCTGTGGGCCCCCCGTGGGCCCCGTGCTGACCTCTCCCGGGTCGTTGGTCCCGGAGACCTCCATGGCTTGTGTCTGATGGCTCACGGCTTATCTTTATCTCGTTTTATTAAAGACTTACTCACTTAAGGGCCGCGGCGTGGCTCAGTGGGTTAAGCCGCCACCTGCGATTCAGGCTTCCTGGTTGGAGCCCCGGCTGCTCCACCTGGAAAGGCCGTGGGAGACAGCCCAAGTGCTTGGGCCCCTGCACCCACATGGGAGACCAGATGGAGCTCCAGGCTCCTGGCTGCAGCCTGGCCCAGCACTGGCCGTTGTGGTCATTTGGGGAATGAACTAGCAGATGGAAGAGCGATCTCTCTCTCTCTCTCTCTCTCTCTTTCTCCCTCTCTCCCCACCCCCTTTCCCTCTCTGTCACTCTGCCTTTCAAATAAATAAAATAAACACACACTTATTTAAAAGGCAGGAGTGTGTGTGTGGGGGGGGAATCTTCCCTCTGCTGGTTCACCTCCCAAAGGCTTCAATGGCCTGGGCTGGGCCAGGTTGAAGCCAGAAACCAGGGACTCCCTCTGAGTCTCCCACGTGGACAGTGGAGGCCCGAGCATGTGGGCTGTTCTCTGCTGTTCTCCCAGGTGCATCAGCAGGGAGCTGGATCAGAAGTGGAGCAGCCGGGACTTGAACCGGTGCTCATATGGGATGCCAGGGTCGCAGGCAGTGGCTTAACCTGCTATGCTACAATACTGGCCCCTGCTTTAAAAATTAAACTTTTTTAAAAAAAATTATTTGAAAGGCAGAGTGATAGAGAAACAGGAGAGATCTTCCATCCTCCGGTTTAGCCCCACATTCCTGCAGCAGCTGAGGCTGGGCCTGGCCTTAGCCAGGAGCCTGAACTCCGTCTGGGTGTCCCACATGGGTGGCAGGGACCCAGGGACTTGCGCCACCTTCCACTGTTCTCCCAGGCACACTCCGGGGAGCCGGATGAGACACAGAGTGGCCGGGACTTGAACCATCGCTCTGACCTGGATCCCAGTGTCACAAGTGGCGGCTTCACCCGCTTTGCCGCAAGGCCGACCCTTGTTTCACATTTTTTACTTGCTTACGTAGACACTGGGGAAGTGATCCCACGTGCATGCCGCGGCGTTGCGTGCCCCGGGGACACTGCACGTCACACTCGTGGGGGCCTGGGGGCCCTCGGTCGGGTCTTGGAAGCTCCCGAGAAGCTGTCTGTAGACCGCGCACGGGCCTGGCCCGTGGCTCACGGTCCATAAATAGCAAATCAGAGGGGCCCCACCACGGACGGGCAGCCCGGTCCCCAGACGCAGCCCCGAGAGCTGTGCGTGCGGCGCCTGCTTCCCCGGCTCGGTTCTAAGGAGGAAGTTCTCGCTGGCGCGGCTGCTTTCCTAACTCTCGGGGCTTGACAGTGAGCGCGAGGGCCAGGCGCTCACTCAGGGGGAGGGACACACGCTTCCAGGTGCCCTGAGAAATCCCGGAACCTGGGCTGGCGCTGGCGTGGGGCGGGTTGAGCTGCTGCTCACGATGCCGCCCTTCCCACCCTCGTGCGAGACCCGGATGCAGCTCCTGGCTCTTGGCTTCAGCCTGGCCCAGACCTGGCTGCTGGGGCCACGTGGGGGAGTGAACCGGCAAAGGGACCCTGTGTGTGTGTGTGTGTGTGTGTGTGTGTGTGTGTGTCTGCCTGCGTGTGTCTGCCTCTCTGTCTGTGGCTCTGGCTTTCACATAAGTAAATAGGTAAATGTTTGGGACAGAGAAGAGGAAGCTAATCTGTAAGCCGCTGGAACGTGGTCCTTTTTCTTTGCATTTCTCTGGTAGCCCCGCCTTACAGGGGAGGTCGAAGGCTGGTTTCGGGGGGAAGCTGGGCAGGGCCTCTGGCCAGGGGTTAAGACACTGCCTGGACACCCATGGGCCACAGGGGAGTGCCTGGGCTTGAGTCCTGCTCCACTTCTAATTTTTTTCTTTTTTTTTTTGAAAGGCAGTTAGAGAGGAAGAGACAGACAGAGATTGAGGGAGAGAGGGAGGGAGAGAGCTGGCTTCCAGCTACTGGTTCACTCCCAAATGCCTGCAGCAGCTGGGACTTGGCCAGGCCATAGCCAGGAGTCTAGAACTCCATCCAGGTCTCCCACATGGGTGCCAGGGGCCCAAGCACTTGGCCCATCCTCCACTGCTTTCCCAGGCGCATTAGCAGGGAGCTGGGTTGAAAGTGGAGCAGCCGGGACTTGAACCAGCGCTCGCATGGGATGCTGGCGTCGCGGGCGGTGGCTTAACTCCCGGCCCCTCCCCTCCACTTCTGGTTCCAGCTCCCGGCTAGAGCACACCGTGGGAGGCAGCAGGTGCTGCCCAGGTACTCGGTCTCTCCAGCCCTGTGGGCGACCTGGATGGACTCCAGGGCTTGAGACTTGGGCGTTTTTCAAATGCAGTCGAAGTAGATTAAAAAATAAAGAGGGAAGAATAAAATCTTTCTGTGCACTGGCCGGTCATCTCCTGAGTGACCACCGAAGCCAGGGCCTGCGGGAGCGGTGGCCGTGACCACAAGGGTTGGGCTGGAGACGTGGGGGAGGGGGGCAGATGTGGTCCCAAGTGATGACCGAACAAGGTGGTCAAACGTGTCCACTGCTGGTGGGCACCAGGATGCCAGTAGGACCTCTCCCTCCCGCTCTGGGCGTCTTCCCTCTGAGGTCCCCACCCCCAGCGGGTGGGACCTCCCTGGGCCTCCGCCCACCTGCCCCCTCCCCACCCGCAGGGCTACTCTTTCGTGGCACCGTCCATCCTGTTTGACCGCAACAACGCGGTGATGACCGACGTGCTGGACGCGCCTGGCGCCGGAGACCGGCCAGGCCGCGCGGCCGTGGCCAGGAGCGCCATGATGCAGGTGACGGGGCCGGGACCGCGCCGGGGCGCCCGCCCGCGGGGGCAGCACCTCTGACCACGTCCCTCGCGCGCCCGCAGGACTCGCCTTTCTTCCAGCAGTACGAGCTGGACCTGCGGGAACCGGCGCTGGGCCAGGGCAGCTTCTCCGTGTGTCGCCGCTGCCGCCAGCGCCAGAGCGGCCAGGAGTTCGCCGTGAAGATCTTGAGTCGCAGGTGCGCGCGGGCCGGGACCGGCGGGCGGGCGCGGAGCGGGCCGGACCCCTAACCCCGCCTGCTGCGCCCGCAGGCTGGAGGCGAACACGCAGCGCGAGGTGGCCGCCCTGCGGCTGTGCCAGTCGCACCCCAACGTGGTGCATCTGCACGAGGTGCACCACGACCAGGTAACGCCCACCGGGCTGCGGGGTGGGGCGGGAGACAGGGAGGCCCGAGGACCTCCGGGAGGGGGACTTCAGCAGGGCGGGCGGTGACCGGGCCGCGCCGCCCGCAGCTGCACACCTACCTGGTCCTGGAGCTGCTGCGGGGCGGGGAGCTGCTGGAGCGCATCCGGCAGAAGCGGCACTTCAGCGAGTCGGAGGCGAGCCAGATCCTGCGCAGCCTCGTGTCGGCCGTGAGCTTCATGCACGAGGAGGCGGGCGTGGTGCACCGGGACCTCAAGCCGGAGGTGGGCGCGGGGCGCGGGGCGTGGGCGGTGGGCAGGGCCGGGTGCGGGCGGTGGGCAGGG
Organism: Oryctolagus cuniculus; assembly: GCF_051225735.1. Taxonomy (NCBI): domain Eukaryota; kingdom Metazoa; phylum Chordata; class Mammalia; order Lagomorpha; family Leporidae; genus Oryctolagus; species Oryctolagus cuniculus. The sequence continues at coordinate 6,871,631 of NC_142867.1, read as the reverse complement.
CCGGGCGCGGGGCGCGGGGCGCAGGCGGTGGGCAGGGCCGGGTGCGGGGCGCGGGCGGTGGGCAGGGCCGGGTATGGGGCGCGGGCGGTGGGCGGGGCCGGGTATGGGGCGCGGGCGGTGGGCAGGGCCGGGTGCGGGGCGCGGGGCGCGGGGCGCGGGGCGCGGGCGGTGGGCAGGGCCGGGCTCAGGGCAGGGCCGGGTGCGGGGAGCGGGACGGGGGCGGTGGGCAGGGCCGGGTGCGGGGCGCGGGCGGTGGGCAGGGCCGGGTGCGGGGCGCGGGGCGCGGGGCGCGGGCGGTGGGCAGGGCCGGGCGCGGGGCGCGGGCGGTGGGCAGGGCCGGGTGCGGGGCGCGGGGCGCGGGGCGCGGGCGGTGGGCAGGGCCGGGTGCAGGGCGCGGGGCGCGGGCGGTGGGCAGGGCCGGGTGCGGGGCGCGGGGCGCGGGCGGTGGGCAGGGCCGGGTGCAGGGCGCGGGGCGCCGGCGGTGGGCAGGGCAGGGCCGGGCGCGGGGCGCGGGCAATGGGCAGGGCAGGGCCGGGCGCGGGGCGCCGGCGGTGGGCAGGGCCGGGTGCGGGGCGCGCCTCTGACGCCGCCCCCCCCGCCCCCGCAGAACATCCTGTACGCGGACGCGACGCCCGGGGCCCCGGTGAAGATCATCGACTTCGGCTTCGCGCGGCTGCGGCCGCAGAGCCCGGCGGGGCCCATGCAGACGCCCTGCTTCACGCTGCAGTACGCGGCCCCCGAGCTGCTGGCGCAGCAGGGCTACGACGAGTCCTGCGACCTCTGGAGCCTGGGCGTCATTCTGGTGCGGGCGGCCCGGGTCTCCCGATCCTGGGGGCCGGGGTGGGGTGGGGGGAGGCAGGGTTTTGGCTGGACCGGGCATCGGCGGGCACCCATGCGTTGCGGGTTGGAGGGAGCGGTCCAGGACTGGCCCCGGGCTGGCCTCACTGCGTCCCCCCCCCCCCCCCCCCCCAGTATATGATGCTGTCGGGGCAGGTCCCCTTCCAGGGGGCCTCCGACCAGGGCGGGCAGAGCCAGGCATCTGAGATCATGTGCAAGATCCGCGAGGGGCGCTTCTCCCTGGACGGTGAGGCCTGGCAGGGCGTGTCCGAGGAGGCCAAGGAGCTGGTCCGAGGTGCGTGGTCACGGGTGGGCAGGGGGAGGCTGCGCGGTGGTTATGCGGGGGCCGGAGGATCACAGGGTCAGGCGTCCCGGTTGGGGGCCGCGCAGGGGGAGGGACGCATCTCCCCACAAGGCCCCTGCCCGCCGCCAGGGCTGCTGACCGTGGACCCGGCCAAGCGGCTCAAGCTGGAGGGGCTGCGGGGCAGCTCGTGGCTGCAGGACGGCAGCGCGCGCTCCTCGCCCCCGCTGCGGACCCCCGACGTGCTGGAGTCCTCGGGCCCCGCCGTGCGCTCCGGGCTCAACGCCACCTTCATGGTAAAGGCCGGGAGCGCGGGAGGGAAGCGAGGCTGGACTCGGGGACCTTGCGGGGAGGCCCGGCCCGGCCGGCCCGGTGACGCCCGCTCCCTGCCAGGCGTTCAACCGCGGCAAGCGCGAGGGCTTCTTCCTGAAGAGCGTGGAGAACGCGCCGCTGGCCAAGAGGCGGAAGCAGAAGCTGCGCAGCGCGGCCGCCTCCCGCCGCGGCTCCCCCGCGCCGGCCGCCGCCAAGGGGGCACCGCGCAGAGCCAACGGCCCCCTGTCGCCCTCCTAGCTCCGCCACTGTGACCCGGGAGCCCAGATGCCCAGGGACCTCCCCGCTCGCCCGACAGAGCAGAAGTATTTTTATAAGCAGAAAATTTTTTATGTCTTAACCCGATGGACTCAGAGCCGCAGGGGAGGGGGCTGCGGGGGGGACCCCTCCCCCACTTCTAAGCACTGAGTTCGCCGCGGAGGGGGAACCAGGACCCCTCCCACCCCCAGGCCCTGCTCCTGGGAGGGGCGCCCTTGAGCTGTCACTTTATGGACTGTGCAATTCTGTCCACCAAAGACCTGTGTTGGGGGGACTGAGGAAGAGGCCCTGGGGGCCCCCTGGGGCACTGCGCCTCTCTGGGTCACCTGCTTCTCCCCCACGGGGCTAAGGGAGGAGGCCCCCTCTAACCCCTCCCCTCCCCTACGGCACAGCTGCTCCCGGCTGGGGGGTGGGGTGGGGTCCGTCACTGCCTCAGCACGTCCGGGCTGTGCCTTTGACTTTGAAATAAAAGCCCACCCAGTGCTGTGCGTGCGCGTTGGTGGTGCCCGGGGGGCCTCGGCTTTTGGGGGGAGCAGCGGGTGTGTCCCGGTAGCCCTGCCGGCTGCGTGCAGGAGTCTCCCGGTTGTGACAGGAAAGCCAGGCCCTCTCAGTCTCAAGTAACGCATGGTCCCGGCTTCTATGGTCCCCTTGGTGGCATCTGCAAGGATCGCGCAGGCCTCCGGGGCGCCGGCGTCTGCAGGGGTCTAGGTTGAAATCTGCCGCCAAAGCGCTGCAGTCGGCGCAGGGCCTGCTGGGAAGGGCTCTGATTGGACCCAGTCAGGTCACGTGCCCCGGCTGAGCCACTCACGGCGTCCTGGGGTGCAGCGTGCTGATTGGCGTAGATGCGAATCTACAGCCTCACTGCACCTCCCCTTGGGCGGAAGGGGCGGGCCTTAGGAGGTGGCTGGGCGCGGGGAGGGCGGAGCCTGCGTGGTCCTGAGCGGTTGGTGGGCGTCTGAGACCCCTTGGGTGATCCCTGCCGGGTGGTTGTGACGCAGGCTGGCGTGGCCTCCTGGTCGCCGCCCTAGGCCACCTCCCCGGAGCTTGTCCTCATGGCATGGTGGGCCGCCCCTCGTGTCCGGGACGTTGCCGCGTCGTGGGGAAGGTCCTGGGGGGCCGGCGTCCTCGTGGGGCCTCGGGTGCCGAAGTCCAGGCGGAGCAGGCAGGGCTGTGGTCAGGCCGCCAGCCCGGCGGCAGGTGTGGCCTCGGCAGTGGGGCGGGGCACCGAGCTGTGTCCCCTGACCTGGACGAGGCCCTCGGGAGGAGGAGGGGTAGGGGAGCAGGTCCAGCTGTGCGTTATGGGGCCCTGGGCCTCCCGCCGGTCAGTAGGAGGGAGGAGAGGGCGGCGGACGGCCTGAGGGTGTGGCCGCTGGCCGAGCAGGGGTGGGGAGAGCCGAGCGTCGCAGGCGCGCCAGCACGGTGTGCTGTGCGGCGGAGCCCTGGCCGGGTCGCCGGTCCCGCGCATGTTTCATGTGCAGTTAGGAAGTGCAGCAGTAAGTGCGTATCCTGAAGCTTCCCGTTAATTAAATGCTAATTTTAGGAGAAAATGCAAAGAAGTGATAATGTGCTCATTATCATTTCGATGCGTTCGTTTTCAGATTTTCTTTATTGATAGAGTTAATAGAATATAATACTAATAGAGTTAATAGAATTGATAGAGTTAATCAACATGTGAAAGGGTGCGCAGCGGCTGGAATGCTGTCTGGGACCCCCGCACCCCAGGCACCCCAGATCGGAGCGCTGGGGGGCAGCCGACCACGGCTTGGGGCTGGGTCCCTGCCCGCGGGGCGACCTGGGCGGAGCCGGGCCAGCTGTTGCAGGCGTTTGAGGAGTGACCCAGCAGAAGAGTCTGTCTTCTAATAAAGTTGTTAAAAATTTAAACGGGGCGGGGTGGGGGGCGACACTGTGGCCAGACGGCTGAGCGGCGGCTTGCAATGCCGGCATTCCGCATGAATGGGGTTCGAGTCCGGGCTGCTCTGCTCCCGACCCGGCTCCCTGCTGCTGCGCACTGGGCCCCTGCACCCATGGGAGACCCAGGTGGGGTTCCGCGGGCTTCAGCCCGGCTCAGCCCTGCCTGTTGAGCCATCGGGGAGTGAACAGTGGGTGGGAGACCTCTCCCCGTGTCTCTCCCTCTCCCTCTGTCCTCTGCTTTTCAGGTAAATAAGCACATCTTAAAACGATAAGGTTAAAATTAGTTCTCATGGCCTAAGCCTCAGAAATGGACTGTGGACTCTGTCTATGCGATGAGCAGTTTACGGTTACTTTGCAGCTGTCCAGTGTGTGTGCCACGACTTATTTAAATTATTCCTGTTGTCTTGAGGATTCTTTAGATTGTGTCTGTTGTTTGTTCGGATGGTTTTCTTTTCCTTGATATTTTATTTGTTATGTTTTTGAAGATTTATTTTATTTGTTTGAAACGTAGAGTGACAGAGCAAGAGGGAGGGACAGAGATCGTCGTCTGCTGGTTCGCTCCCCAGATGTATACGCGGCTGGGGCTGGGCCCCTCTGAAGCCGGGAGCCAGAACTCCACCTGGGTCTCCCAGGGGTGCAGGGGCCCAAGGACTTGGCCCCCCTGTCCTCCCTCGGCCCAGGTCCTCGCCTGAGTTCTTGGAGGAGCTCCTGGAGGTCCCGGTGCAGCCAGAGCCCCCGGACCCTTCCCTCCCCGTCCTGGGGTGTGGCCGGGCCGCCTCTGGTGGTGCACGCGTGGCCGTGAGCAGCTGGCACGGGCTGGGCAGGTGGAGAGCGGCCGTGTGGACGGACGCCACGTCTCCCGGGAGTGCAGTGAGGGCCGGGGGCCGGGGGCTTCCCGAGCCGCGAGCAGAGGTGGAGCAGCTGAGCCCAGCCCTGCCGCTGCCGGCCACGCGATCCTGACCACAGCCACTTGGCTCGAGTGTGCGCGGCCTCTTGAGTGCAGTGGGGACGCGACAACACCCACCCCGGGGTGCCAGAGGGAGCCCGGCTGAGCCCTGGCCAGCTGCCTGGCACGCTCGCCTCCACAGAGGGCCGCTCACACAAACGGCGCTGAGGAAACGGACGGTGGGGCCAGGCACGCCTGGGGGGATGCACGGCCAGGCCAGAGGCGGGGTGTGTGCACGTCTGTGAGTGTGTGCACGTCTGTGTGTGCATGTCTGTGAGTGTGTATGCACGTCTTGAGTGTGTGTGCATGTCTGTGAGTGCATGTGTGCACGTCTGTGAGTGCGTGTGTGCACATCCGTGAGTGAGTGTGTGCACGTCTGTGTGTGTGCATGTCTGTGTGTGTGCACATCTTGAGTGTGTGTGCACGTCTGTGAGTGCGTGTGTGCACATCCGTGAGTGAGTGTGTGCATGTCTGTGTGTGTGCACGTCTGTGAGTGCGTGTGTGCACATCTGTGAGTGTGTGCGCATGTCCGTGAGTGTGTGCATGTCTGTGAGTGTGTGTGCACGTCTGTGAGTGTGTGTGCATGTCTGTGAGCGCGTGTGTGCACGTCTGTGTGTGCGCATCTGTGAGTACATGTGTGTGCATGTCTGAGTGTGTGCGCGTCTGTGAGTGTGCACGTCTGAGTGCATGTGTGTGTGTGTGTGCGTGCTCCCCCGCCTTGCAGCTCTCAGGCTCTGCCTCCAGCGCCAGCCTGGGCTGAGGCACAGCCCTGCCCTCCCCAGCGTGGGCCAGTGTCGCCCTGTCCCTGACTGGCACCCAGGAGTGGGGGGTGGGAACACACTCAGGCACGTGTGAGTACACGTGTGAGTGTCCGCATGTGTGTGGGTGCAGGTGTGTGAGCGTGAGGAGTGTGTGGGAGGATGTGTGTTAAGATGTTACGTGTGCGAACACTGCACACGTGTTACATGTGTGAACATGAACACTGCACGTGTGTTGCATGTGTGAGTGCTTGAACGAGTACACATGAGTGTGAGTATGAGTGTGAAGTGAGTGTAAGTGCACATGTGAACATGAGCATAGACTTGTGTGTGGTCGTGTGTGCATGAGCCAGCATGTGTGGATGGAGCGCATGTGTTAGCGTGTGTGTGTGCGTGTCAGCATGAGTTTTGCACGACCCTGTGCATGAGTGTCAGTGTATGAGACAGCATTAGAATCATACGTGACTGAGCATGTGGGAGGGTGAGCATGTGAGCGTGAACATGCACATGTGCACCTGTGAATGTGAGCGTGTGTGAGCACGTGTGTGTGTTTCTGTGTGTGTGAGTGTGTGTGTGTAAGAGTGAGCCTCTGAGTCAGCAAAGCGTGTGCATGTGAGTGAGCCCGTGTGAGTGTGAGTATGAGCGAGAGCCTGTGCACACATGAGCTGCTTCCCCAGGTGCATCAGCAGGGAGCTGGATCGGAAGTGGAGCAGCCGGGACTCGAACCGGCGCCCACATGGGGTGCAGTGCTGCAGGTGGCGGCTTTACCTGCTACGCCCAGCACCGGCCCCTCTTCTTTTTTAAGATTTATTTATTTATTTGAAAGGCAGAGAGGTACAGAGAGAGCAGAAAGAGAGAGAGAGAGAGAGAGGACCTTCCGTCTGCTGGGTCGCTCCCCAGATGAGCACGCTGGCGGGGCCTGGAACTCCACTTGGGTCTGCACTGTGGGTGGGGCCGTCCTCGCTGCTTCCCCAGGCGCATAGGCAGTTGAAGAAGAGGGTCAGCAGGTAAGTGGTCGCCCGCCTCCCCCGCCCCTGTCCAGAGGGCCCTCCGTGGGGCACGAGGGCCCTGCTAGTCCCCGGCAGAGAGAGAGACTCAGAGAGGGAGCGAGACTCGCCCGAGGTCACACAGCCTGCAGGGCAGAGTGGCCCCAGACCAGCATGGAGGAGGGACACGGGGAGGGGCGAGGCTTCGCGGGGGCTTCTGTACGCTTGGTGGAAGGCGGCCAGGGAGCGGCTGAACCCGCAAGTGTCGCTGGCTCACTCAGCAAACCTTGGCTGGGCACCGCCCTGTGCAGGCACGACCTGGCACCCAGCGGTGAGTGCTGTGGACAGCGCTGCTCCCAGCCCAGAGGGAGCGGCTGACGCCGGAGAGCCCCTGCCTGTGCGCGCTGCCGCCCGGGAAGCTCGTCCCCGTGCCTGGGCGCCAGCAGGTGACCTGGGGGGCGGGGCACGGCCTGCAACACCGGCATCCCCCAGGGCCCGGGTTCACGTCCCCGTCCCGGCTGCTCCGCTTCCCATCCAGCTGCTCTGATGGCCTGGGAGACCAGCGGGAGATGACCAAGGGCTTGGGCCCCGGCTCCCGGCGGGGGGACTCGGGAGCGCCCGGGCGCCGGCGTCTCCTGGCCCAGCCCTGGCCCTGCGGCCACTGTGGAGCGAACCAGCGGGGGGCAGAGCTCCCCGTCCCCCCTCGGACTTCTGCTATGTGCACACACTGACTGCACACTCGTGCTCACGCTGAGTGCACACTCACACTCATGCTGACACTGCTGTGTGCACATGCCCTGCCCACACTCACATGCTGACACTGCTGTGTGCACACACCCTGCTCACACTGACACTGCTGTGTGCACACACCCTGCCCACACTCACACGCTGACTGCTGTGTACACATGCCCTGCCCACACTCACACACTGCTGCGTGCACACGCCCTGCCCACACTCACACACTGCTGCGTGCACACGCCCTGCTCACACACACACGCTGACACTGCTGCGTGCACACGCCCTGCCCACACTCACACACTGCTGCGTGCACACGCCCTGCTCACACTCACACACTGCTGCGTGCACACACCCTGCTCACACTCACTGCTGCGTGCACACGCCCTGCTCACACACACCGCTGCGTGCACATGCCCTGCTCACACTCACACTGACACTGCTGTGTGCACACGCCCTGCTCACATTCACACACTGACACTGCTGTGTGCACACGCCCTGCTCACACTCACACTGACACTGCTGCGTGCACACGCCCTGCTCACACTCACACTCACGCTGACACTACTGCGTGCACATGCCCTGCTCACACTCACACTGACACTGCTGCGTGCACACGCCCTGCTCACACTCATGCTGACACTGCTGCATGCACACGCCCTGCTCACACTCACACGCTGACACTGCTGTGTGCACACGCCCTGCTCACACTCACACGCTGACACTGCTGTGTGCACACACCCTGCTCACACTCACACGCTGACACTGCTGTGTGCACACACCCTGCTCACACTCACACTGACACTGCTGCATGCACACGCCCTGCTCACACTCACACACTGACACTGCTGCATGCACACGCCCTGCTCACACTCACACTGCTGCATGCACACGCCCTGCTCACACTCACACTGTGCTGCATGCACACGCCCTGCTCACACTCACACGCTGACACTGCTGTTTGTGCCTCGTGGGGCCATGTTCTGGCTGCACAGAGTCTGGTGAGAGGCGGGCATCTGTGCGGTGTGCACCTGTGCAGTGTGCATCTGTGTGATGGAATGAGAAGGTGAGAGGGTCATGAGAAGGTGAGAGGGTCATGAGAAGGTGAGAAGGCCATGCCAAGATGGCCGCTGACAACAGAAACTGCCTGGCAACAGGCGGTGATTGGATGGCTTCGGAAACCACATGACAACAGAGCCTGACGGCAGGCCGTGATTGGATGGTTTCAGAAACTGCCTGGCAACAAGAGCCTGACTGGCAACAGGTTGTGATTGGTTAGGGCATAGACTGCCCCTTGATGGGATTGGCTGCCTTGGCTATATAAGCAGCTGTAGCAACTGAAATAAACGAGTGTGTGGGCTGCTCGCCTCTGGCCTGCTCTCACCCGGCTCCCGACTCCCGGGGCTGTGTGGTGACTCCGGGGCTGTGTGGTGACTCCTGGGCTGTGTGGTGACTCCCGGGGCTGTGTGGTGACTCCGGGCCTCTTGCCCCCACCACGCTCCTCCTCTCAGAACGAATCCTCTCAGAAATCCACCTCAGCATCCACTCCAGCACACCTGAGCGGCAGCCACCTGTGCGCTGTGTCCCGTCTGGCAGCCCTCAGCCGTTAACCACGGCCGCTCACGGCTGCCTTGTGTGGTCGCCCCAGACTCAGGCAGCGCCCGGATGGGGGACTCTGGGGGTGGCCCCTGTGTGACCGTGGGACGGTACGTTCCCGCGAGGTGGGTGACTGCGTGGCTCCCCGCAGTGGGGTGAGGGTACCACGGGGACACAGCAGCCCCCATGTGCAAAGTCACGTGTCTGCACTGGGAGCTGAGCCTGGAGCTGTGTTTTCAACGTCTGCCCGGGAAGGCGCGTGGGGTTCCAGGGGCCGTGCTGACGGGTGCGAGTCCATGAGGTCACGCGCGCAGATCCAGGCTGCCCACGCTGGCCGCGCGCTGCCTTCGCACGGGATGATGCGGCGAGAGCCCGGCCACACGGTGGCGCTGTGCTCCGCGGCCTCCGCCTTCCAGGCAGGGAGCGCATCCCCGCCCGGGGGTGGGCCGGGCAGCGGGAAGCCGGGCCGTGGTGCTGTCTGTGGGCCCCGGCCTCCCGCCCTGCGTGGCTCAGTCCTGTTTGCACGCTGGTTTGCCCTCCGAGCCGTGAGGCCGGGAATGGGGGCGTTCGGGGTAGAAGTGGGGCAGGTGAGGCCCGGGTGGTGAGGAGGGCGCTGGCCCGCAGTGTCCCTTCCCAGGACCAGGGAGGGCAGCCGAGCCTTGCGCTTCTGCCCGGAGCCCAGCGTGACCCCGGCTCCATGTCCGGCGGCCTGGGCTGCACCGGGGTGCCCTGACAGTGGGAGGGGCCGCTCCCCGGAGCTGGGTCTGCAGATGCAGGGTGCAGGGCGGGGAGGGGGTGAGAGCCCTGCCAGGGGGTCCCCTCCAGTCAGGTACTGAGGGGCTGGGGCTCTGTGCTGGGGGACACTCAGCCCCACCCCCACGGACAGCACAGCGGCTTCTGCCTCTGTCCCAACACCCCTCCCCCGCCCCCAGCCATCGGGCAGGTGGATTTAAAGGCATCGCAACCTTTTCATTCCTCTAAGGCGAAAACATCTTTCTCGGCCTAAGCAGAGACCACCCGCCCGGGGACAGCCCCTCGGCCCCCGCGCCCCTGTGACTCCCAGAGGTCCTGGAAAATTCACGGCACAGATGTGGTGGGTTTGGTACCGACGTAAATTGACCTTTCAAGTCCATGTCCCGCGAGCGTCTCGAGGCCCTGGTGTGCCGCGCTGAGCGGGCTGGAGAGAGCCCTGCACTCCCAGGTGAGGGCCTGGGCCGGCGGCCGTGCCCGTGGGAGGGAGGCGGCTCATCCCCGGCCTGGCGTTGATTACGTGGCTGCTGAGCGCGGACTCCGGGACAGAATCCAGCGCCCCAACCGGGACTAGAACCTGGGGTGCCGGCGCTGCAGGTGGATGATTAGCCTAGTGAGCCGTGGCACCGGCCCCACGTTTTCTTAAACTCCCGATTTTGGGCCGCACTGTGGTGCAGCAGGCTAAGCCACCACCTGTGACACTGGCATCCCTTATGTGCCCCGGTTCAAATCCCGGCTGATCCACCTCCAGTCCAGCTCTCTGCTGTGGCCCGGGAGTGCAGTGGAGGATGGCCCAAGTGCTTGGGCCCTACACCCCATGGGAGACCAGGAGAAGCACCTGGCTCCTGCCATCGGATCAGCGCGGTGCGCTGGCCATAGCAACCATTTGGGTGGTGAACCAATGGAAGGAAGACCTTTCTCTCTGTCTCTCTCTCACTGTCTATAACACTACCTGTCAAATAAATTAAAAAAAAAAAAAACACCTTTAAAACCAAGTCCCCTGACCTTCGGGTCGGTATCCACGGAATCCTCAAAGGGTCTCAGAATCACAGAGACGCTGGCGCCCAGGTCGCCTCCGGGTGAACTCTCGGCTGGGGGCCGGGCAGTGCGGCGGCAGGGGAGGGGAGGAGCCAGGTGAGGGGAGGAGCCACCTGGCGCCTTTGGGCTCTCCATGGGCGGGACTCGGTTTTTAACAGCCCCCCGCCCCCGTCAGTCCTTTCCCCTGTATGAGGTGTGCCCGGCCTGCTGTGCTGCGACAGGCGCCCCCTCTCTGCACTGGTGGTCACCAGGTAAAGCCAGGCTCACCGTGGTCCAGGGATAAATCACGGTGGTCCAGGGATAAATGGAATTCTGACCCAAGTTCAAGTCCCTGTGGGGCCCCTGGGTTCACAGACGCCCCCCGGGTTAATGCCCCAGTTCCTGAATTAGCGAGGAAGGTATTTTGAAAACCTCATGGAAAAATGAAATTAAAGGTAAGTTTGGGGTTGGCATCGCAGCCCCGTGGGTGACGCCATCGTCCCACCCGCTTGGGTCCAGCTCCCTGCTGAGTGCCTGGGCGAGCAATGGATGATAACCCAAGTACCTGGCCCCTGCCACCCAGGCGGGGGACCCGGATGGGGTTCCCTGGAGGCCCCAGGGTTAGCCCCACCCAGCCGGCTGTTGTGGGCAGATGGAAGTTTGCCTGCAGGTGGTGATCCGTCCTCCAGGGGGCGGTGCTGAGCGCGTGGCCGCTGCATCTGCTGATCTGCACCTGGAGCCGAGCCATGCTGGGTGGAGCCCCACGTCTGCTTTCCAGGTATTCTACACGGGCAGCGCTGACCGCAGGGGCAGCCACACCCAGGGGTTGCCCCGAGGGGCGTGAAGGGCAGGCAGGCCCTGTGGCTGGAAGACAAAAGATGGAGCCGCAGTCACTCAGGCAGTCGCCAGTGGGCCGGCCCCAGCCAAACCCCGCCCCGTCTGATTTTGCGGGTAAGAAGTTTCCCTGGCGCCCGGCGTTTGCTCACTGTCTGTGCCACTCGCAGGCGACGGTGGCACCGTGGCCTGGTTACGATGGAGGACCTGTGGCCACAAGGCCTGAACAGGAAGCCTGCACGTGGAGGAAGCCTCGGCCGCCCCTGGCTTTGCTGGACCCGGCCCAGGACTGGGTGGGAAGATGGTGAAGAGGCAGGTGGAGGTCAGCAGGGGCGCAGGGTTCGAGGCCCCCTGTGCGGCGTGGGTGCTCCCCACAGGGAGCCTCACGGTCAGGTGGACAGAACGAGGGGGGTGAGGCCGAGACCCGTGGCCTGGCCGACGCAGTGAGGCCGTGTCCACGGTGGCCCGGGGTGGTGGAGGAGGAGGTCAGCGGGGCCCAGCGGCCCCCTTGCACTGGCCTTCGCCGTGGCTGAGTGTGGGGACCGACGTGTGGCCCTGGGATGGCACCTGCCGGTGACACGGTGGCCGGGTGGCAGGCTTTCTGGGCTTGGGCGTGCCTGCCGCACTGCCTGTGCCAGAGCCGCTCACACCGACAGTGTCACCAGATTATTCCCATGAAACTTGCAGCCGGGGCCAACGCTGTGGCGGAGGGGGTTGTCGCTCCCCCATTCGCAGAGGAACGACAGAGGACCCTGCGCTGTTCTTTCGTCTGCTCGGCCCTCCCCGGGTTTGCTGCTGGTCCTTCCCGGGTTGGCTGCCGTCCCTTCCACCTCCGTGGAAGGGCGGTTCCCCCTGCCACTTTCCCCACTTCCGCGGGGGAGCGGCACACCGCCGGCCGGCTCTCTGGGGGCTGCACAGGTGTTCCTTCAGATAGATGTTCCCCTTAGATGTTCCTCGTGCATGTTGTCTCTCTCCTCCTTTATAGTCCTTTTCCACCAATCCCAACTCTGCTACCCACACGCTGAGTACGCTGCTCTCCTCCAATCAGGAGCAGGTCCTGCTGTTTATTGGTTGAACTGGAGGCAGCTGTGTAGAAGCTGTTTCCTCCTCTCCCAGCGCCATATTGTGGGAGAGCAGATGCATAGAATAAGTCTTAATTCCAGTAACTTAGTCTAGTCCGAGTTGCTCCCCACAGATCCCCCTTTCTTTTTATTTTTGGCGTTGATACGCGCCTGTCTTCGGTGCCCCGTGGCGTACACTCTGCTCTGCTTGCTAGAGTTGCCCACAGGTGCTTACAAGCCTACCAATCAGGCAAACCGAATCCAGGTCCTCTCTTCGCCATGTTGTGAGGAGGTTTTTAGGTGCTGATGCGTGCCTGTGTTCGGTGCCCTGCACTGCATGCTCTGCTCTGCTAGAACTGCCTGCAAGTGCTTATCGCCTTAATCAGGCAGACTGAATCCAAGCCCTCTCATTGCCGTCTTGTGGGGAGACTTATTGGTGTTGATAACGTGCCTGTCTTTGGTGACCTGCAGCGGATAAGCTGCTAGCCGCCCGCAGGTGCTTCCCACCTTAATCAGGCAGACCAAATCTGAGCCCTCTCATTGCCGTGTTGTGGGGAGGCCTTATTTTTCTCTATTTCTCTATCTCCGGGCATTCCTATCTCTAATATTTTACTTCTATCTGCCAGCATTCCCATTTCTCTCATTTTACTTCTAAATGTCTGTTTCTCTTATCCCCGCGGCTTCCTGGCGCCCACCCCGAGGCTGCTTCTCGGCGCCTCGCCCTGAGGCGGCTTCCCGGCTCTAAGCGGCTTCAGCCCGCGCTTCTCTCATCTGCGCGGCTTCCTGGCTTCACGCGCCCTCTGCGCCCTTCGCGCCCACACCATGGCCTCTGCGCCAACCCCGCACTTCCTATCTACTCGTGCCCCGTGCGCTCTCTCTGCTTGTGCCCCGCGCGCTTTCTCTGCGCTCGGTGGCTTCCGCGAATCACAGCCTAGCTCATGTTTCCGCCATCGGTTGGTTTAGTTTTCAGTCTAAGTTCTCTGGGCTAACCTGATGAAATCCAACCTAGCTTACATCTCCGCTTCGGTTTGGCTTCCTGTCTTTTGCTCCCTGGGCTAATCTGACGGATTCCAACCTAGCTTACGTCTCTGCTTCTGGTTTTAGTTTTTCGCCTTTTGCTCCCCGGGCTGACTTGACGAATCCCAACCTAGCTTACGTCTCTGCTTTGGCCTACCCCGTGGCTTCATTTTCCCTAACATATTTTTCTCTACCCGGAATGTTTCCTAACTTTTCTTCCAACAATATTCCCCTCTCATTTCTCCTGGCTTCTCCCCACAGTCCGTATCCGAGTCTAAGTTTCTTCTAGCTTTCACTTTCGCTTTCAACCATAGATTTCTCCTAGCTTCCCCGCCATAGTCTGTATCCGAGTCTAGGTTTCTTCTAGCTTTCACTTTCACTTTCAATCCTAACTTCTTCCAGCACTTTTTCCGTCCGGCTTTTCCCTAGGCTCTCTCTAATCTCTCTCCGGTATTTTCCCACTTCTTCCCGCTTCTTCCCTCCTAGGTTTCCTATCCGAGTCACGGCACCATTATGTCGCTGCCCCATTCGCGGAGGAACGACACAGGACCCTGCGCTGTTCTTTCGTCTGCTCGGCCCTCCCCGGGTTTGCTGCTGGTCTTTCCCGGGTTGGCTGCCGTCCCTCCACCTCCGTGGAGGGGCGGGCCCCCCGCCACTTTCCCCACTTCCGCGGGGGAGCGGCACACTGCCAGCCGGCTCTCTCGGGGGCTGCTCAGATGTTATCCGGATGTTCCCCTTAGATGTTCCTGGTGCATGTTGTCTCTCTCCTCCTTTATAGTCCTCTTCCACCAATCCCAACTCTGCTACCCACACGCCGAGCACGCTGCTCTCCTCCAATCAGGAGCAGGTCCTGCTGTTTATTGGCTGAACTGGAGGCAGCTGTGCAGAAACTGTTTCTCCCTTCTCAGCGCCATATTGTGGGAGAGCAGATGCATAGAATAAGTCTTAATTCCAGTAACTTAGTCTAGTCTCAGTTGCTCCCCACAGTGGGTAAAGCCCCGGCCTGCAGTGCCAGCATCCCATACGGGCGCCGGTTCTAGTCCCGGCTACTCCACTTCCGATCCGACTCTCTGCTGTGGCCTGGGAAAGCAGTGGAGGATGGCCCAAGTCCTTGGGTCCCGCACTCACATGGGAGAGCAGGAAGAAGCTCCTGGCTCCTGGCTTCAGATTGGCCCAGTCTGGCTGTTGTGGCCAGTTGGGGATTTGTGGGGAGCAACTCGGACTAGACTAAGTTACTGGAATTAAGACTTATTCTATGCATCTGCTCTCCCACAATATGGCGCTGAGAAGGGAGAAACAGCTTCTACACAGCTGCCTCCAGTTCAACCAATAAACTGTAGGACCTGCTCCTGATTGGAGGAGAGCAGCGTGCTCGGCGTGTGGGTAGCAGGGTTGGGATTGGCGGAAAAGGACTATAAAGGAGGAGAGACAACATGCACCAGGAACATCTAAGGGGAACACCTGAGGGAACACCTGTGCAGCCCCCGAGAGAGCCGGCCGGCGGTGTGCCGCTCCCCCGCGGAAGTGGGGAAGGTGGCAGGGGGCCCGCCCCTCCACGGAGGTGGAGGGACGGCAGCCAACCCGGGAAGAACCAGCAGCAAACCCGGGGAGGGCCGAGCAGACGAAAGAACAGCGCAGGGTCCTGTGTCGTTCCTCCGTGAAGAGGGGGAGCGACAGGGATTGAACCTGCGGATGGAAGATCGATTGATCTCTCTCTCTGCCTCTGCCTCTGCCTCTCTGTAACTATGACTTTCAAGTAAATAAATAAAATTTTTTAAAGGAGGGAAGGAAGGAAGCTGCAACCCTGGGCTCAGAGGAGCGCGGAGCCCCCGCAGGAGAGCGCCCGAGTCAGGGCTCGCAGGTGACGGCTGCAGGCACGGCTTCTGGCTCCCGGCCCTCAGCCCTGTCCCCAGTCCTTGCCACCACGGCCCCTGCATGCTGCCTCCCTGGGAGGCAACTCTGCCTTCTGCTGTCCCCTTTACTTGTGGCAGGCAAGGAAAACTCCCCCAGCAGCCTGCCCGAGGCTGATCGTTTGGTGACGTGCCAAGTGGACACACCCCTGGTGCTGCTGGCACGGGGACGGAGCCCTGCCGCACAGCACACACTGGGGGGTCGGGTGGTCCAGGAGCCTGGGGCGGGGTGCCAGGGGCTCCTCCCTGCACCTGCTGTGGCTGCGTCGTGCCCTGCAGAGCCCACATCGAAATCTAAAGGCGAGAGAAGCCAACTGGAAGGTGGTGCGACCCTAAGAGATGACCAGGTTGGGCGGGTGGATGAATGTGTTCATGCATGCGGGAGCCGGCTGGGTAAAGCGAGTCCACCCCCTGCGCCCCGTCCCCTGTCTGCCACGCTGGGACGCAGCACGAGGCCTTCAGCAGGTGGCCTGACGGGGGCTGCCAGCCTCCCGCCATCACTAGATACAGCTCTTCCTCTATAAAGACCCTGTCTCTGGTCTTCTGTTACAGCCACGGAAAGTGGACCACGACACAGCAAATAGTCCAAGCTAGAGAGAGTGCCCATCCATCGGCTGGCTTCCCACAGGCTCACACAGCCCAGGCCGGGCCAGGTCAAAGCTGGGAGTGCGGGACTCGATCCAGCTCTGACGAGGGTGCCAGGAACCCAGACACTGCCTTCTACCGTGCGCATTAGCAGGGAGCTGGAGGCAGGGGGTGCAGCGGGGAATTGAACCCAGGCACTGCCGGGTTCGCTTTACCACAGCTGTGTGCAGGTGGTGTGGCTTGAGCGTGAAGAGTCTCTTGCTCCCCTCTCTCCATCCTGGACACCCCAACCCTTGCTATAAAAGCCACAGCTGGGGCAGATCTGTGATGTAATGGGTAAAGCCGCCACTTGCGATGTCAGCATCCCATATGGGCACTGGTTTGAGTCCCAGCTGCTCCACTTTCGATCCAGCTCTCTGCTTTGGCCTGGGAAGCAGTGGAAGATGACCCAAGTCCTTGGGCCCCTGCACCCATGTGGGAGACCTGGAAGAAGCTCCTGGCTCCTGGCTTTGGATCAGCCCAGCTCCAGCCATTGCAGCCATCTGAGGAGTGAACCAGGGATGGAAGACCTCTCTCTCTCTCTCTGTCTCTCTGTCTCTCCCTCTCTCCCTTTCTCTCCCTGCCTCTGCCTTTCTATAACTCTGCCTTTCAAATAAATAAATAATTTTTTAAAAAAGCCACTGCTTGGGGAGGCCCCCTTTTGTAGGGAACTCGACTTCCCACTGTCCCCTTACCTGTCACTAAGGAACGCTGTCCTCTGAGCACCCGCAGTGGGCGAACCCCTCGTGTCCACTAACAGGTGGCCCAGGGCCCTGGGGTGAGCAGGAAAATCAAGGGCCCAGAGCTGACCTCCCAGGGGCCAGGCCAGGCCAGGGCCAATCCTCTTTGGGCCTTGAGGCCTGGGAGCAGCACCAGCCTTCTGGGTTAACCCTTTAGTGCCCGGGGCCCAAAATGTAACCATGCGGTGGACTCCACCCCGCGCGGGGCAGCGAGTCCTTGGGGCAACGGGCAGCTTAGGCAGGGGCCGCTGAGTGGGTGCCTGTCCTAGCGGTCCACGTGTTAACCGCCGAATCCCCCCACTCTCCCTCTGAGCTGGGTACCGCACTGGGCGTCCGCTGTTAGTGGGAAATGGGTATTGTGGAGATAGGAGACATCGATGCAAATCTTCGTGTTCCCAAGTAAACTTATGTCTTCTCAAAGTTATCTTCACTTTATTTGAGAGCGAAAGACAGAGGGCTCTCCTGCCGATTCATTCCCCCAGTGCCCGCGACACTGGGCTGGGGCTGGAGCCTGGAGCCAGGAAGGCAGGAAGGCGGGGCTGGGTCCAGGCCTCCCAGGTGAGTGGCCGTCCCGCGGCCCCCACCCCGTGGTCTGATTAGCAGGAAGCTGGGGGCAGGAGCCAGGCCGGGGGAGGGGACGTCTGCGCCGTGCCCTCAACTCCCGTTCCCGGTCCCTGGGGGCAGGAGCCGGGGGGGGGGGGGGGGGGGACACGTCTGCGCCCTCATCTCCCGTCCCGGTCCCTGGGGGCAGGAGCCAGCCCGGGCGGGACGTCTGCGCCCTCATCTCTCGTTCCTGGTCCCTGGGGGCAGGAGCCAGCCCGGGCGGGACGTCTGTGTCTGCGCCCTCATCTCCCGTTCCCGGTCCCTGGGGGCGGGAGCCAGGCCGGGCGGGACGTCTGCGCCCTCATCTCTGTTCCCGGTCCCTGGGGGCAGGAGCCAGCCTGGGCGGGACGTCTGTGTCTGCGCCGTGCCCTCAACTCCCGTTCCCGGTCCCTGGGGGCAGGAGCCAGCCCGGGCGGGACGTCTGTGTCTGCGCCCTCATCTCTCGTTCCCGGTCCCTGGGGGCAGGAGTCAGGCCGGGCGGGACGTCTGCGCCCTCATCTCCCGTTCCCGGCCCGTGCACCGGCGGAAGTGCTTTGTGTGACGATTCTCTCAGGTGAGGAGACAGGGCACAGGGGTTTGAATTTGCCCGAAGTCTCAGCTCCCACGGGAGGTCGGCGGCAGCCGCGGCCGGCGATTCAAACAGAGGCTCCGGGGGCTGCCTCTCAGCCACACCTCCCCGCACGACCGCTCCACGGTGTCCACCAAGCGCCCGCGTTCGCACACCACGCTGTGCCCCACAACAATGCAAACGCTCCCGGTTAATAAAAATTTTTTTAAAAAAATTAACAAAAACAGAGGCGGCTTTGGCTTAGCAGTGAGGAGACCCTGAGTGCGAAGCCGCCGCAGGAGGCCTTCTGGAACATTCCCTGAGACTAGCCGTGCGGAGGAAGCTGTCCCGTCTGCCCCTCCTGCCCGCGTCCTACTCTTGGCCGCACACCCGGGTCGGCTATGTTAATGCCTTTAGGTGACTCAAGGTGACTTTGATGGTGAAGGCCCGGGGTTTGGGCCCTGCTGGGTCCGTCTGGTGGGGAGGGGGTGGTGGGGCTTTCTACTGAGGTCAGCGACAGGGGTGGCCCTGCTCCTGGACAGCTGGAGACACTGAGGTGCCGGCCACCGTCTCTGGCGAGGCTTCCAGGTGTCTCCCCTAAAACCCTACCCCGAACCCTTACCCGCTAGGGCCCGGCCTCCGGGCGGTAGACCACGAGGGGAGACCCTGCGATCCGACGGAAGGGAGGCAGCGAGGCCCTGTCCTGCCTGGGCCCGGGGGCAGCGCCGGGGAGAGGCTCGGCCGCGCGGCGCGAAGGGAGTGGGCGCGGAGTGAGCGCCCAGCTGACGGCGGCTCGCGTACAGCAGCCCCCGGACGACACGCATGTCGCACGCGTCCCCGCCGTCGCTGCGAGAATTCGCAGAAGAGCCGCTGGGCCCAGCCCACGAAGGAGCTGCTCCTTCGCCCCGGGCGAGGGGCGGGGACGGCGGGAGCCGGCGGGGAGCGGAGCTCCGTAAAGAAGCTAAGAGCTTTTATAGCAAGCGCTAGGGGTGTGTCCAGGGCTAGGGGCGTGTCCAGGGCTGGGGCGTGTCCAGGGCTAGGGGCGTGTCCAGGATGTAGAAGACCCAAGAGCAGGACCGGACGCCCCTCCCGATTGCAAACAGGACTCAGGAGTTAAGCGGCTGCCCGTGATGGGGGCAGCCCGTGTTGGAGTTGCAGGTTCGAGACCCGGCCACTCTGCTTCTGCCCCAGCTCCCCGCTAATGTGCCTGGGTAGGCAGTGGAGGACGGCCTGGGCGCTTGGGTCCCCGCCACCCATGTGGGAGACCCGGGGTGGGGGGGATTCCGGGCTCCTGGCTTCTGCCTGGCTCAGTCCTGGCTGTTGCAGGCGTTTGTGGAGTGAGCCAGTGGATGGAAGATTTTTTTCTGTTTCTCTCTGTGTGTCATCCTGCCTTTCTAATCGATAGAATAAACCTTTCAAAAGATCCTGCGTCTTGGAGCTTTCGCCGTTCCTTGCTTGGGGCGGGGGGTGGGGTGGGTGGGGTCCGATCCTCTCAGTGTTGTAAGGCGAGCTTTGCCGAATGGCCTCTGAAAAGCAAGCTGAAGCCAGTGGGCTGGGGCAGACGCCTGCCCGGTCCCCGGCCGCGCTCGCCTCCGTCCTGCGCTCTGGGCTCCTGGCGTCCACGCGGCCCCAGCAGCAGGAAGCCCCGGGAAGCTGGTGCCTGGGATCGCCGGGACTCCCTGTGTCCATTCCTTTGGTTAAAAAAGACATGCTTCATTTATTCCCTTTTTATTTATTTGAAAGAGAGAGAGAGAGCGCGCGCGTTTCCATCTATGCTTCACTCCCCAAATGCTTGCAGCAGGTAGGGCTGAGCCAGGCGGAAGCCAGGAGCCCGGTCTCCACCTGGGTCCCCCCTCCGTGGGTGGCAGGGACCCAAGCACTTGGGCGTCACCCCTGCCTCCGCCTGGGCCTTGGCTCCACCCCCTCGTGCTCCCCGTTGGCTCTTTCTGCCAAGGCCACAGTCGGTGCCAGGAGCCAGTGTTCCTGTCGCATCAACTTCGTACCCATTGCAGCCCCTGATACGAGCGAGTGGCTTTGGGCTGGGCCCCAGCACCCTGTCCCGTGTGACGGGCACATGGGCACGGGTTCCCCAGCGAGGCGGTGCGGTGGCTGAGCCCCACACACGGCCCGGGATGGCGCCAGCCCGCCCGCGTCCCCCCCCTCCCCCGACTCTGCCCGCGCGCCCCCACCGCCCCGCCCCTCCTGGGCGGGTTAAGAAGCGGGCTGGGGTGGGGGCTGGGAGGCTGTCCCGGGGTCCCGCTCCCAGGCTCTGCCCCGTGTGGGAGGTCTCTGAGCGCCAGAAGCTTTCTGAGTTCCAGCTGTATCTGGAAGCCCCCAGCGGCCGCCAGACCCGGGAAGGAAAAGACCTCGGAGTGGGTGGGGCCCTAGGAGCTGCACTTGGGAGGCAGGAAGTGGGGTGGGGAGGGAAGCCAGGGGGCGGGGGCTCAGAACGAGCACCCCGAGGAGTTACGGAGTTAAGAGGTAGACGGATAGAGGTCTTCCATCCACTGGTTCACTCCCCAGATGGCTGCTTGCGCTCGCTGACTGCTCGGAGCAGGTGCACCGGCTGCGTTTGTCTCCTCGCCGCCTGTGGTGTAGGGCCCTCTGGGCTCCTGCCTGGTAACTGATGTTGCCGGCGGCGGCACCGAGCCAAGGTGGCTGCTGGCGTGGGTGCCCTCTCCGGGTCTCCCCAGGGCCCCCCTCGGGCTGCCTTTGGCGAGGAGGGCCCTTGCAGAATCAGGGTCTGTGAGCCACACCTGTTCCGTCTCTCTGGTCTACCTTGCTCTCCTGCACCCGGACTGTGGGCTTGGGGCACTGGGCTCCATGCCCAAGGGGTCTCCACTGGCCCATGCCCCGTCCCTCCTCCTTCCCCCTGTTGTGGGATTTCCGCCAGGAATTTCGGCCTGGTCCCCTGCACCTTCACCGCCTGGAACGGGAGCCGCACTGGGACCGGCCTCCGATCCCTTTCCGGAATCAACAACTCCAGCCCCACCGGCTCCCATCGCCCTGCTGAGCCTCCCGGGCTGCCTTTCAGGGCAGTCTCTGCACGGGTCTCCACCAGTGAGAACACTTGGCACCGTCTGGGGACCCTTTGGGCTTGTCACCACTAGGGCCATGCTCCTGGCCAGCAGCGGGCAGCCCCAGCGACGGTGCTCGGCACCCACGGGGCACAGGTCGGCCCCCGCGGCCAAGAAGGGGCCGGCCCCACATGGCAGTGGTGCTGAAGTCAGCGGATTCAGCTCTGTCTGATGGCAACAGAAGGAGAAAATCCAGAAAAGCGAAAAACACACACACACACACACACACACACACAAATCACAGAAACCCCAAAGAAACCTTCCGTATAGCCCTGCCACGTTGCAGGAGCTGTCGCTGGAGAGAGCAGGTGAGCGGTGTTTGTGTCGCGGGAACATTCTGGCGGTTTCGGGGCTGCCCCAGCCGCGGGTCTGGGGCCTCGGTTTGTGGAGTGCTGTGCCCAAGCGGGCCTCGGCCCAGCTGGGTGGGCTTCCTGGCAGGGGCGTCCCCAGGAGGTGGCCTGGGCGGAGAGGTGGCGCCGGGCGCCTGGTTTGTCTCGGGCTAGTGGCTCTGTGTCTTTCCCGTCAAACTGTGAGGACCTGGGTGTGTGCTCGGCTCTGCTGCCCCGACGTCGCCCAGCTGCCGGCAGCCCAGTGGACGCCTGGTTCTACAGCCAGTTACGGGACAGAACCCAGCAGGTTAGCTTGGGTGGACGCACAGGGCTTGCATTCTGCGTTCGGTGGGTGTCCCAGGGCGGGGCTCACCTGGAGCCCAGGTGCGCTCTCCGTGAAGCTCCGTCTCCCGTGTGCCCCCGCGAGACCTGGGACAGAGATGCCATCTCCTGGGGTAGACACCTGCCTGCCTGGGTTCCCCGTGGAGAGGCAGTGGGTGCCAGCAGCAGACGCTGGCCCAGGGCCGTGCAGTGCTACGTGTCTGAGCCTGGGGCTTCTGGCTGCCAGCCAGTGGGGGGCCTCATTGCCCATGGCTCCCAGGTCCGAGCCAGCCCTACTGAGACCCACGCGTGGCAGGCTCCCTACACACAGGCACTGGGGGCCTCCAGTGCTATTCTGGGGCCATGACCTTGCAATCCCCAGGGGATTTCAAACACAGGCAGGGTGGAAATCCACAGAGCAGACATGGCTCCAGGGAGGGCCAGATGGCTGGGGCCCAAGGGCACGGGTCTGTCCCCTGTTCTCACAGAGAAAGAGGCAGCATGGACCCGGCGGCCAGGCTGCTGTGGGCCCTCCCGCCTCGCCCTCGCAGGCACCTGCGGGCTGCACGTGTGATGCATTTGACCTTTCTCCTCTTGCCAGCTCCAAGCCGGCCAGGATGCAGCCGTGGTCCCCAGGGTCTGCCTGATATCGACGAGACCCTCCCAGAGGGGACGGGCCCTGGGCACGGCTGACCCGAGGCGGGGAGACCTCGGTTCTGGGGCAGCTACACCTGCCGCTCGGCTGCTCGGGCCGAGTAGCGATGGCAGAGGCGGGAGCGAGGGCTCAGAGAGGCGGTGTGTGCTCTTGCGAGCTGCACGGTGGCAGGTGTCCCAGCGTGAGGCCGGGCTGTTGGCAGCGATGGGAAACAGGGCTCCTTCTCAATGGCCCCTTGGAAATTTTATTTTAATTACCACCACCCAGCCCCAGGCCGAGGGGTCGGAAAGAAAGACTCCGTCACAATGGCTCCCCCTCCCCCTCTGTCAGTATTGAAATACTGACAGCGTCCGTTGACGCCGTCATTCTGGGTGTTTACTAACGGGCGTTCTCTCCTTCGGTTCCTGGGGGCCCGGGGTCCCCCCGACACACGCCCTGGAGGTTCCCCCCTCTTCACTGATGTCCCCCCCCCAAGGGGCGGCCTGGCTTCTCCTGCATTTGTGGCCTGGATCGAGGCTGCAGACAAAGACGGGGACAGATAAGACGATGCCCAGGAGGGGACCAGGGATGTGGTTTCCTAGGTAACGGCGAAGTCACGCCAGGCCCCTGGTTCCTGTCCTGTGAAATCGGACGCTGTCGCCGGCTCACATGCTCGCCCCCTGGGGAGGCCGTGGGCTGGGGGAGCCTGGGGGTGGCGGGGCCTGCCCTGCCCTGGTGACAGTGTCCGTGCTGCGGGACGACGTTGATCGCGTGTTCCGTTCTCTGCCTCACGCCTGCCACCTTCCACCTCTCAGGAGGTCCTCAGACAGCCCCTGGCCACCAAGCGCCCCTCAGTGGCCTGGAGCTTGGGGTCCCTGAGGCAGCCCTGCCATGTCACCCCCCGTGTGACCCTGCATTTAGCTCTCTGTGTGTACAAGGGGTCCACTCGGCGCCAGCAGCCGGGAAGCCGGGCGTGTCCGAGCTCTGTCTGGGGCGGGGCTGGCCGTGGGTCTCAGCGGTGCAGGTTCGGTGGGCGCAGGGAAGCCAAGCTGCGCTGGGTCTTTGCCATTTTCCCTGGTGCTGGACAGATGCCATTTGCTCCTCAATGGTGTCTGATGGCCCCTGGCCGGTGGACCCGTGGAGGAAATGCCTGTAAACAGGACGTCCTCTGAGCCAGGAAAACATGGCTGAGACACCCCAGGATTCCAGAAAGTTTGTGGAAAATGCCATTCAAGGAGAAGCTCATTTTGGTGCCAAACAATGTCTGGAAGCCATGCATAGCTTCTCCACTTTTGTCACGAGCTCCTTGAAGGACGCTCGTGTCCCCATAGCGGCCGAGTCGCTTACCCGGCCCAGCAGGTGCTCGCCCGCGCGGGGAGGGACCTTACCACGCACAACCGTGGCGCCTCCTGGGCCCTGGCTAAGAGGGGTGCCGGGCGAGGGCCAGGGTGGTTCTGGCCCACATGTGGCTTGGTTTGCAGGAAGGCAGGGTCACGCGGAAACTGGATGCAGGGACCGCCTGCCATGGGCACCCTTCCTCACCCAGCTGCCGTGGTTCCTGGCTGCCCCTGTCACTTCCCCTCCCATGTGCACACACATCAGCCCCCTTGATGGTCTCCTCTCCTGGGACAGGGTGGCCTGGAGTAGCCTTGTCACATGGGAGGCTGTGCTGGGGGCCTCACTCTCTGCAGCTGAGCTCCCCCTAGGGGCGTGGGGGGGCAGCACAGCCTGGGGGTCCAGGCTCAGGGATGTGTGACCACCGGCAAGGGACCTGCTTCTGTGAGCTAACATGTTTTGCTTTGAAAAGTCGACACATACACATACACACACACGCACACACACACACACACGAGAGAGAGAGAGAGAGAGAGAGAGAGAGAGAGAGAGAGAGAGAGAGAGAATCTTCCATCCACTGGTTCACTCCCCAAATGGTTGCAACAGCCGGGACTGGGCCAGGCCAAAGCCTGGAGCCCAGAGCTCCATCCGGGTCACCCACCTGGGTGGCAGGAGCCCAAGCACTCGTGCCATCTTCTGCTGCCTTCCCAGGCACATTAGCAGGAGCCGGATCAGACCCAGAGCAGCCGGGATTGGAACCGGAGCTCAGGTAGGGGATGCTGGCGTTGCCTGCCCCAGTGGGCAAGGGACACTCACGGCGGCCCAGTGGGCAGGGGACGCTCACGGTGGCCCAGTGGGCAGGGGACGCTCACGGTGGCCCAGTGGACAGGGGACGCTCACTACAGCCCGTGGACAGAGGACGCTCACGGTGGCCCAGTGGACAGGGGACGCTCACTACAGCCCCAGTGGACAGGGGATGCTCACTACAGCCGCAGTGGACAGGGGACGCTCACTACAGCCCGTGGACAGAGGACGCTCACGGTGGCCCAGTGGTGCTGGTGGTGGCAGGTGGGATTCCTTCCCCAATCTGCGTCACCGTCACTCCCGCAGGTTCTACGCGCAGCTGGGTCTGGCTCCAGGGCAGCAGGGAACCCGGCCCCGCCCTGGGTGGACGCCCCTCCCCCACTTCCACAGGGGCCTGGCCGAGCTCGGGACCACCCAGTGTGCCCCCACCATGCCGGGGTCTCCTGCGGCTTCCGGGGCACATCACAGCTGCCCCCTATCTTGGGACCCGGGGGCCGGGGCTCTGCAGCCTCTCTCCGAGGTCCCGGGGTCTCTGCTGAGGTCCCCCGGGGACTCCTGGCCCCAGCACCCCTCCCCGTGTTTGGGTTCTTACCGACTGTTTTGGGGACACCTCAGCCAATCACAGTGGCCCCCTGGAGACAAGCGGCGGGAATCTGGCTTCTGTCCCGGACCGGAAATGCCTACGGATTCAGCCGACTCCCTGTGGCAACACTGAGTGACCCAGGGGCCACCTCCTGCTCCAGGCCCCTCCTCGTGGAGCGCCCTCCCCGCCCTCCTCCCCAGGCTCTCCCCCCCCCCCCCCCCGGGGCAGGAGGGAGGAGCAGCCCTTTCCACCTCTTCTCTCTGACCCGGAACCCTGCTCGCGGCTTCCGCCTGGCACCTTTCGGTTCTGCCCCAGTAACCTGAGACGGAGACGGCACCACTGTGGCGCCCATTCCACAGGTGCGGCAGCTGAGGCTCGGGTCCCATCCGGGTAACCTTACAGGGGCTGACTGATTAGGACCTTAGATTCCGTTTTCTCTTCGGACAAAGGCAAAGCCTGGTTAAATGCAGAGACAAAGAACACGAGAGCTGCTGCCCCTCCCACCCAGAGACAAATGGGGGGCGGGGGGCGGGGGTCTGCTCTTTGCCGGGCAGCAGAGGGAAGCCGGTGCCCACGCAGAGGGTGCAGGAAGCAGCCGAGCCCACCAGCGGGCGGTGGGGCCTCTCACACTGCCCCCTCCTTTTCTTTTACATTTTTATTTATGGATTTGAAAGGCCAGGTGACAGGAAGAGAGGGAGAGAGAGAGAGAGAAAGCTCTTTCATTTTTCTGGTTCATTCTCCAGATGTCCTCCGTGGCCAGTACCGGGTCAGGCTGAAGCCAGGCATCCAGGACTTCACCCAGGTCTCCCCGACGGGGGCGGGGACCCCAGTGGACTCCGGCCGACAGCCTCTGCCCCCAGCAGGAGGCTGGGCACTCTGATGGGATGCAGCGTCCTGAGGGGCGACTTCCCCACCAGGCCCCAGTGCCCGCCGGGCCACGGCCCCCTTGCTGGGCATCACGTGAGTGCCCGGGGGTGGTGGGAGATCTGGCTCGGACGGCTTTTACCGCAGCCCCACTGTGGCGGTACCCTATTGCCCCGCTAGTCCAAGAATCCGTGGGCCTCCTAAGTGCATTAGTCATTCGTAAGGTCAGGGCCGTAGTCCCCGCTCTGGTCCCGCACGATCCCGCCTCTTCCTCTCCCACAGGGGGCACTGCATTTCCACAGGGGACAAAGGACTGGAACCACAGCAGGTGGGCGCGGCCATGCTGGGCCCCTCCTCCTGCCGCCCAGCTGTGCAGCTGCGGGGTGGGGGTCTGGGAGGGAGCACCCCGGCTCCCGGGGCCTGCGGGTTCTATTAGGAGCAGGCGCTTGTTCCTCCCGCCAGGCATCCCTTGTGTGGGAAGGCTGAGCCCGGTGAGCTCATGTCAGAGAGACTGCGGGCGTTGCTGGGTGCTCCCGCCCCGCCTCCCACCCGGGCACCGTCCTCCGCGTCCCTGCCCTTTGAATTCAGCTCTTTCTTCTTGGACTTGGCCTCGCAGGATTAGGAGGACGGGAGGGAGAGGGGGCGAGGGCAGCCAGGGGCAGCGGCGGCCGCCAGCGGGAGCGTGATTTCTCCGTGGTTGGTGTCTCGGTCCTCTCCCGGGCACTGAGCCTGGCTGTCGGGGCACGGGGAGCAGGGTTTCGGCTGGTTCTTCGGGAACCTTCCCAGAGCAGACGCGATGGCCCGGGTATTCGGGGAGCGATGTGTCCACAGCTGGGGCACCAAGGGGCTTTCCTCCCCAACCCCGTCCGTGAGCTTTCTGGGGTCTTTCTTTCTTTCTTTTTAAGACTTATTTATTTATTTGAAAGTCAGAGTCACACAGAGGGAGGAGAGGCAGAGAGAGAGAGAGAGAGAGAGAGAGAGAGAGAGAGAGGGAGAGGTGTCTTCCATCCGATGGTTCACTCCCCAGTTGGCCACAACGGCCGGAACTGCACTGATCGGAAGCCAGGAGCCAGGAGCTTCTCCCGGGTCTCCCACGCAGGTGCAGCGCCCAAGCACCTGGGCCGTCCTCCACTGCTTTCCCAGGCCACAGCAGAGAGCTGGACCGGAAGTGGAGCAGCCGGGACTAGAACCGGTGCTCATACGGGATGCCGGCGCTGCAGGCCAGGGTGTTAACCCGCTGCGCCACAGCGCCGGCGCCTCTGGTTTCTTTTATACCAACAAACGTGGAGCAAAGCACTCGGCAGTGACGGCGGGGTGAATGAGGGACGGCTCTGGAGCGAACGGAGACGCCATTTTGGGCGTGCTAGCCGAGGGCGCGCCTAGGTGGCTGGGAGACAGCGGCCGCCGGGCGCGCCGGGGCTGGATCCAGTCTCTCCAAGGCTCGCGGCCTGTCGGCGGCCGCGCTTGCCCCTGCGGGGTCGCCGAGTTTCTCCCCAGCCCGGGGGCCGGCCCCGATGGGGGGCCATCGGGCGGGAGTCGCTCCTCAGGGGGTGGGGCTTCAGGTCCCGGAAGGGCCCGCCCCCTTCTCTACTTCCGGGTCGACGCGTGAACCTCCCTGCGCATGCGCTCAACCACGTGCCGCGGGGCCCTCACCACAGCCCGCATCCTCGCTGCGTCCGGGTTTCAGGGTCCAGCGCTGCGGGCCGAGCGCGCTGCCCCGGGCGTGTCGCCGCCCCCGTAGCCCCCGCTGGCGGTGCGGAGCGGCCTCCCTTCCGGAAGTCGGTCTTCGGCCCAGGCGCTCGCTGGTGTCGGGGCGTGCCTCTCCGCTGTGGGCGCCCCCGTCGTCCGTGGCTGGGCTGTGGCCCCGCGGCCTGCTGAGGCTGTGAGGCCCCCCGAAAAGGACGGGCCGCCCGAGGCGCGCAGTGGTGCGGGGGCAGGATGGCGGGGACCGTTGTCCCCGGGGGGCCGTGCCGGAGCAGCCTCCTTGACCTTGTGCGAGCGTGGAGGACACACGGGGGACGCCCGCGCGCAGCACCTCCTCCGGGGAGCTGCTTTCTGCTCTTAGAAAATAATCCGGGGCGGGCGCTGTGGCGCAGCCGGTTTGGCTTCTGCACCCTGTACGGCGGCCGGTTCGAGTCCCGGCTGCTCTGCCGCAGGGCGGGGGCGGGGAGAGCTCGGGACGCCCGCGGTGGCCGGGGCTGGTTCGGGTGAAGCCCGCTTCGTGCGGGCACAGGGGCCCAGGCGCGGCACTGGCACCTGCTGCCTCCCGGGGTGGAGGCTGGGACTCCAGGGTGAGAGGGGGCGGCTTCCCCACCAGACCCTCCAGGAAGCCTCGCCCTTCCGCGTGGCCGCGCTGCCCCTCGTGTGGTCCCCACAGGTGTGCGTGAGGGGGTGCATCGGCTGTCGCCCGGTGCTGTGTTCTGAGGTCCCGACTCAGCCGCTTGGAACAGCAGTGCTTGGTTCTTGAGGCCCAGGCGGGCTGGGGCTTGGCGGAGGCAGCGTGGGCGGCTCTCGGGGTGCTGGGCCAGCTCAGCTGCACCTGCCCCCCCCCCCAACAAGTGGGTGAGCTGGGGCCGTTCAGTGCGGGGGCGGGGCCGAGTGCCTGCCCGTCTCCGCCGCTCTGCCTCCCACCCAGCTCCCTGCCGGTGTGGTCGGAAGCCCGTGAAGATGGTCCAGATGCGTGGGTCCCTGCCACCCACGTGGGAGGCTTTAAAAACGTGGCGTAGAACCCACACAACCCCCCTGTGTACTTCTTCCGGTTACTACAGTGCCCAGCACCATGCACGACAAGAATAAAAGGAGAAAATGATTTTTTCTGCTTGTGGTCGGTGGCCGGTCACGGGGCGGAGGCCACTCGCCGCCTGGGCTGGCGTTAGCCGGCAGGTAGCCGGTGGTCAGGACGCCCCGCCCCCGCGGGTGTCGGGGTTCCGCCCACTCCACTCCCGACTCCAGCTTCCGCCAGGGGGCGCCCTGGGAGGCTGGGGCCCTAGCGACTGCGTGGGAGACCCGAACCGAGACCCAGCCCGGGACTGGGCCTGGAGCTCTGCCCGGGGCGCAGATCGGCGAACAGCCAGGGGGCCGAGGCTGCAGGCCCCGTCGCCCCTCGAGTGCTGGGCCTGGGCCAGCGCGCGCGGGCTCCCCTGGGGCTCGGCTCCCACCCCCCTCCCCCTCAGGTGCACTTCACCCCCTTTCGTCCCCAGCTGCATTTTGGTGGAAACCAAAGCGCCACCCCCGGGATCCCGCGGCGATTGGGGGGAGTGGAGGCTCAGCCTGCAGCCCCCGCAGCCGCTCCCCTCACCCTGCGCTGGGTCCCGCCACAACGTGCATTTCACTCCCGAGACCCTGTGACGGCGTTTAAAAGCTGCCAGAAAATGGGGTGGAAAGATCCGTTTATTTTGGTGCAAAGATTTGTTGAAATCCACGCATGGTTTTTTCTTTCCTGACGCACATTTCCCACAAGTCCTCGTATGCGTGAACTTCCAAATGTATTGCACCAGAGTGAACATCTGTCAACATTGTTTAAAGATTTCATTTTTAAAGGCAGAGAGAGGGAGAGACAGACATCTCCCGGCCGCTGGTCCACCCCCCAGATGGCCACAACCCTGGGGCCGGGCCAGGCTGAAGACTTAACCTGGACTTAAGCCGGGGTTAACTTGGGCTTCCCCGGGACCAGAGGGATTCAGGTACGTGCTTGGGCCACGCCTACACCTCCCAGGGTGTCTCAGCTGGGTGGGAAGCGGAACGGCTGGGGCTCGAACCCAGGCTCTCAGAACAGGAGCCAGCACCCCAATGGGTGAGTGGACTGAGCTGTGGGCCTCCCCGGCTGCTTCCGGAGGGGTCCTGGTAGCTGCCCCAGGTGGCCCTCCGGGGCCCCTCCTCTCGGCCCCACCGCTGTGTCTGCAGGAGGCTGGCTGTGCACTGACTCCCAGCTCGGCTCCTGACCCGCAGGGCCCCAGGGACCACCTTGATGGACTGGGCCAGCGTCCCCAGGGCTTGGCCGAGAGGGACATCCTCTCCCCTTTCTCAGTTTTCCCGAGCCTTTTTATGAGAATCAAGCAGACACCAGGCCCAAGTGGATTGAGTCTCAGAATGTTCGAGAAATCGACCCACCCCCGCCTAGTCAGAGGAGGGGCCGGGGTGGACACCTTGGCTGGCAGGAGCCAGGGCGCTTCCTCCAGGAGGGCAGAGGCCGGTGGGCGGGGCTCCTGGCGCCCCCAGCCGAGTCCCTTTGTTGCCCAGCGTGTCTGGGCCCTGCCCGTTGTGTCCTTCGCTGTCCGGCGTCGTGTCCCCAGTCCCAGCCCTGCCCCGTTCCCTGCCCTGTGTCCTGCGCTCCTGGCCCGTCGAGTGGCTTTCCCCAGGTGGCCACTAGATGGCGCGCTCCGCCACGCCGTCCCTCCGCCTGGCTGCCTTGGGGGCCAGGTGGGGCGAGCCCTGGCCTCCGGGTCTATGGATTTGGGGCGCAGGAACGGGAGGAGGGCCTGTTGAGCAGGGTTAGAGGTGCGGGAGCGGGGAGCGGGAGTCCCATGCGGCTCCGCACTGCAGCCGTGAGGACCAGCCTCCGCTCTTCTGCTTTCTTGTTTAGCGTTAAGAAAACAGGTGTGGGCAGGCATTGCTCCCCAGGAGGCGAGAGCGCGCCCAGTGCCTGGCACGGGGTCACGGGGTCACGGGGTGGACTTTCTAGAGAGAGGGCAGGGTGGCCTGTGAGCGCCCCCACCCCTCCCTTCCAGGCAGTCGCAGGGGCTGACGTCTTCTGGAGATGGCAGGTGTCCAGCACCTGGGGAAGTGCTGGAGGGGTGACAGGCACCAGGGACAGAGACACGGCGATCGGTGGGCCAGCCTCAGGCCCCAGAGGTGGGGACACGTGTGTGCCCCGCGTGGTGTCTGTGCTGGGGTTGGGGACACGCGTGTGCCCCGCGTGGTGCCTGTGCTGGGGTTGGGGACACGCGTGTGCCCCAGGTGGTGCCTGTGCTGGGGTTGGGGACACGTGAATCCTGTTTTTAGATGCTCTTGGATCCCCACCAACCTCCTTTCCGGAGACCCGGCCCCTCCTCTGCAGGATGGATCCACCAGGGACCGCCCGGAGCCGGTGACTGGCTGCCCCTCGGCTCAGGGTGGGCCACTGTCCCGCTGGCGCCCAGGGTCCCCGTGTCTCATGGGCTGGGCTTCCACTGAGCCCACGCCTGACTGTTGGAACGTGTCCTGTTGCCCGTGACACACACCAGAGAGAGGCCGGGTCAGTTAGAAGGATGAGGGCCTCTGGTCCAAGGCCGGGGGCCACCAGAGTGCCACAGCGGCCCCGGGCGGCTCGTGACGAGAGCCAGCCACGCCAGTGTTCTCGGCAGACGTGTTCACCCGCTGACCATCCATCGCGTGGGTGGGCCCCTCCGTTCCTGACAGCAGAGCCATGACTCTCTCAGAGCTCCCGCCTGGCCCCACCTCCTCGCCTCTCCTGCAGGGGTTCATTTTCTTAGTGAGTTTCCGTGGAGAAGCCGTGTTCACACCACGGCGGCGTCTGGGCCCTCGCCCCTTCCCTGTCCTGCTGCCCCGCGTCCTGGGCGCTGTCCAGCCGAGCCTCCCCAGGAAGGGGCTGTCAGGGGGCCTTTGCTTCCAGACCACCGAAGCTGGGGAGTGCCAGCAGTGATGCCCGCAGGCCGCCCCCAGGCTGGGCTGGGGCGGGGGGTGCCTCGCTGGCCGCTGCTGACCAGGATCCCGTCCCCGAGGGGCCCCAGCGTGAGAAGGCAGAGCGGCTGCTGAGACCGGCACCCGGGGTGACCTGGGCGAGGACTTGGGAACAGAGACCCCCGGCTCATGTGACATCCCTGGGGCTGCAGAGGTGGGGGTGGGGGCGGGGAGGCTGAGGCTTTGGAGGGAGACAATGCCAAGCTCAAGGCTGGAGAGCAGCTGTCACACAAAGTCTGGGCCCAGCGGCGCTGAAGGAAACTCGTCCCTTCCACACTCAGAAGGCTGGATACCCAGCCGGGGGTCTCCCCGCAGAGCCAGGGCCCAGAGCCCCCAGACTCCCCCCATTCCCACTGGCAGATGGCCGTGCCCATGGGCTGCAGGCCTTACCTCCTGCACAAGCTTCCCACAGGCCCCCGCGCACCCTACCACCCCCTCCCGACCACCAGATGCAAAAGGGGCACGTCCCAGGGAGACCAGCTCGGGCCAGTGAGGGCGACCCCAGGATTCCTGCTCGGGGACCAGAGAGGGCGACCCCAGGATTCCTGCTCGGGGACCTGTGAGAGCAACCCCAGGATTCCTGCTCGGGGACCAGTGAGAGCGACCCCAGGATTCCTGCTCGGGCACCAGAGAGGGCGACCCCAGGATTCCTGCTTGGGGACCAGTGAGAGCGACCCCAGGATTCCTGCTCTGGGACAGGAGAGGGCAACCCCAGGATTCCTGCTCGGGGACCAGAGAGGGCGACCCCAGGATTCCTGCTCGGGGACCAGAGTGACCCCCAGGAGACCTGCTTGGGGATCAGAGAGGGTGACCCCAGGAGACCTGCTCAGGGACTGGAGAGGGCGACCCCATGGGGCCTGCTCAGGACAGGAGATGGTGACCCCCAGGGGATCTGCTCTGGGACCGGAGATGGCGACCCCAGGGGATCTGCTCTGGGACAGGAGAGGGTGACCCCAGGAGACCTGCTCGGGGACCAGAGAGGGCAACCCCATGGGACCTGCTCGGGGACCAGAGAGGGTGACCCCAGGGGACCTGCTGGGGGACAGGAGAGGGCGACCCCCAGAGGGGTGGCAGGAGCACGCCGATGGGCTCTTGGAGGGACTGGGAGGGCCACGCTCGGAAGGTTCTGGATCAAGCGAGGCTGGAAGGAGCCGGTACCAGATCTCGGCAGTCGGGGAGGGCACTGCTGCTTGGAGGCCTGCGATGGTGCCGGGAGGCAGCCCGGATTGGCACCGGGAGGTTCATGGAAGCTTGGAGAAGGGGCAGTGCGCAGTTCACAGTGGTGATGTCAAACAGCCCTGCAGGAAGATGGCCAGGGCTCGGGGCAGTGGGGGAATGGACCTTCGGTGGGGGGCAGGTGGAAGCCCCCTGGCTGGCCGCATTTTACCCAGATCCTAACAGGCCCGGTGAGGCGCGGTGGGCACAGCTGAGCAGCCCCACTGTGGCTGTCCTCGGCGGCTGAGCCAAAAATCCAGATCACGGGCAGGAGTCCGAGGATGTGGGCCAGGGAGGCCGTGAAGAGCGGTCAGGGCCCCGACCTGCCTGTGAGTGACGGCGCTGAGGGCTGGGCCGATGCCGTCTCTGGAGCCAGTTGGCCGGAAGAGGGGCGTGGCCGGGTCGCTCCTGCCCCCGCTCTCGGCTCTGGCGTCCTGCACTGCCTGGGTTCTGACCGCATGAAGGCCGGTGCAGCCTCAGCCTGGGACCACAGCCGCGAGCCAGGATGGACTTCATGTTTTAAATTTTCTTTTTATGTGTATTTATTTATTTGAAAGAGTTGCAGAGAGAGAGAGAGAGAGAGAGAGAGAGAGAGAGAGTTCTACCCACTGGTTCACTCCCCAGATGACCACAATGGTCAGCACTGGGCCAGGCTGAAGCCAGGAGCCAGGAGCTTCTTCCGGGTCTCCCATGCGGGTGCAGGGGCCCAAGCACTCGGGCCATCTTCCACTGCCTTCCCAGGCCACAGCAGAGAGCTGGATCGGAAGTAGATGTGGACCCGTGCCCATATGGGGTGCCAGCAGTGCAGGCGGCGGCCCCCTAGCCCCCTTTTTTATGCGGTCCCCAGTCTGTGGTGTTGTTATTGGCAACGGACAGTAGGTTCTGGACTAAGGCCGGAGGGCAGCACCTGTCTCGAGCAGTGTGTGCAGTGCAGAATGGCCCGAGGTTGGGGTGGCAGCGGGGGCCTGGTCTGCAGGGTGCCCGGGAGTGGCTGGTGGACGGGGCTCGGGGTGAGGTCCGGGCAGCCAGCGAGACAGCGCTGAATGTGTATGACCAAAACCGGACGGGAACGAATCAGCTGACAGTGACGGTCCCGCCCCCCGCCCCCCGGGGTCTGACTCTGAGCTGTTGTCAAAGTCGGAATCCGTCCCTGAGAGAGGGGCCCCCCAACCCCGCGGCAGGGCTGCAGGCTGGGACTCCCCAGTCCATCCCCTAAGGGACTGTGTGGCTCCCGGCGGCCACTGTGACCACGGCCACGACCTGGGCGTTCCGCGGAGTCGGGCCGGGCTGCGGTCAGCAGCTGGGTTGCTTCCGCAGGCCTCTGGGGAAGCTTCGCTCCCTGCTCCCCCTGGCTGCGGGCCGCTGGTGACGCCCCCTGCTCGCTCTGGCTGCGGGCCGCTGGTGGCGCCCCCTGCTCCCCCTGGCTGCGGGCCGCTGGTGGCGCCCCCTGGCTGCGGGCCGCTGGTGGCGCCCCCTGCTCCCCCTGGCTGCGGGCTGCTGGTGGCGCCCCCTGCTCCCCCTGGCTGCGGGCTGCTGGTGGCGCCCCCTGCTCCCCCTGGCTGCGGGCCGCTGGTGACACCCCCTGCTCCCCCTGGCTGCGGGCCGCTGGTGGCGCCCCCTGGCTGCGGGCCGCTGGTGGCGCCCCCTGCTCCCCCTGGCTGCGGGCTGCTGGTGGCGCCCCCTGCTCGCTCTGGCTGCGGGCCGCTGGTGGCGCCCCCTGGCTGCCGCCCAGCCTCCGCCCTCGCTTCCCGCAAAGTTCCCTTTGCCCGTGGCGTTGCTGTGTCCGTTGGCCCCCTCTGCAAGGCAGTGGGTAGGGCCCATCCTGGTGACGTCTTAGCTCCCTCATCTGCACAGCCCGGGCTTCTGAATGCGAGACCGCTCACGGCCCCGGGGTTAGGACTGCCTCCTCTGTGGGGGACACCCCTCAACCCGTTTGGGGGGGCTTGGCCATTTCCTCCCGCAGCCACACCCTGGGGAGAGGCACGGCTCGGGCTGGGGGCTCTGGGCAGTGCAGAGGTGGAATTGGGGGTGTAAGGGATTTGGGGGGTTGCACCTGGAAATGGGAACCGGGAGAGGGAGCAGGAGAGGGCTGCGAGGCCTGACACTGGAAAGAGAGTGTGTGGGGGAGGGGTGGCTGGGAGGCCCGGCAGGTGGCGTGAGAGCAGACACTGCCCACTGGTGCCAGGGGCCACTCTCCTGGGTGCCACCACCGTCTGGAGCTGCCTGGGGACGACGTGGCCTTGGTTCGGATGCTGAGGCTCCGCCGTGGAGGCGGCCGGCTCATGGCCCCGTGCTGGGCTCTCGCTCTCAAAGAGGGAGCCAGCGGAATGTCTCCAGGGCTGCCCCGAGGGGTGACTCAGCTCTTTCAAGGCCGCAGGACCTAGGCCGCAACTTGACCTTGACACCCGGGTGCCCAAGGGCCATCATGTGCAGGAGAGCGAGGCTGAATGGGGACCAGGTGACAAGCAGAGCCCTGGCTTAGGGCCCCCTGCCAAGGGCTTGGCGTGTGCCGAAACCACCGGGAGTCACTTCCCCAGAGGAGTGGATACCCAGGGCGCTGACGGGCCCGTGCTGGCCCTCTGACCTGGGACATGTGAGCTGCTGTGTTTGCCGAGGCCAGGTGGGAGCCCCCAGAATGGAGTTTGCTTCCCTCACCTCCTCCCCACTGCCCCCAGAAGGCAGTAAATCCAAGGCAGTCTTGTGTCTGCGACTTAGGCATGCAGGAGCAGGGGGTCTTAGCCCAGCTGCCGAGTTCCCAGTTGCCAGGGTGACGGCAGAGGGCGCGAGGGTGGAGTGGGGGGCGTTGCCTAACCGAGGCAGCTCCAATGCGGCTTCCGGGAAGCAGGGCAGCTTGGCACAGCCGCTTAGCGCACGCCGTGGGGCTGGCCCGTGCACTCCTGTGGCCCTGTCCCCGGGCTGTCCGTCTTTTCCTGCACCTGGCCTGTGCATTGCGCTGCTGGTCCCTGTGGGAGCCACGGCGGGTCCCTCGGCCCTGGACAGCGGCGGGTACACGGGAAGCCTCAGGGGACACGTGTGCTCCCGAGGGTCAGGGGACGCAGAAGGGTTCAGGGGCTGCCCCGTCGGGGGACTCCCAAGGCACCCCATGCTCCGGGCACGGGCGGCCGTGCTAACGTAAGGGGCGGGCCAGTGCACCTGTGCGTCCAGGGGCCTCCGCGGGTGTGGGGCAGCGTGTTGAGCACGTGACAACCATGCCTGGGCCCGTTTGTTCGGTGACACAGAGGCTGCGTGTCAGGAAGCAGCCGTGCCCAGGACACAGGCTCGCCAGGCCCTGTGGTGTTCCAGGTCCCCGTTACAGGAAAGGCCACAGGGCAGGCCCTGACGGTGCTGGGCCAAGGCCATGGCCTTGACAGCACACAAGGACTCCCGGCGGGCCCCTGGACGGCCGACCAGGCGACATCGAGTGGCAGAGTGGCCACAAGTTTCTCTCATGAGCTGATGAACGACCCCCCTGGTCCCGAGGCCGGGCATTCGTCGCTGAGGGAGGCGGCACATCAGGGTCCCACAGGCACCACGCTGCCCACGGCGTGGTTCAGACCCCGGCCAGCACCCACCGCGGCACCGCATGCTCTCTCGGGGTGGGGGTGGGGGTCCCTTGAGACCTCAGAGATGAGCCGGTCCCTCCCACCAGCTTGACACGTGGGCGGGGCTGAAAAGGACGCTGATGCACCACAAGCCCCGCCCAGGATTATCCTGGAAGGCAGCGGGTCAGGCTGCACCTGCTTCTCTGCTTTGAGTGACAAGCAAAATGGCCTGGGGTCAGAATAGGCCAGGGCTCGTGGACAAGGGCTTAGGGGCCACTGGTGGGGCCGAGACGTTGATGTGCAGGACCCGCTGGGTCAGCGGAGCAGCCGCGAGGCCTCTGGATCCGCAGCCTCGAGACCACACCTATCGCGGTCCTCAGGTGACACCTGCGCTTAAACGAACCAATCGCAGGGCGCGGACAGCGGAGGGGGCGGAGCTAGGGAGCTCTATCCGCGGTCGCTGCAGGGGCCCCTGTGCGGGCACCTGTGCCTCCTGTCCCCATGTCCTCGCAGCCTTAGGCTTTGTGTCCGGCTCTGTGTCAGGCCTCTGGGGGTCTGGGCCCCTGGGGGCGTGGCTTCCAGAGGGTGCGTGGGAAGAATTCCCTGAACCGTCAAGGCTGCGATGCGGCTGAGTGCCCTGGGCTCTGGGCTCTGGCTCTCGGGCCGGAAGGCGTGGGATGGAGTTACTGGCTGGGGTCGGAAGCCCGGGCTGGTGGCAGGAGAGGGACATTGCTCTTTTTCTTTTCTTTTTATTTTAAAGATTATTTATTTGAAAGACAGAGTTACAGAGAGAGAGAGAGGGAGGGAGGGACGGAGTGGGGGAAGATAGAAATCTCCCATCTGCTGGTTCACCTCCCCCCCTCCCCCACAAATGGCCACAACAGCCAGAGCTGGGCTGATCTGAAGTCAGGAGCCAGAAGCTTCCTCCAGGTCTCCCACATGGGTGACAGGGGCTAAAGGACCTGGGCCATCCTCCACTGCTTTCCCAGGTGCATTAGCAGGGAGCTGGATTGGAAGTGGAGCAGCCGGGACTCCACTGGTGCCCATATGGGATGCCCTGTGCGACGGCGCCGGCCCCAGGGACACTGCGTGTTATCGGTAGCCAGAACCATCTGCCTGGCACTCAGAGTGACCACCGTGGAGACTCGGCGCCCCCCTGCCCAGTTCTAACCACAGACACAGGCACTCAGGGCGCGATAACCAGGGCTCCAGACGCTGCGGCTCAGCAGGACCTTGGGAGGAGGCCAAGGAGTGCATGGAGAGGACGGGCAGGGCCTCGGCTGCCTGCAGGGGCGGGGCCTCGCACTCGGGTCTCCCCAGACCCTCCCCCAGGAAAGGCCGAGCCGCCCTGCAGGAGCCAGCAGAGCTGAGGTGCGGGGGGTGCACGGCGGTGAACACTGCCCACCTCCTAATGCCCCCTGAGCGCCCTGCTCCCGCCGGCACCCGCTGATGCCGCCCTGGGAGGCGCCCGCCGATGGCTCAGGTGCTGGGGTCCCTGTCACCGTGTGGGAGACCCAGTTTGAAGTCCTGGCTCCTGGCTTTGGCCTGGCCCAACCCTGGCTGTTGCGGGCATCTGAGGCGTGAACCAGTGCATGGAATCTCTTTCTCCCTGCCTTTCAGATAAAATGAAAATAGTGCTTTTTTTTTTTAAACAAAGGGCACCTCAGGGAAGTCCGCCCTGCCCAGGCCGGGGCAGGTGTCCCCTTGGCCTGCCTCCCTCTGCACCCACGGCTGAGCTGGCACTGCCCTGGCTGTCTCCCATTGGGCGTCCGCCCCCCTAGGGCAGCGCTGGGTCTCCCGCCTGCCCCGAGTCCTCCTCATGCCCACGGCCACCCCAGCACCCGGAGACCCTGCGCGAGCGCTTTTACAGCAGATGAGCAATTCCCTGAGGTCAGGGTGTGTGTGGGTGCCCGTGACTCCGAGAGGAATCCTGGGAAACATGCAGGCTGCAGGGGATCCTGTGACCACGCTGAATGTTCAGTGTCACCAGCACATGTGCGGTTCGGCCGTCACCGCCACCCAGCTCCAGGCACCCTCGTCTCGCAGAATGGAGCCCTGGCCCCATGGAACAGGGACTCCCAGTGCCCTTCCCCAGCCCCCGCTCCCCTCCCCCACCGTCTGCCTCCAGAGCTCAGTGAGTGGAGTCCAGGGTGCGGCCTTTCCCAACGGGCTCACTTCCCCGTGCTGGGCGCGTCCTTCCTATTCCGCCGCGTGGACAGGCCCTGCATCTGCCCCTGCGCTGTGACGCTTGGTTAGTGCGGCCCCATCACCCCTGGAGCTCCTATGGAGACGCGTTCGGCTCCTTCCTATTTCCCTGTGCACTAACGAGGCAGGAAAACATCTCTCTACATATATTTTAAAGATTTACTTATTTATTTGAAAGTCAGAGTTACACAGAGAGAAGGGGAGGCAGAGATAGGAGAGAGAGAGAGAGAGAGAGGTCTTCCATCCACTGGTTCACTCCCCAGATGGCCCCAACAGCCAGAGCTGCACCGATCTGAAGCCAGGAACCAGGAGCTTCTTCCGGGTCTCCCACATGGGGCAGGGATCCAAGCACTTGGGCCATCTTCCACTGCTTTCCCAGGACATAGCAGAGAGCTGGATTGGAAGAGGAGCAGCCGGGACTCGAACCAGTGCCCATATGGGATGCTGGGGCTTCAGGCCAGGGCTTTAACCTGCTGCGCCACAGCGCTGGCCCCCCATATATATTTTTATATGGTCCTCACATCGTCATTTCTGGAACATTCTAGAACTGAGGTGGTTGTGTTACCGGAGAAATTGCAGGGTTCTTGTCTTCGTGCAAGAAAGAATTCAGGCGTGAGACAGAGTAGTGGGAGGTAAAATAGCAAGGTTTATTAGGGAAGGGACATCCGTAGGAACGGATGGGCACCTCTCCAGACAGAGCCTGAGAGAGAGTGCCCAGTCACCCCGACTGGGGGTGGGGGGGAGGAGCGAGGTTACATGGTTGGGTGGAGAGATTACACCTGGCCAGACCAGGCGGGCGACTCAGCATAGAGGCAGAGGGCTGAGCCCGCAGTCTGGTTGAGGCCCGGGGTTTTTAAGGAGATGGGTCTTGCTTCCCCACCTCTGCTCCTCTTGGAACAAAGGGCTTTTTGGATGTTAATAGATTCCGGAGCAGGGTGTTTGAAATGCAGATACTGGGCTGCACCTGGGAGATTGTGGAAGGTTTGTCAGGCAGAAGTGGCGGGGACCCCCACCTGGCAGGTTATCAGGTAGAAGGGGGCAGGGCAGGGTGCGAAGGCCGGGCTGCCCCTGAAACACCATCAGGATGACTTTGAGATGCAGATGCATACGCTGGACGTAGACGTCTTCACTTTAGGCCTTTATGTCACACACACCTAAGCTCATAACTGACTTCCTACCTAACAGTTGGTTCGCATGCATTTCAAATGTTTATAGTGAGGCTGGCCTGTGGTGCAGTGGGTTAAGCTGCTCCCTGTAATGCTGGCATCACTGATACGAGTCCCGGCTGCTCTGAATCCGATCCAGCTCCCTGCTAATGCACCTGGGAAAGCAACAGAAGATGCCCAAGTCCCTGCCAACCACGTGGGAGACCCAGATGGAGCTCCTGGCTCCTGGCTTTGGCCTGGCCCAGCCCCAGCTGTTGCAGCCATTTGGGGAGTGAACCGGTGGATAGAAGATCTCTCTGTCTCTCTCCCTCTCTCAATTGGTCACTCCGCCTTTCAAATAAATAAAACAAATCTGTTCAAATAACTTGTAGGCAGCAGCAAATGCTCCCAAGAGAGTGTGGCAAGTGTCCTTGTGCCCCTACACTCAGTTTCCCTCTCCCAAAATGTGCCGAGCTGGCGGGTAAAACGCGCTGAGCTCCTTGCTTCGATGCGCATTTGTTGGTCTGTTTTCCCATTTGCATCGTATTTCCTCTCGGCCTTGGGCGCCCGCGTTTTCCGGCTGCGATCCTGCCCCTCAGTCATGGAGCATCGTCCCGCCCTGCGCTTGCTTCCTTCCCTGTGGTGACGGCGTCTGGACCAGGAGCGCCGCGCGCCAATGCCGGCACCTGCACCGCGTGCGCCCTCGCTGGCGCGCGGCTCCCGCCTCCTACCGTCCCTGTCCCTGGCGGTCGGTGGGCGCGCGCAGGCTCTCCTCGCCTCCTGCCTCTCCTAAATATCCGCAAAGCTGGCTCTGCCCCTCTGGACGCCAGCCCTGGGTGGAGAAGGGGCGGGGTCCCGGCTCTGCCTCTCTGGACGCCAGCCCTGGGCGAGAAGGGGCGGGGTCCCGGCTCTGCCCCTCTGGACGCCAGCCCTGGGAGAAGGGGCGGGGTCCCGGCTCTGCCCCTCTGGACGCCAGACCTGGGAGAAGGGGCGGGGTCCCGGCTCTGCCCCTCTGGACGCCAGACCTGGGAGAAGGGGCGGGGTCCCGGCTCTGCCCCTCTGGACGCCAGCCCTGGGAGAGGGGGCGGGGTCCCGGCTCTGCCCCTCTGGACGCCAGCCCTGGGAGGAGAAGGGGCGGGGTCCCGGCTCTGCCCCTCTGGACGCCGGCCCTGGGAGAAGGGGCGGGGTCCCGGCTCTGCCCCTCTGGACGCCAGCCCTGGGCGAGAAGGGGCGGGGTCCCGGTTCTGCCCCTCTGGACACCAGCCCTGGGAGAAGGGGCGGGGTCCCGGCTCTGCCCCTCTGGAAGCCGGCCCTGGGAGGAGAAGGGGCGGGGTCCCGGCTCTGCCCCTCTGGACGCCAGCCCTGGGAGAAGGGGCGGGGTCCCGGCTCTGCCCCTCTGGACACCAGCCCTGGGAGAAGGGGCGGGGTCCCGGCTCTGCCCCTCTGGACGCCAGCCCTGGGAGAAGGGGCGGGGTCCCGGCTCTGCCCCTCTGGACGCCAGCCCTGGGAGAAGGGGCGGGGTCCCAGGAAGGGGCGTTGGCGAGCAGCTGCCACTGCTGGGGGAGGCGGCGGAGAGCCGGTCCGGGGGGTCGGCAGTGGCGGTGGCGCCTGCAGCCTCGCATCCACAGGACCCCAGCCCCGCCCTTCCAGCAGCTGCTCCGGCGGGGCCTCCGAGGGTCCCAGGGGTGGGCAGGGGACAGCGTTTCCAGCGCCAGGTCAGGGCTGCCAAGGGCAGAGGTCAGGGCGCCCGGTGCCCTCTGCGGCCTGCACTGATTTTAAGGAACAACCGGTTGACCTGGCACAACGTATGTCACCGTCTGTATTTTCACTGATTCTGTTAAATCCAGTTCCGGTCGATGTTCCACGTGTGTCTGTGTGGCCCTGGACTGCTGTCAGCTTGTTTGCTTATTGTGGCTTTACCAGTCTCGGTACTTCCTGCCTTGAAACTGTTGGGGTGACTCGTGGCCCTTCGCTGTTGCATTTCAGGGTGTTCCCCATCCTACTCTGCAGTCTCCTCTGTAGCGGTTGTACGGGTCCCTCTCCTTAGTTTCAGTCCCCAGTGGTCACTATCGGGTGATGCCTTGTTGCTTTTACGGATTTATGTATCTGAAAGGCAGAGTTACAGAGACAGAGGCAAACTTCCATCGGCTGCTTCATCCCCAGAAGCGCTGGCTCAGGCTGCAGCCAGGAGCCCGGACTCCATCCGGGGCTCCCACATGGGTGCAGGGGCTCAAACACTTGGCCCATCAGCAGGCAGCTGGATGGGAAGTGGAGCGGCCGGGACTTGAATCGGCACCTCCACGGGCTGCCGGCGTCGCAGGCAGCGGCTTTACCGGCTGTGCCACTGCTGGCCCCCTTATACTGTTTCTGACCCGTTAGGGATAGCGCTGGCATCTCAACACACATTGGTCCGCGTCCAGCACCCTGCCAAAGCGTCCCTACGTTTCAGGGCACACAGAAGCTCTTGGGTGTTCTGTGTAGACAACCGCGCTGTCAGCCGGAGTCGCGTGTGTTGGCTCCCTCCTGTTTCATGCTGTTTATTTCTTTGGCCTCACTGAATTGGTAGGACCTCCAGTCAGCAGAGGAGCAGGCACTGGAATTCCTACTTATTCCTGAATTTTTAAAAAGGATTTATTTATTTGAAAGGAAGAGGGAGAGGGAGACGGAGAGGGAGAGGGAGAGAGGAGAGGAAGCAGGGACAGGCAGTGGCAGGTGTCTCCCTGCTCCTGTCCCCTGGGTAGCGCCGTGGAGGGGGGAGAGAGGCTGGGCAGGGACCCCAGGCAGGGAGCAAGCGGCTCTCCCGCCCTTGTCACCTCCAGTACTGCACGGTGCCTGCTAGTTTAGGTTTTCTTTGCCATGTTTACCGCATCCCTTCCACTTTCTCTCTCTTCTGGCTTCTCAGGTTGGATGCCGGCACGCCATGGCTGCACCCCGCAGGTTCTGACAGCGGGCGCTTTTGTAGCCGTCGAATCTAAACATTTTGTCGTATTTGTGAGCTCCTTTATCATCTGCAGTCATCTAGGGCTAATTTCTGTTTCTAAGTGAGTGGGGCTAAACCTTCTTTTTTAAAGTGTGGCCCTTTGCCGGTGCCACGGCTCACTAGGCTAATCCTCTGCCTGTGGCACCGGCACACCGGGTTCTAGTCCCGGTCGGGGTGCCGGATTCTGTCCCGGTTGCCCCTCTTCCAGGCCAGCTGTCTGCTGTGGCCCAGGAGTGCAGTGGAGGATGGCCCAGGTGCTTGGGCCCTGCACCCCATGGGAGACCAGGAGAAGCACCTGGCTCCTGCCATCGGATCAGCGCGGTGCGCTGGCCGCGGCGGCCATTGGAGGGTGAACCAACGGCAAAGGAAGACCTTTCTCTCTGTCTCTCTCTCTCACTGTCCACTCTGCCTGTCAAAAATAAATAAATAAATAAATAAATAAATAAATAAATAAATAAATAAAGTGTGGCCCTTCAGTCTGCCTGCGTCGTGCTGGGCGCTGTCCTGTGAGATGTGAATTCCTCACGTTTTTTAGCACTTCCTCCCTCCGCGACCTCGTCAATGGTCCATATTTGTTTGTGTTCCTTGTTTGCTTGGAAATAATAAATTTTACTGATTTGTTGGGGCCTCGGTTCTTTTGTTTTTTAAAAAATTTGTTTATTTGAGAGGCAGAGTTAGAGAGAGAGAGAGAGAGAGAGAGTAGGGGGGACAGAGGCAGAGAGAGAGAGAGAGAGAGAGAGA
This sequence comes from Oryctolagus cuniculus, assembly GCF_051225735.1. Classification (NCBI taxonomy): domain Eukaryota; kingdom Metazoa; phylum Chordata; class Mammalia; order Lagomorpha; family Leporidae; genus Oryctolagus; species Oryctolagus cuniculus. The sequence goes on along the minus strand of NC_142867.1, from coordinate 6,828,416 downwards.
GAGAGAGATCTCATCCTCTGGTTCACTCCCCAGAAGGCCACAACAGCCAGGGCTGGGCCAGGCCAAAGCCAGGAGCCAGGAGCTTCATCTGGGTCTCCCACATGGGTGCAGGGCCCAAGCACCTGGCCCATCCTCCACTGCCTTCCCAGGCCACAGCAGGGAGCTGGATCAGGAGTGGAGCAGCCGGGACTGGAACTGGCAGCCACATGGGAACCAACGTCACAAGCAGGGATTTTCCGGGCTACGCTACAGTGCCGGCCCCAGCAGGGTGTTTAGAGGCTGGAAATTCTTGTCGCCTGGCTTCTCCTGGGCCAGTTCCCTGTTGAGCTTTTGTTGTTGGCGACAGCGACACCGGGATTCGACACCAGGATTCGGTTGTGTGAGGTCGCTTGTCGGCTGCGCCGCCGGGAGGTGCAGGTGTCGAGCTGCAGGGGGCGCCTTTCCCGGCCTCTACACAGTCCCTGCGAGGCGGTCTGGGCCCCCACCCCCACTGACTTTGGGGGGCTCGTTCCAAGCCCTCAGCCGGCGCTCCGGCGAAGCCCGGCCCTGCCCCTGCCCCTGCTGGTGACCTGGCCCCGAGGACGGACACCACGTCTCTTACCCCTCCCAAGCAGCCGGTGCTTCCGTGCCTTGCAAAGGGCTCTCCCGGCCCGACACTGACCTTGAGAGAACAGAAGCCGCCCGCGTTGGAGGGCGGACCTCAGCTGCAGGGGTCGGCGGGCGCCTGAGCCCCTCCCGCCCATTCATTCCTCACACCTGCGAAGCCTGGGAGAGCCGAGGTCAAGGCGCCGGCGGCCGTGGCTTCCCCAGGCCTCGTGCCGGCTTCCAGGTGGCCGTGCCCTCCCGGGCTTGCGTCTGCGAGTCCCTCCCCAGTGCCTCTGGGGGTCCAGAGCTCCTCCTACAAGGGACACCAGGGAGAGTGGAGCAGGACCCGCCGCCATGGCCACGTCCAGCACGGGCACCTGCTCCCTGCCCCCGGGCGCCTGCGGCCGCCATCTGCGAGGTGGCGTGAGCCGCCCCGCCGGCGCTGGCGAGCTAGCGATGACCTGGGCCCGGGCGGGCGCTCTGCCTCTCCCTCAGCACGGGGAGTTGGGGGCACACCCAGCGCCCCGCGGCGTCCACACGGGAAGCCCCAGCGTGGGGCTGTGTTCCCGACTCCCGGGACTCCCAGGCTGGAGGAGTCTCCCTCCCGGTTGGCTGTTTCCTGCGGGCAGACCGGACCCGGAGTCCGAGACACGCAGAGGACCGGCGCGAGTGGGCGGGACGCGAGGCGGTGTCGGCGGGCCCTGCGCGGGGGAGGCGCGCCGCTCTCAGACGGGAGGGGTCCCGGGAGTGGCGCCGGCTTCGCGGCTGCTGGATTTTAATTAAATTCAGGGCTCTTGTTTAAGCCTCGGGATATGAGATTTACAGCCATCGACGAGCTGGATTCAAAAGTGGAGAGCGCCTGGGGACCCTGTTGGGGGGTAGGGGGCCGGCGAGCGACCCCGGCTCGCAGCTCTCGGCGCAGGCTGGGGGCAGGAGGGCCTGGGCAGACCAGGCTGCGGGCCCTGGCTTGCGCTCGGAAAAGCCCAGTTCCCGCGGGCAGGTGGGCGGCCCAGCCAAGCCTCGGAGTTACCGGGGTGGGAGTGGGGAGCCTGCAGGCCACCGTGAGCTGAACCAGCCTGGAGTCGGGCGCGCACAGCATCTTTTTGTCCCCCCCCCATCCCCACCCCCCGGCCGCTGAAGTTTGTTGAGTGGCCGGGCGACTTTGGAGACCTGGGAGTCCCACCTCCCGGCCTTGTGGAGGACCTGGGCGGGGCCGCGCTGTTCCCTTCGCGGTGGGTGCGCTTAGGGTCCCCCCCCCAATCCAGGCTGACTGCGCTGAGGGTACCTCTGCAGGGATCTATTTCCAAACGAGATCACATCCGAGGGTTGGGGCAGACAGGGATTCCGGGGACACTGTTGCGCCCAGCATGGCGGGAGGTGTGTGGGGGCTACTGGGTAGGTCCCGCTGTGAGGGAGCCGTGTGCGTTAGTCTCTGTCCATCCCAGTTCAGGGACCCAGGGTCTGCAGGTGGTTGTGTTGGTCCCACCAGGGCCCCTGGGACTGGGGGTGGGGGTGCCTGCACAGTGTCTCCGCTCTCTGGCTCCCTCTTCTCCAGGAGGAGCCCCAGGGGGCGGGAAGGGCCGGCAGGGCAGACACTGTCCTCAGTTCTGTGCCCTGGGGTCTGCGGGATTTAAAGCTGTCACCGCCCCTTCCCCCGGGCATTGAGCACCTGGGAGACCCTTGCCCCCATCCCTGTGCCCACCTGCTGCCCTCTCAGAGCCTGGGGAATGGGGCAGCCCCACCAGCCCCCTCTGCCGGGGGCGTCCACCTCTCTGGGTGGCCCAGCCGACTCCCCCAGCTCTCCCAGGGCCGTGGGCAGCAGGCAGCCGTGGCCCGGCACAGAAGCAACTCCGGTTGGATGGGGGGGACAGAGCCGGGTTCTGGGGGTTCTGGGCACACACACTCGACCAGTGTGTGTCCTGCCAGGCACTGGGAATGGGTGCAGGCAGCAGGGGACTTTGTCACCGTGTGCGGCGCCCCGGGCACGGGGGCAGCACTACTCCGCCCTGGCACTAATGTACCTGAGCCAGTGCACACAGAGGGCTCCACACATCAATACAATCTGACCGTCCCTTATTCCCGGGTGGAGAGCGGGCTCATGCCTAAAGAACTCTCGACCCGAAGCCCAAAGCAACAGGGTTTATAAAGACAAAAACTGTAAAACCGGGAGGGGAATTCATGGTTGCTAGGATCGGGGAATACATGATTACGGGGTCAAGCTGACCTAAAACCTATGTGAAACTAGTATCAATTATAATCTTGACAATACCAGTTGCAGTCTTAACAATTCCAATTACAATCCTGACATGAATCCAGGTGTTGGCTTACATCATACGTAGGACATAGACAATTACATATTTATCATTAACCCAGGTGCAGCCTACCCCTCCCAAGCTTGAGTGCTCATGCTGGGGGGTTCGGTGCTCTGCCAGGTGTGATGGAGGGGACTGCTATCGTCCGACTGTTCTAGGTCCTCGTTTCAGACCAGAGTCTCACGGTGTGGGGGGGCACCTTCCCAGAATGGAGTCTCAGGTGCTCCAAAATGGAGTCCCTGCTGTCAAGGTGTCACTTCACTAACACCTTCATTGCAGGAACCAAAGCAGCTTCTTTTTATTTATTTTTCTTTTTTCTTTTGTATTTTATTCGCCCGGCCTTGGTCTGTTCTCAGAACACACTCCAACGCCTGGTGTGCAGGACTCAGATTGTGCAGTGGTCTGGTCGTCATCGGCCAGGGCTCACGGTCACAGTGGCACAGGCCTCCCCACCGCCCCTCTCGCCCCTAACTTCCCGGGCCCCGAGCCCCACTTCGCCTGCCTCGTTTTCATATTCCTCTCAGGCCCTGAGACAAGCGGCCCCGCCCGTAACGGGGCCTGATCATATAAGGAAAACACTGCGGGCTCATGCGGGGGCTGCACTTGGGATCCGGGCGCACCCTACCCTACAACCCTCGCCGCACCCCACCCGCCCGCCGGCCTGCCCCGCGCCCACGCCCGCCACCTGGAACTCCAAAGCAGCTTCTGCAAATTCCCAAGTGTCACCATTGAGAGATACTATTTAAAAAAGATTTTATTTATTTGAAAGGCAGAGTGACAGAGAGAGAGACAGATCTTCCATCTGGCAATTCACTCCCAAAATGGCCGTAATGGCCAGGGTAGGCCAGGCTGAGGCCAGGAACCAGGAGCTTCATTGGGGTCTCCCACGTGTGTGCAGGGGCCTGAGCACTTGGCCCATCCTCTGCTGCTTTCCCAGGGGCATTAGCAGAGAGCTGGATCGGAAGTGGAGCAGCCGGGACTTGAACCGGGCTGCTATGGGACATGGCGTCTCAGGCAGCAGTTAACCACCCGCCTGCTGCGCCACCCTGCTGGCCCTGGTGTTGGGCAGGAGGCTAGACATTAGCCTGTGTGAGGGAGCGGGGCCTCAGGAAGACGCCCACCCGGGAAGCAGCCCAGCATCCGCTCCTCAGAGTCCTGCCCAGGCCCTGGCAGCGTCCAGGTGGCCCCAGCCGTGCCCCTGCAAGGCCCCCAGGGAACTCCCCCCAGGACCTAGTGGGTTTCCTGGCCTGATAACACCGAGCAGTACAACCATGGAAGTCTTTGCCCGGTGCAGGGCTCTCCAGACCCGGGAAGGGAGGTTCTTACATTCCACAAAGCCTTTGTCCTGGAGGGGGGTAGAGAGAGACCCCCTTAAAAGCCGGGGGGGGGGGGCCTACACAAAGACTGCCCGCTCAGCTCTCTGCTCCAGGCTGAGCCGCCCGCCTGGCCCGCCCGGTGTGCTCCCTCCATTTAACGAGTAACCTCGCTCTCCCCGTCCGAGGGCGCCCTCTCTCTGCCCGCTCCGTCCTGACGGATGCCCTGTCCCCCAAAAACCTTGCTACTCTGCCGTCACCCCTTGAGCAGACAAGAACCCCACGTCTCTCCGGGGACGCTGAGAAATACTGTTTTTCTTATTTTGAAGATTTCATCCGCTGGCCTGCTTTCCAAAGGGCCGCGATGGCTGGGGCTGGGCCACGCTGAAGCCCGGAGCGAGGAGCCGAGTCCCCCGCGGGTGCAGGGACCCAAGCACTCGGCCACCACCCGCTGCTTCCCAGGCGTCAGCAGCGAGCTGATCGGAGGCCGCGGGCCGGGGGCTGGAGCTGGTGCTGTGATCCGGGGCAGCGGCTGCACCTGCTGGGAGAGCCCCCCCCGGGAAGAAGGCTGTGCGGGGTGCGGGCACAGAGCAGGGGGGACAGCGGCTGCACCTGCTGGGAGAGCTCCGGGAAGAAGGCTGTGCGGGGTGCCGGCACAGAGCAGGGAGGGGGACGAACCATGCGGCCACGGAAGCACCAGGCCGCCTGGCCGTCTCTGCCCCGGCTCTGACTCCACAACCCCGCCTTCTAGCAGGGGCTACGGAGCGCCTTCTTCCCTGTCCTAAAAGGAAACTTGGGGATATGGACTTTATGGATTTATCCAGTTATTTATTGAAAGGTGGGCGGGGAGAGGAGAGGGGGAGAGGGAGAGGGGGAGAGGGAGGGCCGCTCCCATCCGCTGTTCACTCCCTAAATGCGCACAGCGGCTGCAGCTGGGCCAGGCGGAAGCCTGTGGGCGGCAGGGACCCCAGTACGCCCGCCCAGGGCGCCCGTGAGCGGGGAGCTGGCACCGGGAGCAGAGCCAGGACTCCAATCCCGACGTTCAGACATGGGGTGCGGTGACCCCCGCGCAGCGGTGTCTTAAGAGCTGCGCCCCACTCCCGTGCCGATTGTACGACTTTGAGCCCCGTCCAGTGGCCGCCGGACACCACGCAGGCGGCGGGGGACATCTTGCTCAGCGGAGCCCCACCAGGGCCCTCAGGAGGCCCCCGCAGTCACCGCGGCCCATCCCCTCTCCCTAGTGAGACCTTCCCCGCCCCCGCATTGGCTCCGGCGCGCACCCAGGGCGCGTGCTCTCCACGGCGGGGGTCCACGGTGGGCGGGGGACCAAGGCCAGCACGCACAGGGGCGGGGGGGGGGCACAGTGCCGCTCCCCTGGGGTGGGGGCACCAAGGGCTCCGGGCCCAGCTGCCGGTGGGTCTCCTGCGACCAGGGGTGACCGGGAACACGGAGAGGGGACGCTGGGGTCCGCAGAGCTGCAACAAGGGGAGAGGGTCGGTAATCCTCCGAGATCCAGGAGATCCCAGCGCGGACAGAAAGCCCCTCCGCCCTCCTCCCTGGCGACAGGAGAGCTGGGGAATGTTCACGAACTTCCGGCTCCTCGGTTGGACCCAGATGCCCCACCAGAGTGGCCGGCTCACTCGCCCAGGGCCCAGCTCTCTGATTGGTGCCGCTCAGTCACATGACGGCTGACGTCATCAGCACGCGGCCGAGAGCGGGCGATAGCGCCTTGCCCGCAGGAGCGGCGCCATCTTGCCTTCGTGCAGCCAGGGTCCCCGGCGGCCAGTTACCAGGGGCCAAAGGAAAGGATTCCTTCCCTTTGCCTGATTCTGCAGGGTGCGCGCTTTCCACGCCTTCCCAGTTTTCCAAATGCGTTTTTAAAATGAGTTGTAAATGTCCATGACTTTGGAAAACATTAAAAGGAGGGGCGTTGGGTGTGCCTTTCCGTGCGGCCATGTGTCTTGCCCTAGACTCTGACGTCACGTCCGGACACTCCCTGCGGCCGGCCGCTCGCGGAGTGAGCACCTCCTGGCCCCGCCGAGGGCCCGCGCACGGCTCCGCCTCCGCCGGGGACGCCTGCTCGCAGTCACGGGCCGGGGGCCGGGGGCCGGGGGCCGGGGGCCGGGGGCCGGAGGCCGGGGGCCAGCGGCCAGGCCTGCCCCCTTGGCTCTCGGACGCCACCTTCTCTATGAGGCCGAGCGCGGCTGCCCTGCTGAGGACTGCAGCCGCACCACGTGGGGCTCGCTGGGCGGCTCTCCCCGCCTGCCAGCGTCCCGGGGAATCTGCTGCTTCGTACACTCGCTCTGTGTCGCCTGCTCTCCCCTGCGGGTGCGGAGCCGCGAGAGCTAGGTCAGCCCGGGCGTCGGGGCGGTGCCCGGTGGACTTGCGGGAGGCGGACTGGCTGCTTGTCGCTGCGCCTCTGTGGCTGTCTGCACCTGCGGCCACCTCGGTGCCCGCATCCGTCAACCCCGTGTGAGTCGGGGTTCCCCAGAGGAAACAGCCAGTGTAGACCAGGCTACAGCACAGGGGGGCTCGGCTCACACCCGGGGCAGCCGCCTGCAGGCCGGAGGCCCCGGGGGCCGTCGAGAGGCTCAGCCCAGTGCAGAAGCCTGGGGCCCGCGGGTCCCGGGTGCGGGTCCTCGGAGCGAGGGAGGGGAGGCCAGCCCTGGCTCTCAGCCGGCTGGACGTGGCCCATCCGTGCCGGGGATGCGCTAGGCCGACGTCATGGCCGCTGCCCGGCCCTCGTCCTCCTCCTCCCAGCCGGCGACCCCTCACATGGTCTGCCGATTTCCGACGTGCTGCCGGCCCCCGCGGGTCTGGCGCTGAGAAGCCCCGCGGCCTGCTGTGCCGTGAGCCCCGGGCAGCCGGCGGTGCCGGTTCCAGGCCGGGCAGGGGGAGACTGAAGGCCCGGCTCCTGAAGACGGGCGGGGACACCTGTGTCGCTGAGGCCACGGCTTGCAGGGCGCTTGTCACACAGAAACACCATGGTGGCCGCCGGGGTCTCGTCCCATCTGCGCCCTGAGGTCCCGTGGCATCGGCTGTCTGACAGCTGGACGCTGGCCAGTGGTCATGAACTCCAGGCTGACCCGGCCTGGTGCGTGCACCACTCTGCTGCTCGGCTTTCGTAGGCGTCAGAGGGGCTTCCCTTCGGGCCGTGTGGACGGAATCCGTCCTGGCTGGAGGCTGCCGGGCAACCCCGCGGTGCCCACGGCAAGCCGAGGGGCCGCGGCGGGAGCCCGGGCAGACTGGTGGCGCCGAAGGCGGTCTCGCCAGAGGCTCGCGATTTGGGTGGGAGCCCGGAGCGGGAAGAGGAGGCCCTGGCCGGTGGGTCCCCTGTGCGCGGAGGTGGGGAGACCCCAGCAGTGCTCCAGACCGGGGTCGTAGCAGTCGGTCGGAGCCTGGATGAGGGGTCCGGGTCCTGGATTGGCTTCCCGTAGGAGACCACGCACCGCGAGCCTCGCGCCAAGGACGCACTGCGGGGACGGGGGGTGCAGGACAGCTCCCCACACTCCTGGCCCGACTGAGGAGCGCACCGGGCAGGCAGCATCGCGAGGTGAGGAGGAGCCGATGGGGCAGCGGGCTCGGTTCCAGTCCCTTCTAGAACGCTGTAGCCCCGCCCAGAGCCCCGTCCTGAGTCCGGGCTTCCCTTGCCGCCGGCTGCCCAGCCTGCAGTGACCGAGCAGCGCCCCCTGCTGGCTGGGCGGGGGACTGTGCTCAGTGCACCTGCTTCCCCGGGGGAGGACGGGGAGGAGGCGGCCGCAGAGGCACACAGGGGACAGCTGGGCTCTGCCTGAGCCTCGGGACCCTCTGGCGCTTGTCTCACCAGGGGGCACAGAGGCCCCGGCCCCTCTGCACCTGTCACCCGGAGGGCTGCCCCGACGCGTGAAAACGCCTAGGCACTCCTGGCTCTGACGGGTGCTGGGCAAAGGAGCTCGAGGAAGTGGGTGGGAGAAGAGGGGGACACAGGAGGCCACGCGGGTTCCCAGCAGCCGGGTGGGGGAGGCCAGGCACTGTGAGGCGTCCCGGTGGCGGCAATGCCAAGTAGCTGCTGTGAATCGGGCCTTGGGCACAGGGTGGGCTGGAGGCGCGTGGCTGGGAGTCAGGCGTGGGTGCTGCCTGCAGCCTTGGCCATGAAGACTTGGCAGATAATGAGGCCGCGTCGCCTTCCTCTAGACCCACCCCTCCCCCTCCTCCTGTGGCTCCCAGAATGGCCCCTCCCCAAGCTGCCACAGGACCTTGGCATGTGCTGCCGCGTTTGCTGGAAACGCTCTCGCCTGCTCCCTCCGAGAGTTGTCTCTGCCTCCCCGGCCCCACCAGGGCTGCTCTCCTGTGGGCAGGGGCCTCTCCTGTAGCGCTGACCCCGGCTGCCAGTTTATACCTCGTGGTGTGATTTTCATAGAAAAGAATTGACTTATGTGTCAGGCAGAGACACACACAGAGGTCTTCCATCCGCCGGCTCACTCCTCAGACGGCTGCGAGAGCCAGGGCCGGGCTGGGCCACAGCCGGGAGCCAGGCGCTTCTCCCAGGTCTCCCTCCCCGCAGGTGCAGGGCCCGGGCGCTCGGCCATCCTCCACTGGCTCCGGATCGGAAGTGGAGCCCACAGGAAGCCGGCACCCCAGGCCGCAAGCTGAGGGGTGCCACCCCCATGGCGCCGCTCTGGCCTGCGGCTCCGCACCCCGCCCTCCCGCGTGGCTCTGCCGCTGCTGTTCTCGGCCCCCACCGCGGCCACCCTCGCCTTCTGTACCTCCACCCGGCAGGCTGCATGCATTCCGGCCCTGACCGTGGCTGCCGTGGACCCACGGCTAACACCTCTCTCTCGGGGACCCTTCGGCGAGCCCCCCACACGAGGCTCTCCCGCGCTCTCACAGGACGCCCGCCTTTCTCAAGGAAGTCCTGCCTCTCGAGGAAGCCCCGCCTCTCTCCTCACAGAAGCCCCGCCTCTCTCCACACCAGAAGCCCCGCCCCTCTCCACACAGGAAGCCTCTCCCTCTCCTCACAGGAAGCCCGCCTCTCTCCTCACAGAAGCCCCGCCCCTCTCCACACCGGAAGTCCACCTCTCTTCACACCAGCACCCCACCTCTCTCCACACCAGAAGCCCCGCCCCTCCACACCAGAAGGCCCGCCCCTCTCCACGCAGGAAGCCGCCGGTGGCTCGCCCGCGAGAGTCCAGTGTAGTAAAGACACGATCGCTGCTTACTCGGTTCTCATGGAACTTTATTCATCCAGATGCAAGGCGAAAGAAAAGAAGCCAAGCCCTCCTCCCCCTACACAATCCTATCCCCATTATATACCCTAGGTTCCCCTAGCAGGACCTCCCAGCCAATGGCTAGTCTGTTCACATGCAGTCCATGCCGGCACAGTCCAATCAAGTCGAAGGGCACACAGTGCCTCAGGTCGAAAGTCCATCTTGCTCCGTCGGCGTTGTTTGTGTCTTCAGGACATCCTGTGGTTAGCACTTCCTTGGCTTGTTTTTCTCAGCAGCCAGCACTTCCTTAACTTGTTTTGCGCAAGTTGTTACAACAGGCCATGCAAACAGCAACGTGAGGAAGTTCCCACAGGTGGCCAGCCTGCGGTTCCCACAGAAGCCTCTCCCTCTCCTCACAGGAAGCCCCGCCCCTCTCCACACTGGAAACCCACCTCTCTCCACACCGGACGCCCCGCCCCTCTTCACACCGGAAGCCACGCCCCTCTCCACACCGGAAGCCCACCTCATTCCACACCGGAAGACCCACCTCTCTCCACACCGGAAGCCCACCTCATTCCACACCGGAAGACCCACCTCTCTTCACACCGGAAGACCCACCCCTCTCCACACCAGAAGCCCACCTCTCTCCACACCAGAAGCCCACCTCTCTCCACACCGGAAGCCCACCTCTCTTCACACCGGAAGCCCACCTCTCTCCACACCTGAAGCCCACCTCTCTTCACACCGGAAGCCCCGCAGCTCTCCACACCTGAAAGCCCACCTCTCTCCACACCGGAAGCCACGCCCCTCTCCACACCGGAAGCCCACCTCATTCCACACCGGAAGCCCACCTCTCTTCACACCAGAAGCCCCGCCCCTCTCCCCACCTGAAAGCCCACCTCTCTCCACGCCGGAAGCCCACCTCTCTCCACCTCCTGATGCTGTGGGCTGTGCAGGTCAGGCTCTGTCCTGTGTCCTTGGTTCCCGGAGGCAGCCGCTGGGCCTGAGTCCACCTCGCTCTCCCCGAAGCAGAACCCCGACTGGACTCGCAGGGCCCTGAGAGCGGGGCGGGGCCGCCAGTGGGTGCTGCATGCGTCCAGTGCGGAGGTTGGGGGGTGGACGCGAGTGGTCAGCTGGGCCCTGCGGTCCCTGCTGCCCAGGACAAGGTGCGAAGCCCTCAGTTGGACCCCCGAGTCCGCTCAGCCTCGGCCTGTCTCTCCCCCATTCGCGGAGGAATGACACCAGACCCTGCGCTCTTCCCGGATTAGCTGCCGGTCCCTCATTCGTGGAGGAACGACGCCGTCCCGGGTTAGCTGCTGGCCCCCCGCCTCCGCGGAGGGGCGGCACCCCCCACCGCTTTCCCCACTTCCGCGGGGGAGCGGCATACGGCTGGCCGGCTCTCTCGGGGGCTGCTCAGGTGTTCCTTCAGATAGATGTTCCTGGTGCATGTTGTCTCTCTCCTCCTTTATAGTCCTCTTCCACCAATCCCAACTCTGCTACCCACACGCCGAGCACGCTGCTCTCCTCCAATCAGGAGCAGGTCCTGCTGTTTATTGGCTGAACTGGAGGCAGCTGTGTAGAAGCTGTTTGCTCCCTTCTCAGCGCCATATTGTGGGAGAGCAGATGCATAGAATAAGTCTTAATTCAGTAACTTAGTCTAGTCCGAGTTGCTCCCCACAGATCCCCCTTTCTTTTTATTTTTGGCGTTGATACACGCCTGTCTTCGGTGCCCCGCGGCACACACTCTGCTCTGCTTGCTAGAGCTGCCCACAGGTGCTTACAAGCCCTACCAATCAGGCAGACCGAATCTGGGTCCTCTCTTCGCCATGTTGTGAGGAGGTTTTTAGGCGCTGATGCGTGCCTGAGTTCGGTGCCCTGCAGCTCATGCTCTGCTAGAGCTGCCCGCAGGTGCTCACCGCCTTAATCGGGCAGACCGAATCCGAGCCCTCGCATTGCCGTGTTGTGGGGAGGCCTTTTTTATTTTTCTCTATTTCTCTCTATCTCCGGGCATTCTTATTTCTCTTATTTTACTTCTATCTGCCAGCATTCCTATTTCTCTCATTTTACTTCTATCCTTCTGTTTTCTCTTATCTGCGCGGCTTCCCGGCTTCCTGCGTGCTCCGCAGTCTCCGCGCCTTTTGCACCCGCCCCACGGCCTCCGCCCTAGCCCCGCGCTTCCTATCTACTCGCGCCCCGTGCACTCTCTCCGCTGGTGCCCCACGCGCTCTCTCTGCGCTCTGCGGCTTCCACGAATCATGGCCTAGCTCACGTTTCCGCTTTTCGGTTTGGCTTTGTCTTTGCTCCTTGGGCCAATCTGACGAATCCCAACCTAGCTTACGTCTCCGCTTCGGCCTACCCCCGCGGCTTCACTTTCCCTAACTTATATTTTTCTCTCCCTGGTACTTTTCCTGGCTTTCTTCCAGAAATATTTCTCTCATTTCTCCTAGCTTCTCCCCACAGTCCGTATCCGAGTCTGTTTCTTCTAGCTTTCATTTTCGCTTTTAACCTTAGATTTCTCCTAGCTTTTCCCTGCAGTCCATATCCGAGTTTATGCCTAGGCTTTCGCTAGCTTCTTCCGGCACCTTTTCCGTCCGGCTTTCCCCTAGGCTCTCCCTAGTCTCTCTCTGGTATTTTCCCACTTTTTCCCTCCTAGGTTTCATATCTGAGTCATGGCACCATTATGTCGCTCCCCCATTCGCGGAGGAACAACACTGGACCCTGTGCTGTTCTTTTTGCCCGGCTCTTCCCAGGTTAGCTGCCGGCCCCTCCACCTCCGTGGAGGGGCGGCCCCCCCGCCACTTTCTCTGCTTCCGCAGGGGAGCGGCACACGGCCGGCCGGCTCTCTCGGGGGCTGCTCAGATGTTCCTCAGGTGTTCCTCTTGGATGTTCCCCTTAGATGTTCCTGGTGCATGTTGTCTCTCTCCTCCTTTATAGTCCTCTTCCACCAATCCCAACTCTGCTACCCACACACCGAGTACGCTGCTCTCCTCCAATCAGGAGCAGGATCAGCTCCTGCAGCTTATCAGTCAAACTGATGAGGCAGCTGCGTAGAAGTTTACTCCTCCCCAGCGCCATATTGTGGGAGAGCAGATGCATAGAATAAGTCTTAATTCCAGTAACGTAGTCTAGTCTCAGTTGCTCCCCACATCGGCCCTAACCCCCGCGACCCCGTCGATCGTATCCCTGTTCCCAGTGTGTCTTATGAGTCGATTTGGAGATTAGTCACCCCGGAACGTGCCCCAGTCTCCTGGGAAGAGCGGGGAGGAACCCGGAGAATCAGGTGAGGCGCCCGCGAAGATGGCGCTCGGCACGCGGTGTCGACTCCTCACAGTGGCAGCGCTCGCACAGCCACACGGGCCGTGGTAGCCGTTAGTAAGCGCTCCATTGGCCTCCAGAGCACCCTAAGATTTGTTTATTTGAAAGAGAGAGCTACAGAGAGAATCTTCCACTCACCGGTTCAGTCTCCAAGCGGCCGCAGTGGCCAGGGTGGGGCCCGACCAAAGCCAGGAGCCAGCACCGCATCCGGGCCGGGGACTCGGCCACCCTCCACGGCCATCCCAGGCGCATTGGCCCGGAGCTGGGTCGGAAGCGGAACAGCCGGGACTCGAACCGGTGCCCGTGGGGTGCTGCTGTGCCGCAGGGCCTTAACCCGCTGGCCACCACGAGCCCGCCCCGCTCCCCGCCGCCCTGGCTCTGCCCACGCAGGAGCTTCTGACAGCGGCGTCGCCCAGGACCTGCCCTTCCGTGACTGGTCCCGCAGAGTGGTATCCACGTGGACGGCGTGCTCCTGTTCGCTGTGTTCTCCGTGCTGATGCTGGACCTCGATCATGGGGAGACGGCCCGTGGGGCGGGCGCCCGGGGCACAGCCCCCCCCCCACCTCCGCATCTCCCCACTCCGGGCTCAGACCCCAGCCGCGCCGTCACAGCCGCGGTTGCTGACCCTCCAGCCCTTGCGGGACCTGTGGGTGCTCCACCTTTTCACATGCGTGGATTCTGGTTTTTGTCCACGGTTCTGCATAACAACCCCCTCCCCGAGGTGGCCGTAGAAACTCCTGGTCCCTGCTCTCTGCCCTGGGGGCCAGAGATAGAGAAAGCCCCTGGCCCAGGAGACCCCGGGCAGACAACCCCGCGGGCTTCCCTGTGCTGTCACGGCTGGACACGGGCGTGCCTGCTCCAGTCACGTGTGTGCCAGCCTCCGGGAGCCCCGCACACCGGGAGGGGGTGCCAGGGCACCACATGGAGGCTCCGCGCCCCCCTGTGCTGCAGGGTCTTAGTCCACCAGTACGAGGATGGACTGGGTCCGAGGCAAGGTGAGTGTGCCGCTCGCCTGTGCCCCAGCCTCCTGATCCCGGGAGACAGACGCAGCAGGGAGTCAAGTCAGGCATAGCAAAGCCTTTTAACGTGTGAAACCGCGGGACTATTGGGGCAGGGCATAAGGACCAACCAATTACTTGAAAGGTCACTTTATGGGGCGATTTTTTACAGGACCAGCCGTATGTCTATACTCTGTTGTTAGTTGTCGTCACCTCCCCTGACGTTGTGTGGCCAATTGCTTTGGTGGTGATCAACCTTGGGTACCGCCCACCTTCCTTCCTTTGGGCGCCATCTTTGAATTACCTCCTGTGCCTAATTTCCCTGCACTGAGCCTCTTCTCTGAGGCCTTGCAGGGACTGCTGATGGTCAGTAAGGGTTCTCCCAGGTCCTGTGAGCCGCTCCAGCGCATTAGTTGAACGCGAGGAGGTGGTGTGGGAGCCTGGTTCCTAGCAGGTGGCTCAGAATCAGGTCCAACAACCGGGCGCCTGCAGCTGGCAGCTGGTGGGGAGCAGACCTGGGCCCTGCGTGCTCACCTGTGGGATCCCACGGGGTCAGGCTGGCCCAGGGGACCCAGCGGGTGGCCTGGTGCCCGAGGTGGCCAGTGCGTGCGCGTAGAGGACGGGACCCAGGCCCTCTGTCCCTGGGGGCGCTTGGGCTGTGCTGGAATTTTTCAGGGCTGCATACAGGGGCACAGTGAACGCCCGAGCGCGGCCAGCTGGCCTCATGATTCAGAGGTTCCAACCTCCTTGCAGCCCCTGCGGGCCCCCTGCCCCCCTTCCCCTCCCAGGCAGGATTCCACGCTCGCCCACTACACGGGAATGTGCTGCCCGTGTGTCTGCCACTTGATGGACAGGACCTTGTCCCGTGCGGTCAGCCGTGCGCTTGTTGCACACGGCCCTGCGACCGGCGGGGCCGGCAGCCGTAGCTCACTCGTTTAGCCTGGCTGTGTGCTCTACCACTCCTGGAGCACGTGGTCTGTTCTGATGGGCATTCAGATGTGTGCAGTTTTTCCCACGGACACAGTGCACGTGTGTTGCCATCTGCAGGGGACGGATCCAGGCGAGGAGCTGCAGGACAAGGACACGCGTGTGTCCCTTTGACCAGACGTGGCCGAACTGTTCTGGACGCTCTATAGTGAGGTGCGCCCCGCCCAGCCAGGCCAGGATCCAGCCTGGGGGTTTCCCCTCTGTGGACGCCCTCTGTTCACTGCGGCTCTCCTGGGTGGGTGGTGTAGACACTGGGGGAGAGTGCATTCCTGCAGCTTCTTGCAACAACGGAAGACATGGCTGGGCCGGGGGGTTCCGGAGGGGCTGCGCTGGGCCAGGAGGCAGCCTGGCTGCCCATCTGGTTGTCCCTGCTTCCAGAGGCCCCGTCGGCTGGGTGTGGACGTGCGTGGCCACCCCTCCCTGTCCCTGGGAGTGAGACCCCCAAGATGCACCCAGCCCGGGCGCTGACCTGGAGGCTGTGTGCCGGGTTTCTGGTGGGCGTGGCCCCGGCTGCCGGCCGCGAGCTCTCTGGATGTGTGGGCATCCGTGTCCCCCCCACCCCATATTTGCTTAACAGCCGGGCTGTCGTGGGGCACTTCTGGGCTCTGTTGGTGCAGTGTTTTGGCAAAGAGGAATGCGTCTCCTTGGAATTGGTGCGTCCACCGTCGCTGTTTGGCTCCGGCCTCGCGGCAATGCTTTGAGAGATGTTTGCCCGTAAATCACGTCTCGGCTCTTGGCGCCACTCCGCTGACATTTCCCCCGATGTTCGGGTGGCAACTTCCCCACTTTGCCTTCTGTAATTCAAAAGCGGAGTCTTTAAACGCCCTGGGAAAATTGTTTTGTGATGTCCTGAAGTGAGAAGACTTGGAATGTGTGCCTTTCGGAGCGAGTGCAAATTTCAGCTGAAACTCCGCCACCTGTAGGCGCCCTCTGGCTGCGCCAGCGAGTCGTGAGTTGTTGATCACAAAATCGTTGCAGGGTTGCCTGGGGCGGCCGCGGGGGCTCCTGCCGCTGCCCCAGGCCTCACCGGGCTGCGGGTCCCAGTGCTGACCCTGACACCTGCGGCGGGTTCCTGCCCCCTCCTCCCTGCCGAGCTTGCCCAGCCCCCACCCCAGACACTCTGGGTGTCCCTCCTGGGCTCATGCCCACGTAGCTGCCAGCCAGCGTCCCATGGGTGGCAATAGCACCGAAGCTCGGCACCCGCACCGGCCTCTGCCGCGGGAGACGTCCCTCCCCTTGGCCCAGCCCCGGCCCCTGCCCTCCGGGGCTGCGGCTGGCAGCTGGGGGCTTCTCCATGGTTACCTGAAGGGGCCAGCCCATGCTGGGGAGCCCTCTGGGCCAGAAGAGCTCTTCCTGGTCCCACGCGTGTCTCTCTGGGGTGGGGATGTGTCCAGGCTGGGCAGGGGACCCCTCAGTCACGGGCCGCCTCCCCAGCTCCCCGAGCAGATTCTGGGGCTGCCACGCCGTGGCCAGAGACTTGCCGTCCCGGTGGAGCTGCTGTCCTGGGGATGCCAGAGCCTCTGCCCGCATCCCTGTCTCCCCGAGGGCTGGGCGTCAGCCGCCTGCTCGCAGCACCGTTCTGATGCTGCCTGCTGCCGGCTGCAGCTGGGCGCCGAGCACAGAGCCCTCGGAGATGGGGGGCGGGGCGTGAGGACCGCACTCCCCGGGTGTCTCCAGGCCTCAGTCCTCAGATCAGGGAGCCGGTGGACTGTGCCGACCTCTGGGGACACCTCAGGCTCTTGGGGCCATAGAGAGAGAGAATTAAACCGTATTTATTGCTCACAGTGTTTAAAATTTTTTAAAAATATTGATTGATTTGTGTCGCTCCCCCTCTTCGCGGAGGAACGACACAGGACCCTGCGCTGTTCTTTCGTCTGCTCGGCCTTCCCCGGGTTTGCTGCTGGTTCTTCCCGGGTTGGCTACCGTCCCTTCCACCTCCGTGGAAGGGCAGTTCCCCCTGCCACTTTCCCCACTTCCGCGGGGGAGCGGCACACCACCGGCCGGCTCTCTAGGGGGCTGCACAGGTGTTCCTCTTAGATGTTCCTGGTGCATGTTGTCTCTCTCCTCCTTTATAGTCCTCTTCCACCAATCCCAACTCTGCTACCCACACGCCGAGCACGCTGCTCTCCTCCAATCAGGAGCAGGTCCTGCAGCTTGTCAAGTTGGTGAGAGGCAGCTGTGTAGAAGCTGTTTCCTCCTCTCCCAGCGCCATATTGTGGGAGAGCAGATGCATAGAATAAGTCTTAATTCGAGTAACAGTCTAGTCCGAGTTGTTCCCCACAGATTTGAAAGGCAGAGAGAGAGCGAGAGCGAGAGCAAGAGCGAGAGAGAGAGAGAGAGAGAGGGATCTTCCATCCACTGGTTCACTCCCCAAATGGCTGCAATGCCTGGAGCTGGGCTGATCCGAAGCCAGGAGCTTCTTCTGGGTCTCCCACATATGCCGTTTTTTTTTTTTTTTTTTTTTTTTTTTTTTTAGCTTTTCCGGCATAGTCTTTATGATACCCATCCTAGAAACCCTTAGAAAGTCACGAATTTCCAGAGCTGCCTCGGGGGTGCCCCAGCTGCAGAGCAGAGGACTGGATGCGCGGATGGCTCAGCAGGAGGGCGGCTGCCGGAGCCGGGAAAGGGAAGTTGAGTACCAGGGGCAAGGCAGCGCCACCCCCAGGGCTGAGGGAGCAGAGGGGGGAGCTTAGGGCAGGGCCAGACCCTCAACCCCCCAATCGGAAGCGCTCCAGGATCCGGAACTCTCTGAGCGCCAACATGGAGCCGCGAGTGGAACATCCCACACCAGGAAACCGGTTCACGCGGAAAACTACTAAGTGTTGTGTCGTGAAATCCGCTTCATGCCCGTGTGCAAGTGTGTAAGACAGATACACAGGGGCCGGCGTGGTGAGTAAAGTCGCCACCCGCGACGCCAGTGTCCCGGCCCTGATCCTGCTCCCTGCTGTGGCCTGGGAAAGCAGTGGGGGATGACCCAAATGCTTGGGCCCCTGCACCCACGTGGGAGACTCGGAAGAAGCTCCTGGCTTTGGCCTGGCTCAGCCCTGGCCATTGGGGCCATTTGGGGAGTGCATCTATGAATGGAAGATACTGATGTAACTCTGCCTTTCAAATAATAAAAAACGAGAAGCATTCGTAAATATCATGTTTAGACTCCCTTCCCAAGCAGTCTCACGATGGGACACAAATATTCCAAAATCCCAAACACTTCTGGTCCCAGTAATCCAGCCCATAACCTGGAGGGGGTGGGGGCTCCCAGGCCCAGGGACGGAGACCTCCAAGGGGGGACTCTGGCTGGGACTGGGGTCCCTGAAGGGTGGCGTGGGGGCACCAGGAGGTTGGGGTGCAAGTGTTGGGAAACCTGCAAACAGGAAAGGCTGGGGGGGGAGGGGAGGGCCTGGGGGAGGGGAGGCACCCCTGCTAGGAGGGCGCCCAGCTCAGCAGGGAGCCAGGAGCAGGTCCCTTCTCCCACGGTCATTGCAGGTACTCTCTAGTGCCCCCTATTGGCCGACACAAGAATACCAGACCAGCCTCAGAAAACCCAGGCTGCTTTTCCCCTCCGTGCAGCATTCTGGGTAACCTGCCAGCTTCCCTGCCTCCCAGCAGCGTGGAGGTGGCGCTGGCACATGGTTGGCTGCCCGGGCATTCCCCAGCACCTCCCCCTCTCGCCTGGGTGTGGACACGGGGGCCGGGGGTCTTTGCACCACGCCAGGCCGGTGCTCCTAACGGTGCCAGTTCCTCTAACCCAGCCTTAACCAATCAGGTGGAAACATGGCCACGCGGCAGTCGCCCTGCGCCTTGGAAGGGCTGCTGTGCCAACCTGGAGTCGCCCGGGCCCTCCCGTGGGAAGGCAGCGCGCCCCTGCGTCCCCGGGCTCCATCCCCGTCTCCTGTCCCCGCACCCAGCCCCGGGCATCCAGGCGGCTGCCTCAGTCTCTCCCGGTCGGCCGTGTGGCAGGTGTGCTGGGGTGGGGGTGTGAGCAGCGTGGGGCCCACGGCTCCGCCGCACTCTGAACTTCGACAAGGCCCCGTCTAGGAATTCCGTTTCACTCGTTTTAAATCCATCTCGTTGCGTCTGCATTCATGCCCTTGTTGGCGATCCCCTTTCCCTCCTCTGGGCCGTAGAACCAGAGTTGGTGGAAAACACCGCATCCGTCGCCTCCAGTCCCAGGCGCCCGTGCACTTAGGTGTAGGCTGGGATCCTGGCAGCGTGTGGGCACGCAGATGCTTCCGGAAGCACTGGCGGGGGGCGGAGCTTCCGGAAGCACTGGCAGGGGGGGAGCTTCCGGAAGCACTGGGGAGGGGGGGCGGAGCTTCCGGAAGCACTGGGGGAGGGGGGTGGAGCTTCCGGAAGCACTGGCGGGGGGTTGGGAGCTTCCGGAAACACTGGTGGGGGGCGGAGCTTCCAGAAGCACTGGCTGGGAGGGGCGGGAGCTTCCGGAAGCACTGGCGAGGGGGGGGGGCGGGAGCTTCCGGAAGCACTGGCGGGGGGGCGGAGCTTCCGGAAGCACTGGCAGTGTGTGGGCACGCTGATGCTTCCGGAAGCACTGCCGTGGGGGGGGGAGCTTCCGGAAGCACTGGCAGAAGGGTGGGAGCTTCCGGAAGCACTGGCGTGGGGGCAGGAAGCCACAGGGAGGGGAGGGTGCGTGAGGAAGCGCGTTCCCATGGGCCTGGGATCGCCCCGCCCGGACCGGCGGCATTACGTCTGCCCACGCTGGCTGCAGCCCTCGGCAAGGAAGGGGAGGCTGCCACCTTCCACCTGGCTTTCCCCGGCGACCGGCAGACGTGCCTGGGGTGGGTGGGTGGGAGGGCGAGCTCCCCTCCCCGGACCTCCTGGTCGTCCCCCGTGAGACACCTGGTCTCGAGGAAGGTCCTGGAGACCCGGCTCTCACCTGCAGTGCGGCCAGCTCCCGGGACAGGGGACACGCAATCGGGGAGCCCCGCTACCGGGCTGCAGGGCGGCCACGGCTGGGTGCGGGGGAGGGGGCTGATCCCAGCCCTCTGCAGCTGGCATGGCCCGAGGGGCAGGGTTCCTCCCTCTGGGAGTCGTGGCGCAGGGCCCACCGTGGCCGCAGCCTGGCCACCGCGGCTGCCCCCTCCCCCGGGCTCCCTGCACCTGTGTGCCAGCATGGCAGAGGCAGGTAACTTCTGCCGGACTGTCCTGCCCTGGATGGAGGGGGAGGGGCAGGGCTGACCGGTCCCCAGCGGGCAGCCGGGGGCCCTGGCCGGAGCTCTCCTGCCCAGACCTCGCTGTGCCGTGTGGGCACGTTCAGGGCTGTTCCGGAATGTTCCGTCTGCATCGGGTCAGTGATTGTTGCAGCAGCGACCCAGCATGATCCTCGCTGGCCGGGAGTCTGGCAGCTCGGTCGCCTGAGCGCCCAGGCCGGTCTGAAAGCTGCTTTCCACAGCGGCTCCCGCCCCTGCGGGGGGCCCTCTCGCTCCCGCGGCCACGCGCTGGCTCTCCGCGGCTTCCACGGCGCCCCCGAGCGGCCAGCCGCTGACCTGGCCCAAGGTGGGTAGCTGCCGGAGCCCTGTCTCGCTCTGCCTCCGCGGCGCTGGTGTGTCCAGGCCCTGATGACCGGGTGCGGGCAAGACTCCCCGAGTCCGGGGGCTCGCCGGGGCCTGAGCCGTCTCCTAAGGGGTAGAAAATGCACGGGGCTTCCTGGGAGGCCCCTGGGAGCTTGCATTCGTCAGCGCTCCGCCTGCTCTGGACAGAAGAGACTCCCTTTCTCCCTTTGCTTGGCCTCCTGCAGGGGCTCCGCCCAGGGCCTCGTGTGGTGCCGACTGCCTGCGGCCAGCACAGGGCGTCGCATAGAAAGAGGCAGGGGTGGGCCGGGCTCCGTGTCCGTCTGTCCTACGACACCACCATGATCCAAGCATGGGGCTCTCCGCCGATGACCTAATCCAGCTGCTTCCAGGATCGCCCTCCAGACACCACCTTCGGATTTCGTAGCACGCACCCAAGACTGAGTTCCAGGTTGTGGGTGTCTGGGGCCACGTGAGGCTGGAAGCGTGGCGAGGCGCCAGGCCCGCCTGTGTGGGGTCTGTCTCCCACCCTCCCAAAGCCCCGCGGCTCACCATGCCTCAGGGGGCTCCCCCTTCCTGCCTGCCAGGTCCGATGAACAGGGAACCTTCAGGGAGGTGTGTGGGTGACCGAGGTCCCTCTACGCGTGTGCTGTCTGTTCCAGGTACATAGGGATCACGTCAGGCAGGGCTTGAAAAGGGCGCCCCCCCCCAGATCCACAGCTCTGTTCCAGGTCCCCCCGAGGCTGTGTCCAGGTACTGTGGGGCAGGCTTGCAGTACAGCATTGTCACCCACCCCCCCAGAGGGGGCCATGCTGGTGTTTTGGGTCCCCTGGTATCCATGTCAGCCCTGGTCCCGTGTCCAGCAGTCCTCGCAAGCCTGGGCACCCTCTTCCCTGGTGCAGAGGCTGATAACAGGCACGGAGGAACCGTGGGGGGGGGGCCTCCTGCATGGAGTTCCTGGGTCCTGCCTGAGAACACCTTTCTTCGTCCCATGCGTGGGCTCTGGCTCTGGTTCTGGCTCGGGTCTGGAAGTCGAGGAGAGCGTGCTCCTCCTGCCGCCCTCGTCCTCGCCCTCGCCCTCGCCCTAGCCCCTACTGTGGGTCAATGCCGCTGGCAGGACCACGGCCTGTGCTGCTCCATCACTCATTGTCGAGGTGGATTCGTTCTGAGAGGAGGAGCCCAGTGGAGGCAAGAGGCGCGGAGTCACCACACAGACCCCAGGAGCTGCGTAAAGCGGGCCACAGGCCTGCAGCCTGCAGACTCGTTTAGTTCAGGTGGTACAGCAGCTTATATAGCCGAGGCAGCCAATCCGGTCAAGGGGTGGTCTATGCCCTAACCAATCACAGCCTGTTGCCTGGCAGGCTCCATTGCCAGCGGCCATCTTGGCATGACCCGCTCATTCCACCACTGCTCATCCCCGCAGCTCCGGCCCCTCCAGCCGTTACCCCCTCTCGCTTCCCATGCTGAACTGCGATGGCGCGTCCGGTGTCCTGCGGGCGGCTCAGTCCTGCAGGCGGCGGCCACGGCCATCTGGGAGGCCCCGGAGCGTGTGTGCGTTCTGCGCTTTTCCGGGACGAATCCCTACGCCACGGGTGCTTCCCTTAGTCGTCTGCCCCGGGCTTTCTGGCATCTCCTCCTCTGTTCTGT
Source organism: Oryctolagus cuniculus (assembly GCF_051225735.1). Lineage (NCBI taxonomy): Eukaryota > Metazoa > Chordata > Mammalia > Lagomorpha > Leporidae > Oryctolagus > Oryctolagus cuniculus. The sequence continues at coordinate 6,806,548 of NC_142867.1, read as the reverse complement.
AGGCCAGAGCTCCGGCTGGTCACGCAGCAGGGTGCCCCTGCCGGGACGTGGAGTGCTGGATCCTCCCTCGACCCGGTGTCCACCCCTGGCCAGGCCCAGGACACGGCGGCCACGCCCACCCTCTGGCCGTGCTGTCTCCGTCCCCTCTCACGGCAGCCCAGTGTCCTTCCCCAGCCGGCCAGGCGGAGTCTGGCCCACAGTGCAGAGTCCCGGCTCAGGGGGCATCTCCCTGGCCCACTCCTCTGGGAGGAGCAGCCTCTCGGGGGTCCCGGGCTTGTGTGGGGGAGGGGAGGCTTTCCCTGGGCTCGGGGCTGTGCTCCCATCCCCAGAGGACCTCGCTGCCGTCCCACAGGCACCCCCGGCGTGTTGGCCTCTGGCTCTCTCCCCCTCCTCCCTGGAGTCCATGTTTCCCCTCCGCGGGAGCCCAGCCGCGCGGCGGCCGGGGTGTTTGTGGTGCTGCACCGCGTTTCCATGTCTCAGGGCCTTTCTTCCCGTGCTATTTTTGGCCCATCAAGTCCTTGATAACGTAGGAAGCAGAAATCCTCGTGGTTCCTCTTGCCTCCTTACTGGGGCCGCGTCAGGTTCTACTTCTTTTAGCTGCAAAGTGGGTAACTGGGCCGTCCCGAGTGATTTAGAACAACCCTGAAGCCTTGGGCTGGTCTGGAAGCAGAGGCACTGTGTGCGTGTGGCGCACGTGCACACACACACACACACCCCACAGGTCCCAGTCCCGGCCCTGTGCACCTCCTCCCCTTACCCTCACACCCAGGCAGCCCCCCGGGACACCCCAGACGCCCCAGTCAGCAGCGGGTCTGACTGCTATGCCGAGCGCAGAGGCAGGCAGCCCGCGGAGGGTGGGAGAAGCTGGGGAGGCAAGCCGGCCCTGTGCCTGGGCCCTGGTGGCGCCCCGCGCAGGCGCCTTTGTCTGCTCTCTGCTCTCACAGGCTCCCGGGCTCTCACCTGACTTTCAGCCAAGAAGGTGGCTCAAGGCAGGACTGAGAGAGCTCGGGTGGGGCTGCCCAGGTCTGGAAGACCACTCCTGGGGGTGGGGCCTGGAGCCCGGGTGATGCCCAGCCCGTGGGTGGTTGCTGTCACAGCCGTGTCTGCACCGTGGAAGGCCTGGTGAGAACTCGGCGTGGCGCCCTGGGGCCTCCTGTGGTGCTGTGCAGCGGTGGGCGCGAGGGGCCGCGGTGGCGTAGGCCCCGACTGACCAGCTCTACCCTGGTGGGCACCAGAATGTCAGGAACACCCGCTGGGCACGGACGCCCCGAGAGGGAGACGCCAGGCCCAGCAGGAGGAATCTGGAGTTGAGTGAAGCAGTGACGAGGCTGCGGAAGGCGGCCTGTGTGTTGCTGTGCTGGGCTCAGACGCGGGTGTCTTTTGGCGGCTGAAGGAGGTAAAACTTCCAAGAGAATTTGGCAATCTGAGTGCCAGCATCAGACTTGCAGTTCTAATTTTAAATGGGCCCTTGAGTCGTTGATTTCTACCTCTGATTGCAAGTTGAAATCTTCCCAAGTTGGTAAACAGTTTTTGAATATTTAAAAATCACCATAATTGCACGTTTAATGTATCTGATTTATAAGATTCAGGTAAGAACTCGGGAAAATTCGTTAGTCAGATAATTGAAAAATGTAGACAACTCAGTATAATAAATTTTGATTGCAGCTTAAGATGTTTAAAGGAGTTTAATTAACTAAGTAGGTAAATGGTACAAACATTAATCAAAGTTCTCCCCAAAAATGATTGTAAAAATGTGCTGGTTCTATTCATAGAATAAGATTCAGAAGTTGCAGCTGAAGCTGGGGGGGGGGATTGCTGGTGGAGGGAGTTGGAGTCTGGGCCCCCACAAGCCCGAGGCCGGCAGTGCGGCCCTGTGTCTGTGCCCACGGCACTGCGGCGCCCATCGGGGGCCGTGCAGGGGAGGTCTCCAGTGGGCGCCCTGTCCTGGGCCAGCCAGTTCGTTGCCACTATAATGGAATGCCTGGGGTTTGTTCTACTTTGCTTTTCGAGTTGACTGGTGGACGGATTGACTTCCCGCCCGGGGCTGGGCCGGGGCCAAGGCTGGGCGCTCATCAAGGGCACTCGGTGTGTGCGCAGGGACTCGCTACCGCCCCCAGGGTCTGCGTCAGCAGGGAGCTGGCCCGGAATCCAGCGTGGGTCAGTGGTGGGCCAGACGCCCACTCGGACGAAGAGGTTTGCTGTGGTTCGGGCAGCCCTGTCGGCTTGGCCTCCGGTGACGACAGTGTTGCTGGCAGGTCCCCGGGGGGGCGTGCGCAGGTCAGTCCCCGCGGGCTCTTGGAATCAACCAGGATCCAGTCACCAGCCTCATCGCACCCAATCCGCTCTCGAAGCCCCCGCCCTAACCCCTGCCCAATCATGTGAGACCTGATACCCTTGGGGTTGGACCTGAGGGCAGCAGGCCTGAGGCCGACCCGCTGCCCCTTCCAGACGGGGGCCCCGGAGCACCGGCAGTGGCTGTGGCAGGCGGTGCCTCGAGGGGCAATGCGGACCCCAGACCCTGGCCCAGGAAACCACACAAGGCAGGGCCTGTGGTCCGAGGGCTGCAGCCACAGCGCCTGTGTCCTGTGGGGGGGCTGGGGGCACTGGGAGGACCGCCCAGGCCAGAGGAGGGCTCAGGGCTGGGTGCGCAGAGCTCCGCCCCCACTCCTTTCTTTACTTCTTCCTTGGTTCTCGCTGCCCCCCCCCTCAGCTCAGGTGCACCTGCACATGTTCAATGTCAAACCCTGCCCGCCCCTCCCCACGGCGCTTCATTCTGCCTGCCCATGGCGGCACCGAGAGAATGGAGTGGTCGCTGAGGTCTGAGCCCTGCCCTGGAGACCCATCTGGGAGACTGAGGCTCGCGGGGAGTCCCTGGTCTGCACCCCCATCCGGGCCTGTGACAGAGGAGGGGCTCTCGGCCCCTCGGGAAGGTGCCTGCGGCCCAGCTGCGGCCCCTGGGCGCTGGGCCCACGGCAGCCCTTCCCTGTGGTTTCCCTTTCTGTTGCAGCAGTGACCTGTGGTCAACCTGAATGCTAAATGGAAAGTTCCAGAAATGACAATGGCTAAGCTTGAAGTCATGGCCGCCCTGAGTGGCGTGACGGGGCCCCTTTGTCCAGCGTCTCCGTGGTCACTCAGTGCCGTCGCAGTCATGGGGAGGACACACGGCCTGGAGTGGGTCAGGGGGTGGCTGCGGTTTCAGGCGCCACTGGGGGCCCTGGGGTGCACCCCCCGGACACAGGGGTACCATGCACTTATAAACAGACCTAAAGTGGTGGGCGTGATGCCATGAACTCTTTCTAAAAATGATTTATGTATTCAAGAGTCAGAGAGAGGGAGAGGGAGAAACAGAAGGGAAATTTCTACCTGCTGGTTCACTCCCCAAATGCCCACCAACCAGGGCTTACCTGGGCCAAAGCCAGGAGCCAGGGGTCTCCCATGCAGGTGCAGGGGCCCCAGGACTTGGGCCATCTTCTACTGCTTTCCCAGGCCGTAACAGAGAGCTGGATCAGAAGCGGAGCATCCGGGACTCGAACCAGCGCTCTGCTGTGGGCAGCTTAGCGCACCGGTGCCACGCTGAAGTCTTAGTGAAGACGAGGAGTAAAGAGAGCACTCGCACCGTGAATCTGACTGCCAAGCACTGACCAAGTCCCGTGAGTGCACAGGCTGTGCGAGATGCCCTGGGGCTCTTGGGTGGGAGAGGGGGTCGGGCGTGGCCCTCAGAGGAGAGGAGCTGGCTCTGGGGACAGAGGGGAGAGCGTCTGTGACTCCCGCCACGGACAGGAGGGGCGGAGCCTCCGCAGATCAGCAAGAGCCTGGGGCGGGCACGCATGGTGTTGCTCTCACGTCACAGCTCGAGACCCCCCCAAGCGCCCTCCCCGGCCCCTCATCTGAGGGCTTCCCCAGGGAGGCCGACTGCTCGCACCCACGGTGGGGTGGGCTGAGGGAAGGATCCGGAAGCTCTGATTCCCAGGAGGGGTGTGTGCCCAGAAACGGCGCCAGCGGCACCGGCCAGGGCTGCGCAAACAGGACGTGGGTGCTGGGGAGGGGCCCGGGGCACCCCGAGATGTGGGTGTTGGGGAGGGGCCGGGGCACCCCGAGATGTGGGTGTTGGGGAGGGGCCGGGGCACCCCGAGATGTGGGTGCTGGGGAGGGGCCGGGGCATCCCGAGATGTGGGTGTTGGGGAGGGGTCGGGACACCCTGAGATGTGGGTGCTGGGGAGGGGCCCGGGGCACCCCGAGATGTGGGTGTTGGGGAGGGGCCGGGGCACCCCGAGATGTGGGTGCTGGGGAGGGGCCGGGGCACCCCGAGATGTGGGTGCTGGGGAGGGGCCCGGGGCATCCCGAGATGTGGGTGTTGGGGAGGGGCCGGGGCACCCCGAGATGTGGGTGCTGGGGAGGGGCCGGGGCAGGGCTGTCCCCGCATCTGGATTTCCAGGTGCTGCGAGCCAGGCCGCCCCCTCCCGAAGCTGAGCGCGGGCCCTCACGCAGCCCTGAGCCGCCACGGCGTCCCCTGGCTCGCCCGCTCTTGTCCCAGTGCTGTCGCTGGCTGCCCTGCCGCTGTGCCCGTGCTGAACAGAGGCGCTGAGTGGAGGAGACGGGTCCACGCAGGACAGGACGCACGCCAGAGCCACGTCCGACCCTGGCTGGCAGCCGGGACCGACCCCTGCCTTCCTCCCCAGCCTCCGCCCCCACGAAGGTGCACCTACACAGCACTGGGGCGACACCGGCTTTCTCCTTAGCGGGCCGTCCCCCAGGGGCCAGCAGGCGGCGACACTGGGCTCTGGTGTCTCCCTGAGTGACGGAGGCCGCAGACCCTCAGGGGCCCTGGAGGGCGGGGCTGGGCGAGGACAATTCACAGCAGGGGTGGAGACTGCGCCCCCCTCCCCGCCCTGGGGACAGGCTGTAGGGACACAGCTGGGGGCTGGGGACTGTCACCTCCAGGGTCTCCCAGGGAGAGGACAGGTGGCAGGAGAGCCTGGAGGACGGGGCAGGGCTGGCGCCTGGGTGAGGGCAAGAAACTGCCCACCGGGCTGCAGCGTGCAGGGGACGGCGCTGGGGACTGCGGGAAGGGTGCGACTCCACTCTCCCGCGGTGGACTGTGGGAAGGGTGCGACTCCACTCTCCCGCGGTGGACTGTGGGAAAGGTGCGACTCCGACTCTCCCGCGGTGGACTGTGGGAAGGGTGCGACTCCGACTCTCCCGCGGTGGACTGTGGGAAGGGTGCGACTCCACTCTCCCGCGGTGGACTGTGGGGAGGGTGCGACTCCGACTCTCCCGCGGTGGACTGTGGGAAGGGTGCGACTCCGACTCTCCCGCAGAGGACTGTGGGGAGGGTGAGACTCCGACTCTCCCGCGGAGGACTGTGGGGAGGGTGCGACTCCGACTCTCCCGCGGAGGACTGTGGGGAGGGTGCGACTCCGACTCTCCCGCGGTGGACTGTGGGGAGGGTGCGACTCCACTCTCCCGCGGTGGACTGTGGGAAGGGTGCGACTCCACTCTCCCGCGGTGGACTGTGGGAAAGGTGCGACTCCACTCTCCCGCGGTGGACTGTGGGAAGGGTGCGACTCCTCTCTCCCGCGGAGGACTGTGGGGAGGGTGCGACTCCGACTCTCCCGCGGTGGACTGTGGGGAGGGTGCGACTCCGACTCTCCCGCGGTGGACTTCGCTCACTCGCTCGCTCACTCATTCATTCATTCACGCAGTCACTCACTCATTCACTCAGTCGCCCACTCGCTCACTCCACAAGATACATTTATGAGCCCCTACCAAAGAGAAGTCTGGGAGTAGCAGCCCTGATTCAAAGGCTGCGTCCACCCTTCCCCCTCTGCACACACACACACACTCTCACATGCTCACAACAGTCACAGGCTCACATACATGCTCACACATGTGTACATGCTTGTACACGGCGACACACAATCATGCACATGCTCATTCACGTGATCACACGTGCTCACATACGTGCTGACTCGACATTCATGCTCACACACACATGCTCACATAACAGACACGTGCTCACACATGTTCACACACATACTCACACACCTCAGTCCTCACACAGCTCATGCTCACCCACACACGTGCTCACACTCACACAATGCTTGCACACGTGCTCACGGTCACACATGTGCTCACACATGGTCATTCACATTAACACACAAGCTCACATGTGCTCACACATGGTCATTCACATGCTTACACGCAGTCATGCACACACACACACCCATGCTCTCATGTGCGCACTCACACTCACACACACCTTACACAGGTCCACGGACGACCGTGTTTATTTTAGCTAAAGCGAAGGGAAGTAAGAGGCAAACCCGGAGACTCAGCGAGGAGAGGAAGGCAGCACAGCAAAGGACAACAGCGGCAGGCAGGACCTCCGCCCTCGGGCAGGCACCTGCGGGACCTCCACCCTTGGGCAGGCACCTGCGGGACCTCCACCCTCGGGCAGGCAGCTGGGGGACCTCCACCCTCGGGCAGGCAGCTGGGGGACCTCCGCCCTCAGGCAGGCACCTGTGGGACCTCCACCCTCGGGCAGGCAGCTGGGGGACCTCCGCCCTCGGGCAGGCAGCTGGGGGACCTCTGCCCTCAGGCAGGCAGCTGGGGGACCTCCACCCTCGGGCAGGCAGCTGGGGGACCTCCACCCTCGGGCAGGCAGCTGGGGGACCTCCACCCTCGGGCAGGCAGCTGGGGGACCTCCGCCCTCGGGCAGGCAGCTGCTGGAACAGTGCACTCTGGCTCCAGGCGGGGACGTCGGGGCAGATGGGCTCTGGGCAGAGGTTTGCGTGTCTGAGGCCACCGGGCAGGCTCCGGACACACCCGGGAACAACGGAGGGAGCCGGGCAGGCGGTGGGGGGTGTCCTGAATCAGTGGTGGTGGGGGTGGGGGTGTCCTGACTCAATGGTAGGGGGTAGGGGGAGCTCCCTGGGGTGCAGGTGCAGGCGGTTCCTGGGGAGGGGCCCCTCCCTGGGTCATCGGCACCCCTGGAGCTGCAGAGCAGGGCCTGGTTCTGGGGGGGGGGAGGGCACTGCAGCATCTGCCGGTCACCCCCTCCGTGCCTCGGGACATTGCCCTCTCCCTCTGACGCCTCATTCACGCCATTACAGATCTGCTCAAACGTCGGCTCTTCAGAAGCCCTGCACCCCCGACTCAGAGGGACCCCCCCTCGCAGGCCCCGCCCCACCCTCACCCTGGAGCAGGGGCTTCTGGCACGGGCTTTGTGTCATACCCTCGGGTGTCACAGGGTAGGCGCTCGGGAAACGTTTGCTGAATGAATGAATGAATGAATGAACGAATGAGAGCACAGGGTGAGCTCCCAGGGACGAGCATGGTGGGGCCCGGGGCTCAGACCTGGGGTCCCCGAGAGTCTCAGTGCTCCCCGAGTCGTATGCCACCTGCTCGCGCCACGCCGGTGCTGTGGTCTCCTGCCTGTGCCACACCCCCACGTGTGCCACCTCCCCGGCTGTCCATCCTTCATGTGGGACAGGGTCAGGGACAGGGTTAGGGTTAGGGTTAGGGTCAGGGTCAGGGTCAGGGTCAGGGTTAGGGGTTAGGGTTAGGGTTAAGGTTAGGGGTTAGGGTTAGGGGTTAGGGGTTAGGGTTAGGGTTAGGGGTTAGGGGTTAGGGTCAGGGTCAGGGACAGGGACAGGGTTAGGGTTAGGGGTCAGGGTCAGGGTCAGGGACAGGGACAGGAGTTAGGGTTAGGGGTCAGGGTCAGGGTCAGGGTTAGGGGTTAGGGTTAGGGGTCAGGGTCAGGGTTAGGGGTTAGGGTTAGGGGTTAGGGTCAGGGTCAGGGTTAGGGGTTAGGGTTTAGGGGTCAGGGTCAGGGTCAGGGTCAGGCTTAGGGTTAGGGGCCACAGCCCCGAGCCAGCCTTCAACATCACTCTTGCAAGATCCACAGACGCAGAGAAAGCATCGGAGACTCCAGCACCATTTCTGTGAAAACCTCAGGAAACTGGGGGCAGAAAAGAGCACCCCGAGTCTGAGAAAGGCCTTGGTGGGGCGGGGTGGGGGAGGACGGGGAGACACCAACCACATCCACATTGTACCTAATGGCAAAAGGGCCGAACATTTGGGGCCGGCGTTGTGGGGACAGCGGGTGAGGCCGCCTCTGACGCCGGCATCCCACAGGAGCACCGCTTCGAGTCCCGGCTGCTCCACTTCTGATCCAGCTCCCTGCTAGTGTTCCTGGGAAGGCAGCTAAGATGGCCCAGGTACCGGGGTCCCTGTCACCCTGGGAGACCCGCTGGGGCTCCAGGCTCCTGCCTTCAGCCTGGCCCAGCTCTGGGGAATGACTGTCTCTCTCCCTGCTTCCTCTCTGTAACTCTGCCTTTAAAATGAAATAAAACCAAATAATTTTTTTTTTTTTTTAAAGACTGACTGTTTGCCTGCAAGATAGGAACGGGCAAGGACACTGCTCTCACCACTCCTGCTCTGTGCTGAAGCCCTGGCCGGCACAACAGGGCAAGAAAGAGAAAAGGCACCAGACCACCTCCAGTTGCATCCAAAATGATGACCTACACAGAAAACCCTGAGAATCTACCAAAACACCCCAAATACCCCCCCAGCCCAATAAATGAGTTTAGCGAGATCACAAGTCAACCCACAAAGTCGGCTGCATTTCTGTACTGGCAACGAGCAACCGGGAACCAACAATTGCTCAAGGTGCCATTCACGACAGCTCCAAGAAGTCACATCCTTGGGTACAAAGCTAGGACAACAACACGAGAGCTCTGTGGCTGAAACGTCTGCCCGTGCGGGATCCCAAGCCAGGCGGCAGAAGCCGTGTTCACCGGGTGCGGCCAGGTGGGGATTCCGCGTGGCTCGCCTAAGCCCAGGTCTCTCCCTCTCTTTTGTAAGTTTAATTCACTTTATTTCATTGAAAGGCAGAGTGAGAGAATTAGAGAGAAAGAGGGAGAGGGAGGGTGAGAGAAAGAATCTTCCATCCTGATTCACCCCCCCCCCCCAACAGTAAGGATGAGCCCAAGCCAGGCGCCATCAGGTCTCCCCCACGGTGACAGGGACCCAAGTGCCCGAGCCGTCCTCTGCTGCCTCCCAGGTCCACCTCTGTCCCCAGGAGGCTGGGGGGAGCAGAGGCGGGGCTCTGCTGGGGGGATGCACTGGCCAGACGGGACTCTCGGACCCTGGCCTGCCCAGCACCGACCTGCAGGGCGCCCCCCAAGAGTATTAGCTTTGCGTACGCAGCTCCCACTCTCACTGTTGGGAAAGCAGGCAAAGACCAAGTAATGCAAACAAAGGCTGCTGGCTTAGAATTTGCTAGAACCGGCAGCGCGCTACTGTCACCTGCCCTTGGCAGGGCGGCTAACGGGCTGGCCCCGGGGAGACTGGTCAGGCGGCAGATCCGGCTTTCTCTCTGGCGGTGACTGATGGAGCCCCGGCCGCCTGGGCCCAGAGCCACGGAGCCTAGGGGTTGCTTTTCCGGACTGGTCGCAGCCGGCCTGCCTCTGTCCCTTGTCACTGTCCCGCTCCACCCCGCCCCGGGCTGGCCTCTGCCCGTGTGTAGCTCTGGGCACCCTGGGGCTGTCTCAGGGCAGGTGCCTGGACCCAGCTCCGCGCGCTGCCCGCCCTGCTCCTGCAGGCTCCCGTGCGTGGCGGGCGGTGTCCACCTGCCTAGGGCTGCACCCGCAGTGCGCACAGGCCGCGGGCGCAGTGAGGATGGGACCATGCCCGGCCAGCCAATGGGCAGCCCGCCTCGCCCGGGTCCGCTGCGGCTGCCCCATCGCGCAGGCGTCCTACCTGCGCCGGGGCGGGGCCGGCTTGCTCAGCACCACCTGGGCGCACAGGTGAGGTGCGTGGGGCAGGGCTGGGTGGAGCGGACTGGGCCTCTCCCTCCCCCTGGGGCTGCTTTCCGGGTCGCTGCCCGCTGGACTCCTGTTTGGGCTGGAGCCCCGACTCCCTTATTTATTTACACACCGTCTGCTGGTTTCCTCAAATTTCACGAAACCCTGCACCTGCTCGGTGGGGCGAGACGGGTGGTGGAGCCGCGGGCAGGTGCGCTGGAGCGCGAGGAGCCTCGGGGCCACCGGAGGGGGCGATGGTGGGGAACACCGAGGCTCCCAGGTCACCCAGCTGGTCAAGGCTGAGCGGGGCTGAGGCGGCCTGGCTGGCTCCTGGCTGTGCCGTGAGCTCCCAGCTGGGCCCAGGCTATCCGGGCAGGAACCCAGGCCTCTCGCCGGGCGTTGGGTGGCCTGGTGCTCGTGCTGCCCAGAGCCACGTGGCCACCCCCTCCCAGCCACGCACTGGGGGAGCCCCAGGTGGAAATCTTGAGACGGGGGCTCTGCCCCCGGGCCGGGGTCCCCCTGCGTGGGGTAAGCTGGCAGTGTGGCCATCATTGGGGGGAGGCAGACATGGCCAGGGCAGTGCAGGCCAGGGAGGCACGAAACCAGCACTGCCAGGCCCCCTCCACCAGGGGGCGGCGTGGGGCCAATGTTCCCGCTCTGGGCCAGGGGGCATCCTGGGCTGGTCCTGGCCAGCCCTGCCCGCCTGGGGGCTGTCTCCTCTTCCCGGGGATTGCAGCCGGCCCTGTGTGACACCCCCAGGATGTAGCGGACCCTCAGTGGGGACTTAGGAGAGGAAGGGCTGCTGATGGGGCAAGTAGGGACAAGGTCTTGGCAGCAAAGTCTGCAGGACGGTGCTGAGCCCCCTGGGCCAGGAAGTCCCGTCCGCATGGCAGCCTAGCTGTCCCCCAGCCCCCACCCCACCGGGAGCCCTGGCGGGGCGGGTGGGGGCGCTGTGCAGTCAGTGACCTGTGTCTTCTGAGTCCATTGTTGGAGCAGCGGGAGGAAACCGGGCAGCTGGAGCCGTCAAGGGCAGAGGAGAATTCTCGCAGACATGAGGCGCGCCTCCTGTCCCCCCCCCGACAGGGCCCCTGCCCCCAGCCCCCCACAGGGGCGCCTCCCTGCCCCCCTCCAGAAGCACCCAGCCGTGGCTCCCTGCCTGTGGCCCCGGGCGCCGAGAGCGTGATGAGCTGAAAACGAATCAGGTCGTGGGCGAGCAGAACGCGCCTAACGAGATGTGAAGCCTGGTGACACCGCAATCCTTGTCACCGTCACTCAGACAGGCCGCGACACGCCGAGGGCCCCGGGCAGCAGCCAGACAAGCCTCACACAAGCTGGGCGGACAGCGGGGCCGGGGGGGGGCGGTTCCAGGTCCCAGGCAGGGCAGGCACTGGCTGAAGCCGGGTGCGGTCTGGAAGCTTCTTACTGTCCTGCGTTTGGCACAGGTGTGCCGGCTCTGAGTGCCCCTGGCCTCGCCGCACAGATCCGGCGCGGGGCAGCCCTGGGGGAGGGGGCTCTCAGTGCAGGGGCTCAGCAGGTCGTTAGCATTTTTAGCGGTAAAGTATTTTTTTTAAAGATTTATTTATTTTACTTGCAAGTCAGAGTTACACAGAGGAGATGCAGAGAGAAAGAGAAAAAGAGAGAGAGGGAGAGGGGGAGAGAGAGAGAGAGAGGTCTTCCATCCGCTGGTTCACTCCCCAGTTGGCCGCAACAATGGCCGGAGCTGCACCGATCCGAAGCCAGGAGCCAGGAGCTTCTTCCAGGTCTCCCACGTGGGTGCAGGGGCCCAAGCACTTGGGCCATCTTCTACTGCTTTCCCAGGCCACAGCAGAGAGCTGGATCGGAAGTGGAGCAGCCGGGACTCGAACCGGCGCCCACATGGCTCAAGGCCTCTCCTCCCAGCGTTCCTGGCCGTGCTCTCGCTGGGATGTCCCCCCACCCCTGCTCCCCAATCCTCAGAAACGTGGCCTCTGCCAGGTCGTCCACCCTCGTCCCTGGGGCGCGGGTCCTGCCGGTATTGCATAACCTGACTGAGCCGTCCCTCCCTGTGGGCTCACCCCGGCCCTCGGGGCAGCGGCAGTGCTGCTGAGTTCTCTCACAGCCCTGGGCTCGGAGCCGTAGGAAACAACGGGGTGGGGGGTCAGTGCGGAGCCGGGGGGGGGTCAGTGCAGAGCCGAGGGGGGGGGCAGTGCAGAGCCGGGGGTGTGTGTGCAGAGCTGGGGGGGGGGTCAGTGCAGAGCCGGGGGGGCAGTGCAGAGTCAGGGGGGGCAGTGCAGAGCCAGGGGGCAGGCACTCAGGGCAGCAGCAGGGTTTGCCAGCCACAAGTCCAGGGTCAAGGTGTTGGCCGAGCCCTGCTGCGTCCAGGGACTGTTCTGTCCACGCCCCTGCTCCTCGCTCCCCGAGCCTCTGCCCGGTGCCTCTCAGGAGGACCCTTGTCGTCCTACTCGGGGTCCCCTGGAGAACCCGGACGACCTCGCTCAGGAAACAGCGAGCAATACCGGCCCCTGACCGGGTGGGCGGCTCAGCGTGGCGGGGCCGCACTGCGGGCTGCTCTGCTCTCCCGGCCTCCTCGGCTCGGCTCGCTCGGCTCGGCAAGACCTTTTTCCCGAGTCAGGTCACTGGGCCCACAGGCTCTGGGCGGCGGGGGTGGCCCCGTGCACCCGCGACAAAGCGAATCCAGGCGGCTCCGAGGCGGTCATGCAAACAGGTTCAGTTTGTTTCCCTGCAAGAGAAACTCAACGTCCACGCGTGGTTTCTCACGTGCTTCCAACGAGCTCTGTGAGGGCCCCACAGGTCCACGGATCGCAACCTAAGTAGACTTTTAATCCTGTTTCCCATAGACTTTTCAAGTACCCTCGTGGCTGCCAACCTATCGGACCAACACGAAGAGCGAACGAGTTTGTTAACCCCTGGCTGTGGCCCGGTCCGGGCAGGAGCAGGCCCGGAGGTGACCCAGTGCCCTGAACTGCACGGTGGCCGCCGTCCCGGTGGCCAGAGTTGGGACACCTCTGCTCCTCCCCCCCCCCCCCCCCCGTTCCCCAGAGGCAAGCACCCTGCCCCTGAGCCGCCTCTGCGGGGGAAACGGATTCGCAGTTTCCTTGGGAGGTGATCCGTGGAGACGCTGGCTCGGGAAGTGAGGCAGGGGCTGGAAGGAGCTGACAAGACTGCGGTCCCAGGCAGGGCCCAGCACGGGCGGCCAGCGCGGGAGTGAGCGTGGATCCCAGGCGGTCCGAGTGCTTGGGCCCCGCACCCACGGGGGAGACCCGGATGGAGCTCCAGGCCCCTGCAGCCCTGACTTGCAGGCTTTTAAGAGGTGAATCGGTGGATGGAACCTCTCTCTCTCTCTCTCCTCTTCTCTCTCTCTCTCTCCTCTTCTCTCTGCCTTTCAAATAAAACGAAAACAAATAAAAATTTAAAAAAATAAAAATACAAGACTATGCCTGGCCTCTTTGAAAAGAAGCAAGATACAAAATAAAGGGACCCAGGGCAGCACTGGGCATCTGTGAGCCTGGGCGAAGCCTGCCGGCTGGCTGGAGGCAGCTGGGTGAGGGCGGCGTGGGGCCACGGGCCGCGGAGGGCGGGGCTGCCTGGCAGAGCCGCAGCTCCCGCGCCGTCAACGGGCTCTGCCCTGTGAACCTACAGACACATCCGCAATAGTGCACTCGTGGCATTTTTCACTGGAGCCTTTAAAAAAAGATTTATTTATTTATTCGAAAAGCAGAGAGAGAGAGAGAGAGAGAGAGAGAGAGAGAGAGAGAGGTCCTCCATCCACTGGTTCACTCCCCAAATGGTTGCAACAGCCAGAGCTGCGCCGATCCGAAGCCAGGAGCCAGGAGCTTCTTCCAGGTCTCCCATGCGGGTGCAGGGGCCCAAGGACCTGGGCCATCCTCCACTGCTTTCCCAGGCCACAGCAGAGCTGGATGGCAAGAGGAGCAGCCGCGTGCGCTGGGGTGGTTCTCGCCGCTGATGGACTCAATCCTCAGAGCAAGTGCCTCCTCTGGGAGTGGCCCGGGGAGGGGCGCTTCCCTCCGTCCTTTGCTCAGGTCGGCAGCCGGCGCAGCGACAGGAGACCCGAGCTCAGGACACCCCTGCAGGGGCACCGAGGGCCGAGTGTTGGTGGCGGCGGCGGCATCTCGCAGGGGAGCTCAAGGAGGAGGAAGTGACTCCGTGTATGGCGTCCTGCAGGAAACTCCCAGCGCTGGCCCTCAGGGAGGAAGTGGGGCGCTGAGGCCGGGGTCCCGTCCCGTCCTGCTGGTGGGGGGACAGTGATGGCCCCCGACTCTCTGACTTCCAGATGGACCACTGGGCATCTTCCCAGGGTGTGGTGGACACAGCAGTCTCAGGACTCGGGTCCTGGGACACCGGGGGGCCCCTGTCCTCACCCAGTGTGAGCCCAGGGGTGAGCCTGGTTCTGGAGATGCTGCAGTCCCAGGTGTGACCACCAGGTGGCAGAGCAGATGCACCAAGCCCTGCCCCCAGCAGTCCCCCCAAAAAACAGAAAATACAAATGAAAATGGCTTTGGCCTGGACGTGGAAAGTCAGTTGGAGATTCCGGGAGCCTTCTGGCAAATCCAGGAGGTTTGACCTTCTGCTGTGAGCAAGGCCCGGGGTGTCCGTGGCCGGCAAAGGGCAGGGAGGAAGTCCAGCCTCCCCACAGCATATGGAAGGGGGGAGGGGCTCCCTCCTGATGGTGGGAATTCAGCCGCCCTCTCTAGCCTCTGAGGGGCTGGGTCCCAGGGCAGCGAGATCACCGGGAGGCTCATTTTAAGATGCCAGTCCCCGGGTCCAGCCCAGGCCCCGGCAGGGGCCAGGGAACCAGCATTTAACCTGTGCGTCTCTGGTTTCCACTACAAAACCAAGGGGGCGGCGCCTCCTTCCACAGACCAGAGGCCTGGCGCCAGGGAGGGGCCGCTGCCCAGGGTCCCCGCTGGGCCCAGCGCCCCCTCTGAGCACACTGCTTGCTCGCACAACCCGTGGTGGAGTGCAATTCTTTGTGTGTTGAGAGTTGGCTTGGGGGCGGGCGCTGCGGTAAGCTGCTGCCTGCAAAGCCCACATCCTGTAGGGCGCCGGCCTCCAGTGCTAGTCCCGGCTGCTCCACTTCCAACCCAGCTCCTTGCTAATGCAGCAGTGGAAGATGGCCCAAGTGCTTGGGCCCCTGCACCCACGTGGGAGACCCGGAAGAAGCTCCTGGCTCCTGGCTTCTGCCTGGCCCAGCCCTGACCACTGTGGCTGGGATGAGAACTCTGGGTGACCCGGGGCCGGCTGCCCGCCCTCTCGGAGCCCACGGTTTCCTTGTTTGGTGGGGGGGTTAGCACCATTGCTCTCCTGGGCCAGAGCAGGGAGGGAGGGAGTACTCAGGGCTCACCGCCAGCCCTGGCTGTCAGCTGTCGCCAAGGTAGGGGAGCCCTGGGACCTGGCTGACCCGGTCACCGTCACTGCCTGAGACGCTGGGTCGGAGGCCGCAGCCCTGCTCACCCCCCGCCCTGCCTGCTCCAGCCCACCAGGGGCTTCTAAGAGGTGATGGGCTGTGGGGCCCTGGCTCCCACCCCAGGGGAACGCTGAGGCCGTGGGACAGGCGCTCCCACATCCGGGCGTCTGGAGCCAGACTCCGTGCGCTGCCTGGTGGGAGGTGCCCATAGAGGCACGTGGCCCCCCCCCCCAGGAAGACCACACCTCTGGCTTCAGCAGAATGAATGAGGAGGGGGCTTCACGCTTGGGTGGGGAGAAGGATTTCAGAGCACCCAGGAAGTGACCTAGACCTTGAGCTGCTTTGTCTCCGGAGCCCACGCCGAGGTTAGCCTTTAACCAGCCGGGGGAGGGGCCGGCTTGGTCGATGTGCCTCCCACAGCTGTCACTCAGTGCCATCGCAACACTGTCTCATTTTTCCTAAAAATCCGAGGGACTGGTTGCTCCCGGCCTGGGGGAGACCCAGAGGGTGGCTGAGCCGTCCTGGTGGGTGGCAGCACCCCCCGCCGGCCGCTCGGGTCCCGGGACAGCCCCTGTCCCCCAGTGCCCCCTCTGCAGAGCGCTGAGGCGTCCACGTAGCAGGCGCTGCCCCGCGCCTCCTGGGGTCCCGGTGGCCTTGGATCTGGGGTTTGGCACCGGTGCGGTGGCCGCACGCGGACTCCTGGGCGCCTCTGAACATGGCGTTTGAGGAACTCTTGGAGCGGGCCGGCGGCCTGGGGCTCTTCCAGGCCCTGCAGGTCCTCACCCTCGCCCTCCCCGCCCTCCTGGTGCCCCCACACATGCTTCTGGAGAACTTCTCGGCCGCCGTCCCCGGCCACCGCTGCTGGGCCCAAGCGCTGGACAACCGCTCCCACGTCCCCGCAAACCTCACCCCCGAGGCCCTCCTGGCTGTGGCCATCCCGCCGGGCCCCGACCGGCAGCCGCACCAGTGCCGCCGCTTCCGCCAGCCTCAGTGGCAGCTCCTGGACCCCAACGCCACGGCCGCCAACTGGAGCGAGGCGGCCACGGAGCCGTGCGTGGACGGCTGGGTCTATGACCGCAGCACCTTCGCCGCCACCATCGTGGCCGAGGTGAGGCCTCCCCAGATGGCCGCCCCATGACAGGAGGGGGACCCCAGCGGCTCCCCCCACAGCGAGGGGGGACTGTCCCCCGATGGCTGTGGCAGGCAGGACACCAGGGACAGGGGCTGCGGGGACAGGGCTGGCAGTGGGGGGAGGGGGCAGGAGGACCAATCCTGACCCAGGGGTTGGCGGGCGGGCGGCATGGGTCTGTGGGCGGCCCGGGGTTGGGGAGGGTTCGGGCAAACCGACTCAGCAAGGTTCTGGCCGGGCAGACCTCACCTGGGGCAGGAGGGCGGCGAGGAGCCGGGGAGAGGACACGGCCGGACTGGACGGTGCAGCTGAGGGTCAGGGCTAGGGCCTAACTGACATGTGGCCAAGCAAACAATCCCCTGTCGCCCAACACGTCTGCACGGACCGCCCCGGACTCTGGGCCGGGCTGGGTCACAGCCCACCCCACCCTGCTGTCCCGATGCTGCTCCTGTGGGGGTGGGCGTGGCGGGGGTCCGGTCACTGCTGCCGTCTGAGCCATGAGACACAGCTGTGAGCACAGAGAGGCTCGGTGACTTGCCCAGGGACACACAGCTCCAGCACCGAGGGACAGGAGGCTCCTTCCAGCCGAGGGGTGGGGGGTGGGGGAGATGGACACGGTCCTGTGGGCACCAGGGGAGCCTGGCGGGGGACAAAGGTCCCTGGGTCTGAAGGGACAGGAGCCCAGTGAGGCGGGACAGTGAGGCGGGACGCAGGGACTCGGGCAGGTGGGGTGGGGGTGGGGTTTCTCCCAGGAGCAGAGGGAGCCGGGAGGCGTCCCGGCTGGTGGCCTGGTGGCTCTCATTCAGGCCTGGGGGCTGACCCCTGCGGCCACTGCTGCCCGCCCCGGCCAGCATCATTTGCCTGCTCCCTGGGGTCCCTCCTGCCCCTGACCGCGGCCGGGCCCCGCGGAGTACAGCAGGGCTCCGAGCGGGTGCAAGGTCCCGCCGCCAGCAGACAGTGGCCTGGCTCCGGGACTCAGGGGGCCACGGCCACGGCGGCAGGAGCCCCCCCCCCAGGGGCCTCAGCCCCCAGCTCCCGCGTCCCGGGTCTCTCCCTCTTCCAGTGGGACCTGGTGTGCGACTCTGAGGGCCTGAAGCCCCTGGGCCAGTCCATCTTCATGGCGGGCATCCTGGTGGGAGCCGCCGCCTTCGGCCTCCTCTCCTCCCGGTGAGTGTCGCTCTCCGGAAGCAAGTGCAGCCGTGGGGGCAGGGGGACGGGAAGGCCGCTCCGTGCACATCCTGCTCCCTAACGGGGTGCCCACGTGCTCCCTGGCATCCAAACCTCGGTGCCATGTCAGCTTGCACAACGAGAATAACACTTCAGCTGTTGCTGAGCCTGGCTGAGCTCCTACTGTATACCAGGCATGGCACAGCCTGCCCCCTGGCAGCCCCAGGCCCCTGTCTCTCAACCCCAGGCGGGACCCATCCCGGCACCTGGGAGGGCTTCCCGGAGGAAGCGGCGTCTAAGTGGAGACCTGAGGGGTGGCTGAGACTTGGCAGAGAGGGAGAAGAGAGGCCGAGTGGGTGGAATCTCGCGGATCCCAGGGGCCTGGACGGAAGCAAAGGCCAGGGTCTGAGGCGGGGCGGGGGCACGGGGGGCCAGGTGAAGCCGCGTCAGGCCTCCAAAGCCCCCAGCCCCTGCCTCGCTCACGCTCATGCTCAGCCTCGTCTCCTGCCCTCGCCCGCCCCCCACCCCACCCAGGGGACGCAGCGTCTGTGTGCTGGGTTTGGGGAGCTGAGGCAGGCCCCACGTGTGGGGCCCAACCCCTGGCGGCCACTGAGGGACAGCCCTGCCCCCTGCAGCACGCCCTCCCCCTCCTGCCCCTCGGTTTCCCCATGCCCACCCAGCGCACAGCTGTTCCGGGTCCCCCAGGTCCCGACTGCCTCCCTAGTGCACCTGCCTCATGCACCTGCCTCTCGCCTGGCCCCTCCCCGCTCGCCCTCCTGTGAGCTGCCCTGGCTCCTGCTGGCCTCTCCCCCTCCTCAATCCCCCAGGCCTGAGGCCTCCCTGGACGCTCACATGGGCCAGGCACGCCCTGTCCCCAGCAGGGATGGGTGGGCAGGGGGCAGGGGGAGGCCAGGAGCCCCGTGCCTGTGCCCTCAGTCCTCAGAGCCAGGGGGAGCCCGGATCGCACTGGCCAGTGATCCGTGCAGGAGGCCACCTCAGGAAGTGGCGCTGGCCACCGGGAGGAACAGGGGCAGATGGCCGGGGCTGGACGCCTCTGAGCTGGCGGCGTGGGCGAGTTCCACCAGACGCACACACAGGGAGTGGGGAGGGGACAGTGGCTGCTGTCACCGTGGCAGCCTGAGCCTAGGGCAGGGGTCCAGCTCGCAGTCAGGGGCCGACAGCCCGCAGTCCTGGGGCTGCCCGTGCAGTCGGACACATGGCAGGAGTCAGGGCTGAGACCCTCCCGCGGGGGTCGGGGGCCCTGCTCCTGCGCGCTGGACAGACAGGCAAGGCCGGGGCTGCCAGGTCTCTCCTCGGACCGAGACACACTTCAGCAGTAAACACTTCGGGCAAGCGGCCTGGTGGCTGCAGAGGCACAGGGCGCAAAGGCACCAGGCTGAGGGGCCGCGTGGCTCCCGTGGGCCCTCGGCCGCGTGCACAGGTGAGGAGTGGTCTTGCCAGAGGTCGTGTGCACTTGGCCCCTCCGCTACCATCGCTGGCTCCGTGCCTTGGTGGCCATAGCCCAGGAGTCAACAGAAAACCCCCATTGCGTGTCCAGGGCCACCCATGGAGGGCAGAAGGGGGACACCAAAGCCGTATGGGTGCTGTTTTCTGACAGGCAGAGAAAGAGAGCGAGAGTAAGAGAGAGAGACATACAGACAGCCAGCCAGACAGCCGTTGGCTGCTTCACTCCTCAGACGCCCACAACAGCTGGGACTGGGCCAGGCCAAACCCACGAGCCCGGAACGAGGAGTCCAGTCTCCGGCGTGGGTGGCGGGGACCCGAGTTCTGAGCCGTCCTGGCTGCCGTCCCGGCTGTACGTGAGCGGGCAGCGGGCGCTGGAACCCAGGTCCTCGGATACGGGACGCTGGGGTGTTCACCGCTGTGCCGGGCGCTCGCTCCGTGGTCCGTGTTTGTGACCACCAGGCTGCACTGCCCCGGGAGAGCCAGGCCAGCAGCAGGAGGAGCTGCCTGCGGGGGCCCCTCTCCAGGCCTCTCCGTGCCCCCACCCCCGCAGGTTGGGGCGGAAGTCCATGCTCACCTGGGGCTGCCTGCAGGTGGCTGCGAGCGGCACAGCCACCATCTTCGCCCCGAACTTCCCGGTCTACTGCGCCCTCCGGTTTCTGAGCGCTTTCGGGCTGGCCGGCCTCATCCTGGCCTTGATGACACTGCGTGAGTGCCGGGTGGGCCTGTCCTGCCTGGGGTGGGGTGGGGGTGACGGCAGGGGTGGGGCCTCACTTGGCCTCTGCCCTGCCTTGCAGCCGTGGAGTGGACCACAACCCGCAGGCGGGCCGTCACCATGACGATCCTGGGATGCACCTTCAGCACCGGCCAGATGGCCCTGGGCGGCCTGGCCCTCGCCCTGCGGGACTGGCGCGCCCTCCAGCTGGCCCTGTCCGTGCCGCTGTTTGCTGCCGCCCTGACGTCCTGGTCTGTGCTACCCGGGGCGTCTTCCCGTGGGACGGCTAGGGTGGGAGGCCGTCCCCTCACCCATCGCCCTGGCTGGCCCCAGGGACCCGAGGTGCAGGCAGGGCACAGAGACACAGAGCGAGCCTGTTAGCCGAGCCCCGCAGCTCCCAGCCAGCCCGACCGGCAGTCACTGGCCAGCCCTACAGCACGTGATTATTTTTTTTTAATTTTTTTAATTTGAAAGATAGAGTTGAGAGAGAGAGAGAGAGAGAGAGAGAGAGAGAGAGGGCTTCCATCCTCTGGTTCACTCCCCAAACGGCTGCAATGGCCACAGCTGTGCCCATCCAAAGCCAGGAGCCAGGAGCTTCATCCGGGTCTCCCATGCAGGTGCAGGGGCCCAAGCACTTGGGCCATCCCCCACTGCTTTCCCGGGCACATTAGCAGGGAGCTGGATGCGAAGTGGAGCAGCCAAGATTCAAACAGGCACCATATGGGATGCCGGCACTGCGGGCGGTGGCTTTACCCGCTACACCACAGCACCGGCCCCTGGAATGGTGATTTTAAAGCAAATATGTAACTAGACGCCAACACTGGAAAGTCAGACAGTGTCTGAAAACAAGCGAGAATGAAGAAAAGCAATATTTTATCTTCTCTTAAAAAACTGGAAGATCCAGGGGCTCCAGTCGAGCGGCAGCTGCTTCCCCGGCCCCTGGGCTGAGGCTGTGGCCCTGGACCCTCCTGCACACCCCATCGGCCCCCCGACCCGTTGCCCTGCTGCACAGCCCCGCGAGTCGGCGTGCATGAGCGCCGAGCTTGGGTGTGAAAGCGTCAGCAGCTCTCTCTCCGTGGGTGCTGCAAACCCCCGAGGTCTGGAGACGCCTCCTTGAGTGGGGACCGGGGAGAGCGGGCCGAGGAGTAGCACAGACCCGTGGCCCCCTAAGTTCTCTTGTGTCCTGAGCCGGAGCCCAGCGGACCTGGGCTGGGACAGCTCCAGGCAGGAGCGTGGAGAATCAACAGCACACACACGTCTTCTGCTGTGTCCTGGGCCTCTGCCCTAGGCCGGGAGACCCGACAGCCCCCAAACGAGAAGCCCCTGACCACGAGGAGGTCACAGCACATAACCAGCATGGAGGAAGGCCGTCCCGGGGTGACCCTTCCTGGGCCACCCCAGTCACCATGATCGGGCTCAGAGAGGCCAACACACCTGCCCGAGGTTGCCCCGGCTCAGCTGTGATGTCTTACGTGGGGTTAACAAAAAAACCCCAAACTCAGAACCGTGTGGCCTTTCTGTCACAGAATGACCCCAGCCCCACTGGAGTAGCGGGCGGCTCTTGGGACACCCACGGCCAGGCAGCCCGTGCCCTGCAGGCAGGTGCCCGACAGCCCGAGGGCCCAGAGGGGGGCATCGGAAGAAGTTGGCTGGATTGCGAGTCTGCCAGCCTGGCTCGAGCCGCACAGAGGGACGGCGCACGTGGAGGGTCCCCTGCCCACCGCCTCCCCCCACGGACTGGGGGGAGTGCCCATGTGCATCACGATGGCACAGACCCAGCCCAGCCCCCGCTCCTTCCCAGGTGGCTGCCCGAGTCTGCCCGGTGGCTGATCATTATGGGCAAACCAGACCTAGCACTGCGCGAGCTCACCAAGGTGGCCAGAATCAATGGGCACAAGGAAGCCAGAAAGACACTGACCATGGAGGTGAGACACTGCTGTCTGTGCCTCGGAGTGACTTGACCCAGGAAGGCCAGCCCCAGAGGTACTGTCAGGGTGACCACGGCCAGCGACCCCACGGCCAGCCCTGTCACCACCTTCACCACCACCATCACCTCCACCATAACCACCACCACCACCACCTCCACCACCTCCACCTCCACCACCACCACCACCTCCACCATCACCACCATCACCACCATCATCACCTCCACCATCACCTCCACCTCCACCATCATCACCTCCATCTCTACCTCCACCACCACCACCTCTGCCACCACCATCATCACCTCCAACACCACCACAATCACCTCCACCACCACCACCATCACCTCCATCATCACCACCATCACCATCATCACCACCTCCACCACCATCACCACCATCACCACCATCACCACCTCCATCACCATCACCACCTCCATCACCACCATCACCACCATCACCACCACCACCATCACCATCATCACCACCTCCACCATCACCACCAACACTACCATCACCATCATCATCACCTCCATCACCACCATCACCATCACCACCATCACCTCCATCACCATCACCTCCACCACCACCTCCACCACCACCACCATCACCACCACCATCACCTCCATCATCACCTCCACCTCTACCACCACCACCACCATCACTATCACTGCCACCATCTCCATCACCACCACCACCTCCATCATCACCACCATCACCATCATCATCACCATCACCACCACCACCACCATCACCATCATCACCATCATCATCACCATCACCACCACCACCACCATCACCACCACCGCCACCAACACCATCATCATCACCATCACTATCACTGCCACCATCTCCATCACCACCATCACCTCCATTACCTCCATCACCACCACTATCACCTCCACCACCACCATCACCTCCATCACCACCACCACCACCATCACCACCATCACCTCCATCACCACCACCACCATCACCACCACCATCACCACCACCACCATCACCTCCACCACCATCACCTCCATCACCACCACCACCACCATCACCACCATCACCACCATCGCCTCCATCACCACCACCACCATCACCATCACCACCATCACCACCACCACCACCATCACCTCCACCACCACCATCACCTCCATCACCACCACCACCACCATCACCACCATCACCACCACCACCACCATCACCACCATCACCACCATCACCTCCATCACCACCACCACCATCACCACCACCATCACCACCACCACCACCACCATCACCTCCACCATCACCATCACCTCCATCACCACCACCACCACCATCACCATCATCACCATCATCATCACCATCACCACCACCACCACCATCACCACCACCGCCACCAACACCATCATCATCACCATCACTATCACTGCCACCATCTCCATCACCACCATCACCACCATCACCTCCATCACCACCACCACCATCACCACCACCATCACCACCACCACCACCACCATCACCTCCACCACCACCATCACCTCCATCACCACCACCACCACCATCACCACCATCACCACCATCACCTCCATCACCACCACCACCATCACCATCACCATCACCACCATCATCATCACCTCCATCATCACCACCATCACCATCACCTCCATCATCACCTCCATCACCTCCATCATCACCACCTCCACCACCTCCATCATCACCTCCACCATCACCTCTATCACCACCATCACCTCCATCACCACCATCACCATCACCACCATCACCACCATCACCGTGTCTCCCCCAGGTAAGCAGACTCAGTGCACAGACTGCACACTCACCTCCTGGGACTGCTCGGTGCCCTGGGGTAAAACCAGGCTGCGCTTACTTAAAGGCGGGCATTGGAGGAAGCAAGTGTCGGCAGAGGACTTGCTGCCGGGGCCGGGGACACAGCCTGCGGAAGCCTCTGCACTGCCCCCGCCCCAGCCAGAGGCCTGGCCGGCACCCCCACCACTCCGCCCGCCCAGCCGGGCCATTCACCTGCCCGCTCCCTGTGCCCCTGTTCTCCCCGGAGGTGCTGCTGTCCAACATGGAGGAGGTGGCCTCCGCGAAGGCCCACAGGTCTGTGCTGGACCTGTTCCGAGTGCCTGAGCTCCGCCGCAGGACCTGGACCCTGATGGCGGTGAAGTAGGCTGGCTGGGACTGCGGAGGGTGGGGTGGGGAGGGGGGCAGGGCTGGGGCTGGGTGGGGTGGGTGGGGTGGGGGAGGGGGGCAGGGCTGGGGCTGGGTGGGGATGGGGAACGGGGGCGGGGATGGGGACAGAGGCAGGGACGGGAGACAGGGCTGGGGACAGGGGGACAGTCTGGGGTAGGGGCAGCACTGGGGAGACAGGGCAGGGCTGGGGACAGGGGCAGGGCTGGGGGGCAGGCTGGGGATGGGGTAGGGATGGGGGGCAGCACTGGGGAGACAGGGCAGGGCTGGGGGGCAGGCTGGGGATGGGGTAGGGATGGGGGAGAAGGGGCAGGGATGGGGGACAGGGCTGGGGACAGGGGGACAGTCTGGGGTAGGGGCAGCACTGGGGAGACAGGGCAGGGCTGGGGGACAGGGCTGGGGACAGGGGCAGGGCTGGGGGGCAGGCTGGGGATGGGGTAGGGCTGGGGGACAGGGCTGGGGACAGAGGAGGGACAGGGGGACAGTTTGGGGATAGGGGCAGCACTGGGGAGACAGGGCAGGGATGGGGAACAGGGCTGGGGACCGGGGCAGGACGGGCGATGTGGGGAACAGCTTGGCTCGGGCTCAAAGGACGTTCTAGAACCTTCCATGGAAACAACTGGGTTAACCACGGATGGCAACAAAACCCAACGGGAAGCCAGCCAAGACGTTCCCCCACATCGCCCGTGAGAACTTCAGAACTTCAGGGTGGGGACCCCAGACATAGACTGACAAGTAGAGACAGAGAGAGCTCTCCCACCTGCTGGCTTGTTCTTTAATGTCTACCACAGACAGGGCCAGGCCGCCTCAAAGCCAGGCGCTGGGAGCACCACCCCGGTCTCCCGCGTCGGTGCCAGGACCCCAAGTCCTAGGGCCCTCACCGGCTGCCTCCCCGGGCGCCCCCCGCAGGGAGCTGCGGTTGTGGGCAGGGCTGGGACTCGAAGCCCAGCTCTGCCTGCTCCCTGGGGACCTTGGGGTGGGCCTCGAGGGGGCGGAGCCTGGGGCAGGTGTTGGGGGCCCGGCTGCCCT
This sequence comes from Oryctolagus cuniculus, assembly GCF_051225735.1. Taxonomy (NCBI): domain Eukaryota; kingdom Metazoa; phylum Chordata; class Mammalia; order Lagomorpha; family Leporidae; genus Oryctolagus; species Oryctolagus cuniculus. The sequence goes on along the minus strand of NC_142867.1, from coordinate 6,781,710 downwards.
GGGGGCGGAGCCTGGGGCAGGTGTTGGGGGCCCGGCTGCCCTGGGGGCGGAGCCTGGGGCAGGTGTTGGGGGCCCCCCCGGCTGCCCTGGGGGCGGAGCCTGGGGCAGGTGTTGGGGGCCCCCGGCTGCCCTGGGGGCGGAGCCTGGCACCCGCCCTGTTCCCTGTTCCGCAGCTTCACCCTGACCGTCTCCTACTACGGGCTGGTCCTGGACCTGCAGAGCCTGGGGAGCGACATCTTCCTCCTGCAGATCCTCTTCGGCGCCGTGGACTTCCTGGGCCGGGCCGCCACCGCCTTCTTCCTCAGGCTCCTGGGCCGCCGCCTGACCCTGGCCGCCTCCCATGCCCTGGCCGGCTCCTCCATCCTGGCCAACGCCCTGCTGCCGCGAGGTGAGGCGGGGGCCGGGAGGGCAGCCGGGCCCTGCCGGCCTGGGTTCCTGCCCTGGGCGCCGCCCCCGGCCCGGCCAGGCCGCAGCTCAGCCCCTCACGCCCTCCTCCGCCTCCGCCCAGACTGGCCGACGCTGCGCGTGGCGCTCGCCGTGCTGGGCAAGGGCTGCTTCGCGACGGACTTGACCTGCCTGTCCCTGTACAAGAACGAGCTGTTCCCCACCTCGCTGCGGTAGGCGGGGCCGCGCGGGGAGGGCGGGGCTGCGGGGGGTCGGGGTGCCAGGGGTCTGGAGCCAGGGGGACTCCTCCAGAGCCCCCTCGGGAACGCCTCCTGTGTGGCCAGGACCTCCCCTCCGGGCCCAGGGAGCTGCCCGTCTCCGCACACCCCAAGGCTGCAGAGGGGGAGATGTCCACCCGCAATTAGCCATGGGGGGGAGCGGGGGAGGCGCTGACTGAGCCGAAGGGCCGGGCTGGGCCGATCCAAAGCCGGGAGCCAGGGCTTCTTCCAGGTCTCCTATGCAGGTGCAGGGGCCCAAGGACTCAGGTCATCTTCTACTGCTCTCCCAGGCCATAGCAGGGAGCTGGATCAGAAGTGGAGCAGCCGGGACTCAAACCGGCGCCCATATGGGATGCCGGCACTGCAGGTGGCGGCTTTACCTGCTATGCCACAGCACCGGCAAATGTGTATTGATTCATTTATATCCCATCAAAATCTAGACTGCTGGACTCTGGTGTCCTAATGACAGAGAGAAAGGAGTGGACCCTAGGCCCTGAAGGGCTATGTGGACAAATCTAGGTGGGCTGTGTCGCTCCCCGTCTTCGTGGAGGAACGACACAGAACCATGCCTAGGCTTCATATCCGAGTCATGGCACCATTATGTCGCTCCCCCTCTTCGTGGGGGAACGACACAGGACCCTGCGCTGTTCTTTCGTCTGCTCGGCCCTCCCCGGGTTTGCTGCTGGTTCTTCCCAGGTTGGCTACCGACCCTTCCACCTCCGTGGAAGGGCGGTTCCCCCTGCCACATTCCCCACTTCCGCGGGGGAGCGGCACACTGCCGGCCGGCTCTCTCGGGGGCTGCACAGGTGTTCCTCAGGTGTTCCCCCTAGATGTTCCTGGTGCATGCCGTCTCTCTCCTCCTTTATAGTCCTCCTCCGCCAATCCTAACTCGGCTGCCCACACGCCGAGTACGCTGCTCTCCTCCAATCAGGAGCAGGTCCTGCAGCTTGTCAAGTTGGTGAGAGGCAGCTGGGTAGAAGCTGTTGCCTCCTCTCCCAGCGCCATATTGTGGGAGAGCAGATGCATAGAATAAGTCTTAATTCCAGTAACTCAGTCCAGTCCGGGTTGCTCCCAACAGGCTGCATGGAGGAGGCGGCATTACGGGAGGCCTTGAACAGGCAGCTCCCTCCCCCATCCCCGGGCACCCCAGTCGCAGCCCGACTGCCCCGCGTGCCGACCCAGTGGCGGCCGTGACGGGGCCTGCACCGCCCTTGCTTGCAGGATGACCGCAGATGGCCTCCAGCAGTCGGTGAGCCGGCTCGGGGCCATGCTGGGCCCCCTGGTCAGGATGGCCCGCCAGGCCCTGCCGCTGCTGCCACCGCTCTCCTACGGCCTGGTCCCCATCGTCTCCAGCCTGGGAGTCCTGCTCTTCCTTCCGGAGACCCAGGGACTTCCGCTCCCCGACACCATCCAGGACCTGGAGGGCCAGTGAGTGACCGAGGCCGCGGGGGGGAGGGGACGTGGAGGGTGGAGGGAGAGGGGAGGGGCAGGGGGAGGGGGGAAGAGGAAAGGGTGGAAGTGGAGGGGGAGGGGGTGGGGTGGGGTGCAGCGGGCACTGAAGCCCCACTCCCAGGCTCCCCGCTGACCCCAGCTCTGCCCCACGCCCCCGAGTGCGGCCGCTCGGTCACAGGTCATTGCTGTCTCTTTGCATGTTCCAGGAGATCGGCCAAGGCCAGGGGCAGCAGGCGCGAGGTGGCTGTGATGGAAAGCACCTGGCTGTAGGGTGGCGGCCTGCTGGAGGAGCTGGGTGGAAGTGGCCGGCGACTCCCGGACCCCACTCGGCAGGGTGGGCGTGGCTCTGCTGCTCGCCCGCCGCCCTGTTCTCCCCCACCTTGCCCGGTCCGGCAGCAGCCTGGGGCAGTGGGAGGCGCCTGCCCCGCATGACCCTTCCCAGTGCCCCCAACTCAGCCTGGGGCTCCAGGCTCACCCCACCCCCATGGAGCCCTCATCTCTAAGTGGGAGAGGCTGTGGGGTCTCCGATCTCTGCACAGGTCACAGTTCAATAAATGGAGCCTGCCCCAGGGTCACCAGGTACAGGCGTCCAGGTCGTGCCCACCCCAAAGCTGACTCCCACCCTGGCTGCCACCTCCCATCCAGGGCCGTGGGCCTCCTGCCCTGGCTGTGGGTGGCCACACTCCTGGCCCCTAACAGGGGCGAGATGAGGCTGTCGGCCGTTCAGTTGTCACCTGTATTCACTGTGCGGGGAGGACCACACTGGCACCCAGGGACAGAGTGGCCCCGGGGGCGGGGGGAGGCAGAGTTCCTGGCATCCGGAGGGCGGGGTGGCTCCCGAGGCAGCACGTGATTGACAGGTTTGCAGACGGCTACAGACTGAAGCAAACAGGGCAGGGACGACAGAAACCACACTCGGTCCCCTCTGAGTCCCTCCCACCTGGCACACACCCACTCAGTGTCACCTCAGAGCCCCAGTCCACCTCCTTCTTTGCTTCGGGGGCCCGGCCGGTCCTTGCCACCATCGTGCCTGGTCCCCGGCGTCCGGGGAGAAATAGAAAAACGAGAAAATCAACACGACCTAAAGCTGATGGAGAAGACGGAGATTTCTAAAGAAGATAACCCATCAGCAGTGCAAGGAGGAGACAGGAGGCGCCACTACAGACCCCACAGACGCGCAGCTGGGGCTGAGGGCAGGGCCAGCGGGATTTTACCAATACATCCAACACAAATGTCCCGGGTGACGCAAACGGCCACGCTCATGGAAGAGGGTGGGTGGGACCCTAAATGCCTGCACAGATTCTAGAAACGGAACAAATGGCTCCCAACCCCCCACAGGGAAAACTGGGCTCACACGGCTGCACCAGTGAATCCCACCAAATGTTTGAGCAGGAAATGAAAACAATTCTACGCAAAACCATCCAGAACATTGAAAAAGGGGCACCACTCCCCTCACTCATCCCACAAAGCCAGCCTCCTCCCGAAACCAGAGCCAGAAAAAAATTAAAGCAAGGAACACAAAAACCAGCATGGACAAACATAGAGAAATCCTGACGTTAATTAGCTGAATACCACAATCTGCTTAGTAAAGGGGCAATGCATTGTGACAGGTGGACTTCGTCCCCAGGGGTTTGACATCTGAAAGTCAAGGTTACCAAGTTCGGTTATTAACAGGACAGAAAGGGGACGAAGGTCTGTTCATCCTACTAGATGAGAAAGACAAAGTCGGAATACAGGGAGCTTCCTTGGCCCGGGCAGGGTCTCCTGTCACCCTACTTGGTGGTGGGAGATTGGACGCTTCCCCCAGGGGATGGGAGCGAGGCTGGACGTCCACTCTCTCCACCTCCAGTCATCCCGGGTTCTCACTGGAGCAAGAAGGCACCGCAGGGTGTTTATGAAGGTGACAGAAGCGTCTGTAGAACCCCCTAAGGAACACGCAGGGCCGCTCCGGGATCTTACACATGGTTTAGCAGACTTGGAACACACTGGGCCAATGCCTGAACATCTCGTCTGTGTACAAATGACTACCCCCAAATTGGGCATTTTTATATAATCTCATTTACCAACAGCGTGGGAGAGGGGGAGGGGACACCTAGGAGCAACTCACACCAAATCAACCCAACTCATACCAGATCAACCCAGCTCACACCAGATCAACCCGACTCACACCAAATCAACCCAACTCACACCAGATCAACCCAATGCACACCAGATCAACCCGACTCACACCAGATCAACCCGACTCACACCAGATCAAGCCAACTCACACCAGATCAACCTGACTCACACCAAATCAACCCAGCTCACGCCAGATCAACCCGACTCACACCAGATCAACCTGACTCACACCAGATCAACCCGACTCACACCAGATCAACCCAACTCACACCAGATCAACCCAATGCACACCAGATCAATCCAACTCACACCAGATCAACCCAGCTCACACCAGATCAACCCGACTCACACCAGATCAACCCAACGCACACCAGATCAACCCAATGCACACCAGATCAACCCAACTCACACCAAATCAACCCAACTCACACCAGATCAACCCAACTCACACCAGATCAACCCAATGCACACCAGATCAATCCAACTCAAACCAGATCAACCCAGCTCACACCAGATCAACCCGACTCACACCAGATCAACCCAACGCACACTAGATCAACCCAACTCACACCAGATCAACCCGACTCCCTTCAATCCAAAAATTAACTTTGTGTCCTAGATCTAAGAGCTGATATGATAACATTTTTAGAAGAAAATTCTAAGAGCCTCAGGTTTGGCAAAGATTTCTTACAAAGGACACAAAAATATGAAGCATGACAGAAAACCTGCTCGATGGGACTTCACGAAAACCGGAGAGTTTTGCTGTCGGAAAGACGCTGCTACAAAAACGGAAGAGCAGGCCGCAGCTTGGGGTGCCTGGGTGGGCCGGGCTCTGCCTCCCCTTCCCATCCAGCTACCCACAATGCTCCTGGGAGGAGGGCTCGAGGGCGGGGCCCCTGCCACTCACACGGGAGACCCCGGTGGAGCCGCCGCCTGCGCCGCCTGCCGGCTTGAGCCTGGACCAGGCCCGGCTGTCGCGGCCATCGGGGGAGTGAACCAGTGGATGGAGGACATCGGTCGCTCTGCCTCTCTCTGCCGTTCAAATCAATAAACTAAATCTTGAAAAGAAACGGGAGCGGACTCCAAGCAGAGCTCCATGCACGAATGTTCACGGCAGCTCCGTCTGCAGCCACCCAGGCCTGGGGGCGACCCCAACGCGGGTCAGCAGGTGACTGCACGAACCCGCTTTGGGGCAGAATTTATGGAAAATTCTAGAGCCACACAGGGGTCGTAGGGACAGAAAGCAGGGTGGGGTCTGCCCACGGCCGGGGAGACGAGGGAGGCGATGACGCTGCCCCCGCTCCTGGTTACCAGGATGACCTCGTGGGGGACACGTGCGCCCCAAACCCAGGAAGCTGCCCGCTCAGGGACACTCAGGGAAACCTAGGAGTGAGAAATCGCAGGGGCGGGGCCTGGCCTCGTGGCTAGGTTAGTGCTGGCTAGCAGCCCCTCTCCCTTCCCCTGGGGTGCCTGGTTCAACGCCCAGCTCTCCTCCCGACCCCAGCCCCCTGCTGACGCAGGCCCCGGGAGACAGAAGTGAGGGTTCTGCCGGTGGGTCCCTGCCACCTGCGTGGAGGACCTGGATGGAGTTCGGGGCTCTGGCTTTGGGCTGGCCCTGCCCCGGCCACCACCGTCATCGGGGAAGTGGACCTGCAGGGAGTCGCGTGCTCCAGGTCACTCAGACACATCAACACAGTTAGGAGCACAGGTGAGGCGTGCCGTCAGCAAGGCGCCGTGAAGCCCAGCCCGGCTGCTGACCTGGAGCCTCGCGGGGCGTCCCCTCCTGCCCCTCCCCTCTGAGGTCACCACTGTCCCGGGTTCTCCTGAGTGCCTCACAGATGCCCTTCCAGGAGGGGACGTGGCCACCTCCACGGCAAACGCACACAATGGAAAACCCAGCTGGATCGCAAACAAAAAACTTGCACCGAAAAAAAGAAAAAGATTCATTTATTTATTTGAAAGTCAGAGTTACACAGAGAGGGAAGGAGAGGCAGAGAGAGAGAGAGAGAGAGAGAGAGAGAGAGAGGTCTTCCATCCACTGGTTCACTCCCCAGCTGGCTGCAACGGCCGAAGCTGAGCCAAACAGAAGCCAGGAGCCGGGAGCTTCTTCCAGGTCTCCCACGCAGGTGCAGGGCCCCAAGCACTTGGGTCACCCTCCACTGCCTTCCCAGGCCACAGCAGAGAGCTGGATCAGAAGTGGAGTAGCCTGGCCTTGAATGGGCGCCCATGTGGGATGCCGGCACGGCAGGTGGCGGCTTTACCCACCACGCCACAGCGCCAGCCCCTGAGCGTATATTTTAGCACTACTTTTCCAAGAGCTGTTCGCAGTGCCCCCGATGTCCCTGGACAGAGAGCTGCATGGTCGATGCCAGCATGGGTGGGGTCCCGGGTCTCCCGCCACCCCTTCCTTCCCCCCATCTGAGCGGCCGTGGCTCTGCGGGAGGCGGATGAGGGTGCACAGGCCAAGTGCTGCCTCCAGAATTAGATCCCAGGGTGCAGGGACTGGAGGGGCCAGGCACGTGGGGGAGGCTCCGAGGGAGGGGGCAGGGAGAGGATGGGGCGAGCAGAGTGGGGAGAGGGCAGATGAGGAAGCAGCGGGCTGCCCAGCACTGGAGGCCTGCTTGGGTCTGGCCAGAGACTTAGAGCAGGGCTGGCAGCTGGGCTGCGGGTGCCTCTTTGCCAGCCACAGTCAGCTGCTCGGGGGGCAGGCCTGGGGTCGTCAGAGGCCTGGAGTCCCACGGTGCACGTGCCGGCTTCAGTCACAGCTCCCGGGAAACCTGGCAGACACCCCCTCCCCCACATGCCTGGCGGTGCCTGCGAGATCAACAGCCCTGCCCAGGCACCCGGATCTGATGGCTGACGAGGGCCCGGGGGCCGGTCTTCTACTGGAAACCCCCAGCCCCGGCTACGCGTGAGGGAGACGTCACACAACCCCAAAGCAAGGCCCTTTCTACCCAACGCTGACCACTGCGCGAGGTTGCGGGCTTGGCGCTGTGGTGCGGCAGGAGCTAAGCTGCCACTTGCAAAGCCGGCGCCCCCTCTCGGAGTGTGGCTTGAGCCCTGGCTGTTCCGCTCCCAACCCAGCTCCCAGCTCCCCGTTGATGCATTTGCGAAGGCACGGGTGACGGCAAGCGCGCGGGCCCTGCACCCGCGTGGGAGGCCCGGATGGAGCTCCTGGCTTCTGGCTTCAGCCTGGCCCAGCCCTGGCTGTTGCAGCCATTTGCAGAGTGAACCAGCAGATGGAAGATCTCTGTCTCTCTCTGTCTTTCCCTGACACTCTGTTTTTAAATCAATTAGATAATTAAAATCTTTTTTAAAAAAGAAAAAGCCTGTCCAGTTGTGATGAGGACAGATGGAGAGACTTCCACGGGCTGAAGGAGGTGTAGTGCAGAAATGCAGCGCCGTGCCCTAGGCCGAATCCAGGAATCAAAAGACTACAGGGAAGACGCACGAAATTTGAGTAAAGTCTGGTGTTAGCTAATAGCAGTCTCCTGCAGGGGGCAGTGCAGGGCTCGATCTGCAGGGGGCAGTACAAGGTTCAACCTCCAGGGGGCAGTGCAGGGCGCGGCCTGCAGGGGGCGGTGCAGAGTGCAATCCGGGACCTTGCCAGTGGTGCTCCCTCAAAACCCAGCCTCCGGGCCACCCCAAGCGTGTCAGACATGCGCCTCTTGCAGCCGTGCCGCGGGAGGACACCCTGGCCAGGGCACCTGGGGACAGGCCCGGCACAGCAGGTCACACCACGCCAGCAGTGACCTGGCGGCCCCTGCACAGCAGAGGCGGGAAACCCAGGCCAAGTCCCGCCTCTCCCCGCACCTCTGGGTTCATTCCTTGTGAGGCCCCCACCCCTGGGTGTCCACACCCGGCCTCTGGATCCCGTCCATCACCCGCACAGCATCTGTCTCCGCGGAGCCCGCTGCCCGGCCTTGCAGTGCGGCCCTCGGCTCCCCGCCGCCCAGCACCACCTGCAGGCGGGAATGGCCCCCACCCCGGGGTCCCCAGGGCTCTGCTGGGGCCTGGCTCAGTAGGGTGCAGGAGTTTGCCTTAGTGGCTCAGACGCTGCGCGGGGCGGGGCCCCCACCCACATGGCAGTGCCCGGGATTGGTGCCAGCTTTCTGCTCAGCACACCCCCACCCTGGAGGCAGCAGGTGGTAGGGTTCCTGCCCCCCCACCTCCTCCCCCTGGTCCGGGGGAGGGGCGTGGGCGGCCCCAGGGAGGTGCCTACTGGCCAGTGGCTGCTCTGGCCACCGCCCACTGTCAGCATCTGTAGGTCTTAACCGCTCAGAACCGAATTCCTCAGGGGGCGGGGAGGGAGCAGCCCCAGCTGCGCCACAGCGGGTGACAGGCGCCAGGGACGCGGGGCCATGACAGCGACAGTGAGGGCTGCCCAGGCAGGCCGGGGCCGGGGCGCAGCGGGGGACCGGCACGCGTGTGGCCTCTGCTGCACAGACAACCCCGGGGCCGCTCGCCTGTGGGAAGACAGCGGCCGGCGGTGCACCGGCGCGCGTGTGTGTCCGCACAGGTGCACCTGCGCATGCGCCGTGTGCATCTGTGTGCGTGGAGGCCGGTGACTGACAGCCACGCTTCCAGGATACGACCCGCCCCGAGAGAGGCCCTGCTGGGCGGCGAGGGGGTGGGCGGAGGCCCCGGGAGAGCCGAGGCCACACCCACCCTCGCCCTCACCCCCAGACCCTCCTGGGTGTTGCCCGAATTGGGGGTTGGGGCGGGGGGTCAGCGGCTGCTCTGGCACCTGCAACACAGGCGCTCTTGCTAGAAAACCGAGGCCTTGCCGGCGCCGCGGCTCACTAGGCTAATCCTCCGCCTTGCGGCGCCGGCACACCGGGTTCTAGTCCCGGTCGGGGCGCCGGATTCTGTCCCGGTTGCCCCTCTTCCAGGCCAGCCCTCTGCTGTGGCCAGGGAGTGCAGTGGAGGATGGCCCAGGTGCTTGGGCCCTGCACCCCATGGGAGACCAGGAAAAGCACCTGGCTCCTGGCTCCGGCCGCGGCGGCCATTGGAGGGTGAACCAACGGCAAAAGGAAGACCTTTCTCTCTGTCTCTCTCTCTCACTGTCCACTCTGCCTGTCAAAAAAAAAAAAAAAAAAAAAAAAGAAAACCGAGGCCTCTGCTGGAGCCGCGGGCGCATGGAAGCCACGTGGCAGATGCGGCCCGTTTCCACCGGGCATGGCCTGGCTGTGCAGCCTACGGTTGGGTGCCTGCACGGTCCGACCCCACGTCTAGCCCCGCTCCCCCAGAGCCTGGCTCAGGTTAAACTCCTGGGGGCTGCGGAGACAGCGCCATGGCTCACTTGGTTAATCCTCTGCCTGCGACGTTGGCATCCCGTGTGGGTACTGGTTCTAGTCCCGGCTGCCCCTCTTCCAATCCAGCTCTCTGCTGTGGTCTGGGAAAGCAGTGGAAGATGGCCCAAGTCCTTGGGCCCCTGCACCAGCGTGGGAGACCCGGAAGAAGCTCCTGGCTCCTGGCTTTGGATTGGCCCAGCTCCAGCCGTTGAGGCCATCTGGGGAGTGAACCAGCGGATGGAAAACTTCTCTCTCTCTGTCTCTCCCTTATCACTTCCATCACACAGAGAGAGTGAGGGACTTCCCCAAGGCCACACGGCGTGGGCGGAACGGGAATTGAAACCCAGGCAGCCTGACACCAGAGTCTGTGTGTATAACCACCGGGCCACACTGTCCTCTTGTCCAGGGAGCATGCATGGGATTGCGGGATTGCTGTCTCAGTCCATGCAGCTCCTCCAGGCACAGAAGCAGAGCAGAAGGCCGGCGCTCACAAGCCCGCTGTGTGTGTGCCAGGGAGATGGGAGAGATGGCCGAGAGCCATGTCCAGCCCTCCGGTCCCCGCCCTCACTCAGGCCCGCCCCTCTTAACCCGGGCTGCAGCTCCCAAGTCAGCCGGAGACCTGGGTCCCTAAGGATCTGGCTTGCAACATGGCCAAGTGACAACCTTGGGAGCAGCACTGGGCCAGACCCCAGGAAGGGGGTGCGGAGGCTGTGGGGCGGCCTTCACCCCCAACCCGACACCCCCGCTGGCTGCGGCCGGCTGCAGGCCAGACCCCGCCAGCATCCAGTGCGGGCAAAGCTCAACCTGCTCACAACACTCCCCTCCTGAGAAGCCGGCCGGCCGCTGGTCCCCGTCCCTCCGTTGAATTTTAACATGAAATATCTTTTTGACACAGCCAGGAGAGCGAAGTCCCTTCCGAGCAGCAGGGCCAAGCTGCAGGAGCCGCCGGGCACAGGGGCGGGAGCGGAGCGGGCCGGCCGGCTGCTCTCCTTGACCCACTTAGCGGGGCCCAGCAGCCCCTTGGGCCCGGGCTCGCGGGAGGGGGCGCGGGGTCTGTGCTCAGCGTGGGCCTCTGGTCAGGGCAGCGCCCACGAGGGGGCCCATCAGACCCACAGACGCATGCACCCCGCCCCAGCCTTGGTCTCCTTCTGAGCTGGCGCCCAGCCGACGGCCCCTCCCCCATCTGCCCCCAGGGCCCAGCTGAGTGCCTGGAATGATGGCGGGGCAGGAAGAGGGTCCTGGTGACTCAGCGACCCTGGAGGCCGAGAGGGGCCTCGCGCCGGACAGCGGCAGCAGCAGGGACGAGGGCCGTGGAAAGGCCGCCCCCGGCTGGGGACCTCTCTCCGGGCCTTTTGGTGACACAGACATGTAGCCAGCGTGGGGCCTGGGTCAAAAGGGGGGGCGGCAGCAGCGGGGGGGGGGGAGGGACGCGTCCCGGGCAGGCACCAGGACGACGGTTGATTTGGGGGTCCTTGGGGAGGTGCGGGTCCAGAGGAACCCCCCCTTGCCTGGGGCTGGGGAAGAGAGGACACGGGGGACCCCACTTCAAAGGACAGGGAGCAGGGCGTGAGGTACAGGCGCCTACAGGCGGCTCCCAGGGCTCCCAGGCACCCGAGCCCCAGACAAAGCTCGGCCGGGGTCCCGATTCGGCCTCAGAGCAACTGGCGGCCTGGGTAGGCTTGCCGAGCCTGCTCCACGTGTGTCAGAGTGGGTGCAAGGGTGTGAGGGTGTACGGGTGGGTGTGAGGGTGTGAGTGTGTACAGGTGGGTGCAAGGGTGTGAGGGTGTACAGGTGGGTGTCAGGGTGTGAGGGTGTACGGGTGGGTGTGAGGGTGCAAGGGTGTGAGGGTGGGTGTCAGGGTGTGAGGGTGTACAGGTGGGTGTCAGGGTGTGAGGGTGTACGGGTGGGTGTGAGGGTGCAAGGGTGTGAGGGTGGGTGTCAGGGTGTGAGGGTGTACGGGTGGGTGTGAGGGTGTATGGGTGTGAGGGTGTACGGTGTGAGGCTGGGTCTCTAATGAGGAGGCCTTTTGGAAGGGTGACGTGAGTGAGACATGAAAAGGACTCTAGGGGCCAGGTGCTGTGGCGCAGTGGGCTAACGCCCTGGCCTGAAGAGCCGGCATCCCATATGGCGCTGGTTCGAGATCTGGCTGCTCCACTTCCGATCCAACTCTCTGCTATGGCCTGGGAAAGCAGTAGAAGGTGGCCCGAGTGCTTGGGCCCTTGCACCCACGTGGGAGACCCGGAGGAAGATCCTGGCTTCGGATCGGCGCAGCTCTGGCCGTTGCGGCCAATTGGGGAGTGAACCAGCAGATGGAAGACCTCTCTCTCTCTCTCTCTATCTCTCTGCCTCTCCTCTCTCTGTGTAACTCTGACTTTCAAATAAATAAATAAATCTTAAAAAAAAAAAAAAGAGAAAGAAAAGGACTCTAGTGGCCAACACACAGGGAAGACTCGGTGACTATCACCATCACCACCACCAAAACTACCATCATCACCACCCCACCACCTCCACCATCATCACCACCACCATCATCACCATCAACACCATCACCTCCACCATCACCACCACCAGCACCTCCACCATCACCACCACCATTATCACCACCACCATCATCACCATCATCATCATCACCATCACCACCACCTCCACCATCACCTCCACCACCTCCACCACCACCACCTCCACCATCACCACCACCACCATCACCACCACCACCATCACCACCATCACCACCTCCACCTCCACCACCTCCACCACCACCACCATCACCACCTCCACCTCCACCACCTCCACCACCACCTCCACCTCCAGCACCTCCACCACCTCCACCCCCCCATCAGCACCCAGCCCTTCTCAGTGGCCCTGGGGGGACTCCGCGTTGTAGCCAGCCCAGCTCAGAGCAGTGACAGGAGCAGAGCCCACGCGGCCTTCAGAAAGTGGCGTCCAGGCTTCAGGGAGGTTGAGGCAGCAGCACCCAGGGGCCCCGGGGAGGCAGCCGGAGCATGGGCGCACGCGGGCTGCGGCTCCCGCTGTGCTCGCCCGTGGCCAGAGAGAGTGAGGACCCCCAAGGACCAGGACGTCTTGTCCTCAAGGCGGGGGGCACATGCCCGCCCACAGCAAGGCTGGGCTCACCCCGAAGCTAAGGCCTGCCTCACGTCTCCCGCCCTGCCTGTGCGGGGTCTGCGGGCCATGGCCTGTGCCCAGGACCTGGGCTTACGGAACCCGCAGCTACCTGCATGGGCGCCTGCAGCAGGCCGGGAACACCGCGGGGCACTCAGGGACGGAGCGGAGGATGTGGTCGAGGGGTGGGTTTGGCCTGGGGGATGGGCACAGGGCATTCAGGCGGGGGGATGGGCAGAGGGCGTGTTCAAGAGGAGCCTGCGCTCCTTGGCACCAGGCAAGCGGGCAGCAAAGCGGGCAAGAGCGTTCCGGGCGCTTGGCTTCTCCCCGAGCGCTGGGCAGCCAGCCGAGGCTCCAGCAAAGAGTGACCATCTGGAGGCTGGCAGAGCCCCCAGAGTGGCCCAGTCCGGGGCTTCCTCCCAGAACAGTCCATCACAAAGAACCCAGCCCACAGGGAGAGAGCGCTCGGAGGTGCGGAGCCCCGGCGCTAGGAGTGCCTCCTCCAGCCGCCTGCCTGGATTCACAGCCTGGCTAGGGCACGGCTGTGCTGAGTCACCGGCTGGGCGGTCAGCTCGCGCCTGCCCTTTCTCCTGGCTGGCCCGAGCCCAGAGGCAGCTGCTGGCACCGCAGGGCATCACGGAATCGCAGAAAACCGGCGGCAGCTTCCGGCCAGGAAGACGCCCGCGGTGCATCCCGGGTCAAAAAAAAAAAAAAATCCGCGCTGACCAACAGTGGCCCACGCCCGCTGCCCACAACCTGCCGTCGCTGCGGAGCGGGGCCTGGCTTCCAGCAGGCTGGCTGGGGCGGGCCGGTCTCCCTCCGCCGGTTCCGCTCCTCCCATCCGTGACCTTCCTTCCTCCCAAAACCTCGCCTTCCACCCCCGCTCACCCCACAGTCTTGACCAGACGGACAACTGCCCGCCTCCCAGCTCCCCCTCCCCTGTAAAACCCTGCTCTGCCCACTCCTTGTCCCCGCTCCGAGACCCTCCCCTCCCCCCACCCCGGCCCCGCCGTGGTCAGGACACACCCAAGGCCTCCCCACTGGTCTCACAACACCTGATCAGAGACCCCAGGGGGCACCAGCCCTGGCCCCGCCTCCACTGCACGGGGTGGGGGTCCTGACCCCTCCCAGAGCTGTGGCCGGGAGCTGCCTTCCCACCAGCCGGGACTAAGTTCTCAGCAGCGAGAGCGAACCGGCTCACGGCGCGGCGCTTCCTGCCCGAGGCAGGTGGACTCGCCACCCCCCGCCCCTGGTTTTGCCTTCATGCACGGGGCACCGCGGCCCGGGCAGGTGCAGAGCCACAGGAGGGAAGAGGCCACGGTCAAAGATGCCTCTTGCGGGAGGGCTGTCAGCTGATGGTGATGGTGGGTGACAGCCATGTAGGATTTTTTTTTTTTTTGACAGGCAGAGTGGACAGTGAGAGAGAGAGAGACAGAGAGAAAGGTCTTCCTTTGCCGTTGGTTCACCCTCCAATGGCCGCTGTGGCCGGCGCACCGCGCTGATCCGATGGCAGGAGCCAGGTACTTATCCTGGTCTCCCATGGGGTGCAGGGCCCAAGCACCTGGGCCATCCTCCACTGCACTCCCTGGCCACAGCAGAGGGCTGGCCTGGAAGAGGGGCAACCGGGACAGAATCCGGCGCCCCGACCGGGACTAGAACCCGGTGTGCCGGCGCCGCTAGGTGGAGGATTAGCCTAGTGAGCCGCGGCGCCGGCCAGCCATGTAGGATTTTGCACAAAAACCAAACGTGGAGGCCGGCGCTGTGGCACAGGGGTGAAGCCCCGCCTTCATGCCGCATCCCGGCTGCTCCACTTCCAACCCAGCTCCCTGCTAATGCACCTGGGAGAGCATCGGTGGTGGCCCAAGTCCTGGGGCCCCTGCACCCACCTGGAGACCTGGAAGAAGCTCCTGGCTCCTGGCTTTGGCCTGGCCCAGCTCGGTCATTACGGCCAGTTGGGGAGTGAACCAGTGGGTGGGAGACCTCTCTCTCTCTCTCTCTCTCTCTCTCTCTCTGGAATAAATAAATAAGCCCACGGGAGGCTTCCCCTCCGGCTGCGGGGGCTTCAGGCCGCCCTGGTTCCGCATCCCCTTCCACAGCCGAGCCCGGCTCCGGCCCTGCAAGGTCACTCCCAGGCGAGTGCGCCCTGGTCATTCGCTCGTGGTCGCTCCTGGTGCCACCACCTGGACCCCTGACAGCCACGTCCCTCGGGAGCCAAAGGACGCCTGCTCCCTGCTGGCCTCTCCAGGCCCCGCTCCAGTGGATGGCTTGGGCTCCTCCCCTTGCTCCGCCCCAGCCCCAGCGGCTCTCCCCCAATGAGCTCCCCCGACCCTGCCGGTCACTCACGCGGGGTCCCCACCACTGCCTGCTTTTCTGCCCGCTCCCCACCCAGCCGCCACGGGGATCATGTGGCCTAGTGGTTAGGACGCCAGCTGGGACACCCACAGCCCACCTGGCCGTGCCTGGGTTCAAGGCTTCCTGCTGACACGCACCCTGGGAGGCGGCAGCACGGCTGGAGTAGTTGGGTCCCTGCTGCCCACCGGGGAGACCTGGGAGTTCCCGGCCGCACCCGGCGTTTGGAGACAGAGAGCTAAGCAGGTGGGAACTCTCTCTCTCTTTGCCTCTCAAATAAATAGTTAAGAAAATTTAATTGCATCAAATAGGATGCACTTCCCTCCCAACCCTAAAAGACTCTATAGGTTCTGGCCCGCAGCAGCTCTGCTGTCCCCGTCTCTCTGCCCCAACCACGCCGGTCTCCTTACCACCCCTGAGCACACGTGAAGATTCCTACCCCAGGACCTTGGCTCATGCTCTTCAGTGTCACCTCCACCAAGAAGCCGTCCCTGGCTGCCCATAGTCCCCCCCACCCCGTTTTGCTGCCTTGTTTCTCCTCATGGTGATCACGACTCATGTAGCTTCCATTCGTCTCTGTTTCCCACTTGCACATCTTAAGGCCATGAGGCAGGGCGTGGGATAAGGGCAGCGGAAGGTGAGCTGTCAACAAGCAGTAAGATCTGCCCCACAGAGGGGCAGGACAGAGCCTGCCGGGGTCCTCTAAGAGCAAGACGGAGACGAGTCCTTGAAACAGACGCAGAAATTCGGAAACGAGAACAGGCCGTTACAGAAGAACCAAGTCCTGGTTTGCAAGTTATAAATTCTGAAATGAAAATGTCCTTGACTGGGGCCGGCGCTGTGGTGTAGTGGATTAAGCCACTGCCTGTAGTGCCGGGTCCCATATGGGCGCCAGTACGAGTCCCGGCTGCTCCACCTCCAATCCAGTCCTCTGCTGTGGCCTGGGAAAGCAGTGGAGGATGGCCCGAGTCCGTGGGCCCCTGCACTGGCGTAGCAGACCAGGAAGAAGCTCCTGGCTCTGGCTTCAGATAGGCACAGCTCCAGCCATTGCAGCCACTTGGAGAATGAACCAGCGGATGGAAGACTTCTCTCTCTCTCTGTAACTCTGCCTCTCAAATACATAACTAAATCTTTTTAAACAAAGACAGACAGGAGATGGTCTGAAGTACAAGGATAACAGGAATACAATCTATGGCTGCCAAACCAAGAGACTAGAAAGACAGAACAAGGAAACTCCATAAATTCAGAAGGAAGCAAAGATTTAAAGGGACCACACGGTGGGCGTGCGTAAGTCCACACACGGTGTGAGTGACCACAATAAATGCTAACAGGTTAAAATCGCTGATCAAAATGTCGCAGAAGGAAACACTACGCGTGTTTGGCAGTCCAGGCCAATGGAACCGAACACCCCCCTTCCCAAAGCACCCTGGGTGACTTTATACCCGGAAGGAGACGGCGTGGCCACGGCCGGTAAGTCTGGGCCTCTAGATTTTTGCTATGGCTTTCAGCATGATGGGGCTCGGGGGAGAGGTGTGCAAGTTAATTTTATAACCAGAGAAAGAATGGTTGTTTGAAAACCAACCACGCACTTCAGCAAGTCCTCACGGAGCCCCTGGCTATGGTCTAAGTCGGCATCAGAGTCCAAAGAGACTTGAAAAGGGAAATCAAACCAGCCGGACCAGGACACCAGAAACGGGCTCCGCGGATGACGGGCAAGGGGTCCCCTGGACAAGGCACCTGCAGCGCGGGCCGGGTGTGTCCAGGGGGAGGATGCTGGGTGCCCGGCTTCTGAGTAGGGTCGGAAAAATATTACCTACCTATTTGAAAAGCAGTGACAGAGGTGGGGGGGGGGGAGAGGCCCACGGATGTGAGGCTGGGGCGACGTAGGCCATGTGCACACGCATGTATATGCACACACGCATGTGTGCACGTCTGTCCTCAAGCACGAGGCTTTGCTCCCGCCAGAGCCTGCAGGAGCCAGGCCGGCCCCCGGCCCCCGGCCCCGGCCCCGGCCCCTGGCCCGAACAGGGCAGGGGACTTCCTGAGCCGTTGCGTCTCCACCCGCTGGGAGCCCAGTTAAACTTTGACTGGGAAATGTTACTGAACATTGTGCCGTGAGTGTCGCCTGGTCACACTTTAATTCCAGCCGGGGGTGACTCGGGTCTCCAGGCTGCCCCCTGGGCAGACATCGGGGGCCTCGGATCCCCTCTGGAGCCGCCCCGAGTGACGGATGCCTGCAGAGCGCCGGCCCGGAGCCAGCGAGGCCAGCTGCACTTGACATGCTCCCCGCCGCGGGACCACGGGGGCGGCAGTCCTGGCCAGCGCAGGGGCAGCAAGCCGGCAGCCTCGGCCCCTCGGCCCTGGGCCGGCCTCTGTGAAGCGGGCCCTCCCCTGCCCCGACGCGCCCCAGGCGGCCTCCATGGCATTTCCTGAGCTCCTGGACCGCGTGGGCAGCCTGGGCAGGTTCCAGGCACTGCAGATGGTGGCTCTGGTGGTCCCCATCACGTGGCTCACGGCCCAGAACATGCTGGAGAACTTCTCGGGCGCCGTGCCCAGCCACCGCTGCTGGGTGCCCCTCCTGGACAACAGCACGGCCCAGGCCGGCGTCACCGGGGCCCCGCGGCCAGAGGCCCTCCTGGCCGTGGCCATCCCTCCGGGCCCCGACCAGCAGCCGCACCAGTGCCGCCGCTTCCGCCAGCCTCAGTGGCAGCTCCTGGACCCCAACGCCACGGCCGCCAACTGGAGCGAGGCGGCCACGGAGCCGTGCGTGGACGGCTGGGTCTATGACCGCAGCACCTTCGCCGCCACCATCGTGGCCGAGGTGAGGCCTCCCCCCCCCCCAAGTCCTGGACCTGCGCTCTGGGCAGTCCTGGGAGGGCCCTGCTCCCCAGGGCCCCTCTGCGTTGGGGCCAGCTCTCAGCCCCTCGCCAGCCACACGGTCCTCTCCGGTGATGGCTTCCAGGTTCGCAGGAGCGCTGGCAGCTCCTGACCCCGCGGCTGCCTGTGCCAGCTCCAGCCAGTCCCACCCGGCTTGGTGCTCCGCGACCCCACCCCGGGGCTCCCCGGCTGAAGCCCACCTGCCTCCCTGGAAGGGGGAGGGAAGCCACCTTTGGGGGAGGGTGCCACTGGGCTGGATTGGTTAGTGTGGGGGGCTGGTGGGCCCCCAAGGAACTGACCCTTGGCCCATTGGGCAATAGGGGGCCCTGAGGGGCTTAGGCCAGGGGACAGAGGATTCTCCCAAGGCCGAGCCACACCCGGGGCTGCCCTCACTGTGCACAGGGCCCTGCCCATGGCCCTGAAGGTGGCCAAGCCCCCGCCCACACCTGGTGGCTGCGCCTTGGCCCCTCCCGCCGGGCTCTCCCGGCTCCCTGAGCTCGGCTGCCCCCGCCTCTCCCAACAGTGGGACCTGGTGTGCGACTCCCGGGACCTGAAGCCCATGGCCCAGTCCATCTACCTCGCTGGGATCCTGGTGGGAGCTGCCGTGTGCGGCCACACCTCGGACAGGTGCGTGCCCCACCCCGCCCCGGGCAGGAGGTCCCACGCACTCCTAGGGGATGGCCCTGCTGGGCGGGGCAGGGGGTGGAAAAGGTGGGTGGGGCCGTGTCCCGGACCCCTTTTTTGTTTTTTATTTTCCTTGATGTATTTTTGTCTATTTGAAAGGCAGAGACAGACAGACAGGCAGACACCCGCCCTCCCCTGGCCCATTCCCCAGATGCCTGCAAGGGCTGGGGCTGGGCCGGGCTAAAGCCAGGAGCTGGGGATTCAATCCAGGTCTCCCACGTGGGCGGCAGAGACCCAGGTCCCTGAGCCATCACCCACTGCCTCCCCGGGTGCGCGTCGGTGGGGAGCCGGGCCGGCCGCGGAGCAGGACAGGCGCCCAGGCACCCAGCTAAGGGGTGTGGCTTCCCGCTGCTGCGCCCACCGCCCCCCGGAGCGCGCAGCCCCTCTCAGCCCCTTCCGCAGCCTGCCCGCCCTCGCCTCGCTTGGGGCCTCCCCGGACACCGCCCGGCTCAGGGCCGAGTGCGGGGTGGCCGTGGGCTGCCACGGTGGCCCCGGGCCTCCCGCGGGTGCGTGTGCGTGTGTGCCGCAGGTTCGGGCGCCGGCTGGTGCTGACGTGGAGCTACCTGCAGATGGCCGTGTCGGGCTCGGCCGCTGCCTTCGCGCCCAGCTTCCCCCTGTACTGCCTGTTCCGGTTCCTGGCCGCCTTCTCCGTGGCTGGCATCATGATGAACACAGGCACCCTCCGTGGGTCCCCACGCCCGCGCCCCGCCCCCGCGCCCCGCCCCCAGGCCTCAGGACCCAAGCCCCTCCCCCATGCTCCTTGCCCCGCCCCCGCCCCATGCCCGGAGTCCCGCGCCCCGCCCCCATGCCCCGCGCCCAGTGCTCAGCCCTCTGTCTCCCCCACCCCCCGCAGTGATGGAGTGGACGTCGACCAAGGCCCGGCCCCTCTTGATGACCCTCAACTCCCTGGGCTTCAGCGTCGGCCAGGTGCTGACGGGCGCCGTGGCCTACGGCGTGCGCCGCTGGTCGCTGCTGCAGCTGGCCGTGTCCGTGCCCTTCTTCTTCTGCTTCGCGTACTCCTGGTGGGTGCTGCGCCCCGCCCCCCGCAAAGGCGGAGACCCCCCACGCAGGGTGGCCGGGCAGACGCTCCCTTCCCTGGGGGCGCTGGGGGCCAGAGCGCCCAGCCCACCCCGGCGGCTCAGGGGTCCAGCAGCTCGCTCTGCTCTGCCCGGGGGCCGCCTATCCTGCTGGCCCTCAGCGGTCCAGCACTCTGGGGCAGTGACCCGTCTTCCCACAGAGATGGGGGCCGGGGCTCTGCTCTGCCCGGAGGCCGTCTCTCCTGCTGGCCCCGTGCTGGCCCGGCCACTGTCCCCTTTGTGGTCTCTGCAATACCTGCTCCTCCCTTCCCCCACCCCAGCTGCCAGCCCAGGAACGTGAGAGCCCAGGGCCACCCACCACATCTCCAGGAGGACGAGGGCAGAGGGGCTGCCAGCTGCGGAAGGGGCGGCGGGATGACCCCCCCATGCCCACTGGCCTTGGCTTTCCCAAGCCGGGCGGGCCCCCTGGTGGACGGGACAGGGGCATTGAGGAGGTGCAGGCAGGCCCCTCCCACAGCGCCCTCACTCCAGGTGGCTCCCGGAGTCGGCCAGATGGCTCCTCACCACGGGCAGGCTGGACCGTGGCCTGCGGGAGCTGCGGAGGGTGGCAGCCATCAACGGGAAGACGGCAGCAGGGGGCGCACTGACCGTGGAGGTGAGGCAGGGTCGGGCGCCCCCAGACTCTGTCCCCGCCACCGGAGGGTCTGGGGAGGAGGGCCTGCCCCGGGCTCCCGGGCCAACAGCGCCCCCGCCCGCCCCGCAGGTCTTGCTGTCAGCCACGCGGGAGGAGCTGAGCGGGGACCCAGCTCCGGCCCGGCTCGGCACGCTGCTCCGCACGCCCGGACTGCGCCTGCGGACTTGCATCTCCATGCTGTGCTGGTGACGCCCCGCCCCCGCCCCGCCCACCCCACCCCACCCCCCGCCCAGGCGGCGCCCTGGTTGGCCTGTGGCCTGGGACCCACTGAGAGTGCCCCCAGCACGAGGCCCACCTCCCCTGGATTTGTCAGGCTTCCGACAGGGGTCCGGGACAGGGGACAGGGGACAGGGGATGGGGGATGGGGGACAGGGGATGGGGGACAGGGACAGGGGACAGGGGACGGGGACAGGGGATGGGGGACAGGGGACAGGGGACAGGGGACGGGGGATGGGGACAGGGGACAGGGGATGGGGGACAGGGGACGGGGGACAGGGGACAGGGACAGGGGATGGGGGACAGGGGACAGGGGACAGGGGACGGGGGATGGGGACAGGGGACAGGGGATGGGGGCAGGGGACGGGGGACAGGGGACGGGGACAGGGGACAGGGGACAGGGGACGGGGGATGGGGGATGGGGGACAGGGGATGGGGGACAGGGACAGGGGACAGGGGACAGGGGATGGGGGACAGGGACAGGGGACAGGGGACGGGGACAGGGGATGGGGGACAGGGGACAGGGGACAGGGGACGGGGGATGGGGACAGGGGACAGGGGATGGGGGACAGGGGACGGGGGACAGGGGACAGGGACAGGGGATGGGGGACAGGGGACAGGGGACAGGGGACGGGGGATGGGGACAGGGGACAGGGGATGGGGGCAGGGGACGGGGGACAGGGGACGGGGACAGGGGATGGGGGACAGGGGACGGGGGATGGGGACAGGGGACAGGGGATGGGGGCAGGGGACGGGGGACAGGGGACGGGGACAGGGGATGGGGGACAGGGACAGGGGACAGGGGATGGGGGACAGGGGACGGGGGACAGGGGACGGGGACAGGGGATGGGGGACAGGGACAGGGGACAGGGGATGGGGGCAGGGGATGGGGGACAGGGGACAGGGGACAGGGGATGGAGGACGGGGGATGGGGACAGGGGACAGGGGATGGGGGACAGGGGATGGAGGACGGGGGATGGGGACAGGGGACAGGGGATGGGGGACAGGGGACGGGGGACAGGGGACAGGGGATGGGGGACAGGGGACAGGGGATGGGGGACAGGGGACAGGGGACAGGGGACAGGGGACGGGGGACAGGGGATGGGGGCAGGGGATGGGGGACAGGGACAGGGGATGGGGCACAGGGGACAGAGGACAGGGGATGGGGGACAGGGGACGGGGGACAGGGGACAGAGGATGGGGGACAGGGGACGGGGATGGGGGACAGGGGACAGGGGACAGGGGACAGGGGACAGGGGACGGGGGACAGGGGATGGGGATAGGGGACAGGGGACGGGGGATGGGGGACAGGGGACGGGGGACAGGGGATGGGGGACAGGGGACAGGGGACGGGGGATGGGAGATGGGGGACGGGGGACAGGGGACGGGGATGGGGATGGGGGACAGGGGACAGGGGATGGGGGACGGGGGACAGGGGACAGGGGACGGGGGATGGGAGATGGGGGACGGGGGACAGGGGACGGGGATGGGGATGGGGGACAGGGGACAGAGGACGGGGGACGGGGGACAGGGGACAGGGGACGGGGATAGGGGACGGGGGATGGGGGATGGGGGACGGGGGACAGGGGACGGGGATGGGGGACAGGGGACAGGGGACAGGGGATGGGGGACAGGGGACAGGGGACAGAGGACGGGGGACGGGGGACAGGGGACAGGGGACGGGGATAGGGGACGGGGGATGGGGGATGGGGGACAGGGGATGGGGGATGGGGGATGGGGGACGGGGGATGGGGCAGGGGATGGGGGATGGGGACAGGGGACAGGGGATGGGGGACAGGGGACGGGGGACAGGGGACAGGGGATGGGGGACAGGGGACAGGGGACAGGGGACGGGGGACAGGGGATGGGGGACAGGGGACAGGGGATGGGGGACAGGGGACAGGGGACAGGGGACGGGGGACAGGGGATGGGGGCAGGGGACGGGGGACAGGGGACAGGGGACAGGGGACGGGGGATGGGGACAGGGGACAGGGGATGGGGGATGGGGGATGGGGGACGGGGGATGGGGCAGGGGATGGGGGATGGGGGACAGGGGACAGAGGATGGGGGACGGGGGACAGGGGACAGGGAACGGGGGGTGGGGGATGGGGGACGGGGATGGGGGACAGGGGACGGGGAACCCCCCCAGGCCGGCAGAAGGAATCCCGGGCTTCGTGCTGGGTGGGTGGGCAGCCTGCAGGAGGGGCAGGGGTGGGAGGGCCACCTTGGCCAGCGGGCCTGGGAGCCACCGTCCGCCGGGCCCTCCCCGCCCCCCAGCCCCCGGGGGAAGAGCACCCCTCCCTCCCCACTGACGCCGTCTGCCCCCAGGTTCGCCTTCGGCTTCACCTTCTACGGGCTGGCGCTGGACCTGCAGGCTCTGGGCAGCGACGTCTTCCTGCTGCAGGTGCTCATCGGCGTGGTGGACGTGCCGGCCAAGGCCGGCGTCCTGCTGCTGCTGAGCCGCCTGGGCCGCCGGCCCTCGCAGGCCGCCTCCCTCGTGCTGCCCGGCCTCTGCGTCCTGGCCAACACGCTGGTGCCCCATGGTGAGCGGGCGGGCGCCAGGGCCAGGCCTCCGGGCAGCGCTTCCAGGCTGCCGGGGTGGGGGGCAGGGGCAGGGGCCCCGTTAGGGAGTCGCTGCTGGGCCCGCGGGAGCTCCGGGGAGCAGCGGGCAGCACAGCACTGGGCCGTGGGCGGCGAGGCGGAGGGGGACACCCCGGGCTGGCTCTGGGGGTCCCTAGCCACGGGCCTGACACCAGCCCTGCTGACCCGTCTCCCCGCAGAGATGGGGGCCGTGCGCTCAGTGCTGGCCGTGGCGGGGCTGGGGTCCTTGGGGGCCGCCTTCACCTGCATCAGCATCTATGGTGGCGAGCTCTTTCCGACGGTGCTCAGGTGAGGCAGGCCCGCGGAGGGGGGGGGCAGGCCACCTCCCTTCCCCGTGGGCTCTGGGCTAGGTGGGGGTGGGGGTCAAGGCCGTGGGCGGCGCAGTGACCCTCACAGGCGCATTCGCCCCGTCAGGATGACGGCCGTGGGCTTGGGCCAGATGGCAGCCCGCGGGGGAGCCATCCTGGGGCCCCTGGTGCGGCTCCTGGGCGCCCACGGCCCCTCGCTGCCCCTGCTGGTGTACGGGACCGTGCCTGTGCTGAGCGGCCTGACGGCGCTGCTGCTGCCCGAGACGCGGGGCCTGCCGCTGCCCGACACCGTGCAGGACCTGCAGGGCGGGTGAGTACAGCTTCGACCACCGCGCCCGCCGGGCACTCCCAGGACAGGGCGGCCCGGCCACGCAGCCCATGACGGGGGAGCAGACGCCCCGACACGGGCACAGCACTGGTGGCGGAGCGGGGGAGGGGAGGCCCAGCTCGCCCCAGGTCCACCTGCAGACGGGCCCAGGGGGCTGTGAGGGGGCAGCCCCCAGGCTGTGATGGCCGTCGCTGGCGGTCCCGGGCCTCTACCACCAAAATCCCCAGGCGGGGAGCCAGGGTCGTACCCCAGGTGCTTAGGACAGGCACAGGCCAGGGGTCGCTCTGCACCCCCAGACACACCCGCCCCTGTCTTCCCCAACAGAGCGGCGGAGAAGGCCACGGCCAGCGCCGCGGGCTCGGCGGGGACCTCTGTCCTGAAATGCACGCGGCTGTAGCCTCCCGGCGTCACGGACCGCAGCGGGAGGCTGCTCCACTGCCCTGGAAAAGCGGCCTTGGCTTCCAGGGGCCCAGGACCACCCTCGGGCGTCTCGGGCGTCCTGCTCCCCTCCCGCGACTGCCCCCTCTCGTCTCGGGCGTCCTGCTCCCCTCCCGCGACTGCCCCCTCTCGTCATCCGCAACCCGGAAGGGGCAGTGGCCGGCTGCCGGGCAGGAGGCTGCCTGGCCCAAACTCACCCCAACCCCTGACCCCTCCTGGCTGCAGGGAGGAGAGGGGCGGGGCCCGGGGCAAGCCCCTCCCCCTCACTGCCCCACCCGCCGCCTTGCCAGCTTGGAGCTGACCTTACAGGACTACGGCTCCTCAGCCCCACCCAGGCTCCCAGTGACCTGGTCCGCCCCCTCGGGCCCCTCCCACCTTGTAGGTGGCAAACTCCCCTCCCCCTTCCAGGCCCGTCCAGCCCTGACCCCTCCCACCCTCCAGCCTGGGTGTCCCGAGGGTCAGGCTCCCAGGCAGAGCTGGCTCGGGGGCTTTGCTGGGACAACTGAGTAAAGACCAAGTACCAATGACCACCTTCCCCTCCTGGACTCCAGGGATGGGCTCCCGGCGGGCGGAGCGGGGTGTGCGGGGGCTCCCTGCTGGACAGAGCGGGGTGTGCTGGGGGCTCTTGGCCTGAGGGTGTGGGGTGGCTGCTGCTAGCTCCCAGCCTCTGCGGGGCCCAGGCACCATGCTGGGCGCCTCAAAGCGTCATCTCATTCCGTCTTTCCCTGAGCCCTGGGAGGCAGGTGTTGCCCCACTTTATAGATGGGATAAGCGAGGCTTAAGGAAACTGCCCCGGCACAGCGCTGGGAGGGAGCAGAGCCAGGGTGCACGCTCTGGCCTCGACAGCCCCGGCCTGCCCTCCAGCCTCACAGTCGGGGCCCACGGTGGCACTCCCCCAGGGCAGTGACGGGATTCCCTGTCCCTCCGAATCAGCCAGGAACACGCAGGGCTCTCCGGCCCCGCCCATGAGGAGCCACGGAGCAGGCTCCACCAAGGTGTGGCTGCAGCTGGCGCTGGGCGGCACCCAGCAGGGCGCTCACAGCCAGGCCCCCTGTGTCTGCCGGGGTCTGCACTGCTGCTCCCAGGGGCCTGGCAGAGGTGTGCATCCCAGTGCACACACACACCAGTGACATGTACACAGCTGTGCATGTCTGCACAGGCACACAACACACATGCACATGTGACACGCATGTGTGTGCACACACGCCAGTGACATGTACACAGCTGTGCATGTCTGCACACACGCAGCATACACGTATGTACATTGACATACATGTGCGTGAACACATGCCAGTGAAATGTGCACATGTGTGCGTGCCTGCGCGCACACACGTGTGTGTCATGCAGTGCACGCACACACCAGTGACATGCACACAGCTGTGCAGGCATGTGCACACACAGCATACACGCACGTGTGCATACGACATGCATGTGTGCACCCACATCAGTGGCATGCACACGACTGTGGGCGTGTGCACATGCAACATGCGTGTACTACACACACGCACGCACAGGAAGGTCAATGGGAAAACCCAGAGCAGCCGTCGCCCCCAGGAGACGCGGCTTCCCTGGCCCAATCCCTTCAGCTGCAGCCGCTGGGCCTCTGCCTGGCCCCGTCCCGTGGCCATCTGTCCGCGGCCAGCCCTCAGTGAGGAGCCCCAGCGCGAGGCGCCGCGGCAGCTGGGGCCCGTGCCAGCCCGCCCTGGCTCCCGCCTCGGCCTGCCGCTGCCCAGCCGAGCCCCAGTCGCGCTCTGCCCTGTGCTCACCTCCTCGGGGCCGAGGGGGTCAGCGCTGTCCCCTGCCCACCCCCAGGCCCTGCCTGAGTCCTTGCAGGCCCCAGGGCCCATCAGCTGGCCGCGCACGTCACCGTCCAGGCACGGGACAGGACCTGGGTGCTGGGGGCGGGTCTTCACGGGGACACACCCTCTCAATGCCCACCGCAATGCACCCAGAGCCGAGGGGCCCCAGGGTGGGGAGGAAGGGCCGTGGCCACCCTGCCAGCCTTGTCCACGTGGAGGCGGAGGCGTCAGGCTGGGAGGGCGGAGCATGAGGAAGAGCGGGAGAAGCCTCTGTTCCTCCCACTGCCGCCAGCCAGGCCGGCCAGCAGCTCGCCCGGGACGACGTGCGAGAGGGCTGTGTGCCCTCCTCTGGGAGCTGCCCACCGGGGGCCGGCATGGCCAGGCTGGGTCTTTAAGGTCACAGGGCATCAGTCACTTTTTTAAAATTATTTTTCTCTCCAATGGTGAAAATTGTGGGTTATTTTAAAAGATTTATTGTATTTATTTGAAAGACAGAGTTACAGAGAGAGGTAGAGACAGAGAGAGAGGTCTTCCATCCGCTGGTTCACTCCCTAATTGGCCACAACAGCTGGAGCTGCGCTGATCTGAAGCCAGGAGCCAGGAGCTTCCTCCAGGTCTCCCCCGTGGGTGCAGGGGCCCAAGGACTTGGGCATCTTCCACTGCTTTCCCAGGCCACAGCAGAGAGCTGGATCGGGAGCTGGGACCTGAACCAGTGCCAGCACTGCAGGCGGCGGCTTTACCTGCTACGTCACAGCACCAGCCCTGGCTTTTCTTCTTTTCTTTTCTTTTCTTTTCTTTTCTTTTCTTTTCTTTTCTTTTCTTTTCTTTTCTTTTCTTTTCTTTTCTTTTCTTTTCTTTTCTTTTTTTTTGACAGGCAGAGTAGACAGTGAGAAAGACAGAGAGAAAGGTCTTCCTTTGCTGTTGGTCCCCCCCACACACAATGGCCGCTGCTGCCAGCGCACCCCGCTGATCCGAAGCCAGGAGCCAGGTGCTTCTCCTGGTCTCCCATGTGGGTGCAGGGCCCAAGCACTTGGGCCATCCTCCACTGCACTCCTGGGCCACAGCAGAGAGCTGGCCTGGAAGAGGGGCAACCGGGACAGAATCCGGCGCCCCGACCAGGACCAGAACCCAGTGTGCAGGCACCGCTAGGCGGAGGATTAGCCTAGTGAGCCGCAGCACTGGCCCTTTCTTTTTTGAGATTTTATTTATTTATTTGAGAGGGAGGGAGAGAGGTCTTCCATCCACTGGCTCACTCCCCAAATGGCTGCAACAGCCAGGGCCGGGCCAGGAGCCAGGAGCTCCATCCAGGTCTCCCACGTGGGTGCAGGGGCCTGAGCACCTGGGCCATCCTCCGCTGCTTTCCCAGGTGCATTAGCAGGGAGCTGGGTCGGAAGTGGAGCAGCCGGGGCTCGAACTGGTGTCCATTTAGGATGCGGGTGCTACAGACAGTGGCTTTACCCGCTCCGCCACAGTGCTTCCCAAAGCCCCTGTCCTTGGTCCCTGAGGGGACCTCCTACCTCCCCGTGAAGAGCACCCGTCAAGGAGCCAGGGTACCTGGGACTTCAGCCACCTCCAGACACTGTCTGGGCCTCTCCTGAGGTCCCTGCCAGGCCTGCCAGGCCCCAAGGAGCCCAGCTCCGGCACACACACCAAGTTCAACACCAAAGGCACAGGCCGAGGCAGGCATTTGGGCTAGCAGCTAAGCCGCCACTTGAGACGCCCACATCCCTGTCAGCATGCCTGGGTTCTAATCCCGACTCCACGCTCCAGCCTCCTGCTAACGCACACCTTGAGAGGCACAGGTAACAGCCCAGGCAGCGGGGCCCGGCCCCCACGTGGGACCTGGCCGGAGACCCCGGCTCCTGGCTTCAGCCTGGTGCAGCGCCTGCTGCTGTGGCGTCTGGGACATAAACTGGCAATTGGGAGCTCTCTCTCCTCTCCTCTCTCAGCTTTTCAAATAGAATTAGTTATAAAAAATGTCAGGGGCCGGTGTCGGCGCTGTGGCACAGCAGGTTAAAGCCCTGGCCTGCAGCGCCCAGCATCCCATACGGGCGCCGGTTCAAGTCCCGGCTGCTCCACTTCTGACCCAGCTCCCTGCTAATGCACCTGGGAGAGCAGTAGAAGATGCCCAAGTCCTTGGGTCCCTGCACCCACGTGGGAGACCTGGAGGAAGCTCCCGGCTCCTGACTTCGGATCAGCTCAGCTCCGGCGGCTGTGGCCATTTGGGGAATGAACCAGAGGATGGAAGACACCTCTCTCTGCGTGTCTCTACCTCTCTAACTCTGTCTTTCAAATAAATAAAATAAACCATTAAAAAAAAGTCAGGGGCCGAGGTTGTGGCACAGCAGGCTAGGCCACCTGTATAACGCTGGTGTCCCCTGTGGGTGCTGGTTCAAGTCCCGGCTGCTCCACTTCCCATCCAGCTCCCTGCAGGTGCACCTGGGAGCGCAGTGGAGGATGGCCCAAGTGCTTGGGCTCCTGCACCCGCACGGGAGACCCGGATGGAATTCCTGGAGCTGGCATCTGCTTGGCCCAGCCCCAGCTGTAGTGGCTGTTTGGGGGGGGTGAACCAGCAGGCTGGTTTGTTTTTTCTGGCTAGTGGTGATGGGGGCCCCCCCCACCGTCCCTCGGGCAGAGAGAGCGAGAGAAGCCCAGGCTGAGGCCGCCGCGAGCACGGGCAGGACGGCCTGGCCGGGCTGCCCCATCTCAGGGCCCTTCCCAGACTCCCACAGGTCAGAGCTCACCTCCCCATGGCGCAGGGACAAGCAGGGCTGAGCCCCAGCCCAGGAGGGCGAGGTGAGGTCAAGTCCATGGGAGCCCACAGCAGATGGGAGTCTGTGGGGAGGACTCTTGAGACGTCCTAGGGAGCGCCATGGGGGGGGGGGGAGACAAAACTCCCTCCAGGGTGGGGGGAGCAGGGGAGGGGGGCGGCTGCTCAGGCTGGCGCCTGCCGCTGCCACCAGGAGACCGTCCCCGCTGAAGCAGGGGCTCCCGTGCCAGCTCGGCGTCCCAGCCTAAACTCGGAAACTGCCCTGAGGGTGAGCAGGAGGCGGCCGCCTGGCCTGCGGAGGAGCTGGGCAGCCAAGGGGGGGGCTGGCCGGGCCAGAAGGGGGGGCAGCCAAGGGGGGGGCTGGCCGGGCCAGAAGGGGGGGTCAGCGGGTAGGCGCAGAAGCTCAGCATCGGGGGGAGGCCCCTGGTGACAGAAGTGCGACTGAGCCGTCTCCAGCGAGTGACGCCCCCCCAACCGCCTCTCCTGGTCCAGGCCCACCCTCCATCCTGCCCTCCTGAGGACGGACACCGGGGTCCCCTACGGCCTCTGTTCCTCGCGGCAAAAGCCTTAGCAAATCCAAACTCATCTCTTAACCCTGGGGGCCAAGGGCCTGGCAGGGCCCCCACAAAACAGTCAACCCTGGGGGTGTTTCCGCCTGCAGTCCCAGGAGCCGCCCTGCTCAACCAGGGTGGACTTGGAGGGCGGGGCCCTGGGCCCTGAGATGGCGCTGGACTCAGCCGTGGGCTAGCCGCTAAGGTCCAATCCACCTGTGTCAGGGTCTGGTACACGCAGGCCGGGGAGGGGGCGGGGTGCTCTCCAGCCACCAAGGAGCAGACAAGGCCTGGGGTCAAGGGCCAGCCACCACCAGGCTGCTTCCCAGACCAGCTGCCCCGCAGCCCAAAGCCGTGCTCCTCCCAGAAGTCTGGGCGCCAGGGGTCTCGCCAGCCCCCGTGAGCCTCGTCTGAGCCCCCACCCAAGCCCAAAGCCAAGGAGGACCAGCGTCCCACGGCATCCGCCGAACAAACCGCGCGGGACTGTTAGAATTTGGAAAGTTTTTGTTTTCTTTTTCCCACACATTTCCGGGGTTGGGGTGTTTTCCAAGACTCAGACACATTTGTTAACAAAGAGAAAAAAAAATCTGGGGGAGCAGGGAGCCCGTGGGCGAGGGCTGAGCCCAGCAGTTCGACGCCCCGCCTCGCTCCCGCCCCTCCTCGTGCCCGCGCCCAGCAGGTGCCCGGCCGCTGCCCCTGGCTCTAGAGTATCTGCAATAAATATCTGTATTTGCCTTTCCCTCCCCCCGCCCCCACCCTGCCCCTCCAGCAGCTCCCACCAATGCTGGGGCACACGGGGCTCCAGGGAGGCCCCAGGCCAGCGCCTCCCCCGGTCAGGGGAGTGGGGGCGCCCGGGAGCGACCCCGCTGCCTGCCCAAGGTGCCGCCCTCCCGCCCTTCTCCCATCGACTGTGGAAACCCGAAGGGAAGAAAGGGAGAAACCAGATACACCCCCCCCTCAAAAAAAAAAAAAAAAAAAACTAGGCTAGGTGGTGGGGACAGAGGGAGGAAGAAGAGGAATGGGGGAACTGAACGGGGCGGGGGGGGGGGGAGCGGACGCGTTACAAAACCCCAGGCCTTCCCGCCCAACCCCACCCAAATAAAATGTCACCCCTTAAAAAAATAAATCAGCCCAGGGCCGCGGGCGCGGGCCGGGCGGTGGGCAGCGGGAGGGAGGGGCCGGCGCGGGAGGGGGTTTCCTTTCCCTTTTTTTTTTTTCTTTTTTGCGTTTCCTCTCCAGGAGAGAAGCCTGAGGCCGCGGGGCGAGGTCCGCGGGCGGGCGGGCGAGGCCCCGCTCACACGTAGTACTCCTTGTCTTTGTTCTTCTTGGTCTTGCTGGGCGTCTTGGGCGCGGCCGGGGCCTTCTCCTTGACCACGGCGCCGTTGCTCTGCGCCGAGTTGCTGATGTAGTTCCTGCTCTGGTCCACCTGGTAGGAGCCCTCGTCGCGGTTGCGGTACTTGTACATGGCGTAGAGCAGGATGAGGATGCACAGCGCCGCGGCCGCCACGATGCCCACCACCATGCCCGTGGTGCTGCTGGACTCCCGGATCACCTCCACGGCGCCCGGCGGGCCCCGCTCCCCGGGCCCCGTGGGGCTGGCTGTGGGCAGACGGGGGAAGCCGGGGGCTGAGGTCGCGCCGGGGCGCAGGGGCGGGGGCCTCCGCGGCTCGAAGGCGGTGGGGGCCCCGGGCCCCAGGGGCGGGTTCTCCAGCAGGGGCTGCAGCGGGTCTCGGTGGTTCATTTTGCCGGCCGGCAGGTTGGGGGCCGGGGCTGAGGGCGCCAGCAGCACCCCGGGGGCGCCCGTGGCCCCGTCTGTCCTGAGGTTGGGCCGGGGGGCGGGTTTGCGGGGGGACAGGAGGGTGGTGCGGTCCGTGACCAGCGGGAAGGTGGTGTAAAAGTCCTCGTCGTCCGTGGGGGGGAGGCTGGAGTCAAAGACCTCCCCGGAGGCGAAGCCCGAGGCCTCGATGGGCTCCTCGCAGTCGCTGTCGTCCCGCTCGGCCTGGCACGGGCCCCCCGCGGGCGGGCGGCGGGCCGCGGGCGGGGGCAGCGTGTCCTGCGTGGCGCCCACGCCCGTGAGGAACGGGTAGAAGGTGGGGGGCGGGGGCACGAAGGGGGAGCGGGTGGCCACGGGAGGGGGGTCTAGGGAGTCCTCCGTGATAATGGGCAAAATTAACTCTCCTCCTAGAAGAGAGAGAGAAGAGAGAGGAGAGGCGGTCAGCGCGGGCCGCGGCGCGGGCGGCACCGCACCACCTCATCCCCCTGCGCCGCCGTCGGCTTTGGGCCGCGCCCGCCCGCCTGCCCGCCGAGCCCTGCGCCCTACGCGGCGGCGGCGGCGGCTCGGGCGCCCTGGGCACCCACGCCCGCGCGCGGCGGCTCCCTGGCTTCTGCTTCATTATCTTTTCTTTTTTCTCATTTTTTTTTTTTTTTGGTTCGTTTGTCTTAAGAAAACCAAAAGGAACAAAAAGGAAAGAAATTGAAAAGAAACAGAAAAAAAAAACTCTACGGCTTAAAGGCTTTAAAAACATACAACAGCAGCATTTAAACAACCTAACAACAACGACTTTAGGGCTTTTTTTTCTAGATTTTTCTCTTTTTTTGCTTTTTTTTTTTTGCTTTTGCTTTTTTTTTTTAAAAAAGAAGATAGCATACCACGGAATTCAGGCAACTTACATCAACAAATAGGCCGTGTGATTTTAGCATGAAGAAAAAAATTACAAACAGAGCTGTGTAAGCGGGTTCTCCCGGAAAAAAAATAAGAAAAAACAACTTTTCCGTACAACGTTTCCTATCTGGTTGGTATCTCCCTCCCTCACTCTCTCTGCGGACATCTGCTCCTGCTGATGCTCTCTCCTCCCTCTCCCCCTGGTTACACACAGAGCTGGAGTCACGCACTGCAGGCTGGGGCACAGGCCTGTTACCACCACTGGGTGTCAGCGGGTCGGGCCGGGAGGGGCAGGGGACAGGCGGGCACCGCCGAGGGGCTCGGAGGCCAACGGGCTGTTGCCCCCCAGAGGGGAGATGTTGAGGGTGGGAGGGAAGGGGTTGGCACCCTGGAACAAGGCCTGTTGCAAGGGATTCTGGGAGGCCAGTGCAGAGGCAGGGAGGTGGGGAGGAGCGGGTGAGGGAGGGAGGTGGGCAGGGCCGCTTGGTTCCTGAGCTAAGCCTAACTCCCCAACTTCCTCTTCCTTCACCCTCCACCGCTGACCCCCACTGACTCCCACCTCCCCCTCCCAGAACCCCCATGGGCCGCGAGGACCTGGCCAGGGCTTGACTCCTCTGGCCCTCTTATTATTGTTAAAACAATAATAAAACAACGGAAAGAAGAAGAAAGCAAAAAAAGAAAAGAAAATACATACACAGCCTCCTGGGAGGGTAAAGTTGCTGAACCAGGGCCCAGGGGAGCCGGTGGGGAGGGCCTTGTGGGGGAGGGTAGGTCTCCCCCTCTCTAGGGCTGATAACTGGGGTCCCCTGGACAGAAACTACAATTCCCATCAGCCCTCAAAGAGTGAGAACTACAACTCCCAGGTAGCCTTTGGAGGGGCCTGGATCGTAACTCCCATCAGCCTCCTGGGCTTCCTCCCCAGCCAAAGTGCTGCCCTGGTTAGAAGGGAGCTGGCATTGGGCCCCAGGTGGCTGGTGGGAGAGCTCACTGGTCTTCAGGGAACCTCTGGGTCTGGTGGGGGCTGGAGGTGTGCTCTTTGGCCCTTGCTTCCCGCACAGCCTAAGCCCCGCCCACACCTGAGCGCCTCTCCCTGGTCTCTACTGCATGTGGACTTCACAGACCACGCCCACAAGCACCACCAACCCCTCTTCCCATATTCAACCTCGGGCCTCCAGCGCCAGGGCCGCCTGCCCCAGCACAGCCCCCCGGCTGCGCCTCCACATCCCGGTGCCTGGTGCCTCTTCTGCTCCCCTACCCGCAGCCCTGGGCCCTCAGCCGTTCAGACGCCTCCGCTGGTCCTCAGATCAGTGTCCCGTGCAGCAAGGCCGTCCTCAACCAGGCCAGCGGTCCCTTGCTGCTTTGCCGAACCTCCCCCCACCCCAGTCCTGGGACAGGGGCTCACCTGCCTCCCGCGTTGCAAAGCCCCACGCTGCTGCCTCCCACAGGCTGGGCCACATATGAACACGGAGCAGAGCCCGGAGAAGGGTATTTTGTGAGGCTGGGACCATGCCACCCTGGTTCCCCGGGGACGGAGACACTGGCACTGCCCCAGCTCGCCAGGTGTCTCTGGGAGGCCAGGGAAGGGTCGGGTCTCACGTGGAGCCGGGGAGTCTGGCTCATCCGCTCAGGCCTCCAGGGCCGCTTGCCTCACGGCTGGGACGCTGATCTAGAAGGCCACAGCCCTGCTCTGTCACTGAATTCTGTGTGACTGAGGTTTCCTCCAACCCCAGGGCCTCAGACCACTTGTCTGCAAAGCCGGTGTATTGGGCTCCCGGCCCAAGGAGAGGCCAAGCCCAGCTCCCGTGGGCCATCCGTCCTCGCAGGCAGGCCCAGCAAAGGATGGGCCAGCCCACTGGTCCCTGGGAAAGGGGCCAGCAGCTGTCATCCCTCAGAGGGGGGCTGCTGCCCCTCAAATGGCGTTGCCCTGGGCCCCGACACGGTAGGGCCCCACCTGCTTGTCCCCTGGGAAGTCCCCACCACCGGCCTCTCCCTGGCTTTGACCTTCTATTCTACACCTTTCCCTGCTGCTAGTCCACTCATGCTCCCGAGTCCAGCCAAACACCTCCTCTTCCAAGCAGGCCTCCAGGCACCATACCCCTGTCCTGTCCTGGACTCACTGCCAGGAAAGGCCCAACGACCCAAGCCCCATCTGTCCATCTCTGTAGCACCTGGGGTGGGGGGCCCAGCCCCCTGCTCGCTGTTAAACTTTGCCAAGGGAAGGCTAGAATCTGGGCAGGGGTGGGAACCCCTCGAAAGGCAGAGCCGCTGAATGCTGAACCCGTCCCCTCCAGCATCTTAGGAGCCACCCCTGCCATCCATCTTCCGCGTTTGCTCCTGAAGCCTGCAGGGGCAGGGCTGCGCCAGCTGGCCAGGGCAGGCCAGCAGCAGAGTGCCAGGCCCGGGCCTGGGAGCCGACCGGAGGCCCTTGCTGGGGACGCGGCCTGCTCTGAGGGCGCTAAGCAGCTCCGTGCCACCTGCTCACACCCAGCTGGGCAGGCGCATGTGCGCGCTCCAGGCCTCCAGCCAAAAACAAGCCCTGCCCAGCCCGAGCCTCCACAGCCATCTGCCCCCAACTCGCCGGTCCTTGGTCCACAGGGCTCCCGGGTTCCCCTCGTGCCGCCGCCCCCGGCAGCCGAGCCCTCCCAGGCCCCTGTATCTGGGTTGTTCTTACAGCCCCAGCTCCCCCCCGGGCTCTCTGGACCTCTGGCTGCCCAAAGCTTTGGCAGCACGTCTCTGAGGGCCCCTGCCCTCCCTCACGTCCCCTACACCGCCATTACTCTGGCTCGGTGACCCTTCTCCTGGCGGCTCCTGGCGCCCACACCACTTCCTCCCCGGGGCCTGGACCCACTCCCTCTCTCTGCCAGCTAACAGGCTATGGAGAACCCACAAAAACCCACAGGCACCCTTCCTTCCCCACGCTCACTCAACACGGCCTCGGCTCTAGGCAATCACGTAACAGGCAACGTAGGGAGCGGGGCTTCCCTGGGTCATACCCTGGGAGTTCTACACCAAGGGTGCGACCCGGGATGGTGCCCTAGGAGCCACTGGAGTCTGGTAAGACCCCAGGCAGCCTCCGACCTCTCCCCCACGCCGAGCAGCTGCAGCACTGGAGAATACTCCCAGGTGCACGCTCATCACGGGGCCACCCACCCCCACTCCTCTGCTTCCTGAGAGAGGGGACTGCCATGCATGCCAGTCTCAGTTGCCAGAAAATTCCATCCTGACCGAGGCCGCCAGCCCCTCCAGGCACCCCTCCCCACCAGCTTTCCTTTGGAGATACTGAGGAGCTGAGTCCATTCTGCCTTCGGGGCCCAGAAGTCCCCTGACTGGAAACTACCCATGAACCTCATTCCCACCCAAGCAAGCTATGCTGCCCCCACCAGTGTCGTCTAGAACATGGCCGACACGCTGGTGGAGACTCCGTCCACCAGCCCTGGCGGCCCGTCCAGGCTGGCAGGGACAGAAGGTGACAGGCCTACAGGACATTTGGTAGAGAAAGGCAAGCCCCTGTCATGGAGACAGCCAGCAGGTGCAGCACCTCTGTACACAACTGCACAGAGCCGTTCTCTCCTCCTGGTGGACACGGCCCTGGGCGGGCAGAGGGCTGGCTGGAGCCAGCCCTGACTCACCTGTTGAGCGGAAAACAACCTGCACCACCATGGATGATGCCCCACCCACTCCGAAACACCAGCAGAGGACAGCGGCCAGGCTGGACACAAGGAGGGACGCTGTGGATGAGCACACAGGCGCGCCCACGCACGCCCGGAGGGTCTGTGTTTCTGTGCACCCGGGTACAGGTCCCTAAAGCACATGTGTGCGTGTGTATGTGTGTGCGCGAGACCTGACGGAGCTGAGCACGCGTGCCTTACGTCCGAACACACATGTGCATGTGAGCTGACCTCTGGCCTTGTGGGCACTGCAGCCGATGAGCCTGGGTCTGAGCGCCACGTGCATGTGTGAGCATGTTCATGGGCTGGAGAACTCGCAAGTGCGTGCAGTGGACCCGTGTGGGCTTGTGCAGGGCTCGATGCGTTGAGTTTTTTGGTTTTTGTTTTGTTTTGTTTTGTTTTTGACAGGCAGAGTTAGACAGTGAGAGAGAGAGAGACTGAGAGAAAGGTCTTCCTTCCATTGGTTCACCCCCAAATGGCCGCTACAGCGGCACGCCGCACCTACCCGACCTGAAGCCAGGAGCCAGGTGCTTCTCCTGGTCTCCCATGGGGTGCAGGGCCCAAGCACCTGGGCCATCCTCCACTGCACTCCCGGGCCACAGCAGAGAGCTGGCCTGGAAGTGGGGCAACTGGGACAGAATCCAGCGCCCCAACCGGGACTAGAACCCGGGGTGCTGGCACCGCAGGCAGAGGATTAGCCTAGTGAGCCGCGGCGCCGGCCAATGCGTTGTGTTTTGACCCCCGCTGTGAAGGTGCAGGCGAGCGGGCGGTTCACCTGCTCACGGTGCTCGTGGTAGAGCCTTTGAGGAGTGGCAACAGTCGGATAAGCGGAGCCCTGAATCCTGGTGGCCTCGCAAGCAGAGGGAGAGACACAGCCACGCGCGTGCTCCTGTCTCCTTCCATGCGGTGCAGGGTGCCACCTTGGGACCTGGCCAGAGAGCAAGCCTCCCACTGTCGAGTGACACAGCCAAGGGGGACGCCCGCGCGAGCCTGTGCTTTGCTGTGTGCAATTTCACCCTTCAAAACTGGGGGCCAGGTGAACCTTTTTTTTTTTTTTTCTGTATAAAGCAGCCTGCCTCGGTTATTTTGTTGTAGCAATAAAACAGACTAATGCAATGTCCTTCTCTCCTTCTCCTGGGCGGCTAGACTACATGTCCCAGCATCCCTTGCAGCTAGTGCGCTGTGGACTGAGCAAGGGCACCGCTCCAGCAGCTCCCCGCGTGCCGCCCTCCATGCTGTTCTTCCTTGGAAACCATGACTGCAGATGGAGGAGGCCCAGTGGAAGCAGTGGGTCCTACAGCACCCTTGGGGTTCAGCACCTAAGTGAGAAACTTCTCTTGACTCAACCACTGAGAATCGGGGCTTGTCTGTTACAGAAGCGAACGTCACCTTAACTGATAGAGACCCTGGCCCCAGAAACGGGTGTCGTGAGAAGCAAACCCCGTGCGCTCCCGTGACGACCCAAGGAGACAGAGGGAGCCCAGCAAGACGAAGGCCGCGTGTCACAGTGAGAACATGGCACACACCGCTCGTGGCGACCTACAGGGGGGCAGTGACCATGCCGGCTTCTACTTCCTGCTTCTGACGACACATTTAAAGAAAGGGGCAGGCAGGAAATGACTGGCTTATGAGCAAAAATCCAGGGAACAGACACAGACTAGACATGTGGGTCCTGCAAAGCCACCACTTCCAAACCCCAAACCGTAAGAGAGACGGCGCCAAGAGGCGTCGGGGGACAGTGGCCGGCAAAGTTCTCGCCTGCACAAGGACTCAGCCACGCGCAAGGCCCAGCTTTAGCATGCGGCCCGCCGTCCACTGTTTCCAATGTCCTCAAGCCAGTGACCACCATGCGAAGAGAAAGGGTGTTGGCAGTAGGCTCGAGAGACGTGTGCGGAAGAACTCGCTGTGGCTCCTGTGGCTGCTTGAGCCCTGGACTATCTTTGGACCCTCAGGAGTAGGGTGACAGTGCCATGGTGCCCCCCAAGGTGGCTGTTTTCCCCAATGCCCTCTCCACAGGTGGCCATGGAGGGCAAGGGTTGGGAATGACCTCCCAGAGGGCAGCGGTAGAGTTTCGGGAACAAGCCTGCCTGAATTCGGGGAGAATGCAGCGCCGGTCTGCCTGTGTGCACGTGTGAATCTGAGGATTTTCTCAGCGCTAGAAATGAGGAGCTGTGCGCGTCACCACCCTGCCCTGTTTCTAACAGGAGGCGTCACCGCAGGGGTTGTCACCACCCTGCCACCACATCCTGGCTGCAGTGGAGTGGCCGCCACCCCCTGGGAGACGAAGGTTCTAGCTGGGTTGCCTCTTGGGGTGGCGTGAGTGAGCCTGGGGTTGGGAGGAGGAGTGAAACAGATCCTTAGTGACCAGAAAGCCAGACTGTGGCACTAGCTGGTCCCCAGGTCTGTCTGTTTCCTCCTCGGGGCACTGCCAGGCACAGCGGCCACCCTGGAGGAGGTGCACCCACCTCCCAGCCCACAGCAGCCTCCCCCCACCAGAACTGGGGCAGGCGCGCTTGAAAACGGTGCTGCCACACGGTGGAAGGGGACCAGGCCCTGAGTCACCGCCTGCAGGAGAGCCGCCTGTCCACCAGGAGCGCCCATTCCTGCCGCCCAAGAACGAGAAGCGCGCGGCTGTGTGTCACAGCACAGATGGCGCGGGGTTTGTTATAGCAGCGAGCGGTACCACAAGAGCGGCTGCAGTTCCGAGCTCATCTGTGCTTCCGCGCCCTGTGCGACCCAGCCGGCGAGCGCCACGGAGGGGCGCGCTTCTGGTGAGGCACACACAGGGTGAGCGCCCGTGGCTGCTTCTCTGGGCCTGTGCACACGTGAGCCTTGTGACTCTGAGTATCTGTGCGTGGGGATGGCTGGGAAGAGCTGTGTGCACTGTACATATGTGTGTGTGTGCGCTCTGGGGGTCTGAGGCATCACCTATCGCCTGTCGCTGAGAGCACGGATGTGGGCCCAAGCAGGCTTGCGTGCGTGTGCGCACAGGTACTGCGTGCGCCTCCGTGGCCTGAACACATGTACTTGCACTTCTACAGGCAGAGGCCTCTGTACGTGTGCAGGCTTCTGTGCGCATGAAGCAACACGTATGTGTGCACAGTGAGTGTTGCCGGGGTGCCCACTGCCTGGGGGGCTCACCACGCGTCTGAGTGCGAGCATGCATTAAGTACGAGCCCCGAGGGTCTCCTCTCACGGGACAGAGCGGATGGCTCAGGCCTGAGGCTGGACAGATGCGTGCACGTGTGTGGACCCCTGGGGCCGGGAACACGGCCTGCGCCTGAGAGTGCGCACACGTACACCGTATGGCTCCCAATTCACCTGGGAGCCTCGTGCACACGGCACCGCCCCCTGCAGCTGTAGGGGCACCTACAGTGACACGCATGCACCTCTGTGCGCCTGGGCATGACGTACACTTCTGAGAGTACACACGTGTGCATGCTCGTGTGCACAGCTGGATGGGTCTGGACCTGCACACGGGTCTCTATGGTTCTGAGATATATGTGGGTAGCTGGAAGTCTGAACATGTGTGTAAGACTCTGTGGACTGCATACATGAACATGGGGCTGGGAACAGACGTGTGGTCGGGAGTCTACAGACATGTCACAAAGCATGGGCCTCAGCACATGTGTACACATGCTTAGATCGACCGGACTATGACATGTACATACAGGTCTGAGGACACGTGTGTGCTTTTGGACATATGGCGTGTGTGAGGGTGCCTCGGGGGTCTGAGTGTGATGTATGCATAGCTCTGAGCAAAGCAAATGCCTTGGCAGGTTTAAGACACATGGCGGGGCTGGCACTGTGGTGCAGTGGGTTAACGCCCTGGCCTGAAGCCCAGCATCCCATATGGGTGCCGGTTCGAGGCCTGGCTGCTCCACTTCCGATCCAGCTCTCTGCTGTGGCCTGGGAAAGCAGTGGAAGATGGCCCAAGTGCTTGGGCCCTGCACCCACATGGGAGACTCGGAAGAAGTTCCTGGCTCTTGGCTTCAGATCGATGCAGCTCTGGTTGTTGCGGCCAATTGGGGAGTGAACCAGCAGATGGAAGACCTCTCTTTCTCTCTCTCTGCCTCTCCTCTCTCTGTGTAACTGACTTTCAAATAAAAATAAATAAATCTTAAAGAAAAAAAGACACACGGCGCCTCAGGTGTGCACCTGTGTTCGCTGAGCACATGTGCAAGTGTGAGCCCCTGGGGACTCGGCCCGTGAGCGCCAGCGGGTCTGGGCCCCTCTGTGGGTGCTTCTGGAGCCCTGAGAACACACACGCAGGACTGCACGGCCTGGGCACCCGCGCCTGCCTTCGTGAGCAGAGCTCTGTACTTCCATGGTCTCAACAAGCAGGGTCGTGTATGGAGTGCCAGGGGCCTGGGCACACAGGAGACTGAGCGGGCGTGAGTGGCGTGGGTGGAGCAGAGGTGTGCATGAGGAAGCCTGCTGGTCAGTGCATGGGCGTGCGTCTCTGTGCGTCTAACCCTGTGGTGTGTGTGAGCTCTTCCCGTGGACCTCCTGGGGCACAAAGGCCGGCCCAGAATGCAGCGCGGGCCAGCCAGCTGGGACGACGGGGCGCCCCACGGCACATGTGTGACCCCTGGAAGGTACTCCCACACAGAGGAATGTAAGCAAGACCCTTCTTTGGCTGGGTTGCCAACAACCACACTGGATGATCCACGGGGGAGGTGAGGACTTGGGGCTTTTGGGGTGCCCAGGTGAGGTGAAAGGGTGGAAAGGTGCACAGAGCATCCCAGGGCCCCCCACCTAGACCGGGAATGAGGAGTCAGAAGCTGGAAGGGCTGCAAACACTGAGGTAGGCGCTGGGCAGCCGCTGTCTCCAGCCAAGCTGCCCCCACCCCTAATGCTGACCTTGGAGCCAAGGGGGAGCCTGGCCCTCCACGGGGAGGTGCTGGGGGGCATGGCACGGTCTACACCAGCCTGGGGGGTATGGCACGGTCTACACCAGCCTGGGGGGCATGGCACGGTCTACACCAGCCTGGGGGGCATGGCACCAGCCTGGGGGGCATGGCACGGTCTACACCAGCCTGGGGGGCATGGCACGGTCTACACCAGCCTGGGAGGTCCTGGAGTCACCCTGGTCCTTGCCTGGTCTCCCTCGGGATGAGATACAACTTCCGGCACGTCAGTGTGGCCTGGGCGTGGACGTGCACACACGCGTGCCCGGGGCCCGGGGAGCCCGCAGGTACTGACCGCCTGCGCACGGGGCTCCCGTGGGCACTCTGCCCCTCCTCCAGATCTTGCTTCCCAAGCAGGGTGTTGGGCTGGCCCCAAGCCCTACCCTGGCAGCTCCTGGCTTTCTCTGCCCCCACCTCACGTTGGCACTCCTCTCCCGGGGGGAGACCCAGATATCGGTGAACTCACAGAGCTCCAACTGGGGGGGCAGCTGCTTCTTACCCTCCCACCCCAACACACACCGCCAGCACACATACTCAGCGTCCCACCCAGGGCCCTGAGCAGACCCTGAGCCCTGGCTGGGAGGCTGAAACCTCAGGAGATAGAGTGTGGTCCTGCTGGGGCCCAGGGTGCACTGCATGTCCCTGTGTGGTGACCATCCGGCCCGAGACAGCCCTCTTAGGACCCAGGGAGAACAGAGACTCCTCCTGTCACCAAGAGCTGCCATTGCAGACTGCATGGCCAGGGGCACAGGCGGCAGGGCCAGGCAGTAGCCCCTCCTCACGACCCTCACAATCCCTTGTCCCGTGTCCCCACCCAGGGCTCTCATGAGCCATTCGTCACAGCCACTTCGTGCAGGCCTGTGCGCTGGGCGTCGATGCTGCCAGAGGCCCAGAGCCTCTCGGAGCAACGGTGAGGTTGGGTGTGCATGCGTGAGGTGGGGGCAGCTCCTGGCAGAGGAGCAGAAAGCACAGGCCCCGGGCTCCGGGAGGGGGGCTTCCCAGCCCAGCAGCTGGCGGCTCCCCCCACTGCCCCTGGGCACAGGGAGACACAGAGGGCAACTGGGCTGCCCTTGGTCTTTGAATCCGAACCTCTGCCTGCCCCAGGGCTCCACAGCTGCACACAGGCCCTGTTCCCTTCTTGCCCCACCCACACTCTTTCCATTTGGTTTGACTCTCTTCTGGCGCTGGGAGGCCCCCCAGGTTAGATTCACAGGAGGAGGGTACACTGCCCACCTCCTCACCACATCCCCGGCCTTGGCCCTGCAGGCACCTGCCCCAGTCCCCAGCCCGATAACACCAGCAGCCCAGGTGTGACCACCGTGCAGTCACGGAGGAGGCTCTGGGAAGCCGAGAGAGAGATGGGCAGCCTCTCTGCTCCCACAGCCTCCTCTGGAAGCCGCCAAGGCCCCTGCTCCCCATGGAGAAATCTGGCCACACCCACTCTCTGCCTCCCAGCTAGCCCCACCCTCCCTCAGCTCCTCTCCGCTCTGCCAACTTGCCCAAAGAGCAGCCCAGCACCCGGTATCCACTGCTCCACTCCAGCCCCACCCATGCAGCCAGCCCCACAGCCCACGCCTCCAGGGAGCCCCCATGACCTCCCACCAGTCCTGCTCTCTCCTGCAGAGGCTCCCCCACCGGAATCTAAGTCAGGCCCCAGGCCCCAGTCGGCCCAGGAGACTTCAAGGCCCAGGAGGCACCTACAGAGCTGCTGTGCGCTTCCTGCCCACTTGGCCCAGCAGTCCGGGAAGTGTCCACCCTGGGAACCCTTCAGACCAGAGCACCAGACCCCTCCCTGGGACATGAGGAGGGCTCAGGATCCAGGATCCACTGTGACTGAGAGCACCCAGCCTCGGGAACTGATGGGAGTTGCAGTTCTGGACCCAAGAGCTGATGGGAGTTGTAGTTCCCCATCCTCAACCCAAGGACTCATGGGAGCTGCAGCTACTCAACTTTCTAAGGAAAAGTCTCCCTCTTTCCCTCCCAGCACCCCGTAGCTGTCAACCCCAGGCTAAGGACCTCTCTACCTCTGAGGGGTGGGGCACCAAAAGGCACCTGGCCAGAGGGCACTGGCAGGACCTCTGGGTGGGGAAGTTTGGGTGGGAGAGGGGACTGTCAGGGAACGCTAAGGCCTGGCATAGGTCCTGGGGCTTGGGCCAGGTGACGGGGGAGTCGCCCCCCTCCCAGCAGTGTCGCAGTGGGTCCCGGGGGGGGGGAGGGGGGAAAGGCACTCACCAGTACTGGGCTCGCACTCCTCCAGGTCCTCGTCATCACTCGGACACTCGGCCGAGGCCACCAGGAGGTCATCTGTGTTCTGGAGAGCGAGAGGAAGGGGTAGGGAAAGACAGGGTTCCAGGTGGGTCAGCAGACCCACAGCCACCTGCGTCAGGGCTAGGGTTGGGGTTAGGCACAGGTACCCGCCCTGGGCTGAGGCGGGCAGCCCTGCTCCGAGCCCAGCCCCCCGTCATGTGCTGGGTGACCTTGGGGCTCCATCTCCCCGCACACAAAGGGACGTTGGCAGCGCCAGGCCGCAGACCCCCACGGCTCCCGAGGACCAGTGAGACAGCACATT
Organism: Oryctolagus cuniculus; assembly: GCF_051225735.1. Taxonomy (NCBI): domain Eukaryota; kingdom Metazoa; phylum Chordata; class Mammalia; order Lagomorpha; family Leporidae; genus Oryctolagus; species Oryctolagus cuniculus. The sequence goes on along the minus strand of NC_142867.1, from coordinate 6,738,603 downwards.
CGTGCTTCATGTTCCCGGGAAGCAAGCGGGTCTGCACGCCGGGCCTTGGACCTTGGCTGCAGGTCCATCAAGGAGACCAGAATGCCTCGGGCCAGCACGGGTGCAGCAGGGGTGGAGGGGTCTCCTGGCTCCCCCTTCACCACCCCATCATCTCTCACCTCTCTCCCAACCCCCTTCCCAGAGCCCCGAGAGACAGAGACCGGGCTGCACACAATAATTAGGGCTGCTGTTGCCATGACAACAGGAGTCGACTTTGTCAGCATTTTCTCTCCTGATTGCTAAGAAAGAGAATTCCCAAGGTGAGTGAGTGTGGGGGGCAGGGGGGTGCGCAGGGGGTGTTAGGGAAGAGACCCAAGAAGGGGACATCCAGTCCAGAGGGAAGGGGCTGAGGGACTGCGGGGTGGGGAGGACAGGGCCAGTCCGGAGGTCAAGGATGGGCGGATGAAGCCTCGCCCCTGCTGTTCTTCACACCTGATCTTCAGACGCCGCCCCAGGGCAAGGTGGGGCCTGGAGGGCCCGGCCTCCCCCTCTGCACTCCTGCCACCTCAGCTCTGGTGAACACTGTGGGTGCTTCTCCTCCCCAGCCATGACCCCAGGGTGCCCCTTCCACCTGGACAAACTGTCCATCTTCCTCCTCTGAGGTTGGAGGCCCCTGCCCCCACAACCTAGAGGACACTGGGCATGGGGGGCCCAGGCCTTGCTCTGGGGGCTCCCTGCATCCCAGGGCCAGATCCCCAGGCACTCCAACCCGGTCTTCTTGGGAGTGAAGACAGAGAGGAGGAGGCCCAGGCTCATCTCTCTCACATGGGTGAGCCTCAGCGGCCCAGCTCCAAGCTCCCTGCGCAGGGAGGAGGGGCCGCCCCTTGGCTAAAGGGAGAAGCTGAAGGCGGGGACGCATCTCGTGGCCACCCCAGATCTCTCCCTCACGCTGGGAGGGCTGCAGTCCCATTAGGCCTATAGGCCTGATGACCACAGGCAGTGAGGAAGGGCACGGGGGTGAAGGCAGTGTGGGTGCAGGGTGGCTAAGCAAGGCCAGATGTGGCAGGTGTGAGCCCTCCCTGAGCCAACGGTTAAGGTAGGCATTGGCGGCATCACCCACCAGAGCCTGGCCTGGGCTGCCCCAGAGTCACACAGGGCCCTCACTTCCCACCCCAGCGGAGACTCACTCCCAAGTGCAGCCTTCCCCTGGGCGTGGCCTGACCCAGGGAGCCCCTGAGCAGGCGGGATGAGCACTGGGGGTGGGGGTGGGGGTGGGGGTGGGGGTGGGGGTAAAGCACAGGAAATTGTCTGTGCCGACACCCCCTCCTCGGACCCGCGGGCACAGAGGAGGGCCCTGGGTCCCCAGAGAAGTGCAAGCTCAAGCTCACAAGGAGGACCGTGAAGGCCATGAAGGCCATGAAGGCCATGAAGGCCATGAAGGCCAAGGCCTTCCCCACACAGGGACTCCAGCAAACAAGGAACGCTGCCCCTGGCCACCTGCTGGTGACCACATCAACCAGCTTCAACCTCAGGCAACACCCTCTAGATGCCCACACAACACAGGGCGCGGCTAAGATCAGGGAGGGGGCACAGGGTTCCTTCTGCCCTCACTCAGGCAGGTGGTCTTCCCTGGTCCAGCTGGGGCACCAAACTCCCCCTCCACCCTAGCAATGATCCCACACTAGCCCTGGTTACCAGAGCAAAGGGTGACCCCCCCACCTCACCGAAACCATCGCCGTGACAACAAGGTTGGGGCCAGCAGCCTCCAGGGTCCTGTCAGACCTTGGACCCGCTTGGACCCACTCCTGGGCGCCACGGCCCCCACCCCTACCGTTTGTCCACTGGCCTGAGGGGCCTCACCTGGGTGGTGCTGTCCCTCAGCGTGGGGGAGCGGCCCCGGCGTGTGGTGGTGGTGGCCATGGTGGTGGTGGTCTCCATGATGGTGGTGGCCATGTCGGCCAGCAGGGTGGTGGCCGTGGTCTCCGCACTGAGCAGCACGGACGGCCCCTCCCCCACCAGGCGCAGGTGACCCTCGGTCCGCACATTGGGGTCGCTCTCGGCGGCCAGCGCCAGCACCTTGAGCCCATTGTAGTAGAGGCCAGACACCTGGCCCTGGAAGGGGCGGCCCTGGTCCCGGCCCCCGATCTTGATGGCGGCCTGGCTGTTGAAGATGGTCAGCTGGCGGCCTGAGGGGAGGGGGCGGGGTGACAGACAGGGAGGGCAGGCGGGAAGGGATGGGGAGAATGGAGGGAAGCCGAGGGGGGAAACAGGTGGAAGAGGAGACCAGCAAGTATTGGGGAGGGGCAAGGGAGGGGCAGACAACCAGAGGGAAAGTCCTTGTCAGCCACGGCCCCTAGCCCAGCCAGGTGGGGCCCCCAAGGCAACACGGGCTGGGAAAGGGAGCCCAGGCACCCCCTTTCCCCCCAGATTGCACATGCCTTCTTCACTTTGCCCCCTCCCCCTCCAGGGCCAGCATCACCCCTCCTTCCTCTTCATGTCAACCCCATCTTCGCCCTCTGCCTCCCCAAACATCCCACTCCAGAGAGCATGGAGCCATGGAGAGCAGCAGACAGGAGACAAAGAGGCAGAGACAGAGCGGGCTGCTGCTCCGGCCAAGGTGGGGCCGGCAGGTGAGCACAGGCAAGGAGGCGAGAGGAGGGTGAACGGGATGTGGCCCCCAACGGGGGTGGGGCTCCAGGCCCTCTGAACCCTGGCCCTCCTCCCCTGCCAAGGCCCAGCCACCACCTGGAGCCCGCCCCTGGAGAGCAGAGCCCGCCAGAAATGGAAAATGTTAAAGGGACCTCGCTTCGCTCGCTGACAGCCATAAAAATCCGCTCCAGCTCCAGTCTCGCTTGGCACTCGGCAGTGTCACCTTAGCATTCCCACCTGCGTGGGGCTTGGCTGTTCCGTTCGTTTTCAGTGGATCTGGGGGTCGGTTTAACCCTCTGAGTTTGTTGTTTTGGTTTGGATTTTAGAAAAGAGATTTATTATGTTTAAGTTTAGATTTAGCTTTGGTTTTGGTGTTGCGTTTTTTGTTGTTGTTGGGGGAGGGGGAGGGCAGAGGGATGAATACGTTGCCCCCTCCTCCCCCGGACCTTCAGCTGCTGGTGCTGGGGGTTTAAGACCTGGCTTAGCCCTTGTTAGCCTCTGGTTAGTGCCTCGTTAAAGATCTGGTTTAGAGTTAGGTGCCTGTGAGCCCTGCCCCAAGACCTGGGCTGAGGACAGTCCCCCTTGGGAAACCCTCTTTGGGAACTCAGCTTCTCAGGGTCGCCCGGCCTCGGGGACACCCAGCCTCCGGCCGACAAGGGCCACTGCTGTGTCTCCTCAGCCCCCTGGCCCAGCCTGTACTACCCTAACGCACACACGCGCCTCCAAGAGAGGGAGACAAGACTCAGCACCTCCCAGCTCGTGTCACCGTAAACCTCTTTACGGCGAAGCGTCTCGTGGGACCGTTTGACAGGACATGGAACGGGAAAATGGATCCCTTCCATAAACATTTAGTGAGCACCTACTGACAGTAAGGTACAGCTGTCCCTTGTCATCCACGGAGGGATCCCAGGATCCCCCACAGGTCACAAAATCTGCAGGTGCTCTCGAGTCCCTTATGTATGGTGGCAAAAAAAATATCTGTATCGGTTCAGTACAGATGCAAATTTCTTGCAAGTGTTTTTGATTTGAGGTCAGTTGGATCTGTGGGTGCGTGTGGAAGCAGCTGGATCCCCTCCAAGAACTCCCAGACCTGGTTCTCCAGTACCTCCCTGCTCCCTCCTTCCTCTCATCCTGGAGACGCGCCTGTGACGTGGGCTGAGCGAGGGTGACTATCCCTGGCCCCCGACCAAGGCCACAGAGAAAGTGGGTCCTCCTTCCACACTCCCAGAAGCCTCCTCTGTCAGCTAGAGAACGCTCAGACCTGCCACTGGGGAAGGACAGCCTGAGGTCCCCCCATCTGCACCCCAAGTCCCACCCCCTCCCCCTACCAGGGCCTGCCCAGCTCTCCCGACCCTTGGGGTCACAAGGTGTCCCGTCCTCAGCCCAGGCTGCTCCCTTGGCCTCTCTGATTCCGGGAGAGGGAGGTGGGTAACGGAGAGGAAGCCACATGAGGTGTCACAAACGTGGTCCCCCGTGGCCCCTGCCCCTGCCTCCACCTGCCATGAACTCCTCAAAGGGTTAAAGTTCACCCCGCTGGAGAGGGCAGCCCATGTGGCTGGGGCTGTAGGTTTTAGCGATGTCTGTTACAGTCCCTTTAACTTTTTGTCCTGTTTTGGATTTATCACACCTGGTTATCAACATGTTTAGGCCCCCCTCGTGGGGGGGGAGCTGACGTTACATCAGGGGTTTTATTGGGGGTAGGCCCCAGTGGACATTTAAAATCACAGTTATCAGCTGGTTAAGTGGAGGTTTAACAGTTCTACTTCCCCCCTAGAGTTTAGCCTTAGAGGTACAGAGCTCGCCCCCCTCCGAAGGGAATGGGATGACTTTGCCCTTGGCCCCCAAATTCCCTTGTTGGCAAGAAGCCTTCTCCCTCTCACCCACCGCCTGCGGGCCTCGAGGGGAGCCCCCTCTGTCTTCCTGAGCAACTCAGCAGGCCCAGACATCCCTACCGGACGACCACCTCCTGTCCTGAACCCCTCAGCCTCTTCTCAGCGTGCCCTTCCAAGGGGCCTCTGGACCACTGTGGGCCCGTCCCAGAGAGAGGGGTCCCAGAGGCACGCTGTCTTCGGGGGTCTTTCCTGTAGGATCTCAGGCCCCCATCTGCCCCTCCTCCCCAGGTGGCTGCGGTGAGGCCTAGCCAACCCCCTTCAGGTCTCGGCATCAGCTCCCCCTGCTCCCCAGGGCCTCCTGCCCCTAAGTGCCCCACGGCCCTTCAAGGAAACTTCCGCGGGACCCTCAGGCAGAGAGCGCTTCCCCCAGCCTGCTTGTGGTGGTCGCCCTCCTCCCATTCTAGGTTCAGACAGAGACCCCAAGGCCCCGCCCTGGCCCCAGGTCACCACCCTGAAGTTCCCAGTCCATTGGCTCCTGGGGGAAGGGGCGCCCTGGCCAGACGGTCGGACAACGGTCCCTGCAGGGGTGGGTGCCGGCGAAGGCACCGAGAGGGAAAGAGAGCTCTGCACCTTTAAGTTAGTGGTTTAAAGTTAATTAGTTAATTAATTCTGGTTAATTACCTTTGTCGAGCAGCCACTCATCTACTACTCGACCAAGCCGGTAGGGGATTCTCTGTCTAGCAATCGCCAGGCGTTCGTTATCAAAGTTTCCTTGGAAAAGTTTAGAAAGACAGTAGGTTTCTCAGGCGGCGAAGTTCAAAGTAGTTAGAAAAGTAATTATGCATTTCTCAGGAGATCAGAATAAGCAGCGACATCCAACGGAAAGAGGGGGGACGTGAGGAAGAAAAGGTGGGTCCCTCTGCCCGGGGTGGGGGCCCTCCCTGGGCTCCGCCTCGGGAGCCTGCCCCACCCTGGGGTGGAAGCAACCCAAAGAAAAGGAGGGAAGAAGGGAGGAAGGAAAGGACACAAAGAAAAGGCAGCTGGAGGGTCGAAGGTCAAAGGTTAAACAGGTTTATCACTGGTAGAGGCCCCGATTCCTTCCCCGTCCCGAAATGGGGCATTGGGGCGGGGCGGGGCATTTAGCAGGTTTAAGTTGGGGGCAGCAGGCATCGTGGCCCAGCTGGCTACTGTGTTTAGAGGGTGGTTTAGAAGTGGGAGGGGCAGGTTAAGCAGGGGTTTATGCGGCATTTAGGAGGGGGTCGCCCAGCACGCGCATTTAACAGTGAGATTTAAACCACGTTCCCAAGCCATCACAACCCCCTTGGTCTCAGCGGTCGACTCCCAGCTGCCCCTCCTCCCCCACCTCACTCCACTCCTGGTCCCCCCATCCTAACCCTCTCTAGGGCTCCGGAACCCAACCCTGCTGTCCCTGCAAGGTGGGAGGGACACCCAGCGGTGTGGCACCTGGTGATGGAGCCGTGATGGAGCCCCGCCCACCAGCTCTCTGCGGCCTCCCGCAGCCCTCTCACCTCGGCCCTGAGCGGCCCTGAGCGGCCAGCCCTCCTCTGCTGCTGCCAGGGGCCCTGCGTTCTGCACTCGGGACGCAGCCTCAGCAACCCTCCCTCCCTCTCCTGCCCCGCCAGCCCCTGCCCCTTCTCCAACCTCTTCTGCACCTGCACACGGGGATATGTGGCTGCCCACCTCTGCCTCTCAGCCCCCAGGCTCCAGCCCCTGGAGATAGGGAGGATGTGTGTGTGTGTGTGTGTGCACACCTCTGTGGAAACAGGCTTGTCAGTACCTGGGCCTGCCTGTGTGCCCCCTGCCCCCCCATGGACTGTGCGCAAACCTGATGAGCAGCAGTGGAAGGGAAGGCGATTTCCTTTGGGAATCTGGCTGCTCCTCCTTTACAAACCACTTCCATGCTGCTCTGCGCGCTGGTGGGGCCAGGGGGCTTCCCCTCCCACCTCCACCCCACCGCTCACCTGTGCAGAGGTCTGGACCTGGGCCTGCCTGTGTGCACCTCCCATGAACACGCACGCGTGTCCGTGTGTGCACAGGTGGTGCCTGCAAGGCAATGAGACTCTGCCTCCCCAAAGATTCAGGACACTCCTGTTTAAGTGGAAAATGGGTCATTCAAATGCGCATGTCCTAGAGGAAGAGGAGGGTGGGAGATGGAGGAAGGCCCAGCAGGTGACACCATGCACAGAAGCCCAGCTTCCTCCTCTGCTTCCGTGGACAATTCCCTGGACTCCCCCAGTACCACCCCCCACCTTTCGGGGGTACAAATGGACAGAGAGGCTCCGACATGACTCATCAGAGGGCCCACACCTTGTCACTAGGAGATTCGGGATTCAAAAACCAGGTCCTGCGGACTTGGAGCCCAGGGGCTGGGTCTCTGCACCCTGTAAGGGTCAGACAGGCAGCAGTCTCTGGGCCCCTGCACACAGCTGACCTGGCCACTGGTGTTGCCCAGGGCCGGCCCCCACTGTGCACACAGGCAGCCCCCAGGCCTCCCTGGCAGGCAAGGGGCACCCAGAAGCCTTTCCCCGCCTGTGGCCACAGGCTCCTGAGCAGAGGGAAACAGGTGTAACCCCTCAACCTCCGGCCTGCTTGGGCTCCATGGGGTGAAGCTCCAGATCCAAGCCCTGGCTTGACACGGGGGGTCTTCGTGTGCCCCCCAGCACAGGCCCACGTCACCACTGCTACAAAGATAGCCCTGGTACGTGTTCTGATGCCCACAGAGCCATCACACCCACACAGCCGGGGCTGTCAGTGTCAGCTCATAGTGGTGGGGGAGGGGGCTTCATGTGGGAGGGGTGCTGTGTCTGCCCGGGGCCCCACTATAGGCTGGCATCTCTCTGGAGAGCTGTTTTCCTCACACGTCTGTCTGATGTATGGATGTCTGGGCTCGGCCTGTGTGTGTACCTGCCTAGGGGGTTGTGTGGGCCTCTTTATCTCCAGGGGCTGCCCCAAAACTCTTGGGTGCAAGCCTGCACGACTGGGCGCCGTGACCCTCCTGGCCTCTTTATTCTGCCCTAGGTAAGCCCAGGAGGGTCTGTGCACTGTCCCGCCTGCACACATCGTGGTCAGCATGGGGCCGCCTCTCTCCCTGGGCCCCACTCTCTCCAGTGTCGCTCAGCACCTATCCCAGTGCCCCGTGTCTGCGGCTCCCCCTTCCTCTCCCTGGCGAGGCTCCGTCCACCCCTTCTCTCCTTGGCAGCATCTCCACGAATCTCCGTGCCTCTGTCTCTGCACAGGCCTTGGGGGCCCCTTCCCCGGTGCCCTCTCATTCTGGGCCGTCTCTGCCTCCTGTCTCCCCCTGTCCTCGTCCCAGCCCCCTCCCTGTGCTCCTCGGCCACCACAGCTGTCACTCTGCTGAAGCCGGGGCTGTGCAGCCCCACTGCGTCCTGGAGGCCTGGAGCAGGGCCTGGCACCCCGAGGGCGCACTCTCCTCACTTCTGGCTCTCCCTGCCCTCTCACCGCCTCCCCACTCCCCGAGACACTGGGCTTCCTCTTTCCCTGGTGTCCCCGCTGCTTCTCCCCCCGTCGAGCTCTCCCGATCTGCACACCGGCCCTTGACTGCTCCTTAGAGACCTTGGTTCTGTCCTTGGGAACAGCACCTGCCTCCTTGCCAAAATGCTTCCTGTGCTACTGCCGAGTTTGCGCTCCTGTTGCAAGTCCCTCCCCATTTCCGCCTGTCCTTCGCTTCTGAGCTCATCCTGTCCCCAGTCGCTTCAGACTCTCCTGCCTCTCCCCTCCCTCTTCTCTTCGCACCCCAAACTACCCACTGGCCTTGCCACAGGCCTCGCACCTCCTCCAGGCCCCCGCCCGGCCAGTACCTCGGTTCTGAGCCACGCCTCCGCTCTGGCCCCGCCCCCAGAAGCCTCGCCTTCCCGCGGCCCCGCCCCGCAGCAGGAAGCCTGTCCGCTTAGCCCACCCCGCTGCAGGCGGCGCTCGGTCCGAGTCCACCCGCCCGGTCCAGGAGCCCGCGCCGCCTACCTACCTGCCGGGTACCGCTCGTTGACCGGCCAGCTGTCCACCTGCAGGGTGGCATTGCCGCCGCTTCGAGTGAAGCGCACCACGTGGTATTTCCCGTCGCTCACGATGGCGTTGGGCTCGTCAATGGTAATGTCGTCCGTGCCCACGTTAAAGATCACCCCCACGGTGCCCTGGTCCTGGGGACGGGGGTACAGGTCAGCCACAGGGAGGTGACAGCCATTCAGTCATTCCTGGAACAACGCCTGTGTCCCACAGCGTCACCCCGGCTTTCCAGGTCTCATCTGCACACGGTGGGCGGGCTCGTCCTGCCCCCACGTGCAGGCCAGAGAGTGGGGGCTCAGAGGCTGGGCACAGCCACCGCGGGGTGCGGAGCTGGGCCCAGGGCCCCTTCCACCAACCGCACCTGTCTCTGGCCTTTTGGTTTGTCTGGAATATCCATACATGTTTACGGGGCACCTGTGCTGAGCAAGGGCCACTGAGCCCAGATAGAGGCAATGGGAGCCAGGCAGAGGGGCACAGAGCCCCCTCAGGGAAGTCCCCAGAGGCCACACTCCCCCAGGCCCGAGCCTCCAGCCTTCCCTCCCCTGCATGGCCGGCACTGGGCACCCTCACGGGCCCCAAGTAGGTCAGGCTGTGCACATGGGGGTGGCCCCTCTGCAGCCATGGGGGCGGAGGTGGGGTCCTGGACTGTTTTGTGTTTGGGGTGATGGCACGGGAAGAGATGAGGAACAAGACTTAAGGAGAGGGGTGCATGGGGTGTCCCAGTGTGGGATGGGGAGGGACAGGAAGAAGACAGACAGAGCAAGGTCTGCAAGGAGAGGGAGAGCCTGGGTGAGTGCCAGGACTCGAGCCCATGGGGCACTCTGCAGAAGCTGCCCAGGGTCCAGGCCAGGCAGAGTTTTGTCCACGACGCTGGAGTGAGAGGCAGAACTTGGCCAAACCCCCCAAATACCCCAGGGCCCGCGGGGGCTGCCTGCTCGTGCACTTGTCACCGCTCAGCAGCCCCCAAGGAAGCTCATGGTGCCCCTTCATCAAGGAGGGAACTGGATCGCACACTCCCTGGGCCCCAGCCCATCACAGAAACACTGCTCTCCTGGCGCCTTCCAGAAGGACTGCCCCAGCCCAGCCTGGTCAGGAGGAACCACTGGCTGCCACCTCCTGCACGGAACAGAGCCAAGAGGCTTGGTGGCACTGGAGGTGCGGGCAGGGGGGGCTCACCTACCAGCCAAGGCTTAGGGGTTGCCAGGGAGAATGGGGGGTGAAGGCTGAGCAGCTGTGATGCACGCTGGGGGGCCACGCCCTATCACTCTGTACTTGGGAGGTCCAGCTGTCCACCTCCTAGCACCTGGGACAGCCACACACACCTCTGCAGGCACACACATCCATGCAAGTGCACACACACACACACACGGCCTCTCACGTATGTGCAGTGCACAGGGAAACTGAGGCCAGGCTTGCCTGGAGGAGTATTAGCAAGCCCGTCCTACCCACCACCCACAGACTGACAACATCCCCAGGGAGACGGCTCGTCACTGCTCCCCACACACACGCGAGAGAACAGCCGAGCCTTCTCGTTACTATTGTTAGTAATAATATCACCCAGAATAGCATCAGCCCCATGGGTGCCTCTGAAGGTTTCTTCCCGGCAAGGCTCTGCCCGGGGCAGGGATCTCGGTCAAGGGGGCCGTGCGGTCTGGAAGGCGGGCCGGCAGAGGGCCGGCTGTGCTGGCCGTGGGGGCCGTGGGGCCGGGAGGCGGGACACCTGGGTTTCCTAGGTGGCAGCCAAGCTTGGAGCGGTGCACTCCGGGGGAGAGGCAGCTCCCCAGAGCCGCTCCCGATGTGAAGTCAGTTGTCACTTCTGTTAAAGTCATTAATTCCTAATTCCCCAATTACCTCATTAGGCGGCGGTGGGGAGAACGCGGCCGCTCCTACAGCAAATAATTATGGGAGTCAAAATTAATTTGGCAAAGTGGAGCGACGCTTTATTAGAAACGTCAAATTGCTTTTCTCTTATTTTGCTGCCGCCTCCCCGCTCTCTGAGAGCTGCTAATGACGCTGTGGTGAGAGCTGATGTGTCACCAGAGGAAGGGGGACTTGGGGGCTGCCCCTAAGAGGACCCAGCCCGCCTGCTGCCCTCAAAGCTGGCCTCTCCCATGCCTCCCCACCCTAGAGCCAGGCTTTGCCCCCTCCCCGCCACCCCCACCCAACAGCACCCAACAGGTACTTCTAACTGCACAGCCCTGAACCAGGCGAGGCCTGTGAACAATTGAGGGGAGGGTCAAGGGGCCCCCGACCCCCTGCCCTTTCTCCCCATGTCACAGCCCAGAGGCCAGCCGCTGTGGGGGTGGCCGTTCACAGAGGACCACGACACTCACACGGCGGGCTTCCCACAGGCAGGCCAGCAGCCCGGGAGGACAGGCCCTAAGTGCTTCCTTCAGACCTGGGCCACAGGCCAGGCCTCTTCTGAGCCCACCTCCCCTCCCTCCCACACACACACAAGAGAACCGAGGCTCGAGAGCGGCAGGTGCACAGAGAGACAGCAAGGAAGTGGCAGAACTGGGACTCCAACCCAAAGCCACGCATGGCTTCACCGGCATAGGGAGGGAGAGACAGAGGCCTCACCGGCAGACAAGGACACGGGGACGCACAGTCACACAGACAGGGGACCAGCCACAGCAAGCAGCGCTCCACGGGGACATGCAGACGCACAGCCACCCACTCAGAGAGCACGAGACCCAGCCGCTCCCCACCAGCCACGGCCCTGATGCACAGGCACCTTGCACCCAGCCCCACGCGGTCACCCAAATCCAGGTGTCTCCCGGGCCGCCAGGCACAGCTGTAGACACCGTCTGTTCCAGTCACACACGGCTCAGACCGTGCAGGCCTCGCTCAGCCTCTCTCCTGCTACCATCTTGCCCCTCTGCCCCTTCTGCATGGCCTCTAGTGGCCCACGCCCGTCAGCAGCTGCTTCCGCCCCAGCTCTGCTCTGCCCACAGGACACCTCGCTTCCTTCTGGCCGGGGCTCCTGGGATGCTGACAAGTGGCTGGGGGGGAGGGGCCGGCAGCCACGTTCCCAAGCAGACAGGGAAGGGTTGGCTCCCACTCTACAGCCCTCTGCCCTGGCTTCCTCTCCTGTCCCAACCCTGCCCTTCACCAAGCCCAGGGCCCACAACACAGGTCTTCCCAGCACACAGAGCCTGACCAGCCTGTTCCACTCTCACAGCTCAGGGGGCCTGGACAGGGCCAGCATGTGGGACTCAGACAGGGACACGAGGCAGCTGTAAGGCCCATCGATGGAGATGGAGACTGAGGCAGGAGAACTTGAGACATGGGGAGAGGGCAGGCAAAAGGCCAAGACCAGGGATGAAACAGATCAAGGCCAGAGGTCACAGGGGAGAGTGTGGGGCAGGACTGGGGGTGGGGCTCAGGCCAGGGAAGAACAGGGGCGGCCTGCAGACGAGAACGAGGCAGGACGAATAACTGTGTGGTAAAGAGCTGTGGACACGGGGCTGGCGCTGTGGCATAGCAGGTAGAGCCGCCGCCTGCAGTGCCGGCATCCCATATGGGTGCCGGTTTGAGTCCCGGCTACTCCTCTTCCCATCCAGCTCTCTGCTATGGCCTGGGGAAGCAGTGGAAGATGGCCCAGGTCCTTGGGCCCCTGCACCCACATGGGAGACCCAGAGGAAGCTCCTGGCTCCTGGCTTCGGATCAGCATGGCTCTGGCCATTGCGGCCAATTGAGGAGTGAACCAGCGGATAGAAGACCTCTCTCTCTCTGCCTCTCCTCTCTGTGTGTAATTCTGACTTTCAAATAAATTAATTAATCTTTATAAAAAAAGAGCTGTGCACATGAGGGAGATGCAGAGGGGGGCACTGGGAAGAACAGGGGTGCAGGAGGGGAGCAGGCAGTGGGGGGCTAAGTTAACGGAGGGTGTGTGTGTGCCTGGGCAGAGCCAGGTGGCACCTGAGGCAGGAAAACGATGTGGGGTGGGCTGGAGGGATGCGTGTCAGAGAGGCATGAGCGCAGCCAGAGAGGCCGCAGGGGAGGCTGGGTAAGGAGTCTGCTGGGGGGCAGGGGGCAGCATTCACAACAGAGGTCAGGGCAGGACAGCGGCAGGGGCAGGATCCGGGGACAAGGCGAAGAAGCGGGGATGGCAGCAGGAAGGCAGGGGAAGGGACCAGGAAGAGGGGCTGCCCTAGGTGGCCTCTGCGTGAGCAGGCAGCAGCCCGGGACAATCGCAAATGTGGGGAGTCTCCGAAGGCCGCAGGAGAACAGCCTGGAAGGCCCCCGGGGCCCCTGACATGTTTGGGGTCGGCAGACACGGGTGTCTTGGAGAGCGAGGAGCTGGTGCTGTTTGCACGGGCTGGCGTGGCTCTGGGAGCTCGCTGAGTAACCGGGAGGGGTCGGCTCTCAGAAGCAGAACTTGCAGGAAGCTCCAGGGGTGGGGGAACAGAGCTTGTGAGCACCCCCACTGAGGGGGTGCCCCCGTGCAGTGAGAGACGCAGCAGCTCTGGGGTGGGGAAGGCAGGGGCTCGTAGGGCCGGGGCCCCGGGTCCTTACAATGTGCAGCTGCAGGTAGTCCCCCAGGCCGGAGGCGCTGTCCACCCGCACCAGCACGGCGCTTCGCTGGTGGGTGCTGAAGCCCACGGCCAGGCGGTCCATCCTCGTGCTGGGTCTGTCATTGGGGGGCCACGTGTAGGTGATGAGTGCTCCCCCCTTCCCGAAGATGTATGTGGTCCCAGCTGCAGAGAGAAGGAAAGGAGAGAGAGACGACGTCAGGAGGGCCAGCCCGGTGGGATTGCTGGGCTGCGACACCAGGCGGCAGGTACAGGGCCTCCTGCTGCGACGCCCGCAGCAGCCCCCCGCCCTGCAGCCCCAGGGAACAGTTGGCAGGCGGGTCCCCGGGCGAGAGCCCGTGCACACGCACAGACAGATGTAGCTGCCTCATCTAGAATTCTAGCTTTAATTACAGCCAAACCGAGAGGTAACAGAGAGAGTGACAGAGACAGAGAGCACGCGCGCCCAGAGAGAGGCTGCAAAGAGGCAGGGAAGACGAGTGCGCCCTGGGAAGGAGGGGGCCTGGTCCTGACCAGCGTGATTTCCCCAGGCTGGCAGAGGTGGCAGATTCAAGGCGTGTGCTTCCTTGATGCCAGAGCTGAGCAAGCACGAAAGCCAAAAAAAAAAAAAAAGAAAAGAAAACACAGCCCCGGGCGATGGCGGGAAGATGAGCAGGGCTGTGGGCAGCTCTGAGTCATGGCCCATCACTGGTACCTCGCCAGCATCACCCCCACCCCAGCCCCTTCCCAAGCCCCTGGGAACGCTCCCAGTTTTCCCAAGACTCCCTGCCTCTACCCCCAGCAGGGGCTGTGTGGCTCCCAAAGCAGAGGGGTCCCGAACCCTGTCTGAAAAGGAAGCACGGGGAAGAGGGGCAGCAGAAGAGTGAGGAGGCAGAGACATACGGACGGAGAAAGCCAGAGAGGGGAGTAGGTGAGAGAGCTGGGAGAGTGGGAGCCCTCCCCCACCCACCCTCTCTCCCCTTCTCCCTCTCCTCCTCGCCATCCGCCATCCGGCTGCCGGGGGCGGGTGTGAGGTCCCTAACGATCTCAGCCCCAAAATAAACCCCATTAGTCGCCATGTTCCCTCCTGCGGCTGACTGAGCTCCCTGGGGGTGGGGGGGTGGGGGCTGGTCACCCAGTTTCCAGGAAGGGAGCCTTGTCTGTCTGGGAGGCTGGAGGACCAGGGCGCTGGGGCCTGCAGACAGGGGAAGGGAGGACAACCTTGCACCCTTTAGAACATAAACGGAGCAGATGAGATTCAAAAAATACTTAATTAAATAATTAGCCCCTAACAACTCCGCTCCAAGCACTCTGGAGGGAGAGGGGTCTAAGGAAAGACCTATCTGGAGATGGGGGTGAGTGGGGAGGGAGGTGGATGGGGTCGAGGGCAAAGGCCTGGAGTAGGTTGGAAAGGAAGTCTGGGCCTGGGGCTGGGAGAGCAGTGGGAGTCCTGGGATGGGGTCCGAGAGCCTGGGGGCAAGGCCGTTCAGCCAATATGGCAGCCTCGCAGTAAACAAGAAGCTGGGTCCCCTCAGGCACCTCAAGGCCTCTTGTCTCCAGAGCCTCCTTGTGGTTGGGACATCAGGGGCAAAGGGGCTCTATCCTGGGTCACCCCGGGCCCCCGAAGGCGTCGAGGGCCTCCCGGTTTCTTGGCGGGAAGCACCATCTGCAGGCCCATGGAGGAGCTGGGGAGAAGAGAATGCTGGGACCTGGGTCTGGAGAGCCAGTGAGGCCAGCAGGAGCCATGCATCCCCTCAGAAGTCCCCGGAACATGTGTCTCCACGCCCTCCACCAGATGACACATGACCCCTGGGGCAGGGCAGGCGGGAGAGAGCCATCTGGCATCTGGTCAACTGACATCTCACCTCTGCCTGTGCCCAGGAAGGGACCCCCCGCTCCTTCCAGACCCAAATGTCCCCTCTGCCTGGGGGTCTTGGAGGCACAGCCGTGAGGGGGTGCCCTCAGATGGGCCCCAAGTTTAGGATGGAGAGGTGGCTGGAGGCGGGGTACACAGTGAACCCCACGCCTACCCCAGGCAGGACACCTGTCTGGAAAGGGCAGGGCCTGTAGTCTCCACTCCCAACGCCGCAGCACTCCAGCAAATCGGCTGTTTCCATGGCAACCGTAATACCCAGGGTCCTTCCTCCTCTCTGTACTCACAAGCTGCACGTCTGAATTGGGGTGGGGTGGGGGGAGCGGAGACGCTGACCCTCCTCCACTCACCCTCCCAAGCCCGGGCTGCAGCCTCTTCACCCGGGGCTGCAGGGCCTCCCCAGCACAGGAGGCCTCACTGGGCTCCTACATCCCCTCAGACCAAGGAAGGAAAGAAGCCGCTTCCACCCGCAGCTGGACTCCGAGCCCCCAGGTCCGGGGGAGAGGAGGCCCTTCCCCGGGCTTTCCCACCGCCGATCCCCGCCAGCTCGACACCATGGACAGAGCCCGCCCGCGCCCGGAGCGCTGGAGGAGCAGGCGGGCCTCGCCCCCAGAGGGCTGTGAGGCGGGCGGGATCAGAGGCGCGCGCCCACCGCCCAAGCCCCAGGACGCCAGCCACGTCCCCAGTGACGCACACCCACCCCACACCCACACACCGGCGACGCCGCTGCCAGCTGCACACAAAGACCCAGCGTGGAGAGGCGGACCCCCGACAGGCGACGCCGCAGCCGCAGCCGGAAACATGGCGGTGAGCGCACAAAGACAGGCCGTGGCAGGCGCCGCCAGGGCAGGGCTGGCCCCGCGCGGGACGGGGCGCACGCGTCCCAGCCCCCGAGGCCCACGCAGCCTGCCTCGCCCACCCCCTCCCCAGCCTCCTGGCTCACTGGTCCGGGCCTCCCCAGGGATTGATTGCCCGGCGGAGGTCTGGCACCGCAGCCAGTTTATTAAGGCCCGAGGGTGTTTATAACGGGGAGAGGGGGACTTCTCGGGAAAAGAGGTAAAGGATGAATGGTTTATTGGGTGGAGGTGGCACTGATTACCCTGGGGAGACGTTTCTCTCCCCAGCACCTCGGCTCCTGCCCTGGGTGCCCCGGGAAGGGCTGGGCAGAGGAGGCGGGGCTTCCCCCAGGCCCCTCCCCCATACCCCTACCCCCAACCCCTGCTCCCGGGGCGCATCCCGCTTCTCCCCCTGGCAGGAAAGGCAGGGGCCAGCCTCTGAGCCACCCGGAGCCCGGGATGTGTCCCCCATGTGGGCTGACAGGCTCCAGAAAAGGAGGTATGGAGCAACTACCTTTTACCTCCCCAGGACAACGCTGGTGAGCTGGAGACCTGCACCCTCAAAGCCCAGGACCAGGGAGCCTCCGGCCAGCCTCAAGATGCCGCAGGCCCAGGGTTGGCACCTTCTGCCCACACCCAGCTCCTCAGTGCCTTCCAGACTCGAAACTCACTGACCCAGTAAAACACTCTAGAGATCAAGAACCTTCCATACAGCCCCCCACACCTGTATTCAAAACAAACAGCCATGAACCATGGTTAGCTAACCCAGACTCAAACAGCAAAATCAACCAAGGCAGGTTAAAAAAAAAAATGGCAGCGACACTGGGGCTTTAGTCGTGTGGAGACCCTCCTGGCTGTGTCCCCACGGCACCAGAAACCTTGTGGAAGACCTGGAACGGCGAGAAAAAACAGCCTGCATCGTGTTGGCTTCTGGGCAAGCCAGATCTTTCCACATGGATCTCCACCACCGCAGGGGGAGAGTGCCACAGACCCACACCCCTGCACTCAGCTCTCTCTTGGTCCAGAACCCAAGGACATAGCCCCTCCATTTTTAAAACCATTCTTGGCCATCAACCAAGCAGCCCAGAATCCAAGTTCTCAGGCTCATAACACCAGGATCAAAATAAATGCCGTCTTCCTTGCCTGGCTGGTGTGATAAATCCGAAACTCCTGGGAGCTACTGACTTAGAACTCAGCCGGGGTTGAACCCTCCTTTCCTGGCTCCTGAGGGTGCCAGAAATGAAGACTGGAGACTGCGAGGTCCTCAAGGACCTTGAAACCAGAACCAGGGGGCCAAGGACCACCAGAGTGTCACCCTCAGTCCACTTCTGGGACCCAGAGGTGCTGCTCCTCCCGCGCCCAGAGTGACATGACTGCAGAGGTGTCGGTGGGATCTGGGGAGTGGGTAGGGACGTTCTGCGACAGGAAGGGCTGGGAGGGGTGGAGGGGCACTGAGAGGAGTGAAGGGAGGCGGGGAGCAGAAACAGCCCAAGGAGACCTCAAAAGGAGGAGTGGAGACGCAGGTGCAGAAAGAGGCCCCCTCAACGGGGGTGCTCAGGGGGGAGCCTGGCCTGTCCCTCTGGCCAAGCACAGGTCCTGAGAGGAGCCGGGCCTCTGGCCAGCCCCACCGTTGAGGTGGGCAGCGCTGAGGGGTCAGCCGTGACAGGCGGCCTCCGCCCCATGCTGCCTTCCTTGGCCCTCTTTCCCTCCTGCCTTCACTGGCTCCCTGCCCCACCTTGGGCCACCAGCCATCGCTGTGCTGCCTGAGACGCTGGGCAGCCCCTGGCCCTTTCTCCTTCGCCAGCACAGGAGTGGCCGGCTTGGAGGCAGTCTCAGCACCCAGGTCCCACAGGCTCCCGTGCCCTCCTCCCCCGGCGCGGTGACTCTCTGCGCCCCTTGGTGTCAGAGGCCAGGACAAAACCCCTCTGGAAGATCCGGGTCCGTAAGACACTGAAGCATCCAGAAAAGCCTTGGTCTGGGTTCTTTCGCTTTGCCCGGCTCTTGCGCCTTCACTGGGCCTTCCTGGGGTGCCCCAGCTCCTGGCCCTTCTTCCAGCCTGCCCAGATCCCTGGGGCCAGCTCCTCTCTGCTTTGCCATCCTTTTCCGCTCCTCTCCCACCCCTCCAAACCTCACCTCGCTATCCGGGAGGACCATGCCTATCTGTGTGCCTTGGGAAGCAAGCCAGGGCCTCCTGGGAGGCGGAGGGCAAGGAAAGGGGGCAGGAAGGCGCAGAGGGCCAGGCAGCGCCTGGGAGGGTCAGCACAACCACGTCAGGGTGCGGTGGGACTGTGGGGAAGAGAACAGACGTGGGGAGGAGGGTGGGTGGGGTAGAGGGTAGACGAGGGAACCTGTGTTGGGGGAAGAAAGAGGAAGGGGTGAGGGAAGAGTTTGAGGGACTGCTTCTGGGGGACTGGATGGAAAGGAGGTAGAGGCATGGAAAAAAGGAGACACAGAGCGAGGAGGAAAGGGAAGAAGCCCACAAAGGAGCTGGGAGATTGGAGCACGGGGTTGGGAAGCCACGATGACGGAGGCAGAGTGGTGATGGGGAGGCGGGGAGGGGCAGAAACGCAGGTGGAGGGGGCACAGGCAGGAAATGGTGGAGATGTGAGGTGGACGGCGATGGAAGAACAAAAGCAGAGTTTAAAAAAATGGGAGGCAATGGACAGGTAGACACGGAAAGTGCAGGGGTACCGGGCCAAGAAGGGACAGACGGACAGGAATGGGAGGCCACATGGCCACGGCGTGAGACCTGAGGCCAGTGCCGTGGTGACATGGGAGCCTGCGTGCCCCGATGGGAGGGGAGGGGTTCAGAGACACAGAAGGTGAGGGTGCAGGGCCTGGATGTGGTGGGCTGGAGGTGCAGAGATGGGTGCTGATGGAGGCTGGGACGGGGCCAAAGACAAAATGGAGGAGGTGCGGGGCCGGGGGGTGAGGAGGTGCACCCCACAGGAGGCGAGAGGGGCACAGAGGTGGAAGTGATGGGACAGCCTGGGAAAGTCAAGGCGCAGGGCAGGGAGGGTAGGCTAAGTGGGGGGCAGCAGAGTCTCTGGATGGGAGGTGCAGGGACCCTGAGAGGAGAGGTGAGAGGCGCCAGCGTGGAATGCAACACAACGTGAGGCGGGACAGACTAGGGAGGGAAGGGGAGGGCAGGGCAAGGAAGGTGGGGGCCCAGGGCGGGGAGGCAGCGTGCGGAGAGTCTTTGGGGTCTGAGCGATAAAGTAGTGAGGGGACAGAGTGCTGGAGTGAGAAGCGACAGAAGTCAGAAATGGAAGGCCAGGGGTCTGAGGCAGAAGGTTCTGAGGGCCTGGGAACTCACACGGGAAGCCCCGCGGGTACAGCGGTCGGGGTGCAGGTGGCTGAGATGAGCAGGTGTAAGGGGAGAAGTGGGGAGGAGGGGAAAGAGGGCAGGAGAACACGGGACAGGGGTGTGAGCAGACTGCTTGGTGGGGCCAGAGGCCGGGGAGGGAACAAGAGGGGAAGATTTGAGGGCAGGGGGAGACAGACCGCAGGAGGCGAGAGAGGGAGAGAGGGGACTTGTCAGCGGCAGGGATGACAGATGGGACAGCGGTGGGAGGGGCTGCAGGGGGTGACAGACCAGCCGTGGGAAGGTGAGGGTGAGGCAGAGATGGAAGTCAGACAGATGGAGACACACTAAGGGGCAGCGAGGGGCTTGGCCGTGAGGGTCAAAGATGGGAGGAGGGAGGACAGGCAGGCAGGCGGTGGGGCTGCGGGAACCGGAGGCGATTACCCGCACACCGGGGTGGGCGCAAGGTGAGACAGGGAGGCAAAGTGAAGACATGGTGGGGGGAGGGGAAGGTAGAGTTATGGAGGCCAGGGTGGGGCCGAGATGGTGGGAACCCGAGACAGACACGAGGTGAGGGGGCTCCGGCGCGCACAGCCGGGTGCGGCCCGCGGGGGCCTGGGTCCCGCACGTCGGAGGCCGCGGCCCAGCGGCGCGGCGCCACTTACCGTGCCCGCCGCGGGTGAGGAAGGGCATGCGGTTGATGGCGATGGGCACGGTGCCGTGCTTGCTGTGAAAGTGGTGGACGTGGTGGGTTGTGCTGAGGCTGGAGGAGACCCGAGCCCCCTCGGCCGCCCCCAGCAGCAACAGCATCAGCAGTAGCAGCGGCGGCGGCGGCAGCAGAGGAGGCGGCGGCGGCGGCGGCGGCAGGGGCCCGGCCAGGGCGGGGGGGCGGCGCGGGCACCCCCCCGGCCCGCTCCCCCCGGGGGGCATTTCGGCCCGGGGGCGGCCGTCTCACAGCCCCATGGCCGGGGGCGGGGACGCGGGGCCGTGCAGCCCCGCGAAGCCCCCCTCCGGCTCCTAGCTCCGGGAGGGGGGGTAAGGGTGATGAGAAGGAAAAACCAGAGCCCAAGCCTCGGTCCGGAGCCCACGAAATCAACTGGATCCCGCCGGGAAATCCGGGCTCCGCGGAGCGGCAACGCCAAGGTGCAGGACGCCGGGGTCCATCGCGAAGAGCTAGGGGTCTCCCCGCATCCCGGCGGGGTCGGAGCGGCGCACAGGGCCGTCAGAAACCCGGGGGAGCGCCCGGGGGAGGGGGCATGGTGCCGGGTGGAGAGGGAGGGGGCAGCGGGGGAATCCTGCGGAAAAACGGAGCCGGGCGGGGAGGGGGTGCGGGCTGGAGGAGGGGAGAGGGACCGAGCCCGGCTCCCCGGAGAGCGGGAGACCGACGGAGACTAGGGCCGGCCGCGCTGCCGCTGCCGCCTGTCCGTCCGAGGCCCGGGGAAAGGAGGGAGCGGCCGGGGGAGGGGGCGGGAGAAGGGGGAAGGGTAGCAAATCCGGGTGAGGGGGGACGAAGGGAGAGGAGGGGAGAGGAGAGGAGGGGAGTGGGGATGAGCCGAGGGAAGGCGCGAGCCTGCGAGATTCCGGCGGAGAGATGGAGGCAGCGGAGTGTTGCTGCAGAGGCTGGGAGGGCTGGAAGGGAGAGGGAGGGAGGCAGAGAGCCCGGGAGGGAGGGAAGGAGGGGAGAGGAGAGGCGAGGGAGGGGGAACGCGGGAGGAGGAGGGGGCAGGGCGGAGGGACCCGAGCGGCTCCCGAGCTGCGGGCGGCGCTGGGCAGCTCCGCCGCGCGGCACCTGGCCGGCCCGCTCAGCGCTTGCCTCGCCTCTGCGCGCGCCCGCCCCTCCCCCGCGCTCGGGCGCGCGCTCTCCTCCAGCTCGCCCCCCCCCCCCCCCCGCCAAGGGGCCCTGCTGAATAATTGAACAGGACTGAGGCTAGCAAGGGAGGCCGCTCTCTTCCTCCTCTTCCCCTCCCCCTCTCCCACATAGACGAACCCCAATACTGCTCGCCGGTCCTGCGTGCAGAGATGTGGCCACCGCCAGCTCGGCACGCACCCCTCGGAACGCACGTGCGCGCTGGGATGTGGCCGAGACAGTGTAGGGAGACGCCCATGTGCTACACGGCACCACTGTGGGAGGCACACAGCTCAAACACATATGTGCACACATGTGCTCAGACATTGGCACACCAAATCACATGTTCGCAGAGGCACACGTGTGGGTGCACACAAACATGCTTGATCACAGGTGATGAATGGCCAAGGCCAACACACACGTAGACATCCCTATCTCCCCAAGTTCACCCTCAAAACAGGGTCACCCACAAACAATGCACCCAGAGCCCCAGAGACACTCCACACACACACGCACGCACACACACACATGCACGCATGCACACACGCATACACACACATGCACATGCACACACGCACGCACACACATGCACACGCACACACATGCACACGCGCGCGCGCACACAGTCTCCACTTTATCGGTGCTCCCTACCCTCTGCACAAGGCCCTCCTGCCCCCACCCAGTCTTTCCTCTCCACTCTCACTGCCCCACCCCCCCATGTCTCCCTCCACAGGGTTCTCCACAACCCCTGTCCACTGAGTGTCCCATTTAGGACAAAACCCTTCCTGGGCCACTTATGCGCGGCTGAGGACACCATGTCTCCTTCAAGTTGCCCCCCACCTGGGACATGCCCCCCAAACTTTTGGGGGGCCTCTAGGAAGCACTTGTCATGGCCCCCAAAGCAAGCGCAAGGGGCCTCCCTTCCCCCTTCCCCAGTCAACCTCCTCAGGGGAGGTGTGGCAGGGAGGGAGCTCCAAGATGGTGTAGCAGGGTGAGGAGAGGTGGGTAGGGTGGGAAGCAGGTGAGGAAGGGGGTGGGAGGGGCAGGGGGAGGAGCCCCGAGCTGTCCCAGACAAATGCGGTCAGGACCTGGGACAGCTCCCTCCACCGCTGCTGCCACCCCTCGTGCTGGACGCCAGGGCCAGATGCCCCAGCCCTTCAAACGTGAAGCAAGGGGGTCCTAGGTGACCCCCAAAGGAGGCCTGGGGCCTCGTGAAGGAGAGACGCGAGGCTGGGGCTCCCCGAGGCTGTGTCCCCCCGCCCGCTCCCTCCCGTTCCTGCACCCCGGGCTCTGGCATATAGACTGGCGGAGCTCTGAGCAGGCAGAAAATGTATGGTCCCAGAGGGAGAGGGGGAGGAGCTGCCAGCGAGAGGAGAGGAAGGGAAGCCGCCTGGAGGCCAATCAATAGCAGTGAGTGGGGACTGGGTCGAGGCGGGGTGGGGGGAGATGCTGGGGGGGGGCTAGAGGGAAAGGAAGGGAGAGACAGAGGTGTGGAGAGATCAATAGAGGCTGCCGAGATGGAGACGGGCCGCGATGGTGCGGAGCTGACCGCCCGGACAGGCAGCAGGCAGTCTCTGGAAGGCAGGGCGGCGGCAGGAAGTGCCCGTCCTGGGGCCCCACCCCTTCCCCCATCACTCCACAGCCTCCACTGTCCTCCACGGCAGAGACACCCCCGCCCCAGGCTTAGAGGAACACGGAGGTCAGCGATGGAGACACGGAGACCCTACGCCAGGAAAGGCCACTGCGAGGCCCAGGTGACCGCCCTCAGAGAGAACCCCGAACACCCAGACAAGCCAGGCAGGGGCGCAGCCCCGGGAGAGGAGCGGGAGCAGCTCACCAGTCCCGCGGGGCTCCCAGCTTGCACCTACCTTGTCTTTAGCTCCACAGCTTGGCTCAGGCTGTGCCTGAGGACCAGCGCTTGGGGATGGTGACACTTCGCAAGGCCAGCCCTGCTCCCCCACCCCCACTCTCCCTGCCTCCCGCAGCCTGGAACCCAGAGAGGTTGCTTCAGCCCTGCTGAAGTGACGCAACTCCCCAGACCCCCCCTCCCCACCTCCTGGGCCCCTTCCCCGAAGGCCCCAGCATGTGGCAGGTGAGTAGTGTTGAGGGGCGGCTGATTCCCTCCATGGTGGCCACCACCTCCACCCCAGAACTCAGTGAGGAGCAGGGAGTAACAGGGTCCTTCTAGCCGCACCCTCTAGGGCTCGGAGCAAGTCCCGTCTCTTCCTGGGGCCAGTTCCCTCATCGTCCGCACGCCACTGTCTTCTCCAGCATCAAGGCTTTGTAAAGGGTCAGCGGCCAAGGTTTGCCATTTAGTGTCCTCACCGGATGTGTATGTAGCTGAGTGGCCCGGAAGGGAGTGGTCCACTGCCCCAGCTGCCATGGGAGGCTCGGAAGGCACACTGGGCAGCAGACCCCACAAGGAAAACCGGGGGTCAGGGCGGTGGTGCCCAACAGCCGGCCGTGCCTGCAAATAGCAAGGAAGTGCTGAGGGGCACGGGCTGGACGTGTTCTCAAAGGGAACCAGCACCCACCGAGCGCTCCGGTTCCCGGAACCAGGAGCTTCTGCAGGGTGCCTGACTGCCACCCGGCGGACACACGGCCAGCGAGGTGGGAAGGAGACAAGAGCCTGGCCCAGGCTCTGATCCCAGCTCTGCCAGGAGCTACCTCCAGAAGTCCACGGCCTTTCCCAGGCCTCGTGTCCACGGCTGTAGAGGGTGTGTGTGTGTGTGTGTGTGTGTGTGCGTGTGCGTGCGTCTTTCCCGGGCAGCTGACTTCTCTGCTCAGCGCGGTTATCCCCGGGAAATGCCAAGGCCCATCCTCCCGGCAAGCAGAAGGCCGCCTCTCCCCGCGCCTGCCCCAGCTGCCTGCCCTGAGCCAGGCTCTGCCCAGCTGCTGGCCCCCAACCACCAGGGAGCAGAACTGCTGCAGAAGCTGCCCTCTCTGGGGAGGGCCTCCAACAAGACGCAAGCCAGCAGGCGGACGCCCCGACAGGGAGGGCAGACCAAGCGAGGACGCCCGGGAGTGTCCTTGCGGCTCAAGGGGACGACCTGCAGCTGGGACTCTTCAGGGAGAAACGGGGAACAGCAGGCCCACATCCAGAGAACCCAGGTGATGGCAGCCTGGCCCCCTGGGGATCCCGGAGCCTGTCTCTGCCATGTGGGCCTGCTGTGGCTCCCACCGCAGGCTTCTCTGGGCACCAGAGCGAGGGGGGTGCAGGTGAATAAGAGCCCCCTCCATGTGCAAGAGTACATGCTGGGGCCGGCGCTGGGGCGTAGCGGGTAAAGCCGTCGCCTGCAGTGCCGGCATCCCATATGGGCACCGGTTCAAGTCCCGGCTGCTCCACTTCCGATCCAGCTCTCTGCTATGGCCTGGGAAAGCAGGAGAAGATGGCCCAAGTCCTTGGGACCCTGCACCCACATGGAAGACCCGGAAGAAATTCGTGGCTCCCAGCTTCAGATTGGCACAGCTCTGACCACTGCGGCCAATAGGGGAGTGAACCAGCAAATAGAAGACTCTCTCTCTCTCTCTCTCTCTCTCTCTCTCTCTCTCTCTCTGCCTCTCCTTCTCTCTGTGTATAATTCTGACTTTCAAATAAACAAATCTTTAAAAAAAAGAGTGCATGCATGACGCGTGGGCCACTGCCAAGATCACACAGGACAGCAGCAAGTTCACTGCCCCGAGGCTGGCACTGCTGGCCGTGGGTGAAGGGAGCCGGGTCCCACCTGCTCAGAACGCGGAGAGGCCATCGGCGGACTCTGAGAGGGGGTGGCAGCCAGCCGCACCCCTGGGGGCTCTCGTGGCAAGGGAGGGGAAGGAAGTGACAAGCACAGCTCTTGGGCCCTCGGAGACACCCCCCAACTCCAGTCCTATGGCTGGGAGTGGGCCTGGACCCCCGCCCCTCCCCGGCCGCCCAGCCCCCGCCCAGCACTCACGGTCGTTGCAGACGGGGCCTCCGTAGGAGGTCATGGTGCAGTCACAGGTGAAGCCGTCCCACTGCTGCAGGCAGACGCCCTGGTTGGCACAGGAGTCTTCGGTGCAGGTGGTGCTGGGGCCTGGGAGGAGCAGGAGGAAGAAACACCCCGGGCTCAGCCAAGCCCTCTCCCTCCCCGGGAGGTGCGGCAGCTCCGGGCGGGCAGAGAGGTCTTGCTCTCAGCAGCAGCAGCAGACAGGGCCAAGCGCTGGGGGGGGGGGGGGGGGGGTGTTCCAGCAGGCGTGGAGGGCACAAGCCAGGGCAGGAAGCGGCCGAGAGGCGAGTGACGCTTCACCTGCCCTGCTGCAGGGTCGTGGGGACGGGTTCCCCCGAGGCCTGGGAAGGAGAGCCTCTGCCCACCCAGCTCTTCCACCCCCACTCACCATCACAGCCCCTCTCCACCTGCCCGATGCGGTGCAGGGCGTCGGCGATGAGGTCTGGGAGGCGCCCGTTGAGGTCCACCGAGGCCAGGCAGCCCTGAAAGCCGTCCCGGGAGGCCACCAGCTTGGGCAGGTTGCTAAACATGTTCTTGCTCAGACCGCCAATGTACAACTCCCCTGCGAAGGGTGTGGGGTCAGCGCCCAGGCATTGCCATCCCCGTTCCCCCCCCCCCACCCCCGGACACAGGCACAGGCCCGCAGGCCCTCCCACCCAGCCCGCTCTGACCTGAGGTGTCCCCACCCCCACCTCTGCCTGCTTTCCTCTCCACTTCGCCATCTGTCTACGCCCCTCCCAGAGCAGCCCAGATGCCTGGGGGGTGGGGGTGGGGGCAGCTGCAGGAGCCTGCCCGCCCCCACGCGCTTTGATTCCAGTTCCGGCCGTAATCAGGGCCTTTCAGAGCCGCCCCGCCCCCTCCACCCCCGCTCCTTCCCTCCTCGAGTCTCCCATTCTCAGAACTTCCCAGGCCTCTCCCAACTCCGGTTCTCTCCTAGGACCCTCTAAGCCTGGCTCTCTAGAACTTAGCCTAGGGGGCTCTGGGAAGAAATTCACTTCGGGGGCCCCCTGATCCCCCACATGGAATCCAGCACCCTGGAAGCCTGGGCCGGTGCGTAGCACAGCTTCAGCCAAGACACCAATCTGCTGCCTTGACCACCCGCTCAAGCCCGGCAGCGCCAGAGCAGCCAAGGTAACCCCGGGCTTGCTGTCCATTCCGATTCACTGTGACACGTCGCCCCCTCCTGGGAGCAAAGAGGATGTGCAGCGCCGTGCCCAGAGCTTCCCATCGACCCTGTGAAGTCAGTGGTCTCCCAGAACTGTTCCCGCGCTCTGAACGTCCCAGTCCCACTGACACCAGGGGGCGCTATGGAGCTGGGAGGCGGTGTGGCAGGTCCGAGGAGGTGGCTCCCAGGGAGGCCTTGGCTGGCTCTGAGGACGCTTGGCCGCCCTCTCTAATCACCAAGCCCCCGAGCTCAGCCTGCTGCTCCCGCTGCTCGGCCACCCCTCTGGGCACAAGCCACGAGTGCTTTGATGGTTACTGAAGATGCCAGGGGAACGCGGGGCCCTGAGCACACCAGGGAAGCCTGGGTCCCACGAGAGTCCAGCTACAGGACACTGGGGGCCCAGCTCCGGCCACCGCTCACCCTCATCACCTTCCCCACCCAGGGCTGTGTCAGCGCCCTGTTCTCTCTCCAGTCCTCGACCAACGCAGGCTTCTCAGCCGTGGAGCCCCGAGAGGCCCCTGGGAAGCCCGGACCACCTCTTCCTGGCTCTAGAACAATGCCACTGAGCACCCCAGGAGGCACATCCTGTGACCAACGTCCTGGGTTAGGAGGCGGACACACGGGAGGGCCCACAGGAACACTGACAGAAAACTGTCGAGCCGACACGGTGGAGAGAGGGAAAGAGGGCCGGGGACTAGGGGCGGGGCGTGCGGGCCAGGGCCAGGCCTCCTGAGAGGCCCCCGCCCACCTTTGAGATCGAGGTTTCGGGCGCCGTTGGAGTGCTGTGTGACAGTGCGGGAGTCGATCTTGAGTGTGTGCACGTTGCCCGGGTCCCTGGACACCACCACGTTGTGCCACTGGTTGTCATTGACTGGTTTGTCTGAGTTCCCCTTCATCAAGGACGGGCCATTCCCCAGGTCAAACACGTAGTGGATGTACCTGCCCCACGGTAGGGAGGAGACACGGGGTCAGGGAGGGGCGGCGTGGGGGAGGGGTCCTGGGGGAAGAAGGGACTGAGAGGGAGAGCCCAGAGGAAGGGGACACCCCCCCCCCCCAGCCAACAGCAAGAGGGCTGTGGCGTGAGGGCCTGTCTCAGGGGGGAGGGGCAGAGGGCAACCTGGCTGTGACACAGGCTCGGGGGGGGGGGGGGCAGCAGGGGTCCCTGGAGGCATGGACTGAGTTGTTCTGGGGTAGGACTCAGGGAGAGCCAGAGGTTGGCTACAGCTGGGGAGTGCGCAGCCAGCGGTGTGGCGGTGTGACTGATGGAGGAACAGCCTCCAGGTGGGCGGTTGGGAACCTGGAGCTTGACCTGTGGCCTGCGGCCTGGGGGACCCCGTGGCCAGGGAGCTGCCTCGGGGTCAGCAGGGGAGGGGTCATCTCCCACCAGCCGCGCGGTGTGCCCTGCCCCTCACCCCTTGACCAGCTCGATGACAATGAAGTCATTGCCGTTGCCTGAGTTGAACAGCAAGAGCCCGTCGGGGGCCGTGGTCTTGAACTGGAAGAAGAGGTGCATGGAGGCATAGGCCTGGAGCGTGGCGAGCGCCAAGTAGCTGCTGCGGCTCTTGAAGGTCACGGGGTCGGCCACGATGGCGCGCAGCCCGAAGCGAGCGTTGAGCTCACAGTAGGTGATGTCGCCGTCCTTGCACTGGTCCATGTAGGGCTGGCCGTTGAACACCAGCCCACTCAGGTGCCCAATGAAGTTGGAGGGCACCACGGAGATGAACCGCCGCTCCGTCATGATGCCCGTCTCTATGTTGTGGAACTCCAGCCGCGTGTGGGCTCCCGCCATCTGCCCTGCTCGGGACGGGAGACCCAGTGAGAGGGCTGCGCCTCAGCTTCCCGGCAGCCTCCCCCCACACCACGGCCACGTGGGGGCGACACCAGAGATGACCTCAGCTGGTCCGGCAGCAAACACAGCGCCGGGGGGAGCTGCACCTAAGGGCTGTGAGGCCCAGGAAAACGCTGCCCGTGGCGGGAGAGAGACGGTCCCACTGTCCAGACCCCAAAACATACCACCCGGGGGGCGGGGGAGAAATGACAGAAGCAGCTCCCAGCATGCCGCCCTACGCGGGAGCCCCAGCAGTGGTCACCCTGTGGCCCAGACCACCTACCCTCCACGGTCACGTTGTCCACAGACAGCTGCAGGCTCTTGCCACGCCGTACCACCCTCACCGTGTGCCACTCATTGTCATTGAGCTTGTGCCCCGCAAACAGCGTCTCGGGGCCTTTCCCTGCAGCACCAAGGGGGGAGTGAGCATGGCGCCTGTGCACCTGCACAGCCCGTGGCGGCTTCCAGCCGTGCCACACGCCCGTGTGCACACACTCAAGGCCTCACCTCACACCTGGAATGCACGCATACCCAGAGCTTTTGACACGCACACCCCCGCCCCAGCCACAAGCCCAGACACACTCAGTGCCATGACTTTGCACGACTTCAGAGGGAACCTTGTGCAAAGCAGATGAAGTGAACGGTGCCCCTGGAGCGGTGCCCTGAGGCCCTGTACACACTCACGCCTACAACCCAGACTGTCCCACTCCCCCAACCTCTGGGGGCCTCTCACGACCTGCTCCATGTGTCACCAGCCACTAAATTCCCAGCGTCTCAGCACGGACCTAAAGCTCTCAAAATCTCACAGTCTGACCACGTACCCAAGTGGAGCTGTGTGCCCGTAGCTTCCTCCCCAACCTGGACAGCCCAGCTCTCCCACTGCACCCGCCTGGGTTACCGCACACATGGGCAGGCAGCCACACGCACACAGCCAGAGAGGGCAGTGTTCTGTTTCTTAGGAATGATGGCCAGGATCATCAGGTGTCCAGGACTAGGGCCAACTCTGCTCCTCTTCCAGGCAGCACTGGCCCTTGCACACTTCCAGGTCATCCCCAAGCCCCTGGCGGCCACTTCAGCCAGGGCCGGGGGTGCTGGCCTTCAAGGACACCCACCATGCCTCACGTGTAAGGCAAGAGACTGGGCAAATGCAGGGTCTCTGCCTGTGCCCGCGCTCAGACACACCATGTGGACACGCTGAGACCAGCACTGAGCCCACAGCACCGGGATGCCTCGACTACTCCATCTGCTCTCCATCTGACTCCTGCTGAGAGCCTGCACGGTCAGCTAGGGAGGACTCCCCAGCCCACAAGGAGCAGAGGGGCTAAACTCAGGCCCTTCCGCCCCTCACTGTCTTTCCCGCGTGCCTTGCTTGCCCCCTGGTGGCCACATCTAGAGACGCAGCGGCAAATCCCCACGCCGGTCTCAGGCTTAGGCTGCAAGGTGGCTAAGAGAGTGGGATGGCCCGGGAAGCTGCCATCCAGCCCCAATCTCGTCTTCTCCACACCGTCCTGCTGACTTGGGCCACAAGGTGTCCTGGTCGTCCCTCTCCCAGAACCCAGGGAGCAGCCTGACCACGGACCCTCCTCCTGCTCTCCCCGTTCTGCCTCATTCCACCCATTCTGCCCTCCACAGCCCCCACCCCCACCGCATCCTCCCCCCGCAGCCCAACCCCACACAAACCAGTGATGAAGGCTTCTCCTCCCACCCTTCCCTAAATCCCAGTAGCCAGCATCCCAGTCCCTGGGACTCTGCAGAAGAAGAGGCAAGCCACTTACTGGGTGCGCAGCCGACGCGCAGGCAGTCTGGGGGGGCCATGGGGCGGGCAGAGGGGGAGGGGAGACAAAAAGGTAAAACAAGTTTTTTTTTTTTACATCCTTCACAGGGAGGGGTGTCTGCAGGCGGGGATTCCCCCCGGGACCACTTTCTGGGGACCACGCGTGTCCAGGTGCCTTCTCCCATTCCTCAGGCAGACCCCAGTCCCTCCTGCCCCCAAGAGGGCTCCAAGCCTCCCGAGAGCCAGCAGGCAGGGCAACCCGGTGACAGGAGGACTTGCAACCCCCTTTTTGGAAGGGCCCAGGCCTCTGGTGTCTGGGGGAGACGGGCACCTTGGGAGTCCCAGCCGCACAGGGGATCCCTGGGGGCTGAGGGCTTGGCCAACCCCCCATCTCCCCAGTCTCAGGAAAGAGATGAGTGAGGAGGGCCAGGGTCCCTGCATCCCCTGCTCTGGGACGACTCCCGCTCAGAGCCCAGGTGGGACATGTCACTCCCGTGCCCCTCTGCGCTCCGAGCTAAATGGAGGGGTCCGCCCCAGAGTCCCCTTCCCGAGGCCATACCCTCCCAAAGCCCCAGGGGCTTGGCACCACCCCTGCAGGAACCTTCCTTCACACCTCCCTATCCTGGGGGTGCCCGGCTCCCACTGGGGACTGGGGTGGTCCTTCCCCGTGAAGAGGACCTCGAATCGCCCTGCTTGCCAAAGGAGAAGTCGAGGCCTCACAGCTGGGGACACAGTGCCCCAAATATGACTTCTCTGGGGACACAAAGCAAGTTCAGGAGCAGGCAGGCCCCGAAAGCAAACGCTCCTGCCCCTGTCCTGGCATCGCTGTCCTCCAGCTTCGAGGCAGGGCACCCCGCACGGGCAGAAAGCACATGACCTCGTGCAGCCTGCAGCGCGAGGCCCGGAGCACAGGTGGGAGTCAGCCGGCCCTTGCAGAGGGAACAGAGCACTACGTCCTACGAAGTTCAGGTGTAAGGCCTGAGGGTGCCAGCGCTGCCCCGTCAGACTCCACCCAAGGGAGCGGGACCGGCTGGAGCTCGAGCAAGCCCTGCATGGAGAGGCAGGGGAGGGAAGCCTCGACTAAGTCCTGACGTGACACTGGGTGACCTTGGGTGACGCACTTCCCCCTCTGGGAGCTGAGGGGCAGGAACAGGATCCCAAGCAGGGAGCAGGCTAGCAGGTTTGCCCTGGGCTGGCCCCTGCCATTCAGAGAGGGTGCACTGTCGGCCCTTGGTAAACAACGTAGCTGGGCTCCCAGAATAGGCCGTACCCCTGTGTCCCATGGCCCAGGGAGCCATGGGGGTGGGGCAGTGCCTGGCGTCCCCCGGGCCCCCGAAGGTTCCTGCAGTGGAGGTGAACAGATGCCCCTGCGGCTGTGAGGGTCATGGGCCTCTCGGGCAGTACAGCTGAGCTCCACACGCGTTGTCAACCGCAGCAGAAGAGTGGAGGGAGCAGCCGGAACCTGGGGCCACAGCCTGGCACCAAGGGAGCCGCGGAGGAGGCAGAGGAAGGTCCGAGGCAGGCACGGGAGGAAGTGAGAAGTCCCAGTGGGAGGGAGCAGGCAGAGAGAGTAGAGAGAGAAGAGAGGAAGAAGCAGGGGAGCGGAGGGAGGGAGAGAGGCTGGGCAGAGGGAGCGGTGCCAGGCCCTGGAGACAGGTCTCGGGGGGCTCTCTCAGGGCCAGCAGAGTCTTCACCCATGAAGGGTCCAAAAAAGAAAAAAGGGGGCTGGAAGGGCAGGCCGACCCCTGCTGGGAGCAGCTCGGCATCCTGCCCTTGCCAGCGGGGGAGCACCAGGCAGAGCGGGTCCGTCTGTCCGGAGAAGAGGTGACAGCGCCAGGCCCACCCTGCAGCGACCCCGCCCTCAGAAGTCCCCTGCTCCAGCGGAGAGAGCGAGCCAGCCCCTCCTAGCGGGAAGCCCAGGACGGAGAATGAGAAGACAGCTAGCCTCTTCGGCATGCACACTCGTCCAAGCAGAGCCCAAGAAGGTTAACCAGTAACTAGCGACCCGCGCCTCAGCTGCAGGGAACAGACGGCACGTACCCAGTGTGGCCCGGTGCAGCCCGACAGCCCCGGGTCCCAGTGTGAATGTGATGGCAGAGGCAAGGGGAGCGAGCGGCATGGAGAGGAACTTGGGGGAGAGGCTTTCTCTCCCCGCGGAGGGCACATGGTGGCCCAGGGTCCGAGGCAGGCAGCCTCGGGGGCCTGCTGGCCACATCTGGTCTGGGAGGTGGCACCAGGGAGTGGCAGCCTTGCTCCTGGGGCGGCCTGTGTTCAGGGCAGGCTCCCCTGCAGCCCGGCCTTGGGCGGAGCTCGGGAGCTACTACAGACCAGCCGCCAGTAAGAAGCAACACGTACCCCAGCCCCTGGGGACTCACAGGTGTGATGTAATGTGTCTTTAGTCTGACTGGAAACGCCGGCCAGCGCTGGGCACTGGCCAGGTCAGAGCGCCTGGACTCGAGATGAGCTCCAGTTCAAGTCCAGGTTTCTGCAGTGCAGACCCGGCGAGGCCGTGGTGACGGCCCAAGTCATTAACTGGGTTCTTGCCACCCCAGCCCGTGGGAGACAACTGAATTGAATTCAGCCCCCTGCCTGCCTGGGGCGGTTGTGGGCATTTGGGGAATGAACCGACAGATAGCAACTCTGTCTCAGAAACACCTGAGAGCAGGAACTCGCGAGAATTCAGGGCCAAGCGGGAATTTCAGAGAGGCAGGGTGACACCAAGGCACAACGGGCTAATGACCAGATGGCCATCCTAGTGCCACCCGGCACTGAAGGCCCGGGGACCGAGGTGGAGGGTCTCCCATGGGGGGGGCGAGGGGCACACAGGGGATTCACGAATGGTGAGCGGGAAAGGCTGGGAGGGCACAGTCGGTTCCTCCAATTTCCCCGGCTGCGCCCACCTCTGGAGGCTGGCACTGAGGGCCCCCTCCCAGCCGTCCCACCAAGCGGCTCCTGGCAGCCTCACGTCCTCCCCCGGGAGCCTCGCAAGCTACAAGGCTGCCTCCTGTCACTGCAGCCTCCCTCCTCCAGGGGAGACCCAGGCTTCTTCCCTGAGGTCCCCAGCAGCAAGTGCAGGCCAGGCGGGGGGCCCTGGTGTTGCTGCCTGTCTGTGAGGCCTGCACGCTGGGGCAGCAAGGAGGACAGGGATCAGAACGGGGCTCCCAGGGGGGGGCCAGACTCGGTGATGCTGTGTGGATGTCCCCAGGCCTGGCTGCAAGCCTGGGTCCCTATCCCAGGACAGTTTTCCTTGGAGAGGGCTGTAAGGGTCTCTCTGAGTGTGTGCCTTACATCTATAGGCTGTCTGCACCCCCATCATACCATCTGAGCCTCAAAACCACCACGGAAATCAGGCTGGGTGAGGACTCTTAGCTCCATTTCACAGATAAGAAGACAGAGGCTCAGAGAGGGGAAACGACTCAGGCATCCGTGACAGCAGGGCTGGAGCCCCAGTCTTCCTGTGCTATCCCACGGCTGGGTGGGGCCCCCCGTGTGTCCCCGGTGCCTGCAGTGGCCACACATCAGTGGCATCTGCAGACAGATGTGTCTGCGTCAAGCATCTGGTCACAGCCACACTAGAGATGGCATCTCAGCACCTCCGCTTCCACGGGCGGGGGCGGGGCAGGGCGGGGCCGGGCCAGGGGTGAGGGTGCACGGCGGTCGGTCCTGCCTGCCCGACGTCAGTCTTAACACAAGGGCTCTTCCAGGAGGCCACCTTGTTCTCGGACTTCCGAGGGCTTATGTGCACTGCCAGAGAGGGCAGGTCTGAGGAGTGAAATGGTGCCGGGACCCACCAGAATACACGCAGGTGGTCGCAGACACTGGCTCCTGTTTAAGCCAAAGAAATCCAAGCTTCTTCCTGGGGCCGGTGGACAGAGCAAGAAGCATCTGGCTTCCCTGCAAATCAGATTCCCCGCGTTTTCCTGCTGCGCGTCTGTGTGCTTGGCCTCAGGCAAAGGAGCAGGGAGCCCACGCTGGGTACCCAGACCTGGGCAGTCTAGGAGGCACAGGGCCACTCCTGGGGCCTCGGGGCTCGTGCCTTGCTCCTGGGACAGTTCCAGAGGGGCAGGGTGTCACACAGACCCGAGGAGCGTCAGCCGAAGGGGCTTTCTCAATCTGCTGGCTCCTGCAGCGCTGTCACCCAGCACCCTGGTCACAGCAGAGCTGCAGGAAACCCTCCAACTGGCTCTGCTGATCCCCAGGTCCACCCACCACCACCACCCCCGGGCAAGTCCTTGTCAGCGGAGCTAACGGCCAGGTGGCCAAAAAGAGAAAAGGAAAGGACAAGGCACAAATACAAGGGGCGTTCCAAAAGCTTGTGGGAAATGCGTAGTATGAAAACCTATGCATGGAGCCGGTGCTGTGGCGTAGCAGGCTGAGCCGCCACCTGTAGGGCCAGCATCCCATATGGAAGCTGGTTCAAGATCCAGCTGTTCCACTCCGATCCAGCTCTCTGCCGTGGCCTGGGAAAGCAGTAAATGGCCCAAGGGCTTGGGCCCCTGCACCCGCTTGGGAGACTGGTAAGAAGCTCCTGGTTCCTGGCTTCGTATCAGACCAGTTCCAGCCATTGTGTCCATTTGGGGAGTGAACCAGCAGATGGAAGACCTCTCTCTCTCTCTCTTTCTCTCTCTCTCTCTCTCTCTCTGCAACTGCCTTTCAAATAAATAAATCTTTTTTTAAGCTATTTGTTAAAAATCTACTTGATTAACTAAGTTCAAAAAAAAAAAAAAGAAAACCTATGTATGCATTTCAAAAATTTTTACACCAAAATGAACTTATCTTGTCATGGTTTTCCACAAACTTTTTGAAGTACTCTCATAATTCTATTTATGCAGAAACCTTTTCCAGTTCCCTTGGAGGTTAATGAGGCCCCAAAAGGCCAGACTGTCCCAGACACGGCCTGGACAGCAGCTCAAGGGCGAGATGGCTGGCGAAGACGCGAGTGCTCAGAGCTCGCCATTCCTGCAGCGGGGGACTGTCGTCTACTCACAGGGCCTCGCTTCTCTTCCAGACCAAGACACACAGCAGGGCCCCAGTGGCCGGAGGGCGCCTCCCACGGAGGTGTCTGGGTGCTCATTTCCAAAAAGTGCTCCCAGACGCCGTCTGAAACGGATGAATTGGGCCCCAGCTCAAGGCAGCTCAGGACCTCTCCCTCCCAGGGCCCCCTGGGCGGAGAGCTGCACAGGGCAGAGCCTTGCTGACCACTGCTGTCGCCCTGGTCGGGACACACCTGGCACTTCCAAGGTGTTCCACAAACACAGGGGCGACACGTCAGCTCTGTGGACAATGGAATTAAAATGGAAGCTTGGTTTAGTGCAAAACAAATTTTTTGACAGGCAGAGCTAGACAGTGAGAGAGAGACAGACAGAGAGAAAGGTCTTCCTTTTCCGTTTTTTTGGGTCACCCCCAAAGTGGCCACTACGGCAGGTGCGCTGCGGCTGGCGCACCACGCTGATCTGAAGCCAGGAACCAGGTACTTCTCCTGGTCTCCCATGCGGGTTCAGGCCCAAGGACCTGGGCCATCCTCCACTGCACTCCCTGGCCACAGCAGAGAGCTGGCCTGGAAGAGGGGCAACCGGGACAGAATCCGGCGCCCCGACCGGGACTAGAACCCAGTGTGCTGGCGCTGCAGGTGGAAGATTAGCCTAGTGAGCCGCGGCGCCGGCCCAAAAACAAATTTGAAATTCATTGCGTGTTTTTTCATAATACACATTTCCCATGAATACTTTTTAATAATTTGTTTATTCATTTGTGAGGTAGTGAGAGACAGAGAGCGAGAGAGAGAGAGTGAGAGCGAGCGAGAGAGAGCACGCCTGTCCACTGATTCATTCCTGAATGGCTACAATGTCAGGGACTGGGCAAAGCCATTGGCTGGGGTCACTTGAGCCATCCCTGCTGCTGCCTGGAGTCTGCACTGGCGGGGAGGTGAGCCTGGAGCCGGAAGCCAGAGCAGGACAAGGAGCCAGGTACCCCATGTGGAAGTGGGCATCTTACCCCCGATGCTGAACGCCCACTCCCTTCCACGAACTTTCTGAAGACCCCTCATATGCATGGATTTCAACTTTTTTTTTTTTTTACCAAAATAAACTTATTGTTTAATTCCGTTCTCCACAAATGTTTTGAAGTACCCTCATCTTGGCTGAACGAGTGAGCCTGCTATTTCTTTTTGCCCTGACCATGAGAGCTGAAGGCCATGGAGAGAGCCAAAGGGCCACATGGCTCAGTGCAGGTGGGAACCCTGGGGACTGTGAGGTGATGCAGCGCCAAGACCTGCTCACCCATGGGCGCAGGCGGAGGTGGTCAGCCGCGTCCTGTTGAGGGCCGCAGCCGGAAGCAGCTCCACCTCCAGCTCTTTTGGAGGTGACGGGAAAGGCAATGTACTTCCAGGTCAGTGACCTGGGTTTGTCTGGCTCCTACCCTGGCCACCAGGTGCTTTGGGAAGTTGGACAAGTCAATACTCAGATATGAATCCCATCACCCATAGAACGGGCATATTGGGGCCAGCGCTGTGTGCAGCAGGTCAAGCCGCTGCCTGTAACACCAGCATCCCCTTTGGGCGCCAGTTTGAGTGACAGCTGCCCCACTTCCAATCCAGCTCCCTGGCAAGGCACCTGGGAGGGCAACGGAAGGGGGCCAGAGTGCTTGGGCACCTGCCGTCCCCGTGGGAGACCCGCATGCAGTTCCAGGCTCCTGGCTTCAGCCTGGCCCAGTTCCAGTGGTTGTGGTCATTTGGGAAGTGAGCCAGCACATGGAAGATCTCTGTCTCTCCCTCTCTCTCCACCTTTCAAATAAATAAATAAATAAATAAATCTTTAAAATTGGGATGGCAACACTGTCTGGTGATCTGATGTCTACGCAGGGCAGCGACGGGAACACGGCACGTTCCCCTGTGCCCAGTGTGCACCTATACTCGTGAGCACAGCCGGCCCTGCAGGCAGAGCAGCTAAGAGCTCAGCTCTTCCACATCCCCATCTCTGCCACTGCATGGAGCTCAAGTGCAGTGCCCAGGGCCATCAGCAAGTGCTTCTCGAATGCACAGGCCAGTGGATGAGCAGTGTCACTGCGTGTGTGGGCGGGACAGACACTGCAGACTCCCGACTGCCACCCCCAGACACCTGGGCCGTACTCCCCACCCCACTCAAGTGTCGTCAGGCGTGGAGAACCTCAGGGGCTCACACCCAGGCTGGCTCCTCCCCACCTCCAACCTCTGCTGAGGGCCTCTTATGCCGGTACCACCACCGACTTCTCCAGACAGAGGGGGGTGTGGGTCACAGACAGGGCCAGGGAAGGGGCCAGGAGGCCCAGGGCAGGGTGGTTACCGAGGTTGACCGTGAGCTTCATCTGCCCCCCGTCCAGCTCGAGGCGCAGGGTGTCGGCAGACTCCCTGGAGGTGGTGGCCATCATGAGTCCGTAGGCCCGCTGGGACATGAAACGCAGGGACACGTCCTCCGCCTCCGTGTGCATGGCGTTCGGCAGCATGATCTTCATGTACATGGAGCCATCGTAGCTCAGGACCGTGGCCTCTGCCCCAGGAGTCGGGGAACAGGAGAAGGCCAGTGGGAGGAGAGAGAAGACCAGAGAATCACAAGGCTGACAAGCCCAGGGCTGGCCTATGGGGGCATCGTCAGGAGGAAGCAACACAGAGAAGGAGAGTGGGGGTGCCCTGAGGAGGAGGGTACTGGGGCGGGGTGGGGGGGAGACCAGCCTCACCTCTCTCGCAGACCCGCCCCAGAAAGCCGGTCCCGATGCAGTCACAGACGAACCGGTTCCAGCCCTCTCGGCAGACGCCTCCATTGCGACACGGGGCCGATGCGCACTGCTTCAGCGTCTCCCGGGAGCAGAAGGGGGCAACACCCACGGCCCCCTGCGCCTCAGCCAGGCCCCGGAGGTCTCGGCTCCGGCCATCTATGAAGAGGTCCCGCACACATCCCACGTAGCCGGCCCGCAGTGCTGCTGTCCACACCTCCGGGGGCAGGGGCAGGTCCACCCGCCCCCCTTCAGGGAGGCCGCCCAGGTACAGCTCGCTGTCCAGGTCCAGAACCTCACTCTCCCCCGTGGCCAAGAACGGCGTGCTGCGGCTGTTCACCGAGATGGAGCCTGCGGACAAGGCAGGGTGGGCCTTAGGCGGAAGCAGGGTAGAGAGAAGCCTTGACCGCAAGGAGACCTCCAG
Source organism: Oryctolagus cuniculus (assembly GCF_051225735.1). NCBI lineage: Eukaryota > Metazoa > Chordata > Mammalia > Lagomorpha > Leporidae > Oryctolagus > Oryctolagus cuniculus. The sequence goes on along the minus strand of NC_142867.1, from coordinate 6,700,827 downwards.
CCTCACCAGGGCGCCCAGCCTCACTCCCTGCAGCAGAAACTGTCTGACCAGGTCCCCAGGTGGAGGCGCTCCTGTGAGCCCCCAGCCCAGTCACTGTGCTTGTGAGCCTCAGTGTGCACCCTTCCCCTCCACCTCACCCCAAAAGCTTGGGCCCCTTAAAGGCTGGCTTGTTCCCCAGGTCATTCCCACCAGTAGCCCAAGAACCGGAACTGGAGGTCGAGAACCTGCAGGGCTGAAGGTTTGAATCGAGAGACCCGCCCAGGCAGCCAGGCCTCAGACCGCTCCCCACCGTCGGCCTGACTGCCCCCAGCCTGCAGCCCGCCCTGTGTCCAGTGGACTAGACAATCAGGCAGGTCGGCTCTGGGCCTGTGAGGCAGACTGGTGCCCAGGAGAGGGGGCCAGCCAGGGAGCTCGGAGCTGGAAGTATTCTTTGGAAGGATGACGCTGCAGTTTGAAAATGGTTTGTTCCCACCACGCCCCCTCCCCGGAAATTCACGTGGAAATCTGGTTGCCACTGTGGCAGTGCGGGGAGGTGGGCCCTTGGAGAGCTGCTTCGGCTGTTAGAAGAGATGAACGCCTTCACGCGCAAGGCAGGTTCCTACAGTGCTGTCCCTTCCTGCCTTGCCACTGTGACAGGACACAGCGTGAGGCCCTCTCCAGTCGCTGCCGCCTTACACTCCCCAGCCTCTGGAACCCTGAGCCAATCGGGCGTCTTTCCTCTGTGAGTCACCCAGTCTCGGGCGTTCTGGTGCAGCGACAGACCAGCCTGCCACAGGTGACCGTCTTAGAGCAGCGACTCAGGATGAGGTGGGCACCTTGCAGCTTTCACTGAGCCCTTAGGCTGCAAAACTACACGTTAGGAAGTTTACTCTGGGGCCGGCGCTCTGGCATAGTAGGCTAAGTCTCTGCCTATGGCACCAGAATCCCATATGGGTGCCAATTCGTGTCCCAGCTGCTCCTATTCTGATCCAGCTCTCTGCTATCGCCTGGGAAAGCAGTAGAAGATGGCCCAAATGTTTGGGTCCCTGCACCTGCATGGGAGACCTGGACGAAACTCCTGGCTCCTGGCTTCAGATCTGTGCAGCTCTGGCTGTTGTGGCCATCTGGAGAGTGCACCAGGGGATGGAAGACCTCTCTCTGTCTCTCTCTCTGTCTCTCTCTCTCTGTCTCTCTCTCTCTCTCTGTCTCTCTGTAACTCTATCTCTCAAATAAATAAATAATATCTTTTTTTTTTTAAATAAAAACCTGTCTGTCATAGTTGGGTTAAACCAGTGCACATTAAGCCACCACTTGCATCCACACTAGACTGCCTATTCAAGCCTTCATGACCCCGGCTTCTGATCCAGCTCCCTGCTGACGCGCCTGGGAAGGCAACAAAGGATTATCCAAGTGTGGGGAGCAACTGGGAGCAACTCAGACTAGGCTAAGTTACTGGAATTAAGACTTATTCTATGCATCTGCTCTCCCACAATATGGCGCTGGGAGAGGAGGAAACAGCTTCTACACAGCTGCCTCTCACCAACTTGACAAGCTGCAGGAGCTGCTCCTGATTGGAGGAGAGCAGCGTACTCGGCGTGTGGGTAGCAGAGTTGGGATTGGTGGAAGAGGACTATAAAGGAGGAGAGAGACAACATGCACTGGGAACATCTATCTGAAGGAACACCTGTGTAGCCCCCGAGAGAGCCGGCCGGCGGTGTGCCGCTCCCCCGCGGAAGTGGGGAATGTGGCAGGGGGAACCGCCCTTCCACAGAGGTGGAAGGGTCGGTAGCCAACCCGGGAAGAACCAGCAGCAAACCCGGGGAGGGCCGAGCAGACAAAAGAACAGCGCAGGGTCCTGTGTCGTTCCTCCACGAAGACGGGGAGTGACATCCAAGTGCACGGGCCCCTGCGCCCGCATGGGAGACCTGCATGCAGGTCCTGGCTCCTGGCTCCGGCCTGGCCAAGTCCTGGGTGTTGCAGGGACTCAAGTACCTGCCACCACTTGCTGCCTCCCAGGGCGCTACCAGAAGGAAGCTGGAACCAGAAGGGAATCCAGGACCCAAGCCCGGGCACCCTGAAAGGGGATGTGGGTGCCCAAAGCAGCTTCTTAAGCACAGAGCCGAAACCCGCCCTGTGTCCCCTTTTATTAACACAGCCCCGAGCTGGCTCTCTGACAAAGCATCGCCTTCCCCAGGATCTGGCTGCCAAACCCACTCCCCAGGGTGGGCCCAGGCCCCCAGACACAGCCTGTGTGCTCACCCACACCTGTGTATGGCCAGAGTGCCTTGATGCCTGCTCCACGCCCACCAGGTGGTGGTGTGGAACGAGAAGGAAGAGAGGAGGAAAGGAAGAGGTGGGCAGGACTACGTGACGAGTCAGCGGGTGCAGGCCTCTGCTCCAGCGTCACTCTAAGACACGGAAAAGGGGTCATGCAAACGTCCGTCAATGAAGAATGGATGAACACATGTGTATCTATGATAATGGAGTATTGCTCAGCTTTCAAAACGGAAGGAAACGGGGCTGGCGCTGTGGCATAGCGGGCAAAGCCACCGCCTGCAGTGCGGCATCCTGTATGGGCGCTGGTTCAAGTCCCCGCTGCTCCACTTCCGACCCAGCTCTCTGCTATCATGCCTGGGAAAGCAGCAGAGGATGGCCCAAGTGTGTGGGCCCCTGTGCCCTTGTGGGAGACCTGGATGAAGCTCTTGGCTCCCAACTTCAGCCTGGCCCAGCCCCAGCTCTTGCAATCATTTGGGGAGTGAACCAGTGGATGGAAGATTTCTCTCTCTCTCTCTCTGTAATTTTGCCTTTCAAATAAACTTAAAAAAAAAAAAAAAGGCAATTCTGACCCGCGGTACCACATGGGTGAGCCTTGATAGCACTACACCAAGTGCAGTACCAGACACGGAGGGACAAATGCTATATGATTCCACTCATACGAGGTCCCAGATTCATAGGAAGTAGGACGGTGGGCACCGGGGTTGGGGGGCGACAGGGAGTGTTTGGTGGGGATGGACTCTCAGTGGGGACAGACGGTTGTAATAGTTACACAACATAAATGTGCTTAATGCCCCAGAACTGTACATTTCTAAATGGTTCAGATGGTAAATTTTATACTATGTATGATTTCCCACAACTTTGTCTTTTCAAGGATAGACAGGGACAAGCATTTGGTGCAGTGCCTAAGATGCCACATGAGATACCTGTATCCAGTATCAGAGTGTCTGGTTCAAGTCCCAGCTCTACTTTTTTTTTTTTTTTTTTTTTTTAGATTTTATCTATGTATTTGACAGGTATAGTTATAGACAGTGAGAGAGAGAGAGACAGAGAGAAAGGTCTTCCTTCCATTGGTTCACTCCCCAAATGGCCGCAACAGCCGAAGCTGCGCTGATCCGAAGCCAGGAGCCAGGAGCTTCTTCCTGGTCTCCCATGTGGGTGCAGGGCCCAAGCACTTGGGCCATCCTCCACTGCTATCCCAGGCCACAGCAGAGAGCTGGACTGGAAGAGGAGCAGCTGGAACCAGAACCGGCGCCCATATGGGATGCCGGCGCCGCAGGCGGAGGATTAACCTGGTGCGCCACGGGGCTGGCCCCCAGCTCTGCTTCTGATCCAGCTCCCTGCTAATGCATCCTGGGAGAGAGCAGATGATGGCCCAAGTACTTGAGTCCCTGCCACCCATGTGGGAGCCTCAGGTTGGGTTCAGGACTTCTGGCTTCAGCCAGGTCCATCCCCGGATGTTGTGGACATCTGAGGAGTGAACCAGCAGATGGACGATATCTCTCTCTCTCTCTCTCTCTCTCTCCCCTCTGTCTTTTAAGCACAAATAAAAGGTAAAATTTATAAATAAATAAGGGGGGGGGGACCAGGGGAAAGGCCTAAGGGGACTTTGCTGAACCAGTTGCCGAGTCTGGGCCCATGTGCACGCATGAACACGGGCTGTCAGCAACATTGGAATCTGGTCAGCACGAGGCCCAGCCAGACCTGGTGTCTGGGCTCCAGGGATCGGTGCCAGGCCAACAGCTCCAGGCCCTGGTGGCGCCAGGGAGCAGATCTGGCATGCTCTGCAAGGCCTGGGGCGGGGTGGGGGTGGGGAGACACTGGTCACCTATGTGGGAGGCCAAGGGCTCCACGAAGACCCACTGCTGCCGGCACAGAAAGCCTGGGGAAGGCAGCATTTCTCAGAGGCAGGGAGCCACGGCAGCCCCCTCCTCCCTGTGTGCGGGGGAATGGCCACCCCAGCCAGGCTCAAGGGTGACAGCCGGGGGAGCACGAAAATTCAGCTGACGTTGATAAGTGCTTAAAATGGATAACGTGTCAGTTCTCATTCATATCAATTCTCTCTTTCTTGGGTAATTCTCTCATGTCCAGCAAGACGGGGAAGAGTCAAGAGCGGAGAATGAGCAAGCAGAAAGCAAGACATAGACGGGAAACCAGGGCTGAAAAGGGCAGGTGGAGGAGAGGGTGGCCAGAAGCGACAGGAGGTTCAAGAGACAGCACCTGCCGGCCCTGGCAACCTTCGCCCTGCCGCTGGATTCCCAGGGCCCTCGCTGCGCCCACTCCGTCACCAGAACAAGGGGTCTGGGGCAGCAGGGAGGGTCTGCTCATGTCTCTGTTGTGCACGTGTCCTGTCCAGCACCTTTGATAGGCGCTCAGTAAATATTTGTTGAGTGAATTAATAAAAGGAGGCTTAATGGCTTGAGGTGGAAGGGAGGCATGCTGGGAAGACATTTTCCTAAGGGGACTGGGACATCTACTCTGTTAGGCCCTGTGCTAATGCTTCTACTCTCTACTCTTTTTAAAAGAAAAAAAAAAGATGTATTTTGTTTGTTTGTTTGTTTGTTTTTGACAGGCAGAGTGGACAGTGAGAGAGAGAGACAGAGAGAAAGGTCTTCCTTTGCCATTGGTTCACCCTCCAATGGCCGCCACGGCCGGCGCACCGTGCTGATCCGAAGGCAGGAGCCAGGTGTTTCTCCTGGTCTCCCATGGGGTGCAGGGCCCAAGCACCTGGGCCATCCTCCACTGCACTTCCCAGGCCACAGCAGAGAGCTGGCCTGGAAGAGGGGCAACCGGGACAGAATCTGGTGCCCCGACCGGGACTAGAACCCCGTGTGCCGGCGCCGCAAGGCGGAGGATTAGCCTATTGAGCCACAGTGCCAGCCAAAGATGTATATATTTTATTTGAAAGAGTTACAGGGGGAGAGAAGAGGGAGAGAGGAGGGAGAGGGAGAGGGAGAGATCTTCGTCTGCTGACTCTCTCCCCCAAATGACCACAAGGGCTGGGGCTGGAACTCCATCTGGGTCCCCCACATGAGTAGCGGGGGCCCAAGTACTTGGGCCATCTTCTGCTGCTTTCCCAGGAGCTGAAATCAGAAGTGGAGCTGCTGGGACTCGAACCAGCACTCCTATGGGATGCTGGCAACACGGGCAGCAGCTTCACCCACTGCACCACGACACCTACACCTACTTTTTCCTTGTAATGGTGTCTGTATAATTACTCCTCTCCTACATAAGGAAACTGAGGCCCGCACGCAGCAGTGGGGAGAGCAGAGGTGTGAACCCAGGTCTGACGGACACCAAAGGCTGTGCCCTTCCTGCCAGCGCAGTGATGGGAGTGACAGAGGGAGGCCCGGGGTGGGCGGGCGGAGAGGATCGACAGGGGAGAGGGGAAGGCTGCACAGGCCTCCTGACCTTTGCGCCCGTCCCTCTGGAAGTCCACGTGGCACCACTCGCCGTCGTTGACCTTGCGGCTGGAGGCCCGCAGCTTGATGCCCCCGGAGCCCATGTCCAGCAGGAGGTAGAGGTAGCCGTCTAACAGCTCCATGGCGAAGTAGTCGGCCCGCTGGGCAGAGCTGTGGCTTCCGGCCCCAGCCCCGGGCCGCCGGCCCTGGCTGAAGAGCAGCAGCCCATTGGGCTCGGTGGTGCGGAAGTCCAGGGAGATGGAGCCAGTGCGCTTGGCGCTCCAGCGGGGCAGCGCCACGAAGGCCTCGGGACTCTCAAAGGTCACAGGGTCCAGGGCAGCCACGTCCTCACAGCGGAATGACAGATCCCCCTGTAGCTTCATCTTGGGGTCGCCTTCCTTTGCCAGGCGGGACAGTTCCAGCTTGAAGTCATTGTTCTTATAGACCACCTGCGGGGGGGGGGGGGGGGGGCAGCAGAGACCAAGAAGCGAGAGCAGCTTAGGGCCTGGCCACTCCTGCCCAGCAGCACCGCGCCTGCCCGGTGCCCCCAGATCACAGCCTGAGCCTCTGCACCAGAGCTCCCCCAGCACGGCCCCGCCCCGCGTGTCCCCTCTGCCCCTCCCCCCGGCCAGCGCTAGCATGCCGGCTCACCCTGTGGGCTCTCGGTGCCCCATGAAGCGCAGTGCGCGCTAATAACGAGGCAGGCAATCAACTGCTGTGACATTTTTTTAATTGATTCAGCATTCTCGCTTCTACTGTCATCTGCTCCTCACAACAAGCTTAAGCCCATTCGTTGATAAAGGAAACCAAGCTACAGACAGTCGGGCGGCTTGGCCAAGGTCACAGAGCTGGAGAGCGGAAGACGCGGGTCTTCTCACTCGCAGCGTCTCTCCTCTGCACCACGGCTGCCTTCGAGGGCCCTCTGCGAGGATGGGGCAGGGGAGAGGCGGCCACAGGACCAAAGAAAGGAGAGGGGAGAAGGCTGTGGACCGACCGAGTCGGTGGGCCCTCGGCTCAACCATGGACTCGGAACAGAGGACCCAGGCAGCTACACCCAGACGTTTCCGGGGCTGACCCCAGCCCCTGCCAGCCCCACTCACGTCCTTGAGGCAGCCCATGAAGTTGTTGCTGACGGGCGAACCCGGCAGGTCAGCTGTGTTGGGGCTGCCCCCGATGTAGAAGAAGTCGTCCGAGCCCAGCATGGTGTAGTCCTCCTGTGTGTAGCCTGTGGTGGTCAGGATCCCGTCCACCGAGATGGTGACCTGCCCAGCCCAGGGAGGGAGGGGGAGAGACAGGAGACAACCGGCATCAACTCCCTGGGAAGTGTCGCAGGCTAGGCGAGGGAGGGGCCGGGGGGCAGCAGGGGCGGGGCCCCCATTTTTATGTCTGCTTGTCTCAGAGGAGGAACAGTGGGGCGAGAGAGGGCAGGAGGAAGTCGGGGCAGCACAAGATTTGATGGCTCCAGGTGGGTGAGGAGCCTGAGGGAACCTGGGGAGCTCGCCCCGAGGGGCACCGAGAAGCAGCTCCCGGAGTGGGGACTCCAGACAGGACCCCCGCCACAGGGCCCCCGGCTCTTCTCCCCCGAGGTACACTCTGGCCACACAGATTTCAGAGCTCCTTTCAGACAGAGGGGCGGAGAGCACGGACTCCCCCCCTCCCCCAGATCCTGTTGGCTTAGACTCACCTGCAGCCCTCCCAGCCCGGGGGGTGGGGTGGGGGGGGGGTTGGGGGGGTATGGGAGACAGTGGAGGGAGGGCCAAGACTCAGATACTCCGGGAAGTCTTGCACTTCCCACCACTGCCGGCCAACGCTCCAGGGGCTCCCACTTCTCTAGCCCCCTGCCCAAGTCTGTACTTCTCAGGGTCAGCTCTCGCATCCACAGGAGCGGGCAGCCCTCTGCCTATTCCCTGCCTTTCTTCATATTCTAGTCTTCTCCGCCAACATCACAGTTGTCACTCTAATGGGTCAGGGCGAGGGAACAGGGCTCAAGCCAGCGAGAGCACAAGACAGGTAGGAGTAGGGCAGTGCCTGGCGTCCCAAGGAGGCAACAGGGGCTCAACGGTGGCCAGGCTAAGGCAGAAATAACCAATAACCTTGGGGGACACGGCAGGCACAGGACACTCTGACTCCCGAAGAGTCAAATGCCCACCTGGCCACTGACACTGTAGCCAGAGGGCTTGAGACAAGGGGGCTCACAGCCAGAGGCTGGAGGCTGTGGCTTAGCAGGGCCAGATGGGACAAAGCAGACCCCTGCAGGGGCCACCAGGTGCCAGCTCATGGTTGGCCCCAGCCTGTGCTTCCAAGGGCCACAGAGCACCCCGCCTTCTGCACCCCCATGCACACTTTAGCACCTCACTTATCAGCAAAGTCTAGGGACTGGGCCTTCCAGTTACAGTCCCTGTCCCCCGACACCAGTCCATATGCACATGTCCCCAGCCATCTTCCAGCAACTGTCTCCAAGGCTCTAGGAACTCTGAAAGGACAGGGGTGGAACTGGGGCAGGGACAGCGTCCTGTGCTCCTCTGCACTTGGCTGGAGCCTCCTAGGGGGTGGGGGTGGGGTCTGAGCAGGGCTAGGGCTGCAGGAGCCACCTCCTGGGAACCATCAAACCTTGTGCCGGCGATCTAGGCTCGTGGAGGGAAGGCAAGGGGTGTCTCTGTGGGAGGGACGGTCTGAAAGCTTGTGAGTCTTCGGGGGCAGGGGCTGGTCATCACCGTTTATTTCTTCTTCCCTCTACCCCACCCAAGGGTGAGGAGAAGTGGGGGTCTGGGTGGAAAAGGGAAGGGGCAGAGTGTTAGTCACAAAAACATGCAAGAGCGATTAGATAGGGAAGAGGGAGTGGGGGACAAAGGGTTGGGATAGGACAGGGAGGGGGGTGACAGAGTGAAGGGGCCTCCCTGGCACAAATCTGGCTCCACCCTGACCCCCACCTCCACTCTGAGCTGTTCTGAGACTGGGAATTGGGCTAATTAGACCCAGAGCCTCAGTCTGCTCACCCCGACCCAAGGGTCAGCGCCTTAAGGGCAGGTGCCGGCCTGACACGTCCCTGTAACCCTACTAATCCCAGCCCTGTCCTGGGGGGTCACAGCACACGGTCCTGACAGGTCAACGGCAGGTCGCTTGTGACCTGTGTCTGCATCTCTAAGGCTAAGCTCCTTGGGAGCCTGTGACTGTGAGGGAAGTCCCCCCAAGTCCCTGCTTCTGTGTCGGGGGAGGGTATCCCTGACCCCAGAGCTCCCCAGGGAGAGAATCTCCTCTGGCCTTGGCTCCCTGAGCCCCTCTGCTGGGTCCCCCTACCCTGGCCTTGAGCACCAGCCTCTGGCCACCCCCTTCTCCCTTGCAGCTCTCTTCATCCCATTCCACGGGCCACCGTCACCCTCCCCTGGATGTCCTGGAGTTAAAAGGACCTGACTCGGGCTGATCAGAGGGGCCCAGGAACACCTTTCCGGATTCCCCTCCAGGCTGGGCACAAACCTCACCGTGCCACCCCATCCCAGTGGCTGGCCCCTACTGGAAAAGAGCTACCTAAGTACTCTCATGGCCCAGGGGTGGGGGGACCAGGAAGCAGGAGGCAGGGAACTTGAGGAGGTGCCCAGAGGAAGGGGATCAGCCAGGTGGGGGCTGGGGTACTGGAGAAAGACAGGCAGGAGGGGAAAGGAAGCAGGGTGGAGGGGATGGAGGAAGGGCTCTGGGCAAGGCAGGGAGGAAGATGACTTGGATTAGTAAACCCAACTGTTCCCTCAGACAGATCAAAGTCCAGACACAAAAATGCAGGTTCGTTAGTAAAAGCAGGAAACAGGGAATCGTTACCCGGGTCCCCCTCCACCCCAGGGGTTCGGGATGCCCCTGCCCCCCAACCCCCCCCCAACGCAGCTTCTGGAAGGGGTGGGGCCTGCGGGGGAGGAGGGGAGGGAAGGGGCCGTGCCACACAGAACAGCCACTGCAGCTGGGACCCATGCGAGTTAGAGGAGCAGGGTGGGGGGCAGGCCCAGCAGAGCAGGCCAGAGAAGGCAGCTGCAGGCAGGAAGGCATGCAGGGCAGGGGACGTTGGGGGGAGCAGAGATGGAAGCAAAAAAGCCGTGGAAGGTGCAGGAAGGAGTAGCTTCCTTCTGGCTGAGGAGAGAGGAGAGGCCTCTAGGCCGAAACACTTCCGGGGGAGGGACATCCGACCTGACCTTCCTCTACAGGGGCCGCCCCACTCACACCACTGCCCACTCACCACCAGTCACCAACTGCAGACACACCTGTGCACACACCACCTCCTGCAGACGGCAGTAGGGGGCGCCCTGGCTGTCTCCCACCCGAGCCACATCGGCAGGACCATGGCTAGGACCCCGAGACACAGCAGAGGGTCTACACCCAACCAGCACCCACCACTGCACTCGCCACAGACAAGTCAGGCAGAGTAGACTGAGGAGGCCAAAGAGAATGACTAAAACCTCTGCCTGGGAAGACGGAAGGAGGCCACGGGCAGCAGGAGACCCCACCTGGCACCCACTGCACTTGCCAAGCTGCAGAAGGCTGGGGGGGAGGCGGCAGGCAGCCTGCAGAGACTGGGGGTGGGGGAGACCTTAGCCCTCTTGCCTCGCCCCTCCCTGGACTCTGCTCCCTTCCTTAGGTGGTCAGGGTAGGACGTGGAGTCAGACCATGGGCAGGCTGCTGCCCAGAAGCAGGGACCAAGCAAGAAGGGAAAGACCCTTCGGGCACGGCCCAGGGCCTCTCCCGGTAGCCTGCAGTAGTCAGTCACCGGCCTCCCCATCCTGAGGACAGGACTGAGGCAGGTGTCTGCAATTATGGGGGATGGACAGTGAAAGAAAAGCCACGTGATGGCCTTTTTTTTTCCCCTGTGAGAGTCCATTGCTGCCATCAAATTCTTGAAGGGCTCCCGGAGCCTGCTGTGGTTGAGAGCAATTAGTCCAAGAAAAGGGTCCTGAGAGTCCCCTGGGAGTGGGTGAGGTGGGAGCAGGGACAGATGACAGGCAAGGAAGGGTCCCCAGGCTGAGGGAGGCCCTGCAGGTCTGCTCTGGGTCTGGCCTAGCCACTCGTGGGCGTGGGGGGAGAAGCTAAGGAGAGAATCAGCTGGAAAGACACTCCAAGAAGACAAACCCCATCGGCAGTTACGGCCCCGCCACAAATCCTGAGATCTGGATTTCATGAAGTTTGGGAGCAAAGGGGAAAGACGTCAGATGGGAGGTCCTGACTGCCATTTAGCCTCCGCCATGTTCTGGAACAATCTCATCTGCAGACGGATTTGACAATGCTGCCTCTCCCATGTCTTCCAGGCTTGCTCTGGGCATCAAATGGGGGTTAAGCAGGGAGGCAAAACTCCTCCACGAGGGCTGTGAGAGCCAGGGAGCTGCTTCCTCCAGGAACTGGGAACAAGGTGGCTGCCGTCTGCTATCCAGGTACCCGTCACGTCTAAATGACGTTCAGGGGGTCAAAGCCACTGCAAGCCCCCAGGGCATGTGCAAACCTTCCGTCAGCCTGATTGCTTCAACCCAAATCCCTCAACTGGTTGGACTTTCCTGGTCTGTGATCAGCCCTCTCCACCATGGAGAAGCGTTCAAACAACAGGAGAACAAACCCTGTGAGTGAGTTGGCAAAAACAAATAAAAAGCTAAAGGGAACCCATCTGAGGGAGGCTCGGGGAATCAGGACGCCTGGAAACCCAGCTCTGCCACCAGCCTTGTCTGAGAGAGCAAAACCTTGGGACAGGTTTTTGTGAGGCCCCCAAGAGGCACCTGGATCTGTGCACCACCCGGCCTTGATCACTCAGGGAAGGGTGGGTTTTAGAGACGGAATTCAGCAGGCACCTGCTTGTCTGGGCTGAAACCAGACGGTCATTGGCCTCCAGGTCAACTTAGCCAAGCCTCCCGTACCCCCCACCTGTTCTCAGTCCAATTCCTGAAGCTTTGTGAGGTTTCATGCAGTTATTTTGGGACCGATGCTTAACAAGGGATGGTAGTAGGATCTCTAGTGGGAACCGAGGCGCTGTATTCTCCAGGGCTTGCTCTGGGAAGAGAGTCGCTTCTTTACATAGCATCCCCGCCCTGGAAACACTGGGATAATCGGTTAACGTGTTACAAAGCGTAGTGGAACCATAATTTGCTTTACGGAATACAAACGTGTTCCAGCGGGTTGCTTCTTGACCTTCACTCACCCCGGGTTTATTCTCAGCCCAGGCGGTCGATGAGGGCAGAGCTTTTGTACCCTCTGCCCACATGGTCAATTTTTATCCAAACTGGGACTGGAAGGAAGGTCTGCGGGGTCCTGAATCTGCCACTGCTCAGACACGTGGTGTGTGCCCCGCGGCTAGAGCGTGCCTCCCTTCTGTCCCGAGTCACAGCATGGCTATCCAGAGGAGGGACGCTCCAAATGGCCAGCTCCGGGCAGGTACTCAGTGGCCTGGCCGGTGCAGGGCAGGTGGCAGCTAACTCCTAAAAGCAGCAACAGGAGGAACAGGCCTGGGCAGTGTCGGTGCTGTTACCACCACGAGGCTCTGTTTGAACACTGGAAGGACCCAGAATGGCCACAAGAGTATTACACTGGGGAGGGCCGGCATTGGCCTTGGCCTTGGCCCTGGGCACCAGTCTGTGTGGAAACAGGGCAACACAGGGCCTGCAAAAGTGTCAGGAAATGCCAGGTGTGGCCTCAGGGGCCCAGTCTCCTGGGCAAGTAGGGGCCACTTAGGCTGGGAACCCTCCACAGTCAGAACCAGGCAGGAAGACAGGCCAGGAAGCTGCCCTGAGAAGAGCCAGCTCCACAGACACGTCCGTCTCCAGGGTCCGCAGCCTGGCGCTCCAGCACCCTGCATTATTAATAGGCCATGACTAACCGGCTGCTGCGGCAGAGGTGGGCCCAGGCAGGCCTCAGGGAATCCCAGGGGATGGCGCACAGCGGGGCCCACGCTCCCAGGAGAACCAGGAGCACGGGAGCAGCCTCTGCTCCTCCTCCCCTCTTCCTGCCCGTCACGGCAGCTAGACTGCCAGGCCGGCCCCCACAGCCCATCTCCATCTGGAGTCCCACACAGTCACGCAGCGCCCAGCTGACACTCACATGTATACCTGTGGCGTCACCAGCAGAGTCTCCCAAACACAGTGCAGCTTCCCACTAACACCCACTAAATGTCGCACCAACATTTACACACAGTCACACCCACATCCGACACACACCAGCTGCCTCACACAGACGCCCACACCGACACTCACCGGGACAGAGCCCAACCCAAACAGAGGAGTGTGGAGACGAGGACAGCCAATGCCACCCCCACCCCGGCGTCCCCCCTGCCGGGCCTCCTCCTCGCCCCTCAGCAGGGAAGGAAAGTGAACCCTGGCAGAGGCCGTGCAGGAGGCGCAGGGCACAGGGCGGAGAGGGCGGAGAAGGCGGAAGACAGTGTGAAACACAGTGTTAGTCAGAGCAGCAGAGCGGTGGGGGGCTGGACGCTATCCCTGGTCGGGGAGAAGACCATTCATGCCATGCACAATGTGGGGGCATGGAACCGGAAACCCTCAAGGCTGAGATGAGAGGGAGGGGACACGGCCTTTCCACTGGCAGCCAGCACTGGGCAGCCCCAAACCGAACAGATGACCAGAGCGATGTCTGGACTGGTCCCACCCAGCTCTGCGTTTCCCGTCCCACCCTGGGGAAACCTGCCCAGCTGGCTGCCACTGGAGGGCGTGCTCCCATCCCCCTGCCCCAGCTTGCAGGGCCCGTCCAAAGCTGACAGTGAGCAGAGCAGAGCGTGTCATGGGATGGTGTTTTCCATGGATTTTCAGGAGACCAAGAAAGAAACTAAACCAAAGAGGAAAAAAAAAAAAAAAGAGGGGGAGGGTAAAATAAAGCAATTGAAATAAGCAGCCTGGCGCGGGGCTGGTCTAACCAGAGCCGGCGCGCTCGGGGCCTGCCCCCAGGTCTCTCTGGCCAGGAATCTGGATTCGGAAGTCAGGAACAGGGCAGGGGCAGGCCGAATTCTTTGATTTCCGTTTGTCTTTTGGATTTGAGTTTGGGCCAAAAAAGAAAGAAAAGGGAAGGAGGGAAACTAAAAAAAGAGAGAGAAGCAAAACCTACAGATTGTCCAGGACGCAGGGAAAACAGAAAACCAGAGAGCAAAACAACCAAAAACCAAATGGGGAGAGGCAACAAAAGTGGGAGAATCGAACAGTTAAAAAACCCACGGCAAACCAAACGGTAAGACAATTAGAGTGATATCTACCAGATAATGCAGTTTGTTTACCATAGCGTGTCCAATCCCTGCGTGCTTCACCGGAGATATGGGGGGAGGGGGGAGGGGGTGTCCAAAAAAAAAAAAACACAACAGAGACAACAACAAAAGAACAGAACGGAAAGAAAAGAAAAATAAAATGACCAACTGTGAAACTCAAGGAAGGAGGAAAAATATATATCCATATATATTTGGTTGTTCGTTCAAACCCTCCCACCTTAGGTTCAGCAGAAGTATTTTTGTTTAAAAAGAAATTAAATTATAATGGGAGGGAGAAAGAAAACACACACACAAATTAAACCCTTTTCCCCCGCCCCCTCCCCCATCCCTCCTCTGGATCCCGCTCCCTTCCCGATCCCTTCCCCGAGGGAGAGCAGTCTGCAGAGAAGGGGACAGTTAGAGACCTTGGTTAGTAGAGGAGAAAACAACAAAAGAACTGGACCAAGAAAGCAAGGACTTAAAGATGGCCGACATTCCGCGGATGAGACAGAAAGGTTAGTTCGGTTTTTCACTCATACCTGGCCCCACCTGTCCCTGACCATCCCTCGGTCCCCTGGGTCATAAGCGTGTTAGTAACACACACAGAGTCGCCAACGGGATTTTCCAACAGAGGGTGACAGAGGGGAGGCAGGAGGTTAAGAAGCAGACCTGGGTATGCGGTATTAGTAAGTCCTGTCGGCTGAAATGTTAGGGGTGGGGGAAGGGGGGGGGGGAACAGGGCAGTGAGAAGGCATGGGCCATTGACTCTGGTCATGGACGGATGGGTTTGTTGGCTAACTGGTCAAACAGATGGCTTTCCAGAGAACTGGCTTCGGAGTGAGTTGACGCTGGCCAACTGGCTGACCAGTAGCCATGTCAGGTTAATGGGTTAACTGGTTGGCAATGGGCTAGCTGGCTTCAGGCTGGGAGAAGGGTGGGCAATGCCCCTCGAGAGCCAAAGAACTGGCAAGAATCAGAGGCAGTCGCGTCTGGAGGCAAACGGAGGGGTTCCCAGGGAGCCTAGGAGGGGACGTGGGGTCTGCTGTTCTTGAGGAAGGAAGATGGGCAAACAGAGCCAGGGAGTCACAGGAGGAGAAGGGCGGTGCCCCTTCCCTTCCTACTCCTCTTGAGTGAGGCTCCGCCAGAACAGGGGGGAGGAAACCCTGCCCTCCAGGGCTGGCAGAGGGTCTGCACTTTCTGATACGTGGAATCACCCCAAGCCCTCCCTCCCTCCCCCCCTCCACCCACCGATGACTCCCCCTGCCCACCCACCCACCCCCTTGGCGTTTCCAGAACCCACATTTCCCAAAAAGTCCTCCTCCAAGGTTCTTCGGTCGCCCCCATTCTCTTATCCTCTTGTGAGCGGCTGGCCCTCCCAGAGCTCATTTCCTGCCACCATTCCACCAGCCCTGGAATCCCTTACAAGGCTGTCCCAAAAACCCAGCCTTTGCACACCCCCAAGCCCCTGGACTCCCACTTCCCACAGCCAGCACCAGAAACTCACTTCTCTTACACCCATAAAAGAGAACACACAGACCCATCTACCTCTGGGATCTTCCTCCTCGCTAAGCTTTCCTGCCCCTGTCTCTGGAGTCCCCACCCCACTGTGCTTCTACATCATTTTCTCTTCTCATCGCCAAAGACAGCAGCAGCAGCCGCCGTCACAATGACCCCGACCTCCGGGAAGGCAGTGGCAAAGGGGCCGAGGCGGCCTTCTCTAAAAGGGTCAGAGATGCAGGGGCACAATTTCTTGATGTCCTTTGATCACTAAGCTGCACACCCAAGGCTGTGGTCGTGAGGAGGCGAGGTCTGCTAGGGACAGATCCATTAGTTTCAGAGTTATTATAACCAGTGGGCACAGAACTAATTCAGTAAGACAATTAATAAGGGCCCTGTATAATTAAGAACAACAGAATTCAATATTTAGCAGCTGGAAGAAGTGCTGGACAACCAATATTAATTATTGGTGATGCGGAAGCAGTTTACATAGTAGGGGGCGCGCCTAATTGCAGGTGCAGAGGGATGGCTCTGCTGGCGAGCAAGACGGTGAAGACCAGAAGACGCAAACCAGTCAGAACAAGGAAGAGCTAACAGCTTCAGGGCAGCTAAGCCAATTGTGTCCTGAGGGTGAGAGTTGTCTGGTATCCCTGCATCAGTCAACGTAAACAGGAAAAAAGGCATCAGGGTGAAAACCCAATCACTTGCGAAGAATTGAGGAAAACGAAAGTGTTCAGCTTCCGTGGAGACAGCTCCACTGTAACAAGCAGAACCGCGAACTAAGAGCCGAGATCGGGAGAGAAGAAACGCGAGTTCCAAGTCTGGCCCTTCCACTGCCTGGCTTACAGACGCAGGCTTCCTCTGAAAACGGGGGGTTCAGGTGGATGACACGGGGTCCCCTGGGTGTAGGGTCTGAGGATGCAGAACTTGGTCTACAGTAATCATGCTTAAGGTCAATCGTGGTCAGGTTCTAGACTGGGGCTTCTCCTGGAACCCAGTCCTGGTGGCCTGAGACACAGCACCGAGGGGGACACCCGGAAGCCCCCACCTCTCAAAGGCCGGGATCTGGGAAGCTGAGGCTTCAGGTGGACGCGCGAGCGATGAAGGCTTTGCCCCACTCATGGGGACAGTGGAAGGGCTCGTGCAGCCCAGCAGCACAGATGAGGCCGCCTGCAAGTGAGGCGGGCGTGGAAGCCATCGGGGAGAGGTCGGTGGTTTTATCCGGAGGTAAACTGCCTGGCCAAGGCTCTCTGGACACAGCTGCCGCCATCTCCACCAGACTTCTGAGTGCAGCCCTGGCCCTCAAGAAAGCCAATAGGAGATGAAACGCACCAGTGATGCAGATCTGGGATGAAGGCAGTCTCTGTGGCTCTCACGCAAGGACACTCAGGATGAAGACGGAAAAACAACCAACCAGGAACCCACTCTACACAGAGCTAAGAGGGACCCAGTCCTCAGGGATCCAAGCAGAACGTTCAGATGGATTTGAGGTTTGGAGACATCCAGTGACAGAACCCCAGATGGACTTCGGCTTCCTCTACGTCTCACCAGTGACAGCAGGCGGCCCTCCCTGCGAGGCAGAGAGCTGGAGTGGCTTCGGATCAGACAGGCTTCTGATCCCACCACTTCCTGACTGGGAAACCTTGAGCGAGTTCTTTGACCTTCCATGGTGCAGCTTCCAAACAGTCAAATGGGAACAATATCACCTACCTCACAGGTAGGATACGAGAGAGATGAGACCCTTGAACTCAGGGACAAGCGGGGGGTGGGAGGTATCACGATGCAGTCTGGGAAACCCTGCCACAGAGGATGGGTCTGGAGGAAACCGGAGGGAAGGGGGAGGCTGTCTTCTGGTCTCGTTACATGAACTGGGGTTTTCCCAGGAGGATGAGAGGCAGTTAATGCTCACGGAAAGGAGTTGGGTCTGCGACCTTGGGACGTGGGTTTTCACCTCCAAAAACCTCATCAACTGCCATTGAGAAAGAGAGCAAACGAATCGGAAAACCTGCCAGACAGGCGCCTAAGCCCACTCAGCGGTAGCTGGTATGAAGCGCTCAGGCGCGGACGCCCTCGGCACAGAGATGGGGAAGGAACACAGAACTGACTCCACGGGCTGCGTGTGACGCCAGCGCTGGAATACGAGACCCAGTGGACCCAAAGGACTCGGCGAAGGGAACCTGACTGCGGAAATGAATCACGGGAGACTTTATGAAGAATGCGGGCCCAAAGGATTGAAAAAAACACAGCTAATATTCATGAAGGGCTCCTATCCTGCCAGCCACTGCGCTAAGTACCTTAAGACAGTACCTGTTAGTCATCCAAGGCTCGTCTCACTTTGTCAATGAGGAGTTGAAGGGAATGGGGCGGGGGAGGGGGCTGTGTAACTCCTTTAATGTCATTCAACCAACATAGTGGAAGGGCTGGGATTTGAATTCAAATTGCACATGTGACTCAAATTCCAGGCTAGGATTCCACGAGAGAAAGGAGAACTGTGGGAAGAAAGGAAGAGCTAAGGAAGTCCAGGTAGATGGCCATGGGAAACAGCACCACTGGCCCTGAGACAGAGAGTGGGCCTTGCCAGGAGCGGGTGTTCAGAACAGAGATCAGAGGGGAGAGGAACCCTAGATTTCTGATGGATTCCATCCTCGGGGAGTCCCTCCTTGTGGGGTCCAGTTTGCGGCTGACGGTCCTTAGAGATTTGTCCATCATTGAGGACTCCATCCTTGTGGGATTCTATCTTTGACTGCACCCATGAGGATTCCAGCCTTGGGGCATCCCAGCCCCAAGGCCCAGGGGAGCTCCTGAAAGTCTGTCCTGGGAAGAGGCGTTCATCCAAGCTCGGCAAGAAGCGCCACGGATATTTTGGTCGCCAGCTTGTCTTCCAAATTTGGTGTTGGCTAATGATGAAATGGGTTTGCACATTCAGCCTGCATGGTGGTGGGAGGCGGTTGGGAGGCAAACTGGGTATGGGAGGAGAGAGTGGGCCCAGGAGTAAAAATAGGCCTCAGGGAATCCTCCGAATAGTCACGGCTGCCAAAATTCTTCAGTGACACGGCTGGTCACAACGCTCTCCAGAGCTGGGTTTGAGGGAGAGAGCAAGGCGCTGTCTCAGGCCGTTTCTGGTCCTCACTGTGCTCTAAGACCCTCTAGGCTGGCGCCGCGGCTCACTAGGCTAATCCTCCGCCTGCGGCGCCAGACCCCGGCTAGTCCCAGTCGGGGCGCCGAATTCTGTCCCGGTTGCTCCTCTTCCAGGCCAGCTCTCTACTATGGCCTGGGAAAGCAGTAGAAGATGGCCCAAGGCCTTGGGCTCCTGCACCCGCATGGGAGACCTGGAAGAAGCTCCTGGATCCTGGCTTCGGATCAGTGCAGCTCTGGCTGTTTCGGCCAACTGGGGAGTGACCCATCAGATGGAAGACCTCTCTCTCTGCCTCTCCTCTCTCTGTGTAACTCTGACTCTCAAACAGATAAATCTTTAAAAAAAAAAAAAAAAAAAAAAAAAAAGGTTGTTAGAGTCATTACTCAGAGACCCTCTGTGGCCCTGAGGCTCCGCTCTGCGTGCTCCGACAGGATAACCCGGGAGGAAGTGGTTTCTGTCCACTGCCGGCACAGGCCCATGACTCTGCAACCCCAGGACCTCGAGCCGCTGCGTGCAGCCAGCACCGCCGAGGCCTGTGTCGCCCTCTCCCCCAGCCACAGACCTCTCTCTCCTCCTGCACAGCTCTCGAGTTCCTGCAACGCTTCAGGCTTCTGGGCTCACTTGACTTTCCTGGCCTTGCTGTGTTCACTTTGCACGGACTCAATCTATCTCTGAACAGCCGACATCCTGGGGAGACAGTGCAGTGCGCCCCCTAGGTCGATCCTGGCTCTGCGTCCTAGCCCAGCTTCCTGCTCATGCACACCCTGGAAGCCAGCAGGTGATGGCTCAGGTACTTGGGGCCCTGCCACTCGCATGGGAGACCTGGACTGAGCTCTGGGTTTCTGGCTTCAGCCTGGCCCAGCCTCAGCCCAGCTGTTGGGAACCTTTGGGGACTGAACCAGCAAGATGGAAGATATCGCTCTTGCTGTCTTTCTCTCTGCCTTTCAAATAAACAAAAACAAATTTTAAAAAATGTTTAGGGGGGCTGGCACTGTGGCGTAGTGGGTAAAGTTGCTGCTTGAAGTGCTAGTATCTCATATGGGCACCGGTTCAAGTCCTGGCTGCTCCACTTCTAATCTAGCTCTCTGCTATGGCCTGGAATAGCAGTAGAAGATAGCGCAAGTGCTTGGGCCCCTGCACCCATATGGGAGACCTGGAAGAAGCTCCTGACTCCTGGCTCCTGATAGGCCCAGCTCTGGCTGTTGTGGCCAGTTGGGGAGTGAATCAGCGGATGGAAGACCCCCCACCTCTTCTGCCTCTCCTTCTCTCTGTGTGTAACTCTGACTTTCAAGTAAAAATAACTAAATCTTTTAAAAAATAAAATAAAATAAAAGATTGATTTAAAAAATGTTTAGAGGCCAGTGCTGTGGTGTAGCGGGTAAAGCCACCGCCTGCAGTGCCGGCATCCCATATGGGCACTGGTTTGTGTCCCAGCTACTCCACTTCCGATCCAGCTCTTTGCTATGGCCTGGGAAAGAAGAAGATGGCCCAAGTTCTTGGGCCCCTGAACCTGCCAGGGAGACCCGGAAGAGGCTCCTGCTGGCTCCTGGCTTTGGATAGGTGCAGCTCTGGCTGTTGTGGCCAATTGGGGAATGAACCAGCAGATGGAAGACCTCTCTCTCTCTCTGTGTAACTCTGACTTTCAAATAAATAAATAATGTTTAAAGCTGAAGTCCTGGGTGGAATGGGGTATGAATGTACCATGTACTTTCGGCCAAACGACGCACACATGGATGGGGACCCTGGGCCTGCAGCCTCTAGCCAAAGGCAACACCAGGTGACAGTCCTAGGGATAGCAAGCAAACCAGACGCACCAAAGGCAACTCCTCTGCCTCCCACTAAGATGTAGGTGGCACCTGAAATATCACAAAGCGTGAGGCGCACTCAGACATGCTCAGAGTGCCAGGGCAGGACGCCCTCTGACCAGGTCAGGAGAGGCTGCGACGTGCACAGAGTAGGTCTGTAAGCGTGTCGCTCCACAGACTGCAGGGGCATGAAGAACAGGCACAGCAGTAGGAACCCAGCCGCAGCCGGGAGCAAGAGGCTCCCAGGAGAGCAGCAGGCTTCGTCCCCGCCTTGTCACGGGGGGGGGGGTGGGGGGGGGTCGTCCCACCCTTGTCACGGTGGGGGGGGCAGTAGGAACCCAGCCGCAGCAGGGAGCAAGAGGCTCCCAGGAGAGCAGCAGGCTTCGTCCCCGCCTTGTCACGGGGGGTGGGGGGGGTGTTCGTCCCTGCCTTGTCACAGCGGGGGGGGGGGGGCATCAGATGAGGAGGAACCCCCCCCAGAGAGTCACTCAGTGGCCTTCAATAAGAACAGGTAAGACGAGTGGGAGCGCAGCCAGAACCCTCAGTCGCGCGACGAACCTTTCTGCGGGCGGGGGGGTGGGGGGGACACACAGAGGCAGTGACGGAAGCTTAGCCAACACCCAACCAAGATCGAGAAGTCCAGAGAGCAAAACGAACAAGAAGTGGCCGTCAAGCAGCAGGACAGGCCCCCGAGGGCGGGGCCGCTCCACTTCCTGGGTGCATTTACCCCTTGGGAGCTGGGGCTGGGGCAGCCTCTCTGCTGAAGCTGTGAAGTGTGGACCGGAGAGAAAAAAGAGCCAGCAACGCCTGAGCACAGGGCCCTGGCGCGAGCGAGCAGAAGAGGGGGCGGGGGAGACAGGGACCCCCACCAAGGATGCACAGCGGCCTCTCCTGCTAGAAGGGCCAGGCGTGGACCCTGCCTGAGGGTGGAAAACAAGTAGCAGCGCTTCTGTCCATCAAAGCCCAGCCACGGACATGGCCGCCCTGGGCCCCGTGAGAGGGGAAGAGGACCGGCCACTCCTGAGAGGACCTGTCCAGTGGGTAACTGAGGAGCAGGTGCAGAGGGGCAAGAAGGGGCCTGTCCTGTCTGCAGGGCTGCTGAGGCTTGGCTAAGGTCGTGTGCTGCGTACTTGGTCCTCAGTGTGGTGGTACTGAGGCGGTGGGACTTTTGAGAGGTGATGAGGTGATGGGGCACCAGCTCAGCCGGGATGAGTGCTGGTGTGGAGTGAGTGAGTTCTCGCAGAGCAGCATGGGCTCGGCCCCTTCTGCACGCAGCCGTGTCCCTGTCCACATCTCCGCCGTGTTGTGGTGCAGACAGGGGCCCCTCACGGAGGCCAAGCCAGTATGGCCACCCAATCTCGGATCTGCAGCCTCCAAGACTGGGAGCTAAATAAACCTCTTCTTTTATAAAGTATCCCGGCCTCAGGTGTTCTGTTACAGTCACAGAAGGCAAAGACAGGAGGCCAACTCAGGAATCATCTCTGAGCACCTGCTCGGGCTGGCCTAGGAGCTGGATGGAGGGAGAAACAAACCACGGGCGGCTGAGAGAGCCTGGCCCCCGGAAGGCTTGTCCAGAGAGGAAGCAGGGCCAGGCGCCCACTCCCTCAACCGCCTCGGCCTCCACCTCATTCTCAGTCCATCCCTGCCCCCGCCCCGGACAGACCTCCACAGCGGCAGACCCCAGCTTGCCCCACACACAATGCAGGCCTCCATGCATGCCTGGCTGCCAGTGTCAGGACACCCACACCTGCTTCACCAGGCCAAAGTCTGCCCACCTGGAGGACCCCTGCCCACCCTACAGCTCCTGGGCCCACCCATTCAAGGCTAGCTCTCTCCTCCCACCGCCTGAAGCACTCTCCACGTGGTTTCTGAGCCCCTCCCCCTTGAAATCCCAGCTGCTCCCGTCAATCTGAGCCCAGTCCTTCCAAAGCTCTCAGGCTCCTGCCCAGGGGCAGCTCTGCAGCCTCCTCCCAGCTCGGCTCTCTGGTCATGGAGGTGTCTGCAGCCCACCACGCCACTGCCACTGCACCCCCCAGGACCCTTACGGCACCCAGCCCTGCTCCTCTCCAGAACCAGGCCTCACTGTCCAACCTGATCCTCCCACCTCACACACCAGGCAGCCTGCTCTCCCCTACGCCCATCCTGCCCCAGCTGTGGCTGACCCCTGCCCTCCTAGCTCCCCCTACCTGGCGCAGGTTTCGGGTGACCCGGACGTCATGCCAGGCGTTGTCGTTGAACTTGCCATTGACGGGTTCCACGAGGGCCTCGAAGGCACCCGAGCCTAGGTTGATGACCAGCCAGACGGCCCCGGACTTGAGGGACAGGTTGACGTAGTCGGCCGACTTCCCCGTGTGCAGCATCAGCCCGTTGCGCTGCAGGGTGCGGAAGGCCAGCGTGATCTCGTCGGTGCTACTCTGGATCGGGTTGTGGGACAGGTCGTAGCAGAAGAACTCATTGCCCTTGAAAGTCGCCACAAACTCCTCCTTGCCTGGACACCGCGGTTCAGGGAAACGGGAGAAGGCTGAGTGGGCACAGCAAGGCAGAGCCTCCCACTCCCCTCCAGCAACCCAGGCACCCCCTCCTGCCACCAGGGGCCCTGCGTCCCAACTCCACACTGTACTCCCCTTCCCCTCCCTCGAGCTATGAACCCTCCGCTCTGGACGCCGCCATCTTTGCTGTCAAAAGCCAGCTCCCCCCAAACCAGGAGGCTGCAAAGGGGCTCTCACACTGACAGCGGCAGTGAAGCCGGCCACAGGGCAGGGCCAGGCAGCAGGCTGCCTTCAATCTCCTCCCTCTTGGCCACTCCCCTTGACAAAGGGATGTGGAAGAGAAACGAGAGGCTCTCCCTGACCTCTCCCG
This sequence comes from Oryctolagus cuniculus, assembly GCF_051225735.1. Lineage (NCBI taxonomy): Eukaryota > Metazoa > Chordata > Mammalia > Lagomorpha > Leporidae > Oryctolagus > Oryctolagus cuniculus. The sequence goes on along the minus strand of NC_142867.1, from coordinate 6,677,676 downwards.
GGAGTTCCTCCCCAAGGCTGGAGCACCCAGGGTCTCCTGATGCAGCCCACCTCCCTCCCTGCCTCTTCTTTGGTGACAGCCATTCTCAGTGCCTGGGGAAAGTTCCAGGCTGCACCATACAGGCAGACGCATGGCCAGGCGATGCAGGGGACAGGCATGTGCACTGGGAGCAGCGGGCCGCTGGATGGAACCCACACGGGCGGCCACCATGCCAGCTGTCACCCCACTCCCAGGTTTCCACTCCGACCTGAGCAGGACTGCCCGTGAGGGGTCCCCAGGGCTGCGTGTGTGACCGCGTGTGTCAGGGCAGGCGGCAGAGGTGAGGGGATAGGGGCAAGCCTGGCTCTCACACATGTGCATTTGTGTATGCATGCGTGTGCTCACATGTGCACGCATGCTCATGGACAGACAGGCGATCAGTGCGTGGCCCCCTCCACTGGCATGATTTAAGCAGAAGCAAAAACTACTGGGAGAGCCTTCAGGCTTGCTAGCTTTATACGTGGCTGACCAATCAAAGGACGATGACTTTGGTGCCAGAGCACAGCAGAGGGAAGAGAACTGAACCCAGAATCAGGAGTGACCAGAGGACCTGGACCACGGCCGTGGCTCACTTCCCTTCGCCTGTGAACGGTGACACCGCAGCTGGTCCTGTCACCTCCCAGGACAGATGGAAGGCAAGCAGAACTATCTGCAAGGGTCTTTATGCAGACTGAGCTGCCCAAGCACAGAGATTCTCAACAGATGTCCCCAGGGCCCAGGAGAGAGCGGACACCAGGTAGGGTGCATGCAGGGTGGCCAGGAGGCACCTGACCTCCACAGGGGGAAGGGCAGCAGCGCTGCGTGTGGACGCGGTGGTCTCTGGGTGCAGATTCCACAGACCCCTCCCCTTTGTACACAGCCTGCAGCCCGTCCTCCAGCCAGCCTGCCCACAGGCTCTGCCCTCACTGCCTGTGGATGCCAAGGCACCAGCTGCCGCCCAGCGCCTGGCACAGCCATCACTGCAGCTGGCAAGGCCCGGTGTCCAGAGGCCACAGGGCGGCGAGGATGGTGGAGGCCTGGGCCACACGGGGACAGCCTGGATCTCCCCCTCTGTCTACCTTGGGCACCAGGCAGAAGCAAAGGTGAGGGGCCCAGCAGAGACAGGACAGGGAGAGCGGGTAGAAGGACGATGTGCAGGGGAGCGGGGTAGAGAAGGAGAGACAGAGCATCTGGGACGGAGGAGAAATGGAGGTGGCTCAGGGCTGTGAGAGGGCAAGAGGTGGCGAGGGAGGCTACACGGATAAAGAAAAGGCGCAAGTCCTGAGGGGACAGGCAAGGGTGATGGGAAGAGGGCCAGCAAGGAAAGGGGACAGGAACCTCCAGGGAACAAAAACCAAAGATTTCTAGGGCCTTCCTGTTTCCATAGCAACCAGGCCAGCTGCCCAGGCACCAGCAGAGCCAGGGGGCTCAAGGACCAGGAAAGGGAATGCGTTTGACCTTGGGCTTGCCACACGTACTAGTCCCTCCCCGAAGCCAGGCCTCCACCTCCCTCTCCCTCACCTTCACCACAGTCAAAGGAAATATCATTACAGAGGGTCCAACAGAAGGCAAGGAAAGAATAAGGCAGCCACGTGAAAAAGTGATTGGGACCGAACAAAAGAGGCCAGAATAAAGGAGTGAGGCGGGTCTAGGTCGGACGGCAGCTGCCAAGGCGAAGCAGCGAAATGAGGCCACGGCTGGACTCCTTGGCTCTGCCTCAGTCTCCCGGGAGAGGAGGCACAGCCAGCCACGCTGCAGCCGGAGCTCACGGGCTCCAGGTCCCCTTGCTGCCAAGGACTTGGGGGAGCCCGGAGACGGGAAGAGGCACTGAGCAGCCAAAGGAAGCCCAACAGGCTTTGAGGGAAGGGGCAGAAGAGAGATGAGCAAGTAGAAACCCGGGGATGGTGAGCAGGACGCAGGCAGAGCCGCACAAAGGAAAACAGCGGAATGCAGGGGGCCGGGGCCTCCAACAACCTCTCCCGACCCAGATCTGGGACGAGCAAGCCCTGAGGCACCAGGGGGCGCTCTGCCCCACCTCACCTGACCGCAGGGAGGGGAACCACCACTGGCAGCTCCTAGTGTGGGAAGGGGGTTAGGGCTGCCGCGTGTTTGCCTCCCACACTTGGCGAGCTGGTGGCCCCACAGGTGTCCTTGGTGACACTGAGTGTGGCTAGAAAGGAGCTGCCATGGTCCAGGTTTCTCAGTACCGTGAAGGGGCGGGGTGGGGGGTGGGGGCACAGTGCAGCTGCCTCTTCCCTGCCCAGCTCAAAGGCCTCCTCTGGGAAGGTCTCCAGCCCCCTGCGCCCCTCCCGACTCTCAAGCACTACAGCTGTCTGTTCTGCTCGTTTGGCACTTACTGCCTAGTAACATCTTGTACTGCTCCCTGGAGAGGAAGTGTGATGTGCGAGAGAAGACCTGGGCGCTGGCGCTGTCTCCGCCACCAGCTTCGTGACCTTGGCCGAGACGCGGCAGCTCTAAGCCCCAGCTTTCTCCTCTGGAAAAAGGCACGAATCACCAGCCCACCTCGCAGGTTGCTGTGGCCGTGCAGGAAGGGCACAGACTGGGCGCAGCTTCCTAAGCTGTAGGCATGCCACGAATAATCGACTCTTGTGCTGGGATGTAACTCTGTGTGTGCGCTGCCAGCAGTGAATAAATTAACTCTTCTGAACAAAGCCTGCACTTTTCACAGCTTTGCATGGACCACGCTTTATTGGAATTATTTGTTAGAACATCAGCAAGTCCCTTGGGAACAGAGACCATTCACTCATTTGAAATAAATGTGCTGAACACGCGCCTATGCATGTGCAGGGGCCGTGCAGAGCCCCAGGGAACACAGATGAAAGTACCCAGGGCCTGTGCTCAGGGAGCCGCGTCTGGTGGGGCAGCCAAACAGGTAGAGTGACAGATGTGTAGGAGGAACCTTCCAACGAAGGCAGAGACGAGGGAACACCAGGAAATGTCCAGTCCGACTGGGGAGTTCAGGGGGACTCCCGTGTGGACAGCCCAGCTGCTTTCTCAAGACAGCGGAAAGAGATGCCGAGGAGCTGGGGGAGGGGAGGGGATGGCCTCCATCCAGGCAGGGGAAGAGTGGGAACTAAGGAATGGAGACGAGACACAGAAGCCCCACTGCAGTGCCTCTGCCGGGTTCTGAAACTGACCTATAACCTCAGGGAAGATTTTCCCAACAGAGACAGAAAAGAGTTAATCCCTAGAGTCCCGGGCCGGGCTCACAGCCGCGCCGGCCTCCAGCCTCATGGACTTGGCCAGTGTCAGCTTCCCCATCCACAGAGCAGAGCAAGGATCCTGACCAGAGAGGACGGTGATGGTTCGTTTAGGTGCCGTGTGTGACACACAGAGACACGCCAGTTCTCCCTGTTTAGGTGCCGTGTGTGACACACAGAGACACGCCAGTTCTCCCTGTTTAGGTGACGTGTGTGACACACACAGACACGCCAGTTCTCCCTGTTTCGGGAACTTGGCGGCTTCCAGAGTTGGATGGTTAAGCAGGGGCCGTGCTGCCGTGGCTCTGACAAAGAGAGGAACACACACTTCCCAGGGAGGGGTCTGAACAACTGCCACAGAAAAGGACATCCGTGTCCTAGAAAGGGGTCATCAGGACGACCCCACTTTGGGAAAGAAGTGGGGTGCAGGCCTACGAGTTCCCACAGGGCTCACAGCGGGTACCAGGGGATGTCGCCTTGGCTTCCCCCAGGAGGTGCAGGTAGCCTGCAGTGGGATGAGGGCTGGGCTCTCTGGGAACCATGGGGTCACTGACCTTTTGTCGGCTGGTGTACATCGCCGGCTCCTCCTCTCCCGGCCCCCCCCTCGGAGAACAGTAAGGACCCTACTGGAGAAGCAGAATTGGGGAGTCAGGCACAGGGGGCTACCAGCCAGTCCCACCCAAGTCTTGGGGTGAGGGCGGGCTCCCTGCAGACCGGAGGTGCTGCTTGGAGGTGCAGGTGGGGAGCGGCTCCTCTGAGGATGCCCTCGCCTTCAGGATCTCTAGGGAAGGAGCCAGTTACAAACCAAGGACCTGCGGACTCACAGCCACTGATCTCTGCCCTTTGCCTGGGGTCAGGAGACCGGGTAGGGGTAGGGGAATGGCGGGCTCACTGCAGAGGCAGTAGGAGGTGACCAGGCCTGTCTTGAGAACCCAGAGGCCTGGATGCCCGCTTCCGATCTCTTTCCCATCCTCCTCCCTACTTGGCATCCCGGCTCATGCCCTTCCTGCTAGGCCAGAGTTCACGCTGTTCAACTCCTTCCAAAGCCTGACACGGGCCCCCTTCTTCCAGGTGCCCCCCATTCACACGGCAAAGCTGTGCCTGTCCGGAGGCCCTCGCTCGCAGTGCACCTGCTTCCCCACTGCAGCGAGAGCGCGGGACGTCGCCCTTGGCCACTCTCTCCCGGTGAGACCACGGGGCTTCCCCAGGACTTCCCATGGTTCCTTTGTGCCCACAGAAGGGAGCCCTGGCTAGCTGGGGTGCAGCGGGGAAGTGGGCAGGCCCTTTCCTGGGGGTTATTGCCCACTCGCCACTCCCTGCCTCCTCACCAGCCAGGCTTCCCCCCAAAGGCTGCCTGCGTTCCAGGCCGGGCTGGCTCCCCACCCACCCTGCCAGCTCCAAATCCATGAGGTGGCTTCAGGACGAGGGAGTTTGAGGATGCAGGGAAAGTCCCTGTCTGAGCTATTTTTCCAGCCTCAATCCCAAAGCCCCAGAATAACAACAAACCCCCTGATCTTTCTGGAGGGTGGGGAAAGCTTTTTAGGGTCCTTTGAGAGCCACAGCCAGCAGCCCCAGAACCAGGCAGTGGGCGGCAAGGAGGAAGTGAGGGAACCAGCCAGGGCTTCTCCTCCCAGCTGCCCCCCGATACTTCCTCTTTCCCCACGTGTCTCGCCAGAATTCCACATCCCTGCCAGAACTCCAGGTCCTGCCTCCCCAGGCCTAAACACACCCCAAACTTGACACCTGGGTGAGTCTTTCCTCTTAGCCCAGTCTCTGTTCTGCAGGCTAAGGACCCCACCTGGCCCAACAGAGGGCTGCTCTGGGCGGGTACCCCAGCGCCCAAGGGTCTGGAAGGCCAAACCCCCGAGCTCAGAGAACAGCATGACTGGTGAGGGCTGGGAGAGGCCCAGCTGGAGGTAATGGGTCAGGACGCCTGGGTTCAGCCTCCAGACTGGCCTATGAGGGCCTTTCAAGAGGGCGGGGACTCGGTGGAAAGGAGTCTCAAGCGAGTGGCTCGTCCTAACCGTGCCACCAGCAGGGCTGTGCCACCTCTCTCAAGTCACTTCTCTGTTCCTCCCCTGTCAGACAGATGACCAGAGACGTCCAGAGTCATAAGGGGAGGGGGCACTGGGACCCTGGGGAAGGGGAGGGGTCCCACACCTCCACTGCCCTCTTCATCCCCCTGAGGGAGAGAGGGGGCCTGCCACAGCAGCGGCGGGGGGGATTGAGGCTGCCTCAAATCCTTGCTCCAGCCCAGGCCTTTCTCTTTTCACTGGGGTTCACAGAAAAGAATGATTAGAATGAGTGGAAGGAACAAAACACCACCATGAGAAAGGAAAAAAAAAAAAAAAGGCAAGATACACTGCTAGGAAAACGCAAAAAGGTGACTGAAGACGACGGCAGGAGTTCAAACATCTCTTGATGTCAGAAACCAAGGTGAGATGAAGGCGGATGGACGGGCGGGCGGGCGGGCGGGCGGGGAGGGGGAGCCACAGACAAGGACAAGCCCCCACCCCCACCCAGCATCCCCAACAAAATAAAGAGATGGCAGAGGAAGGGGGCGGGGAAGGCAGGAAGGGGGCAGGACAGGGGGAGGAGGCACGGGGAGAAGAACAGCACAATCCAGGCGCAGGTTGGGGGCGATCCAATCCAATCCAAACCAAACCAAAACTTCAAACCATACCTTCGCTGTTTAACGTCAGGTGAGCCGGACCTTGGAAAGGGGAAGGAGAGAAAGAAAGAAAGGGGGAAAAAAAAGAAGAAAAAAGAAAGAAAAGGGGAAAGAAACAAAGAAAACACGAGTCATCAAAATCAGCCAGAGAGGAGGGAGAAAAAAGCTCGTGCTGCCACAATTTAAAAACCTTTTTTAACTTGTGACAGACATCGGGGGAGAGCCCCCAGCCCAGAAGCTGAGGGGAGGGGCCCGATGCGGAAACAGAGGGGCAGGGCACGAGAGGGGGGCAGAGAGAGAGAGAGAGAAAGAGAGAGAGAGAGAGAGAGAAGGGGGCTTGGAGCAGGTGAGAGGGGAACAGGCGGAAGTGGAGGGGGAGGGGCGGGAGTCGCTGCCAAGGGGAGAGGAGATTTTTGGTTTCTTTTTTTTCTTCTTGCCGGGAAAAAAAAAAGGAAAAGGAGGAGAAGCATGAGGCTGGGAAGGCTGCTTTTTCCTTTTTCTTTTTTTCTTTTTTTTTTTCTTCCGGGAGGCGGAGAGAAAAAAAAACGGTCAACGAGAAAAACGATTCAGATGGAGGAGAAAATAAAACACGACACAGAAATCAAAGCCACCTGGAGAGAGAGAGAGTGTCCTGTTAGCGTGGGGCTGAGCGGGCAAGGGGGCCTTCAACCCCACCCCGGCCCCCGGCCCATCACCCCGTGAGCCTGGCGGAGAAAGGGGTGTGAGGAAACCTGGGCCTGGAAGGGACCCTCCCCGAGGTGGGGTTTGGAAAGACCCTGTCCCAGCGAGCCCCCCCGAAAACCTCTGCCTGCTGGGTTGTAAGGGAACTGGAGAGGGCGGGGTCCAGGGACCCCCAAGGAAGGGGTGTGGATTCTTCCACAGGGGGATGGGAGGCCTGGGGCAGCGCTGTCAGAGGCGGCCGGCTCTCAGGGCAAAACTCCACATCCAGAGGTGACTCTGCAGACCCCCGTTCTCCGGCCAGCACCTCTCTGAGAGGCCCCAAGGGCTGAATTTTGAAAATGGAGAACAGGCTGAGAGCAAAATCAGCTGGGATTTCCATCCAGGATCGCCTTGGCCTCATAGGCCCTGACCGGAGGCAGGCAATCCCTCCCCCCACCCCCAGCCTTCGCGGGAGCAAATCTGGCCTAATGGAGCAGTACCCCCAGTCCCCACACCCTCCCACAGGGCCCAGCCAGACAGGATGGCAGCACCAGGCCTCCAAGCCGAGCTGAGACCCTGGCGCCGCCAAACCCTAGTCTCCCCTCACCGCCCTCTGGTGGCAGCTGGCCAGGAGAGTAGGGGAGGGAACAGCCATGCAGTACCACTGGGTGCTGCGGCTGCGGCGTGAGATGCGGGCCTAGGGAGAGAACGTGGGGCCAGGATGCAAGTGCCAAGGTTAAAGAGCTTCGAGCGCCTCTGGGGCGGCGGTGAGGGTCCCTGAAGGAAATGCTATGAGGAGGCCGGGAAGGAGGAGGGCCTGGACCCTGGGACGACGTGGCCAGATGGCTCATGGTGCCTCCCCTCCCCATCTCTTTGGGGTGGCACTGGGTTCTCCCCACCTGTGGATGAGGCCAGCTATGGGGGTAGGCCACAGATGCTGGGGGCGGCCTCAGGACTGCTCCTGGGAGGACACAGGCTTTATCCACACACAGGCAGGGACCCAGGCATCCAGAGTGTCCTCGTATTCCTTGCTCTGCACACCCCTCACCCTGCCACCAACCCTTTCGCCAGCAGCATCTTCTTCCGAAGCTCATGAGCCCAGCCCCAGAGCTGCAAGCCCTCGTCCCACTCTTCCTGTGAGAAGCAGCCTTGGGACCGGTGCTGTAGCAAAGCAGGTTAAGTCACTGCCTGCGATGCCAGAATCCCATGCCGGTTCAAGTCCCGGCTGCTCCACTTCCAATCCAGCTCCCTGTTAATGCACCTAGGAAAGCAGTGGAAGATGGCCCAAGCGCTCGGGCCCCTGCACCCATGTGAGAGACCAGGAAGATGCGCCTGGCTCTGGCGCAGGCCTGGCCATTGCAGCTATGTGGGGAGTGAACCAGCAGATGGAAGATCTCTGTCTCTCCCTCCTCCCCCTGTCTCTTTGTAACTCTGCCTTTCAAATAAATAAATCTTACGGGAAAAAAAAAAAAAAGAGGGGAGCAGCCTTGCCCTGAGGTTCCCACCCTTGGAAACCCAGGCCTCTGCCGGTTCCCAGCTCAGGATCCAGGTGGCCCTGTGAGCCGGTTCTCTGTGGCTCCCCTGCAGACCCTGCCGCGGCCTAGCTCCCGCCAGCCTCGTTAGCATGCGGCAGGCTCCCTCTGTCACCACGGCAACCAGCTGCTCGGCTCCCTCAGGCGTGACAGCACCAGCCATCTTGGTGAGGGGAGGCCAGTTCCCTTCCTGTCTACCCCTGGCTCAGCCCCAGCTGGCCGGAGGGCTCTGCCTAAAGCCTGTTTCCTACCCCGCCCCTGCCGAGGCCTGCCGGCTCCTCCTGGCCCCTGGCCCCACTGGGGTTTTCCGCTCCCCACGTCCACCTGTGGCTTCCACCCCTCCTCCCACCACCGGAGAAGAGGCTGGCGGTGATGGATGGCTCTGCCACGGGCCCCTCCTAGGGCACCTTATCTGGCTGTCTCTGAGTTTCCTCTCCGCTACAAGAGGCTGGGAGGAAAGAGGAGGTACCCGGCAGGGGCTCTGGAGCAGGATGTCTGGGTTCCGGGAGAAACTAGGGCTCGGGCACGCTGCCACCTCGAGGAGGGGCGGGCAGAGCGGTGGCAGGCACAGGGCTCCCAGGTTCCTGACGGGGGACTGCAGCGTCACATGGGAGGCCCTCAGACCACCCCCCGCCCCGAGAAACACTACCTCCCAAACTCACCCCCCTCCTGCCAGCCTCATCCATGACTCCCCAGAGAGAACCACCCCAGGAAGAAGAGGGATAGTCCTAGGAAAACGCTGCAGGCACACGGACACGTCACAGAGACACAGAGATGGGCCACACTCCTAGGTGTGTGTATACACACACACCCCACCCAGCCTCGGGTACACACCCTGCACAGCCACACGGTGCTACACCCCAGCCTGCCAACCATCACACCACCCAGAGACAGTGAGGTGGCACCCAGAGGTCGCAGTCCCCCAGTCCTGAAATCTCCCTCCTCGTCCCTGGCTGGGGCTCCCTCTTCCCTCCCCTCCCTTCTGACACCCTTCCTCACTGCAGCCCTCCGCCCAGCCCGCCACTCACCCGGGCCCTCACTCCCGTCTCTGCTCCCTCCTTCCTCCCCCCAGCCTCTCTCCTCCCCCTTTCTTCCCTCTCTCTCTTCCTCCCTCCATTTCTCCCTTTGTTGGGGAGGAGACATGACATCAAGAGCAAGTAAAAGTCACATCAGCACTAAATCTTATCTCTAGCCCTCAGAAGGCCCCATCCACCCAGACAAGCAGTCTCTCCCTCTCTCTCTCTCTCCCTCTCTCTCTCTCTCTCTCTTCCTGGTAAACACTGACACAGAGAGATGCAAACACAGATGCAGACACACAAAGACATGACACACAGAGATGTGGGCCCCGCCACAGAAGACACAAAACCCTGTCATATGCACACAGGCACATACTCACAACGTGTGGGGACGGGGTCATATGGACGCGTTCACACGCACACACACACAGGTGCCTGCCTGAGGGGCCAGGGGATCTGAGGTCCCCTAAGGAGAAGAGACGTCCAGGGAGAGACAAGCCAGACTGTACACACCAAGGAAATTGTCCAGCCCACCCTCAGGCCAGGAGCCCTTTCCCAGAGCTCCCTGCACCCTGGCACTCTCCTAGGCTCCCTCCGGGCAGGACCGGGCCCCAGGACCTTCCACTCCCACCTCCCCCGGAGAAGAGAAGTGGGCGGGTTGCTGGCTGGGATGCCCCCTCGCCTGGGCCCACGCTGCTGTCTTCTCCACCCGTGAGCCCATCTTCAGCCCAGCCTTAATGCCGGGACCACCCGGCAGGGTCCTCGCTCTCCCTGACCTTGGTCCACCCACCCAGAGGATGAAAAGAATCAGAGGGAAAGCCCACGCTTAGGGAAAGTTTCAGAGGATGACAGAAACCCAGAGTGCCCGGGAAAGACAGACAGAGAGGTCCAAGGACACAACCCTGGGAAAGAGAGGTGACGATGAAAGCCAGACAGAGAGAAAAGCAAACAGAACGGAAGATAGGGGAGAAACGGCCAGAGAGGCTCACTCCCGCCCTCACCCTGGGCCCGCTGACGGAAGAGGCAGTCCCCTGGCTTCCTCTGCACTGCGGGGCAGGGCCAGGCCCAGCGCTCAGAGCAGAGGAGGAGCCGCCCCTACCCCACATGCCCTGACCCAGACGGCCCCCACTCTGCCTATGCTCTCCACCGCTCCAGTCTGCTGCCCAGCGCTAGAGCAGAGGTGACGGGACCTCCCCTCCCCAGACTCCCCATCCCTCCACCACCAGAGCAGCAGGTCCTCTCCAAGCACAGCGTGGAGGTGGCAGCCTACCCTCCCCCGCCGCCCCCAGCATGGCCTGAGCTGGGGATAGGGGGGTGCAAAACCCTGGCCTCTGGACACTTCAGACTCCTGAGGGCCCATTCGTCCACCCGTGTGCCCTCTCTCTCCCCGAAGGTCCCCCTTCCTTCCTTCTCCTAAAGGAAGAAAAAACACCAGTGGGCGGGGTCATGTGACACGGACAAGTGAAAGGGCCTCCTCTTAGCTGGCAGCACCCTGACCAAGCCTACAAAGGGGCACTGGGCAAGAGGTGGGCCCGAGGCAGCCTTCCCCCAGGAGCCCCAAATGTGGGTGGGAGAGGGGGCCCTTGGGTAGCGATGACACCCCCTTCCTGGGACCCCCATGGCGACAGAGCTGCTCCCCTGGTGACTGGCGGCTTCACTCACCTTCCATGGGGTGCTCCTCTACCGTCAGCAAGGTTCGGAGAAGGAGGGAGGCAGAGAGAGAAGAGAAGGGAGCACCATTAGCAAGGCCACCGCAGAAAAGGGGTGCGAAGCCCCCAAGCCCACCCAGGCCCTCACGTGAGCCGTCCAACCCAGAAGACCCAAGGCTCAGGGGACAGCGCCGCTGGGGAGGAGACGGAGAGAGTCACCCCCCGAGTTGGCCGGTCCCACACCAGTGCACCCAACCTTCAGCTTATATTTGTGGAAACCGAGGCCCCGGCGCAGGGAAGGGACCACTCAAGGTCACTGGGAGAAGTGGAGGCAGGGCCAGGAGAGGCAGTCACGCTTCCGACGCCCCCAGGCTCGCTCCTCCTGCATTAGTCTGGCAGGCAGATGGGGACAGGCTCGCAGCAGACACTGCCTTGCAGGGCTCGCCCGAGACGCACGCGCTCGCTGACACACTGACACACATAGGCAGAGCAGCAACACGTATCTGTCGCAGAACTCACACCTGACGCCTGTGCACACGAGGACCCAAGCCCCGCAGGCAGGTCCCCAGCACCCAGCAGAGAGGAGGCTCAGAGGGCCGGCTGTGCCGCAGCGCGCTGTGTGACGTCCATCCCTGCCATCAACCCTTCTGCGCGCCTCACCCCTCTCCCGCAAAACAAGAGGCGTGGACCAGAGAGCTTCTGAGGCCTCTGGCTCTGGGATTCCAGGACAAATGACTTCTTGTCAGCTGGGCAGGGCAAGGGGCCCCAGGCTGGACGGCCACTTCAGTGGCAGGGGCTACCTGAGCCCAGCCCTGGTCATGCCATGCCACGTGAGCAGTCCGGACTCCCCAAATAGGGACCTGCCTGGGCCCAGCTGGGACCACCAGGGGATGAGAGGCAGCAGGAGGAAGGGAGGTGGGAGGTGCTGCCTTCAACTAAGCCACAACCCTTCAAGCAGGCTGGCTCTGAGGTGCTTTGTAAGAGGACCAAGGCGGCCCCAGCTCCAAACACCTGCACCACGCCCACCTCCTGGGAGGGTTCAGATGCAGCTTCGACAGAAGAAGCACAACTTCGAGCCCAGACCCAGTCGGGGAGACAGACGCACGCGCAGACCGCACGCGGGCACGCCCACCGTCTCCTACTCCAATCCCACTTTGTGTTATTTGTCCCTGGGGGTAAAGAGTGATACCCTAAAACCAAACATTGTCATTTATCATAGCTTACACCCCCCATAACACAGACACAAATACACAGGCTCACACCGCACTACAGCTATGCTAGACGCATGCCCCCCCCAACACTCTCCAGTGGCCTAAGGCACACACCCTATCTAACAGAGCTACCCAGCTATCCACCTGTCAGCTGTCATGTGTGTACTCCCAGTTGCTAACCTACACGCGCAAGCCTTCACACTCTCCACGCATCGCAAACATGCTCTGCACACAGCTCTTTCAGCCTCCAAAGCTTGTGTGCACAACGACTTTCTTGGATAAACTGAATCACTGCGCGCTTGCAGGGGAGCTGGGCTGTCAGAGGACCCCTCGGGCACACCCTGGAGTTGTGTCGAGCACGGCTGTGTCGGCAGTTCTCTGGTCCCAGGGGAACCAAGACCCTCGTCAGTAAGCACACTCTCTCGCCAGCACCCGTGCAGACCAGGAGGCGCAGGGCTTTCCACACAACCCAACAAGGCAGACATCGCCAAGAGTTCCCACCTGCCAGAAGCGAGCGTCCTGGTGTGCTCGGGGAGGGGAACTGGCAAGCTGGGTTTGCTTTTGGCTTCCGAGACAGCAGCCACCCGTCCCCCTCTTCCTCAGCCGTGCTCTGCTCCCCGCTGATTCACCTGCGGCCCTCACCTGCCATCGTGGGTCCCTGCAGGCTGGTCCCCTGCCCGCCACACTCTCGCTTCTCCCCGCTCTCCGCACACTACTCACTGCCACGGCTTAGGGACTCCCAGATCTGTGTTTGCAGCCCTGACCTCTTCCCCAGTCGTGGGGCGTGCGTCCCCGCCTGCTCTGGTATCCTAACTCTGCGACGCTAGGATCCCACCGCTGAGGCCACGCTCAGTACCTCCAGCCCTCCCCCGCATCAGGCGCTCATCTCCATGTGGTCAGCAAAGGCCCTGCTTTCGACCAACACTTCCTGAGCTGCCCCACGCTGCCAGGCTCAAGATGTCATTGCGATCCTCGGCCATGTGGCCAGGATTGGGCCCCCACCCGTCCCTGCGCAGCTGTCCTGGCCCAGGGGCAGGATGCACCTCCCTAAGCACCGCTGTGGTAACACAGAATGCGCAGAACGTTTTGGCTCAAACCTCTCCTCTGCACCCTCACCCTCGGCACCCTCTGCCTTGGGAGCGGCTCTTCCTGAGCGCCTCGCTGACCCCTCCCCCACAGCACGTCCAGGCTGGAGCCCTTCTGCCCTCAGCCCTCTCCTCCCGCCTGTGTGCCCTCATCTGGACATGCCCCCAGAGAATAGACTTGCTCTTTTTCCAGACCTGTCGCCAGACGCTAGGGGTTTTACCTTCAAAAACACTAAAAACCAAAACTAAACGCTTAGAACCCCTTTTCACCCCCCCATCCCTACCAGCTCTGCCCCTGGGCCAAGCCCTCATCAGTCCCTCTCCTGGGAGCATCCGTAGGCCTCCGGGCTTTCAGCCTGCAGTTCAGCCCCCGCAGCGAGGTGGTCCAACCGAGTCACAACCTGGCCGCAAGCTCTCCACAGCTCCTAGTGCCTGCGGGGTCAAGCCCAGTCTTCTCAGGAAAGTCCAGCTGCAGTGTCACCCGCCCTCCGACCTCCCTTCCTGCATCAACCCAGGCTCCAGCCACACCCAAGGCCTTCCCATTTTCCTCACAGGCCATGTGTCTGCATTCTGGTCCCTTGGCGTAAATGGGCCTAAATGCTCTTCCCACCCACAGCTACCTGAGAGAGCCAACGCTTCCCCGAGACCCAGTCGCCACTCGCCACACCGTTCTGAACTCAGCAGAGCCAGACATCTCCTTTTGTGCCAGCTCCAGACATGTTCATGCTATCACTGTCTCACTGATCGAATCTATACTGCAATTGCATTTCCATGTCTGCTTCCTGACTGGACTGTGAAAATATCCAAGAGCAAGGACAGCGTCTCATTCATCTCTCTACTCCAGCTGCTCACACATTCCTGGCACAGAGAAAGATATTGCTGGTCGGTGCTGTGGTGTGGCAGGTAAAGCCACTGCCTGCAGTGCCAGCATCCCATATGGGCACCGGTTCAAGACCCGGCTGCTCCACTTCTGATCCAGCTCTCTGCTATGGCCTGGGAAAGCAGTAGGAGATGGCCCAAGTGCTTGGGGCCCTGCACCCACGTGGGAGACCTGGAGGAAGCTCCCGGCTCCTGGCTTTGGATCAGCGCAGCTCTGGCCATTGCAGCCATTTGGGGAATGAACCAGTGGATGGAAGATTGATCTCTCACTGGTGCCGCAGCTCACTAGGCTAATCCTCCGCCTGTGGCGCCGGCACCCTGGGTTCTAGTCCCAGTCGGGGCACTGGATTCTGTCCCAGTTGCTCCTCTTCCAGGCCAGCTCTCTGCTGTGGCCCGGGAGTGCAGTGGAGGATGGCCAAGTCCTTGGGTCCTGCACCCCATGGGAGACCAGGAGAAGCACCTGGCTCCTGCCTTCGGATCAGTGCAGTGCACCGGCCTCAGCAGCCATTGGAGGGTGAACCAATGGAAAAGGAAGACCTTTCTCTCTGTCTCTCTCTCTCACTGTCCACTCTGCCTGGCAAAAAAAAAAAAAAAAAAAGATTGACCTCTCTCTCTCTCTCTCTCTGCCTCTCTTTAACTCTGCCTTTCAAATAAATCTTGAAAATAAAAAAGGTATCCCTGTGTTTGGTAAGTGAATAATGAAACAATGTTTCCCAAGGACTAAGCACTCCAAGTGTGCCTGCCTCTGTATGCACATGGTCCCTTCCACTCTCCACTGCCACCTTGTAGATGGAGAGCACCACTGCTCCCTGGCAGAGGTGAGGAGAGCAAGATTCAGGGACTGAAGACAGGAGAGAGCGCTTAGCCTAGTGACGAAGACTCCTACACGCTACAAAGCACCTGGGTTTGACACCACGCTCCGGCCCCGGATTCCACCTTTCTACAACGCAAGCCCTCAGAGGCAGCAGTGGTGGCTCAAGTCACTGGGCCCCTGCCACCCAGGGGGGGAACCTGGATTGTTCCTGGCTCCTGGCTCTGGCCCTGGCCCCAGCCGTTGTGGGCACCTGGGGACCAAACTAGCAGATAGGAACTCTGTCTCTCTACCTTGCAAATTAAAAAAAAAAAAAAAAAATAGAAGGAACTTGTCCAAGGTTACACCGCTTGTGAGGAGCAGAGTCGGAACGTGAACCCAGGCACCAGCGTTGTGGTGCAGCAGGTTAAGTGCAGCCAAAGACACAGGCTCCCCGATGAGCACCACTCTGCAATCCCTGCTCCACTTCTGATCCAACTCCCTGCTAATGCACCTGGGAAGGCATTAGCCCCGGATGGCGCTGCTGGCTCCTGGCTTCAACCTGGCCCAGCCCCAGCCATAGTGGCCATTTGAGGAGTGAGCCAGTGAATCGAAGTTTCTCTCTCTCTCCCTCCCTCCCTCCCTTCCTCTGTACTCTGCCTTTCAAATACATAAATCTTTTTTTAATGTTAACCCAAATCTGTGTGTTTTATAAAAAAAGATTTATTTATTTATTCGAAGGACAGAGTTATAGAAAGAGGTAGAGCCAGAGAGAGAGAGAGGTCTTCCATCAGCTGGTTCACTCCCCAAATGATCGCAATGGCCAGAGCGCAGCCAATCCGAAGCCAGGAGCCAGGAGATTCTTCTAGATTTCCCACACAGGAGCAGGGGCCCAAGGACTTGGATTATCCTCTACTGCTTTCCCAGGCCACAGCAGAGAGCTGGATCAGAAGTGGAGCAGCTGGGTCCTGAACTGGCACCCACATGGGATGCCGGCACTGCAGGTGGCGGCTTTACCCATTATATTACAGTGCTGGCCCCATCTCTGTCTTTTAAACTTCTTTTTTTTTTTTTTTTTTTTTTTTTGACAGGCAGAGTGGACAGTGAGAGAGAGACAGAGAGAAAGGTCTTCCTTTGCCGTTGGTTCACCCTCCAATGGCTGCTGTGGCCGGCGCGCTGCGGCCGGCGCACCGCGCTGATCCGATGGCAGGAGCCAGGAGCCAGGTGCTTTTCCTGGTCTCCCATGGGGTGGAGGGCCCAAGCACTTGGGCCATCCTCCACTGCACTCCCTGGCCACAGCAGAGAGCTGGCCTGGAAGAGGGGCAACCGGGACAGAATCCGGCGCCCCGACTGGGACTAGAACCCGGTGTGCCGGCGCCGCTAGGCGGAGGATTAGCCTAGTGAGCCGCGGCGCCGGCCTGTCTTTTAAACTTCTAATACACTATGTTTTTGGTCTGAAAGTCAAGATCACTAGAAGCTTCTAGAACTCTAAGCTATAGTTATGATTTTTTTAAAAATGTATTTATCTATTTAAAAGAGTTATAAAGAGAGGAAGAGACAGCGACAGAGAGAGAAGTCTTCCATCTACTAGTTCATTCCCCAAGTAGCCACAATAGCCAGGGCTGAGCCAGGCCAAAGCCAGGAGCCAGGCGTTTCATCTGGGTCTTCCATGTGGGTGGTAGGAGCCCAAGCCCTGGGGCCATCTTCCACTGCTTTTCCCGGGCCATTAGCAGAGAGCTGGGTCAGAAGTGGAGCAGCCGGGACATAAACTGGCGCCCATCAGGGATATTGGCGCCACAGGCAACAGCTTTACCTGCTTCACCACAACGCCAGTCCCTGTAGTTCTGATTTATCTCCCAGAAAGCACCACACCGTGCCTGGACCCACTCAACTCAAATCCCCTCTACCACCCTGCTAGCCCGCCCTGTCCTTTCCACGGCTGTAGCTATAAGACATCCTTTAGGATCTAGCCAAGTCCCACCTTCTCCTTGAAGCCCTCCCTGACCACTAGGGTTAATGACCATAGTGACATTTATTAGTCACTCAGAATAGTGCCTGGCGCATTTGTAAGGGAGTCTATACATAAGTCATTCAGCCTTCACAATGTTTTTGTTTGTTTGTTTGTTTGTTTGTTTTTGACAGGCAGAGTGGACAGTGAGAGAGAGAGACAGAGAGAAAGGTCTTCCTTTTGCCGTTGGTTCACCCTCCAATGGCCGCCGCGGCCGGCGCGCTGCGGCCGGCACGCCGCACTGATCCGATGGCAGGAGCCAGGTGCTTTTCCTGGTCTCCCATGGGGTGCAGGGCCCAAGCACTTGGGCCATCCTCCACTGCACTCCCTGGCCACAGCAGAGAGCTGGCCTGGAAGAGGGGCAACCGGGACAGAATCCAGCACCCCGACTGGGACTAGAACCCGGTGTGCCAGCGCCGCAAGGCGGAGGATTAGCCTAGTGAGCCACGGCGCTGGCCTAGCCTTCACAATGTTACCCCCTCCACTTTACAGAGCCGGCCACTGAAGAACAATGAATAAGGACATTGCCAAGTTCACACAGCTAGCCATCAGCTAAGCTTGAACTCAAAGCTGGACAGCCAATTATCTCTTTTTAAAAAAATCTGGCCACTGCAGTGAGTTAAGTCACTGCTTGTAACACCGGCATCCTGTATCCAAGTGCCGGTTCACATTCCGGCTGCTCCGCTTCCAATCCAGCTCCCTGCTAATGAACCTGGGAAGGCAGCAGAAGATGGCCAAACACTTGGGCGCCTGTCACCCATGTGGGAAACCAGGCCGGAGTTTCTGGATGATGGCTTCAGCCTGGCCCAAACCTGGCTATTACAACCGTTTACGGCGTGAACCAGCAGGTGGAAGGCATCTCTGTATCCCTCTCCCTCTCTCTGTTGATCTGCCTTTCAAATAAATAAAACTTTTTAAAATTGGGCTTATTATATATTTGAGAGACCAACTAATAGACAGACTGACAAAGAGAGCTCCCAATTACTTTTTCACTCCTCAAATGCCCACAGTGGGTGGGGGGGTTGGGGGCCAAAGCAAGGAACGGGGAGCCCAGCCCAGGTCTCCCAGCTGTGCGGCAGGAACCCAGCTGTGGAGCCATCACTACCGCCTCCCTCCCAGGGCGTGCAGCAGCAGGGAGCTGGGGTTAGGGGCTGGAGCCAGCGTGGGAGCAGACGTCCTGAACACGAGGCCGAACGCACCGCAGTCCATTCTCTGAACTTCCTGCTGTCTGTGCCCGGGGGCACCCCGCTCTTCTCTGGGCGCTCAGAGCAGCCCCACACCACCCTCTGGAGCAGTTGACCCCATTCTGCCTGGCGCTGCTTCCACCCGCGGAAACCGTCAGGGCCACCGGTACTGGACGTCACGGCTGACAGGGTGACTCACATCCACGACCTCGTTTACTCAACGTTCACACACCTGGGCCCTCAACTGTCCCTGCGAGAGGGCAGAGGTGGTGTCATAGATGCCCTCATCCTGCCCAGCATGAACTCAAGATTCCAACAAGGCTGTGCTGAAGGCCAGAGCAAAAGGAGATGGGCTGTGTTCTAAGGAGCCAAAACAAATGGCTAGCACCCCAGCATCAAAACTTCTGTTTTCTCAAAGGACAGCCTCTTGGGCTCCCCCCAGTCACTCACTGTCAGTGACACATAACTCTAATGTTGTTGGCAACGCTGCTCTCCAAGTTCACAAAAACCAACACAGAGAGAGGAGGCTGTCCGTTGCTACCTGACATCTCCTCCTAAGGGCGGAGATAGAAAACTAGCAAAAGCTGACAAAAGGACAAGAAAGTAGAGCAGGCGGGCATCATTTCAGGCAGGGATAAAGGGAATCTGGTCCTGCCAGATTCATCAGCAAAAGGTCAGCTTCCCTTCCAGAGACTGCCCGGGGAGACGGCAAGGGATGAATCGCCCCGTGGAAAGATCCCCGCCGGAGACGTGCTGTTGTGTCAAAGGGGTGGCCCCCCAGCCCCAGGACGATCCTGGTGACCACAGGGGCCCTGAAAGACGAGATCTCCCTGTCCCGTTTCCATCGCCCTCTCTGGGCTGGGACCACTGACCAACAAACCTCTACACGGCTGGCTAAAGGAACTAGCTGAGACCCAAGGGATTGAGGGTGGTTACTGGTTTCTCATGAAACATTCCCCCCAAGTAGCCCCAGTGGCCAAACTCGGGCAATCAGCAGACACGGCTCTCCTCCCTGGGGGCAGCGCGGGGACCGGCGGGGAGCTGAGCGGAGTCGCTGCAGGCTCAGACCCCAGCTCTTGTGTCTCTGAGCCTCACTCTGACCTTCTACAACAAGGAGTTACCCTCCTGCGGTCATCCCAGGCACGAATGAGAGAAACAGCCAAGGCGCCAGCAAAAGCCCAGGGTGCACGTTCCCTCCCTCGACCGCGTGGTCCGATTCTGCGTTACGGATGCTCTTCCTTCTCCTGCAGTCCGTCCCTCTAAGGTCTTGCACCTCATTCTGCTCATCTCTGGCTGCTTCGCCTGACCCCAGAGCCTCAAACACACATGGCTCCCGGGCTCCATCTGCAGCCTCTGCCCCCACCCCACCCCACCCCACCCCGCCACTGGAAGCTCTGATCTCACATTCCCAATGCCCTGGACATCACCGTCTAGGAATGCCCAGGGGCCATTGCTCCAAACCCATTCTCCATCCCCTCTTCCCCCTTCCTCTCACCCCTTTGCCAATCCTTCCAACCACACAAACCTGACACGCCACCATCTTTGCCTTCCCCTCCCCCCCACCCCCACCCCCACAGCGCCCCACAGCTCCCAGCTCCGCAATGGATCCCTGCATTCACTACGGCTGCTGCCTTAGCTGCCACCACTGTTCCTTGCCGCTCTCCAAGACAACCAAGCTCAAGGCCTTGCTACCTCTTGCTTGAACCGTCTCCCACCACCTCAGTTTCCTCCCTGTAATCCTTACACACTCACGTCCCAGCTTCCTACTATAATCCTTACACACTCACCTCCCAGCTTCCTACACACACAGCTCTTACCTGCTTCAAGAACCTGCTCAAAATTCTTTTGTGGCTCCGTTGCCAGCACACTGTAACCAATCAGCATCCACCAAATGTCGGCTGAGAAATTTCAGCTCAGTCTCTGAGACCTGGCCTCAGATTGCTTCTCCCGCACTCCTGCCTCCACCTCTCGGTGGCCTTCGGCAGACCTGACATGCATCTCCCCCTCCCCGCCTTGGTTCTTACCAGCGCCTTTGCTCTGAGTGGCCTCCCCCAAACCACACTAACCAATGTTTAAGGCCATACTAAATAGCACACCCTTCCTAAACCCACTACCGATCCCCAAAATTTGTAAACTCTCCCCTTCTGGGGCTGGTGTTGTGGTATAGCCTAGCTGCCACCTGTGATGCCGGCACCCAATATGGGTGCCAGCTGCAGTCTTGACTGCCCACTGATGATCCAGCTCTCTGCTGTGGACTGGGAAGGCAGCAGGGGATGGCCCAAGTGCTCGGGCCCCTGCACCCACGGGGGAGGCCCAGATGGAGCTCCTGGCTTCAGCCTGGCCCAGCCCTGGCCGTTGCACCCATTTGGGGAGTGAGCCAGTGGATAGAAGATCTCTCTCTCTCTCTCTCTCTCTCTCTCTTTCTCTCGCTCTCTCTCTCGCTCTTGCTCTCCTTCTCTAACTCTGCCTTTCAAACAAATAAAATAAATCTTTGGAGAAAAAAAAAAATCTCTCCCCTTCCTTGAAACCCCAATAGCACTTTGTATGTAATAATAACTAACTCACCACCAAGATGGACCAGACACTCATTAAATTCTCACAACCAACTGACCAGATAAGCACGGTTGTCCCCATTTCATAAGAAAGGAGAACACGTCTAAAGGCTATAGGTGCTCACCCGATGTAAAGGCCTGGTGAGTAGTGAAGACAGGTTAAAGCCACAGGGCTCTGTGGGGGTCCCTGCACTGCACCCTGGGCAGAGTGCACACTCCATCCTGCTGTTTTGCAGTCACAGCCTGAGTGTCCCCTCTCTGAAATGGCTGGGATCAGAAGAGCTTCAGATTTTTTGTGCTTTTATTTTATGGACTTTGGGATATTTGCATATTTATAATGAGATTACTTTGTGGCTGCGACTCAAATTTCAACACAGAAATCATTTATGTGCCATATACACCTTACACATACAGCTTGAAAGTAACTTGAACCAGGGGCCGGTGCCGTGGCTCATTTGGTTAATCCTCCACCTTGCCGCGCCGGCACACCGGGTTCTAGTCCCGGTCGGGGCGCCAGATTCTGTCCCGGTTGCCCCTCTTCCAGGCCAGCTCTCTGCTGTGGCCAGGGAGTGCAGTGGAGGATGGCCCAAATACTTGGGCCCTGCACCCCATGGGAGACCAGGAGAAGCACCTGGCTCCTGGCTTCGGATCAGCGCAGTGCGCTGGCTGCAGCGCACCGGCTGCGGTGGCCATTGGAGGGTGAACCAATGGCAAAGGAAGACCTTTCTCTCTGTCTCTCTCTCTCTCTCTCTCACTGTCCACTCTGCCTGTCAAAGAAAGAAAGAAAGAAAGAAAGAAAGAAAGAAAGAAAGAAAGAAAGAAAGAAACTTGAACCAGGGGCCGGTGCTGTGGCTCACTTGGTTAATCCTCTGCCTGCAGCGTCGGCATCCCATATGGGTGCCGGGTTCTAGTCCCAGCTGCTCCTCTTCCAGTCCAGCTCTCTGCTGTGGCCCAGGAGGGCAGTGGAGGATGGCCCAAGTCCTTGGGCCCCTGCACTGAGTGGGAGACCCGGAAGAAGCACCTGGCTCCTGGCTTCGGATCGGCACAGCGCTGGCCATAGCAGCCATTTGGGGGGTGGACCAACGGAAGGAAGACCTTTCTCTCTCTCTCTCTCTCTCTCTCTCTCTCTCTCTCTCTCACTGTCTATAATTCTATCTGTCGAATAAATAAATAAAAATCTTTAAAAAAAAAAAGAGAGAGAGAGAGAGTAACTTGAACCAAAATGTTGGGGGTACCTGAGTTTTGACTGGAACCTATTGCATTCGGTCAGGTGGGAACATTTTACTGGTGGCATCAGACTTTGGAGCATTTGGGGTTTTCCTAGTAGGGATGCCCGGCCTGTGTTCAGTGAACATTCTTTGTGCCAGATGCCATTCAAAGCGCATCACATGAATTAGCTAATTTAATTCTCACAGCAACTCTACTATTATCCCATTTTACAGATAAGGGGCCGGGGAGAGATAGCATCTGAGGCAGCTGCTCCGGCAGACTGGGTGCAGAATCGCTGCTCGTAAGCACACACTGGCTGCTTTTCTGCTTCCTCAGCCAAACAGTCAAGTCCCTGCACAGAGTCTACCCCGCCTCTCAGTCCCCTGGAGCCCCCAAAACACAGTCTGTCACGGGGGACGCCTTGACGACCAGCTGCTGAAGCAGATCACCAACAAAGTCTCAGAACACACGTGAGCCGTGCGTTCTACACGCGTGAGCACCCGTTTCCTACTTCTCTCCTGAGCAAAGTGTGCACCTGACGCCCTGTCCCAGGCATCTAGATCCTGACTCTATGCAAGGTGTCGCCCCCACACCCGCACACCCTCCTTCCTTCATCCCTTTTCAGTCCCTTTCACACACACGGGTGACATGAGGCGGTGCTGACATGCAAAGCCTGGTCTACACTACCGGCGCTGTGGTCGAGAATCAGCAGTGGGTACACAGACCCTCAGCCACTCACACTCAGCTCTGTCTTCAGTGAGTGTGGCCAGGCCCCGCCCCCAGAGGAAAAATGCAAATTTCCAAGCATGGAAGTTCTCAGTCAGTGGGCAAGCCCAGACCCCAGGAAGGCTTGGATTCCCAAGGATCCACAAATCCACTCGCACGTCAAACATCTGAAAGCAGATTGATACGTCTTGCTCATAAAACTAAAGCAATTCTTCCTAATGTATATTTTATTATCCACATGGCAAATACAATATCAAAGTCATCTAAAAGCTTTTCTGAATTCATAGGAGCGTTGAGTCATCTATTTTCACAAAAATAGACATAAAAATAATAACTAACCACGACTTGGAAGGGGTACTGTGAACTAGTGACTTCAAAAAAAAAAAAAAAGTCCTCAAATTCAGAAAACGTTGGAAACCACTCAGACAGACAATAATGAAGTGACCGTAATTTCCAGGGAGGCTGGAGAACTCGGACTCCTGCTACACCTACGTCTTCCTCTCCCACCCCAGTCCCAGTGGGAGCTCACGCCTCTCCCCCTCGGCTGGATGAGAAGGCACCAGAAGTGTAATGAGCACGAGACATCACAAAAGCCGCCTGGGAGATGGACAAATGCAGGAAGGAGGGCTGAGGCCGCAGGGTGGGGCGAGGAGGGGTGGTCAGTGGGGCTGCCCTGCCTGTCACCCCAGCTGCCATCTGTATCCAGACTCCCACGGCCACCCACAACACACCTCCGAAAATATACACACACGTCCTTTCACATCCAGACGCAGCCTACCTCAAGCCCTTACTCCCTCAAGCACTTATTAATATCTTCATTCATTCCACAAATCTTTATCAAACACCCACTAAGCACCTGGTACTATATTAGGCACGAGGAATACAGAACTGAATAAAGACACATCCCTGCCTTTTATCACAAAGCACCACTCTCTCAATGGATCACACACACACACACACACACACACAGGCAACCCTGCCCTATCAGCTGTCATTAATGAGTGTGTGTCTTACTTCTCTTTCTTAGGAGTCTGCGTTTACTCACACACACACAGCCCCTGGGTCAGATACACATACACAGCCGGATCTCAGAGCTCCGAACGTTCAGCTGGAGGGCAGTGGCTGAGATGCCATTTGAAACACCTGCGTCCGACACTGGGGTTTGAGTCCCAACTCCACGCCCAGTTCCAGCTTCCTGCTAACGCAGACCTGGGAGGCAGCAGGTGATGGCCAGACTAGCTGGGTTTCCAGCACCCACACGGAGACCTGCTTTGAGTCCCAGGCTCCCAGATCGGGCTCCAGCCCAATGCTGGCTATTGTGGGCATCTAGGGGATAAATCAACAGATGGGATTGGGGAGAGGGATAGCGATCTCTGTCTTTCAAATAAATAGAATTAATTATTTTTTTAGAAAGCTGTCTGACACACATCTGGCACACCTATATGATATACCCAACCATCCCTTACACACACAATTACTCAAACACATTTTACACACAACCGCACAACCCGCATTCCGAAGCACACACCTTCTCGGGGTCACTGGGTGACTAGCCAGTGAGTGCCTTCTCGGGGAATGGATACAAGGACTCTGGCTGATCCGGGTGTCTCGGACTGCATTTTTCACACACCCAGGCTCGATTCAGCCACCAGTGAGACCGTGACCAGGTACCGCAACTGTCCATAGCTCAATCCTCCCCTCCATCAAATTAAGAGGCTGGTTCATATGGTCTGCTTAGAAAGGTTTGGTGGGGAGGGGGTCCTAGGAACCAGTGAATCGGGTTAAGGTCCTGGGGAGGGTCTTCAGACTCCAGGAGTCTTGCTGACGTCTCGACTCCTTCACACAGCACAAGAGGAGCCGGCTACACGGAGCACACACCGACACGTGTGTGCCACTCGCTCTCCCAGCTCCGCTGCTTCTACGCCAACACTGCTGCGCTGACCCCCATTCACACATCAATTCCACACCGCCGGCTGCGCGGGCCCGCCTGCAGCGACACAGACACCGATCTCACAGTTTAGGGAGCACCTGAGCTCCTCGGAGAAAAAGCGAGAAGGTGTCGCTTCACACACACAGTTCCTAGAGAGAGACTCGCAGCCTTGCACTACCGGCCCCCCAGAAACCACCCAAAACCCGCCCCCTTACGCACGGGTTCATCTTCCACGGCTTACAACAAGCGATCAGAATCCTCTCCAGAACCCAGCCCCCCCCCCCCCCGCCCGGGCCACACACGCGCCGGTGCACAGAGCCCCACAAACTCGGCCACGGGGAGCGCAGACACGCGCGCTCCCAGGGCTCCGGGGAGCGCCGGGGCCAACCCGCCCCAAGCTGAAGGGGACCCTCCCCCAGGAGCCCAGCCAGCCCCAGGGGAGCCCCCTTCCCTCACCCCCACCAAACCTACAGCCCAGCCTCCGCAAGACGCCGGCCCGCCCGTCACCAGAGCCTCCCCGCCGTGGGCTGCTGGTACCCAGCCCCGCACCCCGGGCCCGGCGCGGTGACCCCACCTCAGCCCGCGGCGGCCGGGCTTCCGACGTCTACAGTTCAAGCCGCCACTCGCAGTCTCTCGCCCGGCAGAGAGACCACCAGCCCCTTCCGCCCCTCGCCAAAACCGTCAAGCCCCAGACAGGAGCCTGAGAAGCCGCCTCGGCCTCCGTCTCCCTCGCTTCCCCGTCACTCTCCGCGGCTCTGAGCGGTCTGAGGGGAAAAAGAAACGCTCGCTTCCCGCCCTCCGGGCGGGTGCAGCCCCCGTCTCGCAACCCCCAGCCTCCCTTACCCGCCCCGGCAGCGCGTGCCGAGCCCTCCCCACGCCCACCGCCCTCGCGCTTGGGCCCCCATCCGCCATCCCGTCGGCGCTCAAGGCCCCACTTCCCGCCCTTTACCGGCGGGCGCTCGCCCACCGCCGCTCCGGCCGACCTCTACCCGCCCCCTTCAAGCCCCGCCCACGGATCCGCCCACAGTCTCCTAGGACGAGTTCACATTGGCTCCGCCGTGCAGGTCACACCCACAGGGCCCCTCAGGCCCCGCCCACACTATATCACAGGATCCGCCCCCACAGGCCCTACCCACTGCCTCCCATAGGCGCCTCCCACAGCCTCAGGGCCGCGAAGACCTCACACGCCCGACCCTCGCCCCTCACAGGCCCCTGTGAGACGGGCTACCCAGCCCCCCGACCACCACAGGCCGCCACAGGACTCTGGCCACGCCCCCGGCCACGCCTCCGGTGGCCGACCCGCCCTCCTGCGCGGACCCGCGCGCTCCCACCTCCTCCAGCCACCGCCCCCGGGACCCCCCAGCCATCCCGGCCGCGCGCAGGGCCCGGCGGCGGCGCCCGGGGCTCACCTTCGTTGCAAAACTTGCCGCCGAAGCCCGTGTGGCTGCAGTCGCAGCCCACCTCGCCGGGCGCCAGCACGGTGCAGAGGCCGCCGTTGGCGCAAGGGTTGCGTGCGGGCGCGCACAGCGGGTCGGCGGCGGCACCGCGCAGGCCCTGGCTGCCCAGCAGCGCTGGGGGCCGCTCGCCCAGCTTCAGGTTGGCCAACAGGCCGCGGAAGGGCGGCTCGTACTTGACGGTGCTGAGCGTGAGCGCCGAGAGGCGCACGTCTGGCGGGATGCCGCCCACGAACAGGTCGCTGGCCACCTGCATCTCGCGCCGCTTGGAACGCACCTCGGCGGCGCGGGCCTCGCCGTCCACCGCCAGCGCCGTGCGGCGCGCGTCGCGGGTCAGCAGCACCATGTGCCAGCGGTCGTCGGCCACCGGCGTGTCCAGCTGCAGCGTGGCCGGCTCGGCGCACGAAAGCGTGAAGCGCAGCCGGAGCCGCCCGTCCACCAGCAGCAGCTCCAGAAAGTCGCAGTCGCCGCCGTCGTCCAGGTAGAGCAGCAGCGCGCGCGTGGCGTTCGTGCGCAGGCTGAAGCTGAGCTCGCCGCTGCTCGCCGCGCCCGCCCAGCGCGCGTAGCGAGCCCACTGCCCGGGGCCGCCGCCGAACTCCAGGCCGTCCGCGCCCGCCGTCAGCACCAGGAGCAGCGGCAGCAGCAGCAGCAACCGTGGCGGCCGCCACGGGCCCCCGGGCGCCATGCCTCCGGCGGCCCCGGCCCCGCCCGGCCCCCGGCCCCGCTCAGGCTTCAGAGCCGCGGGCACATGGGGCGGGGAGGGGGCCGGGCGCCCCCCGCGCGGAGCGGGGCTCCCTCGCCGGGTCACAGGGCCATGGGCCTGGCCGAGGGGCAAGGCGCGCAGCGGCCCCGGTGCCGGCTTCCCCTGGGCGGGGACTGCGGCGCCGCTCTCCCGCCGCGGGCTCCGATGGATGAGGGGCTGCCTGCGAGGAAACAGAGGGAAAGGGGTTAATGAGGGGGCTCCAAGGAGGGCGGCCGGCGGCGTCTGGCTCCCCGTTCAACCAGCGGGCACCCAGCTGTCTCTCTCTTGAACCTAAGGGGTCTGCCCCGACCTGGACAGGATCTCCAAGGAAGAGACACCACCGTGGACCTGGGAGTCCAGCACCAGGGGGAGAGAGGGCGCTTTCTGGGGCGTGATTGGTCTGGGATACGGCCAGCCGCGGAAGTGACCCCTGGGAGTCCAGTAGAAGCCAGCCCAGCTGCCCTCACCCTGCCCCTTTCAAAGGAACTGGGCGTCAGCACCACGGCCAGCTCCTCAAGGGCCCCGCCTAGGACTCCGCCCCCGCTGGAGACCCCCAGCTTCCCCAGCCGGTGAGCCGGTGCGCAGCTCCCACCTCCGGCTACAACTCTCCCTCCCTCATCAGTTCTTGATGCTGGATAATGAAGTTGCTAAATAATTCATTGGGATTAATTAAATGCCAATTCACCAATGATATCGCACACAGTAACCGGGCTGGGAAGGGGGCAAGAGAGAACAGCCAGCCAGGACCCAGGTATCCGGGTCCCCAGCTGTCGCCAGCCACCCGTGCGAGGGCGCAGGCACCCAAGCTCATGTTTCCGATCGCCCTCAAAGCACACTCGCCCCTTCCTGGGCCCAGCCCAGGTCTTGCCACCCTGAGTCTCCGTCTCTAGCGTCAGGACCGCCCCACTACCTGTGTTCTCTTCACAGCCCAGCTCCTCCTGGCCCCCCACCCAGGGCTGGGGGATCCACCAGGAGCAGGCAAGCTCATTTGCATAAAATTGCCTTTCTGAAATGATTACCCTTGTAACTGGCTGTCAGAGAGCAATTTATACCCCACGCCAGGGAGGGGAATTTGCATCTCGTTAAACTCCAAGTCGTAATTATTTATATCCAACAACCCTCCTGAATATTGCATTGATTTTATTTTGGGGAGGGAGAGAGGGAAAGAGGTGGGGAGAAGCCTAGGAGAGAAGCAGGGAGGGGCCAGAGTTTAGGAAGAGATGGGGAAAGATTGAGGAGGGGGAGAAGAGGAGGAAGGGAAGGGAGTGTGTGTATCCGGGCAGAGCCCGGAGAGTAGTGGAGGCAAAAGGTGGTCTGATGGGGCGAGCAGAAAGAGAAGACGGAAAATTGAATTCCAAATTCAAACAGCATCTGTCACGGCCTGATCCTGGACATTTTTACAAATGTCACTTTACTTAATGGCTCTAAGAAGTCCCATCATTCCCCATTCGCCACTGGGGAAGCCCAGGGAGAGAAGCCTCGGGACTCTCCCAAGGTCACACAGCCACTCAGCAGGGAACCGGAACCCAGACCCAAGCCTGCCTGGCTCCAGCGTCCCCAGGAGGAGACAAAGGGCGCGGCAGCCACAGGTGTGACTCTGAAAGGTGGGAACCAGAGAAGAGGAGGAGGCTGACTTGGAGAGGGGAGGAGCCCAGGCACCCCCACCCCCAGAAACAGTGCAGTGTGGGGAGTGGCAGAGTCACAAGAGGTAGGGGTGGAGTGGCACGTGTGCAAAAGGAAGGGGGGCGGAGAAGACCTCCGAAGGGGAAGCCACAAGCAGGAGACCTCCAAACCCAGCCGTCCCCTGTTCCGGTCCTCCTGCTCCTGACCCCTGCCCTGCCCGTCCTGCCGGCCCCAGGGGGGACCCAGGCTCCTGCTCCAGCGCCCTTCCCAGGCAGTGGGGAGGAGACTCAGGCACACAGCCCCTACTCCCTACAAACACTGTCGGGGTTATATATAGCTTTGCCACTGCCTCTCCTCATTGGGTAATGGAGATAATTAACATGCGCAGGCTAATTAGCCAATCAAATTAAATGCAGCACCTGCTCCCATCCTGATTGACGCCCTCACCCCCACACACACACATGCACCCCCACCCCAGCCTGGGGCAGGGGCAGGGGTTCCTGAGGCTTGCAGGCACAGAAAGGCCAAGTCCTTCCTCTTTTTCTAAAGGGGCAGCCAGAGACCCCCAGCAGAGGCTCGAAGAGTCAACCTTGTCCCTCTCCCTCCCCTGCTGGGGTCTCAATCCCAGCCTGGCCTCGCCTTTGTCCGTCTCTCTCCCAGCCCCGCCCCACCTGCGGACACTATTTGGGGAGGGAATTAATTAGCTATTGATTTCTGCCGGTGGAGGGAACAGGCTTGCGTGCCGCTGGCCACTCACCCCCAGCTCGGCAGAGGGCGGGGCTCGGCCCCACCGCCACCCCCTCCCCTGCATGCTCCCATCCCTACTCTCAGGAGCAGGCAGAGGGGTTCCTGAGACACCTGGGGGCAGGGCCACCTCTGTTCAGGAAGTGGGAGGAGGCCACCAGAGCCAGCAGGAATGGGAACATTACCTGGTGGGGAGCTGAGGCGGGGGAAGGGGTGACAGTCCAGGAGGGGGTGACTCCACTGGTCTGGGTGTGGAGGGGGTGGTGGGAGCCACCATGGCACGAGACTGAGAGCGGCTATGGGGGCCAGGCTGGCCACACACATGGTGGCCTCCGGGGAGCAGCAAGGGCAGGGGCTGGGCTGGGCCCCTCCAGCTCATTGCTCATTCTGCCCGCAGCCCGAAGCTCTGCAGCGCGGGCAGCCTGGCTTGGCGCCAGGGGGACGGGGGCTGCAGGGCTGACCAGGAGGAGGCCCCAGCTCTCCCCCACCCCACCCCTCGAGGCCTCTCCCTGGGGACCCAGAGACCCTTGGCGCAGCTTGAGGCTCGCCAGGCAGAGACAGCCCCAAGAGAGCTGTGAGCGGACACCTGGGTCCTCCCCACCCCACCCCGCCCTGCAGAGCCCAGGACACCTGCTGCTCCTCGCCACTCCTTCCCCCTCCCTCCAGCCTCCCCCAGCCCAGGGCCAGTCTTAGCTGACACGGCCTGCAGCCTGCCCCTGCTCCCAGGACACACACAAGGGGTCCTGCTGACCTAGGATGCACCAGCCCTTCTTAGCTCCAGCTACTCAGCTCTCCCACCTCAGCAGCAAAGATCTGGTCCCTGTGGGCCAGGGCCAGAGCCTTGCCCAACTACACAGTGGTGCCTCCCCTGGAGCTGTGCAAGGCAATCGCCCCTCCCCCAGGCCCCTGCAGTGCAGCGGAAGCCCCCCTGCACCCACCGTGTCCAGGCACTGTCCCCCTCAGACCCAGCACCGCGGCCACTGCAGCAGGTAGCCTGCCCGCTCACTGCCAGTCAGTGCAGAGCCCACCGGCAACCCCTGCTGACCATGCGTCCTCTGCTCTCTAGTGCCCCCAACCCACAGAGGGCCCCTGCAACCTTGTACCAGTGATGAGGGCAGCAGGAGGGCTGGAAAGAGGAGAGAAAACTGGCCTCAGGGCCCCTGGCCATTCTGTCCCCAGCTCTTCCTGGGTCCTCCTGAGCCCGACAGCCTCCTACTTGTCACCCAACAGCCCTGCCAGTGCCACCGTGGCATTTGGCCTGCAACTTCAGGACTCCCCAACTCTGGATCAGGCACCAGGCTGCTCACCCCCTGGGCACCACTGGATTCCAGAAGGTGTTTCTGTCAGCCAGTCTCACAACAAGGAAATGGAGCTGAGAACCACAGATTCACTCGCCTAAGGTCACGGTGCTGGTGAGGAGGTTTGCTGGCCTCAAAGTCTGTGCCTCCCCTTCCGCCCTGCACCATCCACGGGCAGCAGGGAGTGTCTGGGCTCTGAGCCCACCCTGGGTCTGAAGACTGAGGCCCCCGAGCTCACGCTCTGATGTCTTTCAGGTGGGGACTGAGTCCAGAGAGGGGGCACTAACTGACCCAGGGCTGCACAGAAAAGCAAGACCACAGCCGCCCCCTTCTCCGTGCCAACGCTGCACCGGCTGAGCCAGCCCCAAGCCTTCCTGCCTGAGCCCGGGCCTCAGTGCCCACACGTGCAGCACAGACTGAGCTGTGGATGCGAGGTCCGGAATGAGTGAGCCCTGGCCCACCCTGGCTGCGCCCCTGGACCGCAGGCGCCTCCCAGCATCCACACAGCCCCTTCTGTGGCCAGACCCACACTTCACACACACGCCCTGCTCCCGCCGTGGGAACGCCAGCCTCCCTCTGGCTCGCCTCTGCTCACGCCAGCAGCCAGCATCCTCTCCTGCCAGCTGGGAGTGAGACAGCAGGGGCCTCCCCCAGGCTGCAGGGAGGAAGAGCTGCGTTTACACACATTCTGGTGGCCCCAGAAGGCAGCCCGTGGACAGGTGGGAGAAGTGCGTGCTACGGGGCGGGCAGATTTTGGCTGAAGCGAAGGAGGAACTTGCTGGCTATCTAGAGCATCCAACAGTGAGTAGGGGTGGGGAGGGGCGAGTTTCCTGTGTGTGGAGGTGTTGGAGCTGAGGCAGCATGGCTTGCTCAGAGGCGCTCAGGAGGGGGCCCAGAAGCACCAGAGACACAGACTGCTCCACCCCCTTTCAGGTGCAGAAGGTCTTTGGGAGGGTCTCCTTTCCCTCCCACCCCGCCACCATTCCCCTCTCCCCATCCTGTTCCTTCCTTCCAGGCCTGAAGAACTAGCAGAGCCCAGGGAACACTGGAGCAGGTCCACACCCAGCCGCAAGGGCAGCTCCGTGCCACTAGAAGGTACCGGCTCTGGAGCCTGGGTCCAAACACCAACTCTAGCTGTGTGACCCGTGGCAAGTCGCTTAGCCGCTCTGTGCTCCAAGTTCCTGAGGTGTTAGGAGATCATGGTAGCATTGTCAGAATCAGAATTCCTATGTGTAAGGTG
The DNA here is from genome assembly GCF_051225735.1 of Oryctolagus cuniculus. Classification (NCBI taxonomy): domain Eukaryota; kingdom Metazoa; phylum Chordata; class Mammalia; order Lagomorpha; family Leporidae; genus Oryctolagus; species Oryctolagus cuniculus. Next base: position 6,646,234 of record NC_142867.1, on the reverse strand, counting down.
CTTAGCACCAAGCCCAGCAGAAATGAAAGCGTGGGAAAGTCGGTGTGTGCCAGCGATGACTTTGAAAACTCCTCACTGTAGCCTTTCACAGTTTGCCAAACTACGTGTGTCCGGTGTTTCTCCCCGGAGCCTCCCCATTGAGGGCCTAGTGGGGGACTGAACAAGGCAGACACTGTCCCTGCCCAAGGTCACACAGCTCGTGAGCGCCAGAACTGGGACTCGGATTGAGTTCAGTGGAACCCCCAAGCCTTCCTCCACTGGCTGGGCACCTCCTCCCACCTAGGAGGGCAGGAGAAGGGACAAGGAGGTCTGAAGGCAAGGGACAAGCAGCAGCAGGGCTGGGAGGGAGCAGGTGTGTCTGTGGCCCCCCTGTGTGTGTGTGCAGAGGAGCCTGAGGGGGACTGGACACAGGGTGGCTGCAGGAGGTGCGCATGATGAAGCCACTGCAGGTGTGCGGGGCAGAGGGAACCAGTGGGCTGGGGATGGAGACGTGACAGTGCGACTGCACGGAGTGAGGGCCAGAGCACAGGGGTGTGGGCTGGGCAGGGAGGGGGCAGCAGTGGGAGTGCTGTGCGCACCCGTGTCCCACACAGAACAGCTGGGGCGCCCCACAGCGCAGAGGAGCCAGGCGGGCAGCCCTGTGAGTAAGCATGAGGTGCCTGGGGATGCTCCTAAAGCTATCCCTGACAGGTGTGTGTGCTGTCTAGGGGCGATGACTACAGTGACGGGAAGGGTAGCCGTCCTGTGCTGGGGTGCTTCTGTGTGCCCAACAAACACATCAGAGGAAATGGAGCTCACAGAGCACTCAGCACGGGGCCAGGCACACAGCAGGTGCACAATAGATCGTCTGGTCCTAACAGCCCCTTGGGGTGGGTATCAGGAGTCCCATTCTAGCCATGAGGGAACAGGCGGAGTCCCCACAGCCTCACCCCACACCACCATGTTGAATGGTAGTGGCGGCAGCACCACAGCTCTGTGCATGACAACAAGGCGGCGTCGGAAATGTGTGCTAGACTATTGGGCGAATGAGTCTCCAGGAGCCCACAGGCCCGTGGGGGTGGAAGGGCCAGGCAGGAGAGCCGCACCAGCAGATGGAGCAGCAGCGTGGGCAGGGCACCGTGGTGGGAGCGCAAGCCGGGACATCCTCATGGGGGCTGGGCTCGGGAGCTTGGAATGAATGCCCTGAGTGTCTGTGGTGCCAGCACGGATCAGGGCTGGCCCCTGCGAGTGAGGATGACTCGGGGGAGGGGGGAGCAGGGCACCTGCACACCGGAAGGGATCATTAGCAGGGTCCGAAGGGGCCCAGGGGGCTTTCTGGGAATGCAAAAATAAGAGAGACAGAGAATGAAAGTGGGAGAGAGGCCCGGGGATGAGCCGAGGACTGAAGGGTGTGTCAGCACACCTGTGTGTGCCACCAGTGTGCACACGCAAGTGCACACACACAAAGGCCCAGGTGAAGGCTGAGGATGCAGACAAGCCCATGGTACTTAACGATGGGGGGTGGGGCAGCTGGTGTGCCCAGGATGATGGCTGTGTGTGCATGGAGGTGGAGGCGTGGGGCGGGGGGAGCCCAGGGAGTGAAGCAGTGTATGGCAGGAACACAGGTGTGCCTGTGTGCATGCCTGGGAAGGGGAGAGAGGGGAGAGGGACTGTATGCATGAGGGTGAGGCTTGCAGCGCCATGTGGGGGCTCTGTGGACAGGCAGGGGCCATGAGCGTGCTGTGCACAGGGAAAGAGGGCGGCTGGGGGAGGTCTCTGAGGCAGGCAGAGGTGTGGCAGTCTCTGGGCGGGGAGTGTGGGCGGTGTGCTGCTGGGAGGTGGATTGTGTGTGCAGGTGTACGTGTCTGTGTAGGTGTGTCTGGGTGGGTGCCACTGAGCCTGTATGTCCGTGTCAGAGTGTCTGTGTCACTGGCAAGGGTGCGTGGGACACAGCAGCTGGACCCAGGTGGAGACTGAGAGCCTGGAAGGGAAGCGAAGCTCCCAACATCCCCTCCTGCAACCCAGCCCCCTCCTCTCTGGGATTCAGCCCCGGCCTGGGCTCCTGGAGAGAAGTCCCTGGCAGCCACTGCCAGCCGGTCAGTCCCGCCCACCCCGGGGATCTCAGGACATTTCCAGTCTGAGAAGACTTTCTTTTTTTTTTTTTTTTTTTTTTATCTTTGAGAAGACTTTCCCTAGTGCGCGTGAAGCCCCCAGGAGGCCCCTGCTCCCTGCCCAGGGAAGATCCGGTCCAGCCTTGGATTTGGCCAGCGTCCCTTGGAGCCACTCGTGGAGGTAAGAGGAGTTAGGGACCCGAGAGACTGAAGCTCCCACGAAAGAGAAGGCCATGCACAGCTGAGGGGCCAGCCGGCCTCCCTCCTCTCTGTCTCCCTTCTCTCTCTCTCTCTCTCTCTCTCTCTCTCTCCTTCTCGTCTGGCAAAGACGTAAAACCCAAAGTCCACCGTCCCCAGAAGGAACACTCAGACACTGGGATGGTGGTCAAGAGGAAGGAAAAGAATGAAGGGGAGGTCCTCGCCCACCCCACCTCCCAGCACATGCAAAGACCGGAAGCCCCCAAAGCAGCCCAGAGGACTGGAGACCTGAGACTGAGCCCCTAAGATGTGTTTTCTCACTTGGGGTCTGCACGGCCTCCCCTTGCACTCCAGGCACCAAGAAGCAGCCCTCTCCAGCCCCTGCCGCTTCAACGAGGCACCAAATGCCCTCTCCCAGGACTCACGAGGGGTGTGAGAGTAAAGGAAACAACAGCCCCCTCCCACCCCCTGAACCAATTTTGCCTCCAGGAGCCCATCAAGGGTGCCGGGAGCTAATGCCCCAGCCCAGAGAACCCACAGCAGTCTGGGGGAGGAGGCAGGGACGTGAGAAATGGCCCCCTCCTCTTAGGGGTGGGGGAGCAAGCCCAGGGCCCTACAGCTTCCTCTCCCCCTGCAGCGTTCCCTGACCAGAACCGTGTCACCGCCCCCAGTGCATTCCCACCCCGGCACAAGCCCCCTCCCACTGATTTCCCAGTCTCCCTCCCTCGTAACCCCAGCCTCCCCCCCCCCACCGCAAGCTTCCGCCGCTCTCCCTCCGGCCCCCATCTTGCTCAGCTCCCCACCGGCACAGACCCATCTCTGCCTCCAGCACCTTGGCACCTTCCCCTCTGCTCCCGCCCGGTAACCTCCGCTCCCCTTGGCTCCCCTCCCCCAGGAAAGCCCGGTCCCCGATGGCTTCCCCCAGACGGAGCCCTTGGCCTGGCCCTTGCTCCTTTCCTCTTCACTCCTCTCCTCTCCTTCTCCTCCCACGAAGCCCAGTTCCTCGCGGGTCTCTCCCTCCCAGACCCTTCAGAGCGCAGCGGCTTTCCAGCCCCTCAGCTCAGCACTGTGGCAGCCCGGGGGGCGAGCACAGACTGGGGACTCCCTTCAGCGCCCCCCTCACAGCCCTCAGGATGCCCCTCCTTCTCTCCCATCCCTTCCCCCAACGACCCTCCCTCCGTTCGCCCCAGCTCAGGGCTGATGCCCCTCCCACGGGGAGCCCCGACCCCCAAAGCCCCTAGCGGCTTTGCCTCTCGCTGTCACCCAGCGCGGCGCCCCCGCCCCCCAGCCTCCTTCCAGCCTCCCCCACCCCTCCGATCCGCTCCCCTCCCCCGATCGGCTCCCGCCCCCCGCCCGGCTCCGCCGCAGCCCCCCCTCCCATACCTGGTTCTGGGGGCTCCAGGAGCTGGAGGGTGGGGATCAGAGCCCCGGGGCTGCCCCGTCTCCGGCGGGTGGCAGGGCCGGGGCCAGCGGCGTCGGCCGCCTCGCGCCTCTCTCGTTCCCCGCCGCGTCCCCGCCCGCCCCGCCGCGGTGCCGCTCCGAGGAGGATGCTCCGCGAGTCAGGGCGGCTGCTCCCGCCGCCGCATCCCTGCAACACCGACTGACGGCAGCATCAGCACCAGCGCCCGCCCCCTGCGCGCACGCATTGGGCCACGCTGCGCTAACGGACGAGCGGCGCCGCCAATGGGAAGGCGCAGAGGCCGTCAGCCCGGCGGCTCCACGAGCCCAGCTCCCTCCCCCGTGCGGAACCCAGGCGTCCCGGCCCCAGGGCATGGAGCTCTTCCCCGCCTCTCGAGGGCCTTAGCCCAGGCGCCCGGGGCCCCAACCGGGCAGACGCCACCCCAGCTTCAGCGTCTTTTCCGGGAGCCCAGGCGCCCTAGCCTGCCGCCCACTGGGTCGGGCCCCCGAGTCCCGCACCATCACCATCCCCCATCCCGGTGGCGGGTCCGTGCGGCAGCGCCCAGGGCTGGGACAAACCATAGGAGAGGCTGTGGACCTGGACTTGGGGCTCCGAGGGAGCGGGCCCATGCGGGGTCTGGGCCGCAGTGCCCTCTGCTGGCTGCGCCCAGGGGCGGGTTTGGGCTGCAAGGAGCCTGGGGAACAGGCGCTCTTGCCACCGCTGCTGGGCAGGGATTGGGGGGGGGGGGGGGCGATGGGGCAGGGCAGACCTGGTAGCTTGAGGGTTCCAGCCCTACCTCATGGGAATCCAAGTTTGAAACCAGACTCCCAGTGCTGCCTGGGACTCTGGGCTGCGGCAGTGGTGGGTTTGGGGCTGGGTTGCAGCTGCACGTGCCTGCTCACCAAGAGAGCTACCAGCAGCCCCTCCAGTCGGGAGTTTCAGAGTGTGGGACTGCCGTGCAGGTCCCTAGGAGGGCGGCATCACCCTGCCTGTGGGGGGGAGGGGCAGGGCACCCTGTCACTTTCAGCTGCTGCAAGGTGCACCTCGCCTAGGGTGTGCCACAAAGTTGGACCCTGGGCTTCTGGAGGTGTGTGCGCGCGTGTGCATGTGCGTGTGTGTGCTAGCTCATGCCGGGACCCTGGTTTCATTGCAAGCTCTGGTGGTAGCCGGCCCGGCCCGGGGCACTAGGCGAGAGCGAGTACTTTCCACCACTCATGCCCGCATGTGCGCACGGGGCACTCTCACACCCACGCCTGGACACAGAGCATCCCACAGGGACACTTGTAGAAATGGCCACCGTACTAAGACACCCACAGAAAGCACCTACTTGCCCAAGAACATGCACACACAGTTCGTGCACACAGAGGCAAATACACGCCCGGGGTGGGGGGGAGAGATGCACTGGGAGCCAGCCCACAGCACCGTCCTGCCCCCAAGGCACTGCACTGAGGTGAGCATGGCTGTCTGCCCACCAGAAGGTCACCCCAGTCTGTGAAGGGGTGACTGGGGGGCCCAGGTTGCAGGGCTGAGGAAGGGGATCCCAGAGCCAGGTCCCCACTGACCTTGAAGAGACCCTCGGGCCATCCCCACAAAGGCCACTGGAGGAGCCAGAGAAGCAGAACTGCTGAGTCAGGGGCTGTGGCTCTGAAATTGCCTCTCTGACCCCCCAGGCCACTGCCCTGCCCATCCCCCTCTGCTCCTCCTCCCACAGCCCACACACACACTGTTCATCTATGCGCCAGGGCATCACTGGACAGACGGACAGGTACCGTGACTCACGGAGACCTGGTTCCTCAGACATGCCTGGGAGCAGAGGAAGCGTGAACACCTGCCTGCCAGCCCCACCCCCAGCTTGCCCATCAAGGGCAGGAAAGGTCAGCTGTAGCTGCTGCACCTTGCTGCCCCTCCCCCCACCCCCACGCAGCTGGGACCCACCACTTCCAGACACACACCCCCACACACACAGGGGCTCCCACCCATCGTGGACACTGGGGTGACGTGCTCAGCACCCGCCCTTCTCCCATGTGCACACGGAGAGAAAATGCAGGGGAGAGGGCAAGCACAGTGCTTGTGCACACACATGCACACAGCACACACGTGAAGCGCAGACACCAGACACACGCAACCACGGAAAGACGGGCACACGTCACATGGCAGGCAGGGCATGCCTGGACACACACACACACACACACACACACACACAGGGAAGAAGCCGGGCTGGGCTGGGGGGTGGCGGGGAGGGGAGCAGGGACAGAGGCAGTGAGGGAGGCAGCGGGGCGGGCAGTGCAGGAGCGAGAGAGCCGCTCTTCACAACACAATCGTCTGTTGTTATAGCAACTCAGCCCCCAAATCGTGAAACGGATATTACAGCCTCATGAGGGGGAGGGGCGGGAGGGGGCCGAGGACAGGAGGGGCCGAGCAGGGACAGGGCTGGGGGACCAAAAGGGGGCAAGGCTGCACCTGACACCTGATCGGGAGGGAGAAGGGCGCCACCCAAAACAAGGACCAGGAAGTGGGGTGCAGGCCGAGAGGACGTGAGGTGAGGCATCCCGGGGAGCCTTCTGGGGGGACCTAGGCCACTGACAGGTCTGCAGAATCCATGCTCCCACCCAGGACACTCCCACAGCCACTGCAGGACACCCCCGGCCTGGGGGGGCTGGGCACGTAGCCCCCAGTGGCAGGGCTGCTCTTCAACACCTTCAGGGAACTCCCAGACCCGCCCTCCCCACTCTGACCCCCAAAACCTCCCTGCTGCCTGCTCAGGAGGGAGGGGAGAGCGGGCTGCGCAGGGCGGGGCCGCCCGCCGGGGACTGCGAGCAGATCAGCAGATCGATCCGCACTTGCTCTGGAAGTCCCTGTCCTTCCGGCTGGCGGCAGTACCAGGCCAGGAGCAGCCCGGCCCCCACCCCGGGGCACGCAGGCCCCCGCAGGAGCCTATGGCCGCCCGAGTCCCTTCCTCCACGACCCGCTCTGGGACTGCCGTCTGCCTCCCAGGGTTCCGGCAGTGAGTGCCCGCCCCACCACTGAAAGTGTTCGGGCAAAGGCGGGAGGGCCACCTGTCAGCCAGTGACTCCCAGCTGTGGGCTGTAGGCTCCGGTTACACATGGCCACGCGCCCAGCAATTCTGGGGTGCAAAGGCATTGGTTTCCAGTGTTTAGATCCCCAGGTTTCTGGATTCCTCAAGATTCTAGACCATCTGCAAGATTCTTGTGTTCCAAAGGTCTCTGGCGCTAAGGTCCCCTCCCCCAAGATTCCAGACGCGTCCAATTCCTGATCTGAATCCCAAGATGGCAGTCCCTAGAAGTCCGGCCCCACCCCACCCCCAGGATTCTAGGCTCCGATGGGCCAGATTAATTACACGGGCCATTTTATTCCATCTGGAAAATACAAATATTCACAAGAGTCTGTACAATCTTAGGGACGCCAGCCCTGGCCCTGCCCTCAGTTGCATGCCACCCTCACACCCACCCCAGCCCCCGCCTCCTGCCCCAGCACCCCCAGGCCCCCTGCTCTGGTCCGAGTCTTTTCTCCAAGGCAGGAGTGAGTCCTTGATCCAGTCACAGCTGAGAAGGGAAAAACAGAAGTGGTAAGAAAGATGGCCACCCGCCAGGGCCCCCGGGGAGCACCCATCGCCCACAAACCGCCACGCCATCCCAGCCTGCAGCCGCCATCCCAGCCTGCAGCCGTCGGGGGACTCACCAGCTGTCACAAGTGGATGTCAAACACCCCGTCCTCCACCGCCTGCACCTCCTCCTCTCGTATCTCTGCGGGGGGGGGGCAGGGGTGGCTGTCGCAGAGCCTCCCCCCGACCCCCCCCCCCCGCCGCGGGGACCTGGGACCTGCTCATGGAAGACACCCGCCCCCTCCCGGAAGCAGACCCACCCGCCAAGAATCAATTCCCTTGAATGACCTAATGACCGACGTGTGAGGCTCCTTTTCCAAGTTTTCGTTTGGCTACGGCTTGTTTTTTTTTAAGCCCCAGATCTGCCAGCGCACTTTGCCTAACCGTCCATTTTGTGCGTACGTCACATCTCAGACCCCAGCGCTCTCGGAAGGCTCAGTGCAAATGGTTTCCCTCTTCTATTTCTGAGGCCTATGCCCTGTGGCCGCCTCTATTTTTGAGGACAGTTGTGGTCAACTGCCTCGCCCCAGTGGAACACAGCCGTGCAGACCGTCCTCGGCAGAGTCGTCTGGTGAGCTGTCATTCAGCAAACCCGTCGGAAGCCACCAGGGACCCCAGGAAGGCGAGCAGGGCAAACGTAGGCTCACGGCTCCCGGAGCCCCCATCCCTCGTCAGGCCCTCTGGCAAAATGAGCGTGCGGCTGGAATCGCGCAGTCTCCCGCTTTGCATTTCTTTATAAAGTGGGGTCTCCTCCTCCCCAGCCTCGATGGTCAAGGGCCCCACAGCACCTCTGGTACCTGACCCGTCCTCAGCACCCCACCAAACAACAGAACGGCAGGCTCTGGGTGGTCCCCGGCCCGGATAAGTTCCTACTCTGCCCCCGCGGCCCTGCCCCCTCCCCCCACAAGCCAGTACAGGATGGGGGCTCCCTCTTACCTGGAGGCCGGGAACCTCGCCTGCCCGGCCGGGGCAGGGAGAAGCTGAAGGCGCGGTGGTGGCTGTGTGTGGGAGAGGGGGAGGCCGCGGGCCCCTCCAGACTCACACTCTGGGCCCTGCGCCGGCACTCCACCGACAGGCGGTCCTTGCACTGCTTGTGGCAATTCACGCCGCAGGCTGTGAGGGGCCGGGGCGCTGGTCAGAACCCGCAGGCCTGTGCAGCTCCCTAGGTTCCCTGCCGCCCCACCAAAATAAAAGCCTCTTTCCAGCGTGCTGTCTTCATCCTCACTGTCTGTCTGTCCTCTCCGAGGCTTTCTGCCCCTAGCCAGCTGCCTCACCAAAATAAACTCCCCTCCCATTAATTGGCCTCCGTCTCCGTTCCAAGTGGATACTTCCTGGCCAGCCGCCCCACCAAGATCAGAATCCCGGCCCCAGACCCCCGGGCCAGCCGTGCTCACCTCTGCATTTCAGGCCCTGCTTGTAGATACCAAGGATCTGCAACAGAGGAGGGGGCCGTGCTGGTGAGGGTGGGAGGGGCTTAGAGGTGATGGCTCCACCTCCTCTTCCTCTGGACAGCGGGGGTTGGAGCCTAAGAACCCACCTCTGGGGGGGGGGGGGCAGAGGGCAAGAGAGGAGGGGCAGGTGGAGTTAATAAGAGGCGCGCTGCGGAGCCGGCTCCGGCAGGGGCGGGGCCAGGCCTGGAGAGGGGCGGCGTGGGGGGGCTCACCAGGGTTTTGCAGTGGCGGCAGGCGACTGGGCGCAAGGAGTTGCTTTCCTGGAAGCTGTGCACGAAGCCCATGCGGCCGCCCAGCACGGAGCTGGAGCGCAGGAAGTAGGAGACCATCTCCTCCCTGCTGATGCAGCCGTCCCTGCGGGGCGGGGGGAGCCTCAGCTCCGACGCGCCCCGGGACCACCGACCCACGGGGAGACGCCCTCCCGACAGAACGGTCCTCGCGACCTCTGGCCTGGGGCCCTGGCGCAGGGAAGAGGCGCACCAGGCTGGGAGTCCGGGGGACGAAGCAGCGGCCACTAGCAGCTGTGTGCTGGGTGCCTGCCTGCCCGCCCATTCCACAGTGAAAAGCCCGGGGGACCACCAGGCTGGGGTCCCCAAGGTGTGTTCCGCACAGGCCAGTCGGAGCCCTCAGGGTTGGCAGCTCGCTAAGGGGCTGAGATGCAGGAAAGCCGCGCCCAGCTCCCTCTCGCTTAACCCTGCCAGAAAGACACCCCTAAACCAGGGTCCCCCCCTCCCCCAGGGCTTGGCGCTGGGCCCCTTTTCCTGCCTGTTAGAGTGTTCCGAGGACAGAAGGAGCACGTGTCCTGGACAGGGACCCCAGTTCAAATCCCAGCTCCACTTCCCAGCCACGTGACCTGGGTTGGCACATCGCCTTATACCCTGGTTCCCTCACCTAGGATTCCTCACAGAGATCGAGTGAGTGGACGCGCCTGGAGCCCTGACAGCGTGTCCATGCGGGTGCCGCGTCCCTGGCCACCAGGGGTCACTCCCATCCGGCCAGCCCGTATTTGCAACCCCCACCCACTGCACTTGGAAGTTCCTGGGTGGTCCAGGTTGATCCTTCAAACCAGCCGGGCACAGGGGTAACTGTCCCCTTAGGAAAAAATAGAAACTAGATTGCTAACTCTCAAGGAACTGAGAACACTCAAAACAGAATTATAAAAGTGTCTGGGAAAAGGGAATAAGTTCATAACCTTAAGAGGCTGAGGGTCTTTCTACATAAAACACAAATCCAAGAAGCGAAAAGGAAAAGACTGACATATCGAACACACAGAATTTTCAAAACTTTATGTGAAAAAAGACAACATAAATGACACACAGGGAGAAAATATTTGCAAACACATTCAACAGCAAAGGGTTAATATATATCCATTAACAGAGATTCGAAAAATCAATGAGAAAAAGACCAACACATCGAGTAGAATAATGGACGAAGAATATGAACAGGCAATTAACGGAAGAAATATAAGTGGCCGATAAATATGTGAAAAAGATACCCTACCCCCATTAGTATTAAAGAAATGCAAATTTAACCAAGACACCATTTGCCAACGAGACTGGCAAAATTGTAAAGCTTATTATAGCATCCACTTTTGGCAAGGAAATTGGGAAACAGGCACTTGTACGCTGCTGCTGGGGGTGCAAACTGGTGCAACCTCATCTGAGGTCAGTCTGGCAGCCTCTCTCCTAATTTAGAATGTGCATATCTTTTGATCCAATTATCCCACTTCTAGGAATTTCTCCTACAGAAGTACTGGCCTGAGTGCGCGAGTACAAGGAGGTTCACAGCGGTACGGAGAGGAAAAATAGGAAAGAAAGGAGCCGTCTCTGTGCCCATCAGCAGGAGGATGCGTAGGTAAATGATGGGCCAGCCACATGCTAGAATACTCTGCAGATGTTCTACAGCCTGGTCTAGATGACTCCACATGGAAAGATGTCCATGACAAAGGGTGTAGTGGAAAACAAACAAAAAAAATGCAAAATGCAAAAAAAAAAAAAAAGCAAAGTGAGCAGTTCCATCAAACAGTGATTTAAAAAAAAAGAAAAACAAGCAGAGACCACAATGCTACAAATACCTAATGCTGGTTAAAAATATACCAAAAAGCATATGCAATGCATAGGTGGTTTTGCGAGAAGGAAAGGGACAGCCCCGAGTTCCAGAAACAGAGAGGAAGCTTCCGGGAGAAGCAGTGAGCCCAGTGAGCTCGTGCTGGTCCGGGAGGGGTTGAGGGGCTTCCTCCCGGAGGAAGGCAGCTGCTGGGGGCTGGAGGCCAGGCCTGGGGCCTGTGTCAGGTGGAGAGCTGAGACCCCTGTCTGGGAACACCTGCGGCCCCTCCCGCCCAGGGAGCTGACCTCAAACTCCTCTCTGCCTCTGCCTCAACTCTGGGAGCAGAAATGAAGAAACTAGACTAAAGCCACAGGCGGAGCAGCATCTGTCCTGTCACCAGGGTCGTCCACGGAGCAGACGCCAAGCAAGCAACATCTCTATCAGTCTGCAGACGCCTGAGGGAAAAAAGCCGGGAAGGGCCCATCTACGGCCGAAGCGCTGCCTCTGATCCTGCATTAATCCTGGGAGCCCTGGGCCGGCGCTGTGGTGCAGAGGGATAAGCCCCCTGCGACATCAGCGTCCCACACGGGCGCTGGATCTAATCCCAGCTGCTCCACTCCAATCCAGCTCCCTGCTATTGTGCCTGGCAAAGCAGTGGAAGATGGCCCAAGTCCGTGCAGCCCTGCCACCCACGTGGGAGACCCGGATGAAGCTGCTGGCTGGCTGTTCTTACCGCTTGGGAAGTGATCAGCAGAAGGAAGATCTCTCTCTCCCTCTCTCTCTCTCTCTCTCTCTCTTTCCCTCTCTATCTGTAACTCTGCCTTTCAAATAAATAAGTAAATGAATCTTAATAATAATAAAAGGCTGGCGCCGCGGCTCACTAGGCTAATCCTCCGTCTGCGGCGCTGGCACACCGGGTTCTAGTCCCGGTTGGGGCGCCAGATTCTGTCCCGGTTGCCCCTCTTCCAGGCCAGCTCTCTGCTGTGGCCCGGGAGTGCAGTGGAGGATGGCCCAGGTGCTTGGGCCCTGCACCCCATGGGAGACCAGGAGAAGCACCTGGCTCCTGGCTTCAGATCAGCGCGGTGCGCCGGCCACAGCGGCCATTGGAGGGTGAACCAATGGTAAAGGAAGACCTTTCTCTCTGTCTCTCTCTCACTCTCACTGTCCACTCTGCCTGTCAAAAAATAAAAAATAAATAAATAAAAAATAATAATAAAAACAAAATCCAGGGCCAGCGCTGTGGCATAGCCAGTAAAGCTGCCGCCTGCAGTACCGGCATCCCATATGAGCGCCAGTTCATGTCTCAGCTACTCCACTTCCAATCCAGCTCCTTGCTAATGCGCCTGGGAGAAGCAGCAGAAAATGACCCAAGTGCTTGGGCGCCTGCACCCACGTGGGAGACTTGAAGAAGCTCCTGGCTCCTGGCTTCAGCCTGGCCCGGCCCTGGCCATTGCAGCCGTGTTTGGGAGTGAACTAGCGGATGGAAGATCTCTCTTTCTCTCTGTCTCTCCTTCTCTCTCTGTAATTCTTTCAAATAAAATAAATAAATGTTTAAAAAAAAATCCTGGGGAAAGAGGGAAAGAACTTCCTTTTCTTATTTTCTTTTGCTTCTTTTTTTCATTTCTTTAAATACTTTGTACAGGCCGGCGCCGCAGCTCACTTGGCTAATCCTCCGCCTGTGGTGCCAGCACCCTGGGTTCTAGCCCCGTTTGGGGCGCCAGATTCTGTCCCAGTTGCCCCTCTTCCAGTCCAGCTCTCTGCTGTGGCCCGGGAGGGCAGTGGAGGATGGCCCAGGTGCTTGGGCCCTGCACCCCATGGGAGACCAGGAGAAGCACCTGGCTCCTGGCTTCGGATTGGCGCAGCGCGCTGGCCGTAGTGGCCATTGCGGGGTGAACCAACAGAAGGAAGATCTTTCTCTCTGTCTCTCTCTCTCACTGTCTAACTCTGCTTGTCAAAAAAAAAAATACTTTGTACACTATAAACTTATTATTTTGCCATTTTTTGGTGGAAATTTTTAAAAAGCATGTTTTTGACATTCAGGTAATGTTTTAAAAATTCATCAACCCAGGACGGATTATAAGTCTTGATTGAGGTTTTGTCTGCTCAGCAGAAACAGGGCACGGAGGGCGGTGGCAGGGGGCATCGTGTTTAACCTACGTCCAAGAACCAGCTGTTTTTCCAAACTGTCAGCATGGGAACTGTTGATAAGCAAGTGGGTGCTGCTAATTCCAGGCCTTTATATCTTCATTAAAACCGGCTGCCCACTCCTTCTGCCAGCTGTGAGCCTCACCAACACAGCAGCATGCATGCCACAGCCTCCCCAAGATTCAAGGGGAGCCTCTCCGGTCCTCCACCCTATCCGTCTGGCGGGCGAGCTAATTCAAAGTCTCCCCCCACCCAACATAATCAGATCCCTGGGGTCTGCAGCACCCTGTAAGGAAGTACTAGTTCAAGTCCCGGCTGCTCCACTTCCGGTGCAGCTCCCGCCAATGCGCCTGGAAAAGCAGCGGAGGACGGCCCAAGCGCTCCTGCCCCTGCCCCACGTGGGAGACCCGGATGGAGCTCCAGGCTCCTGGCCTCGGCCTGGCCCAGCCCCGACTGCTGCGGCCGTTTGGGGAGTGAACCAGCGGGTGAAGATCTCTCTGTGTCTCCCCCTCTCCCTCTCTCTCTGTTGCTCTGCCTTGCAAATAGACAAGTAAATCATTAAAAACAGTACCGCTCAGGGCCCTCCCCACAGTAGGAGCGTCCCCCCACAGTAGGAGCGTCCCCCCACAGTAGCAGCGTCCCCCCACAGGTAGGAGCATCCTCCCCACAGAAGGAGCGTCCCCGGCCAGGCGAGGTTGTCTGGCTTGACGGCCTCGACTTGCACCAGGTGAACAGAGCCTGAGGGAAGCACGCCGGGCGCCTGCCCCCCCTCGGGCCCCAGCCCTCCTCACTGGTTCTGGTCGAGGTCCCCAAAGGCGCTGAGGTAAGGGAAATTTCCACGGATGATCTGGAACTCTTCCTGCGAGATATGGCCGTCGCCGTCAACATCGAAGTTCCGGAACACAGACTGGGGTCCACGGGGCCAGGGCAGGGCAGAACGAAAGAACAGGCACTCTCAATGCACCAGGGCGTCTCCGAGGGCGTCCCCCGCCCCAGCCCCAGTCGCAGCAGGCACCTTGGGCCAGACAGCCAACCTGCGCCTCCTGGGGCCTGAGCACTGGCCCCTGGACACAGCACTAGCGCCGGCTCTGGCACCAGCACACTTAGCCCCCCGCCCCCACCGTGGCTCGGGCTCCCAGCGAGTCTCACCTCCACCATCTTCTCAATGTGTTCCACCACCAGGGCCTGGTCCAGCTTGGGCTTAGCAGCGGAGGTCCACGGCTCCAGGAGCACAGCGGGCCGTGGAGGCGGCGTGCAACTGGTGGGGCTGGTTGGCTGCGGAGAAGGTCAGGACTGAGCTGGGGCCAGAGGGGGGAGCCCGGAGGAACAGAGAGGGGGATCCCCTGGCAGGGGGTAGACGCACACAGACAGGGCGGTCCCCTGAGGGGAGCAGACGCACACCCAAGGCCACTGCCCCCACCCTAGGACTCCCGGCAAGTGAGGTGGCTTCGAAGAATTTCTCCTGTCCCCACAGCCTGGGACTCGGGTGCGGCCGAGCGAAGAGGCAGGAGGGAGTGCGTCTCTCACCGAAGACTTGGAGCGCGGCTCCCGCTGCAGGGACAGCTGGTACAGCTCATCCTCCGTCTGATACTGATCCAGAGACACCTGGGACACACGGCTTCGCTCACATCCCCTGGCCCTGCTGCGGCCAGGAGCCCCCAGCTCAGTCCTGGGCCCAGGCCAGGAACCAGACTCAGTGCAAAGCCCAGCTTCGAACACAGCCGGACAACCGCAGGCCAGCCTCGCATGCGCGCACACACACACACACACACACACGCGCGCGACCACAGCCTGGCCCCACACCCTGAACACCACACACTGCCAAGATGCCAGCCGCGACGCCAAGTCAGAACCCAGCTTCCAGCTCGGAGACTCATCCAAAATGCAGCTCAGATTTCAAGAGCTGAAGCCACCAAGAATCCACCCTGAACCCGCCAGCCCAAGCTCCCACCAGTCCCACATCTAGAATGTTCTCAAGCTCAGACCTAGAACCCAGCCCCCACCCCAGATTTCAAGACTGAGTACAAGACCAAGCCCACGACCCTGCTCGGGGGCCAGGACCCTGTGGAGAAACCACTGCTGCACACGAATCCAGTTTGTCCCCAACTTTGAATGCAGCCCCCCCGCCAAGCAGTCAGCCCAGGACCCAGACCCAGCCTCAACCCTGGCCCTAAGTGCACCAGCCAACCTTGGGATCAGACCTCAGCCCACAGCCTCGACCAGAGCCTGGGACCAGCTCAGAGTACACTCCAAGCCCTGAGCCCAGGCTGCGTCTCGGTCCCATGACCAGAACCCAGCGCCCAAGGCCCTGCCCACAGCCAGGACCAGCTGTGGCTGTCCCGCAGCTCCTCTGCCCAGGCCGCTCACCGTGAGCAGGCTCAGCAGGTCGGGGTTGGCTTGCACGGGTGGCCGCAGGCTGGTCACCATGGCCAGCTCCTCCAGGATACTGAACAGCTGCTTCATCTTGGCCCCGTTGAGCCGTGTCCGCGCGGGGTCCAGCCAGTCGGGCAGTGCCAGCTGCAGGGCCACCAGGTCCTTGAGGTGCACACCCAGGATGGGGAAGCGGAAGCCCACGCAGGCTGCCAGACGCCGCCGGTAGTTGCCATAGTTGCCTGTGGCCGTCACTAATTCGGTCAGCCCTTCCCAGAGCTGGGGGCAGAGGACAAGGGTCACGCGTGCGCATGCGTGGGCATCGACGCACCGTTCAACCGTCCTCCCGCCTCAGCCCCGGCAACGTGGGAGCAGAGGCGGAATGAGGGTCAGAGACAGGGGAACAATCCCCCCGCTCCGCACTGGCTCCACAGGCCCTGGAGGTCAGAGTTCACAGGTCGTGAACTCAAGGCAGCACCCACTGCCAAATACCACAGTTTTACAGCGGGCCCAGGCACAGGCTAGCGTCCACACTGACAGATGAGCAAGGAGCATCCCAGGGTCCAACACAACAGATGCACCAACGGGGTGGGCTCCACAACGGGGTATCACGCAACACTGAGAAGGAACGAACCCCGGCTCCGCCCAGCAGGACACAAAGAATCTTCAGAACCAGTGGAAGGGAGGACGCAGGACAACAGAGTAACACACAGGAGGCGCTGCAGAAGGCTTGTGGGAAACGGCTTGAAAAATAAGTCGAGGGGCCGGCACTGTGGCGCAGCGGGTAGAGCCGCCGCCTGCTGTGCCCGCATCCCATATGGGCACCGGTTCTAGTCCCGGCTGCTCCACTTCCGATCCAGCTCTCTGCTGATGGCCTTGGAAAGCAGTGGAAGATGGCCCAAGTGCTGGGGCCCCTGCACCCATAAGAAGCTCCTGGCTCCTGGCTTTGGATCGGTGCAACTCCGGCCATTGCAGCCATTTGGGGAGTGAACCAGCAAATGGAAGACCTCTCTCTCTCTCTCTCTCTCTCTCTCTCTCTCTCTCTGCCTCTCTGTAACTCTGCCTTTCAAATAAATAAATAAATAAATCTTTTTTTTTTTTAAAGTAAGTTGGGGGGTTGGTGTTGTGACACAGAGGGTTAGGCTGCAGCCTGCCACGCAGGCCCCCTCCATCAGAGGGCTTGTTCCAGCCCCAGCTGCTCCACTTCCAACCCAGCGCCCTGCTAACGCACCCGGGAATGCAGAAGACAGCCCAGGTGCTTAGGCTCCTGCCACCTGGGTAGGAGACCAAGATGGAGTTCTTGGCTCCTGGCTTTGGCTTGGCCCAGCCCTGGCTGTTGGAGGTATTTGGGGAGTGAACCAGTGGGTGAAAGATCTCTCTCTCTCTCTCCCTCTCTTCCTCCCTCTTTATTGCTCTGCCTTTCAAATAAATGAATCTTTCTTAAAAAAAAAAAAAGTTGATTTTGGCATAAAAAAATTTGAAATCCATGCACAGTTTTTTCATAACATGTTCAGTCCATAAATTTTTGAAGACCTCTCGTACGCATGGACGTCAACATTTTTGCACCAAAATCAACTTTTTATGTTTTAATTTCCTTGAGAAGCAGAGAGACAGAAAATAAAGGCCCCTGCACTGGTTCTCTCCCCATCATGCCCCTGGGCTGGGCCAGGCCTGAGTCAGGAGCCAGGAACTCAGTTTGGGTATCCCATCCCCCCCAAGGGAGCCACCCCCTGCCATCTCCCAGGGTCTGGAGCTGGGATTCAAATCCAGGCGCCCCAACCTGGGAGGCAGGTGCCCCAAGAAGTGTCCTAACTGCTGCCCCAGGTAACTCCTCTGCTCAGTCCATGCACCCGTTGAAATTCCCTCGTATTACCCCATGCGAGAAAACACTAAAAGAAAAAAAGCACAAGCTTTGGGGTCGGACAGGACTGAGGGTCCCCACTCCGCCCCTTTCATTGTGTGGCCCAGGAAAAGCATTAAGGCCCCCTGAGCTTCAGTTTCCAGGACAGCACCCTGTGCGGCTAGGGGCCTACTCCGCCCCTCCAGGACAGCACCCCCATGCTGCTGGGGGCCCACCTCGCCCCGCCCCTCCAGGACAGCACCCCCAAGCTGCTGGGAGCCGCCCTGCCCCCACCCCCGCCCCCGCCGCTCCAGGACAGCACCCCCATGCTGCTGGGAGCCGCCCTGCCCCCGCCCCCGCCCCTCCAGGACAGCACCCCCATGCTGCTGGGAACCGCCCTGCCCCCGCCCCGGCCCTCCAGGACAGCACGCCAAGCAGCTGGGGCCGCCCCTCCCCCACCCCTCCCCCGCCCAGGCACCTTGATGGTGTCGGCGCTGAGGTGGCTGTGGGTCTCCTTGAGCCGCGAGATGGAGCTGTGGCTCAGGCCCCCGACCACGGCCATCAGCGTGTTGAAGTTCTGCAGCTGCAGCAGCTTCTGCGGACGGGGACAGAGGCAAGGAGTCACCTCCAGGCCCAGCACTCAGCCCGGCCCGGCCGTCCTGGCCAGCCGGCAGGGCGGAGTAGGGCTGGGGGCGGGACAGGCACCTCTGCCACGTGGACGAAGTGCGTGATGACCAGGGCCCGCTGGGGCGCGGTGGGCTTGCCGAGGACCATGAGCTGCACCCACTGGGAGACGCTGTTGAAGAGGGCGATGAATCTCTCCAGCACGGGGTTGTCCACGGTGCAGCCGTGAGTCACGAAGCTGTGGTAGTCCTGGAACTGCGGGCGGCGGGCGTGGCCTCAGCGCCCACCCCGCCAACGGCCACGCCTCACCTTCCAGCTGTCCCTCAGTGGTCACACTGATACCCGCAACTCACCCACGCGTGCCCCAGGGACCCTCCCCCTCCCGGGCCGCCCACGCCCAGCCCATGCCCGAGCCCGCGGGCCACACCAGGATCTTGCAGAAGGAGCGGTACTCCAGGTAGGTGAGGTGTTCCGCCAGCTCCAGGGGCTCCAGGTGGTCGAACAGCAGCGACATCTTGCGCTTTTTCTGTCCCACCGGGTTCCGCTGGGTCACCTGCCGCTTCCACTTGTAGGTGGGGCTGGGGGGGGCAGGAGTAGGGAGCCCTTTGCTGGAGACGCCCCATGCCTGGAGGCCCCCACACTCACACAGACATGCCACTCAAGCTGTGTGAGCCACTGCCGTAGACTCCGATGGCCCCGTCCCTATCTTCCCCCTGGTCATACACTCAACACACGCTTGTGCCCAATGTGCTCTGTGCCAGGCGCTGGAAACACAGAGCTGCGGAGCTCACAGACACAGGACACGCGTGCCAGGGGCCACGGAGAGAACGGGGCGGGGGGGCCAGGCAGCCTCACACCTGGGCTGCGTCGAGGTGACCCGGAGAGGCTAGCAAGGGGAACGGAGGGCAGGGGCTCAGACAACGGGCTGGGGGGCCCGTGGTGTCGCCGCGGTTACCGGGTGCCTGGGATGGGCACTGGGCTGTGGGCCAGGAAGCAAGGCCAAGCCAGCCTGAGCCACCAAAGGCCTTAATGGCCAGGCGGGGTGTTCTGAAGGCAACAGGGAGCCACGGAAGGTTTCTTAAACAAGAGAGTGACGGGACCCTCACTCATTCGAATCAACATTTATTAGGTGCCACGGGCCGCGCGCCCGCCCTGCCCGCCGAGCTGCCCCACGCACACGCTGTCGATGTCAATGAGGTTGCTGTGCCGTCGGTTCCCTTCTTGGTCCAGGAGAGCCTTCAGCTCTTTAATCTGCTCGGCCAGCTCCGGGTTCAAGTCGAACTCCGCCGGGAACGCGGAGATCCAGTACCTGGCAGAGGGGCAGGGTCACCCTCAGTGACCCTCAGCCCGCACCACCGCCAACCCCATCTAAATCAGAGCCCAGGACCCCAAACAGGACCAAGGGAGCCGGAGCCGGAACCCAGGTGAGCCCTCCCTCCACGCCCGCATCAGGGCAGGGGCCCAGGCGGGGGACCGGCCCCAGAGGGCAGACTCACCTGACCAGGTGGCAGGTTTTCACCTGCAGGGAACTGGAGTTGTCCTTCCGGGACTGTTGGTAGGTGAAGCAGAGTTAAGGAAGACAGAGATGGAGCCTAGCTCTAGACAGGGATTCAGGCGCGGGGGCGGAGCTCAGAGGGAGGCTGGGGGCGGGGCCTGCGTCCTGGGAGACCCTCTGGGGGCGGGGCCTGGACTCTGGCCTGGGACGGAAGTTCTGAAAAGGGATTAAGGAAGGCACCGCCGGGGTCCAGGGAGGCTGCTGGGGGGGTGGTAAGGGGGAAGCAGGTAGCAATGGGAGGAGGCCGAAGGCAGGACCCGCACCCTGGGAGGCCAGCCAGAGCGGGGGTCCAGGCCGGGCGCAGGGTCGGGTTCGGGACTCCCGCGAGGCGGAGGGCAGCGCCTAGGCGGGGGCGACAGCCTGGGGGCGGGGCCTGAGTCCCGAGAGGAGGGGAGGGGGAGCCCAGGCTCGACCCACGCCGGGCCGAGCCGGGGCGCTGCGGGGCAGCGGGGCCCCTGCGGGCCCACCAAGGATATATGTGGAGCAGTTTGGCCGCCAGCTGAGAGGAGGGGATGTACCAGGGATGCATCATAAGGAACATGCGCACCAGCTGCGGGTCCCGCACCTTCCCGGAGTCGTCTAGCGCGGAAGGTCCAAGGGAAGCGCGCTGACCCGCGGCCCAGCAGCTGGCCCGCGGCGCGCCCCCTCCCGGCCCCGCCCACCTCCTGCTTTCCCCCGGACCCCAAACCAGCAGGCCAATTAGCAAGGAAAGGTGGAGCGGGGGCGGGATAAGGCAGGGTCCGAGGAGCTGGACGAGCGGCGCGTCGTCCGAGGGGAACCAGCTGGGGCGGAAGGAGCCTGGGTTCCCCGGGGTCAGGAATCCAGAGGTCACTTCCTGAGTACTGGGGAAGGGGCACCCCCTTCACCAGATAAGCCGCCCCCCCACCCCCATCAGCCGGAAACAGCTCCCAGGCCGGAGACGGCGAGTTCCTCCGGATCCCCGGGGAGACAGATAACGCCCCTCGCGTGTTGGAGGGTGGGACCCGGCGCTGCCTCCCCGCCGGCTGCGAAGGCTGGGGAAGGGGCTGCAGCAGCCCGTGCGCCTCTCTACCCTGTGATGAGGAGGGGGCTCTCCTTGGAGAGGCTGCAGGATGCGGAGCTGGGGGGGGGGGGGCGCCGGGCCAGGGGTCCACCCTGGGAGGCAGGGGCCCGGGTTCCGTGTGCCCTCCTGCGCCACTCACCAAAGGCTTCGATGCAGCCGCGGAGCAGCTCCTCCACCGTGCAGCCCTTGTCCAGGTCCAGGGTGCACGCCATGGTCGCCGGCGCCCGCGGGCTAGGCCCAGGCTGCTCTCTGGGAGGCTCCCGAGGGACTCAGACCCGACCCCTGTCCCGAGAGAGGCAGAGCGGGAGTCTGCGGAGGCGCGGGCCGGGGCAGCGGTGCTGCGGGCGGGGATGGGACGGGGCGGGGCGGGGCGGGCACGCCCCCTGCTGGGCAGGGGCGGAGTTGTCCGCTGCGGCCACTCCCGGGGTTAAACGGTCTGGCCTGGGATGGTGCAACCCTTTAGTTGGGAAACGGACCTCCGAGAGGCTTCCGGCCCACCCTCGGAGTCACGGGAGGGCTGAGGCTCCACGAGCCGGGACTGCAGGGGCGGGGTGCGCCCGGGTCCCCCGCAGGCCGCTCTCCTGGCGCCGCTCCCCGGAGGCACCTGCAGCAGCACCCCGCAGCTCCGCTCGCGCCCCTCCCGCTCCCCTCCCTCCGCAGCCTCCCTTCCCCCGCAGGGTTATTTTGGGAACCCAGAGCCTGAGGGGACCTCGGAGGAATTTCTCCCCGAGATGGGAGGGGGGAGGAGGGAACCCAGGCGTCCTGCCCGCATCTCTCCCTCCAGGGCGCCTAGGGAGGGGAGGCGGGGCTGCGGCGGCCCCCAGGGGCCTGCCGCTGGCGAAGCGGGCTGGAGTGGCGGGGAACATTCCTGGGGCGGGGGTGGGGGCGGGGAGCCCTTTTCGGCCGGAGGCGTCAGCGGGAGGCCTGAGCCTGGGAACCGCGCGCTCCCGAGCCACCTCCGAGAAGGCCCCAGGGGGTCCGGGCTCGGCCTCTCCGCACACCATCCTCCTCCCTAGCCCGGCTCGGGACCCGGGTCCCTGACCCTGCACATGGGAACCGTGAGCGCACACGGAGTAGGGTGCCCAGAAGGGGGCGCCAGCACGCGGGGGAGGGGAGTGGCCACACCGGCAGCCACTCCGGTGACTGCGGGGGGTCCTACGCACTCCTGCAGGGACAGACCCTCCGTAGTCACCAGAGACTGGGGACCTACGCTGGGGTGCAACAAGGCCCCTCTCGCCCACGCCTGGGCCGCGGGCACTCGCCTCCTGTGGGCCGTCTCGCGCACACAATGGCACCCAAGCCCGTGCACACCTGCGTGGAGGACGCCCCGGCGCACAACCCCAGATCATCCCCCACTCCGCGCGCGAGGTCGCCTCCCGAGCAGGGCCCACCTCGACTCCCGCAGCACTAGCGCTCTGACACCCGCACACGTGCGCACACAGCCGAGGCAGTGCGTCTCAGCGTGCACACTCCCCCCGCACATGCACACACCCCCGTCAGCGCGCACACGCCCATCCCGCGCCCCCCAGCCGTCCGCGGTCCAGGGCCCGCCCTGCGGCCCCGTGCACTGACTCCCCTCACTCCCAGACCTGGCAGAGCCTAACCCCACCGAAGGGTGCCCGCCCCCACACGCACTGCCCCCCGCGGGGGGCTTGGGAGCTCCACCGTGGAGTTGGTCATGCGGACTTTTCCTGGGAGCCACGCAGAGCCCCGCCCTCCTGGTTCCTCTGCTGCCTTGCTGTGTGACCTTGAGAATCACTTGGCCTCTCCGAGTCTCTGTTTTCTCATCTGTCCAATGGGGGCTCGCGGGGGAAACGCGGCCGGGAGGGGCCCGGTGCGCCGCGGGGTCCCCATCCCGCCGGTGGTCCAGCACGCCTCGGTTCTCGAAGCAGCGCCCTCCTACCCGCGAGCGGAGCCGCATAATCCCCACCCACCCGCAGCCCCGGGCCCTGCAGGACCGTCCTGGGGGCATCCCGGGGGCCGCGCCCTCCTTGGCCCAGCGCCCTGCCCGCGCTCGCTCGCTCACTCACTCTTGGGACCCACCGCAAGGAGCCCGCACCCGGCCCTGCCGGCGCCAGCTCGGTGCACTCCCGCCCGCCGGCCTCGCTGCGGCTGCGGCTCCCGCCCGCTCTCCGCGCCGCGGCCCCGCGCCCCGCCCCCGCGCCGCCGCCGCCCCCTCCCCTCCCCTCCCGCCCCTGCGCCGGGCTCCGCAGCGCGGGCTGCGCCTCCCCCACCGGGGGCTCCCTCTGCCCCGCACGCGGAGGTCCCTGCGGCAGCTTAACCCCTCCCCTGCCGCGCCGCCCGGGACGCCGAGGCGGCGGGCGGGGGGCTGCGCCACGGCGGTGCGGAGGGTGGGTGGGCAAAGGCCGGGCTGCGCTGGACGCGGAGGGGGGAAACTAATCTAAGGGCTCTCTGCCCTCAACCCTGGGCGCCCCTCTGCCCCCCCCCAAACCCGCCTGGGTGTCGGGGGAGGAAACCGGGAGGGGCAGGAAGCGGACTGCGGTGGGGAAGGGGCGCCCCGCCCAGCCCCCGGCCCGGGTTCCTGTTTTCGAGACAAACCGTTCCCACGGGGCTAACCCGTCCCCGGGCCGGGCGTCTTCCTGCGGGCGGCGGGCGGCACGGGCCTGGTGCAGGTCTCGGGCGTGGGGGCAGCGGGTCCTTGGGTGGGGGGGAGGGGCTAGGGCAAGATGGGAGCGTTTTGGGCAGAGGAGTCGGGCAGGCAGGCTCAAAATGCGGCTACCTGGTGTCTGGGGGCGGGCCCCCGGAAGCCTGGCTCCCCACAGGGCTGGGGAAGGGGCAACAGCGGGCGGCGGAGAATGGAGGCCTGGACCCCGGCGGGGAAGAACTTGGGAGGGGCTGCGGCAGGCGGTTGGGGTCCCCGTAACAGCTTCCGGCCTTTTGGGTTCAAGCACACTCACTGTGAAACCACCGGCCCCAAACCTCCCTGCCGGGGCTCGCCCCTCCCCTGCACCTCCAGGTTGCTAACGTGAGACCTAGAAGCGCGCTCTTTCTGGTTTTCAGTTTCCCCATAGCGAGGGAGGGTGACGCCGGCCCGGCCTCGGCGATCCGTGACTGTCCCCCGCCCTAACACTCGCCCCGGCTTTGGGTGCAGCCCAGCCACCTGCTGAGAGACCCTTAAACGCCGCAGTGGGGCGGGGCTGGGGGCGGAGCCGAGAAGACGCCAAGCCTCCCCCAGGTTCCACCCCCCCTGGGTCCCGCCCCCGGGAGCGCGGATCCTCAGTAGTCCCGGAGGCCTCAACGCCAAGTCCAGGCTCCCGGCTCCGGTGGGCCCCACCCAGCCAAACGCCCCGCCCCCAGCCAGCCGGGCTGGCCGCTGACCTAGTATGGACACAGCACTCAGAGGAGAGGCGTGGAGGGTGGCGCCGATGGAAGGGGCTGGAGAGACCCGGGCCCCGCCCCCTCTCCTCTCCCTCCCACCCAGGGGATACACCTGCCGGGGGTGGGGGACAAGGGGGTGACTGTGCAGCTGCCGCGGGGCGGGCCAAGAGCTAAAAATACCTGCCAACAGAGAGAGGAGTGAGGAGGCTGGTAAGGAGGGAGAGTTTATTGGGGAGTGGGCGCAGTTGGTCGGACCCCATAAATAGGAGGGGGCCCAGTGTCCTGAGGCACGCTGGGCACTGGGACCTTGCTTCTGGGGGGAATGGGGGTTTCAGGAGGGGACTTGGAGGTCTGACTCCAGGCCCCCACACTCTGGACGGGGAGCTGGCGCTGGCCCCAAGCTTGCAGACTGCAGGGCCGCGTTGGGGTCTGGCCTAGGGTATCTTCTCGTCGGGGGCTGGCAGCCGCTGCCGCGAGGGCTCCACACCCCAGATCTCCCGCGCGTACTGGGCAATGGTGCGGTCGCTGGAGAACTTGCCCGAGGTGGCTATGTTCCGGATCACCATCCGCGTCCACTCTCTGGGGTTCTGCAGGCCAAAGGGGAGCCCTGGGTTCACGCTGCCGGCCAGCTGCCCCGCTCTCTGCCTCGCCGCAGCCAGGGCCGCGCCAGCCCTGCCCAGCCCCGGCCCGGCACCTCTCACCTTGTACAAGGCGCTGACTCGCTCCTGGCACTTGACGTACTCTTCATAATCTGCAAAGACTTTGAACCTGGGGAAGGGGCAGGAAGCAGCGCCGTGAGGCTGAGGGCCGGGCCAGCGGCCAGCCGGGGGCCTGGAGAGACCCCTGCCCAGCGCCCTGCCCCACGCGAGCCCAGCTCACCGGTCATGGTGCATGAGCATGTTGACAATGTCCTTGAACAGGTCCGGCTGCTTCGGGGAGAAGAAGCCGCTACTCAGCTGCTCGATGATCTGCCGAAGCTCCGGGATGCGGTCGTAGTACTCCTGGGCGTTGTACCTGCGGGGCAGGGCGGTGTGGGCTCCCTGGAGAGGCTCCAGGCTCCGCCCCCAGGGCAGAGCAACCCTGGACAGTCCCTGGCCCTGGGGTCGGAGCCCAGGCCCAGCCTGCCGCGGTCCCGCCTGGAGCTGCGTTCCCGGCAGGCTCCTCCTGTCTCCGCACGGATTTGCCCACCCCCTTTCTGTAGACGAGAACAGGAGGCCTGGAGGGGGCCGGAAGTCAAGACACGTCACGGCCCCCTCCTGCCCAAGGACAAAGCCTGTCTCAAGAGTTACTTATTTAAGTGAAAGGCAGAGCGAGGGAGAGGCAGCCAGAGAGCGTCCACCTGCTGGCTCACTCCCCCAGATGTCCGCAACAGTCAAGTCTGGACCAGGCCGAAGTCGGGAGCTCCATCCGGGTCTCCCACGCGGGGGGTGCAGGGGCCCGAGCACTGGGGCCATTCTCCACTGCCTTCCCAGATGCATTAGCAGGGAGCTGGATCAGAAGTGGAGCAGCCGGGACTCGAACTGGCGCCCACATAGGATGCCGGCACTGCAGGAGGCAACCTCACCTGCCACACCACAGCGCTGGCCCCAGCTCCTCCACTTCTGATCCAGCTTCTTGCTGGGGCTCACGCTGGGAGGACGCTGGGAGGCAGTGTGATGGTTCAAGCAGTTGGATCTTTGCCACCCACATGGGAGACCTGACGGAGCTCCAGGCTCCTGGCTTTGGCCCAGGCTCCGCTGTTGTGGGCATGTGGGGAGTGACCAGCAAATGGGTGCTCGCTCGCTCGCTCGCTCTGTCTCTGTCTCTCTGCTTTTCAAAATAAATAATTTTTTACAAGGGAGAACTGTGGTTTTAAGCCTGGTGATGAAATTATGGATGACAGTTATTTTATTGTCATTGTGTATTTTGCTAATCAGTGAGCATGGTTTTTTTTTTTTTTTGAGCATGTATTTCTTATAAGGAAAAAAAATATTAAATATGAACTTTTTTAAAATGTGGGGCCAGCACTGTGGCATAGCAGGTTAAGCCGATGCCTGAGACACTGGCATCCCATACAGGTGCTGGTTCGAGTCCCAGCTGCTCCATTTCTGATCCAGCTCCCTGCTGATGCACCTGGGAAAGCAACAGAAGATGCCCAAGTCCTGGGACCCTTGTATTCATGTGGGAGACCTGGATGAAGGTCATGGCTTCAGCCTGGCCCAGCCCTGACAGTTGTGGCCACATGGGAAATGAACCAGTGGATCGAAGACCTCTCTCTCTCTCTGTCTCTCCTTCTAGCTCTGTAACTCTGCCTTTCAAATAAATAAATCTCAAAAAAGAATGTAGAGGCCAGCGCTGCCGTGTAGCAGGTAAAGCCGCCACCTGCAGTGCCGGCATCACATACGGGCGCCGGGAGTCCTGGCTGCTCCACTTCCAGTCCAGCCCTCTCTATGGCCTGGGAAAGCAGTGGAGGATGGCCCAAGTCCTTGGGCTCCTGCACCTGCATGGGAGACCTGGAAGAAGCTCCAGGCCCCTGGCTTCAGATTGGCTCAGCTCTAGCCATTGTGGCCATTTGGGGAGTGAACCAGTGGATGGAAGACGTTTCTCTCTGTCTCTCCTTTTCTCTCTCTCTCTCTCTCTGTCACTGTGTCTTTCAAATAAATAAATCTTAAAAAATAAATAAAAGAAAGAAAGAAGTGCAATGCCAGGTTGGGCGCTGTGGCTCAGCAGGTTAAACAGCCACTTGAAACACCTGCATGCCATAGCGAAGTGCCTGGGATCCAGTCCTACACCTGCTTCTCACCCAGCTCCCTGCGACTGCGCCTGGGAGGCAGCAAACGAGGGCCCAGGTACCCAGGTGCGAGCCTGAACGGAGTCCTGGGCGCCTGGCTCGGGCCTGGCCCAGCCATGGCTGTGGCAGGCATTTGGGGCGTAAAGCAGCAGATGGGAGATCTCTCCTTGGGAACCCACCTCTCTCTCTGCCTTTCAGCATAAATTAGAGAGAATAAAGAGATATTTTTTATAAAACAGAAGGCCGAGGACACGCCTCCTCTGACGAGTGTTTCCGGCCACAAGCACCGCTGTGGCTACTGCCTGTGCTCCCAAGGGCTGCGTTTCACTTCCAGTTCCCGAGGAGCATTACTTCCTAGGGTGCGTACTTTTCCCTCTTTTCCTGCAGTTCTGATCGACTTCCCTCTTTCCCTGTTGCAGGTTCTTCCAGAACCCTTAGGCTTCGATCTCAGGTCAGGCACAGCCTGGGTCAGCCTCCCCGCGCATGCTCCCCCTGCCAGCTCTGCTTCCCGAGAGCCCTGAGCGTGCCCCGCCCCGCCGTACCCTCTCTGGTCGAGTCTGTCCACATCTTCCACCCGCATGCCAAAGATGAAGAAGTTCTCCTCTCCCGCCTCCTCGGCCATCTCCACGTTGGCGCCGTCCATCGTGCCAATGGTCAGGGCTCCATTGAGCATGAACTTCATGTTGCCGGTGCCGGAGGCCTCGGTGCCCGCGGTGGAGATCTGCTCCGAGAGGTCGGCAGCCGGGATCACTGTGGGCCCGTGGAGAGGGGATCCGGTCAGCTCGGGCTGGCACCAGGCCGGGCCTGGGCAGAGCCAGGCTGGGGTCTCCCTCCCCCACCCCTCCGGCCTCCCTGCGGCCCCCTGCCCTCTGGTTCTTCAACAGCTGGGATCTGCTTGGGCCCTCCGGCCCCACTGTGGGATCTGAAGGGAACCCACGAGGCCCAGCCCAGCCGCCCCCTCAATCCACCCTGTCCTGCCTCTTCCGGGGACTGAGCTAGCCCGAGCATCCAGGGCACCTGCCGGCAACACCGCACCTTTCTCAGCCAGTGAGACCCGGTAGTTCTCCAGGAAGATGACACGGAGGCGGTCTCCAACCACCGGGTCGTGGTTGACCACATCCCCAATGGCGGTGATAAGTTTGATGATCATCTTGGCCATGTGGTACCCAGGTGCGGCCTGCGGGGCACCGGGTGTGGGGTCAGCTCCACTCCCCTTCCCCCCTTATCCCACAGCCCCGCCAGGCCGAGAGCCTCTCACCTTCCCTCCAATCATGACGGTCCGAGGCACAACAAACTTATTGGGCTCCTTCTTGATGCCTGCGGAGAGAAGCGGGAGTCCGCGGCCAGCTTCTGCCCTCCGGGCGGTGGCTCCCAACAGGACCCGGGCAGCCAGGGCCGGGCTGGGAGGCAGCAGGCCATCTAGGCCGTCACCTGCTGTGTGACCGTCACTCCCAACTCTCCGAGGCTCAGCTTGCCCACCCAGGAAAGGGAGACAGTCCCGCGTCCCCAGGGCCGTCACAGGCCCAAGGAGATACTGGTTTGACCGCGTGTGGCGCGCCAGGAGGGCCTCCGAGAGCCAGGGCAGGGCCCCGCCACTCACGGTTGTACAGGGTGATGACGTGCAGGCAGTTGAGCAGCTGCCGCTTGTATTCATGGATCCGTTTCACTTGGACGTCGAACAGCGAGTTGGGGTTGATGTGGACCTTGTATTCCCTCTCCAGGTAGGCCGCGAACTTCAGCTTGTTTTCCTGGAAGAGGGGAGGGGGGATCTCACCAACAGGCCTCAGGAAATCCTACAGTGCTGTCTCTTCCCCTCCCCAGGCCCAGGAAGAGCCAGGGAGAGGTAGGAGGTCACTTGCTACCTTCCTGCACCAAGGCAGGCATTGCTAATCGATCCACTCCTGTACCAGGGCAGACATTGATAATCAGTCCCACCAACCCCACCAAGGCCTGGGGCAGGCAGTGGTGATCCTGACCCAGACCTCTGGCCCCGCCCACACACCCCAAGTGCCAGCCCCGGTGCCCCACCTGCTTCACTTTCGCCACATCCCGGATGAAGGCTTCGTCGTCCACATACGAGAGCAGCTTGCGCAGCTGGTCCAGGTCTGAGATGTACTCCTCCCCGATGCGCTGGGAGGAGACGGCTGTCAGTCAAGCCCGGCCCCTGTCTCCCTCCTCCAGCACGGTCCCTTGCTGGGTCAGCTGTGGCCTGGGTCCTCCCTGTGCCTCTCCCTCCCCTGATGCTGGCCCTCCAGCCGGCAGGACCTTGGGCCTCCTCCTGTCTCACTCCACACAGGACCCAACGACCGGCCTCGTTACACGGCAAGGAGCACCCGCTTGGCCTCCGCAGCCAGGGCCGCCATCAACGCGCAGGGCACCTCCCGTGCAAAGAAGGCGACGGTGCCCCTTGCCACAGGTGCAGGCCAGGACCTAACCACGCCGCTGCGCCCAGCTGACCCCGGCAGTGACCTGGGTTGGCCCTACTGTCCTTATGGTGGCCTCCTACCTCAGCAATGATCTCGGCCAGCCCAGGGTTACACAGAACCAGCCAGCGCCGAGGGGTGATGCCGTTGGTCTTGTTCTGGAACTTATGAGGCTCCAGCTCGTAGAAGTCCTTGAAGCTGCAGGATGGGGTGGGATGGGGGTCACCACTCCCCGCTGGGGGATGAGGGTCTCCTCGCTGGGGCTGAAGGGGGCCTGGGGTGCGAGCTGCAGACCGCAGGCAGGAGGGGAGCCACAGGGGGGCGCCGGGGGGGGGGGAGGGGGCGGGGCCTATACGACGCGGGGTGGGGGGCCTGGGTGGGAGGGGCAGCTCACATGGTCTTCTTGAGGATCTCCGAGTGGATGCGAGCCACACCGTTGACGGCGTGCGAGCCCGCGATGCACAGGTGCGCCATGTTGATGCGTTTCACGGCGCCCTCCTCCACCAGCGACATGCGCCGCAGCCGGTCGACGTCCCCCGGGAACGCAGCCGCCACGCGCTGTGCCCGGAGAGCCCAGAGCTGGTACCAGCACCCGGGATCCCAGGGCCCGCGCCCCCGCCCCCGCCCCGGCTGGGCGCCCCTGCGCCCCCCGCCTCACGTTCAGGAAGCGCTGGTTGATCTCGTAGATGATCTGGAGGTGGCGCGGCAGCAGCGTCTCCAGGAGGTGCACGGGCCAGCGCTCCAGCGCCTCGGGCAGCACCGTGTGGTTGGTGTAGGCGCACGTCTTTACCGTCACTTCCCAGGCCTGGCACGCAGGGCGGGCAGTGAGAGGCCGGCACCCAGCGCAGCAGGCTGGCCGGCCCTGCCACCCCAGGGCCAGCTTCCAGGCCACCCGCCACCCTCTGGCCTCCCACCCTCCCAGGCCAGAGCGGCATCCTGAGGCACAGTGCTCAGACGGGCCCACCTTGTCCCAGTCCAGCCGCTCCAGGTCCACCAGCACCCTCATGAGCTCGGGGATGGCCAGCGAGGGGTGGGTGTCGTTGAGCTGGATGGCTACCTGCAGGGGAGGGGCTGGGCTCAGGCCGGGCTCCAAACCACGTGGCACGGTCCTCCCCGCCCAGGGGGGCCCAGCCTGGGTCTGCGGCAGGACGAAGGGCAGAGGGGCCAACGGGGGCGGCTGTGGGGCAGCGGGTGGAGCCGGGAGCCCCATTCTGTGTCCGTCGGCCGGGGATCCTGTGCAAGTCCTACACCCTGTTCACACGCGCCTGGTCCCCACTCCCTCATCTAGAAAGTGGGGCTGCCCGGGCTGGAAGGGTGATGCGGTGGCACAGGCAGGCCGAGGAGGCGGGCGGGGGCGGGGAGCGGGGAGCCCTCCCTCCCAGGCACGGCACCTTATCCGGGAAGGCATCGAAGTTGGTGCGCACGGGGTCGCGGCAGCCGAATTTGGAGGACTTGAAGCGGCGGATGATGTCCTGCAGGGTGGCCGCCACCACGAAGTACTCCTGCTTCAGCCGCAGCTCCTTCCCCTCGAAGAACTAGAGACAGGGCCGGCCGGGCTGGAGTCAGGGTGGCGGGACACAGGGACACAGGCCTCTGCCTCACCAAGAACCATGGCGGGGACACACCCACCCACCCCTGCACACCGGGAGAATCCTGGGTGTCTCTAGGTAACAGCTCCCAAGTGCCCGCCCTAACCTGCCCCGCTAGGACTCAGGGGAGGGGGAACAGGACGAACAGTCCCTGGCTGGAACTAGGGCAGGCCAAGTGTCCCTCCCCCCAGCCCGGGGGGTGACGCACGTTATCGTTGGGGTACAGGACCCGAGAGATGTTCTCAGCCAGGTTGCGGTCCAGCACGGCCTGGATGTAGCCACCGACGTTGACTGGGGGACGGAAGTGGGGCCAGGGTCAGGCTGGGGCTGCGGCGGCCGGTGCGCCCCGGGCCGGGGCCACTCCCACCCCGCAGGGGAACTCAACTCACAGTCCTTGAGGTTGAAGTCATTGGGCGCCTTGGCCGACCAGAGGCGCATGGTGTTGACGACGTTGTTGCGGTAGCCAGGCACCGGTGTGTCGTAGGGCATGGCCAGCACCACCTGCGGGGGTGTCTGGCGTGAGGAGCTGGGCAGGCTGTGGGGCGCAGCCCCAGGCATCCGCCTCCCAGGCTGGGTTCTAGCCCCGGCGCTCGGTTACCAGCCCGGTAACTGTGAGCAATGTGCCTAACCTCTCTGGAAAGAACGAAGGAGCCCACGTGACACCCGGACCCCTGCCTTGTCACACATCAAGAGGGTTATGGGGAGGGGGTGGAGTGACCAGCCCAGAGCCACAGGTGCTACTCAGTTGGAGGCCACTTTGTAGTGAGGGGTGGGGTGGGTTCCAAGCAGAAGCTAAATGACACTTTGAACTTGAGAGGACTGGGGGAGCCCAGGGCCAGGCTGACGGGGTCACAGGGGTCAAGTCCAAGTGCACCCAAAGTTCCCATGCCTGGTTGACCACAGGGCTAATTAGCAGTGCTTAATGCTGGCCCCACCTCCCACAGTTAGCAAACATCAGTCCGTGTTGCCAAGAACTGCCCGCCGCCACAGCGCCAGGGCCACCTCCACTCCTCGGCCTCCCTGCCCGACCCCGGGACCCTGGGTCGGCAGAGTGGAGGGGGGAGCTACAGCAGGGCAGGGAGGGGGCGATCCCAGAGCACCCAGCGGGGCCGGCAGGGCTGGGAGAGCCAGGACTCCTCAGCTCAGGGCAGGGAGGGGGCGATCCCAGAGCACCCAGCGGGGCCGGCAGGGCCGGGGAGAGCCAGGACTCCTGCCCTAGAGCCCAGGCTGCCTCTGACAGGTGCAGCAGCCCCACACGGCGGGGGCACAGAGGCCCAGGGAGCCGCAGCCCCACCCAGACGATTGGCTGTGGGGATTTGGGCACCTGGGTTGGCTTCCAGCTCCCTCTAGCGTGCTGTGTGACCTTGACCAAGTCCACTCCCCTCTTGTTCCCCCTGGAGCCCCCTGCTGGGCTCTTGCAGCGAGGGGCAGCCTCTCCCCTCTCTCTGCACCCTACACTTGACCTGGCTCCCCTGTGACCCTCGGCTCCAGCTGTGTGACCTCCAGCAAGTCACCAACCCTCTCTGAGCCTCCGTGTCCTCAGCTATAAAACCTCCCCGCGTCTCACAGCCTGCGAGCCCGTTCCCCGTTTCCCCCTCCTCCCCTCGCCCCGCAGTGGGCTCCCCCCAGGGGCCTCTGGCTCCATCCTCACCTGTGTGTCCACCCACTTGGCCCCCTGGCTGGTGTGCTCCACTCGGCCATAGAAGTGCACAGGCAGTGTGAACTCAGGCCGGGCCTTCTCCCAGGGGTTGCCGTAGCGAAGCCAGTCATCAGCCTCTTCCATCTGAGCCCGAGGCAGGGGGAGAAAGGAGGCGGCGTCACGCCCAGGTGCCCACCCCCCGACCAAGTGGGCAGG
This sequence comes from Oryctolagus cuniculus, assembly GCF_051225735.1. Taxonomy (NCBI): domain Eukaryota; kingdom Metazoa; phylum Chordata; class Mammalia; order Lagomorpha; family Leporidae; genus Oryctolagus; species Oryctolagus cuniculus. Next base: position 6,613,876 of record NC_142867.1, on the reverse strand, counting down.
CGCGAACTAAGGGCTCTGGGGTGGGCCCTGCTCTGCTGGCACATGAGCGTCCCAAGCAGTCCACGGCGTGGACCACCTGTCCCAGCGGGCGCCAGAGGGCTTTGGGGCAGCAGTGGAGGGGCCGGGATGCTTTCTCCAGAGGCCGAGGCTGGTCCCGCTCCTGTCCAGTGGCAGGCGACCACCCTCTCCACCATGACGGGACTCAAGGCTAAGGCTGCTCACCTGCCAGCCCCCGCAGATCTTCTGGTTAAAGATCCCAAACTCATAGCGGATCCCGTAGCCATAGGCAGCCAGGCCGAGTGTTGCCATGGAGTCCAGAAAACAGGCTATAGGGTGCGCAGGGTGGTGAGCGACAGGTGCTCCCCCCGCCCCCCCCGCCCCGCCCTGCCCCGCCAGCCGGCCACTCACCTGCCAGCCGGCCCAGGCCGCCGTTGCCCAGCCCGGCGTCCTCCTCGATTTCCTCCAGCTCCTCCATGTCCAGGCCCAGCTGGGGGATGGGCAGCAATGAGGGCCAAGTGCCAGCAGGAGGAGCCCCCGCCCCCCCCCCCCCCCGGCACGCCCCGCCCCTCCACACCTGGTAGGTGGCCTCGTCGCAGGCATTCTCCAAAGCCAGGTTCACCATGGTGTTCTGTAGCGTCCGGCCCATGTAGAACTCCAAAGACAGGTAGTAGATCCTCTGCCCAGAGAGACACGCGGGCAGGAGAGGGGGTCAGACCGGCCAGCAGCTCTCCGCTGCTCCCCCACGGCTCCCAGGCCGGAAGCCATCCCTGTCCCCCACCGCTTTTCTCGGGCTCTGGTCCCAGCATTCCTCTGACTTGGAATAAATCACTTTCTCCCCCGGCCTCGGGCTCCTCATCTGGAAGACGCCCAGTGATTGCTTCGGGAAGGCGGGAACCCTTCCCCGGGCTCACGTGCCTCCCGACAGCCCACCGGGAGTCTGGGCACAGAGCACCTGCAGGTGGCCCCCAAGAGGCCAAGGCCAAGACCCAGAGCAAAGAGTCCTTTGCCCAAGGTCGCGCGGTGACTCAGGGCCAGTGATCGCCACCTCCCATCGTCCTTGGACTGCCCGGTACCCCTTGGGCCTCGAGTCCCAGCTCTGAGCAGGAGGCCGAGGGGCACCACCATGGGGGCAAGGATGCTGGCAGTGCCCGGCTGCAGGTTCCCTGGGCCCCTCCCCCACCCCTGCTGTGGGTGTTAGGTTGCTGACATTTACCAGTGACCCCAGCAGACACTTGATCCCCGCTGCCCCAGCTGCCCCGGCCTCGCCCGCGGCGCACGCATGCCGCATACACATTCGATGCCCTCCTGCCCACCACCACCCCCTCCAACCTCTGAGTGGGTGCCCTGAGCACCCCCAACCTGATCCCGCCCTGGGCTTCTCCCTGCCCCCCGCAGTGGCCACACAGCCCATGGTCGGGCCTGCACCCTTCGTTTGGCCGTAGCACACCCGGGCCCCAGGAGGCGGCACCCACTTCATCAGGACGTCCCAGCTCCCTGGCGGGGTTCCCCAGCCCAGAGCCCCCACGGGTGCCCCCAGCAGCACCTTGGGGTCCTTCTCATAGTAGTGTTGCTGCGTGCGGATCCAGCGCCCCACGAGGTGGTCGCGCACAGTGTGGGCCAGTGCGAAGTAGTAGTCTCGCGGCGTGGCCACATTGCGGTCCTTCACCAGGGTGAAATGCAGGTGGCGGTTGAAGTTTTTTTTCAGCTCCGTCACATTCTCCACGCCGGCCAGGCCGCGCACGCTGATTTGCTTTCTCTTCTCCTGGTCTGACAGGGGCCGGGACATGGCTGCGGGAGGCGGGCCGGGCGAGACGTGGAAGGAAGGGCGGACGGGTGGCCTGAGGGTGCCTCCAGCCAGGGAGTGGAGCTCTGCAGCCTCCAGGGAATTTAAACCCTGGCCCCGGCCTGCACGCCCCGCCCCACCACCACCACCACCACCACCACCCAGGGGGAGGGTCTTGGCCTGGCAGCTCCTGGAGCTATTTTTGGGATTGAGAGGACAGGGGAAGGAGGGCCCGGCTAGCTGCACCGCGGCCCCATGCTGACCCACTTCCTCCTGGCTCAGCAGCCGGGCTTCTGTCTTCGGGCCTCTCCCTGCCTTTCGCTGGAGGCCCGGGGCTTGATGAGCCTGTCCCCATCCTGGGCCCTTTTCCTAGGGGGACTGGACTGCGGGCCTCTCTCCCCTCCATCAGACACTTGATCAGAGACCGTGAGCCAGGTCTGGCTGCTGTGGATAGCCGCGCTGGGGTGGGGAGGCCCCTGGGTTGTGGTGGGAGGGGCCGGGACTCCCTGCAGGTTGGGGGTCAGGGGCCGGAGAGCCGGGGTGCAGCGAGCAGTAAGGGCGCGGGGCGCTTGCCAGAGGGAGCCCAGGATCTGGGGCTCTTCAGGGGGTGGAGTGGGAGAGCTCGCTCACCCCACCCCCACCAGAGCTGAGCCGCTCTGAGTTCCCCCTGTTGCTGTCCCTCAAGGAGCTCCCAAGTGACCTTTTCAAGGGGAATGGTCAGATTACAGGCCGGCTTTGGCTGGGGGCCTTGGGCCCGGAGCAGAGGCCCCTGGGAACTGTAGTCCACGCACTCCCAATCTTGGGTTTGAGTGGCTTGCATCTCGGTTGCAGAGGCCTTTCCTCGCTCACTCCCCACCCCCAGCCCAGCCGGGGGGGGGGGGGGGGGCACACACTGGGCAGGGCCTTCTCTGCGACCTCCCGTGACAGCCTGCACCCCACTCACACCCTTCCTTGAGGCCTTGGCTGCCCGCTCACTGCTCAGGTCTCAGCCCCAGCACGGCCTTGCTGTTCGCTTTGCCTTCCTGGGCACTGGACTCCTTCATCAGATGTATTCTAAGCCCTGCCTCACTCAGCTCCTTATTCCAAAGGTGCCCAGGCCTCCCGTGTGGGTGGAGGGTTGGGGGGAGAACTGGGTGTTCTGCCCCGGGAGCCAAGGAGGCCGCTCAGAGGCTGGCCAGCTGCTGGATGCCACTGAGCCGGGTTCAGAGAAGGCCACGCTGCTTCCAAGAACCTTGGGAGCCACAGCAGCCCTGGACTCGGCTCCACGTGCGGGCTGCAGCGCGAGGCCGGACAGGAGCCCTGGGCCCCCGCCTCCCCTCGGACAGCATCGCCAGGCTCGCCTCCCACGGAGCCATGTTTCCAAGTAGGAAGACACCCCCGAAACACGGGAGTGTGGAGAGCCCCACTGCCCCGCTCTGGAAGTCTTAGTGCTTCAGGAGGGGACGCCTGGCAACTGCTCTCTCCCATCCGCATCTGCCACACTCGGCCTGTGTCCCCTAACCCCTGGCTCCAGCTCAGGCCCCTTGCTGTGCCCACTGTCGCCCTGCGGCAGCTTGACCATGCAGTCCTGCTGCTGTAGAACTTGGAACACCCATGGCAGCCCATCAGTACAGCCCTTGGCCAGCTCCTGGCCCCGGGCCCCCAGCTCACCCTCCTGCACACAGGCTGGCTGCGCTGAGGGGTCTCCCCCACCCCCACCCCGTGTCCACTGCCCTCCCTAGTGGGTTCTTCGTCGTCCCAGTGCCAGCAGCTCCACCTCCAGGCCTGCTTCCCAGGAGTGACACCACCGCAGGGGCTGCTCCCCGTCTGCGTGCCTCAGCCCTGCTGAGGCTCAGAGGCCTAACTCCACTACCTGGCGTCCCGACCCCTGTCCCAGCGTGTGATCTGCACAAGCCCTGAAAGCGCACTTTTCCAACCCGAACCCCTCAGGGTTGTTTGTTTACGTCTGCGCTGGCGGCCAGAAGCCCGGCGCAGTCTTGGGTTTCTGCAGAGCACATGGCCCGGGCTCAGTAACAGAGCCTCCGGGCTGACCTTTCCCAGCTGGCCAAGTGCTGGGGGGGCACTGCTGCAGCAGCACAATCGGAGGGGCGCGCCGCCCCCGCCCCCGCCCCCGCCCCCGCCCCCGGGACCGGTGGGCAGGTGCAGGGTCCGCGGGTCAAGCCTCCTGCCATCACCTCCGCTCCAGGGCTGCAGGCGGCCTGCAGCCTGATGCCTTTTTGCAGCCTCTCTCCAAAACCTTAACAAAGGCTGACAGCAGGGAGCAGAGGGAGCGGGCACAGGAACGGGGCTGCCCCAGGGGAGAGACGGAGGAGATGGCTGGGCTGTGGTTAAGTCATTTATTGATTTTATTTCTAAAACCCACATAGCGCCACTTTGCTGCTGCTAGAGCTTCAAAGAGCTAATTAACCGCCCAACGAGCCCACCAGGGAAACCACGCTCGTGGGGGAGCAGCGAGGTGAAGCCAAGGTCGCAGAGGGCAGGGCCCCGCCCCCACGCCATCAGCTAAGGACAAAGGGGGAAGTTCTGAGCCCGTTCAGGGCTTGGTCAGGGAAACCTACCAAACTCTGAGGGTTCCTCCTGGACTGGGCCCCAGCTCTCGGCCGGGAGGCAGCCAAGCCAGAGCTGTTGTCCCCAGGGGCCAGCAGGACGGCTGCAAGATGGCTTCCCCAGCAACAGCACGGCCAAGCCACACAGAGGAGCGGCGTGGGGGCACCACTGCCTCGTGGACACAGGGGCCGCCTGCCCCACCCGACCCTCTGCAGCGCCTGGTGGCCGGGCGCTGGCCCTGCCGCTCCCCGGAGCCTGCGGTGCTGACAGGCTGCAAGTCACCAGCAGAGGGAAAAAGCCACTTGGCGGTTTTAATTTTAGCTGCTCTGTGCCTGGCGGGCAGGATTAGTTGGCTTGACCTTTACTGGTGCTGGCTCCTCGGGCTGAGGCCCCAGGCAGGTGGCGGCCCGCAGGCACAAATCGCAACTGGAGCTCAGCAAACGTGGGGTCCACACCTCAGACGGCGGCAATAAAGGGCGAGCTTGGTTCTTCCCACGGGGGCAGCCAGCCAGCCAGCCACCCACGCAGCCACTTCCAGCGCAGGGCCCTGAGCAGCCGTCCCAGGCCTCCCCAGGGAGCGAGACTGGGGCCAGGTGCTGAACACACGTCAGTCCGGGGCCGCTGCCGGTGGAGAAGGTTTAAGAAAAAAAGCAACAGACCCAGAAAACCACACTGCTCTTTTATTCAATGGAACATCCCCACGTTAGCGCAGTGTCGAATCAAACACCGAAAAAAAGCCCAAGAAATTTCTGTAGATAAACCAGTGAAGAGAACGCGCGTTATACATTATTGTCAACATAATCACTCCATGAGGGGGAGGTGGGGCAGGGGAGGAGGCAGAACGAAGAACACAGGGTCCAAAGCCCCAGACACTGCAACAGTCAGACGTTGGGAGTAAAATAAAATGTAGAAGAAGCTTCCGGAAGGACAGGAGCAAGTGGCGCTGGAGGCAGCTCCCGTGGCCACAGGGCCCGGCACCGACTCCAGGCTGGATGCAAGGACCAGGCCCGAGAGAAGGCCCTGCCCTTGGCAGCTCTGCAGCCCTCAGCAAGGCCAGCTTGTTCAAAACCACGCTTGGGGCCGCCTACGGCACCTGGAACAACTTCGAACCCAAACCTCCCACTACCCCCAGCCCAACACCAACGGCCACAGTCCGTGCCTACAGCCACTTGCTCCCCCTTCCTTGGCAAGGGAAGAGGGATGGAGAAGAAAGAAAAGGAATCTAATTGCAGCAGAAGACCAGGGAGAGCGTCTCCTTGGACGGAGTCTGGAGAAAGGAAGAGGTAAGGAAATAACAAAGAAAAAAGAAAAAAATTAATAAAAATTTCACGATATGGAGCCAGCGTGTTCTGATTCCGTCCACAAAAATAACTCAGGCTGCTTTGCCGAACCATCCTGTCCACCAGGGGCGCTGCTGAGGCTGTCTGCCTGGAAGGGTCACCAATGGGCGCGGAAAGTCCTCACTCTCATGGCTCGGGCCATCGCCGCCGCGGGGAGGGATCCTGGCGGCCCGGTTTGGGGAGAGGCAAAGGGAGTTGGGTGAGGAGAGAAAAGACAAAGACACTCGATGCTACAGGCGCCAGGAGAGCCCACGCTGGCGCCCCTACTACCACCTGCCCGTTCCCAAGCGAGTCCTCGGTCGCTTGGCCCAGCCCGGTGCGTGCACACACACACATGCGTGCACACAATCACATGCGTGCGTCCCAATGTCTGGCTCCATATGGTGAGGTTCGGCGTGTGTTTAAACGAGACCAATTCTCTCTCTCTATAATATATATTTTCTTAAAAAACGAGTCTAGTTCTGTGGTGGAGGCGGCGGGGGAGCTGGAGGCATCCCGAAGGGCGGCATGCCCGCCACCCCCATGCCCATCATGGTGACAAAGTTAGAAGGGTCCATGGGAGGCGGGGGCGGGGGGGGCGGGGCATACATCATGCCGGCGGAACCAGGCGGCGGAGGCGGCGGAGGGGGAGGGGCCCCGGGCGGCAGAGGCGGCTGGACCCCGGGGGGCAGGGGCACCATAGTGGGGTTGCCTTGCATCTGAGGGGCTCCTGGAGAAGCTGCGGCAGCCGCCTGCTGCTGTTGCCATGGCGGGATGGACCCTGTGCCAGCGCTCGTGGTGGTAGTCGTCGTATCTGGGGTGGTAAAGAAGCCCAAGGTCACACGCGCGGGGGGCACACCGCGCTCTGCGGCTGCTGCCTTGGGACGGGGTGAGGGCGCCTGCTCCTTGCTTGGCATGCGGCACGGTGGTGGGGGGCGGGCGGGCGGGGCTGTCCTGGTGGTGGGGAGTGGAGGGGTGGGCAGGACTACCCTGGGGTCAGCCTCGAGGTCTCTGGGCTTAACAGAGTAAGCCCTTTGTCACCAATGCCCCCGGAGGGGCTGAGGGAAAAGCACCAGACACAAGAACCGGCTCTTACGCCCCTCCGCCCAGCCGCCGCCACCACCGAACGGCACATTCAACCTCAAGGCCGCAACTGCTCTCTGCCCTCGCCCAGCCCCCCTGCAGTCTCTCTGGCCCAGTCCCGGCCCTCTCCAGAGCATGCGTGGAAGGCTCGGGCCAGCCGGCGGCTCTGCCCGCGAGAGCCTGGGTTGCCGGCACCCTCCCTACAGCAGCAGGCTCCCCTCCTGGCCCCCACAGATCTCTGCCCAGACACAACCACACCGAACATCAGCTCTGCTCCCCCACGTCGCCCTCACCCCCCCACCGGGCCAGGAGGCCCCTTCCAGCTCACACCGCAGGGAGTCTCCTCCTCCCGGGCGGGCGGGCGAGCGCGCGCACTCCTGAGCTGTGAGGTGCCGCCGGTCCTCTCAGCCCCACCCCCCATCCCACCCACCCCCACGAGCCCAAAATATGCCACTCACTTTGCTGCCATGGCAAAGGGGTACTGGAAGCCATACTGCTGCTGGGCGGAGGGGGCGGCGGAGGCTGCTGCTGCTGCTGTTGCCATGGGGGAAGAGGACCAGAGGGCGGGGGCGGGGGCTGCCCACTGGGAGGCGGCGGCGGCGGCGGCATCATGCCCATAGGCGGCGGCGGCATCATACCTGCAGTCGGGTTACAGGCGACGGTGAGGGGGAGGTCCCAGGAGGGGAGAGGGAGAGGGGACCGAGCCCATGTGGACTCGAAGCAAGCAGACGCCATTACCTTTTCCTTGATGCAGGCGATAGACCCCAGAGCCCACAGGCGTACTTCCCAGGTACTGATCTTGATGGAAGCAGAGAGCAGGGACTTAGCAGGACATCTGAACAGGCCAGGGACGGCCACCCCCAGCAGCTCCTGCAGTCCCACGGCTCACACGCTGGCCTCCCAAGGGCAGAGGCAGGTCTGGGCTGATGCGTGAACTCACTTCCTGAGCTAGAAGGGAGTCCTGCCCCCCTCCCCCGGAGCCTGGGCCAATCAGGCAAGCCCTGGGTGCTCACTGCTTAGCACCTCAAGCTGCTACCCCCTAAACCCTGCTTGCCCCAGACCCCAGGGTTTCTGGTCTGACACTTACTTACCCATTGGAGGAGGGCCATGGTGCCCAGGTGGGTGGGGGCCCTGGTTCATCGGTGGCGGCGGCGGCTGCATCCAAGGGGGTGGGGGTCCATTAGGGTTGTGCTGCATGGGATGTCCGCCATGTCCACCTGTCAGGCTGGGCAACGGGTGTGGGAAGCTGTGGGGGCCGCCTCCAGGCCCACCAGGGCCCCCTCCGTGCATGCCATGGTAGGGTCGACTCTCTGAAGGGCCAGAATTCATCCAGGGTGGGCGGCTCTGGGTAGTGGACATGAGAGACTACATGAGAGCATTTCCGGTCAGCATCCCCGCCGGCTCCCCCTGGTGGCAACACTGCTCTTCCAGCCGTGCCATCGCCAGAACACAAGGCCAGGGTCCTCCCAAGTGAGAGGCCCGGGGAAGAACAGTGTTGCCAGCCACGCCCACCAATCTGCTGTACCCAACATGTTTGGCCGTGGTTCCCAGTCTCTGGAAGAGAACGGGGAGGCCAGGCCAGAGAAGCAGCCCCGGCTCACCGGTGGAGGAGGGTTGTTGGCAGGAGCGGCAGGCCGAGGCGCGCTGGCCAGCGGGGTGGCAGCAGGCCCTGAGGTGGAGCCCACAGACGCTGGGACAGGTGCTTCACCCAGTTCAGCCATGAGGGACAGATACTCTTTATCCATCCGTGCTTTATCCTGAGCAGACTGAGGGTCACCAGGCCTGAGGGGGGGAGGATACGAAGGGCAAAAAACACTCAAGGAGGAAGCTTTCACCCCGAGTAATCTACACAGACAGTGTTCTGCAGGACGCGCGCATCAGAACTTCTCTCCCAGCCCTCACTGGGCCTGCTGCTGTGCCAACAGCTACCAAAGCAGGCCTGCCGACTCAAGTCCCACCCGATCCTACATTCCCAGGCCGAGGGGGACGGCCAACGCTCAGGAAACAATGCCTTAGCAAAGCCGCAGCTTGGCTGCCAGCCAGCGCGGGAAAAGGTGGACATCGAGTGCTAATTTGCAATTGGTCAAATGTGTAGGCAGCTTAGGCTTCTTGAGTCAATGAACACCAGGCCCCAGGGACACATTCCTCCACCCAAACTGGAAGCCTCCAATGCCCCGGGACTCCCAAGAACAGTAAGAACAGCAGCATCCTACAGGGGCGTTCCAGACCTCCTGGGGTCTACATCACCTCCCCAGAGTCAGCACAAGGCTTCTCCCGGAGCCACAGCACTAGGAGCACCCATGTGCTGTTGGGCAGCGGACAGGAGAGACTACGTGAGACCGCCGGGCGCCGCGTGGGCTCCCTCACCTCTGGAATTTGCAGTCGGAAGCGATGTGGCCGGCCCCGCCGCACTTGGTGCACACGGTGGTGTTGGTGATGCTACGCGTTTCTGAGCTCTGCCAGGGTCTTAAGATCCTGTGGGGGAGGGGGTGTCAGTCCCAGGGCTGCGCACTGCTCCCATGGGTTCCGAGGCCCCCGCCGCGCAGCACACCTGTTGTCGTCTTCCCGGAGGGTCCCGTTCAGGCGCGCCAGCTCCCGCAGCTGCATTTTCCGCAGGTCGTTCTGGTCCTCTGGAGTCTCGATGCCCTGCTTCAGGATGTTCCTGATCTAACGGAGAGCGGGGAGCGACCTCAGTGCCCGGGCCGGCCCGAGCCAGGCACCCGCAGCAGTCCCCGCCGCAGGGCCCCGCTCACCTGCTCCACGGCCTTTTTGACGTTCTCCATGGTGTTGGCCGTGACCAGGGCGTGCAGCGGCTCGTCCTCCCCGGGCAGCATCTGGCCGTCCTTGCGCCCGACCTTCCCTTCCTTCACGGACCCTTTGCCCCGGATCATGATCTTGGCGTTGCACTCCTTCTCGATGTTTTTCAGGGTGTTCCCTCTGTCGGGGGCAGGAGGGACGGGTTTGCACCGGACACAAGTCCGCATTCGCGAGAGGACAGACTGCACTCTGCGGCGGTGGGGCAACTGCAGGTGCAGCTGAGGCCCCCCCCACTCCTACCCCCACCCGAGAGCTTCACGGCCTCTAAGTCAGTCGGCCCCAGCGAACCTAGGGACCCGAATTCTCTGCGGCAGACATGGGGAGGCTGCAGAAGGCATAAGCCACCCAGAGCGAACGCCCTACCGGACCCAGAAGGGGCCCACGGCACCCGTCAGGCGCGAGCACCACCTCACAGGGCCCGAGCACTCTGCAGCCCAGAAGCCGGGGTTCTCACCTGGGCCCGATCAGCAGCCCCACGAAGTTGATCTCTGGGTACTCGTCCTGGGGAATCATGACTTTGTCGCTCACCCGTGTCGCTGGAGGTCTAAGCAAGAGAAGGCACCACCAACCCTGCGTGCTTCTGGGGGACGGCACTTGGCTGCTCTCCTACCGTCACCCCTGCCCCCCAGGCCCGCGCCCGTCGCCCTGCTCACTTGTAATCCGCGGGGGGCTTGAAGTCGGGGTTCAGGGCGACCATCTCCGTGATGAGGTTGTGCCGCTCCTCCTCGAGCTTCTTGCGGGTGCGGAACTCGCGGGTGTTGAGCCGCTTCCCCTCGCTGTTGTAGATGGGCTCAGGGGAAGGCGACCTGCGGGAAACAGACGGCCCTCACTGCCCCTCCCCGCCCCTCCCACGTGGACTACAGCAAGTCTTCCCCAGCCCCTCTGCCTCTCAGACCCTAACACTCTTCGGAGGAACCGACCGTAACGTGTGCTATTCCAGATCGTGTGGAATGGGGAGATGGAGGCTGGCTGAGCATTAAGGGGACTGGGGTGTGTGTGAGAAAGGAAAAAAATGGTTTTGCTTCTGAAAGTGACGAGGGGGAGAGAAAAAAGTCTGTCCTTGGGGGAATCTCTGGACTATAAACGCCAAGGGCAGAATCATCCTCTGAAGTTTTCTTGCCAAATATGGATTTTCATTAAAAAAATACAGTATCACAACTTGATGAACCACAGGCCCCCCAGGTGAGGTGACAGCTCGTGCCCTCTGGAGGAGCACCTGCACCCCTAGCGCAGTGAGCATGAGCTCCTGGACCCAGTGCGGCTGGGGCTCAAGGCCACTGCGGCCACTCGGCCCCACAATGGAGAGAGATGGTTCAAGGCTTCGTCTTTGCTTTTCCTTCAATGGCCTGGCAGGCTGTGTCCAAGGCCCAGGAGACAACCTGTTTTCTGGCTGTTGGAGGTTGGGGAGTCTGGGTAGAGAAAAACGTTAAAAGCGCTAAGGCAGCTTCTGAGAGAGGCTGCAAAGCAGATTTGGTCAAATGCTTGTCTAGGGTCTGAACCTGCAAACAGCAAGGGAAAACCCAGGATTCTCCGCCAGAGTTTACAAGTCCAGAAAGCAGATTCTCTCTCTCATTGTTTTAAGGAGTAAAATGCTGTTGCTACAAGTAAAAAAATAGTAATAATAGTAATGATGATAAAACGGTCAGTTTACCACAGCTGGATTTTGCGGTAATAAAAAAAGAGAAGTTACACTCCTAGAATTCTGAGTTAAGATTACAAAAAGGACCACAGCTTGATATTCTGTATGAAAATTTAGTAACAGCTGCAAGAAGGGAAGAGACCGTGTGGATCAGGTTATGAAAAACCATCCTGAAAGGAGTCCCGACTCCTACACCTTGGTTCAGTTGAGAGAACCTTCCTAGTTGGAGAGCAAGGACTGAGCTCGGCTGCTCCCACTGTCTTCAGCCTAAAGGGAACCATGTCATACCACGTCACACACACGATGGAATCAAAGGTCAGGTTTGTTCATGGCTACTGACGGCTAAGTGACACCTCCGTTTCTAGCATGTACATAAACTGTCAGCGCAATCCAGGAGCAGTGAACAAAAGCACGTGTGCCCCAGCTCTCGTCACGCTAGCACCTTACACACTTACGTCTACAAGAGATTTTAAAGCATTTGTAACTACACAAGTTAAGCAACATCAAAATAGCATATAAAGTGGCTTTTTTAGGAGATACACCTTAAGAAGTAATCTTATTCATATAACCAACTCATGCATTTCCCTCCAACCTTGGCTCAAAGGCAGAACCGTTCGGTCATTAGGGCCTCCTCCAAGCCCAGCCCTACTCTGGCTTTGTCACTGCCATGCTCACATCGCTAAGCCCCACCCCAGAGCTGCCTCGAGTTAAGCATTTCGGGCTCATGGCCAAAACCAGTGTCACCAATACCAAACTAAAGGCCGCGCAGCGTTCGGCCTCTCCCCAAACTGCGGAGGTGAAAAGCAAAGGCTGCCGACCTGGTCTGCTGCCGGCTTCGCCACCGGAACAGGCAGCAGCAGCTGACTGAGCTCTAACCCCAGTCTCCAGAAAGCAGGTTTCTTAAATGCAACCTTTTAAGGGATTGCCTGGTAACCGCTACGACATCATTACAGGGAAAAAGGCCACAAACAGGCACTCAACAGTTGTGGTCTGTGACTTACAATGCAAATCTGTTTTGAAAACTTTTGAAGTAAAAAATAAATATAAAACAGTCCTCCAGCCAAAATCTACGGGTAAAAACAGAACGAGTGTCATTGAGTACACTTGCGTCACGATGGAGGAAAGAGGACGTGAACCTGTGTCCCGCAAAGGGTGGCCGAAGATGCGCACGTGCGCCACTGCGCAGGGCTCTGCGCCATCTTCCTGGCTGGAGCGTCCACCAGTAACAAGACAAAAGCGCAACTTGATGCAGCACGCACGAAGAGGCGCGGCGCCTTCTGTAAGCGACCCGATCTTAGCTGTTCAAAGACCAGCCAATAAAATTCGCTCAAAAAAGTTCACCTTCCTCACATCAATGTTTGACTTTTCCGAGATGATTTGGCACACTGAAATGACATGACCACAGCTGTCCCAGGCCCACACTCCCTTAAATTCAAAAAATATTTAAGGTTGGTTGCTTGCCTTCCCCCACACAGGTGAGAATGTGCTGGCCCTTCCCAGCACCCCCAGGCAATGGCCAAGGCTGAAAATTATCTGGCAGTGAAGGAAGTTGGTTAGAAATCTTTTCTGATTTTAAAACCATCTGAAGACCATGCGCAGGAAGCTGCGACGAGCTGACCAGTCTCCGGCCTGCTCGAACTCAGCGATGCCCAAAAATACTCTGAACCCTGCGAGAAGGGTGCTCCTGTGAGGAGAACTGGCCCTGCGCCCGGTCAGAGCGCACTGAGAGGCAGGTTAGCCGGCCACCTCACTGTCCCTCAGGTTAAAACCTACATGCTTACCACTTGGAAACCAGTTGTCCATGTCCCCGTAACTTTATTCCCAAGTTTCGTGCCCATTTTCTAACTGCAGGCTGACCACATACATACATATGCATTCCTAGTTAACTCTAGTCCCCAGCATGGTCAGAGGAGCAGTCGTCTCACTACCATCATTGAACTGACACAACATGTTGCCACCAGTAAAACGTATTGAGAAAAAGGTAAAAGCGTTACTGTCAGCTGGTTAAAACTGTTTCCCAACCTGTCCTCAGGGTTAGGGGGGATGCCCAGGTCTCCTGTGCGCAGTTTACGAGTCAGGTCTTCTATCTGCAGTTGCACTGGAAGAAACCAGGTTAGGAAAGAAAAAAAAGGATGGAAAAAAGACAATGTTACCAAAAAACATCTCAAATCTCAACAACAAGCATGAAGAACTGGAGACTTTGAAAGGGATGACTGATCAGTGAACACATTGAGGCAAACACCCCACCAGCTACCGGCAGGAGTCCACTTACATGTCTAGGTATTTTTCACTTCAAATGGTTACCACTTAAGGAAGCAAACTGTTCGTTGGAAGAGGGGTTAGCATAAGACTCGGCTAAGCTAGCGTCCAGGCAGGCACGGGAGGCTCCCTCTCCCTCCCCCTCCCGGCCGCTCACAGTGACAGCTGGCACCCAGAACCCAGACCAGGCATGACATCATCGTTAGAACCAGTTCCCACCAAATTACTCGAGGGCAAGACTTGAGAGCTTTTCTTCATTAAATATTAACTATCAGACAGAGCCCCAAATGAGACCCAATTAATGTGGGACAAAGAAAAATACCAGTTGAGCAAAGGTCATTTTCATTAATACCAGGTTTAAACTTCCTTCAGCAAGTAAAACATTTAATAACCAATTCACATTTTATACATATCAGTGCACCTTCTGTACAACCAAACCTGTATTGGAAGGTCTCCAGAACCTCTCACTGTCACCCGACATCAATGAACAAACCACACGTATTTTAAGAAACCATTAACCGTGAAGTGCTAAGAGTGTTTCGGACCTGCTGTCTCTGTGGGGACGGGGTGCACGAGATGCGGAGTGTGGGTGTAGGACGCGTGGCCCTCTGGCCATGACCAGTCTGTACGGGAAGAGGAGATGCAGGTTTGACAGCCGTTCCCCAGCTGTATTTGCTGAGAGCTCAAGTGCAGAGCCAGACAGCTTTCTTCTCGGAGGAGAACCTGTTTCTTACCTTCGTAGACTTCTCAGCAGGCATCTCTAAGGGTCAAGGTGTATTGGGCTGGGTTACAGTTGAACTGGCTCCAAGATAGAAGACACCCTTCTAATTTTAAATAGATCCCACAGGACTGCACCCCACCCCCATGTGGAAACCATGAAATTAAAGACGTTGTTAGCATCTAAAGACCCTGGGGACACTCTGGACAAGGCAGTGTGCGCGTGGGAGACAGAACACAATGGCTCTCCCAGCTCCTTTACACCAGACAAGCTCTAACTTCCTGATAAAGACGTCAACAACTCAAGGTCAAAGACACCTTCAGAGGCCACACAGCCCTTCTGAATGCAGACGTAAGGGTCTGCAGGGAGTACACGGCTGGCACCTTGACCAGGCCAGAAGGGCACTACCGCCCCCGGAGCGGACGGGACAGCCTCTGCTCCGACTCCACCCCCCTCTGACCATGGCCGTCACAGCCTGTCTGCTGTCCAGCATCCACAGGAAAAGCGGCGGGCTCTTCCCGCCTGTGTCTGCTCGTACTCCTGGGTCCTAACTCCCCTGGGGCACTCATGGGCCGTGAAGTCCCACACTGGTCTCATGAGGGTGGGTGGGAGCAGAGAGCAGCAGTCTAAAGAGGCTGTTAGGACATCTTCAACACCTCAAACTTCTCAGCAGTGTAGGAAGAACAGGAAACCCAGGCCCTCAACAATCATGTCAGCTTCAAGCTTTATGCTTGGGGGGTCAGAGCACCGTCAGTCTCTGCCCTACTTCCACCAAAGCGGCTGTGGGTCTGTTAGCAGGAAATGTTTAGAGTGGATATCTGAGACAACTGCACAGGTATATAAAAATATAAAGATAAGACTCAGGTTAAAAATCTTAGATTACGGGAAAAAAGGAACTCTGAAGTTAATTTCGAGTCTACCGTGACCACTCCCCATGCTCCTAGCACCTCTGCATCGCACACAGCATCCCTGTCCCGAGTTACTTCTGCGTCAGGACAGGAGCCCTCATTTTAAGACAGCCCGAAACCAGACCAGAAAGATGCTGACGGGAAGGCTACATCCAACGAATGGTCAAGAGTGAGCTGTAAACACTTCCAGAGGCACTTTTTGTTCAGGTGGGTTTTCCCCTTTCAGAAAGCACCTATAAGAAGTAAAAGGTCACACTTCGGGGAGAGGAGGAACGTGACGCCCGGTGGAAGGCCCTGCTGCGCAACGCTCCTGGGTCCCAGCCGGGCCAGCTCCAGGCCCCTCCACGGGGCGGGCCCGGCCGGCCGGCAGACGACACTCCCCTCGTCCACTGGCATCCCACAGCAGCAGAAAGGGGGCTGCGGGACGGGGGACTATTCTCACTCCTAAGTGGGCCCCACTACTGTCCTGGCACTCGTAGAGAACGGTGTTGTTAGGAACAAACCAGAGTCGCCAAGGCAGGACTCAGGAGCGAAACCTGACGGGTTACGCGGAAGGCATGAGCACACCTGACAGATCTCGTCTCAGAACCACAGCTGCAGCTTCCGGCAGACACAACAGCACTCGGAGCACGGAACGCCCTGAGGATCGCTCGGATGCAGAACGTGGATTTACCTATGTAAGCTCTTTCCTGCTCCCGGGTCAGTCCAGGGGGGATAACCGTGGGCATTCCTGGAATCACCGTCTTCTGCTCCATCGTGTCTTGGTTCCATCGGCTCCTCTTCCGCTTCTTACTCGGGAAGTCTAAAGGCAGACAGAGCCCATCAGGCGCACATAGAAACCCGCAGAGCAACACCCACAGGCAGCTCAGGATACTCGAGGAGCGCACAGCGCCTCAGCAGGTGCGGACTGAGAACTGGACCTAAAATTTAAATGGCAAAGAGCAGAAAACAAACCTCCGAGGGCAGGGATTACAACACATGGCTCCGGGGTCAGGAAGGTTAACATTTTTAATTCTTGTCTAGAAAAACTCAAAAGTATGTAAACAAGTTAGCAAACCCTAACGCAGTGTCAAACAGTGTTAGGACGCCCACATCAGCACCAGCACTGTGGTGGCAGCCTGGGGGGTCAGGCCGCCTGCATCCCAGTTCCAGTCCCAGCCGCTCCACCTCCGATTCAGATGCTGCCAACGCACCTGGCAAGGCATCCAAGGATGGCCCGAGCACTCTGCCATCCACGAGAGACCAGAACGGAGCTCCTGGCTCTGGCCTGGCCCGGCCCACCCTTGGCTGTCGGAGTCAACTGGGGAGTGAACCAGCAGACAGAAGAGCTCTGTCTCTCCCCCTCTGTAACGGTCTTTACCAATAGATAAGGTTAATCGTAAAAAAAGTACGTGTCAGCCAAGACTGCCTTCCAAGCCCAGATGAGATGTGAATGGATCACACAGGGCCGTAAAGCGGTACTGGAACTGCTGGCTCTTGCCACCTCCACCCCCCTCGCCAGGCACCTGTCTAAGGGACCGGGAACGCAGCTAAGCCTGTTCGCACACGTCACTAAAGGGGAAAAACCACTTCAACAGGGCTGCCTTTTTCTTCCTGAGCGTGGCCGAGAGCAGGTGCACACGGAGGACCCGAACCCCACAGGCGACACCTCACGGCTCAACCCTCCTGCACACACGTATCGACCACCACGTACCCCTCAGTGACCATCAGGGGAACGTCAGCCAGAGCTCCCACCCACGACACTCGGCCCCACGCTCACCCCAAGCCCTCCACGCTCCCCCACACACGCACGCCGGAAGGCCCCCGGGAGCCGCCGAGCCAGGCCGCCCCACTGCGCCTGCGCACCACACCCCCCGCCCGCCCGCGCCCCTCCCCCCGCGCGCCTGCGCACTCGCGGCCCCGGGGGCCGGGCCGCGCGCGCGCCCCAGGGCGCCTCCGCCCGGGCCTCCCCGTGCACGCGCGCGCGCCCCTGCCGCGTGCAGCCGCCGTCGCCGCCGCCGCCGCGCGCCCCTCCGCCGGCCGGGCCCGTCCGCGCGACGCCTCTCGCGCGCTCGCTCGGCCCGACTCACCTCCTCCGCCGCCGGCCGGGCCCGGCTGCTGGTCCTGACGCGGCGGCTGGGGCGGCGGCTGCGGCGACACGCGCTGGAAGAGCGGCGGCGGCGGCGGGTACGGCGCGCCCGGGGACGGCGGCGGAGGCGGCGGCGGCGGCTGCTGGGGAGGCGGGGGGGGCGGCGGCGGCGGCGGCGGCGGCAGCGCCGCGAACGGGAAGGCCGCGCTCAGGGCCCCCACGGCGCCCACGGGCGGCGGCGGCGGCAGTCCCGCCCCGGGCCCGGGCGCAGGCCCCGGCTCGAAGCCCCCTTTGGGCCCGGGAAGCGGGGCGAGCCCGGGGGGCCCCAGCTTACCCAGCGGCGTGGCGTTCGCTCCGGTCGCCATGGCGCCCCCGGGGACCGGCACTGGCGGCGGCTGCTCCGCGGCGGCGGCGGCGGCTGCTCCTTCGCGAACCTTCCGGGGGGAGGGGACCCGCCTGCGCTGCCGCGGAGCGCGCGGAACCCGTCCTCTCACGCGGCGGGCGGCGGCGGCGGCGCGAGACGCACAAAGAGGGAGGAGAGAGGGCGCCGCGGGGGCGGGCCGGGGGCGGCGGGGCCGGGCCGCGATTGGGCCGGGCCGGCGAGGGCTTCGCGAGCGGCGGCCTCCGATTGGTGGAGCCGCAGTCCTGCCCGAGGCGCGCCGGGATTGGCCGAACCGTTAGGCCAGGCGAGGAAATGGCGGCGGCGTCCGGTGGGCCGGGAGGTGTCGCAGCGCGCACTTCATTTGTTACTGCGCGTAGCGAGCTCGCCGTCCGAGGAGGACGAGGGAGGGGTGGGGCGGGGCGAACTCTGTGACGTGGCGGCGCGGAGCCCCCGCATTGGCTGGCGCCGGTCTCGTTCGCGTCGTAGTGTCGCGGGATTGGCTGCCGTTTGTCCGAGCCCGGGCTCGCTGTCCCTGGCCCCGGGGAGCTTTAGGCGAGGAGTCGTGGTCGAAAAAGCCCGGGGCAGAGCAGACCTCTGGCGCGGGGAGGCGGGAGCGGGCGGTGCGCGTGGCCGGGCGAAGCCGCCCCTGCGCCCCGATCCCTTCGCCGGCGCCCTCGGGGCCGGCGCGGAAGCCCCGGTGACGTCAATCCTGGTTCCCATGGAAACCCGGAACCGAGCGGCGGGCGCGCGCCGGCAAACCGGATCCGTTGACGCCAGAGATTTAAAAAAAACAACAGCGGGACTTCCTGTTCTGAGAGATTTAAAGCGACCCCGCAAGCCGCCAAGTGGAGCAGCCTCGCCGAGAGCCGGGGGCCGCGCGCGGTCCTGCCTGGCGGCGCCCCGCGGAGGCCGGAGGCCGGCGGGGCAGGGCGGCGGCGGCGGCGGGCGCCGTGGCCAGGCGCGGAGCTGCCTCTCGGCCCCTGCGGGCGTTTGCGCGGGCCGCGTCGCCGCGGAGCCGGGTTCCAGTTCCCTGAGGAGAAGATGCAGTCAGTGGAGACCTGGGTCTCGCCAGAGGCAGGAACAGAAGCGTGTAAAGGGGCCGGTGCCGTGGTGTAGACGGCCGAGCCTCCGCCTTGCGCACCATCTCCCCCTGCGGGCGCCGGTTCGAGTCCAGGCTGCCCCTCTTCCCGTCCGGCTCTCTGCCGCGGGCTGAGAAAGCCCTGAAAACGGCCCGAGTGGCTGCGCCCCTGTGACCGCAGGGGCGCCCCGGAGCAGCCCTGCTGCGGCCATTTAGGGAGTGAGCCAGTGGATGGAAGACAGCGCTGTCTCTCCAATAAAAACAGAGCTCCGGTTCTAAAGAAAAGATGATTACAAAAAAATTAGAGCGTCGACAGATGTAGCAGGTGTAGACGGACCAAGTGTTGAGCCTGTTACGGCATCACAGGTCGGGGCTAGGCCCCCGCCTGCCGCACTGGACTCCTGCGTGGGTGCCTGTCCATGTCCGGCTGTGCCTCTTCAGGCCCTGCGCTCTGCTGTGGCCTGGGACGGCAGTGGAGGACGGCCCTGCACCCGCGTGGGAGACCCAGAAGAAGCTCCTGGCTGCTGGCTTTGGGTCAGCCATTTGGGGAGGGAACCAGCAGATGGAAGACTCTCTGTCTGTAACTCTGCTTCTCAAATAAATAAATAAATAAAATTAAACAGAAAAAAGCAGTGGCGCAGCAAGCCGAGTGCTCCAGCTGAAATGCCCAGCTGCTCTGCGTCCTGTCCAGCGGCGTGCTGGTGGCCTGGGAGCGCAGCAGAGGGGCCCGGTGCGTGACCCCCTGCCGCTCACGCAGGAGACCCGGGTGCCGCTCCAGGCTCCTGCTCCTGCTTCTGTAAGGCCCAACCCCACCTGGGCAGTGAACCAGCCGCTGGGACAGCTCTCTCTCTCCCCCACCATTGTGATTTTCAGTAGGATTTTTAAAAGAAAAGTAAAGACGTCACAGGTCAGAGTGCCTGGGTTTGGTTCTGATTCCAGCATCTCGCTGAATAACTTGCGTTCCTGCCATGATGTGGGAGTTGTGTGTTGAGTCCCAGCTTTGGTCCATCTCACTCCCGACACACACACACACACACACACACACACACACACACACCCCGGCCAGCACTGCAGGTGTCAGGAGTGCACCGGTTTCCTGTGTTTCTCAAAGTAATTTTTTTTTCTTTCTTTCTTTCTTTCTTTCTTTCTTTCTTTCTTTCTTTCTTTTTTTTTTTTTTTTTGGATTTTTTTCTAATGGAGGTAATCACAGACAAGAAAGCAAAAACATAAAAAGGCTTAAATCATCTTTTTTGAAAATGAAGAGAGCAATTTATTCAGGAAGTAAATACATGCGATAGAAGAGAAGAGCCAGTCAGTGTGTGCGCCTGCTGAATGTCCAGTGCCGAGGTGGGCACCGCAGGAAATGAAACTCCATTCCTGTGTTCCAGGAAATCACAGACAAAACTCAAACAACCACACCGATCTTGGTGGGAGTCGAAGCTGTGACTACCCTGGAAGCAGTCATTTTCATCACTTTTTTTTTTTAACGGATTTTTAATTTGAAAGGCAGAAAGAGAAGGGGAAAGGGAGAGAGGTCTTCCATCCACTGGTTCACTCCCCAGATGGCCGCATGGCTGGGGCTGGGCCAGGCCAGAGCCAGGAGCTTCCTGTGGGTCTCCCATGTGGGTGCAGGGGCCGTCTGCTGCTGCTTTCCCGGGTGCATTAGCAGGGAGCTGGGTCAGAAGTGGAGCAGCCGGGACTCGAACCGGTGCCATTACGGGGTGCCAGTGCTGCAGGCGGACGCTTAACCATCTGTGCCACAGCACCGGTCCCCATTTTCATCACTTTCTAGTCATTTTAATTTCCTGTTTGATGCAAGACTTTTATGAGGTTGGTTCACTTGAAACCAAACTAATACATTTGATCATCTTTTTATTGTTAATGTCTACTTTTGTTATATTTTGTGGATGTGTCCTTAAAATAGCAACTTTTTTTTAAAATATACAACTTGATGGTAAAGTGTGATCAGTGTCTGTAAGTGTTCCAAGGCCAAGTTAATGGCTACGATGTTGGACCTTGGCTACTCCAGGCCCTGCTCTGAGCTGTTCCACGTGGACTGACTCGTTTCTCACAAGCACCTTTGGGAGCAGGTGCTACCTGATTGATAACTGTGGAAACCAAGGCACACCAGGCTCTGTAACTGCACCAAGGTCACTCAGTCTCTTTTTTTTAAGATTTATTTATTTGAGAGGCAGAGTTACAGATTGAGAGAAGGAGGGGCAGAGAGAGAGGTCTTCCACCCACTGGTTCACTCCCCAAATGGCCCCAGTGGCCAGAGCTGGGCTGATCAAAGCCAGAAGCTTCTTCCGGGTCTCCGACGTGGGTGCAGGGGCCCAAGCACTTGGGCCATCTTCCACTGCCTTCCCAGGCACATTAGGAGGGAGCTGGATCAGAAGTGGAGCAGCCGGGACTTGAACCGGGGCTCATGTGTGGTGCTGGCACAGAAGGCAGAGGCTTAGCTCACTACGCCACAGTGCTGGCCCCTGTCACTCAGTCTTGCAGTGTCTTCAGCCCGCCCCCTGTGTCAGTGGGATCCACCTCTGGGGGTGCAGCCAGGGTGGGCGTAGATGTTCACGCACACGTATGGACTCGGAACAGGCCTTCTGTACACTGCGGTGCACCGAGCAGTCAATGACACTTCGCGTTGTGCTGGGCGAGAGCACCCTGGGTGACGTGTGTGGGTTCTCTGCAAATGCTGTGCGGTTTTGTCTCAGGCTTGAGCACCGGCGGGCTGTGGGGGTGGCAGAGGAGTCCTGCAGGTGTCCGGAAACCACCGCACTTGGACAAGGCTCCTTCTTTGGACAGAGCAGCCGTGGAATCCGGGCCACGCCGCTCGCTGGCCGAGGCGCAGCGGGCGAGCTGTCCAGGCTTGAGTCCTGCGCACCTGGCCCGGCCTCCGCTGTCCACCAGCTGGCAACCGAGGAAGCCGTGTACTCTTTCCAGGCTTCCGTGTCTTTGTAGCCTACAGGAAAAGACACCGCCCGACCGGATGCTGTACCGAGAGCTGGAGTTCACAGCGCATTGTTGGCCTTACTGGGGGACCTCCTGAGCTGCGGGGGCGGGGGCCAGGACCGCTCGCGGGTTCAGACACAGATGTTCCTGATGGTATTTGAGGATGTGGGACGAGAAGAACGGCTTGTCTGGCCATTGTCTCCAGCTCCCGGCCCAGAGTCCCAAACAACTCATTTCCTGAGTGATACGCGTGGCTTTTTTTTTTTTTTTTCCAATTCATAACAAGCCCTTCTTTGGACCACATCCGAGTCCGTACTGACAGAGGGACAGGGCCCTCGAGGGCCCTGAGGTAGCTTCAGGATGGGAGCTGGTCCCTAGGGAGAGGCGCTTTCAGCCAACCCCCACCGCACCTTCGCAGAGGAGGCTGGGGCTGGAGATGGGGTTCAGCCACACGGCCAGAAATCTGCTCCACGGTGCCTCCCCAGGCCAGACTCCGAAAGCTGAGCGACAAGGTTGAGAGAGCTGCCGGCCCGGGGGACCTGTGTGTTCCGGCCCAAGAGGAGTTGGCTGCCTGAACTCAGATCTTCCAACCACAACTTCCTGCTAACGTGCACCTTGGGAAACGGGGTCCCTGCCACCACGTGAGAGACCCAGAGATAGCCAGCCTCCTGGGGTCAGCCTGGCCCAGCCCTGGCCGCCGTGGGCATCTGGGGAGTGAGCCAGCAGATGTCTGTGCATCCGTCTCTGTCTCTGCTTTTCAGATAAAACG
This sequence comes from Oryctolagus cuniculus, assembly GCF_051225735.1. Classification (NCBI taxonomy): domain Eukaryota; kingdom Metazoa; phylum Chordata; class Mammalia; order Lagomorpha; family Leporidae; genus Oryctolagus; species Oryctolagus cuniculus. The sequence continues at coordinate 6,591,554 of NC_142867.1, read as the reverse complement.
AAAATGAGCTTTTTTTTTTTTTTTTTTTTTTTGACAGGCAGAGTTAGAAAGTGAGAGAGAGAGACAGAGAAAGGTCTTCCTTTTTCCGTTGGTTCACCCCCCCAAACAGCCACTACGGCTGGTGAGCTGTGCTGATCCAAAGCCAGGAGCCAGGTGCTTCCTCCTGGTCTCCCACATGGGTGCAGGGGCCCAAGCACTCGGGCCATCTGCTGCTGCTTTCCCAGGCCGTTAGCAGGGAGCTGAATCAGAAGTGGAGCGGCCGGGACTCGACTTGGGGGCCCATTCGGGAAGCCGGCCCTGCAGTTAGCGGTTCCTAATGTGCTGCCCCACAGTGCTGGCCCCCAGGATAGTTTTTAAGTTGGTGATTTCGTACAGCCTTCGAATGATGTTCTAAGTGACAAGTGGCCTTTGGCCGTCAGTTAGGGTGTGCCACCTCCAGATATGCCAAGTTGGTATGTTGATTAGTTCGAGCTAGGAGCGCTGGAGGAATTGTACCTTCTTCAGCAAGGGCCATGGGAGGACCAGGGGTCTGGTTCAATGGCCCAGACACCGGGGCATCTGCGTCCCACTCTGGAGCTCCCGGTCTGAGTCCCAGCCCCAGTTCTGATCCAGCCCCCTGCTAACGCACACCCTGGCAGGCAGCAGATGAGGGTTCGAGTGCTTGGGTCTCTGCCACCAATGTGGGAGGTCGGGGGCTGCTGTGGTGGTCCAGCCGGCTGAACTGCCGCCTGCGACACAGGCATCCCACTTCCGGTCCAGCTCCCTGCTATGGCTGGGACAGCAGGAGAAGATGGCCCAAGTCCCTGGGCCCTGCACCTGCGTGGGAGGCCCGGAAGAAAGCTCCAGGCTATTGTGGCCATTTGGGGAATGAACCAGTGGATGGAAGATCTCTCTCTCTCTCTCTGTACTCTGCCTTTCAAATCAAATAACTAAATCTTAAACACACACACACACACAGTGGGAGATCTGGATTGAGTTTCTGGCTCCCAGTTTCGGCCTGACGCCACCATGGCTGCTGTGGACATTTGGGGGAGTGAGTCAGCAGATGGAAGCTCGCTCTCTCTCTCTCCCTCTCTCCCTCTCTCTCTCTCTCCCTCTCTCTCTCTCTCTCTCCCTCTCTCTCTCTCTCTACCTCTCCCTCTCTCCTTCTCTCCCTCTCTCCCTTTCAGATAAGTCAAAGTCAGGCTTCAAGGTCACCTGACCATAAAGATCCTCCTGGGCGAGGAGTCCTCCCCACGCCACAGCAGGAGCTCGGTCCCCAGAGGCAGGGAGCAGGGTGGCCGCACCCCTGCACGAGCTGGCGGGAGCAGCCCTTGGCTTCAGCGGGCGCCTGCCCACCCCCAGCTCTCAGCAGCATCCCTGAGGTGGGCCCCTGGTCCAGGGATGCCTGTCCTGCCTCGCCCTCCGAGTTCCCTGTCGTCCAGGAGAGCATCCACTTGGGCGGTGTCTGCAGTCCTGACTTTGTCGCGCAGGTCTCCGTGCGCCCTGGCCACTTGGTCCTCAGGGCCAGCTGCGGAGCCCGCGTACCTAAGGGGCGGCAGAGGGCCTGCTCCAATACAGCAGCATTAGGGACCACGCCACCTGGAGATGACCGTGGCATTTTAGGTAAGGCACGTGCAGGGGTTGGTGCCAGCCTCACCTGTGGGCTCCCACACAAAGCCAAGCGGCCATGGGTTCGAGTACAGTGCTGCCGCATCCCTTGGCGCGTCTGAATTAGCAGGTGTGGAGGTTTGCAGGATGGGGCTGGAAGCGTCTTCCTCTGCCCCCAGCAGCGGCACCATTCAATCCCGCTGTGACACAGCCAGGAGGGACTGGCACAGCCCGCCACCAGCGGATGGGGGTTCCTGTGACTCCCCACCCCCACCCCGTCGGGTGTGATTCACCAGAATTGAGAGAGGGAAAGTGCAGTGTTTATGACTGCCATTTGGGTATAAAGGTTACCATGAACACGGAGAGGCAGAGGTTGGGGGAGCCCTCGGCCGGGGGCAGCTTCTGTCCCAGGGGAGACGGGGTGCGCCCCGCCTGGTACATCAACACCGCACCGGTCAGCTTGTCGCTGCTTTCACTAAGACAGCTGAGGGCTTACACTGTGCAGTGTCACAGTCCACCTGGGTTCAGGCGTCTGGTTAGGCCGGAGGATGGAGGATCACGTGGTACGGCAGGCGGCGAAAGAGACTGGAAGGCCGTTCGGCTTACACAGCCAGAGCTGCTCTCCAGGGCCGCCCACCAGCTGCACCGCCCAGATGCCCCAGTCAAGTCTGCACCCTCGATCAGCTGGTGTTAACCACTTAACCACTTTTTTTTTTTTTTTTTTTTTTGACAGGCAGAGTGGACAGTGAGAGAGAGAGACAGAGAGAAAGGTCTTCCTTTGCCGTTGGTTCACCCTCCAATGGCCGCCGCGGCCGGCGCACCGTGCTGATCCGCTGGCAGGAGCCAGGTACTTATCCTGGTCTCCCATGGGGTGCAGGGCCCAAGGATAAGTACCTGGCTCCTGCCAGCGGATCAGCGCGGTGCGCCGGCCGCGGCGGCCATTGGAGGGTGAACCAACGGCAAAGGAAGACCTTTCTCTCTGTCTCTCTCTCTCTCTCTCACTGTCCACTCTGCTTGTCAAAAAAAAAAAAAAAAAAAAAAGTTCATTTTCAGCCGACGCCGCAACTCACTTGGCTAATCCTCTGCCTGTGGCACCGGCACCCCGGGTTCTAGTCCTGGTTGGGGTGCCAGATTCTGTCCTGGTTGCCCCTCTTCCAGTCTAGCTCTCTGCTCTGGCCCGGGAGTGCAGTGGAGGATGGCCCAAGTGCTTGGGCCCTGCCCCCGCTGGGAGACCAGGAGGAAGCACCTGGCTCCTGGCTTTGGATCAGCGCAGCTCACCAGCCGTAGTGGCTGTTTGGGGGGTGAACCAACGGAAAAAGGAAGACCTTTCTGTCTCTCTCTCTCTCACTGTCTAACTCTGCCTGTCAAAAAAAAAAAACAAAAAAAAAAACAAAACTCATTTTCGTTTTATCTGAAAAGCAGAGACAGAGACGGATGCACATGCACAGACATCTGCTGGCTCACTCCCCAGATGCCCACGGCGGCCAGGGCTGGGCCAGGCTGACCCCAGGAGGCTGGCTATCTCTGGGTCTCTCATGGGATCAGCGCGGTGCGCCGGCCGCGGCGGCCATTGGAGGGTGAGCCAACAGCAAAAGGAAGACCTTTCTCTCTGTCTCTCTCACTGTCCACTCTGCCTGTCAAAAAAAAAAAAAAAAAAAAGCGACAGGGCTGGTGCTCAGGCATAACAGGAAAATCTGCCGTTTGCAGAGCCGGCATCCCATATATGTGCTGGTTCTGGTCCCGGCTGCTCCACTTCCGATCCAGCTCTCTGCTGTGGCCTGAGAGAGCAGTAGAAGATGGCCCAAGCTCTTGGGCCCCTGCACCCACGTGGGAGGCCTGGAAGAAGCTCCTGACTTCAGTCGGTGCAGCTCTGGCCGTTGCAGCCAATTGGGGTGTGAACCAGCGGATGGAAGACCTCTCTCTCTCTCTCTCTCTCTCTCTCTGCCCCTCCTCCTCTCTCTGTGTAACTCTTTCAAGTAAATAAATAAATAACTCTTTTAAAAAAGGAAGGTGTATCATGATGTTTTTAATACCAGAGTGGTGTAGAAACAACGTAAGTCCCCAGCAGTAGGCTCCAGTGACGGACGATTCGTTGCTGTCAGTCGGGGGAAAGCCATACAGCGGAACACCGGCAGCTAGCAAAAAACAGGAAGACGAGGACAGTGGAAGGACTTCGGGGATGTATTTCGGAAGGGCAAGGTCAGTACAGTACGTGGCTGTTAACCGTGACATAGAAAAGCAGGCAAATAAAATAGATTGAATTGTTTAAATATGCCTAAGCACTTCAGAAAGGCTCAGAAGAGACCTGGGGGACAGGCTGCCGGGGGACCGCACTGTGCCGTGGGCAAGGGCTGTCAGTGACAGAGCAGGGCGTGTCTTTCCTCTCAGTGAGTGCCCCCCCCCCCGCCCCCAGCTTCCTGGGCTCTGGCGCTGGGCCTGCCCGCCAGCCGCAAACATTTTACCAGGGACTCCTGTCCTACACCGCCAAGCCCACTCTGCAGACAGAGGGCCGGATGAGCCGCCACAAGGTGGCGCTGTGTGCCGCCTGCTGCTCTGAAGGCAGTGGGCCGCCTGCCCCAGCACCCCTGGGGCTGAGGGTCCCAGGCCCCTGCTCCCTGGGCTCACCCACCCCACCCCTGCCGCCAGCTCCAAGAAGCGTGGAGAAGTGTTTCTGTCCCCCTGGCCCCACGTGGCCCATCAGATGCCCTCCAGACGCGTTCAAACCTTCAGAACCAGGAAGGCACCTGATCCCTCCCTCGGGACTCCTGGGGAGGACGGGTGTGAGCGCCTGGGACATTGGAAACGCGTCTGCTCCCCAGGGCTGGCTCCCCATTGCAGCCTGAGTCCCCTCCCCTAGGCACTGGAAGGAGTCAGAGCTGTGAGGCGGGCAAGGGGACCACGGGACGTCTATGGAGCTGCCCGGCACCCGGCCCACCCACGCGTGTCTTCATTCACCAAGCAGTGAATGACCAACCACCGGGCCTGGAGACGTCGCTACTCAGACACTGGCCTTTGAATGCCAGGAGGGTGACAGTGGGGCCAAACTCGAGACCTGACCCATCGTCCACCCTCTCAGACCTGGCCCTGGCTGTGTACCGAGGCCAGCTCCCGCCCTGCCTCCTTGTCCTCCCCCTGCCAGTCAGTGCCGGGCGGCGGGAGGGCTGCAGGCCCTGGAGCACCAGCCCAGGGTCCACAGGAGCGAATGGGCCGGAGCTTGTGGCTCCTGCGGGGGGGACGGCCCTTCGTGAGGGCTGCTCTGGATCCTGGTCACCACCCCGGGTCCTGGCGCTGAGGAGACTCCGGGAATCGAGGCAAAGCTTCCGGGAGAGTGGAACTGAACACTGCGCTGATGGAGCTGGAGTCGCGGCACCGCACCGCGGGCTACGCCGTCACTCGCCACGCCAGTGAGCGCTGGTCACTCCGGCTCCCTGCGAACGTGCCTGGGAATCAGCAAATGATGGCCCAAGGACTTGGGCCCCTGGCCGCCACGGGGGAGACCTGGGCATTCTGGCCATTTGGGAGGGAACCAGTAGACGAAGCTTTCTCTCTCTGTCACAACAGCGAGGTCTGGGCCAAGCCGAGGCCAGGAGCCAGCGACTCCATCCTGGCTTCCAACATGGGTGGCCGGGACACAAGTCCTTGGGCCATCTGCTGCTGCCTTCCCGGGCCCCTTAACAGGAAGCTGGCCCAGAGGCGGAGAGTGGGCCTTGAACGGCACTGGGTCGGGATGCCAGTGTTGCCAGCGGTGGGTAGGCCCAGTGAGTCCCCTCAAATGCACGGATTTCGATTTTGTTTTGCACAAAATAAACTTTTAATTTCGTCCTTTGCGAACTTTCTGAAGCCCCCCTGTGTCTGTCAGACAGACACAGGCGACTCTTCCCGCTGTGGTCCCTCAGTCCTGGCCGGACGCGGGGTACGGATACCGGCGCCGCAGCCGGGAGTCGGGAGCGAGCCCCAGGCCTCGTGAGGGTCCTCACCACGGCGGGCGCTGTCCCGAGGGCTGGATGGAACAGCACCCCCCCCAGCCCCTTCTCAGCCCTTCCAGGGGCTCCCTGCTGAGATCCTACTTGGAGCAGGTCTGCCCCACCCCCACCCCGCCTGCGCCCTCCAAGTGCTAAGCTGCACGGAGGCCCCCACTGCCAGGCTGCGGGCTGATTCTGAGCGGGGCTCCCCGCCCTCCCCCGTGTGTGCACACCACCAACCAGCTGCCCACGCAAGGGGTGCTGGGGGGATGATGGGCTCACCCTCCCGCCCCCAGCCCAGAGGGACCAGCGGAGTAAGACAAACCAGCTTTAATGGCAGATCCCTGTCCCAGGACGGAGCCGGGGGGGGGGGGGGGGGTAGACTCTCGGCAGAATGAGTGGAAAGGAAACGCAGAGTAAAACGGAATGGATGGGCCAGGTCGCCCCCGCCCCCCTGGCGCGGGGCGCAAGAGACCGGGCTGCCGCGGGGACGAGGGGGCGAAGGCGGTTCCCTGTGGTCCAGTTATTGCTGAGGTGTGGGTGGGCTCGGGGCTCCCCGCTCGGCAGCCCCCCCGCGCGGCCCCTGTGGCGGGGGCGGGGCCGGGGGCCGCTCAGTAGGTGCTCTGGTGGCCCGTGAGGATGTAGAGGTTGCTGTGCGCGCCCGGGTTGCCGGTGGGGATGCTCTCCAGGACGATGTCTCTGGGGGGAGAGGAGCCGGGTGAGCCACCGTCCTCGCGGCCCCGGCCCCGGGCCGGCCGTGCGGCCACCGCCTACCTGTGGGCCCCAAGCACTCGGAAGATCCTCGTCTCGTCCGTGATCTCCTGGGTCACCTGGGGAGAGGGACACTGAGCCCATCCCGGCACGTCCTCTCCAGAGACACGGGGACAGCGGCGTGGGCAACGCCAGGCCCCCGAGGCCCGCTCACCTCGTTGGTGTCCAGGCTGCGGCCCTGCAGGCCGTGGCTCCAAAAGGCCAGCACGCTGTCCTGCAGGCACACTGCGGGGCCGGGCAGCCGTGAGCCCTCGCTGACCCACGGCATGCGGCCAGGACGGCCCCCGCGAGGGGCCCCCGCCGCGGCTCACTCACCCACAGTCTCGATGGGGAAGTCGAAGGTCAGCTCGGGGGCCAGTGTGGCTGTGGGCTCGCCCTGCAGGTTGACGATCCTCACGCAGCCTGCGTGGGGGGAGGGGCGGTGGGTGGGGATGGGGTGGCTCCGGCCGTGGAAGCCGCCCCCAGACCCGGCCCCGGGGGGGGCACTCACGTTCAAAGGTGACCAGGACCGTGTCCCTGTCCACCTGGATCACTTGCTGGGCCGAGCCCGGGATCCCCTCTAGAGCAGAGAAGGAAGATCGGGCCTGAGCGAGCAGCTCGAGGACATGGGGGGAGGGGGAGGCAGGCACTTGGCTCTTCCATCTCACTCCACAGCTGGGGACCTGAGGCTCCCACAGGGCAGGCCTAGGGCCTGTGGGGAGCCGGCAAGGGCACTTTGGTGGGGATTAACAATGGAATCCTGGGGTGGGCACCTGTGGCACAGGTGACGCTGTCACACGGACGCCAGCATCCCACATCAGAGCGCCTGGTTCTTGTCCTAGCTGCTGTTTCCAATTCAGCTCCCTGCTAACTGGCTGGGGAAGGCGACAGCCCAAGTGCTCGGGGCCTGGCCACCCACATGGGAGACCCAGAGTTCTGCTCCTGGCTTTGGCTCGGCCCCAGCCCTGGCCTCTGCATGCATTTAGAAGATCTCTCTGTAGATGACGATCTCTCTGTCTCTCCCTCCATCTTTCAAATAAGTCTTTCGTTTTCGTTTAGCTCCATCTGTGTCTCCCACATGGGCGGCAGGAGCCCAAGCACGTGGGTCATCTTCCACTGCTTTTCCAAGCATTAGCAGGGAACTGGATTGGAAGTGGAGCAAAAAGGGACCAGCATTCGTGACACAGCAGGTTAAGCTGCCACCTGCAGGGCTGGCGCCCCATGTGGGCGCCAGTTCAAGTCCCGGCTGCTCCACTTCGACCCAGCTCCCTGCTGTGGCCTGGGAAAGCAGTAGAAGACGGCCCGAGTGCTTGGGCCCCTGCATCCATATGGGAGACCAGGAAGAAGCTCCTGGCTCCTGATCAGCGCAGCTCTGGCTATTGTGGCCAACTGGGGAGTGAACCAGCGGATGGAAGACCTCTCTCTCTCTCTCTCTCTCTCTCTCTGCCTCTCCTTCTCTCTCTGTATAACTGTGACTTTCAAGTAAAATAAACAAAAATCTTAAAAAAAAAAAAAAAAAGAAGAAGAAGAAGAAGAAGAAGAGAAGAGTGACGTCCCACGTGTGGGGCCCTGGCACCAGGAGGGCGCTGGCCCTGGTGCACCCTCCCTTGGCCGCTGAGTGCCTGACCGTCACGACACCCACTGCCCGCCCAGACCCCCCTCTGTCCCCAGCAGCGTCTGCCCAGCCCGTGGGCTAATGCAGTCCTTCCAGACCCCACCCGGCCGCCCCCGGCCACAGGCGTCCGCGGAGGCCCTGAGCGCCTGCTGCCTCCCCCTCGCTCTCTCTCCTTGCCCCCGCCCCCGCTCACCTGGCGGGGTGAGGATGTCGGGCGTCAGGCCGGCCTCCAGGGGCAGGATGTGGAAGAGGACGCGGCAGCCCGGCCCCTCCGGGCCCTCGGCCCCCACGCACACCTGCGGCAGCTCCTTCCCGTCCAGCACCAGCGGCTCGAGCATCCCGACCGGGCTGGGCAAGGGGCTGGAGAAGTTCTGGGGGTGGGGGTGGGCGACAGCAGCAGGTTCAGGCCGCCATTGCGCCCCCTAGACCCTCCTGCACCTGCCGGGGGGCCTGGGGTGTCCCCCACCACCCCTAGGCCTTCCAACACCTGCCGGGGGGTCCCGGGGGTGTCCCCCGCCGCCCCTAGGCCCTCCAACACCTGCCGGGGGGCCCGGGGTGTCCCCCGCCGCCCCTAGGCCTTCCAACACCTGCCGGGGGGCCCGGGGTGTCCCCCGCCGCCCCTAGGCCCTCCAACACCTGCCGGGGGGCCCGGGGTGTCCCCCACCGCCCCTAGGCCTTCCAGCACCTGCCGGGGGGCCCGGGGGTGTCCCTCACCACCCCTAGGCCCTCCAACACCTGCTGGGGGGCCCGGGGTGTCCCCCGCCGCCCCTAGGCCCTCCAACACCTGCTGGGGGGCCCGGGGTGTCCCCCGCCGCCCCTAGGCCCTCCAACACCTGCCGGGGGGTGCCGGGGTGTCCCCCACCGCCCCTAGGCCCTCCAACACCTGCGGGGGGGTGCCGGGGTGTCCCCCACCGCCCCTAGGCCCTCCAGCACCTGCTGGGGGGCCCGGGGTGTCCCCCACCACCCCTAGGCCCTCCAGCACCTGCGGGGGGGTCCCGGGGTGTCCCCTGCCGCCCTTAGGCCTTCCAGCACCTGCCGGGGGGCCCGGGGGTGTCCCCCGCCGCCCTTAGGCCCTCCAACACCTGCGGGGGGGTGCCGGGGTGTCCCCCACCGCCCCTAGGCCCTCCAGCACCTGCTGGGGGGCCCGGGGTGTCCCCCACCACCCCTAGGCCCTCCAGCACCTGCGGGGGGGTCCCAGGGTGTCCCCTGCCGCCCTTAGGCCTTCCAGCACCTGCCGGGGGGCCCGGGGGTGTCCCCCGCCGCCCCTAGGCCCTCCAACACCTGCGGGGGGGTGCCGGGGTGTCCCCCACCGCCCCTAGGCCCTCCAACACCTGCGGGGGGGTGCCGGGGTGTCCCCCACCACCCCTAGGCCCTCCAGCACCTGCCGGGGGGCCCGGGGGTGTCCCCCACCACCCCTAGGCCCTCCAGCACCTGCCGGGGGGGTCCCGGGGTGTCCCCCACCGCCCCTAGGCCTTCCAGCACCTGCCGGGGGGGTCCCGGGGTGTCCCCTGCCGCCCTTAGGCCCTCCAACACCTGCTGGGGGGCCCGGGGTGTCCCCCGCCGCCCCTAGGCCCTCCAACACCTGCTGGGGGGCCCGGGGTGTCCCCCGCCGCCCCTAGGCCCTCCAACACCTGCGGGGGGGTGCCGGGGGGTCCCCCACCACCCCTAGGCCCTCCAGCACCTGCTGGGGGGCCCGGGGTGTCCCCCACCACCCCTAGGCCCTCCAGCACCTGCCGGGGGGCCCGGGGGTGTCCCCCACCGCCCCTAGGCCTTCCAGCACCTGCCGGGGGGTCCCGGGGTGTCCCCCGCCGCCCTTAGGCCCTCCAACACCTGCGGGGGGGTCCCGGGGTGTCCCCTGCCGCCCTTAGGCCCTCCAACACCTGCGGGGGGGTCCCGGGGGTGTCCCCCACCGCCCCTAGGCCCTCCAGCACCTGCCGGGGGTCCCGGGGGTGTCCCTCACCACCCCTAGGCCCTCCAGCACCTGCGGGGGGATCCCGGGGGGGTCCCCCGCCGCCCCTACCTTGAGCAGCAGGAACTTCTGCAGTGGCTCGTACCACTGCAGCAGGAGCAGGCTGGCGGGCAGGGCAGCCAGCAGGAAGGTGCTGCCCGTGTAGGGGTTCCGCACTGCGAGAGGGGCGTGCGGTGGGCACCGGGTCAGGCCTGTGTCCCGTCCCCGCCCGGCCCGGCCCCGCCCGGCCCACTCTTACCCACGCGACACTGGAGGCAGCCTTTGGTATCAGGGATCTTGGTGGACAGGGCGAAGCGCCTGCGGGGTCACAAGCAGGGCACACGTGTGTCCCAGGTGGCACTGGTGGGCACTCAGGAGGCTCGGAGAGACACAGTGACAGCTCCGCAGCCGGGGGCGTCTCCCCCGCCGAGGCCAGGGGTCGTGGTCACAGAATTCCAGGGGTCGTGGTCACAGAATTCCAGGGGTCGTGGTCACAGAATTGGCCCCAGCTCGGTGCGGCGGGGAACCAGTCCCTTCACCTCTGTGCTACAGGGGCCCCGGGAAGAGCGCACACACTCGCAGCGCTCCTGTCCTCTCTTCTACCTGCTCTGAGCCTCCGCGAGCCCCCGGAGGCAAAGGCCCGCCGCTCCCCTCCGCTCCCGGCCCATTTCACAGATGGGCAAATGGGCCCAGGGAGGCCACAGGACGCCAGGTGGCAAGCGGTGTGTTCTCGGCCACTGCCTCTGAGGCCCGTGGGCGGACTCCTGGGGCTGCCTGGGAGAAGTGGTGGGAGTGGCGGGTGCTCGTCCCCTGGGGAACGGGGTACGCAGTGGCAGCCCTGCCGCCTCCTCCCCGCGACCCTGGCGGCCCCTTCTGCAGGGACGGGGCCACACTGAGAGGAAGCGGACGCCCGCCCTCCGCCCTCCCTCTCCCTGGGTCTCCACCGCTCTCACCCCCCCCCGCCCCCCGCTGGCCCTCCCCGGGGTCAGAAGCACACATTTCTGTATTTGTTTTTCCCTGCAGACAATTCCGGTTTCCCGCTCTTTACCCTCGAAGGGGACCCCGGGACTGCGTGATTTCCTAACAGGCCGGGAGCTGCCTGTGACTCGGTGGGACTCTGTGGGGCCCGCTTCCTGCAGGTCCTGGGCCACGGCCCAGAGGCCACCGGGCTCCAGATGCAGCACCGCACTGAGCACCACAGGAAGGGCCCAGCCCGCCCGGCTCCCCACGGGCGCCGCCCCTGGCCGCCGGGTCCTGGCAGCACCTGAGCCCGCAGCCGCATCCAGCCCTGGACCGCCGGGAGCGCCCTCTTGCCCATCCAATAAGCATCTTAGGGGCGGCGAAATGGAGGAAGCTCCACCCCCGGCTCTGACAGCTCTGTCCTCCCCGGTGCCCCAGCCGGCAGCCATCCTCCACGCCTCTCTCCCATCCTCTACGCCTCTCTCCCATCCTCCACGCCTCTCTCCCATCCTCCACGCCTCTCTCCCATCCTCCACACCTCTCTCCCATCCTCCATCAGCCCTCAGGAAATCCTGCCCAGGACCTGGCACTGGCCAGCCGTGCTCCTAGGCTGCTGCCCCCACGTCCCTGGGCCGCTCCATCACCTTGCCCAGGTCCCTGCCCACACAGCACGTTCTCAGGGCTGGCGCTGTGGTGCTGCCCACTGAGCTGCAACACCCAGCAGCCCCCCTCGGAGCGCTGGCTTGAGCCCCGCTGCCCCACTCGCAGTCCACACATGAAGCTGCAGGCCCGCGCCCAGCCTCCTGCCCCGCGCTCCAGGCCTCGGGCCGGGCTTCTGTAGTCCCGGATGGACCTTCTGCCCAGAACACTGCTTGGCCACGCAAGGTGCCAGCGAGGTGCTCACTCACTCACTCACTCTGCTCCCACGGCCCCGCCCCGCGCCGGCTCACAAAGCCCGAGGCTGACAGGTTCTCTCTCTGGAACGCTCCTTGGCTCAGCCGGTCCCCCCCCCGCCTCCAACAGTCCCCAGGTCCTGCCAGTCCTGCGGCTCGGGCTGGGCTGCCTGGGTCTCACCATGCCTCAGCCTGGCCCCCACCGCCTCCTTTCCGTGCGCCGGCCTGGCCGCCTCCCCTCCCCCACGGCCCCCTTCCCGGCATGCACCCAGCCAACAGCTGCCTCTCGTCTGCCAGCGCTTCCTGTCGGCGAGACGACCCGGGTCCTCCTCCCTCAGGCCCTGCTCTGGGTTTGGCTCTGGGTGGGCACATCCTCAAGCTGGACCCACAGGGACCAGCCCAGGGACTCCCGTGGGAGCAACACGGAAACTGAGCTTCCGGTCCCACTGGACACGTCTCACGGGACGCGGGCCTGGGACCACCACGGGCAGCCACCGCCTGAGCAGAGAGCCCCCGTGAGCGTGAAGGCAACGAGGAAACAGCCGAGAGATGCAGGTACCAGCAGGCCTGGATCCAGCTGAGCCTGAAGCCAGCCCCACTCCGGACCCCGGAGTCGTTTAAGACACGAAGAGAAGGATCCTTGGAGGGTACTCCCTGCGCAGGCCAAATCCTGGCCTGGCTGCACTTCCGCTTGGGCTGCTGCCCCTCCTGCAGGGCAGCCCAGATCCCCACTGCCCCGCCCAGCCCACCCTGCTCCCCGCCCCAGCCCGCCCTCGCCTCCCCCAGCCCTGCACAGCCGGGCCCCCACCTGGGGATGATGCGCTGGGTGAGGCGGTTGGTGGGGATGGAGAGAGGAACCTGCCGCTGGAGCCTGCGCTGCTCAAACAGGCCGGGGAGGTCGTGGGCCCAGATGTGCGTGGATTTCCCTGCCGGGGAGGGCGGGAGAGGGGGCTGGATGAGAGCCGGCGGCGGCGGGCGGGCAGTGGGCAGGGGGCAGGGGGCAGGTGCGGGGGTGGGAGGGGGCGGCCTGCCCCTGGTACCTGAGAGTGACAGCAGCACGTTGTTCACACAGTAGAGCCAGGAGCAGCGGTGTGAAATCAGCTGCGGGACACAAGGCACGGGGCAGCTCAGCACCGGCCCCCGGCCCCCGGCCCCCAGCCCCCTGGGCCCCCTGGGCCCCCGCCCCCCCGGCCCCCGGGCCCCCAGCCCCCCGCCCCCCGGACCCCCAGCCCCCCGCCCCCCGGACCCCCACCCCCTGCCCCCCGGCCCCCGGCCCCTGCCCCCCAGTCCCCCCCGCCTCCCATCCCCCAGCCCCTGGGCCCCCGGCCCCCCGCCCCCCAGGTCCCCCGGCCCCCCGCCCCCCAGCCCCCAGCCCCCGGACCCCCAGCCCCCCCGCCCCCCAGCGCCCCGTCCCCCAGGCCCCCCGCCCCCCGGGTCCCCCGGCCCCCCCCAGCCCCCAGCCCCCCGCCCCCCGCCCCCCGCCCCTCACCTTCTCCAGCGTGTCCTCGTGCAGCTCGTGTAGGTTGAGGGTGTAGACACCCTCCTCGGCCCCCACCACCAGGAACTGGTCTGCGGGTTTGGGGACGGGGTCAGAGGTCACCAGGGCCTCTGACAAGGGACCCCGCTCCTGCCCCCGCCTGCCCCGCCTACCCCGAGTCACAGGGTGGACCCAGGTGACCGCGGCATGGATGCGCAGAGGACAGCCGTTGAACACCTTGGAGAAGCAGGCGCCCATCTGCGGAGGGGCCAGAGGCTGATGAGGGGGTGCAGGGGTGCTGCAGGCGGGCCGCAGGGCTGTAGGGTGGCGGGGCACTCACGTGTACTTTGGGGGTCGGGGGGAGCCCGTGGCAGGACGACCTCTGGGATGGAAGGAAGTGGGGGAGGGAGTGAGCCCGGGTGACACTCCCGCTGCCTACCGCCCGCCTCCCCAGGGCACCCTCACCTCGGGGTCCTCTCTCTGCTTTATGGTGGACCAGGCGGCGGGCAGCAGTGGGGAGCTGTCAGGGGCTGCTGGAGACAGGGGCAGGGTTCCTGCAAGCACCGGTCCCCGTGACTTCCGGCCCCAGTGACACACACACACCCCGCACCCCACACCTGCTCCTGGCCTCCCACACCCGGGCTCAGTCACACACACACACACACACACACACACACACACCCCACACCTGCTCCTGGCCTCCCACACCTGGACCTCAGTCACACACACACACACACACACACCGCACCTGCTCCTGGCCTCCCACACCCGGGCTCAGTCACACACACACACACACACACACACACACCCCGCACCTGCTCCTGGCCTCCCACACCAGGGCTCAGTCACACACACACACACACACACACACACCCCGCACCTGCTCCTGGCCTCCCATACCCGGGCTCAGTCACACACACACACACACACACACACACACCCCGCACCTGCTCCTGGCCTCCCTCACCCGGGCTCAGTCACACACACACACACACACACACACACCCCGCACCTGCTCCTGGCCTCCCTCACCCGGGCTCAGTCACACACACACACACACACACACACACACACCCCGCACCTGCTCCTGGCCTCCCTCACCCGGGCTCAGTCACACACACACACACACACACAAACACCCCGCACCTGCTCCTGGCCTCCCACACCCGGGCTCAGTCTCACACACACACACACACACACACACTAACACCCCGCACCTGCTCTGGCCTCCCTCACTCGGGCCTCACCCGAGAGGCTGGTAGGAGAATCCTCAGCCTCAGGCTGGGCAGGGGGCGGCCCCGAGAAGGGGGCCCGCTTGATGGTCCCCGTGGCATCGTCCGGGGAGTCCAGCTCCTGGCAGGAGGGCGAGGCCCGGCCGGGCTGCTGCAGCAGGTACCCAGGACCCCCCGGCGGCCCCCGCTCAGCCGGCTCCACGTGCACCTGCAGGCCCTCGGCTGGCCGGATGGTCAGGCTCCTGCGGGGGGGTGGGGGGGGAGGCGTGATACGCCACTCCCCGGGGGCACCCAGGCCTGGCTGCCCCCTGCCCGGCCCCCAGCCTGTCACCTTTCCTCCAGGGCCTCCTGGACCGACTGCAACAGGCTCCTGGGGGTGGGGGGGAGGGGTCAGAGGTCAGCCTGGGGCTGCCCCAGCCCCTCCCCACGCCTCCCTCGCCCTCACTCACCCACTGAGCTCCTCCTTGCCCAGTAGTGTCCACTCTTCCTCCCACTGGGGAAGCCGAGGCAGAGAGAGGCACCATGAGACAGCGGCCACGAGACGGGCAGCAGGGGCGGGGGGAGGGTGATGGGCAGGAGGCTCGGGAGAGCCGGCCAAGGACAGGGCAGGGGCCCAGGGGCCCGGGCAGCCCCTGCCCTACGTCCGCGAGCGCCCCCGGGCCTGCCCCTCACCGGCTCGTTCAGTGGGTCCGTTTCCTTCCTGCGCGGGGCGCCGAATTTCACCTGGTGGACTGGGGTGCCGGGAGCACGGGGGTTAGGGGCTCAGGGTGAACGCCCACGCTCAGGCCAAAGCCGTGCATACGGGGGCTCCCCGCCCCCACACTCACACTGGATCTCCGACGGAGTCCTCTCGGCAGCGCCGTGCTGCCCCCGGGAGTGGATGGTGTCTGGGAACATGTCGTAGGTCTAGGACAGAGCGTGGAGCGGGAGGGCCGCCGGGGGCTTCGCACGCAGCCACCACAGCCCCCAGACTACCGTCAGATCAGACGGCATGCCCACCCCCCAAGTGAGGAAGCTGGCGCCGAGCAGGACGCTACCGAGGGGGGTGGGTGCCAGGGAGGCCAGATCCAGCCCGGCAGGGATTCCTAACGGGTGGGCTCATCCGGGGAAGCCCCAGGGCCAGCCCGCACGGCCTTGGGCTCCTCCGGCCGGGTCACCCTGGGACAGCTTCCCCAGCCCGCTCTTACCTCCAGCTCGCAATCTTCGGGGGAGGGGGTTCCCAGGTGGGGGTCACTGGCCTTGTCCAAGAGCTGCGTGAGGAGGGCCCGAGGGAGCTGCTGGGTGGTGAACGGGTGCTGCAAGATGGAGACGGCGCTGCCCAGGTCGGCCCCGCTCCACCAGGCCCTGATCCCGTGGGGGGGGGGGGCTTGGCCCCGCCCTCGGCCCAGCCCCGCCCCCACCTGCAGCAGCCTCTCTGCCGTTGGCCTCTTCTTGGGGTTCTTGGTCAGGGCCAGCTTGAGGAAGTGGTGAAAATTCTGGGTCCTAGTGGGCACAAGAGCACCCCCGCCCCGCCCCCGGGTCCAGGTTAGCCCTTTTGCAGGGGGCCGCCTGCCACCCCCCAGAAGCGGCCCCTGGGCCCAAGCGACAGCGCTGTTGCAACCCAGGGCTCCTGCATCACCAGCCTCCTGCCCGCCCAGGGTCCTGGGCCCGGGGGCTCGCTGTGGCGGCTGCGGCTGGCGGAACCGGGGCAGGGCCCTCACCAGCGGGCCTTGTCCCTCAGCTTGGGCGGCTGGAAGCTGCTCTTGGACATCAACATCAGGGCCCTGCGGAGGGCACAGGGTTAAGGCGGACGTCTAGGTCGGGGCGAGGGTCAGGCAGGAGGCCGGTGTGGGGCTGACCTCATGGGGTGCAGGTGGAACAGCGGTGGCTGCAGCTCGCCCAGCTCGATGGCCGTGATGCCCAGGGCCCAGACGTCGCACAGCTCATTGTAGCCGCCTTTGCGCTCCACGGCGGCCACCTCCGGGGCCATCCTGGAGTCAGGGTCACAGATGGGACGGCCTGGGGGTCGCCAGTGGAGGCCCCCCCCGTCCCCTCTGCCACAGGCGCCCCCCTCACCAGTACGGGGTCCCGATGAAAGATCTCCTCTTGGCCACGGACGCCGTGAGCTCGCCTGACACCCCAAAGTCAGCTGGGGGAAGAAAGCTCAGGCTGCCACTCCCCCCACCCCCCACCGGAGCTCAGGATGCACCTGGTGGAGGCGCCCACGGCTCCCACAGGCCCAGGCACGGGCAGGCCCTCCTCCTGAGCAGGGTCAGGCACCCTGCACCCGGCCCCCTGCCTGACTGCCTGCCAGCGCCGGACACGCTCAGCCCTCCAGCCGCGAGCAGAAAGGGGTATCCGTTTCTAGGCTCCACGGCCAAGGCGCCATGCCCCAGGACACCGGCCCGCGCCCAGGCTCCTCACCCCGAGGGCGTCCCGGGGTGGGGGTACTGACCCAGCTTGACGTCTCCCTGGAGCGTGAGCAGCAGGTTGGCGCCCTGTGGGGACGCGGGAGAGAGCATCCGGCCCTGCCCACCCCCCCAGGCCGCCTCCCCCCTCCCCCAGCCCCCCCAGCCAGACCCCTACCTTGATGTCTCTGTGTATCTTCCCTTGAGAGTGCAAGTGATGCAGGCCCTGGGGACAAGCAGGGGGCCCTGAGGGCAGCGCCCCAGCACGCTCCCCTCTGCTGAACCCCTCTTGCCAGTGGGGCCCCCCACCCAAGCCGCTTCCTCCTCCCCTCTCCCCAAACAGGAAGTGACTGAGCCAAGAGGGAAATGGGCTACTTCCGGCAACAGGGCTGGGGCACCTTCTCCCCCCACCCCCGGGACCGCAGCCCCTCGGGGCCAGCCCTGCTTGGGGCTCTCCACCCACGGGGGCGGGGGCCTCCGCCCGTGTCCTGGGGCTGGGGCTGAGAGCACCCTCGGGTCCGGCTACCTTCAGTGCCTCCCGACACACGTAGGCTATCTGCCGCTCCTCCAGGGGCCCGGTGGCTGAAAGGGAGAGGGAGGGCTGGGGCCAGGCGCCGGCCGTGCCAGGTGGCGGCGGCGCTGGCCATGCCCCCTCCCAGCAGGGTCTGGGACAGGAGCCCAGAGATGGACAGCGTTCCTCTCAAGGTCACACAGCCAGCCGGTCAGCAATGGAGAGCAGCCCAGGTCCAGGCCCCCCCCCCCGCCGCTGCACCCCGGCTCTCCTCCGGCGCCCCCTGGGGCGAGGCGGGGAGGCCAAGGCCCTCACCGTGGTAAATCTCCTGCAGGGACCCCCCGCCACAGAACTCCATGCAGATCCACAGACGGTCATTCCTGGGGACACAGAGCCGGCGTGGGCACACGGCAGGCCGCCGCGGGGCTGCCGGGGTGCGCGCACGAGCGGCCTCACCTGAGGTAGCTGCCGATGTAGGCCACCACGTTGGGGTGGCGGCACTCCCGCAGGATGGTGATTTCCTGCTGGAGAGAGCTGATGTCGTCTCCTGGGGAGCACAGGGCGTCACTGGGTGGGGGGGTGCACGCAGGGGTCGCCCTGACTCAGTACCGCCATCTGCAAAATGGGCACGCAGCGCCTCCCTCCCTCCCGGCCCGACAGGTGCCCTGCCTCGCAGGGGGTCTCCGCCCCTCAGACGCGCGCGCGGGCGCGCAGGCCCCGCCCGGGCCCTCACCTGGGTCCAGCTTGACTATCTTCACGGCGGCCAGTTCGGACGTGACCGTGTCGCGGGCCTGCGGGGACGGAGCGGGGCAAGTGGGCTGAGGAGGGGGCGGGGCTGGGGGCCGGATCCGCGGCGGGGCGCCCTGCCCCCGGCGCTCCCGCGCGGCGCACCTTGTAGACGTCGCCATAGGTCCCGGCCCCCACGCGCTGCAGCAGCTCGAAGCGGTCCCGCGGGTCCTGCAGCGACACGTCCCGCAGCAGCGCCATGGCCCGGCGCCGGGCGGGCGCGAGCTGCGGAGCCGGCGCTGCGCGGCGCGGGCGGGCGGGGCCGGGCGGGCGCGGGCGGCCCGGGGCGGGGCCAGCGGGGCGGGGCCAGCGCCAGCCGGGGGCGGGGCCAGCGGGGACGCCCCGCCGCCCGGCCGGGAGGGGGCGCCCGCGGGCCGGCCCTGCGCGGCGCGGGAGAGCCCCGAGGCCGGGGCGGAGCTTGGGTCCAGCACGGACCTCTGGTTCCTCACGCCCCGCCCCACAGGTCCAGCGCTCCGAGGCCGAGAGGGGGCGGTCCACTTCCTACCCCACCCCCAGTTTCCCAAATGAAACAAGGACATGTGCTTTTACTTTTTTTTTTTTTTAAACAAAATGTATTCATTTCCTCGGAACTGAAAAATAAATCTATGTACAAAACAGGAGAGTTCAGGCTTCCTCGCGGGCCCGCTGGTGGGCTGCACGTCGGGAGGGTCCTGCTCTGATCTGGGGCCAGTCTCGGGGGGAGGGGCGCTCGGGGTTCACGGGCGGGGGCTCCACCGGGACTCGCAGGTCCTGCAGGCGGACCTAAGTTCTAGGGGCGGGGGCTCGGGCCCCCAGGGCCTCTCCCGGGCAAGGTGCGCCCCGGCCCCAGGCACGGCCGCGCTCAGAGGCCCTTGCGCTGGCGTTTGAGGAAGGACAGCGTGTAGTCGCTGGGCGCCGACACCTTCTGCTTCTTCATCTGCACCTGCGACTGCGCCGTGAGCTGCAGCTTGATGGCGCTCGAGTTGATCTTCGTGGCCACCAGCAGCTCCTTCATGCCCTTCATCTTCTCGCTCTGGAAAGTGAGCACCGGGCCGTCCGGCGGCGGCGAGGCCGCGGGCGCGGGCGCCGGGGCAGCGCCCGGGACAGTCCCTGCGGGCTTCCGTGGGGGAGCCGCCGCCGGCGCCGCCGCCTGTCCGGGGCCCGGAGCCTTGTCCAGCGCGGGCTTCTTGGGCGGCGGCGGCTCCTCGGGCTTGGACTCGCGCCGCGGGCCCCGCCGCCGGCCTTCCCGGGCCTCCTCGCCCCAGGGTTCCTCGGCCTCGGCCGCCTCGGCCTCGCGGCTCACGATGTGCACCTTCTGCCGCACCTGGGCCGGCGGGGAGAGCGGGCTGAGGGGCTGCAGGCCCAGCCATGGCCGCTGCTGCACCCAGGGGTCCCGGGGCCACGGCTGGTGCCGGCTCCGCGCCGCGCGCAGACGTGCTCAGTCTAAGGGGGGGGTGTCCCTGCGGCTGCAGCCGGCCAGAGACACACTCCGCCCTCACCTGTCCTTCGAAGCGGCCCAGGGACTGCACCAGGAAGGTGGCCCAGCCCACGTGCAGCACGGGCGTGGGGCTGCCCTCCTCCCACTTGCAGATGCCGTCGTAGAACCGCAGCAGGTGGGCGAAGCACTCGGGGTCCTGGAGGGCGGAGCCCTGGCTCTGGGTGCCCTGGGCGCCGGGACGAGGGGCACGGGTCACACTCCCTTCCGCCGTAGCCCTGCAAGGCCACGCCCCCACCTGGGCACGGAGCCCTGGCCCACCCCAAACTGGAGGAGGAGCCCTGGCCGTGAGGGAGGTGGGATTCTCCCCATTCACCGGAAGACAAAGGGTCCCACACAAGACCCTCGGCTGGCCCCGGCCCCCGCCGGTCACCTGGTTCTGCTCGCCCGGCCGCTCCTCGCCCGTCTCCAGCAAGCTGGCCGCCTCCTTCAGCAGGTTGGGGATGACGTCATTGGCCACCTCAAAGAACTCCTTGTAGATCTCCTCGTCCTCGCGGCAGTAGTTGTAGCTGCGAGAGCAGTGGGGAGCCGTGGGGTCTCGGCCTTGCGGGCGCCCCTAGCGCCTGGTGGAGACGGGCCCGGGTCTCGGCCCTGCGGGCGCCCCTAGCGGCCTGGTGGAGACGGGCCCGGGTCTCGGCCCTGCGGGCGCCCCTAGCGGCCTGGTGGAGACGGGCCCGGGTCTCGGCCCTGCGGGCGCCCCTAGCGGCCTGGTGGAGACGGGGCCCGGGTCTCGGCCCTGCGGGCGCCCCTAGCGGCCTAGAGGAGACGGGCCCGGGTCTCGGCCCTGCGGGCGCCCCTAGCGCCTGGTGGAGACGGGCCCGGGTCTCGGCCTTGCGGGCACCCCTAGCGGCCTGGTGGAGACGGCCTGGGTTCCTTTTCCCGGGTCGCTACAAGGCCCAGGTGTGTGGGCGGAGTCTGCGCTCCAAATCCAGAGTCAGCCCGCCCTCGCCAGGGCAGGAGGCAGGGGGCCCAGGGTGGAGGACGGGGCGGGGCTTGGGTGGGCGGAAGGGGGGTGGGCGGAAGACCCTGGCGGGAGTCTCACTCCTGGATGACAGTGGCTGTGTCCGCCCAGGCCTGCAGGGCCTCGCGCACGTTGCGGTTGCGACAGTGGTAGCCGGCCAGGTACATGTAGGGGTAGATGTGCTCGTCCCGGTAGTAGGCCTTGGCCGAGGCGATGCCCTGGGGGGGGGGGGGGCAGCAGAGCCTCAGAGAGGCGGCCCAGCAGGCCACACCCAGGAGGGCAGCAGGAGTCCCCACGAGTCCCCCACCTCCACCTCCTCTCCCTGCTGCCCCCAACCCACGGCTCCTCCCTGCGTCTGCCGGGCTGCCTGCTGAGGCCTGGCCCAGACTGCAGGGGCGGGCAGTGGAGACCCCCACAGAGCAGGCCCCCGGGAGGGGAGGGCGTGCCCCGCCCCCTCCCCCAGACCCGGCCTGTTTCTCTCCCTGGCTTTCCCACGTGCTCGATGCTGTCAACAGTGCAGCGGCTGGGGTGGGCGATACCCCTGCACACAGGCTCTCCTCACCTGCCCCTCCCACTCCCCAGCAGCAGATCCCAGCCAGACTGGGTGCCCCACCTTGTGGTAGAGGGTGAGCGGGTCTGGCCGGCCAGGCGTGGGCTCCAGCTCCTCCAGGTCTGCCAGGTTCCCTAGCGCCATGGGGTACCTGGGAAAGCACACGCGTGCAGGCTGCTCTCTGCCCCCCAGCCCTCCAGGCCTGTCCGGGCCAGGGCCCCCACTGACCTTTCCAGATGTCCCAGGTCATACAGGAGCCACAGCAGCTTCTAGGGGCCAAAGGAGAGCGTTAGGAGCTGGGTGGGGGGATGGGGGTCCTCAGCTCCTCAGGCAGAGGTGGGGTCCAGAACCCCCGGGGACCCCTCCCGCCAGCTGGCCAGGGCCGGAACCCAGAAGCCAACCCTCTAACGTACGAGAGCGCTTTCCTACGTCAATCCCACTGTCCCCCACGGCCTTCCTCGCCCATTTCACAGAGGGGGGAGGGGAGCTCAGGGAGGGCCGGGGCTGCCCCCCCCCGCGCGCACCTGCTGCAGCTGCAGCAGCTCCAGCGAGTCCGTGTGCAGGTCGATGGAGGGGTTGATGGCGCACACCATAAACGCCACCTCCATCTTGCGGTCGCAGCGCATGTAGGACCCTTTCAGATACAGCCAGCTCTAGGAGGGGACAGAGCAGCCGTCAGGTTGGCAGGCAGCAGGGGGTGTGTCAGGGCTGGCCACGGCGGGGGGCGTGTCAGGGCTGGCGGGGGGGGGGGGCGGGGGGGCGGAGGGGGGCTGGGGGCACCGCACCCGCTCGGCCACGCCGGCGTTCACCGTCTGGCCCCTGCGGTCCTCATTGCCCTTGCCGTGCCAGGTGACCTCGGCCGTCTGCTCCCCGTTGGGCCCGAACACCACCCAGGCGTGATCCTCGGACAGGGCCAGGTGCACATCCCGGAGGCCCAGGGCCTGGCAGGCCCCCACCACTGCAAAGGCCACACCGGAGCTGTCCAGTTTGGTGCCTGTGGAAGGGGCGGTCCCATCAGAGGCTCCTTCGGGCTTTGGTGGGTGACACGAGGCCTGGTGGTGACGGGCCGTGCACCCCCACCCCTCGCCTCCTGGTGTTCAGAGCCGCTCCCTCCCCATGGACACCCCCTCCCCCAAAAAGAGACCTTTCTGGGTCTCCGACAGCTCCCCCAGTGGACCCTGCTGTCTCTCTGCAACCATAAGGGGCCCCCCATTTCACTGCACCCACACAACAGGGGCAGCAAAGACAAGGACCCTCTGGCCAACGCCTTCCGGCACACGGCACCACCAGGCACTCCTAACATCTCTGCCGCCTTGTCCTGCCCAGCCCAGGAGCAGCACAGGGCACCAGGACGCCTCTGCTGTCCACCGGGCTCTCACGAGCAAGCGCCTTCCAAGTCGCTTTCTGTCTCCTTGTCCCCCGACACCTCCCCAGTCGGCAGTCGCCCTCGCCGTCTCCCGCTGGGCTGCAGGACCCCCGGGGCAGCGCTGGGGGTGGGGTCTCCGGCGCACCACTTCCCCTCTCTGGTCTCCTCCCCTCCCGGCCAAGGGAGAAATGACACCTGGCCCAGGTCGCAAGGCTCACAGGTCTCCAAAGAGCCCCGTCACCCACACAGAGGCGGCCCGGGGGGCGCGGGAGCCTCCGTGCCCTCGCCACCTGCCGCCTCCAACCTGTGATGAAGCTGAAGAGGGACTGGATGTGGGCCCGGTCCTTGAAGTAGGAGCGGCTGAGGCTGTTCCAAATGACGTCGGACACCTTCTTCACCAGCTCGCGGCTGGAGACGCCGCCCTCCCGCGGGTACAGGGACAGGTCCACGGCGCCTCGGATCTGCGCCGTGAAGCGGGCGTAGAGGGCGGCGATGATGGACAGGTCGGCCACCGGGAAGTAGGTGAGGCCGCCGGGCGGGTCGGGCGCCGGGCTCGGCTGGAAGGTGAGCTCGGGCACGTTGGTGGGGATGACGCGGTTCACGGCCAGGAAGTGCTCCACGAAGCCCAGGACCAGGGAGAGGAGCACCAGGTCCGGCTCCTCCCGGCCCAGCTCGGCGGCGAACAGGCGCACCACGTCGTCGATGGAGCGCAGCGGGAACAGCGTCTTCTGTGCGGCCTTCAGCCCCATGGCGGCGGGCGGCGGCCTGCGGGCGAGCGCGGGACGGAGGCAGGGTCGGCCGGCGCCCCCTCCCAGGCTCGGCCCCGGCTCCACCCCGCCGACGCACACACACGCCCCCTTCCCCTGCTCTCCCCGGCTCCCCGGCTCCCGCCGCCGAGACCCCTCAGCCGCAGCACCGAGGCCTCCCTCTCCCCTGCAACCCAGAGACCCCTCCCCAGCCCCGCCGGGGGTGCGGCCCAAGGACCACCCCCCCCGAAGTCCACCAATGGCCGTCCCGCTCACTCTCTACAAATGCACCCCCGACCCCCTAGAGTGCGTCCGGAAGTTGCCCCCAGCCAACCCCCAAATCCGAAGGAGAGTCCTAGCCGCGGTCCCCCGCGCCCACCTCCGCGCTTACATCCCACACAAGGCACCGCGGCGCCCGCCGCCTGGAGCCTGCTGGGAAATGGAGTCCCGCCCCCCTCGCGCCGCACTGCCTGCCGGGAGGTGGAGTCCGACGCCGGCCTCTGCCCCCGCCGAGCCTTGAAATGGTGGCGCGCCGGTGGCTCGCGGTGGCTTGTGGGAGTGGTAGTCCCGCCGCTCTGGGCGCCCCAGCAGGCGTCACCTCTCATTGCTTTTCCCAGACCAGGTAGGAAGAGGCGCCGAAGTGCCTTCTGGGAGTTGTAGTCCGGGAGGGGCCGGGTGGCTCACGGGTGTCTGCCCTCTGGAGATTGCGTTATCAGGAGAGGCGAGTGGGGACCTTCAGGCACGACTTGCGTGTGAATGTGTCTCGTCACGTCAGTGGGATCTTTCTCAGGACCCATTAACAAGGCAATGTGGCGGCCCCGTGTCCAGCAGCGAATTCTTCCGGATCCCGCCCAAGAGGACATCTAACAGGAGCAGAGTGGACGCTGGGCAGAACCCCGCAGGGCTGCCATCCCGTATGGGCGCCGGTTCGAGTCCCGGCAGCTCCAGCTCCTGCAAACGCTCCTGGGAAAATGAGGAAGATGGCCAGGTGCTCGGGCCCCTGTACCCGCGTGGGAGACCTGGAAGACGCTTCTGGCTTCTAGTACGGCCTACCAAAGCGCTGGCTGTTAAATAAATTTTTTTTTAATATTTACTTATTTTATTTGAAAGGCACAGTTACAAAGAGAGTGAGTGAGTGGGAGAGAGGAGAGATCTTCCATTCAGTGATTCACTCCCCAGATGGCCACCAGGGCTGGGCAAGGTGCAGACCAGGACCCGAGAGCTTCTTCCAGGTCCCCCCCCCCCCCATGGGTGCAGGAGCTTGAGGACTTGGGCCAACCTCTGCTGCGTTCCCAGGTGCATTAGCAGGGAGCTGGACTGGAAGTGGAGCAGTGGGACTCGAACCGGCGCCCACACGGGATGCCGGCCTGCAGGCAGCGGCTTAAGCTTCTAGCCACACTGGTCCCCCACAGAGCAATTTCTACAGCCTCATTCAGTCTTTCATTATTCATTCAACAAAGAGCTTTCTATTTGGTACCGAGCCCCGGGGCATAGCAGTGAAAATGGGTAAAATACTCGCCCTACTTCACCTCCGGGTTTCTTCTTTGGCCTCAAAGCTCACAGCTTAGTCTGTTTTTTAATTTTTTTTTTTTTAAGACAGGCAGAGTGGACAGTGAGAGAGAGAGACAGAGAGAAAGGTCTTCCTTTGCCGTTGGTTCACCCTCCAATGGCCGCCACGGCCTGCGCGCTGTGCTGATCCGAAGCCAGGAGCCAGGTGCTTCTCCTGGTCTCCCATGGGGTGCAGGGCCCAAGCACCTGGGCCATCCTCCACTGCACTCCCTGGCCACAGCAGAGAGCTGGCCTGGAAGAGGGGCAACCGGGACAGAATCCGGCGCCCCGACCGGGACTAGAACCTGGAGTGCCGGAGGATTAGCCTATTGAGCCGTGGCGCCGGCCAACAGCTTAGTCTAATCACAAGGAAATATCCAGCAAATCCAAACTGATGGCATTCTGACAAAATAACTCACTAGTTCTCCTCAAAGACACCCATGTCAGGGCCTGCACTGTGGCTTACAGGCTAAGCCTCCACCTGCGGCACCGGCATCCCATATGGGCGCTGGTTCGAGTCCCAGCTGCTCCACTTCCCATCCAGCTCTCTGCTGTGGCCTGGGAAAGCGGTAGAAGATGGCCAGAGTGCTTGGGCCCCCGCACCCGCATGGGAGACCCGGAAGAACCTCCTGGCTTCCAGCTTTGGATCAGCTGAGCTCTGGCTGTTGCAGCCATCTGGGGAGTGAACCAGTGGATGGAAGACCTCTGATTCTCTCTCTCTCTCTCTCTCTCTGTCTCCCCCTCTCTCTGTCACTCTGGCTCTCAAATAACTAAAATATTGTTAAGAATAAAAGAAGTACCCGTGTCGGGGGTTGGCGTGGTGCAGCAGGTTACTGCCACTGGTGAGGCTGGCTTCCCATGTCGGAGCGCTGGCTTGGGTCCCAGCTGCTTGGCTTCTGATCCAGCCCCCTACCAACACTCCTGGGAAGTCTTCAGATGATGACCCAAGCGCTTGGTCCCTGTTACCCATGAAGGACACCAGGATGGAGCTCCTGGCTCCTGGGTTGGCCTGGCCCAGACTTGGCTGTTGCTGTCATTTGAGGAGTGAGCCACCAGCCAGAAGATAGATTGATCTCTCTCTCTCTCTCTCTCTCTCTCTCTCTCTCTCTCTTGCTCTTCCTGTCAAATAAAGAATTCTTTCTTTTTTTTTTTTTTTATTTTTTGACAGGCAGAGTGGACAGTGAGAGAGACAGAGAGAAAGGTCTTCCTTTGCCGTTGGTTCAGCACTGCGCTGATCCGATGGCAGGAGCCAGGAGCCAGGTGCTTTTCCTGGTCTCCCATGGGGTGCAGGGCCCAAGCACTTGGGCCATCCTCCACTGCACTCCCTGGCCACAGCAGAGAGCTGGCCTGGAAGAGGGGCAACCGGGACAGAATCCGGCACCCCGACCGGGACTAGAACCTGGTGTGCCGGCGCCGCTAGGCGGAGGATTAGCCTAGTGAGCCGCGGCGCCGGCCCTGAATTCTTTTTTTTTTTATGTGTCAAGGTCATGAAAGACAGGGAGATCCAAACTCTTGCAATGAGACCAAGATAAAGGACAGGCAAATGCAACGCGGGCCTCCGGCATGGATTCTGCCACAGAAGGGCGTCCATGGAAAACTGGTGCACAGGGAGACCCGCTGTCCCAGCTTGCGCAGGCCCGAGGGGATTCATGGGCACAGAGTTTCCTATTCTAAAACCAGCTGTGGCGTGGGCGTTGGGGACCCCAGCATCCCAGATCAGAACACTTGGCTCCAGTTGGGCTCCTCCGCCTATATCCGGTTCTTGCAGACGCACAGCCTGGGAGCCAGCAGTGATGGCCCGAGTGCCTGGGCCCCTGCCACCCACGTGGGAGGCCCGGATGGAGCTCCTGGCTCCTGGCTCCAGCCTGGCCCCGCCCTGGCTGTTGGGGCATTTGGATGGTGGATCAGTGGAGAAAAGATCTCTGTCTGTTCTCTCTGCTTCAAATAAAAATGAAAACAAACATACTGGCTACGTCCGGGAGCTCCACAAGTGAAATCAAATAAAATCTATGACTGGGTTAATAACAGTTGTCTCTTAAGGATTTTTTTGTTTGGCTGGTTAAGATTTATTTATTTGAAAGGCAGAGTTACAGAGAAGCAGAGAGAGAGAGAGAGAGAGGTCTTCCATCCGCTGGTTCACCCCCCAGATGGCCACAATGGGTGGAGCTGGGCCAGGCCAAACCCAGGAGCCAGGAGCCAGGAGCTTCTTCCAGGTCTTCCAAGTGGGTGCAGGGGCCCAAGGACTTGGGCCATCTGGGGCTGCTTTTCCCAGGCACATTAGCAGGGAGCTGGATCAGAAGTGGAGCAGCCGGGACTTGAACCGGTGCCCATATGGGATGCCAGGGCTGCAGGAAGAAACTTAGCCTACTATACTACAGTGCCAGCCCCATAGGTTATATTCCTGACAAGAAAGATTTTAATCTGAATTTATTGAGGAAACCATTAGGTGTGAATCCAAGGTCGTTCTCTAGAACTGGTTTGGAGCCTTGGCAATGTGACAGAACAGGGAGGAAGAGGACTTGTTCTGGGTTAAGAGAGACTGAAAGACAGGACAGGGGCTGGTGCTGTGGGCAGTGGGTTAATGCTCTGGCCTGAAGCACCAGCATTCCATATGGGCGCCAGTTCGAGACCCGGCTGCTCCACTTCTGATGCAGCTCTCTGATGTGGCCTGGGAAAGCAGTAGAAGATGGTCCAGGTCCTTGGGCTCCCACACCCGCGTGGGAGACCCGGAAGAAGCTCCTGGCTCCTGGCTTCGGATTGGCTCAGCTCTGGCTGTTGCGGCCATTTGGGGAGTGAACCAGTGATGGAAGACATTTCTCTGTCTCTCATTCGCTCGCTCGCTCTCACTGTAACTCTACCTCTCAAGTAAATAAATAAATATATATAAAGAAAGGAAGAACAGTAACCTGCCGTCTCTGTTCTGGAGGCTGGAAGTCAGGTTTGGTTGCTGGCAGGCACGGCTCCTCCCGAGGCCCGGGAGGGAAGCAGCTGCTCTGTGCCTCTCCCCAGCTTCCGGGGTTGCCAGAGCACCACCCCAGTCTTTTTCTTTCTTTCTTAAGATTTATTTATTTTTATTCGAAAAGCAGAGTGACAGAGGGGAAAAACTCCATCTTCCATCTGCTGGTTCACTCCCCCAATGGCCACAGAGGCGGAGGTTGACTCAGGCTCAGGGGTCTGAGTCAGGGGCCAGGAATTCCAACTGGGTGTCTCCCACGCACGTGCAGGGGCCCAAGGACTCGGGCCATCTTCTGCTGCTTTCCCAGGCCACAGCAGAGAGCTGGATGGGAAGAGGAGCAGCCGGGACTCGAACCGGCAGCCATATGGGATGCCGGCACTGCTGGCAGTGGCTTTACCTGCTATGCTACAACACAGGCTCTGAGGTTTTTGTGAATCTCATTACAGATGGGAAAACTGAGGCTTAGGGCAAGGTGGCATGCTGGCGTAGCAATCTTACCCACGAGGGCATAGCTACCCCAGAATCCAGGTCGTCTGACTCAAGCCTGGGCTCCTATCCAGGCCGTAGGATTCCACGGACAGCTTCCAACTCCCATTCCCAACTAGGTTCCTCGGTGCTGGCCGCTAGGATTAGGGCCCACCACGAGCCTCAGGGCTCGGTCCCCTGCCCCGGGCCTGCCTAGTCCAGCATTGAAGCCCGGGTTTTTCCCAACCACGGACAGTCCAGCTAAGAACAAGTGGGACGCCTCCCAGCTGCCAATACCTGGGTGGGGGCCGCAGGGTGCTGGAGCGCCTAGCTGCAGCCCCCAGGTCTGCTTCTAGCCCTCTCTGGCCTGCTCTGTGACCTGCGGTACCTGGGCACTCAGGTACAAGGTGGCAGGCGTGGGTGGAAGACTAGAGCCAAGTGGGAAATTGGCTTCCTGCTGAGCCATGGCCCAGTTCTGCCCAAGGCCACAGCTGATGTCAGGTGCACCATGCTGGCCCGGGGGTGCTCACCCTGACTGCTGCTGGGGCTCTGGGCACCTGCAGGAGTGTCCCCCAGTTCTCGAAAGCACACAGAAGCACTGTCCGTAACAGCCGCACTCTTCCCTCCATGGCATCCCCCACTTTTTTTTTTTTTTTAATTTATTTGAAAGGCAGAGCTTGAGAGGCAGAGAGAGAGAGTGAGTCAGTCTTCCATTCACTGGTTCACTTCTCAAATGGTCACAATGGCTGAAGCTGGGTTCACCTGAAGCCAGGAGCCAGGAACTCCATCTGGGTCTCCCACGCAGGTGCAGGGGCCCAAGGACCTGGGTCATCTTCTACTGCTTTCCCAGGCCACAGCAGAGAGCTGGATCAGAAGTGGAGCAGCCAGGACTCAAATCCCAGCGCCCATATGGGATGCCGGCACTACAGGCAGTGGCTTTACCCACTACACCACAGTGCCCCCCCCCCCCCTTTAACTAAAGATTTATTTGAAAAGCAGAGAGCGAGTAAGCAATCTTTCATTTGCTGGTTTACTCCCCAAATGCCAACAACAGCCGGGGCTGGACCACAAAGCCAGGAGCCAGGAGCTCCACCCGGGTCTCCCATGTGGGTGCAGGGACCCAAGCCCTTGGGGCCAGCACCTGCTGCCTCCCAGGTGCCTTCGCAGGGAGCTGGAGAACGCTCTGGCCCGGGTGTGCGAGTTACAAGCAGTGGTTTTCAGCTCTGTGCTACCCCCACGCCCACCACACGGCTCCACGGCACAGGACGGGGCAGAGGCGGGCGGCCGCAGCGCACAAAGCTGTCTTTATTGATTTCTTGCAGCTTCACAGAGCTTCAGGGCCTGTCCCTTCCGGGAGAGTGGCCCTCGAGGAGATAAATACTTATTTGCCCCCCATGTGTTTGTAGGGGGAGGTTTAATAAAAATAGTAATACAATAACAATAATGACTGCAGTCAATACTAAAACACCCCCATGTTCCCCTAACACAGTCGGTTGAAGCTTGGAGAAAAAGGGGCCCCTTGTGGGAAGGGCCGAGACCTCCAGGGGCCCCCACCCGGTGCCGGCTCCCACCAGAGGCCTTTATAAATACCCACCCCATCCTGTCCCTGCCTGAGTCCCCCCACTGGGCGGAACAGCTGACCAAGCTCTGCTCATGGACCTCCTTGCCGCCAAGCCCCCAGCTCCTGCCCCTCCCTCCTCTTCTCCAGGACCCCTCCTTTGCATCCCTCTCCTGCCCCCTCCCTCCTCTCCTCCTAACCCCTCCCTCCTCTCCTCCTAACCCCTCCCTCCTCTCCTCCTAACCCCTCCCTCCTCTCCTCCTGCCCCCTTCCTCCTCTCCTCCTGCTCCCTCCCTCCTCTCCTCCTGCCCCTCCCTCCTCTCCTCCTAACCCCTCCCTCCTCTCCTCCTGCCCCCTCCCTCCCTCTCCTCCTGCCCCCTTCCTCCTCTCCTCCTGCTCCCTCCCTCCTCTCCTCCTAACCCCTCCCTCCTCTCCTCCTGCCCCCTCCCTCCTCTCCTCCTGCCCCCTCCCTCCTCTCCTCCTAACCCCTCCCTCCTCTCCTCCTGCCCCCTTCCTCCTCTCCTCCTGCCCCTCCCTCCTCTCCTCCTGCCCCTCCCTCCTCTCCTCCTGCCCCCTCCCTCCTCTCCTCCTGCCCCCTTCCTCCTCTCCTCCTGCCCCCTCCCTCCCTCTCTGCTCCTCCTCCTCACCTACATTCTTCCCCCTCCTTTCCTCTGCATCACAGCCGGTCTCCGCCCCCCCCCGGCCCCCCAGTCCTGAGCAGAGAACCAGACCCGCCCCATGTGGGCCTCAGCCGGGGCCGCACAGTCCATGGACGGATGCCACTTGCTCTCAGGGACCGGGTCCCTCTCCATCCCTCACCGGATCCTTCCGAGCCCCCGGGGCGTGGCACTGGGAATGAGAGCTTTGGCACGGTCAGCCCAGTCCCAGCCATCCTCCTCCAGGGCTGGCAGGTGGAGGGCTGGGAGCCGCGAGAACCCAGGCCAGCCCCCGGCTCCGGCACTGTCCGGCTCGGGCCCTCCCTGTCCGGGTCTGCATCGCCAGGACTGCCGTTCCTGGAGCTCCGTGCTCCCTCGCGCCGCGTCCGTCTCTCCTGGGACTGGGTGGGCACCGCCAGACGGCTCAAGGGGAGCTCTCGGACTCGGGAGCTGGGGGGAGGCTCCGGGGCCGCTCTGAGACCTGGCGGGGCGGGAGCAGGAAGTCAGGGCGGGCAGGACCCCTTGCTGGCCAGGCCAGCACCTCGAGGCTTCCGGAGCGCCCATCGCTGCCGCCGTCAGGTGTGGGAGGAAGCTGGAGATGAGGTGGGGTGCGGGGCGCTCCTCGGCACCCGGCGAGTCCCCTCGGTCCACTCTCCTGCGCTTCCACGCGCTGTACTCTGACCCCCACCATGGAGGAGGCGCCCGCAGGTGAGGGAGCACCGGCACCCAGAAGGAAACCACAGCACGGCAGGGGTCACCCGACCGGGTGTCCAGAGCGGCTTCTCGCAGGCAGCCTGGCTGTCGGGTTGAGGACAGGGATGGGCACCAGAGCAGGTGCATGGGGAGGGGCAAACGTGGCCATCCCAGGGCCCGGAGCTGGCCAAGTGGTGTGGCTGGAGGGCCCCAGCCCCTCCCCCTCCCCCAGCAGGCCCGGTTCCCTCCTCGGACCGCCCCCCCAGGCCCCAGGGACGGCTGGGGGTGTGCAGAACCCCTGGCGCTCTCCTCCCCACACCAAGGCGATGCTGAGCCCTTCTCCTTGGGATGAGCTCATTTCACACGTGAGCCGAGCCCGCCCGGGGAGGGGAGGCACCGTGCCCAGGGCCACCCAGCTGGAGCCAGAGCCAAGTCTCCAGGGGGCGCCCGCAGCCCTCTGGGGCTGGGACAGAGCACAGCCTGCCCCTGGGAGGAGGGCGAGCAGGGTGGGCACGGATGGACCCCTGGGGCCTCTGCGTGGTCGGCTCACCTGCACCACGGAGGCTGCGGGGCTCAGAGAGGCCTGGGGGCAGGACACTGATTCGCTGGACAGAGACGTCCAAGGCTTCCTCTTCTCTGCTCCGGGGGGGGGGGAATGGGGGGGCACAACAAAAGGCCAAGGTCAGAGCTCAGGCGGCCGCAGCGGGCGGGCAG
Source organism: Oryctolagus cuniculus (assembly GCF_051225735.1). NCBI lineage: Eukaryota > Metazoa > Chordata > Mammalia > Lagomorpha > Leporidae > Oryctolagus > Oryctolagus cuniculus. The sequence goes on along the minus strand of NC_142867.1, from coordinate 6,559,756 downwards.
GAACTGAGGGGAGGGGCGAGGCGCTGCCTTACTGGGGTCTGCGTCTCCCGGGAAGCCGGCGCTGCCCATGGACGCCGGACGGCGCGGCGCCTCCGAGAAACTGTGCGGGCGCTGCGGGCCGGAGCTGCGGGCTCCTCGGGCCTTCTCCGGGGCCTGCTGGGGGACAGGGTGGAGGGGCTGGGACCGGGAGCTGCAGGCTGCCCCGCCCCCACCTCGCCGGGACAGGTGCCGGAGAGATGAGTCACAGGCCTCAGGGCCCAGGTGACCACGCAGGCCTGCGCGGGGCCAGCACGTGACTGGCCGCAGCGGACTCACGTGGTCCCTAGCTCCGGCCTTCCCCGCAGTGGGGCCCACGTGCACCAGGTGGTTGAAGTTGGTGGGCGGCGAGATGAGCTTGGAGCGCACAAACGGGTCTTTCAGCATCTCCCTGCGGGCAGACGGCGGAGTGGGAAGGGGGCAGCCAGGGAGCCCAGTGCGCGCCCCGCCCCCAAGGCAGGAGGCCCCGCCCCCAGGCTGGAGGCCCCGCCCCCAGGCTGGAGGCCCCGCCGCGCACGCGCACCTGCGCTGCTGCTGCCGCTGCTCCTCCGACACGCGGAAGAAGAAGCGCCGCTTGCTCTTGGCGCGGAACAGCTGGCGCCGGCTGTTGTCGGTGAGGTCGGGGATGTCGAACTCGTCCTTCTCTGTGGGAGCGTTAGAGAGCTGGGGGTGCCCGCGGGTGGCCGCAGGTGCCCGCGGCCCCGTCGGCGGCGCATGCGCGTAGGCAGGCACACGCTCGCTGCCTCACCTGCCAGCCGGTTCCTGAGGTAGGTCAGGCGGACCTTCTCGGTGCCGTAGAGGAACAGGCTGCCCTCTGGATTCAGGGGCCGCACCTGCGGCAGCGGGCACAGCGGTCAGGCGGGGCGGCGGGCCCGCTCCGGCGTGAGCGCCGCGGGGGGCTGGGCAGACCCTCACCTTCTTGAGCGGCACGGTCTGGACCCATTCTGCTCTCCGCACGTCGAACACGTCCATGGAGTTCTCGCTGAACACTGTCAGGTAGGGGGCTGCGTAGCCTGCAGGTGGGAGACGGCCCGAGCTGTGCCAGGTACCTGTCTCCCTGCCGCACAGCCGACTCCCCGCCAGCCCCACGCAAAGACCCTTCCTCCGGGTCTCCCAGCCGTGCCCCCCAACCCCAAGACGGCAGAGCCCGGGAGCGCAGTAGACAGACACCTGTGATCACAGAGCGGGGAGCGGAAACCGTGGGCCAAGTAACGCCAAGGTCCCCCAGCTGGCAGGGAGCGCTGGGGTCTGGCCCCAGATGTCTGTGCTGTACCCACCCCTCCAAGACCAAGCGGTCGCTCGCTCGGGCACGCACCAGGCTGCCCGCGCCCTCCCCCCGACATCCGCAGCCCTGCCCGTGCCGGGCCGGGAGCTGGATGTGCAGGAGGAAGCAAGCCCCAGCCGCCTCTGCATCGCCCCCACGCCTAAGCAGGAGGGCGTGAGAGGCAGGAGAGGCCGAGCAGAGCAAAGGAGCAGAGGGCGGGCCGGTGGGGCAGGGAGGCGGTGATGACCCCGACAGCAAGCCCGGCGGGCACCACAGGAGCCGCAGCTAAGACGGGACGGGAGCAGGTGCACGGCCCAGGGAGGAAACACTGCAGGGAGGGCGGCCTGGGCAGGGCCTCTGGCACCCAGCTCAGGAGGTTGGAACACCACAGCCAGGCCGTGCACGGGCCTTACCCCAGCCCGTGGGCGCTGCTGGCCACAGCAGCTCGTGGCCGCGAGACTTGCGGCCAGCGCTGTCCACGTAGACGCCGGCGGTGGTGAAGAGCAGCAGGAACTCGCTGAGGCTGAGCTCCACCGCGCCCAGCGCCTCGCCCAGGCCCCCGCGGGACGGTGGCAGCTCCTCGGGCCCCAGGCCGGCCCCCAGGGCCAGGGGCGCGGCCTCGTTGAGCAGCGGGTACAGCGCGAAGGCCCCCGCGGCACCCACGCACAGCCGGTCGCCCAGCAGCCCCAGGCTCTGCACGGGGGCGGGCGCCTGCAGCTCCCGGATGCGCCGCTGCCAGGGCCCGGGGCCGGGACCCAGCTGGTAGCAGAGCACCTGGCGCTTCACGGCGACACAGATGACGGGGGTGCGGGCCTGCAGGATGCGCCCGGCGGCCAGCGCCTGGCAGCCTCGCGACTCGGGGATCTTGGCGCCCGCCGCCTCGGCGCTCTCCAGCTCGGCCAGGGGGAAGAGGCGCACGCTGGGGCCGCGGCCGCACAGCGCCACCAGCAGGCCCGCCGTGGGGCTCACGGCCAGCCGCTGCACCCGCCGGCACTCCCCGACCTGGAAGATGTCTGTGGGGTTGGCACGAGAGGGGCGGGCGGGTGAGGAGCCGGCCAGCCCCGCGGCCCCCCGTTCCCTGAGGTTGGCAGTCCCCTCGCCGCCCGGCCCAGCCTTGCCAGTACCGTGGCTGTGCAGGTGGATCACGTAGAGCCCTTCCTCCGTGCCCAGGGCAAGCCGCTCCGTGTCTGGTGGAGGGAGGCCAGGGGGCAGGTCAGGGGTCACCGCCAGCCCAGGGGATGAGGGGCCACTGCCTGCCTTGCTGAGGCGGCGCGTGGAGACCTCGCACGGTCGCCCATCACTGCACCTGTCTCCCCCAGCGTGGGCCAGCTTGGTGGCGGGGACAAGGAGAGAGGTGCCCCGGCTGTGGGTAAGCCACGTCACCTCTCTGCCGAAGCGAACAGTGATGGCACCTTTCCCATGCGGAAGAGAGGAGCAGCGCGCTGAGTGCAAGCCCCCTCCCCTCTGGCTCCGGCCTGGCCCGGGGCAACCTCGCGACCCCTCGGCTCTGGGGGCTTGGGCTGCAGCCCCGTGGCACCCCTGTCTTTCCCAGCCATCAGTCACGGAGCCGCCCTGCGGAGGCCCAGGCTCCTGGCCGGACACGGTGCCCCTCGTAGCTGTTTCCTGCACACAGGAGGGGTGAGGCTCCCCCAGGTCACCCGGTTTTCTGTGACAGAGGTGCGGCGGGTGGAGCTGCTGCCCACAACACCAGCCCCCCACATCGAAGCAGGTTCCAGTCCTGCCTGTTGTTGGCTCAAGTGCTAGGGCCCCTGCCGCCCCCATGGAGACCTGGATGGAGCTCCAGGCTCCTGGCTTCAGCCTGGCCCGGCCCAGCCATTGCAGTCACTTGGGGGAGTGGGCCAGTGTGGATGGAAGATATCTCTCTCTCTCTCTCTCTCTCTCTCTCTCCCTGTCTCTATCTGTAACTCTGCCTTTCCAGTAAGTAAAATCTTAAAATAAATAAATAAATAAATTTGCTCCCTCTCTCGCTTAAGATTCTTTTAGAAGCAGAAACTGAGGCACAGAGGAATACTTCCGTGGCGAGAGGCCAGGCCCCTGCCCTGGGCTCTCCACACCACTGTGCGCAGAGGAGCGCTCCTGGCCGGGGCGGCCCCGCCTCTGCCTGGACGGGCCGCAGCCCCACCCCAGCTCACCGATGACAGCCGCGCAGAGCGTGTGGGGCAGCAGCGGCAGCCCGTTGTCGTAGGCCTCCTTGAGGATGTACACGGGCCGGGGCCTCGGCCGGCTGTCCGCCAGCAGCCGCTGCAGCTCGCCCAGCACCTGCAGCCAGCGCTCCCGCTCCGCCTCGCTCTCGGCCAGCAGCAGCACGGTGCACGTGGTCGGCGGCACGGTCAGCTGGGACGCCGTCACCTGTGGGCAGGGACCCCTGCTGGAAGCCGGCGAGCGGGCCAGCAGCCTCCTGCCCTTCCTCCCCTCCTCCTCCTCCCGCTCCTCCTCCTCCAGCTGTCAGCACCGACCCGGAGCTCGCAGGCTGCAGGGCTAGGCGTGGTCTACGGCAGGGGACAAGCCACACAGGGCGGGCAGACAAGAACCCAGAGCCCTGTGATTGGCACCGTGACGGGAAGGGGCCGCAGCGTGGGGGAACACGGGGTGGGCGCCTGGAGGCTGAGGGAGGAGCAGACTCGCCAGGGAGGGGCGATTTTGTGGGGGGGGGGACACAGCGTGAGGACTGAGAACCAGGCGCCCAGGGCACTCTGGGAGCTAGAGACGGCCGGGCATGGCCACAGCAGAGGCAGGCTCAGGCCTGTGGCGTCTCAAGGCCTCAGTCGGAAGCACCCGGAGGACCACGGGAGGCCACAGGAGGGTCCCAAGCAAGGCGGGCCATGGCCAGAGTCCCACGAGAGAGCTCCCAGTGGACAGAAGGGGGCTGCCGTGGGCACCTGTACCCGGGCCAGGGGGCGGGGAGGAGATTAGACGTGTCGGGTGAGCCAGAGCCGGGGAGCACGGGGCCCCGCCCCCACACTCACCCTGAAGATGCGCGGCAGGTCCCTGGACTGGGCGTGGATAACATCAGAGGCCAGGACAGGGGTGGCCGAGAACTGGGGGTCCCTGGGAGATCCACGGAGCGGGTCAGAGGCCACGCTGTCCCCGGCTGCCCCCCTTCGGGCGCTCGTCCCTTGCCTGTGCCCCTGCCCCCTGCTGACCTCAGATCCAAGGCCTGCAGGAGGGCCCCGCTGGCCGGGCTGAGCCGCGCGTCGGGGGCGTCAAACAGCAGCAGGCGGGAGTCGCTGAGGGCCGCGAACACGCGCTGCCAGCCGCGCCGGACGCCCGAGGGCCGAGGCACCTGTGCGGGAGGAGGGAGGCGTGGGAGGAGAGCCCGGAGTCCTGGCACCTCCGCCCCCGACCCCAGACACCCCTGCCCCCAGCCCCAGCTCACCGACAGGAAGCCCTCGTAGGCGGTGCCTGTGCCCGTGTCGGGATGCACGCCCAGGGCCGTGCGGAGGAGGTCAGGGGGCACAGGGCAGGGTGGGGCCTGTGGGGCGCAGGCTGAGTGACAGAAGTAGCCGCAGGCTGCAAGGGACGCGGGAGAGGGCGCGTGGGGCTGGGTGGGGCCAGCCCTGCACCAGGCCTCCCAGTCCCAGCTCCCCTGAGCCACCACCGGGCCCCCACCCCGGGAGACGAGCGAAGCCGAGTAGGAGGAAATCTAACCGGGAGGAGGCCCTGGGCTGGGGGGGGCCTCACCGTCACAGCCCAAGCCCTGGCGGCCCAGGCCCAGCATGAGCGAGGTGCAGCGGAGACACTTGGTGGGGGAAGGGAAGCTCCGTGGGCGCAGCGTGTGTGAGCCGGGCTGCAGAGGGGGACACGCTGTCACTGTGGCCGAGCCGGGCGGCGGTGCCCACCCTGGGCTCCAGCGCGTCTAGGGCCTTGGGCTGCCACCCCGCGCCGCCCCTCCGGAGGCTGACCTTAGCAGGAGGGCCTTCTGCAGGGGCCGTGGGAGCCGCAGGCACTCGGGGCAGTGCAGCCTGTAGAGGGCACGTGACCGGTGAGGGGGGGCAGGGGTGCGGCCCGCCCACTCCCAGGGGGCCCCGCCCACACTCACCCCCGCGCGCAGGCTGCGCCGGCCCTCAGGCCTCAGCTCCGGCTCCATCCCAGGCCTCAGGGCCTCTCCCGAGGTGCCAGGGTCCTTGGCGGAATCCTGGGGATGGGGAGGGAAGGACGAGGCTAAGGCCCTCGTGCCTCTGGCTAGGACCTGGCCTCAGGGCCCTGCACCTGCAGTCTTACCTCTGCGCCCCGGAAAGACAGGAAAGGAATCAGGGAATTCGAGGACTTGACGTCTGCAGAGAAAAGGCAGGGGTCATGGGGGCAGGGGTCACGGGGGCAGGGGTCCCAGGGCTGAGCGGGGACCCCAGGCCCCACGTCAATAAAATGGGGTGATGGCTGGCGGGGGAGGGCCAGGGCTGTCACACAGGTCCCGGTGAGTGCCGGGTCACGGGGTCTACGTCCTGGGAGCCCCCTGGGGCACCCGGAGGCCGGGGTGGGGACCGGACACTGACCCCCGGGCCCACGGGCCCGCAGCTCCTCGCGCAGCGCGGCCAGCTCCTGCCGCAGGGCCTGGCTCTGCTTCTCCGCCTCCTGTAGCCGGCTGCCGGGAAGGGGCACGGGCTCGTCACGGGCTCCACTCAGGCCGCCCGCCCGCCCGCCCGCCCGCCTCCCCCGGCCTCACCGCTCCGCCTGCAGCTGGGCCTCCTGCGCCCGGGTCAGGCTCTCCTGCAGCCCCTGCTTGGCGCGGATCTCGGCCTCCAGCGCCAGCTGCAGCTCCAGCCGGGCCGAGGCCTCCATCTTCTGCAGGCGCCGCGCCTTCCACTGGTGGTCCTGGAGGTCGGGCACCCCCGCAGGAGCCCCTGTGAGCCGGCTGCCCCGGCGGCCCCTCCCAGCCCCAGCTCCGCCACCCGCTTCCCTGGGCGTCTCGGGGGCTCACCAGAGGCCGGGTAGGGAGCGTCTGGGGGCCCGCGTGCCCCAAGGACTCCAGCTCCTCGGCCATCTTGGTGGCCAGCGCCTGCAAGTAGCCCCTGGAGACCTTCTCGTCATTCACCCTAAGCAGGAAGGGGCTTGGCTGAGGTCCCGGGCAGCCCCTCTGCCGGCCCGGCCCCGCCCCGCCCCGCGCTGGCCCCGCCCCGCCCCGCCCCGGCCCGCGTGCACACCAGGTAAGGATGTCGGCGATCTGGGCCTCCCAGCTGCTCTCCGTCTCCCGCCGCTCGCCCTCCAGCTGCCGCTTGCTCTGCTGCTCCCTCTCCAGCTCCTCGGCCAGCTGGGCCAGGCGGGAAGGGGTGTCGGTCTCCGGGCGCTCACCTGATGTGGGCTGGGGCCCCGGTGGCGCTGCCCCCGCCCCGCTGCCCCGCCCGACCCGCTCACCCGCTCCTGCTCCCGGCTCAGCCGCGCGTTCTCCTCCTGCAGCCGGCGCAGGGCCTCCTCCTTCCCGCCTGGCCTGGGGAGGACACGGCCCAGGTGGTGACTCGCAGCCCGGTGCGGGCGGGCCCAGCCCTGCCGCCCCCGGCCGCCGGCTCACCCGAGGCCGCAGGCCTGCTCCGGGTGCTCACACAGCGCCGCCGCCTCCCTCTGCAGCTGGGCCTCGTCAGGCCCACCCTGGGGCGCTCCCGAGCCGCTGGCCTCAGAGGCTGTGTGCGAGGACTTGAGGACGCAGCAGTGTCAGGGCGGGGACCGAGCGCTCCCCCACCCCCGCGGGCTCGAGTGGGGTCACCCTGAGGGTGCATCCTCCCCCCCAAAGTGACCGAGGACTCCCTACCTCGGCCTGGGAGGTGTCCTTGTCACGGCTTCGCTCGTGCTGTCCCTGGAGCTGCGTCACTTCCCGGCTCAGGGTGGCCACCCGGGCCTCCAGCTGTGACAGGTGCAGAGGCCGGTGCCGACCCTGCTCTGCTACAGCCATGGGCTGCGCCAGCCACGGCGAGTGTGACCCAGACCGCCCCACCCCCCAGCCGTCCCAAGGCCCGGAACCCCAGAGCCACAGCGGGCTGCCAAGGCCTGTGATGGACCCAGCCCCTGGCACCAAGCCCCCGCCCCCGCCCAGGGTCCTGTGGTCACGCTGAGGGTCACGGCGGCAGAGCCCGGCGGCTGTCCTCACCCGCCCCGTCACTCACCTCTCTCCGGGCGCCCTGGGCTTCCTCCAGCTGGGCGCTCAGGGCCTGGGCCCCGCTGGCCGCGGCCGCCTCCCTGTCCTGGGCCTCCTGCAGCCTGCGGAGCAGCTCCTCCTGCCGGCTCTGCGCTCGGCACAGCTCCTGTGCCTGCGCCTGCAGCGCTGCCCGGGCCTCAGCCAGGTCCTGGGGAGTCGGGGTGGGGGGCGAGGCCCGGGTCAGGACAGACCTGGGAGGCACAGCGCCCTGGGCCACCAGCCGGCCTAAGCAGCCCTCACCTGGCGCAGCTGGTCCCTCTCCTGCTGCAGGTCACTGTCCCGCGGGGACAAGGGGGCCTTGCCGTCCCTCAGCGTCTCTGCCAGGAATAGTCACTGAGACCAGGCACACAGATGGCCCGGCCTCAGCAGGTGCACCCCGAGCAGTGCCTCCGAGGGCCTCTGGCAGGGGAGGGGAGCGCCCCCAAGCGAGCGGCTGGGCCTGCAGCAGCCCCAGGCCCACACCCTCAGCCCAGCTGCGGCAGCCGCCCCCTTACCTGAGTCCTTCCAGCTCAGCTCCACGTCCTGCTCCACGGCGCTCGCCGGCTCGGCAGCACTCTCAGGACTGGGCCTGCGAGGGCACAGGGCAACACGCGCTGGCAGAGCCCCCAGGCCCGGATGCCTCCTCCCCCGTCCAGTCATTCACGCATCCAAGAGACATCCACCGCACACAGCCCCCTGCCCAGGCCCGGCCTCTATGCTGGGGAGAAAGCCGCTTTAGACTCCAGGCCTCTGGTCCTGTGTCCGGTGCTCCCCCAGCCTGCCCTGGGCACGCTGAGCACCAGGCGCGGGGCTGCAGCCCACGGGGGCCTGCGGCGTGCCCGTGCCAGGAACTCACTCTGCTCCCCTTCCCGGGGTCCTAACGGGACCAGGCAGCCCCTGGCTTCCCCACCAGGTGTGCGAGGGCTGGACTCACCTGCCCAAGGTGTAGGTGAAGCCCACGAATGGCAGATGATGGCCCGAGAAGGCCCCGTGGGTGGGCGGTGGCAGAGTCCCCTGCGGGGGGGGGGGTGCAGGGCGTCAGCGGGCCCAGCGCCAGGCTGAGGCCTGCGCGCTCCCTCAAATATAAAAAGAAAACTTTTGCCTGTCAAATGTTAAAAGAAAACTTCTGCAGCAAAAGAAACATCTTTTTTTTAACTAGCTCGAGAGACACAGGGAGCAAGCTCCCATCCACGGCGCACCCCCGGCTGCCGACGACATCCCAGCCGGGAGCTGGGGTCTCGCTCCAGGTCTCCCGTGAGGGTGGCAGGGAGCCGCAGCCAGGAGCGAGAGCCAGTCCCAACTCCTGCCTCAAAGCTCTGAGACTCCGCCTTCCATGGTCACACGATGACGCGCTCGTGCGTGAGCTCGGGTTAAGGGACTACCCCAGGGACTTCCTGCGGCACAACCCAGCTCGGTGCAGGTGGACGGGCTCTGGTGATCATGGCTCGGGGCTCTGAAGGCCTCACGCCCAGTCCAGAGCGGCTCGAGGGACTCCTGGGGCCTCAGGGCGGTCCCCAGGCACTCACTGGATGGTTGAGCGTGTCGTCGTCCACGTCAAAGTTGGAGGTGTCCAGGGGCCCACGGAGCTCAGGGATGTAGGGAGCAGTGCTGGTGGCCAGCCGCTCCCAGTCCACGCCCTCGAAGAAGGGATGGTTCCGGAAGTCGTCCAGCCCGCCGCGGCCCAGCCGCTCCTCCTGGCGGCACAGCAGCTGGCGGATGAGGTCCTGGGCGCTGGCGGGCACGTCGGGCACATCTGGCGGGAACTGCAGGTGGTCCTGCGGCCAGGGCCAGGCCGGCCCGGTCAGGTGGGGCCCAGCGGTGTCTCTGACCACCCCGGGCTCAGGGACCCCGCTGCCCTCCCTGGGACCCCAGAGCCACGTGGCCCAACCTCGTGGTTCATGATCTTGCCGTAGGTCTCCACGAGGGACTCAGCGTAGAAGGGGGTCTCCCCAAAGAGCAGCTCGTAGGCGCAGACCCCCAGCGACCACCAGTCGCACTGAGGCCCATAGTGGCCGGTGCCCTCCTCCATGGCCTGCAGGATCTCGGGGGAGATGTAGTCTGGCGTTCCCACTGCCACGGACGAGTCCACCTGCGGGAGGCGCAAAGCTCCTGGCCGTGACCCTGGCACCCTCACGCCCCCAAGGCCGGCCAGGCCTAGTGCCCACCCCAGCCCGGCCCGGCCCGGCCCGGCGCCTCCCATTCCGGAGAGCTCGGCCCACCAGGCCCGGAGTCCCTGCTGCCTCTCGGGCGGGGTGAGGTCCTCACCATGCCACTCTCGTTGAGCCGTAGGCAGGAGCCGAAGTCGGCCAGGCGGATGTGGCCGTTCAGGTCCAGCAGGATGTTGTCCGGCTTCACATCCCTGGGGGAGGGGAGGTGGGGGAGCGAAGGCCTGTGTGGCAGATGTGCGTTGGGCACACGCCCAAGGGCCGAGGAGCACGCGCGCGCGCGTGTGTGTGTGTCCGTGTCCCCAGGCGCTCCTGGGTGCGCGCAGGTGGGTGGGAGAAGGCTGGGGACCAGAAGCTAGGAGGCCACAGGGCCGAGACTTGGGGGCAGCAGCGTGCACTGGCGGGGGGGTCACGCTTCTCCAGGGGAGACCACCCACCTGCCGGCTCACCCCAAGTCAGGCGCCCACCTGCACTACGCTCTGGCCTCCCTCCCCGACCGCAAACCGCGGCCCCCAGCACGTAAGGCCACACGGGGCCCACCTGTGGACGTAGCCCAGCTGATGCAGGGAGTGGATGGCCAGCACCATCTCTGCCAGGTAGAACTGCGCCAGCTCGGGCGGGAGGCGGTCCTCGAAGCGGCTGAGCAGCGTGAGGAGGTCCCCGCCCGCGTAGTAGTCCATGACCAGGTACTGCGGGGCAGCGGGGTGGGGGGGACAGATTCAGCGCGGGGCAAGGGGCAGCCACCAGCCCACCTCCCAGAGGCCCCTGGCAGACGCCAGGCAGGGAGCTCAGCCGAGGGGAGCCTCCTGGTCCCGGGGTGGGGGCCCTCCCTGCCCCCTGCCCTCGGCCCCTCCCCCGCCCGCTCCAGCCAGGCGCGCACCAGGTACTCCTCGTCCTGGAAGGCGTAGTGCAGAGCGGTCACCCAGCGGCTGTCCCCCTTCACCAGGACGTCTCGCTCCTCCCGGAAGCAGGCCGTCTGCAGCAGGTTGGGGAGCGGGGCTGGGGTCAGGGTCAGCGGCCCCCCACCCGCCAGCCCCAGGGTGCGGGTGGGGGGCATCCACAGCTCTGCTCTGCCCCAGGCCGGCCTCAGAGCAGCCCACGCTTGGGGGCTCTGGGCCTCGGTGTCGCCGTGAGGGGAATGGCACAAGCCGGCGCGCTCTCAGGACGGCTCGTGGTGAAGAGGGGAGGCCGCCAAGGTGGCCCGGTGCCCCGCAGGCCTCTCCGGCGCCCCGCCCCCGGGCCGCACACTGACCTCGGCTCTCTTCAACATCTCCCACTTGTGTAGCATCTTCATGGCGAAAACCTGCCCGGTGTCCCTCTGCCTCACCACGGCGACCTGGGGGCCGCCAGGAGGAGGGGCTGAGCCGCGCCCGGGGGCCCCCCTCCCCGGGCCCCCTCCCCGGCCCCCTCCCCGGCCCTCTGCTCACCTCCCTGGCCCCTCCCCGGCCCCTCCCCGGGCCCCCTCCCCGGCCCCCTCCCTGGCCCTCTGCTCACCTCCCCGGCCCTCTGCTCACCTCCCCGGCCCCTCCCCGGCCCCCTCCCCGGCCCTCTGCTCACCTCCCCGAAGGCCCCTCGGCCGATCACCTTCAGGATCTCAAAGTCATCTCTCTGCAGACACAGCTCCTTCACCTTCTGCACGAAGGGGCCGGCTGCGGGCAGAGGGGGCTCAGGGCGCTGGCCGGGCCCCCAGTGGTTTCTCTAGGCCGTGGACGGGCAGGGTCCCGGCTCGGCTGACCAACTGGCTGCCCAACCTCCCAGGACCCCTGTCTCCAGGTGGCCTCCGCCCCCAGGGGCGCTGCTGGTGGGACTCGTAGCCCTCCCCAGGCCAGGGTCTGGCCCCGGCCGGCCAGGTGACCCCGGGGACACCATTCCTACGTCAGCTCTTGGCCCCCTAACAGCGCCGGGCCAGGGCCTGCCTTGGAAAACTGGACGGGTGACATTCCTTGTCCCCAGGGAGACACCTCTGCCTCAGGAGGGTGGGCCTGGGTCCCAGGACCCCGGAGGCACAGCAGCACCTGTCTGGGGGTGAGGCCTGGGGCAGCAGGGAGAGCAAGCCCCATGCGGCCCCTGGGGGGGCTGGGCCTGCAGGCATCGTCAGGTGCTCACAGGGCAAACCCTGACACGGGGCCGGCGGCACCTGCAGGTGTGAGCGCTCAGGATCCCCTCCGGCCTGCCCAGCCCCTCCGGCCTTGCCTCCACCTCGCCCAGGTCCCCAACACCTCCAGGAGGGGCCTCCCGAGCCCCCGCGCGTGCCCTTCCCAGGCCTGCGGGCCGTGGGAGGGGAACGGAGCCGTGGGAACCGAGTCAGGATTGGGAGCAGCTGTGGCCTGGCGCCCTGCCTCAGTTTCCCCCGCCTGCCAGCTGGGCGGGCCTGTGGGTGGGAGAGAGCTGCTCCACTGGTTTATCAGGCAGAGCCCCCGCAGCGGGGGCGGAGTGGAACCTCATTACAGAAATTAATTGTCTCTTTCCCAGGTCTGTGCGCGGCAGAGTGGGGGGGAGCGACCCATCAGCCAGACAAGGGCCAAAGCCCAGGGCCCAGGAGGCTCCCGGCCACCCTGGACGGGCTGCCCGGCCCCCTGGCCCTGCCACAGGGCACGGGGGCTCTGGGTAGGGGTGAGGACAAGTTGGGGCAGGAGACCAGTGAGTCACCACCCTTCAGGTTACCGCGGGAGACGTCAACAGATGCCCCACGCCAGGGTCCCGGGGCAGGCAGGAGGTGCACACGCGTGCACACATATGCAGGGCTGTGCTGGGTGCTGACCACGGTCACACACCCACCACACAGCAGGAGTTCTGGGGAGAGCGGACGGCAGTGTTGGGGCCAGGCAGGGCCACTCTCTGGCATGCCGTGGTGGCAGGCCCTCAGCCGTGCCAGGCCGAACCCTGGGTCTGCCCAGAGCTCAGGCGCGCCAGGAACGCTGGTCGCCCACTGGGCAAACACACGCCTCACCCTGCCTCTGCCAGCCCCCCCTGCGCCCGGGTGTGACCAGGGAGCCCTCGGGCTGGCGCCAGTGCCACACTGGGCTCAGGGTCACCCCGGGCCAGCCACTCCCGGTGACTCAGATGTGAAGATCCACCTGGGGCCGGCCCCCTACCCAGCGGCGAGGAGCAGCCCGAGGAAGCCGCGAGGGTGGGTGGGGGCTGGGTTCTGAGGCCAGGCTGGGTGGCCCCTTGTGCAGGGAGCTGGGTGGGGACAGGAGCAAGTGTCCAGCAGCCGCGGCTCTGGGGTCGTGTGGCCTGCGGGGTGCGTGCGTGGCTCCCCGAGCCCCTTTGTGTGTCGCCCCCATGAGAAGTGGGGGAGGCCTGTGTGTCCGGGGACACGCAGGGGTCTGCGTGGGGCAGGCGCTGTGACTGCGAGCCAGGAACCCCATTCGCAGCTCGCGGAGGGCGTGTAGCGCCCAGTCGTCGGGGGTCCACCCTTGGGGACGAGTTTGCGCGTCTGCGTGAAGGCGTGTGCTGGTGACACGTGCGGGGGTCTGGGAGCGGGAGCGAGCGCGCGCGCGAGTCCGAGTGCCGGCGGGGAGTCGGGGGCCGCCGCGGAGGTCCCTGCGGGGGGAGGGTCCCGGCGCCGCGCCCCTGGGCCGCCCCCCTCCGTGCCACTCACCCCAGCTCAGGAACTGCGCCACGTTGCGCTCCCGCCGCAGGGGGGCGCTGCTGAGCTCGTGGTGCAGCCCCAGCAGCAGGTCCAGGAGGCCGTCGAGCCCCGGGCCGCCGCCGGCCTCGCCCCGCGCCAGGCGCTCCAGCGCGCGCAGCCGCCGCTCCATGGCTGCGGCCGGGCCTCTCGCATGCCCGCCCGTCGGTCGGTCCGTCCGGCGGTCCGCGCGCGGGCCGGCTCCGAGCGTGCGCCCCCCACCCTCCCGCCCTCCCCGCTGTCACCTTCCTCCGCCGCCGCCCGCGCGCCCTCACCTGGGCGCCGAGCCCCGCCCTGCACCCCGCCCCCCGACGGACGGGCAGGTGCGCGCCGGCCAATGGGAGCCGCGGCTGGAGGCGAGGGTGGGAGGGCGGAGGCGCGCGGGGCGGGGCCGACCCCGGCCAGGAAGTGGGAGGGCGGGCCGCGAGGGGCACTCCTGGGCGGGGCGTGGGGCGGGGGTCCCGCGGGGTCGCGGAGTCCGCCGGGGCCGCTGGGCATCCCCTGCCGGCTCCCGCCTGAGCCCGCGCCGGGCCCTGTCCTAGGCGGCGGCCGCCCCGGGCACTCCGCCTCCCCTAGCGCCCTGTGTCCAGGGAGAGGGGCTGGGACGGCCCGCGGCCCCGTGGCCGGATGGGAATTGTAGTTCCCGCCCTCCCCGGCTCGCCCGGCGCGCTGGGCAGCCCCCTGCCCCACCCCCACTCCCACCCCAAGTCCCTGATCTCACTCTGCTAGGACAGCTGACCTGGGAGACGGGTCCGTGGGGGCACTGGGGTCGTCACACCCATTCGGCAGATGGGCACACTGAGGCCCGGGAGGACCAAAGCGAACTGAGGGGCTCCGAGGCCGGACCCTGGGGTAGGCTGGGCTGCCTCCCCCACCGCGGCCGTCCTAAGCTTGGGCGGGCGCGGGCCGTGGAGAGGTCCGAGGCTGGCCGCAGCGGGGCGGAGACGTCCAGCTGGGAGGCGCCACGGGGCTGGGGTCTGTCCGGGACCAGAGATTGACAGACGGGGCACTTTCGTGGCTTCCGACAACACAGCCGTTCGGCAAAAGCTCAGCTTGGGGGGCTGCCTCCGCCCTCGGACTGGGCCCTCCTGCGGACCGGACTGGGTCAGCTCCCCGAGCTGGGGGAGGGGGCTCCCTGGGCACGCGCGCGGGGCTGCACCGAGCACCCCCGCGGCAAACAGGGCGTTTCTAGACACAGCGGGCCTCTCCCTTACCCTGACGGAGTCCGTGCCCGCCGGCTTGCGGGGTCCGGTCCGGTGCAATGGGAGACTAGTCGGGGTCGGGCCAGGAAGGGGAGTCAGGACTCGAACCCAGAGCTCGGGATCTGCCTCGCCGTCGCGGGCCGCCCTGCGAGGGCCCGGGCGCGCGCTCTGGGCTCACACCTGCGGGATTCTGAGCCGGGCGGGGCGGGGCTGGGGTCCGCAGGAGGGGAGAAGGGGCCTGCGCGCCGCGGCCACAGGGGGGCGCCAGAGACCAGGGGAGGGGGCTGGAGAAGGGGTCCCGCGCAGGGAAGTGCCCCCCCCCCCGTCCCGGGCGGCCCAGAGCGCCCCCCTCCCTCGCCGCCGGCCCGGTTCACGCCCTGTGTGACCTCGGGCATGTCGCTTAACCTAGCTGGACTTCACATCTCTTTTGCACGCCCGTTTCCCTGCCTGGGAAGGAGTCGGGCTCCCTGCTCGGACCTTTGTGGCGTCAAAGTCAGAAAGTCCCACCAGGCTCCCTGTCCCCCCACCCTGTTCCAGCCTCAGCTGCGGCAGAAGCGGCTCCGGACCGGGCCTGGCTGTGCCCCAGCAGCCCTGTTCTCTGGGCCGGCGTGACCACACCCCCGGGGCCCCCGTGGAGGGGGCCCTGTGCCCGCCTAGCAGGCAGGAGACGCCCACCCTGCCTGCGCGACTGCCCTGGCTCCTGGATCGGTGCCTGGCAGCAGGAGGGTACTGGGGGACACCCGGATGCTGGGGCAGGGCACAGAGAAAGGCCAGGCCGGGTGGATTTGGTGTTGGCCTTTGAGGGAGAATCCCAGGGACCCAGGCCTGGCAGGAAGAGGCAGAGGCTCTGGTGAGGAAGAAACTGGGGGAAGGGGCCCTGAGACGCGAGCCCCAGTGCACGCCGGGCACGCCGTGTTTCTGATCCCAAGCATAGGTCTCTGGGCCCGGGGCGAGCTCGGGGCTGGTAGCCCCCTCCTGAGCCCAGATGTGGCTCCCTCCCCTGAAGCCCGCGGCTCACACCCGAGGCTCTGTAGGGCTCATGGGAATGGCAGCAGCGGCCAGGCTGCAGCCACTGGGGAGCCCGGTGCCCCCCACCCACCCAGGGGTCTGCGCTGCCCAGGTGTGTGGCTGTGCACGTCCCTTGGCACAGGTCAGACGAGATGGCACCTGCTCAGGTTGGGGGGGGGGGACTAGGATTGCAGACTGGCCACCAGGGGCCACCCTATTAGTGCCCCTAGCCCAGGGCACTAACCTCTGCTGCTCAGGCTGCTGGTTCCTTTTACAAATTTATTGTAATGTATTTGAAAGGCAGAGATTCCCAGCCGCGGCTGCCTCCCAGGGTGGGCGCTAACAAGCAGCCAGGATCCGCAGCAGAGCCGGGACTTGAACCCAGGCCCTCAGAGAGGTGGGCTGCAGCCTTACCCACCTGCCACCCGGCTCTTGTTTGAAATGTGCTGGCCCGATTGACACGCAGCGGTTGTGTGTGTGTGTGGGACACAGGGTGACACCGCACGCTGTGTCTCCCACGCGGAGCCGTCAGGCCAGGGGAAGTGGGCTCTCCTCGGGGGAGCCGCAAAACCTTCATGAAGAACAGAATTCAAGGTGGATTTTGAGGGAAAAGTATTTTGGGTCCAGTGCGCGGGTTTCTTTCACAACAGCATTCTCACGGAGACCTCTGGCATCAGAGTGAACTTCGCCTCGTTCTGTGTCCGTGAACTTTCTGAAACGCCCGCGTCGCCTCCGGCACCCACCACTCGTGTTGGCAGCATGCAGAACCCCTCCGGCTATTCGGGAATTCTCAGCAGACGGTGCCCGGCAGCGCTCCTGCTGGGCGGGGGACCTCGGTGTCCTTCCTCCTGCCCAGCCGGGCCTTGTGGAAACGAGGTGTTGGGGTGGTGCTGAGGGTCCCCCCACTCCCCTCACTCGTCCTTGGCAGCCCCCGGGCCTGCTGCCCCGCCCGCCCTCTGCACCAGGGGCGTGTCCTCTGGAAACTCCAGAACTCCAAATGGTCGGACATATGGCGGTTTCATCATCCTGGTCTTTTTCCCAGCCCTTCCCTGTGCTGCTCCGCCGAGCCACAGGGGCTCCCACGCTCCGCGCTGCAGCCTGGTGTGCTTTTGTAATTATCCGTCTGTCCGTCTAGGTGCACAGGAAGCCAGCGCCCCAGCCCCTTGGCCCCCCGCCCCAGGCCCATGGGCGCCGCACAGTCTGCCAGCTGCTCCAGGGAAGGGTGGGTCCGGCCTGTTTTGTTCTGGGTGTTGGGTGGGGCGCCGTGCTCCCCGCGCCCCACCCTCACCCCCTTCTCCTGACCGACCGAGCTACTGGGGGCTGTGGCGAGCACCTGCGGCCTTGGAAAACAGCCGGGGGAGCACCGAGGAGGGGGACCCCAGGAAGAGGCGGGGCTGGAACTCTGCCTGGGCGGTCGAGGGACCCCCAACTTCGATGTGCTTGGGGCAGCCCCCCGGCATCAGTGACCTGGGATGCATCTGGGGCCGACCCGCTCCCCTGCACGAGATGTGACGAGCAAGGGCCTTCATGCATGGCCTGGGGCTCCCGGGCTCTGAGGGCTGAGGTAGCCCTGCAGCCAGAGGGGGTCCTCATCCACGAGGGTCGCAGGCACGGGCTGGCCCAGGTGCGAGGCCACAGGCTCTCCCTGACCGCCAACCCCACAACTCAGCCCTGGGCTCTGGGCAGGCGTGGGCGTGGGCGCAGGCACCTGCCCCAGCCCCTCCCTCAGTTCAGCTTAGCCTTGGGGTTCACCCCGTGCTCTGGTGGGGGCAAGCCCTGCAGGCCGGAGCACTGGCCAGTCACCCTTCGGAGCCTCTCCTGCTCTCGATAAAACACGGGGCAGGCTCGGCTTTGAACTTGGGCCCCTGGAGGTGTCCAGGCCACCCTGTCTAGGGCTCTGCACTGCGTGACCCCCCGTGGGAAACATCCGGGCACTCCAGGGCCGGGGAGCCCACAGCGGGTGCTCACGGCCATGAGACACGCCCTGGAGATAAATACCTGTTTGTGCCCTGCGTGTGCCCCAACTTGGCCCGGAGCACTCGGTCCCCTACCGCGCCCCGCCGGCACCCAGTGTGTCACCCTCCCGTGCGCGGCGACACGGCCCCATATCTGCAACATCGGGCAGCCCTGGCTGTTTTCACGGCTGGCGCATTGAGCGCAGGGCGCCGGCTCCCGTCTAACTGCCCTCGGGCGGGCATGGAGCCCAGGAGCCCTTGTTCAGGCAGTGCCGGGGCCCGCGGGTGCCCTCTCCTGTGGCCAGGGTGCCGGGACGCCATGAAGACTGCAGAGGCTGCCAGCCCTACCCCGACCCCTCCTTGCCCAGCAGCCCCTGGCGGGGGTCCCTCCTCCCTACCGGGCCGCAGGGCTCCCCGTGAACAGGAGGTGGGAGCCCCCGGGCAGGGGTGGCCATTCACTGGGGGGCCCAGGGCTGGTGCCCCCAGAAAGGACGACCGAGCGCCAGACGCCAGCTTCGACAGGCAGAACTCACTTTAATGCCAGGACCAGCGTCCCCGTCAGCTTCCTCCCCAGCTGAGCGTGACCCAGCCCCACCTAACACTGTGCACGGCTCCTAGACCCAGACCCAGGCCTCCTACAGAGTAGCACTGGGGGGCGGGGATGGGGTGGACCCCCTGGAGCCCACCTGTGCCCCGACAGCTGCCAGCCAGTCAGCGCGTGCGCCCAGGGGCCCCGAGGCTGTGCGTGGACACCGCGGCGGAACGGAGGGAGGCCACTGGCCCAGGCGCTCATGGCTTGGCCAGGGCCACCTTCTGCTTGGCAGGAGGCAGGCGGCGGCTGGGGGCTCAGCCCCGGCTTCCTCCGAGCAGCCCCACACGCACGCCAGCTCCCAGAGGAGCTGGCCCGGGCTGCAGCGTGGGCAAGGCGAGACGGAACCACAGTTCTGAACAAGTGGCCGGAAGTCCTGGAAGACTGGCCAGGCACAGCACCCACGGGGCGCGACTCAGCACCCACACTTCCGGGAAGGCCCCCTCTCCTCCCCTGACCTCCCCCCCCAAAGAAAAGACAGCTCTGCCCTTGCTCCTGTGACTGGCGGCTGGGGGGCCACGGGGCCAGGGCCGCCCACCAGGAGGCCACGCTCGGGGGCTCGGCCTCTGTCTGCACCCGGCCCCGGGCCCTGGAGGCCACTGGAAGGGTGAGCGGGGGCGGGCCGGGCCCCTGCACTCACAGTGGGAGGACGGAGGCCCAGGCCCTGGGTGCGAGGGGCTGCCAGACACAGGAGGCGGCGGCAAGACAGCAGACTGCCTCTAACGTTATATATTAAAATATCCACAGTTCCTGTGCACAGAACCCCGCCCCGCGGCCGAGGCCGCCCCACCGGGCCCGGGCCCGGCCTCCAAAGAAAGATGGGGGCTTTCCTTTTCACGAGCGGAGCGGAGGGGCCCACGCTCGGTCTTTATGGCGCTGGGAACGCGGCCCCGCCCCCCCGCGGCCGCCTCACTCGTGTCTCCGCTTGGAGGGCGGGACGAGGTGCGGCGGCAGGTCGGCGGGCAGCTCGTGGCCCTCCAGCTTGACCTTGATGAGGTGGTTGGCCAGGGCGAACTCCTCGTCGTCCAGCAGCCCGTCCTTGTCCACGTCGGCCAGCTTCCAGATCTTGCCGAGCACCGTGTTGGGCAGCTTGGACTTTACCATCTCCTTCTTGGCGCTGGCGCCCGTGATCTTGCCGTTGACGGGCGACAGCGTGTAGAAGATCTCGTCGTAGGTGGGCTTGTCCTTGCCCACCACCCACTCGACGTCGTCGATGCCCTCGCCGGCACCCTCACCGTAGCCGTGCCCGAAGGGCCCGTTCATGGTGCCGTCGAAGGCGCCGCCCTTGACCACCTGCGAGGGCATCAGCGACTCCTCCTGGCGCACCAGCACCATGAGCCGCGCGATGTCGTTGGCCAGCATGTCGTCCACCGTGTCCAGCAGCTTGGGCTTCAGGGCCTGGAACTTGCTGAAGTCCTGCGTCTGCAGCTGCTCCTGGGGGCGCAGGACAAAGGACAGGCTGGGCGGGGGCGGGGGCGGGGCAGGAGGCAATGGCTGCCCAGACCCCGCAGAGCCGGACACCGGGGAGCTGCCCCGCCCCATCGCCCGGCAACTGGGGCTGAGTCACCGCCTCCCCCTCCCCGGGGTCCCAGCCCGGGCCGACCTCCGGGATTCGGGTGGGTGCTGGGCCCGCACCTGCATCTTGCGGAGGCTGGGGAAGTCGCCCGGCGAGATCTGGTGCTCCCGCTCGATCTTCTGGTAGATCTCGCCCAGGTTGTTCACCAGCTCCTTCTTCTTGCTCTCTTTACCGAACACGTTGGGCATCTCCTTCTTGAGAGAGCTGATGATGTAGGCGTGCACCTGCGGGCAGGGAGGGGCGTCAGGGAGCCGGAGGGCTGTGGCTGTCCTCCCAGGACCCTGCGGGCCTCGCGGGAACTCTGGCGTCACCATGGGGAGGAGGCGAAGCCGGCCCCAGGGACCGCCCGGCCCCGCCCGGCAGCCACAGGCCTTCCACGTGCCCCGCGAGGCTCGCCCTGGCTGCGTGGCCGAGTGCACGAGCTGGATTGGACCCGCCGTGCCGGTCCCCAGGGCCGCCCGCCACGCGTGTGTGCAGAGCACGCCCCGAGCTCCGTGCGCCCCGCGGGTTACAGGGCGGCACGGCTGCTCCTGGCCATCCCCAGCGTTATCTGCACGGCCATGCCTTGCCCAGACGCCTGCCAAGTCAGGGCGGTGCCCGGCTCACTTCCCCGTGGCGCCCTCGGTTCTCCCGGCCCTGGCGAGGAAGTCCAGCCGGCCGGCCCCACCCGGCACTCCCCACCCGGCCTGCCCCTGCCTCCCTGGGGCCAGCAGCCCTGCGCCGTCAACAGGGCTGGCGCCGAGGACCTCCCAGGGCCGCGAGGGCAAGGGATCAGAGCAAAAGGGAAACAGCTGCCCGACAGCAGGCGTGGGACAGAGCGGAGACCCCCGGGCTTTCCAGGCTGGTGACTCAACGTGCCCAGGGCCAGCGGATCTCAGGGCCTTGTGCGGGGAGCTGCCCCTCCCTGCTTCCTCCGAGGCCACGGCGTCCCAGGGCTTTCGCAAACCTGTTCTGCACTGGGTGGCTCCACACCCAGGACCAGGCCCAGTCCCGGTCCCCAGCACGGCTCTGCGGGCCACGGGCAGGTGACCGCTGCCCGCTCTCAGCAGCACTCTCCAGACAGTTGGGGACACAGAAGTGACAGGCCTGGACTGGCCACCAGGACGGTGGACGAGCAGAGCCTGGCCCGGCGCTGGGGTGCCTGGCAGCAGCTGGCCAGGCCCCGCACTCGGCCATCACCCGCCTGCTCACGCTCGGGTCTGCGGCTGGTGCGGGGCTGTCCAAAGTCAGGCCTCCACAGGGGACACCCTCCGTCCGTCCCCATGGTGGCGTTAACTTGATCTCCGCACCCCAGCCTCCCTGAGCTCGCGCGCAAACCTTGGCCGGGCCCCGAGATTCCAAACTGTTGAGCAATCTGGGCGCTCCCCGCCGGGCGTCACCGGGCCCCAAGTTTCCACGAAAGGGTTGGAGCTGGTGGACGAGGCCTGCGTGGACGGGCGCCAGCTCACCGGGATCTGGGCTTCACGCCCAGTGTCCGCCCGGGGTCGCGGCTGGCGCCTGGCTCCCCAGGGTCACTCCCACGGGGCTCAGCCCACAGCAACACAAACAACCCCAGGACTTTCTGTGTGCACGGAGCGCCGGGCTGGGGGCTGGAGCCACTCCCCGGGCCCCCCAGGCCCGCCCCGCCCCGCCCCGCCCCACGCACGCTCCTGCACCAGGGAAGCCTGCAGGGGGAGCGGAGGAGGCCGGGGCACGCCTCTGCTTCCTGCTGGACGCCCCGCCCCCCAGGCCCACCTTGGCCAGCCGCGCGCGCTTGATGAGGTCGTTGAGCTTGCGCAGGGCGGCGTTGCGGGGCAGCGACTGGATGTCCTTGAACAGGTCCTGCTCCTCGGCCTCGAACAGCTTGCGGTTGTCGGGGATGAGCAGCGGGTGGGACCAGAAGGAGCCGATGTAGACGCGGACCACCTCGGGCGTGTTGATGATCTTGCCCAGCGACCACATGAGGGCGCCGTAGACGCGCATCAGCTGCTGCGTCTCGATCTGGTCGGCCTTGTTGAGCACCACGCGGATCTTGTCCTCGTGGTTCTTGAGGGCCTTGATGACCTCCGAGAACTCGTCCGAGATGTCCAGCTTGTGGGCGTCGAAGAGCAGGATGATGCGGTCCACGCGCTCGGCGAACCACTCGAGGACGGCCGCGAAGTCGTAGCCTGGGGGCGACACGGGGCCAGCTTGAGCTCGGGAGGCCTGGCGGCTGGGTGGCCAGGCTGCCCCCCCTGGAGGGGGGAGCATCAGAGAGGGGAGAGAGACATCTCCTACCGCTGGTTCACTCCCCAAATGCTACAAGAGCCAGGACTGGGCCAGGTCAAGGCCAGGAGCCTGGAGCTTCCTCCAGGTCTCCCGCGTGGGGGCAGGGGCCCAAGCACTTGGGCCACCACCCGCTGCCGCCCAGGTACGCCAGCGGGGAGCTAGACGGTAAGCAGAGGGGCCAGGACTCACACCAGCCCTCCAACATGGCAGCTTAACCCCCTGCGCCCAGCCGCCGGCCCCTATAAAGCTGCCTTTTTAGGTGTTTTGTTGTTTGTTGGAAAGGTACGGCGTGGGTGGGGGTAGACAGATCTCCCATCTGCTGGTTCACTGTGCAAATGCCCACGATGCCAGGGCTGGGTCTGGCTGGAGCCGGGAGCTCCATCCGGGTCTCCGTGAGGGTGGTTGGGACTCAACGACTTGAGCCACACCTGCTGCCCCAGGTCCACATCAGCAGGGAAGGAGCCAGGAGCAGAGCTGCGACTGAACTCAAAGTCCTCCGACGCGGGGCACGGCTGCCCCCGAGGTCACCGCTTCAGCTCCCAGAATGCACAGCACCTGAAGTGCCCCACCCATCAGCGCTGGCGCGGACAGGCACAGACACAAAGCATGAGCTCCAGAACGGGGGGGGGGGGGGGGGGGGAGGGCCGCGTGGCCCAGGGGACACGGAGGGCGCGTCTGCTGCAGCTCCGACCCTATCCACTCTGGTACCTGCGGCGCTTATCTGCTGCCGATGCCAAAAGCCTCCTGTTTAAGCTTTGCCACTTTGGCTGCAGTTGGGACCAGACTGGGCCCCCACTTGTCCTATGCAAATGGAGTCCGACTGCCCCGGCTGCACAGGTTCCTCTCAGTCACTGCAACAGAAACCCTAGCGTTTGCAAAGCTGCCTGTGTGAACTCTGAGCCCTGGGCGTGGCCACCACTTCCCCTCGCAGGTCTCTGGGCCAGGAGGCTGGGCCACGGGGCTCCAGCTCCAGACCCCTTCTCTGCCACCTCTCGCCACCCAGCCAATGTGAACTGTGCCATCTGTGGCAGAGCCTGCTAACTGGAATTCCCTCTTCGGTGACAGAACTGTCTGATCTTAGCCGGGTTCATGGCCTCCCATGCCGCAGAAATGAACAAGAAAGGTGTCTAAGCCTGTGCGGCTTTTCCCCTCTCTGAGGACTGGGATGCCCATGGGATGGTGTGAGCTGCAGCAACCGCTTTGGGTTCAGAGACGAAAGGTGCATGTTTGGAAGGCCATGGGGGTGACTTCCCACATCAAATGCCTGATTGCAGCCGTTGACTTCGGCTCTCCGTACCAGTGGTTTAATTTGCATCCCATTTGACAACCATGCTCCTTCAAAATGTTTCCATTCAGAAAGAGAAAAACAGTGAGAAAAATGTTTCCACTTCTTCGTCCCTAGAAGTAAGTAAAGAATTCTGTTCTCCACCTTAGGGACACAGAGAGATTGGCGCAGAGCCTTGGGGGGGGGGGGGTCATTCCTGCCCGAGGTGCCACTCACCTAGCGCCTCCACAGCCTGGGACACAGCACCCGCCTCCCGCCCCCACGAGGGCCCAGCTCAGCAACCCGTCACGGCCTCCACCCTGGCGGGACCTGACGCCCCGCGGGCAGCCCACAGCACCCCACGGCTCTAAGCTGAAGCCCGGACAGCTCTGCTGGCCCCCTGCTCCGCCGCCAGGCACCTGGCTCAGGGGTCCAGCCTCCCGCCGCGCAGGCACCCACGGGATCGGGGCCCTGGAATAAGCTGTCTCTGGCTCAACTCCGGCCCTGTGGCCTCCGGTCTCCTAACTTCTGAGCTACGCTTTTCCCATGTAAAATCCAAGCCCCCGAGCACAGTGGGTTCAGCCCCTGCCTGTGGCACCGGGAGCCACGTGGGCTCCGGTTCGAGTCCCATCTGCTCCTCTTCCGACCCAGCTCTCTGCTGTGGCCTGGGAAAGTAGAGAGGATGGCCCAAGTGCTTGGGCTCTGCACCCGCATGGGAGACCCGGAGGAGGCTCCTGGCTCCTGGGTTGGGCCTGGCCCAGCCCTGGCTGTTGTGGCACCTGGGAGGGGACCAGCGGATGGAGACCTCTCTCCCTCTCTCCCCAGTCTGTAACACTGCCTCTCAAGTAAATTAATCTTTTTTAAAAATCCAAATCATGACTCCTCTCATGGTCTCACAGGAGGGTTAAATCCGGAGGCACAGGCCCAGAATCTCCCAGGGGAGGGGGAGGGGCGGGCCTGGCTCCGATGTCATCCTGGAGGAATGCGGCCAGCACAGCACGCACTGCGCCTCCCAGGCCTTCCCAGGCCCAGGGCAGCCCCCAGCCAGGCCGAGGCGCGCGGGCATGGCCAGGGCCAGCAGAGCCGCAGGCCTCTGAGCTCAGGTGTGGGGGGGCAGCGAGCAAGGACCAGGGCAGTGCCAGGAGGCCCCGGGCGCCCTCCCTCCCTACAGGGGGCTCTGGGAGGCCCAGGGCGAGAGGTCAGCGGAACACTGGGAGGGGAAGGAGGGGGCGCGGCTGGGAATGGGGCCCACCTGGGGCACCGGCTGCCCTGGGAGTACAGGGCAGGGCCGACAAAGCGATAACCAAGGGCTGAACTCAGCTCTCCACTCAGCGAAAGCCAGGCTCGGCTTCTGCCCTCTGCCTCCTGCCCGGCCAGCGCAGCTGGAACCAAAGCTCCCCCAGCTGGGGATGCGGTGGGGCCAGGAAAGAGTTCCTGGGAACGGGACCCCGACGGGCTGTGCTCAGCTCATGCTGGCCTTGGCCTGGGGTCGGGGCAGCACCTGGGGAGGTGAGGTCAGCAGCCCCAACCCAGCCCAGTGCGGCTTCAGCCCCCTCCCTGGGCGGTGGAGGAACAGAGAGAGGAGGAGTCTCCCTGAATCCATGCATTGAACAAAGCCCCCGCTGCCGGTCCCCACGGCCCCAGCCCGAGCTCGCCCGGCTCCCACCCCACCCGCAAACCCTGGCCAACCCCTCAGGCCGGAGTCATCAGAGCGGGGTCCATTTTTTGCAGGTGAATGAAATTTCCTGTTTATGATGGAAAATGCTCACACTTTCGGAGTGAGGGAGACACAGTGACTGGCCAAGCACACCCACAGCTCACAGAGGTCAGAGTGCCGAGGCTGGGCCACGCTGCGGCGTGTAACCACCGCCAAGCCCCCGGGACGCACCTCGCCCGGCCTCAAGGAGGCACCAGGGCTACGCGGCACGGCGGGGCGGCTGTGTGGGGAGCTGTGCTCAGGCCCAGCGGGGCCCGTGGCCACTGACGGAGAGAACACTGGTGACTCCACAAAGGAGACAAACGAGGGGCCGGCGCTGTGGCCCAGCGGGTGTAGCCACCACCGACATACGGGCGCTGGTCTGAGTCCCCGCTGCTCCACTTCTGGCCCAGCGCCCTGCTAATGCACCTGGGAAAGCAGCAGAGGACGGCCCGAGTGCTTGGGCCCCTGCAGCCACGTGGGAGACCCAGAAGAAGCTCCTGGCTCCTGGCTTCAGTCCGGCCCAGCTGCGGCCATTTGCAACCGTTGGGGAGTAAACCAGTGGGTGGACAATTTCCTTCTCCCTAACTCTGCCTTTCAAATAAATAAATCTTAAAAAATAAATAAATAAAAAGAAGACATAAATGGCCCAAGGGCCTGGGCTGAGTTCAAATGGGACGCAGCAGTGTCAGACATGCTACTGTCATTTCGATGCTTGATCTGTCTGTCTCTCCATTGTCTGCTCTCTGCCTTTCAATTAAATCAATCTTAGAGAAAAACAAAAGGCGAGAGCCAGTGAGCCGGCAACACAAGCCCCTGCCCGCCAGCCCTGGGACCCTCAAGACGCTGCCCGAGGGAAACGGGCACGGGGCACACACGGCGACCCCACCGAGCCCAGGGAGAGGGGATGCGCGGGGAACAGGCAGCCTGTGCTGGGGACACAGCAAGGCCTCGGGGCCAGACGGGAAGGCACTGCCACCTCCTAGCGCCCTGCACACGCCACCCCGTGGGGCTCACATAGACCCCAGCGGCTTCTAAAGTGAAAACTGTGGGTGAGAGGCAGAGGCAGGAGGAGTGGCGTCACCGCGGGCAGCCGGGTGACCTGGCCAGGGGCATGGCTGCCTTCCCCTGGGGGCCCCCGCAGGCCCCGGCTGCACTGGGCCCCGGATGTCCCTGAGTGGTTCCGATGCTGCCCACACTCCCGGCGCAGGTGGCTCCAGCGGCAGGGGAAGCTGCTTCCCCCATCCCAAGTTTCCAGAACACGGACAATGGAGGGCTTGTCCGCAGGCACTTTTGTTTCCTGCCATTCAGGCTGCCCAGGCCTGGGGGCTTCTCGCTGGCCCAGGACAAACAAGCCAAACAAGCCGGGAGTGCAAGGCGGAGACTGGGGCGGAGCGTCCCCCCCCCCCCCCCCGCCGAGGGGCTCAGCACAGCGGTGAGCAGGGGCCTCCACGCTCCCAGGCTCCCACCCGAGGGAAACTGAGGCACACGGAGCACCGTCCAGCACCTGAGTCAGGACTGCCCCTGCACAGGACCAGGGCAGCCGGCGGCGCCTTGGGTCCCGCCCCACAGTGGGCTGCCCCTCAGGGAGGCAGACCCTGGGCCCTGGCTCTGAGTCCATTTCCATGACATTCCGTGTGGCGTGGGTCGCCTGGGCCAGGGGCACTTCCTGCATGGATCACTATGGTGCATGAGGGCGTACGTCCCATACCTGACGCAGGAGAGACACCACGCCCGACCTAACAACAGACGGCGGGGGCCGCCGCCTGAGAAGCCCACCCCCACGTCACAGTCCTGCCTGCTCTGCTTCTGATCCAGCTCCCTAAGGTGCCTGACGGGCAGCACATGACGGCAAGCACCCGGGCCCCTGTGGGAGCCCAGGATGGAGCTCCTGGCTCCAGGCCTCGGCCTGGCTCAGCCTTGGCTGTTGTCGCCATTTGGGGAGTGAACCAGCGGATGGAAGACCTCTCCATCACTTTGCCTTTCAGATAAAACAACTTTAAAAATAAAAATAAATAACCAAGGAGTGGCAGGAAGGGCAGACGACTCTGTATTTGGCCCATATTTCAATCTGGAACCTTCCACTCAACAGCCGGTGGTGGGACCCTCGCAGGCCGCCCGCCCCTCTCGGTGCAGGGTGAGGACGGTGGCAGGAGCCCCCCCCCCCCCCCCCAGCGTGGGCTCCTGTTTACGAGCAGGATGCGTGTTTGGGATTGAGAGGGAGGCCTGGAGCGTGCCGAGTGTGTGGGATGGAACAGCTTCAGAACAACTCAGGCCCCAAATATAAACGAACATGTGCAGGCGCCCGGGCCGCCTGCCACCCAGCCCGCTGCCAGCGCGCAGCCCAGGGAACGGGTGCGAGGCCAGCACGGCGGGGAGGGCAGGGCAGGGCGGGCGGTTCTGGGTTCTGGAACCGGGCGGGAAGCGGCTGGTGGGGCGCTGTGGGGCCTGGGCTGTTCCCCGCAGGGCCTGGGAGCCTGGCTGTCTCGGGCCTTCATTCTTCATCAGAACACTTAATTATGCGCCCGGCGTGAGGGGCGAGGGCTGGCGCCTGTCTCCTCCTGCATCGCCAGCAAAGCCCTACCCCGCGGCACCATGAACCTTCCCCTTCAGATCTGCGTCACAGATGTCGCGAAGCCAGGGGGACACAGCCTCCGGGCAGCCCCTCAGAAGGCACCTGCGGGAGGCGGGCCGCCCAGCACAGCAGGCCGCACGGTGGGAGTGAGCTGGGGCGGGGCTATCCGACCACTAGGGGTCAGCAGGGCTTGGGAGGTCAGCTGCAGGAGGGCAGTGAGGGCCCAGCGCCCAGCAGCTTCTGTCGGGAGGCAGAGGACAGAGGAAGGGAGGCAAGTCCCAGCGCTGTTGCCCGAAGCCGGACCTCGGAGGCTGCCGTGGGCCGGGCCGAGGTGGGGGCGGCCGCTGTGCGTCTCAGGAGAGCTGGGGAGCCCGCCACGCCTTCTCACCAAGGCCCCTTCTCCCGGCCTGGGTCCGAGCCCAGTGCCTGCCAGCCAGGGTGTGCTGTGGGCCTCTGCCTCCCCGGCAGCCGGCGCCACCTCCAGTCTGAGCCGAACACCAGCCCCCTGCTGCCGCCTCCTGCCCGGCAAAAACCGAGGCACAGAAGTCGCAGCCCGGCTCAGGGGCAGGAGGACACTGGCCAGGCCCGCTGCGGGTGTGCCCTGCCCGCGGCCCCGCTGTGACCGCAGCTGGTCGCGTCCAGCTGCCCTCTGGACCGCTCCTTATCAGTCACGTGGCAGCAGGCAGGACCGAGCGCCGTCCCGAGGTCGCCCTCGGTGCCGACACAGGAGAGGCGTCTTTCACGGCGCTCAGGTGAGCCGAGACCCCCTCTCTTCCCGGAGACAACTCTCAGGGGTCCCGCAGGGCTCGGGCTACATCCTGACCGCTCGGGGCCCGCACTGGCCTCGCCTCATCTCTGTGAGCAGTGTTTCCCGCACATGGGAGGGCCGCGGGGAGAGGCAGAAGGCGGGGGCAGGCCGAGCGGGCGGGCAGGGCACCGCAGCCGCCGCGGGGCCACAGCTGTGCGCCCTGCTGGCCTGTCCTTCTGCAAGGGAAACACCTGCTCCGCGCGCTGCCAGCAGGGCCGGGAACGCGGCTGCCTGGACTTCCTGTGCCGGGTGGGGTCTCCGGGGAGGAGAAGCCGGCTCCCCGGCAGCGCGGCCAGCAGCTGCCACCACCCCGGGGCCGCACTCGGCACATCCCAGAGGCGCCAACTGGTGGTCCTTCTGCCAACTGCGCAACTTTCAGTAGGACACACGCCTTTGACCAAGACCTCTGGGCGGCAGAGGGAGAGGAACGGCCGGCAAAGTCGCTGCTGCAGGCGGGAGCCCGTTCTTCCCGCTGGAGTGAGGCGCTGACCTCTCGGCCCAGGGTGCGGTGGGGAGGCCGGGCTGCGCACGACCCTGAGGCCTGTCTCCCGCCCGGAGCGGGACAGAGCAGGGCCTGGCGTCTCAGGACTGCCCGGCAGCCCCTGTTCCCCCAGCCCCCGGGCGAGACACGGGGAGCCACTGACGCCGTGACTGGGGCCACGCTAAGCGCGCTGCAGTGCCGCACAGGGCAAGTGCCGACACCAGCACCCGCCTGTCCCCTTCCTGACGGCAGCGCCAGCAGTGGAAGCTGTCCCCACACGCCGGGACGCACAGTCGGGGCAGGCATTCGGCACAGCGGGTTAAGATGCTGGACCCCCGTATCACGGCACCAGTCCGAGCCCTGGCTGCTCCACTTCCGATTGAGCTCCCTGCTAACGCGTCCAGGAGAGCACTGAACGTCGCCCAGGTGCCTGGGCCCCTGCCACCCACGTGAGAAACCCGGGCTGAGTTCCCGGCTTCTGCCTGGCCCAGCCCTGGCTGTGGTGGGCAGCTCTGGACATGCTTCTGCCTCTGGTTCTCTGCCTTTCACGTAAAATACATCAACAAACAGCGCACGCGCCCCGCACTCAGCCTGCTGAGGCTGGAGAGTCAGTCAGAACCCCACAGGAGGCGTGCCCGCCCCGGGGCAGCGCCCGATTCCGTCTCTGTATTAGACAGGGGCTGAGAAAGCCCAACTCCTGCAAACACCCAAACGCCTCCCTCTGGCTCTGACCGCACATGGCGTCCCGGCAAGATAATCTCCCCTGGCGAGCCCTGACCCTTATCAGAGCAGTGTCCACACCAGGGGCCTGCGGGGCCTCCCTTGGACGCCCCCAGCAGAAAAGTCCCCGCCTGCCACCAACAAGATAACCCCCTTAAAGAAAGGCCCGCACCTCCGCTGGAGGCAGCCGGACACTGAACCCCCAGTGGCTCTTCACTCCGATGTCCTGGGCGTGCCTCCTCCATCCCAGCGGGGCTGACGCCAGCAGTGACAAACAACACTGGCCCTGGCCCTGGCATTTTAGGAGGGCCCCCTGAAGTCCTAGGGCATCCCTATCACCAGGGGCTCAGGAACCTCAAAGCCCAGCCTTGGGGCCGGCACTGTGGCACAGCCACCCCCTGCAGTGCCGGCATCCCATATGGGCACTGGTTCAAGACCCAGCTGCTCCACTTTCAATCCAGCTCTCTGCTGTGGCCTGGGAAAGCAGTAGAAGATGGTCCAAGTGCTTGGGCCCCTGCACCCATGTGGGAGACCCAGAAGAAGCTCCTGGCTCCTGATCGGCGCAGCTCCAGCCGTTGTAGCCAATTGGGGAGTGAACCAGCGGATGGAAGACCTCTCGCTCTGTCTCTACCTCTCTAACTCTGTCTTTCAAGTAAATAAAAAAATCTTAGCCTTACAACCTAAGCAGCAGACTTTTTTTTTTAAAGATGTATTTATTTGAAAGAGTTACAGAGAGAGATAGAGAGACAATGACCTTCCACCTGCTGGTTCATCCTCCAAGTGCCCCCACAGCCAGGGCTGGGCCAAACTGAAGCCCTGTCCTGGTCTCCCACGTGGGTGCAGGGGCCCAAGCACTTGGCCATCTTCTGCTGCTTTCCCAGGTGCATTAGCAGGGAGCTGGCTCAGAACTGAAGCAGCCAGGACTTGAACCGACACCCACATGGGATGCAGGCACTGCAGGCAGTGGGCTTAACCCACTGTGCCACAGCGCAGGCCCCAAGCGGCAGCTTTTAAACCAGACTGGAGGTGGAACGAGCAGGGGCCCTGTGACAACACCAGGAAGCAACGAGAACAGAACCCCCCGCTCACGGCCACAGGTGAGGTCCTGCAGCCCACACCACAGTGGCTGGCTTCCACTGCAAGGCCCGGCACTGCACGTGGCCCACAGGGCGAGGGACACAGAGAAGACTGGGAGTTAATGATAAACAGGCCCGGCCACCAGTCCACAGCCCCCCCGTGGTCTGACCTGTTTTCATTTCGCCCAAGCAGCTGCAGACTCCACCCCTACTTAGCAGGTCCCAGCCACAGCTCCCCCGGCCCCAAGGCGCCCACCCGCCTGACTGCGGAAGACCAGGCTGGAGTTCCAGGCTCCTGGCCTCAGCCAGGCCCAGCCCTGGCCATTGCTGCCATCTGGGGAGTGAACCAGTGGACGGAAGGTCTCTTTCTCGCTCTCTCCCTCTCGCTCTGTCCCGCTGCCTTCAATTAAATAGAACTTTTAAAAAAAGGGGTGGCTGGTGCCGTGGGGTGGCAGGTAAAACCACCACCTAGGACGCCAGCATCCATACGGGCGCCAGCTCCTGTCTCAGCGGCTCCACTTCTGATCCAGCTCTCTGCTAATGGCCCGGGTACCCATGGCCTGCCACCCATATGGGAGACCCCGACTGAGTCCCTGGCTCCTGGCTTCGGCCTGGCCTAGCTCTGGCCATCGTGGCCATCTGGGGAGTGGACAGCAGAAGGAAGACCTCTCTATGTGTCTCTCCGTCTCTCTGTATAACCCTGATTTTCAAATAAACAAATTTTAGGGAAAAAACCAGCGGCAGTGGCAGAAAAGATGACCCAGTCCAGGCTTACCCGGAACCAGAAGGCAAAACCCAAAAACGCGGTTGGAACGGGCCTTGCACACCACGGCACAGTGGGAAAACCCCAGGCTGCAAACACAGCCCCCAGGGGAGGCGCTGCAGCGTCTACGCGAGTGCACCCACATTTCTGGACTCAACATAGCCCGCCAGGCTCACTCACAGCCCTGCTGGGCTCACGGGGACTCACAGCGCCTCAAGGGCAGGACAGTTCAACACAAACAGGCAAGCCCCAGGTGGCGCCAGGGGCCCAGCCAGCGTCGGCGATATGGAGGGGAGCCCGGCCCCACCCCACCACCCATCCTGTGGCTTCCGGCACATCCTACGGTGGTTGTTGTCTTCTTTAGAGATTTTCATGTATTTATTTGAAAGTCAGAATTACGGGGAGAGGGAGAGGGGGAGAGGGGGAGAGGGGGAGAGGGGGAGAGAAGGAGAAAGGGAGAGAGAGAGGGGGAGAGAGAGGGAGAGAGAGACCCCTTCCATCTGCTGGTTCACTCCCGACAGCTCAACTGCCGGTGCTGGACCAGGCCGGAGCCAGGAGCCGGGAGCTTCATCCAGGCCCAGCTGGGGGCCAGGGCCCAAATACGGGGGCCATTTTACGTTGAATTCTCCAGGGCCAGCAGCAGGGAGCTAGCTTGGAAGTGGGGCAGCAGGAACATGAACGGTACCCACACGGGACGCCGGCACCACAGGTGGCGGCTTTACCCGCTTTGCTGCAATACTGGCCCCATTCCAGGGCCCCGAAAGGACAGCGGCCACCCAGAACCGTGGGCGCGTCCTCGCTGTCCCTGTCACCTGCCCGGGCACCCGCTCACCTCTGCTGATGCGCTGCTTCTCTCCGGACAGGATGCCGGGGGTGTCGATGATGCTGATGCTGTCTAGCACCGGGTTGGGCAGCTGGGCACACATGAACCTACGCGAGACAAGGTGGGAGACCGCGGTCAGCAGCGAGCTGGGCTGCTCTCCTCACCCCTGCATCTCCACTTCCCCTTCCCTTCCAGAAGGGGCCTGCGGGAGCCTCTCCACCGTCTTCACGTGCAGGCTGGCCGGCAAGCGGCCCTCAAACTGACCCCATCAGCACTTCCCGCGCAGCCGCCCGACCCCAGAGTTCGAGAGTTCAGCTTCCAAGTTGCTGAGTCGCCCGTGCACACTGCGTGCGCCGGGGTCACCATTCCGCTCAGAAGGAAACAGAAGGGTGACGCTGGGCGTCCCGCGCTGAAATCTGCAACCACCCGAGGCGTCCTCTTCCTGCTGGGGCCACCCGCCGGGCTGGGGGCCGCGCAGGAAGTGCAGCCAACCACTCTGCCCAGAACGACGCGTGACGGGCTGACGGCTCACTCCAAGGGCTCAGCCACGCCAGAACGAGCCTGCGCCCGGCACAGCCCTCCCTCGACGCCCAAGCTCCTTCCAAGGCCTCTCTGACAGAGGTGCCACGAGCAAAGCAGCAAGCGACCCCCAGGCTGGGGGCGGCTGGAGCGCAGAGCCCAGCCAGCTGCCCACCGGTGGGAGCGCGCCTCGGCCCGCGCCCTCCCTGGGCCAGCAGCCGGGCACCCAGGCAGGCCTGGGGGTCAGCGAGGGAGGGAGTCGCTGGGCAGAGGCCACCGAAGGGAGGGCTCTGGAAAACTGGCCCGAGAGCAGCGCACGTCCAAGTGCCCTGGCCGCCAGCCAGGCAAGCGAGGGAACATCTGCAGGACCCGTGTGGAGCGCAGGGCGCAGGGCCCAAGAGGAGCCAAGAGGAGCCACGCTGACCCCGCGCACAGTGGGCAGGCCTGGCCATGCAGCGGGGAGTTCTCACGATACCCTCAGGGTGCCCTGATGCAGGCCCTGCTCCTGAGGGCGGCCCCTGGGTGGGGGCCGAGTGAGGCGGTGACCGGCTGGGACATGGGGACCCCGAGAGTGAGGATGGTGACCGGCTGGGATGGGGGCCCCCGAGAGTGAGGGTGGTGACCAGCTGGGACATGGGGGACCCCCGAGAGTGAGGATGGTGACCGGCTGGGACATGGGGACCCAGAGAGTAAGGATGGTGACCGGCTGGGACATGGGGGACCCTGAGAGTGAGGTGGTGACCGGCTGGGACATGGGGGCCCCCGAGAGTGAGGGTGGTGACCAGCTGGGACATAGGGGCCCCCGAGAGTGAGGCGGTGACCGGCTGGGACATGGGGACCCCGAGAGTGAGGTGGTGACCGGCTGGGACATGGGGACCCCGAGAGTGAGGTGGTGACCGGCTGGGACACGGGGACCCCCCCGAGAGTGAGGTGGTGACCGGCTGGGACATGGGGACCCCGAGAGTGAGGGTGGTGACCGGCTGGGACATGGGGGACCCCGAGAGTGAGGTGGTGACCAGCTGGGACATGGGGGCCCCCAAGAGTGAGGTGGTGACCGGCTGGGACAGGCTGCCTCAGCCAGACAAGTCCCCTTTGTTGTCCCCACTAGCGAGGCCGCTGCTCCGTGCCTCCCTCGGACCAGGCCCGCCGGCATCCGGGGACTTTCTGGAGAAGGCAGAGTGTGGTTCTGGGATCTGGGGGCCAGGCAGGTGGGGGCTGCTGAGAGGACAGAGACCCTGCCGGCCCCGAATGAAGACCACGGGCAGCAGGGGAGGGACGGCTTCCCCACAGGCCGCGCACACGGGGACCCAGCGTCCCACCAGGGCAGCCAAACTTTTCCCGGGGCCCAACAGCTGGAGCCCACGGCGGCCGACAGACAGGCGCGGTCCAGCCGAGGCCCAAGTGTCCTGGGAGCCTTAGCCCAAAGGGCTTTTCTTCCCGCTGACCTTAGCACTCACAGGCCATCAGCCACAAACCAGCCTGAGATGCCCGGAGGCCCAAAGAGCCGTATTAAGTGTCAGCACCGGGCCCGGAGGAGCCTGGGCCGGGCTGTGGGGCCAGCTGGTCCGCCCCGTGCAGGCTGGACAGTGTCTGCGCAGGAATGCGGCGTGTAGGGTGGGGACGGGGCAGGCCTCAGCGCCCATTCCTCAGCTCCCCAGCCCCGGAGTCGTCCTGGAATGGGGGGAGGGGCGGGTCTGGCTCCTCTGGTATGTCCCTGGGGGGTGGCCTGGGCGGTGCACGCCCTGGGGAGGCCAGTGCCTCTCATTCCCAGGGCCCTCACCCCCTGGACGTGGGCTGAGATCCGAGCAGCGTAAGGAGCTTCCGGGGTCGCCTTCCAGGCCACCAGGCCACTGCCCCGAGCTGTTTCCCCCCACAGCGACCCCTTAGGAAGGGCGCTGGGGAGCCCCGCTCCAACACCAAGGGGCTGCCCATGCCACCCGCACAAAGCCGCGGGGGCCCGGGGAGGCAGCGCTGGGGGTGTCAGCCCCGCCGCGCCAAGTTTGCACGACCCCCGAAGGGAGGGAGGGGGCGGGCTGGCTCGGAATGAATTAAGCGCGTCAGGTCCGGGGCGGGGGGCCGTGGAGACCCGAGAGCGGCCAGGAGCACTGCCCCCGGCGCTGGGCGAAGAGGGGCTGGGGTCTGCCCAAGGCCTTGGAATTTGAGGGTCCGGAGGCGCGGGGAGCCGGCGACGCCCCCTCCCGGGCTGCCCGAGGCGTCTTCCCCGGGCCGGGCCCTGCCCCGAGGGTCTCCAGGGGACCTCGCAGACAAAGGACGGCGGGGTCACGGCCCGGGAGGGGGCGGGTGGGGTCGGCCGGGCCGGGGGGTGGGGCGCACCTGTTGAGGAAGGCGTTCCCGAAGGCGTTGAGCTTGCGGAAGGGGCGCCGCGGGTCCACGACGAGCGCGTTGCCCGGCACCACGCCCTCGCTGGGCCCGTGCATGACCGCGATGAACGAGTCGGTGGTGGGCTCGGGCCCGATGCGCATCCCCGGGAAGTCCTGCTCGATCAGGTGCCGGATGAAGGTGGTCTTGCCCGTGCTGTACTGGCCCACGAGCAGCACCATGGGCTTGTTGTCGAAGTCCGCGTCCTCCAGCGCGGGCGAGTGGAACTCGTGGAAGCGGTAGTGCTCCTCCAGCGGCAGCAGCTTCTGCGCGTACAGCTGCCGCAGGCCCTCGGCCACCGTCTGGAACAGCTCCGGCTCCTTCTTGCGCCGCGCATCCTTGCTGACCCAGCTGAACATGCTGCCGGACACGGTGCTGGCGGCGGCTGCGGGGCGGAGAGCGGCTGAGAGCCGGCGCGGAGGGCGCGGGGCCGACGAGGGGCCGGGCCGGCCGGCGGCGGGCAGCGGGCGGGAGCGGCCCGCACTGCGCAGGCGCACGGCGCGGCTCGCGGAGGCGCCCTCTGCCGAGTGGAGCGCGCGCCCGGCCGGGCGCCCTTTATAGGGCCGGGCGCGGCGTGCGGGTGCCCGCGCCGCCGCCGCGGGGTGGGGGCAGCGCGGCCTCGGGAGCGGGAGGGAGGAGCCCCTCCGGGCCCCGCCCCCAGCCCCGTGCCACGTCCTCCCCTCCCCCGCCTGCTATTGGCTGAGTCCAAATCTCGCGAGCTTCTGGCCGGGGCGCCGTGGCAACCGCACCTGTTTCGCCCCGCCCCTCGCGGGGCGGCTCGCGGAAGTGCTGCGGTTGGAAAGGCGGGAACTGAGGGGTCGGCGTTCGAGGTGTTACCCGCCTTGCGAGCACCCGTGCGCCCCCGCCCCCGCCACAGGGCTCCGCGAGACACCCAGTTAGACGCCCGGGAGCCCGGACAGTGCGCCTCATCCGGTTCCCCTCAGAACCGTCCTCCCGCCGCCTGCGGCCCTCGGGAGCCCGCGGCCCGCTCACTCTGATCGCCCCGGGACCGGGAGAGGCAGGAGAGGGGCGGAGGAAGCCGAGCGTCCGAAAGAGCGGGCGGGCGTCCGGGGGCGCCCACGGGCCGTGCGGGCACCGTGGCAGGGCACGAGGCGATAAAACCGAAGCCGAGGCCCTCCGGCCACGAGCGTTTAAGGAAGTGAAATCGGAAATTCCCCGCGTGCGGGGGCAACAACGCAGCCTGTGGGAACTTAGGGGAAATTCAAAAGCCCAAGTACTTCCGCTTTCTCCTGCGGAGCACGGCCGGCGACCCCCCGGGCCCCGGGCCCCTTACCGGTCCCCGGCTCTTCCATCGGCTCAGGCCCCCGCCATCCTCCCTGGCCGCGCCTCGGCCTCCTGGGGCCGCTGAGAACCCTCCCGGGTGACGTCAGAGCCCGGGCACCGCGATTGTTAGGTAACCAGGTCTGGACACCTGCAAGAGGGGACCTGGGGGCCTCCGACCCTCCCGGGGGACCACGCAGGAAGCCGAGGGGGGCGGAGCCCGGCGGGGGAGGTTTGCTGGCCTCTGCCTTTGCGGGACTGAGTGCCCGCTGGACAACAGATGGGCGTTCCTGGAATCAGGTCCGGGCCACAGTAACACTCTGGGGGGGGTGCGGGGGGGGGTGCTGTTCTCAAAAGAGGACATTGAGGCTCCCAGGCGGGGCCGGCACCGGAGGCCGTGCCAGCTGCTGACCAGGAGCCCCCGGCAGGCCCAGTCCGGACTTCCTGGGGCGGCCTTAGAAGCCAAAGGATGTGCGGCCGCCGCCCAGGGCCCCGGCCCACCCCGGAGATGCCGTTTCTGGGCTGGTGCAGGGAGAGCCCGGGGCAGGGATCCTCAATGGGGCGGTTGTTCGCAGGCCTGGACCAGGCCGGGCTGGGCTTGTCCCCCCCCCCCCCCCCCCGCAGTGCTGTCATTGACCAGCCGTGGCTGTCAGGTCCCCAGAGCCCTGTGTGCTGGGAAGCCCGGCCCCAGAAACGTGGAAACAGAATGTTCCTGGGTTATTTATAAATGGAGCTGGGACCCTGTCGTTGGGCACGGCCGCTTGGCGCTCTCCAAGGACCCGTCTGGCTGCTGGGGCTTGGTGGGCCGGGGGCCAGCCCCCCGCCTGTGGCATCAAGCGTGCGCCCAGGCCTTGGGCTGAGAGACGGTCCCCGTGTTCGGTCTTGTCTTCTCTGTGCGTGTTTGTGGGAAAGTTTTAATGCGAGTGAACTAATTTCACTTTTGGTTTCCCTGCTGTTTCACTCTCTGCCTGGGCCTGGGGCAGATGGAGGGAGGGTCCAGATATTTCCGTCTCTGAAACCATCCCCACCTCTGGCCCGCGCGGCTTCCTCTTCCGTCCACAAACACCTGCACCCCGGCGGGGGGGTGGGCCCTGGGCCAGCAGGGCGGGGGTCCGGCTGCCTCGCAGGGGTCTCCTTCATCCCGTCCCAGCCTGAAAAGTCTTCAAGGTCCCGAAAGGCAACTTCAGAGCCACAGCAACAAAATGGAGCCTCCAGATGCGGCAGACGGGGCGGGCCGAAGAGCCGAAAGCTCACAAGTTTCTCGCTGGGGCTGGGGGGGGGGGGGGGCAGTGCGCGTAAGCGGTTTTGCTGTTGCCATCAGGAGAAGGCCTGGCCAGCAGGTCGGGTTTGACACAAGCCAATGGAGAACTGGGGGGCTCCCTTCCTTTGTGTGGGTGTCCATGGGGTGCTGGGCTCCAGGGGCCCGGCCAGGACACGGCCCAGCTTGCAGACGGTGGTGTCGCGACCTGGGCCGCTTTCAGATCCCAGGAGAGAAAGGGCTGGGGCTGGCGATGGGCAGGGACTTGCTCTGTGCACCCCAGGCTGGACGAGGGGCTGGGCCTTGAACAGGGCACGCTCCAAGCTGTGGCAGATAGGGGGCGTGGGTCAAAGGGCAGCTTGGGGGCCTGGGTTGTACATCCACCAGGGGCGGTGCCCACGGCACCAAGAGCTGTCAGCGAGGCCTCTCTGCACCTGTGGTGGACGCCAGCTGCTGATGGCCGGAGGCGGCCGCATGGCCCCGCCTCAGGCTGAGGACAGACAGGCGCGGTGGGGGTGGGGGGCTCCTTGGCAGGGTCCTGGGGGTCCCTTTCATCCTAACTGAAGCCTGGAAAGACAGATGAGGCCCCTGGGTGTGGCTGCGTGCGTGGCCATGGTCTTAGCCCTAGACTCCAGGCGGGGGTGGCGCCCGGCGGGTCATGTGTGCCCATGTTCTGCTCTGCGGCCTCCGCCTCACCATGGCCTCTCTGCACGGCTCCCTTGGGTCTGGGCTGCCTCACAGCCTGGGGCTGTGTGTCCCCCTCTGCCACTGGGACCCAGCCCAGCCCCTCACACCCACACCTCAGTGAGGGCCAGGACTCAGCCCAAGGCCACCCTCCAGGCCCCTCTGCTGACAGCCCCTCCCTTCCCTTCTCCCAGAATCCAAGTCTGCTCGGCAGCATGGAGTGGCCCTTGGGGGCTCCACGCCGCTGCCACAGACACTGGCTCTGCCAGCTGCCCCTGCGTGTCTACCCTGTGGCCTGGCCGGACAGCAGCGCCTTCTGTTGGCCTGGCCCGACTCTGTCCAGGCTCCACCTGGGAGACCCAGAAGAAGCTCCAGGCTCCTGGCACAGCCCTGGACGCTGCAGTCATTTGGGGAATGAACCAGCAGTGGAAGATCAGTCTCTCTCTCTCTCTCTCTCCCCCCCCCTTCCCTCTCTTTTTGTAACTCTTTCAAATAAATAAAAATGATCTAAAAACCCCAACGAGGTGGGGTGCGACAAGGCTTGGCGTGCGCACACACACAGAGGCCTCAGCCGGGGTGACTTACTCCCCAGGGGAACCACGCGATGGCTGGAGATGTTCCCGGCTGTGCCAACTTGGGAGTCGAGGCCAAGGCTGCTGCTAAGCAGCTGGGGTGCCCGGCGCAGCCCCACAGCCGAGAATGACCCAGCCCCAAGAGCCGGTGGGGCAGAAGTATAGAACCGCTGACACACGCACACTCACGCATGCACTCTCACACACACACATGCACACAGTCTCGCACACACACACCCTGCTGGCAGCGGAGCGTAAGGGCCCAGGGCACAGACCCCAGCGCCGTCGGTTGGGCTCAGGCCTTGCTGACTGTGTGAGCCGCAGCACCCGCCCCCGCCCCCACCCCCAGCTCCCTGAGAGGCTGTTTGAAACGCAGGCGCAGGAGGCAGCTCTTCTATCCACTGGGTCACTCGCCCACGGGAGGGAAGGAGATGGCCTCGCAGCCTGGGGGCCCCACGTCCCGGTCCTCCCTTCTGTCTCCCGCCAAGTGCACTGGGGGAGAGCTGTGGGGGGGAAGGCACCTGGACCGGCTCTCGATGTGGCGTGTAGGTGTTCAAGCGTCTTAACCATGGCCCCGAATGGCTGCCCTTGACTTTTATTTTTTAAAGATTTATTTATTTATTTGAAAGGCAGAAGTTACAGAGAGAGCGAGAATTTCTATCCGTTGGTTCATCCCCAAGCGGTTGCAATAGCCAGGGCTGAGCCAGGAGCCAGGAGCGTCTTCCAGGCCTCCCACGCGGGTGCAGGGCCCAACACTTGGGTTGTCGTCCACTGCCCTCCCAGGCCACAGCAGGGAGCTGGATGGGACGTGGAGCAGCCAGGGCTGCCGCTGGGGTTAGCCAGGCTTAACCAACGCTGCACCACAGTGTTTTGGCCCAGAGATAAATTTATTTCGATGCAAAAAAAAAAAAAAATTGTGATGCTCCGTCCACGGCTTTTTCACAGACTGTGCTTTTGAAGCCCCTGCCGTGATGGGGGAGGGGAGGACGAGCCGCGGCCACAGACGGGAGGTGGAAACCAAGTGTTATTTTGTGCAACAGAACGGCGGCCAGCAGGGGTGCAGGTGGAGAACCAGAGCCGCGGCGAGCGCACCGCTGCCTGGGAGCCCGCGTGCGCGGCCGCAAAGGTCAGGATCGCGCGGGACCCCAAGGCCCCCGGGCTCCGCAGGGCCAGGGCTTTCCTCTTCTGCCCCTGCCCGGGCGGCACCGGCCGCAGCTTCCGGGGCGGCTTGGAGGCGGCAGGGAGGGGGCTCGGGGAGCAGCGCGAGGCCCGCGACGCCCCCTGGCGGCGCCCTTCGGCGTCTCGGTCCCGGGCCAAACCCCGACCGCACCCTCCGCCTGCGCCCTTCTCGGTACTCGAAGGAGACGTGTGTCATGCCTAGCAGCGTCCAAGGGCCACACCTGTGCAGGATGACGAAGCCGGGCCTCCCTGAGCATCGTCACTCACCCCTGCGGGCGGCCCTTTCAGTGCGCATTTAATAATCACCTCTCCTGTGCCAGGGTGGGAGGCTAGGGGAGACGCTGCCAATGGCCAGGTGCGAGCCCGCAGGTGGGAGCTGGGGAGTGGGGCAGGAGAGGAAGCAGACTGCAGGGGGGGCAGGCAGGTCGCAAGGGTGCCGAGAGGGACCGGGTGAGACCCAGCGAGACCTGCAGAGGCCGAGTCAGGGTCTGCCCGGTCCCGAGCTAACGCATGGCGTCCGCGAGCCGAGGCCCGACAGCACCCCGCGGGGCAGAGTCCAGCGCCCCACCAGCGCCCGCGTATGGCCGATGCCTGCCATGGGTGGGAAGCCAGGCCAGCAGGATGAGTAAGTCGTGGACTTTGTGCCCCAGGAGTCCAGGCCAGCACGAGGATAAGATAAGTGCCCTGGGCTCCTTAGCTCCTCCGGAACAAGATAGGCAGGGCGGGGCCCCAGAGCCGCCTATAGAGCAGGTCCTACAGGCTCATGGGCGACACCGGGCGCGGAGGCTGGTGCTGACGGGCAGCCGGGACCGGGGGCGAGAGCCGCCCGCAGGAGGCCCAAGAGCCGGCGGCTTAGGGACCAGAGTGGGGGCCAGACAGCGTCGCCCGCAGCGCCAGCCTCAGCACTCAACCTGCCGTGTGGCTGTAGTGAACGCTCACCGCTCCCTGAGCCTGTGTCTGCCAGGCGACAGCCACCCTACAGGTTGCCTGCAGCGCTCCAAGCGATGGCCGCGAGCGGCTCGGGGAGGGCTGGGGACCCAGGTGCTGCATTGAGTGACCGGGACTTCATTCTCAGGCCTCTGCTGCTGCTGCTTTTTATTTTTATTATTATTTTTAATTGAGAGGCAGAGAGAAGAGAGAGACAGACAGACAGCAGAGCCCCCATCCGCTGGTTACTCCTGCAATAGCTCCACCTCCCATGTGGGTGGCAGGGACCCGACTACTTGGGCTGTCACGGCTGCCTCCCAGGGTCTCCACCAGCAGGAAGCTGGGATTGGGGGCGGAGCTGGGGTCTGACCCCAGGCACTTGGATGAGCGACACGGGCATTCGTGGCCATAGAATCTTACTCAAATGAGAAATCTCTCCAGAACCACACCGTGAAGGCTAGGGCAGGGGTGCGGCTGTTGCAGGCGGGAGAGGGGGGAGGGCAGGGCCCTTAGATGCTACTGCCCCCACCCAACGGTGCTCATTAGAGTCCCGGGGGCTGGGGGAACCGCTCCACCGGTCACAGCAAGGCGGGGGGAGCCGGAGCCAAGGCAGGGCTGCAGGGAGATGAGGCTGGCGGGAGAGGGAGGGCACGGCCCAGGAGGCGGGGGGCCCTGTGCTCAGCAGAGGCTGTGGCATGAAAACCGTGGCTCCCTGGGCTGCGGTGGGTGCAGGACGCAGGCTCGCTGCCTGCCCGGCAGACACTCCCGGCCGGCTGGGGCTGAGCTCCCTGGGAATGGGAACGGTGGGACCCGGAGCCCAGAACGGTGGTGGCGCCCAGGGGGTGCAGTGCTCTGGGGTAGCACAGCGTGCTGGGATCCAGGAAGGCCCGGCCTGAGGTGGAGGAGCGGAACCTGGACCACGCAG
Organism: Oryctolagus cuniculus; assembly: GCF_051225735.1. Classification (NCBI taxonomy): domain Eukaryota; kingdom Metazoa; phylum Chordata; class Mammalia; order Lagomorpha; family Leporidae; genus Oryctolagus; species Oryctolagus cuniculus. The sequence continues at coordinate 6,518,026 of NC_142867.1, read as the reverse complement.
GGCACCTGCCCCACCCCGCCCCGGCAGGTGCTGGCGGCCGGCATTGAGGCGAACATACCTGTGACCTATGGAATTGGCAGCCAGAGGGGAGACGGAGCACTGGCTGTCAATTCATAGGTCAGAGCCCTGTGCACTCGGTCTCGGCGATCCGCGACAGCCTGCCCGCGCCTGGCTACGAAGTCCCCGCCGCTGCCTCTTCTCCGTGGGTACCGGCGCCCGCCCCGGATAACAGCAGCCCCACTGGAAAGACGGGCATTCCACATGGAGTTGCTGTTACAGGGGGTGGGAGCCAACCGGAGGCCTGGGGTCTCGCCGCGGAGGGATCGGGGGTCCCCGCAGCCCGCTCAGCCGGGGCCCCGGGTTCTGGTGGCCCCAGGTCCACGTCTTCCTTCGGAGGTTCCTTATCATGCAGGGCCCACCCCTGGCGCCCGTGTGGTGCCCAGGCTCCTTCCTGGGCGAAGTCCAAGTTCAACCCCAAATCTGCCTCATAAAAGCTGGGAGTGGCTCCGATTTACAACCCGGGCAGCCTTTGCCCACCGACACCCACGCCCTCCGTCCCTGGGGCCTTTCGTTTCCGCCTGGAGCGCGGGCCCAGCCTCAGGCTTGGCCACCAGGGCCTGCGCCCTCTGCCCTCTGCCCACCCTCCTGGCTGCTGTCACGGAGCCGAGGGGCCGGAGCAGCTGCCAGTCTCCAGGGGCTCCCAGTGCCTCGGGGTGGGGGACAGAGGAGAGGGAGGCAGAGGGGCTAAGGGAGGAAGGAGGCGCGGAGCAGCAGCGAGGTGGGGGAGCTGGGAGAGACGCCGACACCCACACTGCTGTGGGAAGACCCAGCCCCACGGCCTGGGGGCCGGGGGACCTGGAACAGGTGGCTTAACCTCTCGAAGCCGCTGCGGGTTCCTCCCACGTGAACCGGGCCGCCTTCGAGCCTGGGGTCTGGCCAGGGAGCACCTCCCTGCAATGTGCTCTTGGCCCCTCCCAGCCAGGCTGACCCCAGGGGCTCGGGTGACAGGCGCCAGCTGGCATTTTGGAGAAGGGAACTTTCAGGGTGGACTTGGGCCATGCTCTCCTCCGTTGCTGGTGGACACGGGCCCAGAGAGGCAGAGGAGGCTGCGGTGGGCCACTGACAGGGCTCTGGGGTCCCTGGAACCCTGGCGACCTCCCTGAAATGGCGTCCTCCCTCTTGGGGTGCAGGGGGGTGGGGGCTCCCCGGGCAGGATGAGCCTGCAGAGACCACGCAGGTAACCCAGCCCCCTCCCACACAGGCCAGCGAGACCAGCGTCGGGCCCTGTGGGGGTCCCAGTGCCCGTGGGGTGCCCCCGGCTCCCCGGGGCTGCACGGCTCTGAAAGCCGATGCTCTGCCCTCCTCGGGCCACGCTTGGAAACCGAGGCACACCGCAGGAAGGCGCTTGCCCGGGGCCCTTCCTTTGTCCCTCAGGCCTAGTGACCCCGCAGGAAGGCGCCTGGGCTCGGGCCACCCTGGGGCAGCGGGGGCTGCAGGGGTGCCAGCCGTGGGAAGTGCCTTACCTGGTGCCTGGCTGGCCTTCGGGGCACAGGAGGAAGTGGGGACCCAGAGGGCCCGGCGCCTTTTGAGCCGTTGACCCAGCCCCTGGCGGGTTAATGATTACCCCACTCTGAGTCAATCCCAATCTGAGTATGGTTCGAAGGGCAGGGAACCCTGGACTGTGCCCCGGCAGGCGGGGGCAGGTCCAGGAAGCACCACGCTGGGGCCCCGCTGCCCCTCCTGGTGGCCTCAGGCCCCAGCCGGGCCACTGAGTCACACTCAGCCAAGTACCCTGGTGACCAGGACCCCAGGGTCCCTGGCGAAGCTCCCGCCTGCTCCCAGCGCCCTGGGGACACCTGGACACCTTGGCCAACCCAGCAAGCTGAGGGCTCCTCCACAGGCCTCTGGTTCCCCACAGCTGCTAGTGAGGACTGGAGTGGGGAGGCGTGACGCGCGTTTCCCCAGGCTGTGGGCAAGTGCTGGTCGGGACAGCACTGTCCCCCGGCTGCTTCCCCTTCTGGGCCCAGAGCTGGGACCCCAGGGCACAGGTCTGATCACCCCCAAAAGCCTCCTGCTGGGGATGTCGGGGACAGTGACCCAGGCCCCGGAGTCTCGAGTGACACTCCTGCTCTCTGGGCCAGCAGGCAGGGGCCACCAGGAGGGACAAGACCCGGAGGCCCAGGCAGAGTCACCCTGGTGTCCCCGGGGGTGAGGCCTCTCCTGAACCTTGTGGGAACGTGAGCAGGCAGGGTGGCTCCAAGGGTCACTGCTCCCTCCCCCGCCACGCTGAGCTGGTCTCTCAGGAGGGGTCAGGGTGCCAGCCCCCCCCCCCCCCCCCAAGTGGCAAGACAGGGCCCGGGGCTGGGGAAGTGCAGGGTGGGTGGACAGCGGGAGCCGGTGGCGACCCCTGGTGGCGACAGCGAGGAGCGGACCGAGGCAGGATCTGGTAGGAGGCCGGGGCTAACAGGGACCCCACAGAGACACGGGGTCTGCGAGGGGCTGGCGGTGGGCGCGGTTTATTCCACTTCATGCAGACACCGACCCACACGCTCAAGGAGCGTAAAAATACACTGAACCACACGGTGTCTGTCCCCTGCCTCCCCCGAGACACGGAACGACATTTGGCTGAGTGGGGTCAGGTCCAAGAGTCCGGAAGCGCCCGTCCTGGGACGGGCGGCGGCGTGGGCCCGGCCGGCGGGGCAGGCCCAAGGAAAGTGCAGGCAGGCTGAGGCCGCAGGGCAGGGCCCCGGCCTCGCGGCGAACTGGCAACGGGGGCCAGGCAGGCCCTTCACAGTGGCGTCCCCTGAAGGGTCCAGGCCTAGCCTGGGGTGGGTCACGGCCCCCCGCCCCCGGGTCCCGGGCGCCCCTCGGCTCAGTCCTGGGCCTCGGAGCGCCACTTGAGGGCGTGGTGCTTGTGGGCGTCGGGGAGGATCTGGTTGCGCATGCCCCCCAGCAGGCTGGACGTGGCCTCCGTGGCCACGATGAGCGGCTTCACCACGGTCGGCGGCAGCTGGCGGATCACGCCCCCCACAGCGCCCGTCAGCCCCTTCTGCTCGTGGCCCCGCGACGCCACGTCACAGATGGTCTGAGCCGTGTCCAGGATGCCCTGTGGGGGTCAGAGGTCAGCGCAGGCTCCGTGGGAGGGGCGGGTGGGGGTCATCGCGAGCGGGGCCGGGCTTCCTCACCTCCCGAACCGTGTCGTAGGCCTTGGCCACGCCCTCCCGCAGGTCGGCAGGCTGCTGGCCTCTGCGCAGCCTGCGGGCAGAGCGTTTGCCCTGTAGGGAGCGGGAGACGGGTGCCGCCGGGGACAGGATGTCGTACACGGTCTCCGCCGTGGCCTGAGAGAGCGCAGCGTGAGGAGCTGGTCTGGGCACGCCCGTCGGCCCCCTGGCCAGCGCAGGGACGCCCCACGCCCCTGCCCCTCCCGCGACTCCCACAGCTCAGGCTGGAGAAACTGAGGCCGGCAGATGACTGGAGGGGCTTCCCTAAAGGGTCCTCAAGCCCAAACCCTCCTCCGCTGACCGCCTCACACAAGCAGGCTCCACTCGGGCTGTGTGCCACCTGCCGCCCTGCTCCTCCCGGCCTCTGGGCCCCAGAGGCAGCGGCCGCAGAGGCCCCGTGGCCCACCGGTGAGCCCCTCTGCGCCCTGCCCCACATCTCACCCAATGCTGCGCTCTCCAACCCAACCCAGGCCCTCTGACACCCCGCCCTCCACCCCATGAGGCCTGAGCCTACAACCGCCAAGGCCGCGGTCACCCTCCCTACTGCCCGGCTCTGCCTGCAGCGGCTGGCAGAGGTCAGCTCCTGGCTCCGGGGGTCCCCCTGGGACTAGCAGGGCTCATGGCCTCAGTGAGCCAGGGCCAGCCTTCGGGTCTCTGTGAGCACAGCCCCCCCCTCCGTAAGACCTGCTGTGCGCATGCCCACATGGTGGGCTGTGGCGGCCTGGGCGGGGCAGCCACTCCCTGGGGGTCTTGAGGCCAGACCTGCCCTGGGGCGGGAGGGGGCGGGCCGGAGCCCTGGCTCTCACCTGGATGGCCTGCACCAGCCGGTTGCTAAGCTCCAGGGCAGCGGAGGCTGTGGAGGAGCCGAAGGAGGCAGCCCCCCGCTGCAGCCCCCGCATGAGGCGCCCGTCCTTCCTGTACTGCTCAATGGGCAGCCACAGCAGGTCCCGGAACCCTTGGACTGGGGCGGGGGGGGGGGTCGAGGCGGTCAGGAGGCTCAGGCCGCCCCGCGCGGTTCCAGGCCCGCCTCCCCACCCCCAGGGGCACTCACAGAGCTGGACGACCGAGTGCATGGGGCCCACGCCGCCCAGCAGGCCGGGCAGCTGGTTCTTGCGGATGTCCTGCAGCCACTCGTTGAGAGCATAGCCCAGTACCTTGTCCACACCCAGGAGCCTGGCGGGGAAGAGGTGAGGGAGGCGGGGGCGGAGGGCGTGGGGCGCCTGCCCTGGGCCTCCCAGCTGTGTACGCGGCGAGGGGCGCTGTGCCGCCCCACGGGGGGGAGGTGGGGGTGGGGGCAGGCGGGGCCCGGGGGCTCACCCGTGCCGGCAGCACAGCCGCTTGAGCTTCAGTTCCGAGCAGTTGAGCTGCGCCAGGCCGATGAGGAGGCCAGCGAAGGTGCCCTGGGGGGGGGGGTCAGGCTTACGGGATGGCACAGGCGGGGGACCGGCCAGCCCACAGAGCCGCTGGACACGAGTGGCGGCTGCACGGAGGCCCTGAGCAGCACGGGGACCCCACGGGCCCCCCCCACGGCCACCCTTACCACTTGGTCCACGGTGACGTGCTTGCCGTGGTAATCCAGCCAGATGGGCACCTCCGATGTGAAGCGGAACTCCCTGGGTGGGTGGGAGGGGAGGGTGGGTCTTGGTCGCCGCCCCTGAGCCCCGCAGCCTGGCCCGGCCCGCACCCGCAGCCCTACCTGAAGTAGACGGGCTGCCGCTCTGCCGAGGGGGAGCTGGGCCCACCCGCCGCGGCCTCCGGCTGCCCTTCCTGGGGGCTGCTGGTTCGGACTCGCGTCTCAGGGTGAGCTGGGGGGGGAGGCCATGGAGTGAGGGTGGGGTCGGGGGGCCGGCCCCTCCCTCACTGGCCCAGCCTCTCACCCTCCGCAGAGCTCTCCCCTGGGACCATGGGGTTGATGCCAGCTGCCAGACTGGTGAAGAAGTCCTTGAGGAAGAAGAGGGCGTCCTGCAGGGACAGGTGGGACGCGGTCAGCCTCGCAGGCCCGAGACGGCCGGGGCCCCCTGGGCTCTCCCCGCGCCCACTCACCTGGTCCACGTTCAGCCGCAGGGGCATCAGGGAGACGCGGAGGCAGCACTCGGGCCCGCCCACGGCGGTGGTGGGGGCCACGTGCAACGCTTTGATGGTCAGCTGGGGACAAAGGGCCAGCACTGGGTGCCCACGGGGCCCTGGGCCTCTCCCCCGCCGAGTGCCCGTCAGCCCTGCCCCCGCCCCCGCGGCTCCGCCCAGCCCCACGCAGGCCTACCATGTTGGAGTGCGCCCGTCGGCCCCGCCCCCGCCCCCGCGGCTCCGCCCAGCCCCACGCAGGCCTACCATGTTGGAGTGCGCCCGTCGGCCCCGGCCCCGCCCCCGCCCCCGCGGCTCCGCCCAGCCCCACGCGGGCCTACCATGTTGGAGTGCGCCCGTCGGCCCCGGCCCCGCCCCCGCCCCTGCGGCTCCGCCCAGCCCCACGCGGGCCTACCATGTTGGAGTGCGCGCGCCGCGGCATGCGCTCGCTGGTGTGCAGGTACAGGAACTTGTTGATCTGGGAGGAGGCGAGCCGGTCCCGGACCTCCAGCTCCTGCACGATGAACACCTGGCGCGACAGCGGCCGCTCCTCCAGCTCCGGGCCGGGGGCCGGCTCCGCTGGGTACACCTCGTGCTGGAAGCTCACCTGTGGCGGGGGGCAGGCACCGGGAGGAGGGAAGGGCCGGCCCTGGCTCCCAGCTGCCTTCCTGTCCCCGCTCCATCTCGGCCGCACGTGGGCTGCAGCCTTGCGGCCCCGCCGTGGCCACCCCACCAGCCCTGTGGGCTTCACGTGGCCATGCCAAGCCCTTCACTGCCTCCCTGGGAGCCGCCGCCCCAGCCCCACGGCCTTCCTCTGGCCGAGTGGCTGCTGCCTCCAACCCCGCCAGCAGCCAAAACTTCTCCCAGCTCCCCCCAGTACCTCCACGAGCGGCCTCACCCCTCCCCACGTCCCTCACGGACCCCGTCCTCCCCCCATCACTGTCTACACAGGCAGAACCCTGGGCCTCTTCTGGAGCGCCTCGGCCTGGCAGGGCCTTGCACCCCGAGGGGGGGCGGGCTGGCTCCCCTGCACCCCCCGCCCTGTCTCCCTGCGCAGCCACGGGCTCCCCGGCATGTCCCCCTGGTCCATGGTGCTCGGCCATCACCAGGCCCCAGAGCACTGGCTGGGGGCTGCTCTGAGTGGGAGCACCCTCCGCGAGCGTCCCAGGCCTGGCTGTTTCTCACCCACGCCACCCAGGGCAGGACTCCGATCTCTCCACTCCCGCCCCCAGACGCTCCTGTCTCACTCTAGCTGGAACCGGAAGGAGCGAGTCCTGAGGACGCCTGGCTTGGCCTCCTCCCTCCCTCGCTCAGCTGCTGGGGGGGGGGGCAGGGGTGCTCCCTGCTCGCAGCCTCGCGGGCCCCCTCTTCCGGAGACCCTCTCCTGCTTGCCGCCTCACTTCCTCGCCCCCCACCTTGCTCTGCCCCAGCGTCCCCCATTCTGCCTGCCCCCCCAACCACGAAGGCATGGGTTTTACCTGTGTGGCTCCCTGCCACCAGCACCTGGGGGCTGCCCCGGGGAGGGGGTGGGGGGGCAGAACGGGCACTCGGCGCCCCCCACTCACCTTGCTGAGCTGGATCTCCATGAGGACCTGGTGCTGCCGCCCGCTGCCCCCCTGCGTCCGCCACGTGTTCTGGGGCCGGTTGGGGCCGGAACAGCGGGAAGGGGAGCCCCGGCCTGGGAGGCCAACTCTCGCCCTGGGAAGGGGGCGGGGAACAGTTCCTCAGTGGAACCCCTTCCCAAGCCCCTCAGGGCAGGCCCACCCACCTCAGGACAGACACCCCCTCCCAGCTCTTGGCGGGAGGCGGGGCCGGGGAGGAGAGTGAGGCCCGCAAGGGGTGGGAGGGCTCCAAGTCGGGGCCGGACACAGCCCCCTCCCGCTGCCCCCGCCCCTCGCCCCTCACCTGTGGCCAGGGTGGGGGCCGAAGTCCCGGCCCCCGTAGAGGTGCCAGACGAGCGAGACCTCGCGGAGCACCACGCGGCTGCTGGGCACGGGGAAGTGGGCGGGGGCCCGCAGCAGGTCCGTGCTGCCCAGCGGCCGCGAGAAGTGTCCGTCCTGTATGACGATGGGGCCTGGGTGCAGCTGTGTCACCACAGGCTCCCCGTCTCGAGGCTGCCGGGAGCAAGAGGCTGAGAGGCGTGGCACGGAGGCGGCCCCAGCCCCGGTCTCCCGGCCCCACGACTGCCTCCCTTCCTTCTCCCCATCTGACAACAGATGGCCGCCCTGGGCCACCATCCCCAGAGCCCATGTCGCAGGGACGTCCAGGGGGGCGGGTGCCATCGATTCAGCCGCAGCCCCTGCGGCCGAGGGCTGCCTGCCTGCTCTGCTCCCTCCCCCCACGCCCCACCTCAGGCAATCCACCTGCTGGCTCTCGGCCCGCCCAGCCCCGCCCTGCCGCGCACCGGGATGCCCAGGCCAGGGGCGTCCAGGATGCAGAACTCGTCGCTGTCCAGCGTGTCTGCTTCCCCCTCCTCTTCCTTTTCCTCTTCCTTCGCCTCGGACCGGGCCCCTACGCTGCCAGCAGGGCCCCCGGCAGGAGGCGAAGGGGGCTGGGCCCCACTCCGTTCACCTGGGAACAGGTAGACGGAGACGGGAGAGGCCTGAGGGAGCGGGCCACCTATGGGAGAGAGACAGGCCGGTCTGGGGACGTGCCCGCTGCGGCACTTGCTGCGTCGGCTGTCCCCGGCGCGTCCCCACACCTGAGGGCTGGGCCAGCTCCCGCAGGCTCCGCTCAGTGTCCAGGAGGGCGTCGGCCAGGTCCCGCTGGTTGATGAGGGCCGTCTCCACCGGGGGGCAGGCGGGCAGGGAGGCGGGGCTCTCCGAGAGCTGGGCCAGGCAGAGGAGCGGGCAGTGAGCGCGCAGGGCGGGCGGCCCCGGGGCTCCCCCAACCCCAGGCCCGAGGGGCCTGGCCGGGCTCCGGCAGCCTGCGTGGCCAGGCTCACCTGTACCTTCTGGCCGGCGATCTCCGTGGGGCTGGGGGGCCGGGGCGGGGGGTGCAGGTCGCCCGCGCTCAGTACGTACTGCAGCAGGTTGACCAGCAGGGCGCAGGAGTCGGCACAGCTGTGCAGGTGCAGCACGTTGTTGGAGCAGCGCAGCTCGAACAGCGGCTGGCTCTGCGGGCGGCAGGGCAGGGCCACGTCATTGCAGCCCCGCTGTCCTCCCTGGCCTGGTCAGCTTGCCCCGGAGCCCACTGAGCAGACGGGTCACCCAAGGCGGTGGCTCCACCCCTGCCTCCGCCCCCCGCCCAGGGAGCTGAGTCCTGTCCCCTGCTCGGCACTGCCCTCTGGTGGCGGGGCCGAGACCCTGCATCCGCAGAGAAGGGCAAGGGCGGAACTGCAGGCTGGGTGCGGGCGGGCAGCAGGACCCGGGCCCTGGGACCCCCACTCACCAGTTTGCCCTCGGTGCTCCCCTTCCAGGTTTTGATCACAAGCTCCAGGAGGTCGACACCCAGGACACAGACGTAATCTGGAGCAGAAAGCTCGGGAAGGTTCCTCTCGGCTCCTCCCCACCCCCGCCCCTCCCTGCGAGGACTTGGCACGTGCTGGGGCCGCGGCCCCTCAGCAGGGAGCGCGCCGGGCCGGCCGTGCCCACCTCGCCGCAGATCCAGGGTCTCCACCTCGCACTTGTCGGACAGGAACAAGGCCGAGTCGTCCAGAATGAACCTGGCGGGGGGGGCAGCGGGGTCGCGGGCTCGCCTCTCTGGGCTCAGTGTCCATGGGTGCAGGGTGGGGGGGAGAACCTCTCTGGGCTCAGTGTCCATGGGTGCGGGGGGGGGAAGGGGCCTGGCCGCCCAGCCCGCGGGCGCCACTTCAGTGGGGCGGCGCTTAGGGCTCCCCCAGCACTTCCAGCCCCACCACCCCACTGGGGCCTCGCTGAAGCCACTCATGGTGTCCAGCCCGTCCGGCCCAGGTCCTGAGCGAGCCACGCCTCTCTCTGGTCTCGTCTACGCAGCCATGCACGGGTCTATACCGCGCGCCTTGGAAGCACACTGCTGGACACCCAGGCAGTTTTGTGTGTGGTTTCTGGGGACGCTGTGCTCTGACATCCCCACTTCTCTGACCTTATTCTCGCACCTGAGTCACCACTGCACGGCGCCCTCCGGTGGGGGGGGCTCCGTCAGTTACTGGGTGACCACACGAGGGCACCGTCACAGCGGGGACCTGGGTCCATCCCTCTCACCCCGACAGTCTCGGGACACCCCGCGAGGGGGACTGCCAGAGAGGCAGCGAACCGGCCCAGGCTCCGACCTCAGGCCGGCCGGGCCTCCAGGGCGGTGGGAGTTCTCACTTCTAGGGCTGGGCCCGGCGGCCTGCTCACCTGAGCAGGAAGGTGGACGTGTCCATGATGATGTTGCTGGACAGGGTGAAGGTCTCCGCGGTGACGAGGACTCGCACGGGGAGGTAGAGCGGCCTGGGGATCACACTCGGGCTGGGGCGGGCTCCCCACCGCCGTGGGCAGGCCCCTTCCGCCCAGCCCCCCGCCTGCCCACCCGGCCCGGGTACCTGTAGTCCACGGCGCAGGAGAACAGGTGTGTGTGCAGGACGGTGATGACCGTGGGCGGCAGGTAGCCCAGCACGGGGTCGTCAAGCACGTCTAGGAACTCCAGCAGCTGGGGAGGCCGGGCGGGCGGTGAGGGCGTCTCCTCTGGGCCTGCCCCCACTGGCTGTCCACCACGGCCCAGCCCAAGCTCCAGACCTGCTCGCCCTCGGGGGGACTGCCCCGGCTGTGCCGGCTCACCTGGGCGTGCCAGCTCTGTTCAGGCAAGGCCATGTAGTGGCGCAGGGTGGCTCTGTGCAGCCGCAGCGTCACCAGGAACTCCTGGGGGTGGGGGTGCCATCAGCACAGTGGGGACCCCCACCCCTCCAGACGCGGGGATGGCGGCCGGCGGCAAGCAGAGGAAGCTGTACCTTGATGTTCCTGTGCGGGTCCAGGTGGATACGCACGGCAGCGGACAGCATGTGCGGGCCCCGGCCCTGGCCCTGGCGGCCCGAGACGCCCTGCTCAGTCACGCCTTCTTCCGAGGGGTAGATGGTGGGGGCTAGCCGGGCCGGCGGGGGGCAGCTGGGCAGCTCCAGGTGACTGGGCAGCACGTAGTCGTCCACGGCCGCTGGGGAGGGAGCTGGTGAGCCCGTGCCAAGCAACTGGCTACGCACGCTGCCCCAGGTGTGCCGGGGGTCCCTGCTGGCAGCTGCCCCCACCCCCAGCCCTCACACCTCGGTGGTACAGGGTGGCCTTCTCAGCTTCCAGGCAGAAATAGCCGAGTCCAGGCTGGCCCCGGTACTGGGAGACGCTGAAGACGGTGCCCTGCTCCACGTCCAGCACCAGCTCCCCGTGCACGGCCTCCAGCCGCCCGCCACCCTCGTCCTGCGGACAGCGCGGCTCCACCAGGGTCCTCGGCAGCTCGCACCCCCTCGGGAGAGGCACTGCTGGGGGCCCTGGTGGTCGGGGTCAGCTCCAGCTTCTCCCACAGGCTAGGCACCGGGCGCTCTGCGTGGCAGCGCTCGCCCCTTTGTCCAGAGGGGGAACCTCGTCCCGGCCCCGCCCGCCTCCCGGGGGCCGCCCTACGCGCATCCTGCTGGGTGCCATGGGTGGTGGGCACCCGCCCCGCTGCCCTCACCTTGGCCTCGCAGAGCGCTGTGATCCGACCCTTCAGCACCGTCACCAGGGTGGACAGGGTGCTCTGGGAAAGAGCAGAGCTCGAGGGCTCGGCGGCCGGCGGCTGCTGGGGGGCGCCCGATGCCCCCACGGAGAAGAAGGGGGCGTCTTCATCGTCTGAATCCGAGTCTGGGGTGAGACCACGGCAGCGGCTGGACGGGAGGCCCGGGGAGGCTGGCCTGGCCCTCCCGGCTGCAGGGCCCTCTCGGCGGCGGCACAGTGCCGGCCGCCCACATACCCAGCTTGAAGGCGGACTTGCACATTTTGAAGCTGTCGTGCGGCAGGGAAGAGGGGCTGGGGCGGCCGGGCGGCTGGGCGGCGGGGCCGGCGGCGGGCAGCAGGTCCGCGGGCTCCCACAGGAGCAGGTCGTTGTTGATCCTGCGGCGGGTGGGTGGGCGGAGGGCAGAGGTGAGCGGGGGCCGGGGCGCGGCCCGGGCACGGCCCCGCCTGCCCCGCGTCTCCACCTGTTGTAGATGCTCTCGTAGACCTCCTTGCTGGGCAGGAAGATGTGGGCGCTGGGCAGGGTCACTTCCAGGGTGCAGCGGGACAGCGCCAGGGTCCGAGTCTGGAATGTCCGCATCTCCTCGGGGTCTCCGGGAATCACCATCTGCACGGGGCGGCCGGTGAGAGGCTCAGCGGGCAGAGCGCCGCTGAGAGACACCTGCGTGGGCCCCGAGTCCCGCCCACCATCACCCCTGGGCACCCTTCTCGGGCCCGGGTCTCCAGCCTCCCGCCTGTGACTGCCTTCAGTCCCCAACAGGCCTGAGACAGAGGCTGCAGTGCCTGCTGTCCAGCTAGAGAGCCCGTCGCGTAGGTAACTGCTCAGGGTGACACAGCCGCCAAGTGGCAGAGCCTGGATTCGAACCCGGGCAGTCTGGCGCCACAGGTCAGGCCTGGGTGCTCCTCACTCAGCCCCCATCGCCTTCAGCCCAGGAGGACCCAGGTCCCAGGGTTGCGCCCACCCTAGAAGCCGGAAAGGAGGGGACCCACCTCCCCCACTGGCCGGAAGTAACTGGAGACGAGGTCGTCCCAGGTGGAGTCCCCTAGGCAGTGCTGCCCGCCTGGCCCGCAGCCGCACCCACGGCACAGGCTGGCAGGCGCTGGGGGTGCGGGGAGAGTGGGGGCCGGGCCTCACCTCCTCCGTCTCGTACATGGTCCTCTTGGAGGAGAAGGGTGAGGGCTCGGGCTCCTGCAGCTCGCAGGGGCTCTCCGTGGACAGTTCCAGGTCCTCTCCCTTCTGTGCGGCCACCTCCCACTGCGCGCTGCTGGCCTGGGGGTTCAGGGTCAGCACTACCCTGCCGGGCACAGGTCTGTCACTGGCCGGAGGGCCCCTGCGCCTGGCGCCCCACCGGCCTCCTGCGGCCCCTCCCAGAGCCCCCGCTTACTGGGGCAGGAAGTACTTCTGCCCAGTGCTCTCGGGGTCCAGGGCTTTGGAGACTCGGAGACAGGAGACAGGCGGCTTCTCGCCGTCTTCGTACACACCTGGAGGGGCAGAGCGGGGAGGGGTCGTCACTGCCGCCTCTCCCAGATGTCCCCCAGCGCCGGCTGTCAGCCCCGGCCCCCCACACCCACGTTCTACTACGGCGCAGGCACGAAGGGTCCCCTCTGCCCGCTGCCCAGGGACAGGCAATGCTCGGTGCCCTGCACAGCTGTCAAGGACCCGTGCCAGGGTCTGGTCCGACTGTGCCCCAGCCCCCTCCTCCCAAGGCCCAGACCCCCCAGACGCTGTCCCCCGGGGCTCTCACCATGCAGGTCGGAGCAGGTGAGCTCCAGGTGGGTGGGGGCTGGGGGCCCGGGCCCGCTGCTAAGCTCTGATCGGAACTGGGGCTCACTCAGCTCCAGCCGCAGCTGCTCAGCCCGCACGGCCCGGCCTGCCCAGGGGTCGCGCTCGGGCCGCAGGTCGGCGATGGGGAAGCGCAGCCGCAGCGTGGCCCGGGGCGCCGCCAGCCGAAATACGGTCTGCTGCTCGGTCATCGGCGGGGGCTCTGCCTGTGGGGGGGCAGGGGTCAGAGTGCCACCAGCGACCCTCCGTCTGTGGTCAACAGCCAGGGCCTCCACACCTGCTCTCCTCCCCGGTGCGGCCCCCGCTGGGCTGCTCACCAGGAGGCCGGCAGGCGGCTCGGGGGGCGTGGTGGCCAGGCGCAGCAGGGCAGCAAGCCGGTCCAGGGCCCCGAGCTCCACGTCCGCTTGGAAGTCATCCAGGTCCAAGGCCAGCTCTGAGTGGCAATGGCAGGCAACTGAGCGCCGGGGTCGGCTCTGGGGGCGAGGGCGCTTGGGTCAGAGGGGCCGTGTCGTGTGGTGGTCCAGGCAGATGGCACGGGGCTCCCCGCGGCAAAACAAAACCTGGAGCCCTCCCAGTCGATGAGAGGGGAACTCGGGCAGAAGACCCTGGAGGGGGCGCAGGGGGAGGGGCAGGGGCAGAGGAGAAGCTGGCGGAGGCCTGGGTAGGGCCAAGGCAACATGGGACGCCACCAACAGCCACCAGGTCTGGCACGGAGGGCAGGTTACCTTGGGCACACGGCGCAGGGTCTGGGTGTGGCGGAGGTGGGCGGAAGGCCGAGCTGAGGCCTGGGAGCTCAGGTTACTGGGAAAACTCAGGATCTGGGATGGGAGGTGGGTGGGGGGTGAACAAGAGTCAGGCCAGGATGCCAGGCCCGGGTGCCCCCCCCCCGCGCCGCCGCAGGCTCTGCCCTCACCTCCGTGTACTCGGGCTCCGAGGCGCCCCTGGGCCAGAGACACTCCAGCACCTCCAGCTGCCCGAAGTGCACCTCCGTGCTGCTGGTCCGCCGGCCTCGGCCGCCCGTGCGCAGCTCCCAGGACAGCTGCACCGCCGCGCCCGTCAGCCTGCGAGGAGCGCGCCGCGCAGGCGTCAGTAGGTGGCCTGGGGGCTCCCGTCGCCCGCTGCGGGCCCTGCCTCGGGCACATACCGCACGTGGCTGCAGGGACAGGCTCTCTGGAAGCGGGGCCGCAGGTGGTGGAAGTCGCGGGAGCCGATAGGCCCCTCCTTGGCGACGTCAAACTCGGCAAAGAAGCGGGCAGCGAGGTCAGGTGGGCCAGGAGACGGGGCGGACGTCTGCTGCAGGGTCAAGGTCAGGCCCCCCAAAGTCATCTTCAGCAGCGAGTCAGGGCGCAGGGTGTCCGGGAGGGGCGTGGGGGCCGCCTTGCCTGAGGGGACACAGGGGCTTCGCTGGGGGATCGCGCTCCCGGGTGGCCCCAGGCAGAGGGAGGGGTGGCCCAGGACGGGGCTTGTGTGGCTCTCGGTGGGCGGGGAAGACAGAGTGGCCCCGTGTGCCAGGCCCTCCCCCCGCCTCAGCTCCACCTTCCAAGGACGCCAGCCCGGTGCCTGGCCCACAGCGAGTCTCAGCACTGGGCGCAGCCCCGCCCAGGGGGCCCGACTTACCAGCTCGGGGGGCCTGGGTAGAGGCCCGGCGGGAGCCCACGCGGCTGTGCAGCGAGGAGCCCAGGTCCACGTCCGAGAGCGAGAGCTCTGACACGGCCGAGGCCACGCTGCTGGTGAGGCCCGCCATGGAGAAGAAGAGGTCTGGGGACCAGGCGGGCGGCGTCAGGGCAGCCAGGTCGGCCCCGCCTCTCGCACCCACCCTCGCTCCCTCTCTGCCCCAGGCCTGGCCCCGCACCCACCGGTGCTGTCCAGGTTCAGAAGGGGGTTGGAAAGGGGGTCCGGGCTGAGGGGCTCCGCCGCGGCGCCCGCCTGCAGCTGCTGGTTCAGGTCCTGTTCGATCAGCCACAGGTCTTCGGCGCCCAGGGGCCGGCTCTTGTTCAGCTTGTCAGCCAGGCCTTCGGGGTCTGCGGGGGGGGGGGGGGGGGCACACGTCAGCCCAGCCTGGCCGGCCCTCCCCCCAGCCCTCCCCCCCCCCCGGGCTGCCCCGAGGCCTCACCTGGGAGGCTCACGGCGCTGAGCAGTTCCTGAAGCTGCTGGAGCTGCCTTGGGGTCAGCAGCAGGTGCAGGGAGCCCAGCTGTCCCGCCACCTCCAACTACGGGGCAGGGGGCAGCGTGGAGCTGACGCTCGCACCCTGGCCCCGGAGCTGCCCCCACCCCCACCGACCCACACCCTGGGGCAGCAACAGGCCACTTGCCGGGCCACCCCCCTCCCCGACACCCGCTCTGGGCTGGAGATGGGGCGCAACCCTCCCCCCCGGGGGCCCGGGGACCTACCTTGGGGCCCGGGAAGGCTTCGTTCTGTTTTAGCTTCACCACGAGTTCCATGTACCCTGAGCAGCTGCCGATCTGCAGGGGGGGCTCCGGAGGTTCTTCCTGGGAGGTGAGGACACAGGATGTGGAGCGGTCGGAAGGGACAGCAGGGCCCCCAGGGAGCCAAGGACAAGGCGGCCGCAGGAATCCCAGGGGGCCCACCTGGGGCGGGAGCTCCTCCAAGTGCAGGCGGACGCCGGCCAGCTGCAGCAGCTTGTGCAGGAAGGCGGGCGGCTGGTGCACGTCCACCGGCGGCGCCTGGCTCGGGTCTCGCACGGCCTCGTCACAGTAGTCCAGTCTGCGGAGCGCAGGCTCAGCCTCCGCCCCGGCCGCCCCAGGCCTGGAGCCCGCGAGCCGCACAGGGCTCCGCTCTGGCTCTGGGGGCACGGGGTCAGGGAGCCTGCCCTGCCGAGCTGCCCCTCATACCCAGGCCACCCTGGGCCTCCAGGTCTGGCTTCCTCGGCCCTTGGCTGGCCGCAGACGCCAGTCCAGGGTCATAACAAACCCCCACGGCCACCCAGGCTGGGCTGGGGGCACGGCCAGAGCCCTTGAGCGGCTCCCACCCCTACCTCTGCACGTGGACCTCCACGGCCACGCCTGGCTCCCCGTCGCCCGGCGAGTGCTCCACTCTCACGACCGTGTCCAGGAAGGTCACCTTGATCCTCCGCAGCACTTTGGGGGGGGTCTCAGGTCAGGAGGAGCAGCAATGGGAGATGCCGTTTCCCTCCTGGGTAGCAGGCGGTCCTGATGCTGCCTGGGCCCCATCCCGCAGGCCATGGAGGGGCAGGGGGCTGGGGAGGGGCCCGCTCACCAGTCTCGATGGTCTGGGCAAACATCTCCAGCCCCTCCAGCGGCTGCGGCGGCTCCGAGGGCTCCGGCATCCCGGCCCGCATACACTCCTGGGCCAGCTGCAGGCTGGTGGTCATGCAGGAAGCCCAGCTCTGGGAGTCCGCAGGCCCTGGCCCTACAGGGAGGGAGCGGGTCTCAGGGCAAGCAGGCTCCGTGGGCTCCTGGGGCCCACTCCGCCGGGCCCGTCCCGGCCTCACCTGGGCTCTGGCGGGGCTGCAGGGTGAGCTGGAGGCCGGACACGCGCACCGTGCAGTGGTCGGTGAGCAGGGCGGCCCAGGGCACGGCCACCTCGATGGAGCCCACGAAGCCTTCCACCAGCTCCAGTGGCGACTCCATGGACTCCAGCACCTCGTTCACAGACTGCAAGCAGGCAGGGGACAAGGCCAGCTCAGCCGAGCCCAGGCCTTCGGTCTGCTGGCTGCCCTGGCCTCGTGTGGTCGCCCCGCCTGGCCAGGCGGAGGAGGGAGAGCCGAGGCGGAGGAGGGAGAGCCCAGGCGGAGGAGGGAGGTGGAGGGCGCGGACGGGGGCGTGCCCCAGCCGTGGGCGTGATGGGCAGGGAGGACTGGCAGAGGGTCGCAGTGCCCAGTGGCCTGGGAGTGACGCCCAGGAGCGGCGCCCACAGGACCCTCAGCCTCAGAGCCGTGGTGCAGCCGAGGCCCTGGCTGCCGCGGTCTGGGGCTCCTTGCAGCCCACCTGCCTCCCCCCTGCGACCCCAGGCGCTCTGGGCGGGAGCACCAGAGAGACGGCCTCTGTACCACACCTGTCAGATCCGGTGACCAGGCACAGGCAGAGCGAGAGGACCAAGGCCTGGCCACCCTCTAGTTGTGGACCCCCCTGTGCCAGCCAGAAGACAGGCAGGCCAGTGCCCCACGCCCTCTCCTGCCGCCCTGCACGGCAGTCAGGAGCCGGGGCCTCTCACTGCTCCTGGCCGGGTCAGCTGAGCTGTGAGTCAGGGCCCCTGGCCGCCCCCAGCCTCAGCCGGACTCCCCCCAGCTCTGGGTAGGGACACTGACTCCCAAGCCCCTCCCCCAAACACCCCTGGTCCTCCCGCGCTCCCCAAACAGGAAGTCGGTAGCCCTCGCACGCCGCCGTGTTGATCAACACGGGGCTGACGCTGTTGTTGACATCCACATCCGGAGGCGAACCCCGCCCACCGGCCCGGGCCCGGAGGTCAGGAGGTCAAGTTTTCCACAGGTGCCCTGGCCGGGTCTCTGGACCCCCGCCAGCCCGCCCGGGCCGAGCCTGGGTCCCGGCTCTGGGGGGTCCCCGACTCGCCCGACAAACTCGACGGGATGATGCTGGCGGCCTCCAGACGAGGGACACCCCTCCCCGGCTCCGCTTCCCCCGGGCGGTGGGGACGCGGACCCCTCCCCGGCTCCGCTTCCCCCGGGCGGTGGGGACGCGGACCCCTTCCCGCTCCGAAGCGACCACCAGGGTGCCTGCTCCCCCGGCCCGGCCCGGCCCGTTCGCGGGTCCGGTCGCGGCGACCCTCCCGCCCTCCGCACCTGCCCGGGCTCCGGCCTGGCTCCTCACCCAGATCTCCAGGTGGATGTCCCGGAGGGCAACGCTGCCCTTGTAGAGATCCAGGCTGAGCTGGTCCAGGCTGAGGTGCTCCTGGAAGAAGTGGCCCAGGTAGTGGTGCAGCAAGTAGCGGCAGACCCGCTCTTTCACACAGTTCGACCATGGCCACAGCCATCGTGACATCTCGGAGACCGCCGGGCCCGGGCCGCCTCCGCTCGCCGCCCGCCGGTGATCCCCGTCCGGCGGCGCTGTTCACTGGAGCCCCCGGCTCGCCCCGCCGCTTCTCTCAGCACCAGGCCGCGCCCCCGGACGCTCGGCCACGCCCCCCAAGCTCGCTGCCATTGGCCATGGCAAAGGGCGAGGGCCGCTGATTGGCCTTGGCGGGGGTGGGACTTTCGGGAGTGAAAAAGGGACTGGGCTCCCGGCATGATATAGTGCTCGCAACTAGGATTTACGCTTGCGTATAAGGACTGTGTGGGAGGACCTTTAACCTCCCTCCTACAGGCTCGGGGAAGGCTGTTGCTCGAGGGGGCCGGTCCCGCAGAGGAGTGCGCATGCGCCAGCTTGTCCACCTACTCAGGTGGTTGGGCAGGATTTAAAGGGACAGTGTCCCATTAAACTTGGTAGTGTAAGATATGCACCATGCAACTGTGAAAACAGTAAGTGAAAAAAAATTTTAAAGATTTATTTTATTTATTTGAAAGTCAGAGTTATGCAAAGAGAGGAGAGACAGAGAGAGAAAGAGAGAAAGAGAGAGGTCTTCCATCCGCTGGTTCACTCCCCAATTGGCTGTGCGGATCCGAAGCCAGGAGCCAGGAGCTTCCTCCAGGTCTCCCACGTGGGTGCAGGGGCCCCAGTCCTTGGGCCATCCTCCACTGCTTTCCCAGGCCATAGCAGAGAGCCGGGTTGGAAGTGGAGCAGCCGGGATTTGAACCAGCGCCCACATGGGATGGCGGCACTGCAGGCGGCTTTTCCTGCTACGCCACAGCGCCGGCCCTGGTTTGTATGATTTTCAACACTTCTTGACATGGGGAGTTGTATGACGTGCACGGGGTTTCAGTGGAACACAGCCACAGCAGAGGCTGCAGCGTTAGGGAGACGGTCAGTGGGTTCTTTTCTTTGCGCAAGAAAGAATTCAGATGTGAGACAGAGAACAGCGGTAAGCAAGGTAGCAAGGTTTATTGGGCATCTGTCAGAACGGATGGGACAGAATCAGAGAGCCGGGGTGGGGGTGGGGCGCTCCCAGCACCCAGACTGGGGTAGGCAAGGCTTCGTGGTTAAATGGAGAGATGGAGAGAATGCCCCGGCAGGCCAGGCGGGCGGCACAGCCGGGAGCTGAGCTCTGAGCCCCCAGTCCATGCTGAGACTGGGCTTACAAGGGCTGGGGTCCAGCCCCCCCCACACACCGTTTCCCTTCCTCCTCCTCCTCCTCCAGGACCAAGGGTTGCTGAGTGTGGACTAGGAAAAGTTCCTCCCAAGGTTTCACTACTCGGTGCAGAGGGGCCGCCCTGGGGTGCCTGCCTTGGAGGAAAGACGGGAAAGCTCTACTGCCCAGTGCAGCCCACCTGGTGCTGGAGAGGGGACTCCCGGGACTCCCCCAGGCTCCGTCTAACTTCCCCCCCACAGAGCAGGGGCCTTCGGACCCTGGCCTTTTTGTTTGCGGGTCCTTGGGGGTGGGGGCTCGGTGGTATCGGTCCCTGGGAGTTGGATTCTCTCCTGCCCGGGTGCAGCCGGGAGGGACCTGGGTTCCAGCTGTACGTGCTCCCAGCAGTCACTGCTCTGTCAGCCTCGGCAGCCTTGGGCCAGTGGGTGAGGCGGGCTCATTGCCTGACCAGCATGGAGGAGAAGCCTTGGAACCAGTCTGGACACGCTGGAGAGGCCCCGGGAGGGAGGCAGGCCGATAGGATGGTGACGAGGGAGAGGATCGCTGTCCGTGGCTGGCCAGGGCCGCAGTGCCGCTCCCTCCGGTTGTCTGCTGATTTTTTTTTTTTTTTTTGGACAGGCAGAGTGGACAGTAAGAGAGAGAAACAGAGAGAAAGGTCTTCCTTTGCCGTTGGTTCACCCTCCAATGGCTGCTGCGGCCGGCGCACTGCGGCCGGTGCACCGCGCTGATCCGAAGCCAGGAGCCAGGTGCTTCTCCTGGTCTCCCATGGGGTGCAGGGCCCAAGCACTTGGGCCATCCTCCACTGCACTCCCTGGCCACAGCAGAGAGCTGGCCTGGAAGAGGGGCAACCGGGACAGAATCCGGTGCCCCGACCGGGACTAGAACCTGGTGTGCCGGCGCTGCAAGGCGGAGGATTAGCCTAGTGAGCCGCGGCGCCGGCCTTGTCTGCTAAATTAACAGTGATACAAAATGGACATCATTGATGAGCCCCGCACTGTCCTTGGCCAGGGCTTGCTGCGTCTCATGCTGTATCTGCCGCCCGGGAGGCGCTGTGAAATCCCCATTTTGCAGGGCAGGGAACTGAGGCTGTGTAGCTGGGTGCCTGGGGACACGGGTCCGGCTTTAGGAGGGGGTGGCCTTCGTTCCCCGGCCCTGGGAACGGGGTGCAGCACACGCAAAGGCTGGGGACCCAGAGTCCGGGCCGTCGGCGCCTCTGAGAGCTGACTGCTCCTGGGTGTGGTCTCCGGGTCAGCCTGCACTCCCATCCGCCCCACTGTGCCCGGACTGGCGGCCGCACCTGCCCCTGAGAGTCCGTTCCTGGTCCCCAGTGCAGTGTGTGCATCAGGCGGAGAGTTCAACAGGTGGCCTCTGACACCTTTCCCACGCACGTCACCAAGCTCCACAGAAAGCCACAGCCGCTCCTCCGTGACCCAGGCCAGGCGGGCATTCTCTTGGGAGAGAAGGTGGGCCCCAGGGGTCATTTCCGGGAGGAAATGGCCGTAGGCCCACAGTCCTGACCAGTGCACTGGCCAGGACCATCACGGATCCTGCCCAACTCAGGGGGTCTGGGGCAGGACTCCTCCCCAGGGAGAGAGAAGGAGGACCCCACTTTGCCTTGAGGGTGGCTCCCGAGGGAGGGGCTCCCCACCTGAGATTAGATGGAAACCCCTCGGGCAGCAGTGTGGTGTAGACCTTGGGGGCCCTGGGGGGTCTCCCCCGCCGGGGGGGGGGGGCGCTCTCTGGAAGTTCCTTGGTGGGATCAGGACAGCTGTGGAAGGTCATGGGAGGCGGCCTGGAGCCCGTGGCTTTCTCTTTTTGGAACATTTTATTTCAGACTAATTTGGTTTTGTGCCCTGAGAAGCCTTTTACTTAAGGTATATGAACTCAATGCGTTCCGTAAAAACAACCTTAGGAACCTGGTGATTCTTCCCACCCTTCTAACTCCTGCCTCTCCTTCTCCCATTCTTATTTTTTTCTAAGATCTATTTTCAATTAACTTTGTACACATAAGATTCATTCTGTGCTAAGTACAGAGTTCAACAAGTTGTATGAAAAATCCAGCCGTCAACAGTCGAGACAAGGGCGGTTCGCGGTCACGGCCTCTCGAAGGGTCACTTCGGCTTCTATAGATGCCCTGGTAGGTGCTCATTTACCACGGATCAGGGAGAACACAGGGTGTTTGCAGGCTGGTTTTGGGTTTACAAAACAGAAGCCGTGCAGTAGTAACACGGAGTTCTCATAGCCTCAGCCCGGCACCACTTCTCGTATTCGTATATGTGTCACAATTAACAGCGCACACTCAGCTTGCCCTTTTTAAAAGGACTTATTTATGATGTATTTGAAACGCAGAGTCCCAGAGCGAGGCACAGCGCGAGGTCTTCCGTCCGCTGGTTCACTCCCCAGAAGGCCACAGCAGCCAGGCTGGGCCAGGCCGAAGCCAGGAGCCAGGAGCTCCATCCGGGTCTCCCACGTGGGTGCTGGGCCCAAGCCCTCAGCCAGCTTCTGCTGCTTTCTCAGGCCACGGCAGAGAACTGGACGGGAAGTGGAGCAGCGGGGACTGGAACTAGGGCTCCTATGGGATGCAGACATCATGGGTGGTAGCTTAACCCACTGCGGCACAACGCTGGCCCCCGCAGGAATCCCCTCGTGCAGGCACCCGCTCGTGGCATTGTGGGGTCGTACGGCCATTGCACTTCTGGTTTTTAAGGACTCTCCACAGTGTTCACCACATTCACTGCACTAACGTACGCTCCCAGCAGCAGTGCATGAGGGTCCCCCTTGGGTTGGCACTGGGCCGCCTGCAACACCGGCATCAGGCCTCCCATATGGGCGCCAGTTCAAGTCCCGGCTGCTCCCCTTCCGATCCAGTTCCTGCTGTGGCCTGTGAGAGCAGCAGAGGATGGCCCAGTGCTTGGGCCCCTGCACCCACGTGGGAGACCCGGATGGAGCTCCTGGCTCCTGGAAGGTGTGGCCCTCTGGGGCGTGAGCCAGCAGGTGGAAGACTGACAGCGTGCTCGCTCTCGCTCGCTCTCTTTCTCGCTCTCCCCTTTCAAATAAATAAACTTTGAGAAATCAAATGACTTGGGACCAGCACTGTGGCATAGTGGGTAAAGCCGCCACCCGTGAGGCCAGCATCCCAGATGGGCACCTGTTCGAGTCCCAGCTGCTCCACTTCCAATCTCACTTCCTGCCAGTGCTCCTGGGAAAGCAGCAGACATGGCCCCAGTGCTTGGGCTCCTGCACCCACGTGGGAACCTGGAAGAAGGCCCTGGCTCCTGGCGCCCAGGCTCAGCCTCGCCCAGACCCGGCCGTCGTGGCATCTGGGGTGTGGACCAGTGGAGGGGAGAGCTCTCTCTCTCTCTCTCTCTCTCTCTCTGTGTAAGGAAGATCTCTCTCTGTCTCTCTCTGTCTCTGTCTCTCTCTGTGTGTGTGTAAGGAAGATCTCTCTCTCTCTCTCTCTGACTTTTAAATAAATAAATAAATCTTAAAAAGTAAATAAATAAATTTAAAAAATGAGTTTCCCTTTCTCCATTACCAACACTTGTTTTTCTCTTTTTGGTCGTAGCCATTCCGACAGAGGCCAGGTGATATTGTGGTCTTGAGTTGCATTTCTCTGGTTGTTAGTGATATTAAACATTTTTTCACAAATTTGTGAGCTGGCTTTTTTTTTTTTTTAAGATTTATTATTTATTTAAAAGGCAGAGGGCCGGCACCGCGGCTCACTATGCTAATCCTCCACCTTGCAGCGCCAGCACACTGGGTTCTAGTCCCGGTCGGGGCTCCGGATTCTGTCCCGGTTGCCCCTCTTCCAGGCCAGCTCTCTGCTGTGGCCCGGGAGTGCAGTGGAGGATGGCCCAAGTGCTTGGGCCCTGCACCCCATGGGAGACCAGGAGAAGCACCTGGCTCCTGCCATCGGATCAGCACGGTGCGCTGGTTGCAGCACGCCGGCCGCGGCGGCCATTGGAGAGTGAACCAACGGCAAAGGAAGACTTTTCCCTCTGTCTCTCTCTCTCTATCACTGTCCACTCTGCCTGTCAAAAAAAGAAAAAAAAAAAAAGGCAGAAGTACAGAGAAAGGGGGTGGGGAGAGAGAGAGACAGAGAGAGAAGAATCTTCCATCTGCTGGTTCACTCCCAAAATGGTTGCAATGCTCAGGGTTGGGCCAGACCGAAGCCGGGATCCAGGGGCTTCATCCGAGTCTCCCACGTGGATGCAGGGGACCAAGTACATTACCGGGGGCTGGAGAGGAAGTGGAACAGCCGGGACTCGAACCAATGCCCATGTGGGATGCCGATGTCCTGGGAGAAGGTTCAACCTGCTATGCCACAATGCTGACCCCAGAGATTTATTTATTTATTTGAAACAGAGAGAGAGAGAGAGAGATCTTTCATCTGCTGGTTCACTCTCCAGATGGCCCCAAGTCTGGAGTCCGGTGTCCGGAGCTCCATCTGGGTCTCCCACATGGGTGACAAGGGCTCAAGTACTTGGCCGTCTTCTGCTGCCCTCCCAGGTACATCAGCAGGGAGCTGGGTCAGAAGTGGAGCAGCGGGGACTCGAACCAGCGCCCACAGGGAATGTTGGCGCTGCAGGCGGCGGCTTAACCTGTTGCACTGCAGTGCTGGCCCTGCACTTTTTTCTTTTTCTTTTTCTTTTTCTTTCTTTTTTTTTTTTTTTTTTTTGACAGGTGGAGTTAGACAGAGAGAGACAGAGCGAAAGGTCTTCCATCGCTGGTTCACTCCCCAAATGGCCGCCAGGGCCAGCACTGCGCCAGTCCGAAGCCAGGAGCCAGGTGCTTCTCCTGGTCTCCCATGGGGTGCAGGGCCCAAGCACTTGGGCCATCCTCCACTGCACTCCCTGGCCACAGCAGAGAGCTGGCCTGGAAGAGGGGCAACCGGGACAGAATCCGGTGCCCTGACCGGGACTAGAACCTGGTGTGCTGGCACCGCAGGCCGCATATGGGCACTGGTTCAAGACCCAGCTGTTCCACTTCTGATCCAGCTCCCTGCTAATGTGCCTGGGAAAGCAATGGAAGATGGCCCAGGTGCTTGGGTCCCTGCATGCATGTGGGAGACCCGGAAGAAGCTCCTGGCTCCTGGCTTCAGATCGGCGCAGCTCCAGCCGTTGTGGCCAATTGGGGAGTGAACCAGCGGATGGAAGACCTCTCGCTCTCGCTCTCTCTCTCTCTCTCTCCCTCTCTCCCTCTCTCTGTAACTCTGCCTTTCAAATAAGTAAATAAACCTTTAAAAAATTTAATTTTTTAAGGATTTATTTTATTTGAAAGATAGAGTTACAGAAAGAGGCAGAGAGAGGTCTTCCATCCACTGGTTCACTCCCCAATTGGCCACAACGGCTGGAGCTGCGCCGATCTGAAGCCAGGAGCCAGGAGCTTCTTCCGGGTCTCCCATGCAGGTGTAGGGGCCATCTTCCACTGCTTTCCCAGGCCATAGCAGAGAGCTGGATCGGAAGTGGAGCAGCCGGGACTAGAACTGGAGTCCATATGGGATGCCGGCACTGCAGGCGGCGGCTCTCCCCACCACACCACAGCGCCGGCCCCTCTCACCCGTTTTCAAGTGAGCGATCCTGTAGTGTTAAGTGCATCGCATTGCTGAGGGACGAATGTCTGGCAGTGTTTCCAGAATGCCAGTGCTGCGCCCATGAAACAGCTCCCATGGGTGAACGGCACGGTGAACTTCCAAACAGCCGTAGAGGTGTCTAAAAGGAGCCCTCCACCCTGCCTCTCCCAGCCCCCTGCAACGCCACGTCTCGAGACGGCCTGCGGCTTTGCCCAAGCTTAGGCCCCTGGTCCTCTGCACAAACGCCAGCCCTCCGTGGTCAGTCTGGCCCTGAGGGAACCTGAAGAGACAGGTGGCCCGGCCCTGGCCCTGATCCCAGCTTCTGAGGGCAGGGTGTGTGACCCGGGGCAAGGCACTTGTGCTCCCTGGGCCTGGGACTGTGGAAGGCCCCCTCCCCGCCCAGCCCCCAGCTTCTCGTTCAGGGGCCTGCGAGAACACGGAGTTGGGCGAGGAGGGAGCTGCCGGCCCGGCTGACAGCGTCTGGCCACGGTGGGCGCTGCGCAGGACGCGTGGTGAGTTCTGGGCCCGGCCTTTGCTCTCCGCTCCCGCAGGCTCTGTGGGCCGGCCGGCCGTAGGGAAGGTGCCGGGCAGTTCCGCAGGAGCCCAGCCCCGCCCCTGCGCGCATTGTCCACTCTCAGTCCCCTCTCCCACTGCCCAGCATTGGGCTGGTCACCCAGGCGGAACAGCTGTCGCCGCAGTTCAGGGGAAGCAAGGTTGGGGTCCCGGGTTCCTGGGCAGGGGGCCGAGGGCTGCAGGGTGGGAAGTTTGGGCCAAACTCCTGGAATCCCGCCTGCACCATAGACACCCAGCAGGAGGGCTGTGCACGCCCCGTCCCCCAACACGCGCACTTTGGGGCCCAGAGGGGCTGGGGTGGGGCGGCAGCTCGGGGCCAGCACCCTCTGCTCTCACGCGGGCCTCTCAGGGGCTGGCCCTTTAAAGCCCAGACCATGATGTCACCGCAGACCTTAAGGGCCAGGAGGGGGACTGCGGAGCTGAGCAGGGACTACATTTCCCAGCAGCCCCTGGGGCCTCCCAGCAGGCCCCGGGGCACCGCAGCCGATTAACTAGTTTAGTGCCGGTTCCCACGGGGCGTCTGAAGGGTGCCTCACGCCCCGCGGCGAGGCCGGGGTGCCCGCGAGCACAGCCTGGGGCTCGGGGGGCCCGGGGCACATGCGGGGGCCTGGCGTCACTCGGCTTCCCGGTGCCGACTGCGGGGTCCCCCTCTTGGCCCCGCAGCCTCCTTTCCCGAGTCCGGGCGTCCAGCCGCAGCGGGAGCGCGCCCCTTCCGGCTCCCGGCGCCCAGCGCTCCCGCCGCGGCCCCGGAGCCGCCCCTCGGGCCCAGCGCCCCGTACGCGGGGCGGGAACTACACTTCCCAGCGGCCCCCGGGCCCGACGCAGCGCCCCCGCCCAGCCGCGGGGCGGCGCGGGGCGGCGCGGGCCGGGCGGGGGGAGGCGGCTTGATGTCATCCTGAGCGGCGGGCGGCGGGTGCCGGTGCGCGCCGCGCTCGCCGGAGCCCCAGCACTTGGCCAGCCCCGAGCCTGCGGCGTGCGCGGCCCCGGCCCGGGGCAGAGCGGGGGCATGCTCCAGCCCGCCCTGAGCCGGGGCGAGAACCCAGGGGCGCCGCCGCCCAGCCCCAGCGCCGCGAGCGGAACCGCTGCGAGGGAGCCCTGAACCCCGGCTCCGCTCCCCACCGCCCGGGGGTCGGCGACCCTAGGGCTCGGGGTGCTGGAAAGTGAGTGCCCTCGCGTGAGGTTGGGGCCAGGAAGGAGGCACTGAGGCCCCGGGGGGGGGGGTGCGCAGTCCCAGGCGGGGCTGGCATGGGGACAGCCCCCCCCACCCCGTTCTCCGGGGTGTCCACGGCGGCTGGAGGCTGCCCTTCGTGGAGCAGGCCGGGTCCCCCGCTCCGAAAGGGAACAGGCCCTCTCGGCAGAGTTTACCCTGGAGCTGGGCAGCCGGTCCGCGACGGGAAGGAACGGGCGCCCCGATTTTCCGGTCCGGCTGCTCCCTTTGCCTGACCTCCCCCCCCCCCCACTTGGTTTTCTCAAGAGGCAGGCGACGAACCCCGCTGGACTCTGCTGGACCCCCAGGAAGGAGCTGAGGCCTGAGCCGCCCTCCTTCCCACCCTGCCTGCCCCCCAGGACCGGGCAGTTGCTGGAGGCCCTGGAGGGGGGGGGCCCGGGGACTGGGTTGTGCCCCCCCCCACGCCCCAGCAGGATGGACCCGAGTTAGTGCGGTCGGCGTCACGCGGTGTCCTCCAGGCCCAGAGGGGCGCCTGGGGGCCCTGAGAGCTTGACTTGTGCCCGCCGCCTGCCCGCCCGCCATGGAGACGAAGCTGCCCCCCGCCAGCACGCCCACCAGCCCGTCCTCCCCGGGGCTGTCGCCCGTGCCCCCGGCCGACAAGGTGGACGGCTTCTCCCGCCGCTCCCTCCGCAGAGCGCGGCCTCGGCGCTCGCACAGCTCCTCTCAGTTCCGCTATCAGAGCAACCAGCAGGAGCTGACGCCGCTGCCCCTGCTCAAAGGTGAGCGGAGGCCGCCTGGGCCCGGGGGCGGGGGCGGGGGGCGGCCGGCCTGGGTCTTCGGCCAGCGGCTCCAGCAGCCGGACGGACCCTCAGCCCGGCTGCCGTGCGTGCTGACGCATGGCCCGCCCGGCCTGTCATTCCCGGGGGTGGGGCGTCTAGAGGTGGCACCACCCTGGGGGCAGAGCAGGGCCAAGGGTGGGGCCCGCGGCTTGGGTCCCCGGAGGCCACTATCAGCCCGGCCAGCTGCTGGGGTCCTGGAGCAGCCGCTTGGCCCGGTTCCCGGGGGGAACCCGTGTAGCTGCTGCCCGCACTCCGGGGCCACAGGGCCGGGAGCACCCTAGAGATCACCCGTCCCCTCGGCTAGCAGAACAGGGTACCACTTAGGAGAGGCGGCCGTGGCTGCTTGGGGCACCTGCAGGAGGCCCGCGGTCCAAGGCTGTGCGAACGCAGTGAGTCAGGCCACTGAGTCCCTGAGCCTGGACTGCCCGGACTGAAACGTTAGCTCTCATTGCCATGGCTACCAGTAGGTAAGAGGCGATCCTTGTCTTCCGGGGCTTGGAGTCTCTGCAGAGGAGAAAGGAAGGGGACCCTGTAACCCCCGAGTAGGGAGGGGTGAGGGGCGGCGCCGGGGCGTGGGCCTGGGGCGGCCGTGCCCAGCGCAGCCCCTGCCTCCTCCCTCCCCAGATGTGCCCGCCTCCGAGCTGCACGACCTGCTGAGCCGGAAGCTGGCCCAGTGCGGGGTGATGTTCGACTTCCTGGACTGCGTGGCCGACCTGAAGGGCAAGGAGGTGAAGCGGGCGGCGCTCAATGAGCTGGTGGAGTGTGTGGGCAGCACCCGGGGCGTCCTCATCGAGCCCGTGTACCCCGACATCATCCGCATGGTGAGCCCGCGCCCGGCCTGGGGGCAGGACGCGTCCCGCACGCCCGCCCTGGGCCTCACCGGGGCCTTGCACCTGCCGAGGGGCGGGGAAGGGTCTCCTGCGGTGACTGCCCACGGGAGACGTGAGAAGCGCGGGCGAGGCTGGTCCTCAGAGCGCCCTGGCTCCAACCCCTCAGATCTCAGTGAACATCTTCCGGACCCTG
The DNA here is from genome assembly GCF_051225735.1 of Oryctolagus cuniculus. NCBI lineage: Eukaryota > Metazoa > Chordata > Mammalia > Lagomorpha > Leporidae > Oryctolagus > Oryctolagus cuniculus. The sequence continues at coordinate 6,489,948 of NC_142867.1, read as the reverse complement.
CCGCCCAGCGAGAACCCCGAGTTCGACCCCGAAGAGGACGAGCCCAACCTGGAGCCTTCGTGGCCGCATCTGCAGGTGTGAGGGCCGGGAGGCAGGGCGCCCCGTGTCGCAAGCGCTCAGGACTGGGGCGAGGGGCTCCCGGGCCCCGGCCCTGGGGAAGGGCTGGCCCGGACACGCCGTCCGTCCCCTCCGCAGCTGGTGTATGAGTTTTTCCTGCGTTTCCTGGAGAGCCCCGACTTCCAGCCCTCCGTGGCCAAGAGATACGTGGATCAAAAGTTTGTCCTGATGGTGAAGTGGGGAGCCCAGGCGGGGTGGCGCCCCAGGGCGTGGGCTGGCTCCCAGAGGGGCGTGGGTGGGCCGGAAGCGCCCTGGGCTGGGCCCCTCACCCGAGCCTGAGCCCGGCTCCCGCAGCTGCTGGAGCTCTTTGACAGCGAGGACCCTCGCGAGCGTGAGTACCTCAAGACCATCCTGCACCGGGTCTACGGCAAGTTCCTGGGGCTCCGGGCCTACATCCGCAAGCAGTGCAACCACATTTTCCTCCGGTGAGGCCCCTGCCTGCCCGCAGCGCCCTGGGGGGCGGGGCCCTGCCGGGGTGCTGGCTCCCGGGGGTCTTCCTCAGCAGCCTGGTCCGTGTTCTGGCTAAACGAAGCCGGTGCAGGCAAAGAACACGGCGGTTACTTCCACTTCGCTGATGATGTGGTGGAGGCCGAGAGGGCGCGGTCCACAGGGGCCGCGTCTTCCCAGCGGTGTCACGCTGGGCCGTGAGGAGGGGGAGGGTTCTCCGTGCGGTGCGGGGCCCACGGCCCGGCGGTTGGCGGCCGCTCACGAGGGAGCCGTCGGCCGAGCGTGCTGGTCCCTGTCCGCCAGGCCCTCGGAGAACCCCATATGTGTACCACCGCTTTGGTTTTTGTTTTGTTTTGTTTCTTTTTTAGAGACTTACTTATTTTTTAAAAAGATTTATTTATTTATTTATTTGAAAGTCAGAGTTAGAGAGAGAAGGAGAGAGAGAGAGAGAGAGAGAGAGAGAGAGAGTTCTTCCATCCACTGGTTCACTCCCCAGATGCCACAACAGCCAGAGCTGTGCCGATCCAAAGCCAGGAGCCAGGAGCTTCTTCCAGGTCTCCCACGCAGGTGCAGGGGCCCATAGACTTGGGCCATCCTCCACTGCTTTCCCAGGCCACAGCACAGAACTGGATCGGAAGTGGAGCAGCCGGGACTCGAACCAGCGCCCATATGGGATGCCGGCACTGCAGGCGACGGCTTTACCCGCTACACCACAGCGCCGGCCCTTTAAAGATTTACTTTTTTTTTTTTTTTTAATTTTTTTTTTTTTTTTTTTTGACAGAGTGGACAGAGAGAGAGAGAGAGAGAGAGAGAGAAAGGTCTTCTTTTGCTGTCGGTTCACCCTCCAATGGCTGCCGCGGCCGGCGCACCGCGCTGATCCGATGGCAGGAGCCAGGTGCTTCTCCTGGTCTCCCATGGGGTGCAGGGCCCAAGCACCTGGGCCATCCTCCACTGCACTCCCTGGCCACAGCAGAGAGCTGGCCTGGAAGAGGAGCAACCGGGACAGAATCCGGCGCCCCGACCGGGACTAGAACCCGGTGTGCCAGCGCCGCAAGGTGGAGGATTAGCCTAGTGAGCCGCGGCGCCGGCTAAAGAGTTACTTATTTGAAAGGCGGGTGACAGAGGGAGAGAGAGAGAGAGAGAAGCACATAGATGGGTCTTCCATCTGCTGGTTCACTCCCCAGGTGACCACAGTGGCCAGGGCTGGGCCAGGCTGAAGCCGGGAGGCGGGAGCTCCATCCATCCAGGTCTCCCGTGGGGGTGCAGGGGCCCAAGCACGTGGGCCGTCTTCTGCTATTTTCCCAGGCGCATTAGCAGGGAGCTGGATGGGAAGTGGAGCAGCCGGGACTCGAACCCACACTCCTATGGGATGCCATGGTCACAGGCAGTGGCTCAACCCTTTGCTCCGTAGTGCCAGCCCCACCACTTTTTTTTTTTTTTTTAAAGATATATTTATTTGAAAGGCAGAATAAGAGAGAGAGAGAGAGATCTTTCACCTGCTGGTTGATTCCCCAAATGGCTGCAATAGCCAGGCTGGTCCACGCTGAAGCCAGTCCCCCAGATCTGGTCCGGGTCTCCCACGTGGATCTCGGGGCCATCGTCCAGCCGCCTCCATGGGCACGTTAGCGGGGAGCTGGATCGGAGGCGGGGCGGCGCTTGGTCTGGGGTGCTGGTGCCGCAGGTGGCCCCTTACCCTGCGGCCCCGCAGCTCAGGCCCTGATCCAGCGCTTAACCGACTCTGGGGCCGAAGCTCAGCCACCGCCGAGCCTCGACCTGCCCTTCTGCAGAGTGGGCACAGCGCTCCCCGCTCCTTGGTGTCGGGGTCAGGCCAGAGGGTCAGGGCTGAGCTAGAACTTCACCAGAGAAAGGAGGAGGCGTGGCGGGGGTGCTGGGCCGAGGCGGGCGTCTCAGGTGTAGCCCCCGGCCCCCGCCGCCCTGACCTGCCTGCTGTCCCGCAGGTTCATTTATGAGTTCGAGCACTTCAATGGCGTGGCAGAGTTGCTGGAGATCTTAGGAAGGTGACAGCGGGGCGGCAGGCGGCGGGTGGCGGGCCCGGGTGGGGGGGCGGGGGGGGCTGGGTCGCGACCGTCCCCTCCGTCCTCCTCAGCATCATCAACGGCTTCGCGCTGCCCCTGAAGACCGAGCACAAGCAGTTCCTGGTTCGAGTCCTGATTCCCCTGCACTCCGTCAAATCCCTGTCCGTCTTTCACGCCCAGGTGAGGCCAGGCCGGTGGGCCACCCCCGCCCATCCCGCCCTGGTACACCTGCCTGGTGAGTGGGAGCGGGGGTCCTCGGCGCCCCGCCCCCTGCTCACCCCAGGCCTCCTCCTCCCCACCCCCCCTCCAGCTGGCCTACTGCGTCGTGCAGTTCCTGGAGAAGGACGCCACGCTGACAGAGCACGTGAGTCCTGCGGGGGTGGGGGTGGGGTGGGGTGGGGAGCAGGCCCTCGCCTCTGCAGGTCTGAGCCCCTCTGCCTCACCCCCACAGGTGATCCGCGGGCTGCTCAAATATTGGCCAAAAACCTGCACCCAGAAGGAGGTACGCAGCAGGGGGAGGTTGGGAGGGCTCAGCTTCCAGGAGGCGAGCAGGGGTGGGTGTGCAGGCCGGGCGTGGACTTGAGCCGCCGACCCTGTGGCCCAGGTCATGTTCCTGGGGGATGGGGGCGCGTGGGCCGACCCCGTGGCCCAGGTCATGTTCCTGGGGGAGGTGGGGGGCGTGCGGGCCGACCCCGTGGCCCAGGTCATGTTCCTGGGGAGGTAGGGGGTGTGTGGGCTGACCCTGTGCCCCAGGTCATGTTCCTGGGGGGATGGGGGGGGTGTGGGCCGACCCCGTGGCCCAGGTCATGTTCCTGGGGGGGATGGGGGGTGTGCGGGCCGACCCCGTGGCCCAGGTCATGTTCCTGGGGGGGATGGGGGGTGTGTGGGCTGACCCCGTGGCCCAGGTCATGTTCCTGGGGGGATGGGGGGTGTGCGGGCCGACCCCGTGGCCCAGGTCATGTTCCTGGGGGGATGGGGGGTGTGTGGGCTGACCCTGTGCCCCAGGTCATGTTCCTGGGGGGGATGGGGGGTGTGCGGGCCGACCCCGTGGCCCAGGTCATGTTCCTGGGGGGGATGGGGGGTGTGTGGGCCGACCCCGTGGCCCAGGTCATGTTCCTGGGGGAGGTGGGGGGTGTGTGGGCCGACCCCGTGCCAGGTCATGTTCCTGGGGGGATGGGGGCGCGTGGGCCGACCCCGTGGCCCAGGTCATGTTCCTGGGGGAGGTGGGGGGTGTGCGGGCCGACCCCGTGGCCCAGGTCATGTTCCTAGGGGGATGGGGGGCGCGCGGGCCGAGCGTGGACTTGAACTCCGACCCCGTGCCAGGTCATGTTCCTGGGGGGATGGGGGGTGTGCGGGCCGACCCCGTGGCCCAGGTCATGTTCCTGGGGGGATGGGGGGTGTGCGGGCCGACCCCGTGGCCCAGGTCATGTTCCTGGGGGGATGGGGGGCGCGCGGGCCGAGCGTGGACTTGAACTCCGACCCCGTGCCAGGTCATGTTCCTGGGGGGATGGGGGGTGTGCGGGCCGACCCCGTGGCCCAGGTCATGTTCCTGGGGGGATGGGGGGTGTGCGGGCCGACCCCGTGGCCCAGGTCATGTTCCTGGGGGGGATGGGGGGGGTGTGGGCCGACCCCGTGGCCCAGGTCATGTTCCTGGGGGGGATGGGGGGTGTGTGGGCTGACCCCGTGGCCCAGGTCATGTTCCTGGGGGAGGTGGGGGGTGTGTGGGCCGACCCCGTGGCCCAGGTCATGTTCCTGGGGGGATGGGGGCGCGCGGGCCGAGCGTGGACTTGAACTCCGACCCCGTGCCAGGTCATGTTCCTGGGGGAGGTGGAGGAGATCCTGGACGTCATCGAGCCCTCCCAGTTTGTGAAGATCCAGGAGCCCCTGTTCAAGCAGGTGGCTCGCTGTGTCTCCAGCCCCCATTTCCAGGTGTGCGTCGGGGCGGGCGGGACCAGGGCCGGGGGAGGAGCGCAGCTGATCTAACAGACCCCTCTCGGCCTCAGTTTCTCTTCCAGTCCTAGGTCTGGTAATGGGGAGAGGCCGGACTTGGGGTCAGGAGACCTAGGTCAGGCGAATCACTCCATCACCCCGAGTCTGGTTAAGCTTCCTCCCCTGTAAAACAGGCCAAGGACCACCTCCTCCCGGGGCGGGGTGAGGCCGGAGCCCGCACAGCGCAGGCTCTTTGGTACAGGAGGGGGCCGTCTCCGGCGTCCTGTTCCCTCCCTTCGTGGCCGGCGGCTTCATTGGTGGCTTCCCCACCCCGCCCTGGCCACGGGGGCCCGTGGTGCCCTGCACAGGAGTTCACTCCCCTCAGAGGCCGCCCTCAGCGGGAGCCATGTCTGCCTCACAGCCATCAGGGCCTCCGTGCTCACAGCTGTAGCACCTCACTGGCTTCCTCAGGTGCAGTATTCGTAGCCCCGGTCTGCAGGGGACACACTGAGGTTGGGGGTCACGTGGCCTCGCGGGCCTGGATAGAGGGAGCACTGCCCCCGAGTTTGGACCCAAATCTGCTTCCCGCCGGTCAGACGAGCCCCGAGGGGGTGTGGAGGCGGGGGCCTGGGGTTGGCGAGGGGCGGGTTCCAGAGCTCGCCGCCGTCTCGCCGTCTCGCCTGCGCAGGTTGCAGAGCGGGCTCTGTATTTCTGGAACAACGAGTATATCCTGAGCCTCATTGAGGACAACTGCCACACTGTGCTGCCTGCTGTCTTCGGGACCCTCTACCAAGTCTCCAAGGAGCACTGGAATCAGTGAGCGCCCAGCTGGGACCCGGCCCACAGACCCGGGAGCAGGGCCAGCCGGTCCTTGCTGGAGAATCGGAGAAAGTGCTGGAAGGGGGAGGGGGCACAGGCGGAGCGTGCAGGAGCAGGTGCACCCAGCGGGAGGCCCCTGCCACAGCCCCTTCCCTTGGCCTGTCTAGAACCATCGTGTCTCTCATCTACAACGTGCTCAAGACCTTCATGGAGATGAACGGGAAGCTGTTTGATGAGCTCACGGCCTCCTACAAGCTGGAAAAGCAGCAGTGAGTGGTGGGGGCTGGGGTGGGGGGAGGAGAGAGCAGGAAGGAGCGAGACCCCGGGGGAAGTGGCGGCGGCGGCAGAGGGGCGCCCTGAGCCCTGTCTGGTCACACGCTCAGACCTCCCCGCCCCCCGCCAGTCTAGCCGCGGTCCCCCCGGCTTCCTCAGATTCAGCTAGGGCCGCCCAGAGTCCCCACGGTGGGGGTCAGCGTCTCCTCAGCTCTCCCCCCAAGCCGGGGTCCCCTCGAGCCTCCCTCGGAGAGCATGCCTCAGGCTGCCCCTTGCAGCGGGGGTGGTGAGGGAGGCTGGGCCCTGGGTCGCCCCCCGGGCGGTGGAGCTGCCTCGCCTCTCTCCCCAGGGAGCAGCAGAAGGCCCGGGAGCGTCAGGAGCTGTGGCAAGGTCTGGAGGAGCTGCGGCTGCGCCGGCTACAGGGGACCCAGGGGACCCAGGGGGCCAGGGAGGCCCCCCTGCAGCGGTTCGTACCCCAGGTGGCTGCCACTGGAGGCCAGAGCTAGAGAGCCCTCCGGCAGGGACGACACCCGGAGCGGCAGACCCTCCCTCCCTCCTCCTGCCTGGGCCGCAGGGAGCCAGGGAGGAGGGGGCGGCCTTGGCAGCTGAACTCCAGGCCCTGGAGGCAGGACTTGACTGGGCGAGTGACCGGGAAGCTGCTGGAGGCCACGCCGGGCTCCGGATGGCAGGCAGCCCCCGCCTGCTCCCGGCCCCGGACAGGGCCCTCCACACCTCGCCTGCCCGTCTCGCGCCCGCCGTGGGCTCCATGTCTATTTATTCTCGCCCGCTCCCCCTCAGCACAGACGCCGTCCTGGGCCTGAGCGTCTCCCCCACCTTCGCCCTCGGCTTCCTGTCCCCTTTTTATTTATTCCGCAGGGGGAGGGGTGAGGGCACAGTGCCCTGGGTAAGAGGGGTCGCAGCAGTCCTGGTCTTCCCCCTCCCCTGGCTGGGGGCAGACTTAATAAAGAGAGAAGCTCAAGACCGGCTGCTTTATTCAGGGGTGGGCGGAGAGGGCAGCGCGGCCCGAGCCTGGCTGGGGGCACCGCAGGCTCTTAGGAGGGCAGAGCCGGAGCCCCAGGTGCGGAGCCCCGGGCCCGGGGAGGGCGGGGGTGGCCGGGCTAGTGGCGGGCGAGGCGGCACATGTCGCACTGGCAGGCCCTGGCCGTGAAGATCTCGAGCTGCTCCCTCCGGCGGCCCCGGCACTGCAGCTGCACCCTCACCTGTGCCGGGGCAGTCTGCTCCAGGCGCCTGCGCGGGGCCGTCCTGGGTCCCCGCCTCCCGTCTCCCTCCACCCGACGCCCCATCCCACTCCCCCACCCCCGCGCGGGCCCCCCTCACCTTTTCCAGGCTGCTGATGGTGCAGCACTGGGAGACAGAGGTGATGTTGTGTCGGTAGCCGCTGGCCACCAGCACAGAGTACCGGGAGGGGAAGGCGCTGGACTCGCAGTGGCCCACACAGGCCTGAGCCACGTGGGAGCCCCGGCAGGTGCCTTGCCGGTCACTTCGCACTGTCACATTGAAGGCTAGACGGAGGCAGCGAGGGGTGGATGGGGGCTCGCCCAGCGCCTGCTGGCTGCCTCCCGGGGGTCTGTCTAGGGTGCCACCTGTCTGTCAGCTCCTTGCTCCCGCCCAGAACTTCCGCTCCCCCAGCCCTCTGGCCCCCGAGGTACTCACGGTGTAAGTGACAGCCGGGAGTGGCGGCCTCGCGACCCCAGCCTTCAGCGAGGACGACCAGCAGGCAGAGGAGCAGGGCCTGGGGGTACCTGGCGGGCACCTGAGGCGCCGTGGGTGGTCAGGTGAGCGCGCTTGCTGCAGGTGCGTGGAGGGCTGTCTTCCCCGTATGTGGCCGCCTGCCCGCCATGTGAGCGCTGTCTCTGAGTGGGACTGTGTGGCAGCCCTCTGTGCACGGGGTCTCCCCTGGAGCACAGGCCTCCTCCCCCCACCCGCCGGGCCCTCACCCCCCTCACCCCCCCCCCCGGGCCCCTCACCATCTCTGAGGCTCAGGAACGGAGTGGCTCAGTGTCTCCCCGCCTTGGTCTCCGCTGGCCCGGACTGGGCCCCGCTGTCAGGCTTTTTATTTGCCGGCCTTTGGGAGCCACGCCCCCCTGGAGATCAGCTTTCAGCCCGCCTCCCAGCCTGAGGCCTCGGGCAGTCCCACCTGGGAGATTGTCTGGGGTCTCGGGGTCTTGGGGTCTCCAAGGTGCGGTGCTCGCAGTCTTGTCCGAAACTCCCGCCCAGGGCTGGCGGAGTGGGGCAGGTGCGCAGGTGGGGAGGCGGGGAGACAGCTCCATCAAGGCCGTTGTGGCCTTGGTGGGGGGCACTTGCCTGTCCAGGACCTCCCGCTCCCAGCCTTGACACCACTGTCCTGCAGAGAAAGGGCCTGGGGAAGGAGGGGGCACGGGGGTCTCCTGGGTGCCCCCGGGGTGACGGTCTGTTCAGAGCTCCACTCCCAGCGTCAAGTGGATGACCTCGCTCCCAAGGGTCAGCCAGAGTGGGGCTCTGAGCTGGCGGCCCCCGAGTGCCTGGCGTAACAGAGTCCCCTCCTGGAAGATGCGGTGTATCTGATCACCTGATCTGAGTCCAGCCTCGGACAGGTGAGGCAAGCAAGCCTCGGAGGAGGGCCACCCACTACAGCCGCTCAGGGTCAGGCGGACTGGCGCTCAGCGGTCGTCAGCCAGCAGTGGTAGACGGCACTGGCAAAGAGCTGGGGGAAGCCGCCAGGGGGCTGGGGCGGGGAGGGGTCAGAAGGGGGCTGCTCAGGAGGGGCCGGCCCCAGATTGCCAGGCTGTCAGCGCCGCTGTTGCCCATGTCGGCTGTGCTGGGGTGCTCAGCTCCCAGTGCCCACTCCCCCACTCCCAGGGCACCCCTCGAGCATGCAACAGGTAGTCAGCTGTGTAGAAGCTTCGGGTGACGGGCTGCGACCTCACCGGGTGGCCTGTTCCAGCACCGGACGTCTATTAGGGTTGTTAGGAAACTGGCACAGTTGTAGCCAGGTGGCCGCAGGGCCAGCTACCTGTGCCAGGCTCCACCCCCATCCTACTGCTCCTGCTTCCCTGCCCCTCAGGCAAAGTGTTACGGGGCCTGTTCCTGCACGCGCTCTCTGGCTCTGCTCTCGTGGCTTCTCTCCTGCGCTCTCTCGGTTCCTCTCTAGTCGCCTCCTCTGGTCTCTCGGCTCTCTCTGCTCTCTCCTCCCTCTTCTCTCCTCGCTAGCTCCTCTCCTCTCTGTTTCTCTCTTATACTCTTTCTCTTTTCCCTTCGCCGCCCCTTCACTCCGGACTGTGGGGTGTTCCCCAATAAGCCCTTTCCCTTACTCCGGCGTTCGGTGTGTTTTGAGATGGCTGACGTTAATGTGTAACAAGGGTGGAAAACGCTTCCCTCGCTCCGAGCGGACATGACCTCCACATCTCACTGGTCATTTGGTCCCATGCACATCTAAACTGTCCCAGCCCAGTGCCTTGGCTGCAGGTGGAGCTCCGGTGCCCTGGTCTTCTCCGGGGTCCTCGTCTGCTGACCCCAGCGCCGACCCGACAGAGTGACGGGCTTTCCCGTCAAAGCCTGAGGGACAGCGGGCGACAGGCGCGTTACCTTGGAGAAGCTACACTTTGCCGCCAAACTGGGTGAGTTTGTGGGGGAGATCACTTCTTTGGGGGTCAGTAGGGCTCAGAAGGGAGTCTCAAGGCCCCTTCTCCTCGGCCCGGCAGTGCCGGCGGGGGTCGAAGCTCAGGTGCTGTTTCTCGGACCTGGAGGGAACAGCTGGTTCTCTCCACTTCCACTTATTCCATCAGTAACTCTCCGAAAACGACTTATCATCAGTAGGCTCCTAAGTGCTGAAGACACAACACTAAACTGGCCCTGGGGCAGCGAAATTCCCAAGATGTTAGGAAGTTGCATTCTTTTTAAAAAATTTAATTTTAAATTGGAACAAAAACATTCAATTATAAGGTGGCAAAGAACCGGACAAACCCACGGGAGGACCCCTCATGGGGCCTCGGTGCTCGTGGCCGAGGCGTCCTAAGGCGAGGACAGGGCCGGAGGAGGCGCGGCCGCTGGGCTCCAGGTGCCCTCGCTCCGGGCAGGCTCCCCGCTGCTCTTCCTGAAGAAGTACCGGAACGGGAAGAGGGCGCTGCAGGACGAGAAGCAGGGGCTGACCGCGAGGCCTCCCCCCTCCCCCCGCGTCTGCTCTGGGGAGCCAGTCTGGAGCAGCGCTCGGAAGGGCCCTCACATGAGGTTATATGGGGGGGGGGGGGGGGACAGACTTGCAGTGGGTGGCTGCCCTGCGACGGAGGGACCTACTGGGTTCTGCTCTGCAAAAGGGCTCCCAGGAGGCAGCCGGGGTCAGAGGGGAGCAGAAGCATCTGGTGGCCATCATCCGGGTGGCCAAGGCAGGCAGCAGCCGGCCGTTCAGCCCGCGCTCCTGGAGCCTGGCCCTACACAGGCCTCAGGACCGAGGGGACCGAGGGGAGCTGTGCAGGGGCCAGGAAGACCCTGTTCTCGAGCCCCTTTCTATCGTCTGTCCTGGAAGGAACCGTGGAAGCTCTGCCGCGGCGGGGCGGGGCGGGGCAGCACTGTCTTACCGCACAAAGCCGAAGAAGCCGCCGGCTGCTGTCTCTCCAGGGGGAGGCAGGCTGTCTTCCCGCGGTGGGGGAACAGCTGGCTCTGCAGCACGGGGTCTGCGCCTAGACTCTGTAAGGAAAGCGCTCAGGCGGGAGCAGAGGGGAGTCCAGGACTGTGTTCATGTGAGCAGCCTCCCGCCAAGCTCTCTACAGCCAGGTGAGCTGTGTGTCCTGACCCTCACCCCCACCCCCAAGTTCATCTCGGCACAGAAGACGCTAGTCTGACCTTGGGGCATTTCCAAAGTCAGGCTCCTGAGCGATGTCCCCAGGTCAAGCCCAGCCCCCCCCCCCCCCCCCGCCATGGCTGCTGTTTCCACAGGGGCAGGAACTGCTTGGAGAGCTTGTTCCAGCCCTGCTTCCGGGACCACAGCCCACTGAATCCTCGTGCTGGTGGAAGGGCAACACCTCAGCAGGCCGGGCGTCCCCGGCCACGGTGGCACTTGCAACACCAACGCCACACATGCCTCCCGGGCGGGGGCATCAAGTTCGCCACCAGAAGCCGAGGACGACAGCAATTCCTGCCTTCACTCCTTTAGGACGCGGACGAGGGGCTCCTAACAAGCCGCACCCAGGACGAGGCCCGCCACCCACTCAGTGAGCGCACTCAGCCTGGTGCTGCTCCTTGCTCAGCAGAACCACGGGGCGCAGGGGAATCACTGAGGGAGACACACGGGGAGTGTCCAGAACCTACCCTCTTCCTGGACGTCCGTGGGGTCAGAGGCCGAGGTCTGCTGACACTCCTGCTGGGTTTTTCTTTCCTTGTTCTGATAAAAAGAAATCCAAGAAAGGTCTCAGAGCTTGATGACCTCACGCTATTCGCTGGTGAACTAACTCACATCAGCATGGGCTATGGCTTCCGGCCTACCAGGCACGTTCTCTGTTTCCTGCTGGAGGACTGTCCTTGCTACATTCCAGCCTCCTAATCATTGTCCCTAGAAAACCAGAAGATGTAAAAGCAGAGAACAGGGGCCAGCCCTGTGGTGTAGTGGGTAAAGCCACGGCTTGCAGTGCCGACATCCCATATGGGTGCCGGTTTAAGTCCCAGCTGCTCCACTTCTGATCCAGCTCTCTGCTGTGGCCTGGGAAAGCAGTAGAAGATGGCCCAAGTCCTTGAGCCCCTGCACCCGCATGGGAGACCCAGAAGAAGCTCCTGGCTCCTGGCTTTGGATCGGCGCAGCTCCAGCCGTTGTGGCCAATTGGGGAGTGAACCAGCGGATGGAAGACCTCACTCTCTCTCTCTGCCTCTTCTCTCTGTGTAACTCTGACTTTCAAATAAATAAATAAATCTCAAAAATAAATAAAAAAGAAGAGCCAAGAACAAACCAAGCTGGGCTGAACCTGCATTCCACGTTACTGAGTCCCGGAACGCTGAGGCTTCAGAACGCACGCGGACCTTAGCGTGGACGTGGAGAAACGCGTAATCAGTGGGGTGACGCCGGTGCCCAGCCGAGTGTCAGCAGCCAGGGCAGTCTCTGCAGCGCCCCTCCCTGGGAACGTGACGCATCAGCAGGGCCCTGAGTGAGTGGAGCTTCATCCACTGGTCAAGGACAGCACAGAATTCCAGACAGGGCCACTCAAGGAGGAGCACCGCCTGTGACGGCAGCGTCCCACGTGGGTGCTGGTGTGTCCTGGCTGCTCCACTTCCCATCCAGCTCCCTGCTAGTGGCCTGGGAAGGCAGCAAAAGATGGCCACTGCCACCCACATGGGAGACCCAGAAGAAGCTTCTGGCTTCGGCCTGGCCCAGCTCTGGCTGCTGTGACCATTTGGAGAGCGAACCAGCAGATGAAAGATCCCCCTCTCTGTCTTTCCCTCTCTAACTCTGCCTTTTCAAATGAATAAATAATTTTTTTAAAAGAGTACAATCAGCAAGGCTAGAGCCAGACACTGCAGAAACATGACCGCGGCGTTAGCAGCCAGCACGCCTCATGTGCTACTAATGCCTTGTTAAAATTCCTTTGTACTTGCAGAAGGGCCTCCTACAACCCGGTCCCAGGCCCACACCATTTCCCGGCAAGCACCCTGATAAAACACAGCTCATTTTCTCTGGAAATCCCTGCCGCTGGCCAGAATCTTCGCCCAGCCAGGATCTGGGGCCTCCCCCCCTGCAGGGCTGGGTTTCCTTGAGCTGTTTGGCTATGACGAGGGGCTGCAGGCTGTCCACGGGGTTCTGGGGGGCAGAAGCGTGCCGTGCCCCTAGGGAAGTTAGCACCAGCCCCATGTATGCACACACTTCAGCTTAGAATCGCAGATACTTCTCAGAGAGTGTCTGCAACAAATCCCAGGCCACAGAGGCGGCCATCTAAGTCAGAGTCTGGTACAAGGGGGCTCTGGGGAGGAAGGGGAGCCCATTCTTACCTTCTCTAAGCAGATGAAAGAGTTGAAGGGCCCAGCTCTGCTTTGGACTTGAGGGAGTGATTCTTACATATTTGCTGGAACTCTGGCTTTGGGCTTCAATCCCGCTGCACAGAGCAGCCCTAATGACCAGCAGAGTGGCACTGCGCCAGGCCACCTCTGGAAGTCTGTGGCCACACCTGCTGGGAAGTGCAGTTTGGGTGCAGGCGCCTGCAGTGCGCAGCCTCTCCCCGCGCAGCTCTGGCCCGTGTGTATCCTTCCAAATTCCCGATCTCTAGGTCTGGGCTCTGGAGTAACAGGGTTACCTTCCCACTGTCTCCCAGACACCTCTCAGACAGAGACGTGTGGTGTCCGGAGCTCTTCCTGCACGGACTCCTGATGTGCTCCGACATGCACAGCCCACACTGCCTGTGGCCCTCACTCCACTGCCCCAGAGTCGGGGAGAAACAGTAAGCCTTGGACCATCAGAGCAAATTCAATTTTTCTGGCTCGTATGACTTACACGGGGAGTCACTGCGGTCAGTTTAATTCAGGAGAAAATCCTCATCCTGGAACAGGGTCTGTGATGAAGACGGTCCTTGTGCTTTGAGTCAACATCAGTCAACGCGCTCCTTTTACTCAGAGTCCTTTCTGAACCCAGAATCAGGTTGACAAGGCAATTATGTTGAGTAAGAAGCGGTGGGTACAGTTCTTGAGGGAGATGATGTGTCAAACCCAGAATAGGTAGGTACGAAGGGTAGGGCGGGAGGGAAATGTTCCTTTAATAGTCATTATCTGGGTTGTATCAAGTGTCTTTGTTCTCTGGAGCGTCATGTACTCTTCTTGTACGTCCTCTTTTCTTCTTCTTACCTCTCTAGAGGATGGCGGCATAGAGGGGGGACTATCTATATAGGTTTGCCGGGTGGGCCAGTTAGTCATGGCCCAACAAAGGCCCTGTCCTCTGCCCCTGCCCACAGAGGCAGAGGTCTAAATTCCCAAGGGCTGGCCGGTGCCGTGGCTCACTAGGCTAATCCTCCGCCTTGCAGCGCCGGCACACCGGATTCTGTCCCGGTTGCCCCTCTTCCAGGCCAGCTCTCTGCTGTGGCCCGGGAGTGCAGTGGAGGATGGCCCAAGTGCTTGGGCCCTGCACCCCATGGGAGACCAGGAGAAGTACCTGGCTCCTGCCATCGGATCAGCGCAATGCGCTGGCCGTGGCGGCTATTGGAGGATGAACCAACGGCAAAGGAAGACCTTTCTCTCTGTCTCTCTCTCTCACTGTCCACTCTGCCTGTCCAAAAAATAAAAAAAATTAAAAAAAAATAAATTCCCAAGGGCTCACCCTTCAGCTAGGTTGTAAGTCCCCTGGAAGGAAGAAACTAGGTGTTCCCATGTTTCTGTGAACTCCAGCCCCCAACATAATGTGTGCAAACAGGAGACAGAACATGGTTTAGAAAGGACTGTCACCTCACTCTTCTACATGAAAGTGTTTTCCAGGAATTCCTGTGATCTTACGGCAGCCTCGGGGCCCTTCCGGACCAGCCCAGGCTGACCTCTCCAGGAACGTGTCTCAGCGCGGCACCCTCAGCCCGGGTGCACGAGCCTGCACGAGCCAAAGCACTGTACTCTTCCCCTGGGCCTGAGCGCTACCCCACTCTGACCTACTCTGTGAACGCTTTTTTTATTTTTTTAAAGATTTATTTATTTGAAAGTGACAGAGGGAGGATGAGACAGACATCTACCATCCTCTGGTTCACTCTCCAATGCCTGCAATGGCTGCAGCCTGGCGCCAGGAGCCAGGAACTCCATCTGGGTTCCCCACGTGGTGGCAGGGAGCCGGCTCAGAAGCACAGCAATGGGGACTCACACTAGCGCTCCAATAGGAGACACTGTAGGCAGTGGCTAGCCTGCCCCCGGGACCCTTCCTCTGTGGACACTCCACGGTCTCTTTGTGCCCTGTGTTTCTTCTACTCTGGCACACAGCACATCTTTAGTAATTGTGTGCCTTGCTTTGCACTGTTGGCTTTGTAGAGGACAGCGCCATATCCCTGGCTCTTGGTTCATAGTAGACAATGAAAATTTGTTGAATGAATGCACACATAAATATTTGCTAGTGGATCATGTCATGTGTCCTGGGAAGGTGAGAGGCGAACTGTTAGAGTTTGAGTACGAGGTCAGAGCTCTACGACCCCTGTAGGGTCAGAAGCAGGAACTAAGGCAGACTCTGTAAGGCCTGGACACAGCAACGGCTATTGCAGGGGAAGGGGAAAGGGCGCTATTTTGGAGATAATTATGGCAAAGAAGCCCTGACGTGGAAGAGGAGCAGCCACCAAACTGAATCAAATGCCCCGGAGCCAGCTCCCCGCTGCTCCAGGAGTCCCTCTCTTCTGGAAGCTTCCACGCTGCTCCTTGCCTGGCCCACCTGTGAAAACCAGGTGCTGCTAGACTCAGACCCAGTGTGGACGAAGTTTTCTAAATAAAAAATTCTATGCTGAATCCCATTGCTGATCAATACACATCTATTTTGTTACTTCAACTACAGAGTACAAGTGTCAGCGCTGTAAGATAAGTGGACATTTTGACCAAAGGGTTCCTTGACAGTGTGTGTGTTATGCAGTCACTTTCGGGGTGGGTGCTGCAAGGGCAGCGTGGCTGAATGCTGCTCTGCAGGCAGTGAACCTGAGAATGAGTGCGGTCAGTTCAGTCGGCACTCACGGACCAGGATATGCTGGCGACAGGAATCCCCACGCGTGACAGAGCCAGTAACCCCAGAACCTCCACTTTGGTGCTTACCCTCCTGGATTCCACAGGGGACTTCTTTTTGCTGAGGCTGCGACTGGAAGTCCCCGTCTTGGCCCTGTGGTGGAGAGAAGCAGCCCGGGAAATGTTACTGGCAGCAGCAGCTTCATCCACTCGAGCAAATGTGGCCCGAATGAGTATTTCAGCAGCTTGGCTGTTTTCACACCACTCCTGGCTGGCGGACTAAATCGTACGGCCAAACTTTCACTGGGTGCAGCTATGATTCAGTTATCCCAACACCGAGGGAGCCAGGGTTGAGACAGGAAGCATGGGACTGACAGCAGGTATCAGATTTGAAATACTTGATTGTGCATCAAAACCCAGAGAGAAGGAACGCGCGCCTCATATCCACGGAAAACTCGGTCAGACGGAACAGAGCGAATCCCCACCCCCCAGGGTCCTCACCCTGCACCTGGCGCGGCAGGGATCCCCTGGCTTCACTGACGAGCGCACCTGGACAGCACAGGGGCAGTCCCCTCGCGGCTGCTCTCTCACTCTGTCTACCCCGCAGCCGTCACAGGCCCAGGAGATGAGCAGCTGCTGCCAGCCTAGGGTGAGAGCGCGGGAGCTGGAGAACGAGCCACACCCTGGACTGTCCTAGCCACTGCCTCTGATTGTCTTGCTGGCCCATCTGGTCCCTGACAGAGGTGGAGAGAGCACCAGAGGCCTCCACAAGAGTGCCTCCGCACCTCAGGGACGGCTCTTCTCCCTGAGAGCTGAGCGCAGCCCCTCGTAGACACGGCAGCCTGGGCCACCACTTCAGGGGCCAGCTTCCTGGTCACTGCTGTAAAAGGCGCTATCTTTTGTTCGCTCGCACTCTTTCAAAGGCTTCCCTGGATTTCCGTGTGGTATTCTTAGATGTTATGTAAGTCTGTGCCTTCTGATAACACTGCCGAGTACACATTTTTTGAATGCATTGAATCCAGATGCGTGAGGTCTGACTGTACCTCCTCTCAGCCTTCATCTTGATGAACAGACATTCAACTTTGCTGAGAGAGAGGCCGTGTTCAAATGCCAGGGTCTGGTGTTTGGTGCAGACCTGTGACACGGGCATCCAGTAGGAGCAGCAGTCTGAGTCCCGGCTGCTCCACTTCCCACCCAGCTCCCTGCCACTGTGCCTGGGACAGCAGCAGAAGACGGCCCAAGTATCTGGAGCCCTGCTCTCCATGTGGGATACCTGGATCCAGGCTCCTGGCTTCAGCCAGTGGATGAAAGTGCTCTCGCTCTCTCTCTCTCCCTCTCTCTCTCCCTCTCTCTCTTTCTCTCTCCCTCTCTAACTCTGCCTTTCGAATAAATAAATTAATACTTAAAAACAAAAATAAAATTGCGGCTGGCGCTGTAGTGCAGCAGGTTAAAGCCCTGGCCTGAAGCAACAGCATCCTATATGGGCACCGGTTCGATCCCGGCTGCTCCACTTCTGATCCAGCTCTCTGCTATGGCCTGGGAAAGCAACAGAAGATGGCCCAAGTCCTTGGGTCCCTGCACCCGTGTGGGAGACCTGGAAGAAGCTCCTGGCTCCTGACTGCAGATCGGCACAGCTCTAGCCATTGCTGCCAACTGGGGAGTGAACCAGCGGATGGAAGACCTCTCTCTCTCTCTCTAACTCTGCCTTTCAAATAAATAAATGAATATTTAAAAACAAAAACAGATTACATTGCAAATATCAACTTGCTTCCTTTCCTTAGTGCACCCATTGGAATAGGCAGCTACTGATTGAACCTTTAAAAAGAAAGTGACTCACCCCAGGACAGGATGGACCAGCAACCGTAACTGGCAAAGCTTAACTAGGCTGCGGGGCCAGCCTCTCTCCCTCATCACCTAACCAAGCTACAGGGCCAGCCCCTCGCCCGTGTCACTGACCTGGCCGGCTCTGGCCTGCCGGGGGAGCTGGGTTCTTCTGTGCATTTTCGTTTTCTCATCATGGATCCAGATGATTTTGCAGCGAGGACCTTCGGAGAGAAACGTTCTCCTGGGACTGCTTTCCCAGAATTCTCTCAATTCATAGGGTACAGAAGAGAGCGCTGCATCTTTAAACTGCCACATGCAGCTTTCAACATCAGCTTTCCAAGCAAGACCCCGTTCCGCTGGAGACTTAGTCTCCAAAATCTAGCCAAGGGGGAAACATGGCTGCAGGTGCACCATTCTGATTGGACGTGAGCAGCAACTGAGGGGCAGAAGTAAGAGGCAGAGACGGCAGGATTCCGGGGAACAGGAGGTGGAAAGGCCACTTTCACTCTGTAGAGAAGGCGAACTTACCCTGCCAGGAGGGGTGTCCTTCACTGCTTTTCCTGCAATGGGAAACGTGGGCGTGAGAATGCATCGAGCCTCTGTTTTGCCTGGATTTCTGGCTACCGCGTATTTCTCAGAACTGGCTGCAGACAAAACCTTCCCATGTGCCCTTCTCCCTTGTCCCTGGCACCACTTTCCCTAGAAACAGTGTCTTCAAAAGCTCTTCCCCCTCGTCTCAAAACGTTTGTCATTCACAAGCCGAAAAGCTTTGATCCGCACTGCAGCAATACGCCACTTAAAAGGAGATAACAGGAAACAAATGCTACTTCAGGCACCAGTGACCAATCCACTGGAGGCAAGGTCTTCGCACCCTTTTTCAAATCAAACTGCTTACTTTTTCTTCAAGGTGTAAAACAGTCATGACCCTCAGATAGTAAAAATCGGGAGATTCCTTTACAATACCACTAAGGTAAAGGTCACCGGATACAACAGACGGACACGTTCACAGAACAGTTAGCTTCTGCTGATTGCTCTAAACCAGACTTGGCACTTTCCGCTTACCTGTATTTGCATTATTGATATAAATCTAAGTTTGGAGCATTTAATCCTCTTAATAACTTGATGAGAAAGGTACTAGTATTACTCACCATTTCCTCAAGGAGGTGGAGGAAGATCAAGTCATTTATCTAAGGTCACAGAGCTATTAAGTGGCAAGGCCACCCTGGCTTGCTGTGCGTGTTTCCAACTTCCGCACTGTGGCTGGAGCCCAGGCTGGCAGGCCTGCTCACCACGCTCAGCTCCCACTGCAGATCTGTTTTCTTTTCTCCCACCCACACGCCCATCATGTCACTCACCAGGTGACAGGTTTTCCTGAAAGCGGTTCAGCTCCACGTAGAGTGTGAACACAAACGGGTACGGGATCAGGACAGCTTCCCCATGTTTGAATTTCAGGTGAGAGACTCTTTCCCATTTGCTTTTATCTGGGGACGCAGCTAAGGTGTGAGCAGGAAGCCCGCACACACCACGGCCACCGTCTGAGGGGCGACACTCGCTCTCCTCTCCAAACTGACTATGGCTTCCCTGCATCTATGTGAATGTAACATGAGTGGGAGCCCATTTCCAGCCAGCAAAGAAAGGATACAGGGAAATATAACGAAGTGCTCTGTAGTAAAAGGCTGCAGATTGTCCAAGTTTCCCAAGACCACGCGGATAGAATCCTGGAAAAAGTAGTTGAAAATTCTTTCACAAGATTGCTGAGACTCATATTCCCGCTGCTGCCCGTCACCGCTGCTCGCGTGCCCGGGACACGGGACTATTTGCTTTGCCCTCAGTGTGCCTCCCGTTTCTCCACCTCTATGCTTTTGCACAGCTCATTTCCTACCTGAAACACCTGTCCCATCGTCAGCCAAATCCCACCGTAGCCTTCAAGTTCAAGACACCTCCTCCAGAAAGCTTTCCTGATTCCCCAAGTTGTAATCAACTTTTAGACTCAAACTTCACAGTAAGCCCTGGCCCCTTACTACATCCCACACACACACACGTTTCATTTGATCAGGAGACCTGCTGGGAGTAGGACGTGCACCTGACCTATCTTACCATCACTTCTACAGTGTCCACCATAGGGAGTGTTGTATCACAGGTCCTCCATAGACGGTTACTGAGTGAATGAACAATACTAATACTTAAATAGTTATTTTGCTTTTGCCTAAGTGAAACTTTTTTCTATGCTCTTTAAATCTGAATTGATTAACCCCTAATTAATCTATGCCTATTAGTCTATACCAATTAATTAATTTGGGGCCGGCGCCGCGGCTCACTAGGCTAATCCTCCGCCTAGCGGCGCCGGCACACCGGGTTCTAGTCCCGGTTGGGGCGCCGGATTCTGTCCCGGTTGCCCCTCTTCCAGGCCAGCCCTCTGCTGTAGCCAGGGAGTGCAGTGGAGGATGGCCCAGGTGCTTGGGCCCTGCACCCCATGGGAGACCAGGAAAAGCACCTGGCTCCTGGTTCCTGCCATCGGATCAGCGCGGTGCGCCGGCCGCAGCACGCCGGCCGCGGCGGCCATTGGAGGGTGAACCAACGGCAAAGGAAGACCTTTCTCTCTGTCTCTCTCTCTCACTGTCCACTCTGCCTGTCAAAAAAAATAATAATAATAATTTGGAATTATTATAGGACTACTGCATTTCCTAATGTTTTGGCCTATAGTAGGCAGAAACTGTGTCTTGTTTATCTTTGAATTCTCCATTCTAGCATGGTGTCTTGGTTATAATAGCTAATATTTGGGGCTGGTGTTGTGATGTAGCAGAAACAGCCATTGCCTGCAGCGCCGGCATCCTACACAGGCACTGGTTCAAGTCCCGGATGCTCCACTTCCAATCCAGCTCCCTGCTAATGTGCTTGGGAAAGCAGAAGGGGATGGCTCCTGGCTCCTAGCTCTTAGCTCCTGGCTTTAGATCAGTCCAGTTCCACCTGGCCGTTGTGGCCATCTGGGGAGTGAACCAGCGAATGGAAAATCTCTCTCTATCTGTCTCTCTCTGCCTCTGCCTTTCTGAAACTCTGCATTTCAAATAAATAAATCTTTTTTATTTGACAGGTAGAGTTATAGACAGAGAGAGAGACAGAGAGAAAGGTCTTCCTTCCATCGGTTCACCCCCCAAATGGCCGCTACGGCCGGCACACTGCACCGATCCGAAGCCAGGAGCCAGGTGCTTCTTCCTGGTCTCCCAGGTGGATGCAGGGCCCAAGCACTTGGGCCATCCTCCACTGCCTTCCCGGGCCACAGCAGAGAGCTGGACTGGAAGAGAAGCAACTGGGACTAGAACCCGGTGCCCATATGGAATGCTGGCACCACAGGTGGAGGATTAAAAAAGTGAGCCACGGTGCCAGCCCCTTAAATAAATAAATACATCTTTAAAAAAATACTCCTAACTATTAAGGTAGACTGCCTCCCACTAAATGCTCACTAAATCAAAGAGAATGATGATGTCTTCCCCCAAACTAATGCAGTAAGAGAACATAAGAAAAGCACTTTGGAAGCTTCAATATGATACATAAAATATGTAAATGCTTCACAGCTACCACTTACCGAGCTCCTGTGTGGCAGGTATGGCACACACCTATTTCTGATCTGGAAGTCAGGCATTATTAACCCACTGGACAGGTATGGAAACAGACTCAGGGCCGTTAGTCTGCCCAACGTCACACTATGATGGCAGAACCTGAATTTAAATCTAGACTGGATGGTTCTAAAGTCCATGCTCCCTTCACTCTACTATGCTGTTTTGAGCTTTTTTTTCTGCCCAAATTAACTGAAGGTGCTCACAAAATAAACAAAAATTCTCCTGGTGCCATACCAAGTTACTTGTAATTTATGATGTCCTTGAGGGTCCTACAAGGTCCTACTGGATCTTTCAAGATTTAGCTGAAGAGCCACAGGTACCTTAAAAGCTATGCCTCAAAGTTTTAAGCAATTCTGTTTAAGTATATTTTTACTAGTACTCTAATTCCTTGAAATGAGGAAGCATATGTCTTAGTGAGTCACAATAGTCATAAGTTACTGAGTTGCACCGATAGAAGAGGGTAAACCACAGGTTAAGTATTCCTAATCTGAAAGTCCAAAATCCAAAATGCTCCAAAACCCAAAATGTTTGAGCAGTAACATGGTGCCACAGGTGGAAAAGTCCACATCTGACTTTATGTGAAAAGAGTATAAAACTACCTTAGGCTAAGAGTATAAGGCAGAAGTGAAACATAAACTGATTTCACATTTAGGCTTGGGTGCCAAGAAATCTTATTATGCAGAGGCCAATATTCCAAATTTTGAAAAGAACTCTCAATCCCAACCTACTTCACCTGTAGTTTAAACTTCTCAATTTATATCCAGGCAATTTAGAGCCAGGCTGATAAATGATTTGCCAAGGGTAACAAGGGCTAAGCCAGGACTGGAACGCAGGGCCAGCCCCCAGAACTCTACCTCTGTGCCCAGTGCTTTCACCGATTTCCGCTACTGCTAGTCTTCTTTCTGGGGCAGAACTTAAACCAGAGCTGGGTAGAAACGGAGTGGAACTGGAGTGGGAACAGAGCAACTGCAAATGTTTCCAATTCGGTGAAGACACAACAGCCTTGTCTGTGTGTTTACAGTGAGCTTCCTGAACGTCAAGTACCAGGCGGTGGTTAGGGGTGGCTTCCCAGAGCCCTCTAGAAGGCAGCCGTCCTCCGGAAGCTTTCTGGATGCCAGCCGCCACGAGAGAGAGCTGCCTGCCAACGGCTGCGAGTTCTAGTGGAAGCTAAGCAACTCGCAGCCTCCAAGGTGCTGACGCTTCAACTAGAATTCAGAAAGGATACAGGCTTTAAGTTTCTCTGAAAAATGGTATAGTTTCTTTGCAGAGGAAATGTGGAAAAGGAGACGCCAAGTTATCCAGGGCTATCAGTTTGTGCGAAATTCAAGTCTGGACTTGGGCACATCTGTGCCTTCCAGAACAACTGCCCCAGCCTTGTCTGCTTCTTCTCCTACCTCCAGCTCCTCGACGATGATGTCCTTATTTTCTATCTCTATTCCTCTAGAAAGTAAACAAACAGAGATGAGTAAGAAGATGGAAGCCCTGCACAAGCGGACTCTGTAGAGCATGAATGACACTGGTGGTTGGTCTGAGCGCCGGGACAAGGCTGTCCTGAAATGGCTTCTCCAGTAACCTGACAAAACCTGAGATTCTTCCTGTGAAAGTTAGCAGTTTGCTAGACAAGTTACACTCAAAGTGTGGTTTGGAGAACCCGGGGGTTCTTAAGTCCCTTTCAAAGAATCTCCAAGGTCAAAAGTATTTTCTTCACAATAACGGTACTAAGATGTTATTTTACTCTTTCCCCTGGGTTAACACGTGTACCCGTTTGTGCAAAAGCAGTGCTGGGCAAAACTGCCGGTGCTTTTGCAGGAATCTGGGCGGCTGCATGAAGCCGGAGTGGCACCTCAGTACACCTTTCACAGTAATCTCTACTGTGCACGGAGGGGAAATCCTGTTTCATTTCATATCACTCTGGAAGCAGTAAAAAGTTAATGATTTTATAAAATCTCAACCACTGATCACACAGCTATCAAATGTGGTACATGGTAAACCCGGAAGTGAGCATAAAGCATGTCTGCCTACCAAACATGACGGCTGTCTTAGCAAAAGCACTTGTGTGACCGTGCAAGTCGCAAACTGCACTAGCTGCTTTTTTCATAAAATTGTATTTTACTATGGTTTGTCAGACCTGGAAGTTTGACAGACATTTTCCTCAAAATGAATAAAGTACACATCATCATAAGAAAATCAACTGATTGTTTATTTTCAACAATAAATTTGGGGCTTTAAGGCAAAAAACATTTTTTAAAGATTTTTATTTATTTACTTGAGAGGTAGACTTACAGATAAAGAGAGGCAGAGACAGAGAGAAAGGTCTTCCATCCACTGGTACACTCCCTAAATGGCTGCAATCACCAGAGTTGAACCAATCTGAAGCTGGGAGCCAGGAGCTTCTTCCCAGCTCCCAGGTGGGTGCAGGGGCCCAAGCACTTGGGTCACCTTCTACTGTTTTCCTAGGACACAGCAGAGAGCTGGATCAGAAGTAGAGCAGCCAGTTCATGAAGCGGTGTCCATATGGGATGCTGGTACTGCAGGCAGAAACTTGGACTGCTACACCATAGCACCAGCTCTTCAAAGCAAAAATTTGAATTTTGGGAAACTATCCACCATTGTTTAATAGCTTCTTTTTCAGAGAGGAAGAGAGATCTTCCATCCCCTGGTTCACTCCCTTAAATGGCTGTAATGGTCATGGCTGGGCCAGGCCAAAGCCAGGAGCCCGGAGCTCCATCCAGTCTCCCCCTTGGGCCCCCTTGGCTGCTTTCCCTAGGCTATCAGCAGGAAGATGGTTAAGAAGTGGAGCATCTGGGACTCAAATAAACACCCATATAGGATGTTGGCACTGTAGGCAGTGGCTTTACCTACTGTGCCATTGCACCGCCCCCCCCCCCCAAGCTGCTCCACTTCTGATCCAGCTCTCTGCTATGGCCTGGGAAAGCAATAGAAGATGGCCCAAGTCATTGGGCTCCTGTACCTATGTGGGAGACCCAGAAGAAGCTCCTGGCTCCTGGCTTCAGATCAGCACAGCTCCGGTCATTGCAGCCAACTGGGGAGTGAACCAGTGGATGGAAGACCTCTCTTCTCTCTTCTCTCTCTCTCTCTCTCTCTCTGCCTCTCCTTCTCTGTGTAACTCTGACTTTCAAGTAAAATACATCTTTAAAAAACATTAAATCTACCATTTTAATCACAAAAATCAATGTGTTCATCTTATATCTTGTAACTTATATCTTGTAACTTTGCTCTGCTTCTTAGCTCTAATACTCTGTGTGTGTGTGTGTGTGTGTGTGAGTGTGTTTTCTATGTGGATAGTTTCACTTTTCCCTCTCAATTTAGATACATTTTAGTTCACATTATTTCTTGCTTAAGTCCTCTAGCTAGAATGCCAGTACCATTTTGAATAGAAATGATTAAAGTGAGCATCCTCAAGCCAGTGTTTGTAGTAGTGGTTAAGATACTAGGATGTACACATCCCATACTGAGTACCAGTGTTCAACTTAATTCCACTTCCAATCCTAGCTTCCTGCTAACATGTGCCCAAGGGGGCACAAGGTAATGGCCCAAGTGGAATTGGACTGAGTTCTGGGATCCCAGCTTCGGTCTGGCCCATCCCAAAGCTCTTGTGGCCATCTGGGGAGTGAATCAGTGGATGAAGATCTTTCCATCTGTCTCTTTCTGTCATTCTGCCTTTCAAATAAATAAAGGCCTGGTGTCTAATTTAGAAACCTGTATGAAAAATAAATATACTTAATATAAAATACCTGGAAGAGAGAATCCAACAAGGTGCTTCTTCAACTAGTCTCCTGACTGGTTGTGACCTGTGAGAATGCGCTACACTGCTGTACAAGCCACCCTCCTACCTTTACAACTGAACAGATACTCCAACTCACATCTCCAACTTCCTGCTCACCCTGAGAGGTAGCAGGTGGTGGTTCAAGTAGTTGGGTCTCTGCCTCCCACATGGGAGATGTGGACTGATTTTCAAGCTCCTAGCTCTGACCCTGGCCTAGCCCTAGCTGTTGCAGGCATTGAGGAGTGAGTCAGTGGACAGGAGTTCTTTCTTTGTCTCTCTTTTTTTCTTTCTCAAATAATGTTTTTTTTTTTTTAAATTAAGTTACCTGATGCTGTTTCCATATCTGATTTTGAATTTATACACACTGGGACCGACATGAAGAAACCTCGTCTCTGGAAATGGGTAGGTAAATGGTTTTAAACTCATTGCTTCCAAGCGACAGCCTAAATAAAGTAGAAACAGAAGATAATTACTAACATCACATACATTATTAACAAGCTAAAATGGCCTTAGATACAGGAGAGGAGGCCTGCCTAATCTACAGCATCTTTTCATGAGTAAAATGCCCAACACTAGCACCCCTGCCCGTGCACCAGCTTCAGTTCTGCGACTCATCACTGGGTCGTTGCCCTCTGCGCAGGGGAAGGATACATGTTGTGTGAGATGACTTCCATGCTTGAAGTCCCAAGACCAGAATTCACGTTTTGTTGGGTAACTTAATGGCCTTGTATAAATCACTTCTGTTCCATTAGACTCATAATGCTAACATCTGCTCTAAGGACACGGAGTTTCCACTAGAATAAAGAGCTTCTGAGGATCTCTGAATCTGTTCTCTTCCCCGTCCCTATTTTACCTGGAACCAAGGAGGATATGAGGAGGACTCACGTTAAGTAATGAGATAATGCAAAATACGCATCAAGGAGAGGTACAACTAGGAGTTTTCTGCTATTAATTTTAGATAAAATTAAGGGATCACACAGTTCCTGCCACAGCCAATAAGGACGCACATTACCATCTCCCAGTGGTGCCAGGATCGCCTTCTTTCCCCTACCTCTGAATTGCTACTTCTCTCCAGTCTGTGAGGTTTCCTGTGCCCCATGAGGGCCTACTATTTTCCTACCACTTACTAGATTTCTTTCTCCTATTCCAGAATTTTTGCCCCCTTAAGGTCCTTTCTGTAGAGAACCTGGGAAAGGGGAGAGATGGAACAAAAGCAAGATGGCATTTAGCATGCACTCAGAGGTAAGAATCAAGTGCACTATGATTGTCTGAGTCATGAGAGCTTTTCCCATTTGTAAATACAGATAATAAACCCTGTACTCCAGCTCTTCAGATGGGACTTTAAATAGTAATTAGAGGGGCTGGCACTGTGGCATAATAGGTTAGGCCTCTGCCTGTGGTGCCAGCATCCCATATGGGCACTGGTCGAGTCCCAGATGATCCACTCTCAGCTCTCTGCTAATGGCCTTGGAAAGCAGTGGAGGATGGCCCAAATGCTTGGGCCCTGCACCCGCATGGGAGACCAGGAGAAGCACCTGGCTCCTGGCTTCGGATTAGCGTGGTGTGCCGGCCATAGCGGGCATTTGGGGGGTGAACCAACGGAAAAGGAAGACCTTTGTCTCTCTCTCTCTCTCTCTGTCTAACTCTGCCTGTCAAAAAAAAAAAAAAAAATAGTAATTAGAGAAAGACATCCAGAGTTCCTGATGGTCAAAGCTACCTTTACACAACACAAGGCACTGATTTCAGAGGTAGCTGACATGGAGTAGACAAAACAGGTACAATTTATGGAAAATCTGTGTTTGAATCTCAGTTCCTTTTTTTTTTTTTTTTTAAGGTTTAATGATTTACTTGAGAGGCAGAGGCAGAGAGAGAGAGAGAGAGAGAGAGAGAGAGAGAGATCTTCCATCTGCTGGTTCATACCTCAAATTGCCACAACGGCTGGAAGTGGGCTGACTTGAAGCCAGGAGCTTCATCCCAGTCCCCAACATGGGTGGCAGGGATTCAAGGACTTGGGCCATTCTCTACTGTTTTCCCAGGACACAGCAGAGAGCTGAATCGAAGTGGAGCAACTGGGTCTCGAACTGGTGCTCGTATGGGATGCCCGCAGGTTAGGTGGTGGCTTTACTTGCTATGCCACAGTGCTGGCCCATGAATCCCAATTCTAATAACACTATAATGTATCTGCGCCTTGGTTTGCTTATTTATACAATAACAACTAACACTTTCTGTCATGTCCTATTCTAAATGCTTGACATACTATCTCAGCCTCACAAGCCTCTGAAATAGTGTCAATTTGGTAGATGAGGAAATGGAGGCACTGGAGGCAAAGTCATCTGCCTGTAGCTATGAATGATGGAATGTGGATTCCAACCGAAGCAGCATAAATCCAGACTTGATAGTCCCACCCACTCTACCAGTATGCTCCTTTGGGTTATAAGGAGGAAAAACAATCAAGATAATAAACAAAAAAAAAATCACTTTGTAAGTAACAAAATACCATAACGCACATAAAAGACTATTTTCATTATTCATTCCTCCATATTATCCTGATGCCAATTCTACTCGGCGGGGAAGACTTGTATGGTGGAATCAGAAGATCCGTGTGCCCAAAGGGTAAAATTTCCCACAATTTCCAAAGTTCAAGTCTGGGGCTGCCAGTAAGGAGATACCTTAGTGTCTGATCTCAGATGCTTGGGATTAGAAGGACAGGAGATTGGAGCCAGAGCCCCTGGGACTATTTAGACTAGAATCGCAGTTTAAATAAAAACAGACAGTTTTTGCCAAATGCAGACTTACTGGAGGGGAAATACTGTTCATATCCTGAGAAAAATTTGCTGATGCCCCATGTCCGAGGCATGGCAGGAACCCAGGCTTGCTCTGCTGGAGTTTTGGAGCCCGACGACTTTTCAAAGTAGGCAGGGAGCCTACCTGGGGAAGTAAGGCTGCTGCCACAGAAACTTGGCTCTCAATTATTCAGGGGGTTCTTCTAAGCTCTGTCACCTCCCTACAGACTGAGGTCGGGGCATCAGAGCAAAGGAAATGAAGGCCATTTGCTGGAAATGACAATCCAGAGAGGAAATCTGTGCTGCGCTACCGCTGGCTATCTGAGAAAAGAAAAATAACCCTCTTCTAGCCAGGGCCTGTTCCAGCTAATTGCTGGCTGCCCGCTTCAGAAACAAACACCACACACTAATTACTTCATTTGAAAATAAAGATTAGACAGCATAATTCAAGAGAAACACATAGTAGTAGTGGTTCAAAGATTTCACAGGGCTGTTTTCTAACACTGGGTACTGTAGCCATGGTGACACTATGTCCTAGTAACTATCATTAAGTTGGTGGGATCTTGCAGATGAAGGGTCAGGTTTGACTCATTTTTAGGTGGTCACAAATCATGATGGCTTTAAAACAAAGAACAATTACAAACAGTATGGGTTAGTGCAAGAGACATATGAATTGAAATTAGAGGACCAAAATTTGAGTTCTACTTTTGCCCCTTATTTGTCATTATGCCCTGAGCAAGTCACCTAGTCTCTTCATTCCTTAGTTTCCATATCTACAAATGGAGATTTCACTACCCCTGCACTGTAGGGGGTGGGAGGGGGATGGTTAAATGAGGCAATACTGTAGGCAGCACTTCATAAACTCCAAAGTATTATATAAACATCAGCTGTTATGATAGATTAAAGAGTTTTTCTCTTAATGCTTCAGAAGAAAAGCAAATTCAAGAGACCAAAACTCATCTCAACACAAAATCTGACAAATCTCAACCAAGAACCTCTCCTTGAAAATATCCAAGAATTAGAGTTAAATGACACGAAGGGACTGATGTTAGACTTTTCAAGATTTTAGTCATTTGTTTCACCTCAAGAAGCATATTGGTCAGTACACAGAACCTGAAGTGGGACAGACTGCCCTGAGGGTGATGATACTGCCGAGGTGGAAGGAGATGATAAGAAAACAGTGTCTATAAATACTCACATATCTGATGATATGTGATGGAAAAATCTTCCACGATGTTGAAGAATGAAAGTGCTTCTATAAGCATTTATGCAAAACATACGACAGGCTCTCTGGCTACTCATGAGTGTGGCAACAAAGCAGGGAAATCTCACTGATGCTATGAATCCAACATCCACGTTTTGGAGTTGATATTGAGGATGGATGACCAGCTCCTTCCATTTTCAAAAGTCCTTGGCTGGCCTCAGAGGTCTGCCCACCCTCGCTGAAACAGACTCATACTCTCTAAAAGCCTATATTTCCAACTAGAACTTCATAGGCGCCTCTAAGTGGAAGTGCCTTTCATTTTAGAAGGGATAAGAAGGAAGTAACTCCATCGGAGAAAGAAATGACTTCCACAAGGTCACATAACCAAGTATGGAACCGGGATTAGTCCCCCAAGACTGCTGAGGCCTTTGTCTCACGCCTTTTCCATTGTAACAGCATCCCGTGAGTCACTTTATTAAGCTGTGCCCATGGTGACTCTCATGACTCTGGGTGACTCAAGGCAAAATCATCCTGGGTACAAAGACGCCAAACCAAAATGTAAGCTTTTCTGATGAAAGGTTCTTAGACTTATAATTTGGAGTGTGAAAGGTTATATTCACATGTGTTTGTCTTCAAGTCGTATTTTCAAAAGGAATTATTCTGTTTCCTCACTTTGCAAGTTGATTAGGAGGGTTAATGAAATAACGCATGTATAATTATTTATTGTAGTGCTTAGCAAATAGGTTACCCAATAAATAAGTAATTTTTTAGGGGCTGGGGTTGTAGCGTAGCAAGTTAAAGTCTCAGCTTGCAGTGCCAGCATCCCATATGAGCGCCAGTTCAAGTCCCAGCTGCTCTACTTTAGATCCAGCTCCCTACTAATGTGCTTGGGAAAGCAGCAGAGGGTGGCCCACATCCTTGGCCCTTGCTCCCAGGTGGGAGACCTGAAAGAAGCTCCTGGCTTCTGGCTTCAGACTGGTTCAGCTCCAACCGTTGTGGCCATTTGGGGAGTGAACCAGTGGAACGGAGACCTCTCTCTTCTCTCTCTCTTTCAAATAAATAAAATTTAAAAAAGAAGTAATTTTTTTAAACAAAGTGTTCAGATACGGACAGGAAGAGGTTAAAGACCTAAGACTCTCCAGGATACTCCTATGTTTATGATGGCAGTCTATTTCCTCGTAAGTCTCTTCCCACTTTTAGGTAACGCATAACCTTTAAAATGCCAACGGTATTTGTGCAGGAGCACATTTGTCCTTGAAACTGTGACAGATTTTGTTTTGTTTTGTGGGGGGGGGGGTTGCATGTAATTAAACCTTATAGGAAGACACCCTGAAACAAAATCAAAATGCCTTAGTGGACCACTCGATAAAGCAGCAAGGAGTTTCTTTCACCTAAGTGCGTCTTCTGCTTCCACCTTCATCCTAGAATCTAAAGAAGACTACCTTTGGTCAACAGGTGTAGGACCGCGCTCCTCATTCTGGGAAAGCAACAGTGTCTCATCTCATCACCCTGTCCAGTAGTTGTGGCTTGTCATGTGAAGATCAAGCTGTCTGTTAGCATTCGTATCACACTGAATTCACCGCAGCACCCTAAAAATCCTACCAACCTTAGGAATCCAGAAAACATCTGGATGTAAAACTACAGACAACAAAGGACATTTGGTTTTTTTTGTTCCACCATTGGGTGCGCTGCCCTAGAACAGTACATGTTGGGAAGCAGATTTTAAAAAGAAAAGAAAAAAAAGCATCACTAGTTTCAGAAAGGCAAACAGTGGAGAGAATATTCTAGGCTAGAGAGAATGGAAGTATCATTTATAATCTCAAGTTGTAAATCCTAAGTCTCTGATGTACGTATCTCAAGGGGCATAGTGACAGAAGAAGGATATAAGGAAGTATGACTAGAAAGCTTGTTCCAAATACACAGCTTTTGGGGCTGTAGCTGTGGCATAGTGGGTAAAGCTGCCGCCTGCAGTGCCAGCATCCCATATAGGCATCGGTTCAAGTCCTGGCTGCTCCGCTTCCAATCCAGCTCTCTGCTGTGGCCTGGGAAAGCAGTAGAAGATGGCAGAAGTCCTTGGGCCCCTGCATCTGAGCAGGAGACCCAGAAGAAGCTCCTGGCTCCTTGCTTTGGATAGGCGCAGCTCCAGCCATTGCAGCCGCTGCCTTTCTGTAACTCCACCTTTCAAACCAATAATTGCATCTTTAAAAAAAAAACAAATACACAGCTTTTTCCTGGCATGAAACAATGGCGGCTTCTAAAGAAATTAATAAAATGACTTCTAATATAAACAGAACAAATTTCACTCAGGAAATCTGAAATATTTTTCTAATTTAATCCAACTTTGGTGACATATTGGGGAGATAAAAATTGTACTCACTAGGTTTATAAAAAGATCTACCTGCTATAGGAGATAATGTGATTTGGCCAAGGTCACACATCAAAGGCAACACTAAAACTCAGATGTATCCCTAGAGCAAGGAAGTTCAGCTGAATGAAGTTTCAAAAAGGTGGTTACTTTACAAACTGACCTAGATTCAGTATTCACCTAAATTCTTCACAGTTTAACACCTGAGCATTGCTCTAAAATAACAGAATCAGATACAATTATTGCTAAAAAACAAAGTTTTGTGTTCAGAAAGACCATCAGACCACAGGGATTTGATGAAGAGGCCTATTTAAAAGTATCTGTATTTATAAAGCACTTTTGGTTTACTTAATGTTTTCAAGTCTGCTACCTTACATGACCCAAGACTTCTACTTCTTCAAGAAGGTGGGGAAGATTCAGTTAACTCACTCTCTGTGCTAACTGCTCTCTCAATTTTTAACCCGATTTAATCTTTTCAATCTTGTGTTCATTCAACATTTGCTCCTTCAGTTTACAAATACTTGCCTTCCCACTCGGCGCCAGCAATTAACTGCTGGAGATAATGCCAGGAAAAATAACAACTTGATCCTTGCCTTCACAGAGCTTACAAATAGTTTTTAGAATGACAATTGCCATGAAAGAAAGGTGGGGTGATATGGAAACATGTTACAGAGAAACCTAAGCGACTCATTTCTGAAGGACTAGGGACGAGCTAGAGGCACAAATGGAGAGTGAGTGTAGGGTGTGAGATGGCGCAGCAAGCAGCAGGTGCACGGGTCCTCAGCCAGGAGAAAAGTACGGCACTTTCAGCAGACAGTATAGGAGGCTGGAACGCATGGCGGGCAAGACAGTGCTAGCGAGACTGTACAGCTAAGCAGAGTTAGCACACATATGAGAGTCTATAATGCTTCAGGCCCGGCACTGGGCAATGATATAGGAAGAGAATATGATTTCCTGTGTTTAGGGCTTACGTTAAAGGAGGTGTGGCGAGCAACAATAAGCCACTTGGGACACCACCCCCCATACTGGGAGCGCCTAGGATTGAGTCATACCTGTCTTCCAACCCAGTTTCCTGCTAACGCACCTAGGAGACAGTAGTGATGTCTCAGTACTTGAGCCCCTGCCACCCACGTGGGAAACCTGGATGTAGTTCCTGGCTCTGGCTTGGCCAGCCCTGGCTGTTTTGGGCATTTAGGGAGTGAAACAAAAGATGGAAGATTTCTCTGTCTCTCTTTCTCTGTCACTCTGCCTTTCAAATAAAAACAAATAAGTAAATATTTTTAAAAGAGTTATTTATTTACTTGAAAGTCAGAGTTACACAGAGAGAGAAGAAGAGGCAGAGAGAGAGAGAGGTCTTCCATCTGCTGGTTCAGTTGGCCGCAACAGCCAGAGCTGCGCAATCTAAAGCCAGGAGCCAGGAGCTTCTTCCGGGTTTCCCACATGGGTGCAGGGGCCCAAGAACTTGGGCCACTTTCTACTGCTTTCCCAGGCCACAGCAGAGAGCTGGATTGGAAGTGGAGCAGCCGGGACTCGAACCAGTGCCAATATGAGATGCCGGCACTGCAGGCGGCGGCTTTACCCACTATGCCACAGCGCCGGCTCCTAAAGAAGTAGATCTTAAAAAAAATAAAAACTAGGCCGGCGCCGCGGCTCACTAGGCTAATCCTCCGCCTAGCGGCACCGGCATACAGGGTTCTAGTCCCGGTCGGGGCGCCAGATTCTGTCCCGGTTGCCCTTCTTCCAGGCCAGCCCTCTGCTGTGGCCAGGGAGTGCAGTGGAGGATGGCCCAGGTGCTTGGGCCCTGCACCCCATGGGAGACCAGGAGAAGCACCTGGCTCCTGGCGCCTGCCATCGGATCAGCGCGGTGCGCCGGCCGCAGCGCGCCGGCCACGGCGGCCATTGGAGGGTGAACCAACGGCAAAGGAAGACCTTTCTCTCTGTCTCTCTCTCTCACTGTCCACTCTGCCTGTCAAAAAATAAAAAATAAAAAAAATAAAAATAAAAACTGAGAGAGAGAGAGAGAGAGAGAGAATTTCATCCACTGGTTCACTCCCCAACTGCTCACGACAGTTCCTGGGTTGAAGCTGGGAGTGAGGAACTCAATCCAAGTCTGCCGCATGGATAACAGGAACCAACCACTTCAGTCATCACTTGCTCACAGGGTCTGCTTTAGCAGGAAGCTGGAGTCAGGAGTCAGACCCTGGAATTAAACCCAGATACTCTGCGGGACGGGAGCATCTTAACTAGACTAAATGCCAGCCCCTTACATGTAATCTGAGGTCCCTAAGTCACGTGGAGAAACCAGGGTTTTATTATAAAGGAGAATGACCAGGAGGCTGCTTTAGCTAGTGCGATCAGTGAAGGCCTTTCAGAAGAGATTACACTGAGTTGGAACCCTAGTGAAAAGAACCACATAAAGATCAAGGTTTTGAAAAAGCAGAGAAAAGCCAGAAAGTGCAGATGCCACGTGACAGGCGATTTAAAGGACAGAAAGTCAGTGTGACTACAGTGGAGAAGAAGTCAGGGTGTGAGGCGGGGCCAGACCATGTAAACCTTGTAGCCCGCTGTGAAAACGCCAGGACTTTACAGAGGGAGAGAAATGATTTACCCCCATCAACACGAAGTCTCCATTGCCTGGAGGAAGATAAGTGCCAGGTCACAAGAGCAGAAGCAGGGAGCCGTTAGGACGCCGCCTGTCGTGGTCCAGGAGAGACGCTGTTGATTTGGACTTGGGCGTTAACAGTGAACAGTGGGGTCTGAGGTATATTTCAGACTGATGGGCTGGATGTGGGAATCAAGGAAGGCTCCTGGTGTTTGGCCTTTGCAGTTAGGTGGATGAAAGTACACGCCATTTTACCAAGACAGGGAAAGAGATCTGGGGACGGGGATGAACAGCTAATTTTCAGGTTAAATCTGAGAGGCCTATCAGACATTCTAGTGGATACGCCAAGGAGGCAGTCTGCTGGTGAGTAAGGGGTGGAGATCAGGACAGAAATGGCAGTCTGAGTCGTCAGTATGTAGATAGTGTTTGAAACCACTGGATGAGGTCATCTAGCACGAGAAGGTCAGGAGGGACGAAGGCCACCCTATGGGCCAGGTATGGACTATGGCCTCTAGCCTAAGAGCAAGTGGAAGGCACTGAATGGAGTAAAAAGGCCATGGGCATGCAGTGGTGTAGTGGCGTGGCAGGTAAACCTGCTGCCTGCAATGCTTCCATCCAGTATGGGCACCTGTTCAGTCATGGCTGCTCCACTTCCCATAGAGCCCCCTGCTGATGGCCCAAGTGCCTGGGCCCCTGCTATCCACATGGAGACCTGGAAGAAGCTCCTGGCTTCAGCCCGGCCCAGCCTCAGCTGTTGTAGCCATCTGTGGAGTGAACCAGTGGATAGAGGATGTGTCTGTCTCTATAACTCTTTCAAGCAAATAAATAAATCTTTTTAAAAATACCACAGGGAGATGGCTACGTATAACAAAATCATCTAGTCATAACGTGGAAAAAAATCTGGAACAAGAGGCAGATGAAGGGGGACCAGCTAGGAGACGCCTGTGGCTCTAGGAAGAAGTTGTTGGTAGGCTTGTCTACAGCAATAACCATGGAGATGAAGAGAAGGGGGTGGATTTGAAGTCGCCTCTTCTGATTTGCTCACTTGATGCTGTGAGGGAGAGGAAACAAGTGGGGATGACTCCCAGCAGCTGCAGCAACTAACTATAGAGATGCAGAGCTTCTTCCTGAAAGGGGCTTCCTGCCCTCGTGGGCAGGGGCAACCGGGAGGAGATTCTAGGCAGAAGTGTATACCGTGGTGGTTTTGTTGAGAATTGAGAAAAGTGTGTGTGTGGGGGGGGGGGGGGTATTGGAATCATTACGTGACCAGATGTGATGGGAAAGGGTTCAAGCGATTCATTGATTTATTGATTTAACTTATTTGAAAGGCAGTTACAGAGAGAGAGTGAGAGG
Source organism: Oryctolagus cuniculus (assembly GCF_051225735.1). Lineage (NCBI taxonomy): Eukaryota > Metazoa > Chordata > Mammalia > Lagomorpha > Leporidae > Oryctolagus > Oryctolagus cuniculus. The sequence continues at coordinate 6,455,147 of NC_142867.1, read as the reverse complement.
TCTTCCATCCGCTGGTTCACTCCCCAGTGGCCACAACGGCCGGAGCCGCGCCGATCCGAAGCCAGGAGCCAGGAGCTTCTTCCTGTGCGGGACCCGAGGACGTGGGCCACCTTCCACTGCTCTCCCAGGCCGCAGCAGAGCTGGATCAGCCCGGACTCCTCCGGTGCCCCCGGGCCGCAGGCGGCGGTTTTACCGACCACGTCACAGCGCCGAACCCGGCAGCCTCGTTCGTTCGCCGCGATCCACCCCGGGCTAGGGGGCGGGTGGTCGCGGCCGGCAGGCGCACTTTTGAGAAGTCTCCGCTTCCGGCCGGGGCCGGCCACCTGACGCGGGCCCGATCCTGTGCGGTGGCTCCGGCGGGCGCGCTGCCCCGTTCGGGCCCCCGGCCGCCATCTCCCCCGCCCCGCGCCGCCCGCCGCTCCGGCCGCGGCCTCCCCTCGAGGCCCTACCGCGGGACAGCCTGAATCGTGGGTGTCCTGGCGGCCCCGGGGGGCCCAGGCCTCAGGAGGTGACCTCGGGGGGCGGGGTGGGGGACACTGCAGCCACCGAGTGGCGGGCCTGGCGCCAGAACCTGCCCTCAGGACGCGAGGAAACGCGAAGCCGGGCCGCCGAGCGCCTTTACCTCAGGCCCAGGGACCGCCCAGGCGCGGCTACGCTCCGTCCCGGTGCCGGAATAAGGGTCTTTGGCGCCTCAGAAGATCAGCGATGCTCGCGGAGAAGGAGGGCGCCAAGCTCCAACGACGCCCGCGCCGGTGAGCCGCCGGCTCCCGTCACGTGCCGGCCGGGCCTTCTGCGCACGCGCAGCGACACGGACCGCGGTCTGCGCGTGCGCATTAGTAGGTTCCCCCTGCTCGCTCCGTCGAGGGCGCGCGAGGTGGGAGCGCTGGCGGCGGCCGCGCCTGGCCGAGCCCTGACGCTGGGGCGCCTCAGCCCCTCTCTGCTTAACCTCCTATTGTTTGTCTCGCGCCTGCTGCGTGTGCGGGGCCCCTGACGAGTGCCAGGCGTTGTGCAGGGCGCTGTCTGCGCATGCTCTCTTTAGTTCTCCCTGCTGTGCGCCGAGGCAGGTATAAAACATGTTTTTAAGATTAATTTATTTACTTGGAAGAGTTAGAGAGAGAGGGAGGGAGGGAGACAAAGATCTTCCTTCCGCTGGTTCGCTTCGCAGGAAGCCAGGAGCCTGGCGCTTCATCCGGGTCTCCCACGGGGGTAGCAGGGCCCGGCCACCTGGGCCACCTGCCGCTGCTTTCCCAGGCCGTTAATTAGCAGGGAGCTGGGTGGGAAGTGGAGCGGCCAGGACAGGAACCAGTGCCCATGCGGGCTGCTGCTGCCCTGTGCTGCCCCCTAATGGCCACTTTTTAAGGGGGTGGGGCCAAGGGAGCGACGTGTAGAGGCACAAGGACTCAAGGGTTCGCCTCAGCGCTAAGGCCCAAGCCCTTCCCCGTCCCCTTCCTGCTGAATAAACTCTGCGTTATGAATTATTAAGCAGCTCAGCCGCATCTGCCTGGGAGAGCCGAATGTGCCGGGCTGGTGTTAATGGGCGTGTCCACTCGGGAGAAGCCCTGTGGCCACTCATCTTGCCCCTGGAGTACTCCCTGGTCGCCGTCACCACAGCTCACGCGAGCCCCCCTGCGCGGAGTGTCTGCCCCATCTCCACTAGAGGAGCCCCCTGCCCTTCTGGTAGACTCCGGGGAGGCACACTGGTTCGTCTTTCCATAGCCAGGGCGACCAGGCACCTGCTGGGGAGTCGTACGCCCAAGGCTCTAAAAAGCAAGACTGGAGAAGAAAATTGAGGGGATGAGGGGGAAGTGGCGTGCCTGCGCGCGTGCGGACCGAGGAGCACCACACGCCGATAAAATGTCAGGGCCTTTCACTGCCGGCGCGGAGAGCGGGCTCCGGCCCTGGAGAACTCTGCACCCGGAGCTCAGAGCCACAGGGTTTCTAAGGGCGAAAACCGCAAGGAGGGAGCGGGAATACGGGTTGCAGGGTCAGGCTGACCTGCGGGCTAGGGAAGCCACTGTCCATCACAATCTTGACAACAGACACATTACAATCCTAGCGGTCACCCAGGTGCAGCCTGTTTTGAGCTGGAGCAATGATGCTGTTTCCACGCTCTGCCAGGTGGGAAGCCGTGGACCGTCATGGTCTGAGTACTGTTACGGTCTGAGTTTGAGATCACAGTTCCAGACCAGAATCTCATGGGGATGGGGGTGGGGGTGGGGGGTGCTGTCTCGAGATGGAGTCTCTGATGCTCTAAAACAGAGTCCCTGCTGCCAGGGTGCTGCTTCAGAGGAAGGGGGAGGAGACCGTCTCGGAGGGCGCCTGCGCCATCCAAAGGCAGCACCTGCTACCCAGTCTCCTACTTCCCACGGCCCCCGTGGGCAGGGCTGCTCAGCGCGCCCGAGCTGGCGTTCCACGAGCGGCGGGAGCTCTCACTTCCACAGGCAGTGTCCCAATTAAAAAAAGTTGGCAACCAATTGAAAAATGGGTCCGCTGCGTGGCCAGCAGGTGCGGCTCTGGAGCCGTCCCTTTGCGACTCTGAGCTTGCTTGGCGGAGTGAAAGCTCCCTACGTTCGTAGGACTTGAGAGCAGGGCAGTGTTCTGGCCTCGATTGGGCGCTCATCCCCTGCGCGCACCGCGCCTGGGCAGGATGAGAAGACGGATCCTGCTCCAGGGAGGGCAGAGGCCAGGCAGGGCATCGGACCCAGGCTGCTGGTGAAGTCAGAGACAGCGACGCTGCCTGCCGCCCTGGGTGTTGTTTGGACCTTGGGTTGTGGCCGCCTGTGTAACGGGCATGGTGACCCCCACGGAGGAGGGCGCCTGGCCAGAGGTGAAGGGCGGAAGAAGGTGGCACTGTTTGGACGTGGAGCCTTCGGTTTCCACCAGGCAAGGAGGAAACCGTCGCAGGGGATCCCCATCCGGAGGTACCGGTGAGACCCCAAATGACCAGCCGGGGCGTGTCCTAGATCTACAACCGTAGGATCCCAGGTGAGGCGAGGAGAGCACACGCACGTCTTGAGCAAGTGAGACGGAAGCAGAGTGCCTGCTAACAGACACGGTGCAGCCCAGGCACGGGGCTTCCCCTGAGCCCGAGGACGCGGCGGACACAGCGTGTCGGTCCTTGTGTCGCATCCCAGTGCCCTTTCTGTCGGGCTTGAGGGTGCCAGCTGTTCCCATTCTTTCTCTTGAAGCTTCCTCTGGGGCCCTGGCTGGGGAGGGTCTGTGACCAGATGTGGTCGGGGAGGGGGGGGTTCTCCCCTGAGACAACAGGACAGAGATGGCAAGGTCAGGGCCAGACTTCCCAGGGCACTGTTGCAGAAGGGGCCTACGGTGAGTATTTAAGAGAAGATTTGGGCTGGTGCTGCGGCTCACTAGGCTAATCCTCCACCTAGCGGCGCCGGCACACCGGGTTCTAGTCCCGGTCGGGGCGCCGGATTTTGTCCCGGTTGCCCCTCTTCCAGGCCAGCTCTCTGCTGTGGCCAGGGAGCACAGTGGAGGATGGCCCAAGTGCTTGGGCCCTGCACCCCATGGGAGACCAGGATAAGCACCTGGCTCCTGCCTTCAGATCAGCGCGGTGTGCCAGCCGCAGCACGCCAGCCGTGGCGGCCATTGGAGGGTGAACCAATGGAAAAGGAAGACCTTTCTCTCTGTGTCTCTCTCTCACTATCCACTCTGCCTGTCAAAAAAAAAAAAAATATTTGGGAGCCACTAAATGAAAGGGGTAATACCTGCTCCGTAAATATATTTTTATTGAATAACTGTTACATAGAAAGTGGAAACCAGCTGCCACCGTGGAGGTGGTACTGAGGTCAGACCCGGTGAGGGGCTGGCTTGGTGCGGTGGCGTCCCCTGGACTGTGAGCAGACTTGGAACTTGATGCGGGCCCCTCAGGAAGGGCGAGTGGGCTGGCTGCTGAGGCTTAATAGCTAAAGGCAGGCACACGCTATCCGCCACAGACAAGAGGGTAGGAGGGGGGCCAGGCTGTCGGCCCCGGGGACTGCCCGGTCCTGGGGATTCTTCCTTCTCAGAGCTGCTGTTGATCTGTTGTCCTGATGGTGGGCATTTGAGATGTCTCCAATTTTTGGCAACTTTGAGTAGCGCTTCTATCGATATTCAGTTACAAGTTGTAACAATTTTCAGACAATCAGTTACAATACCGGAAGTGGGACTGCCGGGTCAGCTGGTCAACGTGTTTTCCAGAGTTTGCACGCCCACCAGCACAGAACACCAGTCTCAGGTGTTCTGCGTCCTTGGCAGCACTTGGTATTTTCTGTTGATGTTGATTTTTTTTTTTTTTTTTTTTTTTGCCATTCTAATAGACACGTGATCGTATCTAGCTGTGGACCTAATTTGCATTTCCCTAATGACCGGTGAAGCTGAGCCCTTTTTTCATGTGTCCTTGGGATTCTTGAGAGTTAATAAAAATGTCCGTAACTCAGAAACAACTCACAGTTCCAATGAGACTTAGGCGGATGCGGGTTAGCCTGACGTTCTCGATCACTCTAACAGCAGCCCTCTGCCGATGACAACTGAATTCGAAGCATTGGTTCCAGATCTATGAAGCCAGCGCACACCTGGCCGGGGGGGCGCTGTGGCCGCCATTCCCCTCTGTGTAGAGGAAAGCCTTTTGTGCTGCGCCTTTGTCCTCGCCACTTTGCTCCGGGCTTCCTGTTAGCATTCTCCGGTCTGTCTTTCTTCCCTGAGTAGACACTTATGGAACCCCCCCTGCATGCTAAGCCCTCAGGGCCAGGGCCCGCAGTTGAAGAAGATGCCTCCTGCTGAAATTTCACTTTCTGACACAGACATTAAAGCAGGTTTATAAATACAATGCAGAGAGGACACTGGAACTTCCCGGGAGGGCTTCCTGGAGGAGAAAACACCACACGGAATCCTGCAGATGAGTAGATGTTGGGGCAGGAGGACCTGGATGGAACTCCAGGCAGCAGGGACAGCGTGAGAGCCAGACACGGGAAGCAGGGAGAGGGTGGATGTCTCCTCAAACCTGACAACAGCTGTGGAGTGGCAGGAGGTGGGGTGCTGAGCGAGCCCAGCGAGATCGGAGAGGCTTATGTGGAAGGACTTGATGGCCTGGAAGAGGGCAACCGGGACAGAATCCGGCACCCCGACCGGGACTAGAACCCGGGGTGCCGGCGCCGCAGGTGGAGGATTAGCCTAGTGAGCCGCGGCGCCGACCGGCTTCCTTGGTCTTGATCGGTGTCCACCCTCTTGGAGCCTCTTTCCCTGGGACTCCTTAAAAGGCCTCTCCCTGACATCCTGGGAGGATGGCTGGCGTCCCTCCCACTGAGCGGGTCAGCCTGGGGACCCCGCGGCCCCCGCTCCAGTGCTGTGTGGGGAGGAAGAGTGGGTGCTGAGAGCAGGGGCTCCCCTTCCAGCCGCGGTTCTTGGAGCTTCGCCGCAGACTTGTGCCTTCCTTCCCGGAGTTCCTTTCAGAGCCGCTGCCCCAGGCCTGAGCAACTCCACAGGCTTGAAGGTGAGGAAGCAGCCCGTAACCAACAGCTCGTCTTCCCACAGCACCTGGGGCTCCCCTTCTCCCTACCCCGCCCCCACCTCCCGCCTTGGGGCTTCCCAGGCCAATTACCAGCCAGGCAACCGCCCTCGGCTCATGGAAAGCTGGCAGGCCAGAGACTGGCCTGGCTGAGCCCAGGGAGCAGCGCTGACCCGCTCAGGGAGGCAGCTAGGGGTGCAGGGTGGCATTCAGCTGGTCAGTTTGTCACTGCTTCTTTGTCCATCACAGTAAGGCCATGACCGGGTCGGAGCCTTGGGGTGGCAGAAGGCTGCTCAAAGAGGCCCCCAACATCTTCCAGGCTCTGCCCAGGCCTTAGAGACCTCTGTGCATTGTTTCAGGGAGGGGAGCTGCTCCGTGCAGGACGGAAGCAGACGCCCCCAGGAAGGAGGTGACCCCCTGCTGCACTTGGGGAGACCCCTTTCAGGAGAGCACCCCCTGGAGAGGTTTTGTGTCTGGACCTAACTCAGGGACTGAGCCCCTAGGAATGCGTGTGCACCCCAGGCTCCTCTGTGGAGCCTGTCTTAGATACTGGGACCAAGCCCACCCAGGGAGGCAGGTTTGGGAGTCCGGGCGTGATGAGAAGTCCTCCAGCCTAGGTTATCCTGACTGGTGTCTCTGCCCTGTCCCCTCGCACCAGATAAACACTCACCCAAGACAGGCAGGGAGGAAAGCCTGCGAGAGCCCAGGCCAGCTGTCAGATATCCTGGATCTAGGACTGGCCTCTCGAGGGAGATGCCAGCAGTCACTGGCTCAGAAAGACAAGGGGCTGTGGACTTTGTCAAACGGAGTGAAATTCCGCCTGAGCGCACACACAGACACTCATGGTCCCTGAGGAGGAGCCTCCTTCCCGCAGGGTGGGAACGCCCCAGAAGGCGCTCACCCCTGATCTTCAGCCCCAGCCTTCCCCAGCATGGGCTCGGATCTGCCCACGACTCTGATGGTTAAGGACAAGGCATGGGTGTTGCCTTTGGGACTGCTGACGGTTATCGAACACATACTGCATTGTGACACACTCACTCCTCAATGCCGGTTCGGAGCCAAACCCTCTTGTGACTGGCTCCTCCAAGTGTAGTCTAATATTGTGAGGGTAAACCGTATTGTTTCAGATCACTCTCACTGCCGTGTGACATTACCTTGTGTAAAATATTCCAGAATTTACTCACTGTGCAGTTGATGGGTTTTTGGATAGTTTCCAATTTTCTACCATTATGGGTATTGCTGACAGACATTCGCATTCGTATCTTCTGGTGAACATACACTTTTCTATGTATCTATAACTATGTATACACGTGTATACAAACACATGTACACGGTGTGGGTTGTAGCTGGGTATCTCTGTAAGTCCCCATTTTCTAGACGAGAAAATTGAATCTAGAAAAAGTTGGCCCAGGAAATCAAGTTGCACCCTGAGCCTGATCCTGTCTGGCACTGGAGCCTAAGGGCTCTAACCACTGTGCTCGACTGCCTCCCAGAACATGGACTGTTTTAAAGTACATGATGGGGGCTGGCGCTGTGGCAACCCAGGTAAAGCCGCCGTCTGCAGTGCCAGCATCCCATGTGGGTGCCAGCTCAAGTCCTGGCTGCTCCACTTCCATCCAGCTCTCTGCTGTGGCCTGGGAAGGCAGTGGAGGATGGCCCAGTCCTTGGGCCCCTGCACCCACGTGGGAGACCAGGAGGAAGCTCTGGCTCCTGGCTTCGGATGGGCGCAGCTCTGGCCGTTGCCATCATTTGGGGAGTGAACCAGCGGATGGAACATCTCTCTCTCTCTCTCTGTCTCTCTGTCTCTCTGTCTCTCTCTCTGTAACTCTGTCTTTCAAATAAACAAAAACAAATCTTCAAAAACAAAAGAGTGCTGGCTGCTGTCACTGCAGGGGGTAAGAAGAAAGGAAGGTGCAGTCCCACAAGAAGGAAAACGAGGTGGCCGCTCCTCTCCTACATCACAGAGGGCTTCCTGGAGGAAGCAGCATTGGGAGAGGAAGCATGGGACGTGCAGGAGAAGGGGGTGCATCTCAGGCCAAGAGCTGTGGGGGCACAACAAGAGGGGGCCACCTGGAGGTCAAGGTCATCTCACCCATTCCCCCGTTGCCCATCCACCCACCAGTGGCTTCCAAATGTGTATTCCCAGTCCGCTCTTTCCTCTGATCTCCACAGCTGGACGTCAGACAGGCATCTCAGATCCAGCACAGCCCCAACAGGCCCCGATCCTCCATCCCACCCACCCGCACCCGCACACGCACACACACGAGCGTGCACACACCTGCACATACATGCACACACGTGCACACACACACACGCACAACGGCTTCTCTGCCAGGGTCTCCCGGTCCTGGGCGCCACCAGCCGCCCGCTTCCGTCGGCTGCCCTCCCCTCCTCACGTCCAGTCTGGGGACACAGCACCTCTGCTCGGTGGCTGCTTCGTGCCACCCCCTTGCTTCCACGCCCACCCCTGAGGAATCTGATCTTTATAAAATGCCCCCGACCCTCCCGGTACCCCTTTCTTGTCTCACGCCTTCGCCCTCCACAGCCCTGCAGAAAGGTGAGGTCCACGAGGAAAGGCCGTGCATTTTGTTCTCAGGCTCGGGTGCCTGGGTGGGTGTGGCCCAGAGTGGGCGTTCAGTCCATGTGTTCAAGTGCGTGAGACGAGCAGTGTCCTCCGCTGCTTCCGGTTCTCCGAGGGCGTCCCACTTGAGGAGGAGTCGTTGGCCTCCCGCCGGTGACTTACACGGCCTTCCCAGCCCCGGGCAGGCTTCTTCCCCTGCCACCTCTCTGTGCTGCGGTGGCTCTGGCCTCCTTTCTGTTCCTCACACAGGCTTAGGTTGTTCCAACCCCAGGGCCTTTGAACGTGCTGGAATCTCTGTCTGGACCGTTTCTGCCCCCGGGGGTAGTTTGTTTCCATAACACAAACAGGCCAGGATGCTGCCTGTGTGGTGAGGTACTGTGTCTCCAGCCAACAGCCCACAAGGACCTGAGTTCCACTGTTGCGGCGAGCTCGGAAGTGGGTCTGCTGAGGCTGACGCAGCCGCGTGAGTGAGCCTGGAAGCAGACCGTCCCCATGTTAAGCCTTGAGGTGACCGACTCCAGGCCCCCAGCTTGGTTTCTGCCCTGCGTGAGACCCTGAGCTGGAGGCTAAGCCACGCCCAGACTCCTGGCCCTCGGAATCTGTAGACAGAAATGTTTCTTGTTTAAGCCACTGAGTTTCACAGTCATTGTCATGCAGGAACCGATCCCCGATTCACCCAGAGACAGACTTCTAGGCTGTGTTCACAGCGGTAGCTGTGCCTGCACACTGGGGAACCCACAGACGTTAGCACTCACCCTCAGGAGCCTGCAACATCTCCTCCCACTCCCTCCCCTGTTTACGTTTCCACACAAGCAACACGTCACCCCATCGCGAGGGTTACCCCTTCTATTTTTCCCAGCGAGTCGCGGGCATCTCCTCGCATCACTGAATTGTCTTCAAAGCCTTCGTTCCTCTTGGCACCACAGGAGCAGACCCAATCACTTTTTCTTTTTTAAAGATTTATCAATTTGAAAGGCAGAGTTACAGAGAGGCAGAGGCAGAGGCAGAGAGAGAGAGAGAGAGAGAGAGAGAGAGAGGTCGGTCTTCCATCCACTGGTTCACTCCCCAGATGGCTGCAATGGCCCGAGCTGCGCCAATCTGAAGCCAGGAGCCAGGTGCTTCCTCCTGGTCTCCCACACGGGTACAGGGGCCTAAGCACTTGGGCCATCTTCTACTGCTTTCCCAGGCCATAGCAGAGAGCTGGATCAGAAGTGGGGCAGCTGCAGCTAGCGCTGTGGCACAGCAGGTTAAGCCCCAGCCTGCAGCGCCAGCATCCCATATGGGTACCTGTTCAACTCTCGGCTGCTCCACTTCTGATCCAGCTCTCTGCTATGGCCTGGGAAAGCAGTGGAAGATGGCCCAGGTCCTTGCCCTGCACCCATGTGGGAGACCCAGAAGAAACTCCTGGCTGCTGGCTTCAGATCAGCTCAGCTCTGCCCTTTGTGGTCATTTGAGGAGTGAACCAGTGTAATGGAAGAACTCTGGCTCTATTTCTCTCTGTAACTCTTTCAAATAAATAAAATAATTAAAAAAAAAAAAAAAGTGGAGCAGCTGGGACTTAAACCGGCACCCATACAGGATGCCGGTGCTGCAGTCAGACTCCATCCGCTACACGGCGCCGACCCCATCTCCTGATTGCTCACCGGAGTCCACAGCACTTCCTGGCTGTGTGACCTTGGACTTGTTACTGAACTCCCGTGTGCCTCGGGTTTCCACTCTGAGCAGTGAAGGTGACAACCATGCCTACTTCTTAGGCGAGCAGGGGTGTCCTTGGGTGACTCCAAGTGAGATTCGCACAGCTGCGCTCCCTCGGAAGCAGCAGGTGACGGCTCCTGCTGCATTCCTACCGGACGGAATTCCTGCCCCGGATTTTGGCCTGTTTCAGCCCTGGTTGTTGTGGGCATCTGGGGGCTGAACCGGCAGATGGGAGATCTTTGTCTCTCTCTCTTTCTGCCTTTTTTTTTTTTTTAAAGATTTTATTTATTTATTTGAAAGAATTACAGAGAGAGAAGTCTCTCATCCATTGGTTCACTCCCCCAAATGGCGGATCCGAAGCCAGGAGCCAGGAGCTTCTTCCGGGTCTCCCACACAGGTGCAGGGACCCAAGCACTTGGGCCATCTTCCACTGCTTTCCCAGGCCACAGCAGAGAGCTGGATCAGAAGAGGAGCAGCCGGGACTCAAACCGGTGCCCAAATGGGATGCCGGCACTGCAGGTTTTGGCTTTACCTGCTACGCCTCAGCGCTGACCCCGAAGAATGAAAACTTTTTAAAAAGTTCAGCATGAGCTGCTTGGGGGGTCTCTGTCCTGCCGGCACACGCTGCAGCATTTGAACTTGCCAGACTGTGATTGCTAAGGTGGATTCGTTCCACCACATGTGACCGTGAAAGTAGACCTCTCTGTACAGGCACAGCACCACTTATCCAAACTGTGTTCCAGATTTTGGATATTTTTCAGATTTGGGAATATTTGCATTTGCATAATCCGATCTCGGTGGGATGGGACCCAAGCCTAAACAAGAAATTCATTTATGTTTCCTATGCCCCTTGCACGCAGCACCTGTGCTTTGACTGAGACCTGTCCCGTGAGGTCGGGCGGGGGTTTCCCACGTGTGGCGTCTCGTTGGTGCGCTCCAAGCTTCGGATTCTGCAGCGCTTTGGGTCTCAGATTTGGGGAGCAGGGACGCTCGACCTGTACCAGGCGTGCAAATCCTGTCGGTTTTGTTCCTCTGGGGAACCCACACTTGGGCACGTCCACCTCATCTCCGGCCCTTGTCTTCCTGTCAGTAAAATGGGCAGATTGGATGAGGTGGTTTATGAGATTCTAGAATAGTCCCTCTTGTTTCAAAGACCCTCTGATGTCCACGGTACAGAGCACAACCATAGCTTTAAAAGACTCAAGCCAAGACGACCGGAAAACCCTTTATTTGCCAGCCATCACCTGGGCGCCGAGACCTGTGTTCGGCCTCCAGGAGCGCGTGTCGTACAAAACCCTGGGAGGAGCTCCGTGGTTTCTTATCCTGGGTCACCCGAGTGCTTATCCTGGTCTGAGCCCGAGACCCCCAGTCCTGCTCGTCCAGCTGCCATCAGCCCAGGCCAAGGGGCAGTGCGAGGAGCTGCCTCGAGGGCCTGGGGGTTCCCGGGGGGCTGGGGGCCGCACAGGGGTGGGGTGCAGCTGGAGGAGACCCAGACCTCACTGCTGTTTGGTTCAAGTCTAGGACCTGCCTGAAATAGCCTTGTCCCTGCCCTCGTTCTCCTCCGGCCCCTTCAGTGTGGCGTGGCGGGAAGCCACCCAGGGCCCACGGAGCAGGGCAGGGCAGGGCAGGGAGCCAGCCTCGTCCCAGCTCTGACTACTGGGGGAACAGTCAGCTTCCAGGCTTCTGCCCTCCCTCCCTCCTCTGGCTCGGCCTCCACATGGGTCCAGCAAGGGCTGGCTTCCGGAACTGCAGGGCTTTGGCCCCAGGAGTCACAACACAGCTCCCAGCATGCAGACCTGCTCCTGCCAGCCCCCATTTCCCGGGACTTCAGCCCCTAGGGCACCTGGGCCGGGATCCCATCAGCAGAGGAGAGGCTGTGTGACCTCGGACACATCACTGGTGTCTTGCTCGGCAGGGCGACTGTGAGGTGGCAGTGTGGGGGCCCGTCCCAGGGGAAGGACCACAGTGACACATCTTCTTCCCCAGTGAAGGCCTGGGCCAGCTGTCTGCGGAAGGGCGGCCTCCGGCAGCGATGGGGGAGAGGCCCATGTGCGGAGGCCACTCTGGGGAGCGGTCAGAAGTGGACTTGAGCCGAGGAGAGCAGTGGGAAGGGGCCGGGAGCCACGCCCAGCTCAAGCCAGTCTGCAGCCCAGACAGCAGGCTCACGCTCCCTGCCCCGCAGGCCAGCAGGCCCCAGAGCAGCTGACGGGTTGGGAGGACCGGCTCCCAGTTTTCCCGGAGCGGGGTCCTCCAGCCCAAGGGGCTGTGGAGGGGCGTGCGGGGCTGGGGGGCTGGGCAGGAGGGCCCCGAGCTTAGAAGAAGACCCCATGGGGCTGGAGCCAGCAGGCGAGGCAGCCAGGACAGGGCTAGGGGACACCTGGGCGGGAGGTGTGGTCGTCACATCAGGGCCAGAGGTGAGGGAGAGCGAAGGGGGCGGGGACAGGAAGAGGCCAGGGGAATCAAGAGGCCGAGGCCCTGGGGAGAGTTGCTGAGCTGTTGGCGAGCACGCTGGGGTCTGGAGCGGGCCCAGCTGCTTCTGGCAGTCACCTCCGTGGGGTGCAAGGCCCGGGGGCCGCTCAGCTTGGCTCCAGCAGCCGGGGGGCACAGGAGTCGGGCAGGAAGCACAAACCGCTGGGCACAGGTGCGTGTGCAGGTGCAGGGTTCGGTTCCACCACGCCAGCTCCGCCTGCAGGGCCTGGATTTCCTTCCGCAGGGCTTGGTTGTGTCTCTCCAAGAACTCATGCTGCTGAGGAGAAGCAGGTGGGCGGGGAGGGTGTGTCAGCCGGGACCAGAGGCCCTGCGCCCCGCCAGGCTGCTCCACTGCACCCCACTGTGTAAGTGTCTGAGCTGGGCCAGCCCCGCACTGCAGGCGCCCCTCCTGCGGCCTCACAGCGCCCACGCCTGCCTGCTCTCCTCCCACTGCTGGTCTCCGTGGCACCGTTCTCACCCGCGAGTCCCACCTGCCCCTGAACTGCTGTGGCCACCGACTGTCGCTAATCCTAGGTCGAAGCCCTTTAAAGAGATTCTCTCCTCTCCCTGGACCCAAACTCCCGTCATTGGATTGCAGGCCTGCTCAGAACTCCCGCTCGGACTCTGCTGAGCCCTCCTTCCTTTTGTTGATTGATTTATTTAGGTTTATTTATTTGTTTGAAAGGTAGAGAGACAGAGAGAGCTCCCATTCTTCGTGTGAGCAGCAGGGACCCAAGAACTTGGGCCGCGGTCAGCTGCCTCCCTCGTGCACTAGCGAGAGGCTGAATCAGAAGCAGAGCAGTCGAGACTCAAACGTGCGCTCAGATAAGGAAGGCAGGTGTCCCAGCTGGCAGCTGAACCTGTTATAGCACAGCCACCTCTCTTCTCCCTTGTTTAAAAAAAGAAACTGATTTTTTTGAGAGGCAGTGTGGGGAGCAACTCGGACTAGACTAAGTTACTGGAATTAAGACTTATTCTATGCATCTGCTCTCCCACAATATGGCGCTGGGAGAGGAGGAAACAGCTTCTACACAGTTCAACCAATAAACTGCAGGAGCTGCTCCTGATTGGAGGAGAGCAGCGTGCTCGGCGTGTGGGTAGCAGAGTTGGGATTGGTGGAAGAGGACTATAAAGGAGGAGAGAGACAACATGCACCAGGAACATCTAAGAGGAACATCTATCTGAAGGAACACCTGTGCAGCCCCCGAGAGAGCCGGCCGGGGGTGTGCCGCTCCCCCGCGGAAGTGGGGAATGTGGCAGGGGGAACTGCCCTTCCACGGAGGTGGAAGGGACGGTAGCCAACCCGGGAAGAACCAGCAGCAAACCCGGGGAGGGCCGAGCAGACAAAAGAACAACGCAGGGTCCTGTGTCGTTCCTCCACGAAGACGGGGAGCGACAAGGCAGAGAGATAGAAAGGGAGAGAGAGGGAGAAGGAGGGAGAGAGGGAGAGAGAGAGAGGGAGGGGGAGAGAGAGAGAGGGAGGGAGAGAGGGAGGGGGAGAGAGAGAGAGGGAGGGAGAGAGGGAGAGGGAGGGAGAGAGAGGGGGGGAGAGAGAGGGAGGGAGAGAGGAAGAGGGAGGGAGAGGGAGGGGGAGAGAGAGAGAGAAGGAGGGAGAGGGAGGGAGAGAGAGGGAGGGAGAGAGAGAGAGAGGGGGGTCTTTCATTCTTTCATGTGGGTAGCAGGGACTCAAGTATTTGAACCATCATCTGCTGCCTCGCTGGCACATCGGCAGGGCGCTGGATCAGAAGCGGAGCAGCCAGGACTTGCACTGGCTCCAAGATGGGAACTGGATATCCTAAGTGCTGGCTCAACCCCTGTGCCACAGCAGCCTGCCCTTCTTCCTTTAAAAAAATTTTTTTTCTCTTCTTACTTTTTCTTTGAAAGGCACACACACATGCGCGCGCGCGCACACACACACACACACAATCTCCCATCTGCCAGTTCAGTCCCCAAATGGCCACAGTGGCCAGGGCTGGGCCAGGCCAGAGCCAGGAGTCCAGGACCCACCAATCCAGATCTCCGCTGTGAGTCGCAGGGACTCAAGGACTTGGGCCATCGTCTGCTGCCTCCCAGGGTGTGCAGTAGCAGGAGGCTGGACCGGCCTAGCGCCAGGCACTCTGGCGGGGGACGTGGGCATCCCAAGACACCTGCCCCTCTCCTCCCTTCCGTCCCGCAGATGGACTTTGCTTCCCCGCCACGTTTCCTGTCTGCTGCCTGGACACACTTCCGGCTGCTCCCGCCCTCGCGCCGGCGCTGACACGGCCTTGTGTCACCCTGTCCCGGGCACCCCAGTCTGCTTCGTGCCCCTGGCTGGCTGAGGGCTGCGGCGGGATGCAGGGCACTGTTACAGGCAGACAGCACAGGTGTGCTCTGACTGCCGGACCCGAGCCAGCGCTGAGTCCTGTCCTGCCAAACGCCGCTTCTGAGAAGCCTCTGGGACGGTCGTCCCTCGTGCCGCGACGGACACCCAGCACGGGAATTCTCCAAAGGCTTCCACTGGGCTGCTCATTCACTGGCCACATCAGGACGACCCGGATGTCACTCCCGGGGAGGACCCCTTAGGCAAACGTCTGTCATCCCCCTCCACCACCCTGTCCCCTGCTTGCTTCTCCCCTCTCCCTGCTCCCCTCCCCCCGACTCGTCACCATCTGACATCCCGAATCCTTCGTGGATCATTTATCCGGCTGGCTGACTTCCCCATAAGAAAATGAGCCCTGTGGGGGTGGGGGCGGGGGCCGTCTGCAGTGTCGGCAGCTGTAGCTCCAGCCTTAAGAACTGCGCCTGTCACTCGGGGGACACTCAGTAGGCCCTCCGGGAAGGAACGAACAGATGACTGCATGGGCTGAGCCGGCGTCCCGAGCACCTGCCTCCCCCTTGCAGGGTCACGGCGCTATTCCCTTTCTTACAGAATCGTGTACCCTTAGAGAACTGTTCACCCTGGAGCCCGGCGCGAACTTCACCTCCTCATGGGTCACCCAGTGCCACGACGCATGTCCTAAGGACTTGATTCCACACCCCCAACCCCCATGAAGCCCCAATACCCGTGATGACTGTATTCAGAGACAGAGCATTTAGGGGGTGATTTAAGTCACCTGGAGCCAGGGGCGGGGAAGGAGGGGGCTGTGGTCCCCCCAAAGCCACGTGGTCCTGCTGTGGGGGGGGTGACTGGGTCCTGAGGGCTCCGTGGTCAGTGAGCAACGGATGAGTGGGTTGGTGGGCTCTTTTGGGCATGGCTTTGCCATACACGCAAGCTCTCTCTGGCAAGCTCTCTGGACATGTGGCACCCCCTCACGCCGTGCCCCAGCAGGAGGGCCCTCACCAGATGCTGAATAAACCTGCATTCTTTAGAAAATGCCCAGTGCGTGCCGCTCAGCTACAGCAAACGGCCGGAGACGGAGCGGGGCCCCACCTGGTGCAGGGCGTCCGCCTTGTCCGTGTGCTTCTGCCGGCTGCGCTGGGCGGCTGCCCGGTTTTTCTGTTTCTTCTTCAGCTGCCTCTGGAGCTCCTCGGGGTCCTGCAGGGCGCCAGGGAGAGGGCTCAGGGGGCCCCGCAGGGGCCTGTGCCCTCCGCCCTCGACAGCCATTGGCACAGCCAAGTCCTTGCCCTGAGTTAAGTCCCGAGGGTCCCTGTTCTCCACCAAGCCCCTGCTGCTCTCTCAGTACCACCTCCCCCCCCCCCCCCCCCCGCATCACAGCGCTGCCAGCCGGGCCCCCGGCGCCGCTCACAGCAAGCCGGGAAGCTGGGGAGCCGAGACTCACACCCCAGGCTCTTACCAGCTGTGTTCCTCCGGGCAAGTGGCTCACTCTCCCTCAGAGGACGGGAGGCCAGCAGCCCGCGGGGCAGGCAGCAAAGCTCAGCTCTCCCCAGTCAAGGTCAGGGCCAGGGCCAGGGGCTTGTGCAGTTCCAGACGCCCATGCCTTGCTCAGACTCAAAGCTGAGAATTACTTACTCAACAAGCAGTTATTAAGCACCTACTTTGTGCCAGGCACTGAACTAGGGGGACACAGGCAAAACTTCCTGCCCTCAAGCGTTCCCGGTCCAGTGGGGCAGCAGCCTTGAGCGGACGCATGGAGGTGGACAGTGAGTCCGCTCAGAGAGGAGTGGACTCCCAGGTTGACAACGGCGACCGCCCCCTACCCTGGGCTCCACAGGACTTGGAAGAAACAGCTCATCCGAACCCCCAGTGCTCTGGAAACAGTGCCTGGGGGTTCACGCCCACAGCAGGCTCATCTCAGGTGCTGGGGGGCTGAGACCAGGAGCTGGGGGTGGGGGAAGGATGTGGTGAGGGGATGGAGGAAGCCTCCAAAGGAAACCATGAGCTGGGAACTGGAACAGGAGGGCGCGAGCTCCTGTAAGGGCAGGGAGGGGAACAGGTGGATGGGGATGGAGAAGGTGTGCAGGTGCCAAGTTCTAAAGCGGAGGCTGGACCTGCAGTGAGTGAGCAGGGGTGGAAGGCAAGGCCCAGAGAAGCCCAGGGTCACACAGTGCTCTGAACTGCATCCCTCACGGCCTGGACGCACGCCCCCCGCC
This sequence comes from Oryctolagus cuniculus, assembly GCF_051225735.1. Taxonomy (NCBI): domain Eukaryota; kingdom Metazoa; phylum Chordata; class Mammalia; order Lagomorpha; family Leporidae; genus Oryctolagus; species Oryctolagus cuniculus. The sequence goes on along the minus strand of NC_142867.1, from coordinate 6,438,369 downwards.
CCCCTCCATCCCCGGACCCCTGTACTCACGGCCCCGGTCAGCGGCCCCTGGTCCCCATGGAGGTGCATGGCTTAAGCAGGCAGAGCAGAGCCTCCTGCAGTCCTGGGTGTCCCTTGGCAGCAGTGACCTGCCAGTGCCCTCTGGGGGCCAAGGAAGTGCAGGTCTTTAACCCCGGTGACCACTCCGCCCCCGCGAGCCCAGTTTCGGTTTCTCCTAAAGCCGCCGGCTGCTCAGAAGCCCTGGCTGGGGCTCACGTGGGAAGGATTTCCGGACATGAACTGGCCTTCCGCTGGGCCCCTTGTTCGGGAGGAGGACGGTGGAGAGGAGAAGAGGGACAAAGGTCAGGAGTGTGTGTGTGTGTGGGGGGGTGCTGCAGGAGGAGCCAGTCAGTGGGGGTCGAGGGCTCCTGGGGGGGTCTGAGACAGGACTCGCTGTGGTCTCTGAGCCGTATCTTCCTCTCTGCAGAGTGGAGTGGAAGTGGCACACGGAGCCAATCCAGGCTTGACATCAGAACTCAGCAGGGGGCTGGCGCCGCGGCTCACTAGGCTAATCCTCTGCCTTGCGGCGCCGGCACACCGGGTTCTAGTCCCGGTTGGGGCGCCAGATTCTGTCCCAGTTGCCCCTCTTCCAGGCCAGCTCTCTGCTGTGGCCCGGGAGTGCAGTGGAGGATGGCCCAAGTGCTTGGGCCCTGCACCCCATGGGAGACCAGGAGAAGCACCTGGCTCCTGCCATCGGATCAGCGCGGTGCGCCGGCCATGGCGGCCATTGGAGGGTGAACCAATGGCAAAGGAAGACCTTTCTCTCTGTCTCTCTCTCTCACTGTCCACTCTGCCTATCCAAAAACAAACAAACAAACAAACAAACAAAAAACCTCAGCAGGTTAGAGCAACTCCCCTGAGACCCTGCGAGCCCAAAGCAAGGGTAGGCAGCAGCCCCCACCCAGGACACGCAGCAAGGGAGAGCCCAGCTTCCAAGCCGAGTGATTGGGGCAGTCTCTCCTTTCTGTGCCTCTGTTTCCAAATCCGTAAAGTGGGAGCAGTGATGGTTCTGCCGTGAAGATGAAGGGAGCGAAGCCGGGGGGCCCCGAAGCAGGCCTGCGGCAGTGCAGTGAGGCCTCCACAAACATTCGCACTCGCGATGCGGAGGAGGTTCGAGCGGCACCATCCTACGATACAGAAAGGCGCGATCGCAGAGAGCGCTGAGCCACTGGGTAGAATTTCTGCAGGGTTTACGAATGCGGACGCGGAACTACAAACGCTCTTCAAGCAGCTCGTGGGAATCGTGTGTGCGCTGCGCAAAAACTAAGCACGTTTCAAAATTTATTGCACCAAAATTTTTTAAAAAATTTTTATTTATTATTTGCGAAATGAGAGAGAGAGAGAGAGAGAGAGAGAGAGAGAGAGAGAGATCCCATCTGCTGGTTCACTTCCCAGACGCCAGCAGCTGGGAGCTCAGAATTCAGTCGAGGTCTCCCACATGGGTGACAGAGATCCGATGACTTCAGCCACCACCCCTGGCTCCCACGGTCTGTATTAGCAGGAAGCTGGAGCCAGGAGCCAGCGCTGGGAGTGAAACCCGGGTCCTCTGATGTAGGACATCCGCATCCGAACCACGAGGCTGCACACCTGCTCCTTAACTTTTGATTTCATTTTCCAATGAACTTTTTGCAGTCCCCTTGTTTGCAATCACAGTATGAAAATATGCATGGGAGGGTGCCGGCGCCGTGGCTCACTTGGCTAATCCTCCACCTGCAGCGCCGGCAACACATGTGGGCGCCGGATTCTGTCCCGGTTGCTCCTCTTCCAGTCCAGCTCTCTGATGTGGCCCGGAAGGGCAGTGGAGGATGGCCCAAGTGCTTGGGCCCTGCACCCGCACCTGGCTCCTGGCTTCAGATTGGTGCAGCGTGCTGGCCGCAGCAGCCATTTAGGGGGTGAACCAACAGAAGGAAGACCTTTCTCTCTGTCTCTCTCACTGTCTAACTCTACCTGTCAAATAAATTAAAAAATTAAAAGAGAAAATATGCATGGGAGTGAGAAACACAAAATTCAGAGTGGTGGCAGGGGAGAGCTGGGCCAAGGCTTGCACGGGGACTTCAGTGGTGTCTTAAATGGGGCACAGGGCTCTCTCACGTGATGATGGTGCGCGCTCCGGAGTGCACCTGAAATGTTTCCTATTAACAGCTTCTGATGATCCCCCAAACCCTGAAGCCCAGACGAGCCTGCTGGTTGTGTGTCTGGGAGAGACCAGGCTTGCACGGGACCTCTGTCTGGGGGACAGAGGAGTGGTAACCCCCGTCCAGGACCAGCTTGCAGCGTGTGGGGTCCTAGGGTCGCAGCATCTTGGGGCTGGGCTTCGGTCCTTGGGGCCCACAGCTGAGCGTGCAGGATCACAAGGATGGCAAATACGGCGGATAGGATTCTCCGAGGCGCGGTGGTGGCCGAGGGCGCTGTGTTGAGGAGGTCAAGCCTGCCTTTGCACTTATTTAGAGTACTGCAATGGATTGGCAATGTCTGCCGGGTCGGGATTGATGCGTGATGTCTGCCATGAGCAGAGGTGTGGAACAGTGCGATCCCCTGCTCTCCTGGCACCAGCACAGAACGCACACTGGCTTAGAGGCGGAAGGCTTGGTTCACCAGGTGTTCCCGTGTGCACGCAGGGTTGACGGTGGAATCCTACCTGTTTTTCGGAGTCCTCTTGGGGAAGGGAAAGGAGATGAGCAAACCCAGCTCTTTCCGGCTGGGCTGCATTCACGGAGACACAGCCTGCACTCCAGGGTCCTGCACGAGGCTCAGGATTAGAAACGCTGGGGTGGGCATGTGGCCTTGGGCCCCACGGCTGGGCCTTGCCTCCTTGCACCGGGGCACAGGCTGAGTGGGACACCCTGCACACTGAGTTTGAACTCTATTTTTGCTTCCCAGACATGAGGAGAGCTGGGGGGTCTTGCCTGAGGCGGGCTCCTGCGGGGCTCATTAAGTCGGTCCGGGAGGTCCACAGGGAGGAACCTGGGAGGGCCTGTGCATGACGTAACCCCAAGGACACCCGCTGGAGGGGAGGGCCTGGGGCCGAGTGTCCCCACTGCAGCCCCTGTTCCGGGGCCTGAGCACCCCCACCCCACCCCCATCCTCCCCTCCACGCCCCGGCTGCCCTGAGAACAGAGCCTGGGCAGGTGTGGCTCCTTCCAGGGGCACAGTCCTGGAAGAAGCTTTTATGACTTGATCTTCCTGAGGGGGCGGCTGGGAACAGGCGTGGCAGGGAGGGAGGGGCCGGGGCGCCCGGGCAGCGTCTTCCCAGAAGTGGCGGGGTGAGGCTGCCCCAGAGGTGGCCGCCCCGAGTGACCCTCATGGAGTCTCAGCTCAGGCTGCCGGGACG